>NC_143066.1:32523571-33733928 GCF_052426305.1 Pelodiscus sinensis
CCTCTGTTTGTCAAAAACTGGGAATGGGTGACAGGGGATGGATCACTTGATACTTACTTGTTCTGTACATTCCCTCTGAGGAGGCAGCTGGCTTTGTCCATGTTGGAAGACAGGATACTGGGCTAGATGGACCTGCAGTCTGACCCAGTTTCGCTGTCCTTACATTCATGAAGAGTCCCACTGTCATCAATACACCTGACAGGATTTAGAATCAGGCTCTAATTAGGGAGTTTTGATCTCTTTTATCACAGAAACTGTCAGATTTTGAACAGCTGACATGGGTTGGCTCAAGCAGCTCTCAATTCACCTTTACTGTGATTCACTCATTTTGATATGCCTCCAAATATATGTTGCATTTAGTAGTTCTCATATCCTGAGTCAAAGGTCCATTTTATTCCTTCCCTGTGCAGTTATACTCCACAGAGCGGACTATTTCCTGCAATCTACAGTTTTCCAACCAATTAATTAATGTATTAATGCAGAGTTCCATGTCAAGTTGAATGCTTACTCCTTCCTGCCTCTCACTGGGCTGTATCAACAGCCGCAGCAGCAATAATCTGCGCTGTCCACTAACTCACAGCTTCCTGGGGCCTAAATGTGTGACAGAGACCTTAGTGATATAAAACAAAGACCTGAACTGAAGGGCAATGTGATAAATATTGACAGAAGAAACTTGACATGATGGGGCATTCATTTCTACATTATAAATTATTTTCTCTGCTTTTCTTTTTGTGATTCATCAATTTACTCAGTGATAAACAGTGAAATATAATCTGTGAAACAATTTTAATGGGACATCAGGCTAATGATGCTCTGGACAGGTTACATTCAGAGAATACAAGACACGCTGAAAGACCCAGAGAAAGGACTTAAATTTCAGGCAGTCTGTCTGTCTCTGTAGTTTATACTTCCCAGCTGTTTCACATTTTGAATGACAGGGTCCCAGAGTTACTTCCATTCCATGCAAATGTGGGGTTCCCTCTCTTTTAGGATGCAAAGTTGTTTCCTTTAGCTATGCAGAATCATGTAATTGAGAAAACAACAAGAAGACCCATGGCATCTTAAAGACTAACAGATTTATTTGGACACAAGCTTTCATGGGACAAAAACACGTTGTCAGATGCATGGAGTGGAAATCACAGAGGAAAGGGATATATATTTGTACTAGCATATCAAATGAAGGGAGTTATTTACCAAGTGTAGGCCAGTATTAACGAGGCCAATTCAGTCAGCGCGGATGTGGCTCACTCCCAGCAATTGATGGGATGGTGCAGTGGGCACATGAGCCAGGGAAAGAGGAGGGTGCAGGCCTCATCTCTCCTCTCCCACACCCTGCCCTTGCTCCAACCCTCCCCGCCTGCCTTTTCCCAGCACTTCCGAAAGCAACAAGAAGCGGCACCGTGCAGGCTGGAGCCATCCAGCCTGCTCCTTCCCCAATGCCAATGAGTGAATGAAGCAAGCAGAGAGGCAGGGCTGCAGTGCAGACTGATGGCACCAGTCCTCCTGCCTTGGGGGGTAGTGACAGGGACATGTGCATCCTCTACGCCACTGTTTCTCAACCAGTGGTACGAGTACCCTTAGGGGTACTCGAGAGAAGTCCAGGGGGGTACGTCAACACAACTGAAATTTGAAGAAAACTGAATTTTTATTTTAAGTTTTACAGCACTTTATTATTTTTGTACTTTTTACACCCAAAAATGTCATTGCCCACCCAGATACAATTAAGTTGCTTAAATAAATGTGCTGCAATGATAGAAAAAAAATGTGTGTGTCTGAAAACTGTAGGTACTGGGGGTACTTATAATTTTTTTTAAAAGGGGGTACTCTATTTAAAAAAAAGAGGTTGAGAAACACTGCTCCTACACATCACCTGTGGGGTGGGGTGAATATCAAAAGAGGGGAAATTGCCTTTGTAGTGAAAGAAACATTCTAAGTCCTTAGTCAGCACTAATTTGATTGGGTAAAATTTGCAAATGAATTGCAGCTCTGCTTTTTCTAGTTCTGTGTTGTTGTTTTGTTATTTGTTTTTGTGGGGGGATTGTTTTGTTTGGGGTTTTTTGGTGTTGTGTTTTTTGTTTGGTTGATTGGTTGAGTTTTTTTTGTAAAAGGATGGCTACAGAAGTTACAGAAAGAGTTGTTTACACTGAAGGACTTAATCCCACAGCGTTTTTAGTTTCCTGAACAAAATGTTATGGTGACCTTCACTTTGCACACATTGCAACATACATGTGGGACTTGGCGGTGTGAGAGGGATGCGTTAGTTATCCAACTAAACTTCACTTCTGAAGATGCAGTAGAAAGAGAGGCTGGTGTGCGTTAGGCTAATTGGAAGCAGCAATTTAATTCCAGAATGCCATGGATCCCAAAGGACCAATGTGCTGTTGAATCCACTAGAGTGGAATGATATGAAACTGTTAGTTGTCCAGTGGAATTGCTACCTCTGGAAATCCCAGCACTGCATGTCAAGGAACAACAGCCCAAGGTTGATATAGATGTGAATAGGTGGCCCTGTTATGCCTAGCTGGGAAAAAAAATCTGAATTCCACCTTAGAGATTCCATAGAGAATAAGAAAAGGGAAACTGCCCATTGAGACTCAGTGTATGACTAGAGAGACAGACGAAGCTACATTCAGCCTTGACTTATCCCCATCATAGCCAAGAAACCTGCTGTTTCATTTACACCAGTTTAACTCCATTTACTTCAGCAAAGTGAGAGGAGAATCATAGAACACTAGAACTGGAAGGGACCTCGAGAGGTCAAGACCAGTCCCCTGACCTCATGGCAGGACCAAGCACCATCTAGATCATCCCTGATAGATGTCTATCTAACCTGCTCTTAAATATCTCCAGTGATGGAGATTCCACAACCTCCCTAGGGAACTTATTCCAGTGTTTAACCACCCTAACAGTTACAAAGTTTTTCCTGATGTCCAATCTAACCACCCTTGCTGCAATTTAAGCCCATTGCTTCTTGTTCTATCTCATGGTATGTCTAGACTACATGGCTCTGTCATCAGAGCCATGTAGATTAGTTTACTAGACATACCCAAATGAAGCGGCGATTTAAATAATTGCCGCTTCATTTAAATTAAAATGGCTGCCGCGTTGAGCCGATCAGCTCTTTGTCGGCTCAGCGTACTAGTCTGGACGCTCCGCGGTCCACATCAAAGGCATTTGTCAACCGCCCCGGTAAACCTCATCCCACAAGGCATAACGGGGCGGTCGACAAATGCCTTTGATGTCGACCGCAGAGCGTCCAGACTAGCACACTGAGCCGACAAAGAGCTGATCAGCTCAACGTGGCAGCCATTTTAATTTAAATGAAGCAGTGATTATTTAAATCAACACTTCATTTGGGTATGTCTAGTAAACTAATCTACATGGCTCTGTCACCAGAGCCACGTAGTCTAGACATACTCTCAGAGTCCAAGAAGAACAATTTCTCTCCCTCCTCCATATAACACCCTTTTAAATACTTGAAAACCTCTATCATCTCTTCTCTCAGTCTTCTCTTTTCTAAACCAAACAAACCAGACTTGATCTTCTACACTACAGAGTTATGTTGCCATCAGGCCACTTATATCAACCTAATTATGTCATGACAGCGCCACTTCTGCTGAAGTAAGTAGCCCATTACATCAGCATAATAACTCCACCTCCATGAGAGAAGTAGATGTCGTTAGGGTGATGCAGTGTCCATACAGACACAGCATTACTTCCATTACCTGTTGGCTGTCAGCCCTATAAGGCTGACAGCTAGTGCCCTATCTCCTACCCCAGCATTAGCGGTCTAGCTGTGAGCCAGGCATGAGGCTGACATCTACACATCCCCCTGCTCCCACTCCCACTGCTGACACTCCACGTGCTGCTTTCCCACAGTCTCAGCCTTAGTCCTATGGCCCAAGTTAATAGGCTTGGAAGGATTTGTTTTTATTGGTAAACATCAATAAACACTGAGTTCACCGTACACACAGGTCAACAAAACATATTTCCAGTGGCAATATTTGAAATTTACAGAGAACCAAAATTAAAAAAAAATGCTGCTTGAGAATTTATTAGCGTCTGATTTCAGACTATTTACTTGGTATATTTTGATATGAGATACTGCCAAATTTTCATTTTAACCGCTGCCAAGCTTTACGTTTCTGAATCGCAGCATCTACTGTCATTAAGTAATTATATTATCTGACCTTCCCCCCCTAATTTTGTGCAGCTGGGAACATGTAAATTGATAATAAAATAGCTTCCAAATAAAAATCAATATGATCAATATCTTGCAAAATTAAATATATATATATATATAAAATTCTGCCAAGTGGCTGTAGGAGAAGACTAAGATGTTCAGAAAGCAATAATGAGGTATCAGCAGGGCATAGATGTGCTGTCTCAGAGCAACACACATTGCAGTCAGAGTCGTCCCTATGCTGCTGTGCAGTGACAGTGGGGAACCAGTTTGCCACACCTCTGGTCTGGGGCAGCCAGGAAGTCCTGAGCCTCTCCTAAGCTATGTCCCTCTTTAAAAGGGCCTATCATGCTTTATGCAAGCACAGAGTTACTAAGGAATCAATTTGCTCCAGCCATGCCCCCATTTATTTGCACATAATTGCCCTCTCCTATTACAGATGCGAAGGGTTAACTGGTAAGCATCTCACCCTTGCCAGGTGATGCTTATTGGTTATGGTTAACTGGTGGGCTGGAGCAGCTCTCCATCTGCCACAGGCCCAGCCTGGCGCACCATGGGCAGGGGCATTATGGCCTGACCAGAGCAGCCCCCATCTGCAGCAGGCCCAGCCTGGCCAGAGAGCAACATCTGCCCATGGCAGAGGGGCCACCCCAACCTGGACGTGTTGGGCAGGGGTGGCTGCTCCAGTCCAGTTGGGCTGGAACACCCCCCTCCCACTAGTCCGGCCCGCTCCCATTTAATTGGTTAACCGGGATTAACTGATTAACCAGGATTTTACATCTCTAACACATCCACTGTAGGACCCTGAGAGTTTTGCCAGTTACTTAAACAGGAGTTGATCCTGTCCACTAAAGTACATTGCAGAGGCACGATGACGTCTTTCAATCTGAGCAAGACAATATCATGGCACAGTGAAGTGCACTTTTAGTATGAGAGATTTTTCATTAATCAGGTCACTGGTGAAGCTGACTCCGCTAGCCCGGGAATTCTCCAAGCTAGAAGTCTAATGCTGGGGAGTTCTTAGATTTGTGTGACCCTCCAGCTCCATTCTAAAGCAACAGCCAGCGGAGGGGAGAGGGTTCTCTATATTAATCAAATAAAACTTTAGCAAACATTTTAGTGCTTCGTAGTTCACTCTATCACACAGCACAGGACTGCAGTCCTGTAACCCCAGCAAGAAGCAATTGCTTAGAAAGAGCAAATCAGTTGGTATTATAAAATGACAGTGTGAGAGCCAAACAACGCCGCCCCATGCTGAGGGCCCACAACATCTCATTGACTTCAGTGGGCAATGCAGATGTTCACACACCTGGGCTGCGTCTAGACTACATGTCTCTGTCGGCAGAGGCATGTAGATTAGACAGATCAGCAAAGGCAAATGAAGCCGCGATTTAAATGATCACGGCTTCATTTACATTTACATGGCTGCCGCGCTGAGCCAACAAACAGCTGATCAGCTGTTTGTCGGCTCTCCGCTAGTCTGGACGTTCCCCCTGTCGACATCAAAGCCCTTTGTCGGCAGTCCCGTTATTCCGCGTGGAATGAGGTTTACCGGGGCTGCCGACAAAGGGCTTTGATGTCGACAGGGGGAACGTCCAGATTAGCGGCGAGCCGACAAACAGCTGATCAGCTGTTTGTCAGCTCAGTGCGGCAGCCATGTAAATGTAAATGAAGCCGCGATCATTTAAATCACGGCTTCATTTACCTTTGCTGAACAAACAAATCTACATGCCTCTGCCGACAGAGGCATGTGGTGTAGACATACCCCTGGGGAGGTGCTCAACTCCTAGGATGTTTGTCAATGTTTGTTGCCCAAATGAATTAGAGGGATGCACAGGCCACGAAGATGATTCCCTTTTTATCTCGTTTCCAAGTCCAAGTAATAGCTATTTTGTTTCCAAACCAACTGATTATTTAAAAAGTTAGCTGTAGTGGAGTTCTCATTATCACAGCCCTACAAATAAAGCCAGGTGAGGCTGACAGGCGAAGGGAAAACACTAGCAAAGAAACAGATTTTACCTTCAAATGTGCAAGAGACGCTCATAGGCAGAGAGAAAAAAGAGCGTTGGAAAAAGTACCACCACCCTTTCCAGCCTCCTCTTACAGGTCTGGTTTTCTCTCCTCCCCTTCCCCCCCTCCCCAAATTAAGCTACTGTCAACTTTCAAAACAGGAAGCCAGCCACATCAAACACTGTGGCCTAGGTAATCTCACCTCCTCCTGTCCATGAGAGCAGTCCAGCTGCTTTGGCAACACTGGTCTTCCACCAACAGAACGGTGTTCCTTGGGCTCATGCAGAGGGAGGAGCAGAGGTAGAGTGAGCCGCAGGGTAGAAGTAGATGGGCCATGCAGGCCCGGCCAAAGAGTTTGCGGGGCCTAAGGCAGCATGTTGTGGTTGGCTGCACCACGTCACGCTGTCCACGTGACCGAGCAGCTCCCAACCAGGGCAGCCAGGGCCTGGAAGACGCGGGGCCCAAGGCAACCGCCTTGCTTGCCTTGCCCTAAGGCCAGGCCTGATGAAGGACCTCCATAATCCCCTCTTGGCCCTGAGAGCTGAGAGAGAAGTGGTAATACAGTTAGAGGCTGTGTCACCTTTTCCACCTCCCCGAGAGAGCCAAGGAAATCCCTGGTAAAGCACACCTCCCTCCCCCAAAGAATTGACAATGTTGACATCTGAGTTGACATCCCCCCTCCCCCAAAGAATTGACACCCCCCTCCTCAAAGAATTGACATTGTTGACATCTGAGTTGACATCTTTAGACATCAGAGTAAACAAGTCTTTGAGATGGGTGGGGTAATTTACATCTAAAGAAGAACATAAGAACAGCCATACTGGGTGATACCAAAGGTCCATCTAGCCCAGTATCCTGTCTGCCGACAGTGGCCAATACCAGATGCCCCAGAGGGCATGAACAGAACAGATTCCCTCCCCTGTCGCCCTGATGCTTCTGGCAAACAGAGGCTAGGGACACCATTCCTGTCCATCCTGGCTAACACCACTTTAAGGGGCAGCTGCTGCTGTCCTCTATCCATCACATGCAAAGTGTGACTCAGTGGACTTCACACAGAAACTCACATTCTTCATGCAGCTGCTACCCTGGAACCCCTGAGGGCAAAGCAGCTTTTGCTGCATTGTCAAGACTCTGCCAAAGCCCTCCTAGCAAGAGCGCTTGGGGAATGTGCGAAACTGGTGCAGCTCCTACCAGACCACAGCTGGCCAGTCTGTGGGCTGCACAGCTGGTGTCAGGGCCATGGGAATAGTTTGGGAGAACAGCAGGCGTGTTGACAAGCCTCAGAGCAGTGTAGAATTGGCCCTCAGGTGCAGCTCTGTCGCCCCTCCCACTCCCCAAATATACAAATCAACCTATATATTCACAGCTCCATGTTGCAGTGGGCTTCATGCACATCTTCCGCTGCTGCTCCTTCCTTCTGGCAGCTTTACAGCCACGACAATGCAACAGCCCTGCTTGCACTAGCTCAAACCCAGTCTTGGTTGGGAATCCGGCCCATGATTTTTAACCTATCGGTGTCTTTTTAAAATGGGCATAAGTTACCCTCTGAAGCAATGAGGTCAGTGGAGTTGACTGATAAACACGTCGGCCACAAAAGGTAAAACAGCTCAGAACAGACTCTGCTCTCTCTTATCCAGATGAATCCCGCGCCCCTCTGAGTCATAGCTGGTTTCAACTAGAACGTCTGACTTTCGGAACAAAGACCTAGGGTTCTCTGCAGTGGCCTCTATTTATCTTATCCCCGTGGAACTCATGTGCAAGGCGTGTCTGTGTTTGGACCCACTCGCTCACTCGCATGAAGGTGACAGTGAGAACGGAGCGACAGTCATACGGGAAAGGGCTTTACGCTCTGTTACCTTCCATCCGTGTGTAAGAACGAGTTCTGTGAAGCCCCGATCCATTTCTGTAGAAGCCTGTTGGTTTAAGCTTTATTTCATGTGATGGGACTTTTCCATGAGAGTGGTTCTGAGTCTGCACTTGGACAAAATTGGTGGTTTGGGCAGCACTTCCAGGTGATCAGGAAAGGTGCCAATATCTCTGTGTACTGCACCTATCACTATAGGCTCTTAGCGCAGGGCTGAGGATCCTGGATGCTACTGCAGTACAAATTATAAATGATAATCATAGGCTATGTCTACACTGGCATGATTTTGCGCCAGAGATATGCAAATGAGGCTAAGCGTGGAATATCGCCGAGCTTCATTTGCATTCCTAATGAGCCACCATTTTTGCAGAAGAGGCTCTTGTGCCAGGAGGAGCTGTCTACACTGCGCTTTCTTGTGCAAGAAAAACTCTCTTGCGCAATGCCGTTATGCTGATTATTTTCAGGAATAACGGCATTGCGCAAGAGGGTTTTTCTTGTGCAAGAAGGGGCAGTGTAGACAGCTCCTTCTAGCGCAAGAGCCTCTTCCGCAAAAATAGTGGCTTATTAGGTATGCAAATGAGGCTCGGCGATATTCCACGCTTAGCTTCATTTGCATATCTCTGGCACAACAACCCTCCAGTGTAGACATAGCCACAATGTATAGCAAAGTCTCTTGCAATCTTCAAATAACTAGGCTTTCTGCTACTTCCTGCATTCACTAGATGGGCTAATAGACTTTTGGCCTATTAGATTTTTAATAATCACCTCTCAGCACCTTATATGGCTGCTTCTTTGCTGCCTTTGTCAGGTGCATGTGCACGCATGCATGCATGCCCAAGTGTTCGTGTATGCGTGCAAGCAAGTGCGGGTATTTGCATGTGTGTGCACATGTGCATTTTGGGGTAAAATAGTCTCAGTCATACTGGCGGAATGACATAAAAAAAACTGTTTTACCAGCCCCCTGCCCTCATCACTAGCTTATGCTCTGTTCCCTGAGGGGCAAGCAGTGGCAATACCTAAGTTCATAATAATAGGAAGCTGTGGGAATTCATTTTCTACAGAACCTTTCATCTTCCATGTCTCGAAGCCCTCTGTGAAGTCAGGACCTGCGGGGAGTGTGTAGGGAAGCAGCGCTGCTATTTACTATGATCAATACAAAGTTTTGCACATAGATTTGGTTGTTAGCAAAAGATGGATAAAGAGTGTAGCTAAAACAGCTATTTGCATGAAAAAAGCAAGATGTTTATTGGTAGTAGAATACCCTGCTATGCTGCAATCAGCAGCCACGCTATGTAAATTGAAGCTAATTCTGTTTTAGCTTGGAGTAGGGCAAAGCAGTTTAGGGGTATGCATAGGATTGGCTGATATTTCCCTGTCACGGTGTGAGGTCGTAGAATGATAAACATGCAGCATCACAAGGCCCAAGATTGTTGATACTGGATCTAAGAGTTAGAGCCAATAACATTTTATATTATCCTGTAATGCAGATGCTTCACGCCATGAACTAGTTTTTTCAGGATTTTTAGTGAGGCAATAGATGAGAAAAGGAAACGAATGGATAAGAAACCTCAGAAGCAAGGTAGCTAAGCTCCCCTCCTCTTATTGTATTACAGTCTTGTGGCCTTACTGTAAAACAGCGTCACCCCGTGAGGAGTGAAAATAGCCCCCGGTGTTCACAGAGAGTAAAGCTCGCTAAATTGCACCTGCCAGCATCCAGATTTTTCAACACCCATCAGTATTTTTCTCTTTCTTTGCTCTAAGGCCTTGTCTTCACTTACTGGGAGATTGATGCTAGGGAGCTCGATCTCCCGAGAGTAGATTTAGCAGGTCTAGGAAGGATGTGCTAAATTAATTTCTGATCTTGCTCCCATCAATTCCGGGGCACAAGGAGTAAGGGGAATCAGCAGGAGCATTTCTCCCATCAACCCTCTGTAATGGGGGTGCCACGGTAGTTGAATTAAAATGCGTGGACTCTAGTTAGGCTATATGTATAGCTGGAGTTGCGTACCTTAGTTTGACTTTGCCCCCTAGAGTAGACCTAGCCTAAGGTTCACCATTGGGTTATCCCCATGTAATACAACATCCTGGGTGAGCCATCCTCAGCAGGGATCAGATCAGGGACCACAAGATGCTACTGTTAGAGCTAAAAGACCCAGTTCTAGACGTCCGGTCTGTAGCAAGCTCATCAGTCTCTATATGTGACCGAACCGCCCTGCCACATAGGCTATGTCTAGACTGCAGGCTTCTTTCGAAAGAGGCTCTTTCGAAAGCATCTTTCGAAAGAGCCTCTTTCGAAAGAGAGCATCTAGACTGCACGGAGAAATTTCGAAAAAGCGGCTTGCTTTTTCGAAAGAGAGCACCCAGCGAGTCTGGATGCTCTCTTTCGAAGACGGCCTCTTTACATTGAAGAACGCCTTCTTTTGAAAGAGGAGCTTTCGAAAGAAGGCGTTCTTCCTCGTGAAATGAGGTTTACCGCCATCGAAAGAAAAGCCGCGTTCTTTCGAAATAATTTCGAAAGAACGCGGCTTGAGTCTGGACGCAGGGGAAGTTTTTTCGGGAAAAGGCTACTTTTCCCGAAAAAACCCCTGAGTGTGGACACGGCCATAGAGTAAATGTGCGTTATGTGGTATTGGCAGCTGCGCCTTTGAGGACTGAGCTTGCCAGACAGAAGGGCTGGATGGGATACTTGCTATGCACAGCGGTTGGATTAGGGCAGGGACTAGTGCACAGCTCATACAAGCACCTTAAATGCGGACACATCACTGAATACCACAGGTTATGCTCAGAAAAGGCCTAGGTGGTTAAGACACAGGAGGCTGGTCTACCCTAGTGGTCTCATTGCTACCCCCACTGGAATTGTATTAGGCTGGAACAAGGATACGAGAATTCCCATAAGTCCTCAGGGGAGCCAAAACCTAAGAGAACTGGGTGGCCAGTGGTTTGACTCACCCCAAGATGAGATGCCTCCTTCATAAAAGCCAGTTTCTTAGCTGGTGGGAATAGAAGCTGGTTGGGTGTAGTGAGCTAACAGAAGCACTTAAATAATACACCATATAATAATTCTGTTGTACTGTGCTGAGATCTCCCTTGTGTCTCAGCAGTATCGTGAATAGACTAATAGGCTGATCCTGCAACCTTGACACATAAACTGTATAATCTAAGTAATTACCCAGTAATTGAATTTGTCCTGGTCAATTAATAACATTCTAGCAGCTGTATCAAAGAAATGATATATCTGTCTGAGGGTCACGCTGACCATAGGTGAAACCTCAGAACTGTAAATCTAGGGAGAATTGCCTTCCACGGCTATCGCGTAGATCGAACGAGTTCAGGTTGAAATGCTTGGACCATTCTCAATGCTCTAACTCAGTGGTTCCCAAACTTTTTGGCATTATACCCCCCTTTTTGATTTTTGAAAAAGCCTCACGCCCGCCCCCCCAAAATAGCAGCAAAACTTGTTGAGCAAAAAAAAAAAAACGGAACTGAGCAGGGCAGCAAAACTTGATGGGGGAGGAGGCTGAGTCGCCTCCCATCCTCCCTTCCCCCCGGACTTTCTTCTAACTATACCGGTAATAACTAGTCAAGCAGCCATTTTGCAAACATTTTTCTGGTTTAACGAGTTATTTTCAGGCCCTGCCCCTGTTTGTTCCTTCCCCAGGCCTATGGGTTCTGTGGGAAACTAAAGTTATCTCTTCAAAAGGGTGAGAGACAGGAAAGGTCTGTCCTTCGTGTCCCTGGCTTTGCAAAGACAACTTAACATGCAGTGCAGAGTCCTGGTTATGGGGCTTTACTATACCGCTTTGGGCATGTTATTTGCCTCTTTAAATCCCTATGCTGGTATCTCATCCTCTTCTTCCTCAAAGCCAAACTCTTCATTTTCAAAGTTCTTCATAACTTCCACTCCAGCACACACCTTCGCCTGGCTTTTCTTTCTGCTTTCCCTCTCCATGCTCATACCATTTCCTCTCTGGTTGTGTCTTCCCACCTCCTAAGATGCCACCCCCTATTCTTGGGACTTACTGGCCTGGCTTTCTAGGTTTCCTCTCACTCCACATTCAAATGCCTTCCTAACACATGCTTCTGGCTGTGTCTTTCTCCATGAAATGAGGAGAAACTATTTCTCCAGTTTATCTCCTGACTGTGCCCCTTATTATGTTAGGTAGGGCAGTTTCAGCTCTAAACTTCATTCCTGTTGGTATTGTCTCTCTTTCTTTACTATAGCTTACTGGCCTCAGAAATGTTGAATTAGCAAACCCAGGCCTCATGCATACAGAAGACATTATTTCCACCTCATTTGAAGTTTACTGCTCCACAGATTTTTGCTGTGCTCCTTCCAGATCCTAGTAATTTCACTCCATAATAATAGGAGCCGTATCTTGTAATTAGTTTGAGCGAGGGTGCCATTTCTGAGAAAATGAGTTGCTTTGGGAAGGTACTGACTTTTGTTTCTTCCTAGGAGACATTAACCCCTGAATCTTCAAACTGGTGTATGGGGCTTTAGTTGTGCTAATTACAATGAAATCTAGCACTATGAAAATGTGTTACTAGCTCGTATATTCAAATGCCCACTCCAACATTTTCTCCCCGATCAATTTATGTTTGATGCTGCAAGATCTTACGAGGCACCCAATCGTATGCACAAAGCAGCTGTGCTCCAGTGAAAGTATGAGTGAAGTCCAAACATGGATACAAGTTAACATAGGTGCTAGGCATGATACTAAACCCTGAGCAGTAGCTAGTCAAGTCCCTGGGGCACTTAATGCCTGATCGAAAGTCCATTGAAATCTTTCTGTTTGCTTCAGTGGGGATGGAGTGGGTCAGCCCCTTGCAACCTGACTCAGAAATGTGCATGGTGAAAAAGGCATAAGGCAGGGACTGGCTGTGTCTGAACTGGTGTGTCTGAACCGATGTGGGCTTGCTATGCTCATGAGGTGTATAGCTATAGGTTCCCCTTTCTGCCTCACTCCTGCAACTAGATAGGAGTAGCATGGAATCCCTAATGCAGGATCAGGCTCCCTTGTACGCTTTGTGCTGCTCCCTGCTTTTACCTTATCCCCTGCCCTTTACACTGCAAGCCCATGGTGTTGCTCATGATTTCACACATTACTCAGCCACAAATTTCCCCATTTCCATGAAGCTCTTTGAAAGCCCTGGAAAAAGGGCAACATGAGAGCATAATGTATTATTGGCATTTATAAAGCTACATTAAGAGTAATGACATATATTTAAAAGTCAGGGGATGCAAAAGTTAAGGCAACATATGTGACTGACTGCCACCCCCAAACGCCTTGAAGGGCAGGAGGGCAAGGAGTCTGTTGAGAAGGGGGGAGGAAGCGACTCAGGGCAGTGAGGGTGGGGGAGGGGTCACACAAATTCATTTACAGGGGTTCTCAAACTTTGTGATACCATGACCCCCTAAAATGCTAAATGAATTTGTGTGACCCCCTCTCCCCCCATTGCCCTGGGTCGCTTCCTCTCCCCTTTTCACCAGACTCCTTGTCCTTCTGGGGTTCCTTCAAGGCGTTTGTGGTCCTCAACACCCTTCCCCCCTACAGGCTCCTTCCCCCTGTCTCTTTCTCCTCTGTGCCTCTTTTCCGCTCCACGTCCCTTTGGTTCCGTTCCGTTCCATTCCTCTCCTCTCCTGTGTCTCCTCTGCCTCCTCCTCTGACCTCCATGTGCCCTTATTTTCCTCTGGGTCCTCTGCCCCAACCCCATCCCCCTGCCTGCTGCCTGAGGGACCCCACCCTCTCCAAGCTGGAGAAGCATTTGGTCACCCAGCAACCATGCCCTGGCCGGCCCCTTGCGTGTCTACTCCTGCGCCCGCACCAGCCTCACTCTCCCGCCGCCTTGCCTCCTCCTGCAGCTGAGCCACGCTCCTGGAGTCCCATGGCCCCAGCCACGCTGAGCGGCTTGCTGGCGGCTAACTTCCGCCGCCCTGCCGCTCTTCATGGCCCAGGGGAGAGGGGTCGCAAGTAAAAAACTGAATCCAGCTGCGACCCCCCTCTAAGTTGCTCATGACCCCCCTGGGGGTCGTGACCCACAGTTTGAGAAACTCGGATCACATTATAGATTTGCCTTAATGCTGTAGGGCAGGGGTTCTCAAACTTTGTGATCTCATAACCCCCTAAAATGCTAAATCAAAGGTACGATTGCCACTCGGATAGACATCCCCCCTCTAGCTTTGATCTATCTAGCGAAGATAGCACCAAAGCCTCATCAGCAAGGGCTTCAGTGTAGGCCAGGGGTAGGCAACCTGTGGCCCGCTGGCCACATGTGGCCCACTGGGGCTCTGCCTGCAGAGTCCCAGGCTATTCCCTCCCCTATGCGCCTTTCACACACCAGGACACTGGAGCCCAGCACTTCTTGCTCCTCCCCCTTCCCTCCCAGCACTTGTGGAGGAGCCAGGAATTGCCTGGTTCACACTCCATCCCCGCTCCTCTCCCTCCCTCCTAGAGCTGGAATGTTGCAAATCAGCTGTTCACAGTGTTCCATCTCGGGGAGGAAGGGGAGGTGTGGGGATGGAGCATAAAACAAGAGATTTGCATGTTCCAAAAGTGCTGGGAGGAGAAGGGAGGAGCAGATAAGTGCAGAAAGCTCTGGTGCTCCAGTGCATGACAGGTATGGAGGGGCAGATGGAGGGCCATATGGCTGGGGGGGCCACAGGGCTGCAGGGCTGTTGTGGCCCACTGAGGTGAAGAAGGATTGCTCATGCGGTCCACCCACCATTCCTGGTTGTCCATCCCTTGCATAGGCTTCACAAACCCTTCAAGAACCTCAGGTATGTGATCATCCTCCTAGCCAGTGCCAAAGCCCATAGCGTTAGTTTCACTGCTATTTTTAGCCGGGATAGTTAGATTACAGCTAGCATGGCAGTACTCATAGATTAGAGTTTTGTCTCCCCAATCTGCAGTCACGCTTCTGATTGCAATGTAAACATACATTTGGTACTTATGTGTAGATCCTTAACAGTTCATGCTCAGCTCACGCTATGTTCATTATGATGATTCCATAATGCTGTCATAAGATGGTGCCCAGAGACAGACAAAAGGGCTATGCAGGTTACAAAGAGGGAACTTTGCTTCAGCCCCTTGCAAAGGTACCGTGCACTTAGCTTAATCTGTATGGCTGCGTCTAGACTGGCATGATTTTGCGGAAATACTTTTAACGGAAACGTTTTTCTGTTAAAAGTATTTCCGCAAAAGTGCATCTAGATTGGCACGGATGCTTTTGCGCAAAAAAGTGCTTTTGCGCAAAAGCATCCGTGGCCAGTCAGGACGCGATTTTGCGCAAGAAAGCCCTGATTGCCATTTTAGCCATTGGGGCTTTTTTGTGCAAAACAGTTCTTCCCTGTCTACACTGGCCCTCTTGCGCAAGTATTCTTGCGCAAGAGGGCTTTTTCCAGAGCGGAAGCATGACAGTATTTGTGCAAGAAGCACTGATTTTGTACATTACAAAGTCAGTGCACTTGCGCAAATTCAAGCGGCCAGTGTAGACAGCTGGCAAGCTTTTGCACAAAATCTTGCCAGTCTAGATGCACCCTATGCGTATGTAAGATTAAATTCACCCCATGCAGATGATGTATGGGCTGGCTTGGGTCTTGCCCTGCGTGTCATGTATTTAGAGTTGTACCATAAGTTCTGTATACTTGACTGTGCTTTATTTAAAAGTTACATCTATCTAGCAGCAGAGCTTGAGAACAAATGCTGGTGGGGGGGGGGGGGTAGGTTGGGTGGTTTGGGCTTTTTTTTTTTAACACAGGAGAAGAAAAACGCACTCATCTTCCAGAATTGGGAGTTCTTTTGACAGCCGAATAGAGTGATGGATATGCCAGGGCATCAATTCATCAGAACATCAAGGCATGAGGCTGACTAGTGCCATTCATTCTTGTCGTTCAAAACCTCTTGATGTGTAAGAGCATATTAAAATCCTGTAAAAGAAAGGCACTGCATGTCTTCTTGTCAAAGATGACTCCACTGGTTCATCCATCCAGCTCTGGTACATAGGATGGGGAGGGGAGCTGTTAATTGGACTGTTTGTTCAAGGTGAAGCAAAAAGAAAAGTCTGCTAGCACGGGGCTCCAGACTAGCCCCATTTGACAGACTGTGTATGTAAGATGTGAGACAGCAAGGACACCTTTCAGTTACAATTGGGTTAGTAATGAATTTTAATAGCGTTTATTGTATGCCATTTCCCACGCCAGCATTATTCGTCATCTTGATGACAAAACAAAATTGGCTTTCTCTGTCTTTTTTAGTATTTTGTGTCCCGGAATTTTTTTTTAATGTATTGAATAGTGAGCCCAGGGCTAGATTTTTTTTAAGGTATTTAGTTGCATGAATTGCAAAATCCTAAAGGGATTTCTATAAGTGCCTGGTTATGGTATTTTTCACTTCCTGTCCTAAGCTGCTGGACAGCGTTGCTGTTACTGTAAAACAGATTAATCGTTTTACTCCACAAGCAGTTGTATTTTGGTATTGGGTTACATTATTCCATTGTTGTTAATATTACGGCAGTAATGCCTAGGAGCTGTACAACTACAAAACAAAAAAAGACAGTTCCAATATGTTGTTAATGTTTAAGTCTGTAAAGGCTTTGAGATCCTTGTGGACAGCAGTGATAGTGGTGGTGCAGGAAAATCCATGCCCACATTTACCCCTATAGAACCCCCAATACTGTATAAGCTAAAATGTATTAATATACAAAACTCTTGTTACAAGAAAGATATGGATAAATCAGCTACTTGATCCCTTATGATATTTATTATATACTAGCAAACTTACCAGTGGATTTAAGTCTTCCATTGATTTTCTGAATATGAACAGTTAATTGTGGTGAGAGATATTTCAGAAGTTGTGGCAGAACTGAGATTATATGGTTGCTATAAGCTCCAGTAGTTCCACTTATGTTATTGTTAAAAGTCAAGGTAAAAATGTGAGTGAAAATTTCAGATCGATCTGACTAAAATAACAATGTTGCTACAAGGCAAATAGTTTTGCAATTTTCATCCTGTGCTGCCATCTGTTGTACACTCTTGAACACAGCAAAATGATCAAGGACTAAAGAACTGCACTGGTGAAAGAGAGCAAAAGAGAGAGAAATAAAAAAACTAACTCCAGCCGGCAAGTGTATTTCTAGTTCTTAAAGATAAGGCCATCCTTAACCATACGCAGAATATGCAGCTGCATAGGGCACCCAAAAATTTGGGGCACCACTGGGCCTTAATGTCCACCTAGCTGCTCTTCCTATCTCTGTTCCAGAGCTTCATTTCCTCTGGAGAGGATCTGGTTAACTTAAAAGTGAACACCTGCCAGACCTATTAGCAGAACACTGAACTTGTGAAAGAGCCATTCAAGTGGTAATGAAGCCATATAACAGGCATTTGCCAACCTCAGGGCTACGTCTACACTGGCCCCTTTTCCGGAAGGGGCATGTTAATTTCAGCTATCGTAATAGGGAAATCCGCGGGGGATTTAAATATCCCCAGCGGCATTTAAATAAAAATGTCCGCCGCTTTTTTTCCGGCTTTTAGAAAAGCCGGAAAAGAGCGTCTACACTGGCCTACACTTCGAAGTAGGAATAAGATCCTCCAGAAAAGGGCACTTTTCCGGAGGATCTTATTCCTACTTCGAAGTGTAGGCCAGTGTAGACGCTCTTTTCCGGCTTTTCTAAAAGCCGGAAAAAAAGCGGCGGACATTTTTATTTAAATGCCGCGGGGGATATTTAAATCCCCCGCGGATTTCCCTATTACGATAGCTGAAATTAACATGCCCCTTCCGGAAAAGGGGCCAGTGTAGACGTAGCCCAGGTGTATACTGTCAGTTTCTAAATTTACTGTGTTAGTCTATAGGACCTCCGTTTAAAATTTACTTTAAAAATATTTAATGAGTATGTTGCTAAAGGTTATAAAACCATGTCTTTAAAAAAATCAACATCCTTCCCTGGGCAGTCATCAAGGCAGAGGGGCACTAGTTTAATAGTACTGACTGGAGCCCCATAAATCTTACGGATGGGCCTGCCTAAAGATTCCTGAATATTATGGATGAAAGTGTTGATTCGCCAACTGTTATTTTATGGCCATAACTCAGTTTTTGAACTTGCAAATGCTTAGGACTCACTCGTGGCATTAAGTTATAGGTCTGGATAATCAGTGATGATGAAGATGCATCGTCTCTGTAGGTACTCCAGGATGTTCCCAGAACTCCCAAGATACAGTGGGGAGCATGGCACCTGTAGCAACCTTTCCCGGAGTGAAGCCTTCTCGGTGACAAGGTAGCTCTTCCATCTCCTCTACAGCAACTTCACCCTCCCAACCTCATTAGGATGCCTGGTGCCCTCACCAGGAGCCTTTGAGGGGAATTGTTCTTGGCACTGCCCACACTGTTCACAACACACTCATACAAACATGGTCATATTCAGCCCTTTGCTGTTTGGTGAGTGCTTTCAGCAGGAAGGAACATGCTGCAAATACTGTCTAATTTTACTTTGTAACCTTAGTTTTTCCTCAGGAAATCAATAACGTCATTGCCTGCATTGTCCAGGCAGGGTTGCGTATGCATCACATTCGCTGTCATAAACCAAAAGCCATTTTTTTACTCTGATGAGCAAAGAGGGGAGGGGGGAAGTGCGACTATTTTTTTAAAAACCAGATGTTACTTTCATGCTCTGATAACTCAGAAACAGCTCAGTGGATTTTCTTCAAACTTCTCTCACACAAAAATTTCACCTTTGGTCTGCGAACAAGCATGAGAAATTGCAGCACATCGGGGATTTTTATTTATTTATTATTTATTTGGAAAGTTATAAGGATCCCAAAATAGATTATTCAGTTCACATGACTGCCATGACTGTTAACACCAGCGTCACTGCTCTGACTCTGTAATGATTATTTCTTAAGAGCTTTGGGGCCTGTAGATCTCACTATTGTACCTTCCACTTTAGGGGTATGTCTAGACTACATGGCTCTGTCGATGGAGCTATGTAAACTAGTTTACCCGGCATAGGCAAAGAAGCAGGGATTTAAATAATCCCCGCTTCATAAAAATTGATATGGCCACCGTGCTGTGCCGACGATCAGCTGATCCGGCACAACGCGGTAGTCTAGACGCGGATCGGTTGGCTGGGGAAGCCTTTGCCGACTGATCCTTTATGCCGCGTGAAACAAGGATTACAGGATCGGTCGGCAAAGCCTTCCCCAGCCAACCGATTCGTGTCTAGACTACCGCACTGTGCCGGCTCAGCTGATCGTCGGCACAGCACGGCAGCCATGTTTATTTTAATGAAGCAGGGATTATTAAAATCCCCGCTTCTTTGCCTATGCCGGCTAAACTAGTTTACATGGCTCCGTCGATGGAGCCATGTCGTCTAGACATACCCTAGTTGTATAACTGTATGTGGCTGGCTACACGATGGTCCAATTTATTTATTACATGATCTCGGGACAGGATTGCCCAGTGCCTGGTTTCTGACCAGAAAGTACAGTTGAAAAGGGGACCTGGCAGTGTCCAGTCAGATGCCAGTTACCACGGAGGACGGGGAGGCACCCGGACATTAACCTGCACCAGCCCTTACACAACCAGGGTGTCTCCGACCTTCAGGCAGGCTCCTTGCCAGGCTGCAGCTGCTCTTGTCCCAGATCTAGATAGGGCTGCCAATGGGGGCAGCAAGGAAGCGGTGCTCCAGGCCCATTCATTTGCCAAAGGAGCCCTGCTGGGCACAGTCTGGGAGGCACTGAGAGCTTCCTGGGGGAGGTGCTGTGCGGGCCGAGTGGCACCAAGGGCTGGCTGCCCCTAGCTCTGCTCCTTATGCCTGAGGCCTTGCCCCTTCCAGGGAGCACAGAGCCAAGTCCCCACCCCCATTGCCTCGGGCCCAGAGAAGTCTGTCGGCAGCCCTGGCTCCACAGCAGAGGGAGCCCAGATGAGGAGAGAGAGGGAGGGAGATGGAGGGACCAGGGAAGGGAAGTGAGCGATGGGGGTGGGAACTTGGGGAAAGAGAAGAGGCAGGGACTTGGGGAATGAGGCATGGCCTCCAGGGCTCTGTTACCAGCAATTACAAAAATTGCCTCCTTCCTTGTGAGAATATGAATGCCTTGGAGCAATGTGCTCTATGGAATTGCAAAAGCTACGGCCCAGATTCTGTGCTGCCACTTTGCACAAAACCGCTGGTACAAAATGTCCCTCAAGTCAACGTTCCAGGCCACAGGAATATCACCAGTGGCTTAGAATTGGCTTGGTGTTCTTCTGCCCCCTTCGGCTTCGGGCATGGTGGCTTGTAGCAAAGGAGGCCTAGCTGGGATTCCCTCATGACCCAGTGATTGCTGTCTGTCATACCAGCTCTTGTCCGAAGCTTCGTAAAACTGGGCTCACCAGCAGACGTCACTCTCAGGTCTTCTGGTGAGCCCAGTTTTATGAAGTTTCACACTAGAGCTATCTAACCTAGACAGCAGGGTGGGGCGAGAGCACTGAGTTGGCAGATGACCAGTTGCTCCTCCTCAAAGAGCTGGTATGGCAGACAGCAATCACCTGGTCATGAGGGAATCCTCATTTTGTACCAGTGGTACAAAGTGGCAGCGCAGAATCTGGGCCATAGTTTTTGCAATTCATTGAGCACGTTGCTCCAAGGCATTAGTATTCTCATAAGGAAGGAGAAAGTCTCGGTGCTATTGTAACACATTTGAAGTAAATCCAAGTAGATAGCATCTCAGAATGTATTACTTGTATGGCACCAACATTGTAACAGGCACTTTAGCATGACTGTTTGAGAGTGACCTGCTTAGCATGCTCCTAAGGATACTGAGGGACATAATAAACAAAACACCTAATTTGCATATATGAATGGACAAATAAGTCTTAAAAGATACAAAGATAAGAGGCACCATGTTGCTATGTAGCCAGCATACCTGTCCGCAATTCCTTGTTCATGGGAACCAAGGAAAGAAACGCCAACACTATGGAAATCTAGGCTTGATCCTTCTGCATCAGTCTGAAGCCCTGCCTCTATTTTCCATTTTAACAATTCCAATAAAGAGCAGTTTGCAGGGGCAAAGACTTTTGAGTGAGCCTGATCCTAGCATTGATCCTAGAACCACATGATTTAAAAGCCTCCCCAGTCTCCCAGCTGACACAACACTTGTCTGACCACATTTGTTGTTTGTAGAGTGCCCAAATCTGCTGGGCATTTCGTTGTAGTAAAATACCCTTCTCTCCAAAGCAATGGCCCAAATCTGCAAGTCCTTCTACCTACAAATAATTCTTATTCATGTCAGTAGCAGTGTTGCCTGTAAGCTGTGCACTTGTGTGGCCACTCAGGAGAAATTCAAATGTCACCCAGCTGCTTAGCAGAGTGCCCACAGCTAAGTTTTGTATTTCTGTTGGTGGTGCACATTTGCACACATGCCTCTGTGCACACAAAAATTATTCTGCACATGGATGGAAAAAAATCCACACATGGATGGACGGAATTAGAGGGACCATTGGTCAGTAATCCCATTGGTTTCAGTAGAACTAATTGCATGATTAAGGACTACCAATGTGAAGAAGGGTGGGAAAGCTTGAGCCCTACACTGAGATGGGAAGAGTGGATTCATTACTCATGACCATGATATCTGGAGGCCAGGAGGTTGAAAAAATTGCTCTTCATAACCTCTACTAATGTTCTGGCAAGAGCAGCCTTTTGTTCCCTATAACACTGTATAAGCAGGTCAGACTCTGTACAATATGATTCCTGGTTAGGCTGGCTGTTAGCTGTTTGAATAGAGAATGTTATGCTAAATGAAACTCCAGGGAAAAAATATGTCTTAGTGCCTAGAATTTCAGGCAGTCATGCTATAGCAGTGCCTGGCCCAGCCAAATGCGTAGCGTGATGTAAGCAATAATGGTATCGCACAGCCAGAGGAAAGCACAACAGACACGGGTATTTTTACCAATAACTAGCACAAGTCATTTCCTGGGGACTAAGACCCAGCTATTCAAAAGCATAGATTCAACTTAGAACATTAGTGGAAGTTAGGAGATTGAACACATTTATGGATGCAGGGCGAACTGATTAGCAACTCTAAGGCTATGCCAGTACCTTTTTGGGAGCCCCCCACCCAGTGCTCAACAAATTCACCATGTACCATACGTGTTTGTTTTAATGCACTTGAGAACATAATGGGAATGTGCCATGGACTGCCAGGTGGGTTGCAAATGAGTCACCAAAACATGAAAGTTCTAGGGGTTTTCTTGAGGGCAGAAAAGGAAATAATTTAGGCAGTTTGGGTGGAAGCTTTGCTTGGAGTGAAATCAAAGTCCTAGTCTTGTTTGGGGAGTGTTCTAAGGGTCTGAGTGTTTCTTCTTAAAGGGTTAGTTGTGCCATCCAGGGTGTAAATAGCAGGTTGGGGTGCAGGATGGCTTGACAATTAAAACTACAAAGGAATAACATGTCTAAGTCTTGAGCTGGAGACTGGGGTAAAAGTAAAACCTAGTTTATGATTTTAGCTACTGACGTTAGTTATAAACATTTCCTGTTTACACCTACAGTAATTCTTCTGTTCTTGTTCTCTCAAGTCTCCTTCAATTTCCCTGTGTATGTATTTGTAAACAACCAATTATTAGTGTTAGATTTTGCAAATAAATTACGTAGTTTTTATCTGTTTTGTTTTCTTTACTGAGTCTGCTTTATGTAAAGTTCCAATTGTAGCATACAAAAGAGGTTGAGATGGGAAAATGGAGGTAAAGGCAGACTTTCCAGCCTACCACTTATTTTTACAAGAAAGAACCCGGAAGATGGCTTTTACCCATGGAAAATGTAAAGAGTTAAAATAAAGGTTCTTTGGTGGCAGTGAAAACCGTATTTCATTTTGCCTTTTAATGAGAAGATCCAGCCAACTGTATTTGATCAGTCCAGGATTAGAGACAGTCACATCAACTACCGCATATGTCTGTATTTTTCCATAATAATGATTTCTTCCAAAAGAAAATCAAAATCTAAGTGTAGCTAGAACTAAGAAAGAAGAATCCCCCTCATGCTGCTTCTCCATCTGACCCAGGCTTAATATGCTCACTTAGACTCCTTTCAGTTCCCAGCATTCTTCCCGGTTGCCTAGCAATCCTTTTTATAACATATTTTAGACTTTATTTCAGTGGCTCATTTTACTAATACTGAGTTTCTGTCAGAAGCTGCAGGGAGAGCACGGAGGGGGCCTGAGATAATATCATAGCAATTCATTACTGTCAGTTGTATGGCAAGAAATATAATAAAATAATCATGATGGACACTTAACAACAAGGCCTTAAATTGGATTCCAGGGAGCCAGCACAATGCTAGGGAAAGTCTCTATTCCTCAAATCAACCAAAGCAGCACCAGCAAATATTTGCTAATACGCTGCAGCTCAAAAACAAACAATTAAAAAAACACACCCCAACTGTCCGGATCACAGTTGCGACAGGCCCTGTGCTTGTAACTTGAACTTTAATGAACACCTGAGGAAAAAAGCAACCACGATTAAAGCTGTTTTTGGCAAATGGGACACAGAAACAAGGGACAGAGACTAAATGATCACTTCAAATCCAGGTTGGGTTGGTAGTAGCCAAAACTTATCTCATGCTCATTTAGTGGCCTATGCAAATATGTGTAGAGGTTTCAGTCAAGACATGTGTCCACATCACAAAATACAGCACCAGATGGCTCCTTTTGTGTCGGTCGCAGCAGAGAGGAGGAAAACGGAACAGCATTGTCCTTTCATAGATATGGATGAGCTGCGCAAGAGAAGCTGTACCTTCAGAGCCTACCTCTGGCGAGTCAGCAGCTTTCTTCACCACTGAATGCTTGATCCTGCAAGTGCTGAATGCTCCCCACCAGATCCACCACTGAGGTCAGTGGCCTAACGTTAAACCCGTGCATAAGCGCTTTGCTGCATCCGGGCACAGCGCTCAGACCCTTGGCAGACAGAGCTCAACATTTACATGAAAAAAGTATTTAACCTCGGAAAGCCTGTCATGGTAATTGACCTTGCTGGGAGAAGCCCACATTTTCAGGTCACATCTCTAAGTCTGTGCAACCCAGTGGAGTTCAAATGCAGGCAGAATGGGCTACAGGCCATCAGCTGTATGGGCAATTATCGGACTGAACTACATGATAAAAAAATATTGTGCCTCCATAGGTGCAGGAAGTAGAGGTGTGACAGGTGCTGCAGTCCAGGAACAGTCCCCGCGGCCAATCCACCACCAGCTTTGCCAGGTCCTGGCCTCCTGGCTTCCCCAATGTGGTACCGCTGGGTCTCTGTTGTCTTCCTGGCCCTATTGGCTTTGCCACCACCCACCAGCATTACAGACTCCATCTACACTCAGGTTCCCATCGCTCATCAGCCCCGGCCCCTCTGGATCTGCAGCCCGCCCACCCTACTGGCCCCAGGCCACTGGCCCTGGAGGCTCTGCTGTCACCTAGGGTCCTGTAGCTGGCCCGGGGCTCCTCTCCTGGCCTTGACCTGGGGCTCAGACTGAGGGCAATGATGGGCTAGGGGTGCCAACTCTCCCGGACCATGCGGACTGTACGCTGTTACCGCAAATGGCATCCGGTTGGTCCAGGCTACAAGAGCTAGCGACTGTCAGAGGAGCACAAAACCGGTGTAAGGGAGGAGGGTGTAACTCAGCACCCACACCCGAAATGTTTCCCACGCCGTGGCCTGCCTCCTGCTTGGTATCGCTGGCTGCATTCTCCAGGGCACCCAGCGAATCTCGACACTGGGATTTCCAGGCACTTGCCTGCCACTCCCATGGGCAGGCTGTGCCCAGGGTGACACCAGACCACTTGTGGAGCTGCAGGTACAATCGTGCCCCCTGCCAGGGCACTGCCCAGGTACCAGCCTCAGGGACTCCTGCCTGTGACTGCAGCGAGCCGCCAAAGTGTCTGCGGAACCCCAGGGAGCGGGCGCTCGGGACCAGGTGCAATTTGCGAAGGCACAACCTGAGCTGCAGAGCACGGGGCTGCCACGGCAGCCTTTGGCCAGCAGAGGTCGCCGCGGCGCCTGGCGTGCAGGGAAGCGAAACAGCCGCTCCCCCTGCAGGATCGCGGCGCGGAGGCAGCCGCTCCGAAAGGGAGGGGCCGGAGGAGGAGCCGAGCGGGGCGGGGCTGGCTCCCCAGCCAGCAAGTCCTCCCTAGCTCCCCTCCCCAGACAGCCCTTGCCAGCTCCTACTCCCCTACTAGCCCAGAGAGAGCTGCCCAGCCCCAGGTTGGCCAACACTGTATTTCAAAAGCAGGGTAGTGTTTTCTTAACACCCCCCCCCATGGAGGAGGAGGATTCTGTGCTCATGGGGCCAGCAGTGGGTGCCCAGTACCACTGGGGCAGGATGGGGTAGGGGGGCTAACCAGGTAGCAGTGGAGGAAACCTTTCGCTCCCTGCAGCTTTAAGCGTTTGATCTGGGCAGCGCTGAGTACGCTGTTCCCAGTGTTTGGCTTGTCCATTGGCCATCAGCGGGGGTTCTTGCATGCTTAGCGTTTAAGGCAGCGATCGAGATGCAGCCGTGTTAGTCTGGTGTAGCTGAAACAAAAGACAGGACTATGCAGCACTTTAAAGACTCACAAGATGGTTTATTAGGTGATGCGCTTTCGTGGGCCAGACCCACTTCCTCAGATCAAATTGTGGAAGAAAATTGGCACGACCATATATACGGAAGTGATACAATCAAAAAGACAGCGTGTAAGTGCTGTTGGTTCAGGACAACGTGTTCAGTGCTTCTCAGGATCAAGGTAGCTAGAGAGAAGGTAAAGCCTGTACCAGAGATCTTTCTGATTCAGTGCCTTCTGTCTTAAAAGGTGCCCTTGCATGATGAGTCCAGTGCTGCTAAACCTTTATTATAATTCACTCACTTCACACCTGCTAAGTGGCTGATTTGTGTCTTGTCAGAGGCCATCAGGTTGAATGTAGGACCTTGCTTTGCTCAGCCAATACATCTGAAACTTTGGGGATTTTTTTTGGGGGGGGGAATTTTTGAAAACCATTGGCCTACGAAAATGCTTTGGTTTACAGCAGTGTTACTTTTCAGTCTGATATGTGCAAAGAATAAAGGCATTACAATACACATATCTGTTTAGCATTCCCTTTGTGTTGCTCTCCGTCCCTACATGAATGCATGCCCTGCTTGTGGGATTGGATTGACCATGTGGGAAGATTTGGGGTTCCCGATCTTTGTTTAGTGTTGTTAACTTTAGTTTTCTAAGAAAAACTCTTTGTTTTAAATGTGAAAGAGATCTTTAGTGTTGTTTAATTGAAAACCTAATTTTGCCCAAGATTCTTGAGTAAGGAAACTTACTCTTAATTAGGAATGTTTCGGGTGTTTGTTTAACAGAGTTGGTTACATTCAGTGAAGTCTCCTTCCTGGGAGCCAGGGGCTGTCAGCTCCACTCCCAGGGAGAAGGCTGCGCTGCTGCAGTGAAGCATCTCTGCTGCCTGCTCTGCTCAGAGAGAGGAGGCTTCACTGAGGCAGCAGTGGTTACACAGTTACCCTATCCTATTAAATGATTTTAACATCCCTACTCCTAATATAGCTTGTATTACTTTCAGCACCTATTTGTTAAACTCGCACACAATATCTGTCTTAGTGAGTACAAGCTGCTCAGCAAACATTTTAGTTTTATAAATACAAGTATATGTTAGAACAACAAAAACAAATGTTTTCCTTGCTTTTTAAAAATTCCAATGTCCTCAGTTGTTTGACCTGTCTGAAAACCAGCAGCTGTAGTGAAAGTGAAACTGACTATAAACAAAAGTGAAACAGAGATTATTGATTTTCATTGTCCAAGGTGAGAGGCAAGTAAATTGGGGATTTAAAATCCTTTCACTTTTAATATTATAAGGACTTGTGTGTAATGTAGGGAAATAAATGTGTTTACTATCTATGACTTTTAAATGGATAGTGGTTCTTTAAAGTGATTATAAATCATTACAAGTCCAATACTGTTTCCCAGAAGTTGTAGCAAAATTGCTATAACTGCTGGAATCAATGGAAAGAGAATGAAGAATGGAAAGAGAAAATGGATCAGCCCTTAATCTAGGATTGAAGTGAGAGGGAGGGTTAGTACTCTAAGTCAAAGCAATGTTTGGATTGCCCCTCCCATGGAAATGCCCACAGGAGGAGAAGCAATAGGAAACAGGGGTCTTTTCCCTATGGAACAAAGTTCACACCTTGCTAGAACACTCAGAGGTTTTTCCCCCAGAATCCAGAAATTCCAAAGGATTCTCAGGCCGCCTGAGGCCCTCTGAAGTAAATTGTTTAATGCTACCTTTGCTACTCAGCAGTTCAAGAACAACTGGTGGCATGTACCAGTTGAGGGAGGTTAGCCGGCCCCACCTCATTTCTTCTGTGTGAGGCCTCTCCCTTTCCACAGCCCAGAGCCCCCACACTGTGGCTGCTGGGCAGCAGGGTAACTAGGTATTTTTGCTCCCGGGGCAAAATATTAACAATGCACCTCCCCCCCCCGTTAGGTCAGCCCCCGCCGCGCGCTTTACTATTGCAGTTTATTGTTTTTACTTCTTGCATCTTTGCACCCCTGATTTGGATGCACCCGGAGCCAGTGCCCTGCTTCTGGGTCTTCCTTCCCCAACTCCAGGCCACTCCAGAATCTCCAGAACCTCCAGTCCTGGATCCCTGTCTCTGGAGTGCCAGGCTGGCAGCATATCCCCAGCCACCCAAAGCCCTGGGCCACAGGACAAACCTTGCTAGCCCCAGCCCAGTCGCAGGGGAACAGTGCTGGTGGAAGCAGTAGGGTGCCTGGGGGCAGACCGTGGATGGGGTTACATAGGGCTGTTTGGGGAAGTTCAGCATCCCCTGGCCTGCGAGTCTCACGGCCCATGACTGGGGGGCCAATTGAGCCCATGGCACAGATTACAGCATTCTGAAACATCTTCTGATTTAATGACACTCAGCATGTGAGGTCTAGGGATGCTCCAGCCATATAGCCTCTTTTCTGTCTGGATCCGTGCCTCTTTTGAGGGCTCTTCAAGACAGTCAAGACGAGGGATGCTGCTGCTGCTGCCTCAACCATTGGGACACAGGAAATCCACCTGGACAACACCTACCACATCCTTCCCCTGAGCCATAACAAGGCCCTTAATGTACAACACACAAATTTGTTGGATTCTAAAGGCCATTAATCCCTAGCAGAAGATGGGCTGTGTATAAAATCAGACTGCAGTAGTACAGACCCTCTTTCCTTAACCTCTGTAATGTATAATGTTAACACTAGCTTTAATAAAATGTTTAAATCTGTTTCATCTGAAGGGACCATTGCAAGCCAGCGCTAAGGCATGTCGCCTCAGTGCTCAACAGAGACTTCTCTCAAAATGGAAGCAGCACAGGAGTGGAGATAAGAAATAGCATGTGTTCATGTTCTTTCATCACTGCCAGTTAGTGCTGGACTCTTCTGCTCTCAATGTGACTCTGCCCATATCCACCCTCTCAGCCTTGCAAGCCTAGCTGTATACAGTCTGCACATCTAACTTATTCCCATGGTCATGAGCAAAACATTTCCATAAGGTGGGTGCATAATTGGCTGGATAACCGTAGTCAGAGAGTTGTTGTTAACGGTGCTAAATCCTGCTGGAAAGGGATAACAAGTGGAGTTCTGCAAGGGTCTGTTTTGGGACCTGTACTGTTCAATATCTTCATCAATGATGTAGATATTGGGATAGAGAGTACGCTTATTAAGTTTGCAGATGATACCAAACTGGGTGGGGTTGCAACTTCTTTGGAGGATAGGGACATAATTCAAAATGACCTTAGCAAGTTAGAGAAATGGTCAGAGGTAAACAGGATGAAGTTTAATAAAGAGAAATGCAAAGTGCTCCACTTAAGAAGGAACAATCAGTTCCATACATACAAGATGGGAAGCGACTGTCTAGGAAGGAGCATCGCGGAAAGGGATCTAGGGGTCATAGTGGACCACAAGTTGAATATGAGTCAACAGTGTGATGTTGTTGCAAAAAAAGCAAATATGATTCTAGGTTGTATCAACAGGTGTGTTGTAAGCAAAACTCGTGAAGTCATTCTGCCGCTCTACTCTGCACTAGTTAGGCCTCAGCTGGAGTACTGTGTCCAGTTCTGGGCGCCACATTTCAAGAAAGATGTGGAGAAATTGGAAAGGGTACAGAGAAGAGCGACAAGAATGATTAAAGGTCTAGAGAACATGACCTATGAAGCCAGGCTTCATGAACTGGGGTTGTTTAGTTTGGAAAAAAGAAGATTAAGGGGGGACATGATAGCGGTTTTCAAATATCTAAAAGGGTGTCACAAGGAGGAAGGAGAAAATTTGTTCCTCTTGGTTTCTGAGGACAGGACAAGGAGTAATGGGCTTAAAGTGCAGCAGGGGAGGTTTAGATTGGACATTAGGAAAAAATTCCTAACTGTCAGGGTGGTCAAATATTGGAATAAATTGCCAAGGGAGGTGGTGGAATCTCCCTCTCTGGAGATATTTAAGAACAGGTTAGATAGACATCTGTCAGGGATGGTGTAGACGGAGCTTGGTCCTGTCTTGAGGGCGGGGGGCTGGACTCGATGACCTCTCGAGGTCCCTTCCAGTGCTATGATTCTATGATATGGTGCCAGAAGTGCCCATTCATTAGGCCTGATCTTGCACCACTGAAGTTAATGGGAGTAAGGCCTGGCCCAGTGTTGACTTTTCATCTTTGTAAAGTATCTTGCTTATCATAGACATGCTGACAGTGGGACATAGAGCATTTCTAGCTGCATACTGTCATTGGCTCTGATTTTGAAGCAAGCGCTTACAGAACGTGAGTAAGGAATGTGAGCATGCTATAGAGCAGAGGTTCTCAATCAGCGGTATGCATATCCCTGGGGGTACGCAGAGATCTTCTAGGGCAGTGTTTCCCAAATGGTGTTCTGAGGAACCCCGGGGTTCCGCGAAGTGCAAATAAGGGTTCTGCGAGAAAATTCCATTATAATAACATTTTATGATTACAAAATAATAATTAATATTTAAGCATTTATTCATTTTACAGCCTCTCCCTGAGTTACAAATGAGTTACGGACCAAACACTTGGCCGTAACTTGATCTGTTCATAACTCAGACCCCATTGAGTTATACGCGACCGCGCTGTTCGTAAGCGCGGGTCGCGTTCATAACTCGGGGACTGCCTTTATGACCGCTCCATGGGAGCTTTGGTCGTAAGTGCGAACGGTCGTAACTTGACCGTTCGCAACTCGGGGAGCGGCTGTACTGAAAACAGTTTTCACTTGTGTTTGCCATGATAAGTGTCCCTGTATAATGCCGGCTTAGCCAGTGAGTGGGGACCATGGTATCACTATTCAGCGGTGCATGCACAGTCAGTCAGGTGCGATCGCCTGTTATATACCACCGTAAATCTAGCACTCACTCTCAGGGAGCGTGGATCACGTAGGTGACTGAATATGAATATACTAGCGTCACGACGGACAAAGCTGAAGCTTCAGCTGTCAAACCAGTTGCTTGTATGGAGTGCACAGGCACTGCTCTCGCGAATACTTTACTTCAGTATAGTCGCATGATTTCTAGTATTTAAAAATTTAAGCATGACAAATATAAATGGACTGTGATAGATTAATCTATTAATCTAATGTTGATCTCATGACCTTGTTTAGCATTTGTCTATTACAGGCAGTCCCCGAGTTACGCGGATCCGACTTACGTCGGATCCGCACTTACGAATGGGGCTTTCTCGCCCCGGAGCTCGCAGGCAGCGGGACCACCCAGAGCGCAGCAGTCCTGCCACCTCGATCTCCGGGGCGAGAAAAGCTGCTCCGGGTGCCCCTGGTCTGCTGGGGACCGTCTCCAGCAGACCAGGGACACCTGGAGCAAAGCCGGGGAGGCAGAGGGGTGCTGCGCCTCTGAGGCTTTGCTCTGGCAAAGCCTCAGAGGCGCGGCACCCCGCCGCCGCTTTGCTCCCCGTGTCCCTGGTCTGCGGGGGGGGGCGCAGCTAGTGGGGGGGGGCGCAGACCAGGCTTTTGTTGTGGAACCTGGGGTAGAGCAGCTGGGGTGCTGCCGGGTTGGTCCTGCAGGGACCTATCTGGCAGCCCAGCTATTCTGTCCCAGGCTCGAGATTCAGCCGCTGTTGAAATTGATCAGTGGCTGATTCCAGGAAGCTGGGGGCAGAGCAATTCTGCCTCCAGCTTCCTATAGTCAGCCCCTGGTCAGTTTCAGCAGCAGCGGCTGAATCTGGAGCCAGTTCCGACTTACATACAAAATTCAACTTAAGAACAAACCTATAGTCCCTATCTTGTACGTAACCCGGGGACTGCCTGTATTATCCTTACTGTTTTATGGTCTACATTTTCAGCTCCATATATAAGACTGTTATTAGGGGTTCCGCAAAATTATTTCGAGTTTAAAAGGGTTCCATGGCCAAATAAAATTGGGAAACACTGGGCTAGCAGCATAACCAACACTTCCACTGCTTGCTGGGCTGTTAGAGACATTTAGAGGTAAATTAGAGCTAAATAACAGCACAAAATACTGAGAACTAGAATTGGTGGCTGTAAACAAACTTTATGGGACTGCAGAAAACTTTGCTACACCCATGAAAAGTGGACATCAGGCTAACTAAAATCTTTATGGATGATGGATGTGTTTGGACCAGAGAATTCTGGATTAGAGAGCTTTAATCTTACAATACTGATATTCCAAATGATTTTTATAATTATTTTGTAAAAATAAGAAAATGAGCAATTTTTCCATAATATTGTGCTGTGACACCTTTTTTAATGTCTGATTTTGTAAGCATGTAGTTTTTAAGTGAGGTGTAATTTGGGGACACACAAGACAAATCAGACTCCTGAAAGTGGTATAGTAGTCAGGAAAGGTTGAGAACCATTGCTCTAGAGAAATATTTTGTACTCACATAGCATAGAGGTTGCTATGGAAATAAAACCACTGAGGAGGGGAAAGTGAAAAGACTAGGCAGGCAGCTTTATTTTCTGCTCCCAAACACTTGTACATTTGACTGTCAGAAGACTAAGAAGTTCCTGTTTGTCTGCAGTGATGAACAGTTGAGCTCCTTACTAGCAAGATGTGCCCTGTGGGGATGCAATTGCTAGTTAAAAGCAATTTTTCTGGAGTAGGAGTTTGCTAAAATAGCACTTGCATACATACCACATGTAGGCTGCTCACAAAGGAGATCCAGATTCTGTAAAAATGGAGGTTTGAGGTTAATAGAAGCTAATGGCTGAAAGATGATAGAATAATGAAAAATTATATTTGCTTATATCACCCTGTCTTGCATTATGGGTCTGATTAGAAATGTTGTGTATCATTTACACTTGTAAATATGAGAGTATGATTGGTAGAAACTGCCATTCTGATTGGGATAACGTTTTACATTCCCTTTAGACAGCTATTAATTACAGTGAAAGGTACAAGGCAGTAAACAATCAGGCTGTGTTTTCACATCAAGTATTTTGTAAATATTGCATAACAAAGTGTGTAGTTTTTCTGGATTGCGCTGGATTGTCTGGCTTCTTGGCGGTGTTGTAAGGCAAGAGGCTTAAGATCAGCTGTTCTCAACCATCCAAACAATGCACATAGTTAGTTTACAGTAGCAAATGGGAAGTATATGCCATAGTTGGGCAGAGATTCAATTTTATCCACTTTTTCCAGTTGTTCCTAATAGTCTCAGAATATATTCCTTTTGGGCTGAGATTTTCCAAATGTGATCTCAACTCAAGGGAGAATATTATTTCAATTATTTGTATTGGATTGATGCATCTATTTTCCATCATTGTGCTGAAAATGACATTTCTCCATATGCTCTGATCAGAAATGTACTCTTATCATTTAAGAATGACAGAAATGAAAAATGTCAGACTGGGCTTGTTGTATATATCTAACTGAGCTCTAAGTTCCAAGCCAAGTTTGAACAAAAATGGTTCAATATTTTTAAAACTGCAGAAGAAAATGTCTCTATAAATGCTATGAATTATTATAATCACACTCCTTGAAGTGCTATTGCTTTTATAAAATTATTTTTATAATAATCTTGTCCAAGCCCATCCCTCAAGGAGTGTGCAATTTATCAGTCTCTGGCACAGGATCTGGTAAATGGCCAGCATCGAGAATGGAAACACAAATAACAGATCAAATAAGGAGGGCAAGGTTTGAGCACTGGGTTCTTCTAAGTCTTTATTTTTGGTTTCAGATAACCAACTGAGATAATATATTCTTGGTAAATGTAATTACACACGCAGGCCATTAAACCTAAATAACTGTGACAGGAACATTTTCAGCATGCCAGATTTTACAGTAAATAAGCTCACAGCAGAACATTTGTAAAATAAATTCCTATGGGAAGAGTAGGTTTTCTGGGGGGTGACATTCTCAGAGTGGCATTGAAAGAGAAAGCAGTGCTATTAGCTTTACTAAGTAGGGAGGATGCTTGACACCTTGTAGGAACGAACAGCACCTTGCAGGAAGACACTGCTCCATTTTAAATAATCTTTTTCATAAAGATTTTGAGCAAATCCATGAAGAACTAATCCCTTATCGAGGGACTGTTGACATCGCATCTTACACAAGAAATTGTCTGCATTCCTTTCTGTACCTCTGCTACTGACTGTTCATTTTAGAGTGGCAGGCGGAGGATTACTTAGCTACTAGAACAAGATTTTTTGGCATTTCTTGCAGATTTTGGGAGCCCTGGTGCTCTCACCTACAGTTCTTGAATCATTAGCCAATGTTGGAGCAATATCTGACTAGGGATGTTAGACATCATTTAATTTAAGAATCGTGTAATCACACCAAATCTTACATGATTATTCAATGATCCCCGGGGGGCGGGGCTGGCAGCCAGTGTGTTCCTGGCCCTACTCCTGGGGAGCAATCCCCTGCCACCCTGCACAGACTGGCTTCTGACTGCCACCCAAGGCTGCTACCTCTGATACAGAGGCAGCAGCATGGGGTGGCAACAGCCCCCGTCTGCGTGTGTTTACTTCTGGGTCCCACCTGTCCCCCTCACCCTCCATGCCGCTACCTCTCTATCAGAGGCAGCAGCATGGGTGGGGAGACGACTCCTTGGGAGCCGGTGCTCGTGGGGAGCCAGCTTTGCTAGTGGAGATACAGATACAGAAGCAGCAAGAGGAGAGGGGCTTGTAGTCATTTAAATTAACCAATAAGCCAAGGTTATCAATTAATCATTTACACAACTATATGCTAACATCCCTACATCCAACCTCTACCATTTAAAAGTGATGGGAAAAGTGTATTAACATTTCACTCCTTTTCCTAATGTAGCCTATGTTACATTTACTGTTGGGTTCACACCTATATTAGGTCACAGGTGAAATAGTTTTGGTGTTGTTTTATTATTTATACTCTTGTGGTGCCTACAGGCCCCAAATTACAGGCCCCCATTGTGCTAGGCATTGTGTTCTCTATCTTGTTTGTGAGGACATTTGTCCATCATATGATGAACACACAATTTAACAGTCACATTCTTTGCTCAGGAAAAAAATTCACTACTGGAATATTATGGGATGCTTCAGGTCAGGACTAGGGATGTTAATATCGGGTAACTGAATAGTCGATTAACCTCATACATTCTTATTGGTTACATTCCTATAGTTCCTGGGGGTGGGGCTGGCAGACAGTGTGCTCCAGCCCCACTCCTGAGGAGCCCCCTGCCACTTCGCGCTGCTGCCTCTGATGCAGAGGCAGCAGCGCAAGGTGCCAGGCGGGAGCTGGTTTGTGAGGGGAGCCAGTTTAAAAACCAGCTCCCCTCGTGGACCAGCTGACTGTTGCCCTGCGCTGCTGACTCTGATACTGAGGCAGCGATACAGACTGGCAGCAGTCCCTGTCCGGGGAGGGTTGGGGCTGAACTTCCGGACTTGGTGTGAGCTGGAATTGAACCAGGCTGCCTGCCACCTGGCTCCTAATACACTTTAAATGCAGAGCTGCAGCGGGGGTAGGTCCTGGACCTGGTGTAAGTCAGGACTGAGCCGGGCTGCTGGCCAGCCTGCTAATAAATGTACTGGCGGGGGCGGGGGCAGGGGCGGGGGCAGGAGGGAAGCATGTAATCTATAGCATTAACTACATAATCGACTACATTATTACATCCCTAGTCAGGATTGAAGTGCATTAGCAAAGAATATCAAGGAATTCAATAGGACTGAGTGCATTGGCAGAAACTGTTGGGGATGTTTGGATAACACATTGTGTGTTTAACGTACTAATAGAGTTGTATGAGATTTGAAACATAAACAACACCAATAAGTTGGCTGGTTGCCTTTAGTGCTTGCATATTGGTTATTGTGCATGGATTACTTGATTTTAAAAACAGTACCAACAGATCAAAAACCTTTGCCTTTGTTTCAGGATTCCGTCATTTCACAGAGGCATGAGAAAAATCAGAATTAAAGATCATCTATCTGAAACAAGTAAGGAAGCTACCTAGGAGAGAGAGCAAGTCCATTACGAAAATAACTCACCCTTTCAGAGCAGGGTGTTCATTTTTTACATCTGATTCAAGTGCATCTGGGCAAAAAGCACAAGACCACATCTGAAAACATGTGAGGACCGGAAGGCTGAGTCTACATTGGCAAGATTTTGCGCAAAAACTTGCTGCCTGTTTACACTGGCCGTGAGTTCTTGTTCAAGAACACTGACGTTCTAATGTAGGAAATCAGTGCTTCTTGCGCAAATACTCTGATGCTCCCGCTCAGGGATAAGCCCTCTTGTGCAACTGTTCTCGCGCAAGAGGCCAGTGTAGACAGGCAACGTTAATTTCTTGCGCAAGAAAGCCCGATGGCTAAAATAGCCATCGGAGCTTTCTTGTGCAAGAGAGCGTCAACACTGGCACGGATGCTTTTGCGCAAAAGCACATCTCTTGCGCAAAAGCACATGCCAGTGTAGACGCTCTCTTGTGCAAATACTTTAACGCAAAAACTCTTGCGTTAAAAGTATTTGCGCAAAATCATGCCAGTGTAGACGTAGCCAAAGAGAAAGAGAGAGAAAAATAGTCTGCAGTGTCTTTAAAGGGGCAGCACTGAACCGGACCAAAGGTGGGTTTGGGTTTTTGTTTTGTTTTTTTGTAATATTGTATATGTGTGTATGAGTGCTAGGGAGTGTTGGTGCGACTCTTGCGGTCTCAGCTTAGCCACTAATGATCTACAGTTGAACTGTCTCACCTAAATGCATCTGAATGGCAGTATGCACTCAGGGGAGACGTGGGTCTGATCTAGTATGGAGACAGAAGAATCTCTTCCACTTTGTAATCGCTTTCTTTCACTCTTCTTCTCATGCTCTGGCACTAGGTCAAGGCTGTGCTCATTAGGATCGTTTTCATTGTTAGCATCAGTGTGTTGTCTAGCTAGTGGGTAAATACATCCAGCAACCCACACCCAGCATGCAGTGCACATCTTTCCTCTCTGTCAAGGCTGCTTTTCAGTTCTGCTTCAGTTTGCGGATTGAGCAGATTTCCTGTGATGCTGAAGCCAGACATAATGTTTTGCTGAACTGGGACTTGATAAATATATATTCAGTCCCATACACCAGAATGGCTAGAAACAATTTGGCAAAGAGCTGTAGAAAAACAGATTTAACTAGGTCTGGGCTACTTATCTTGCAGAAATGGAAGTTAGTTTGTGTTTTAAGCAAACACTGTGCACCAGATAAATGTAGAAATGTTCTTTTTATCACTGTTCAAAACAGATTTTTATTTGTCCACCTTGGTGGTATCTGAGTGCATGATGCTAAGTACACATATCAACATGTTACAGTCAATTGTCCACAATAGATAGCACAAAATAGCCGCCCACTGCAATATTCCGCCCAGCCCAACTGTATCAGGGAGGCTGCATTGTCAGACGGACACCTGATCAGAAAGATGTGCCTTGCATCACTCTCTACAGCCAACAAAGTATGGCTCTATTCCAGCCTCCAGTCCTGTTTGTTTTAACCTTTGCTCCTCCCCCACTCAGTCATCCTATCATGCTGACAGTCCCCGTGGCCACGACAAAGCAGCATTAAGGCCTGGTCTGTATTAGAAAAATTGTACTGAGGCCACTAATTCACTCTAAAGTCAATCCAGCTACCCTGAAGTAAGCTAAACCTAAGTAAGTGAGGGTTAACCTGGTTTAAGTGCATCAGCATTAGAGGTTCGCACTGGTGTCGTTAGATTGATTTTAAATAGGCTTAATTATGAGGGCAACTTTTCTATTATGGACAAGCTCTAAGCACTCCTTCCTCCCAAAGGCTTACGGTTGGATCCTGTAGTGGTGAAGATGTGGATTGTAAGAGAGCGGTGCTGAGGCCAAAAGGGCTGTGAGCATAATACTCTATTTACTCCTTGGGTGCTACAGTAGACAGACTAGTAAGAACACTACCTAGCATCACCATCAGGCACTGAGCAGCTGACTTCGAGGAATACTGTTTTCATTTACTTCCTGGAACATACCTGATGTGAATGCTCCTCCTACTCTTGCCAGACTCATTGAGTAAATATATAATTGTACCTCAGAATAACAGAACATCCCAAAACTAGCCACTCCCAGTGTTCCCTGTAAGATGAATGCTTAGATGGCTACCCAGGAGAGATTCAGATGCCACCCAGCTGAGTAGCTGAGTGCCCACAGTCAGCAGAGTGTGTTTTTAACTGGTGGTTCACATCCACACCTGCCTTAGTGCACATAATAAAATGTATTCTGCCTAAGGATGGAAAAAATTAGATGGAACACTGGCCACTATGGCTATGTCTACCCTGCCATTTTTTGGCAGCAGAAGATATGCAAATCATGCTCTCATTTGCATATCTTCTGCCAATCCTTTTTGCGGAAGAGGTTTTGCGGTTAAAAAGCTCCATGTAGACGGGGCCATTTGTTGGAAAAAAACCCTTTTGCACAAGATCCTGTAAACCTCATTTTTTGGAGAATAAGAGATCTTGTGCAAAAGAGTTTTTTTTTCCGACAAACGGGCCCCATCTACATGGGGCTTTTTAGCGGCAAAACCTCTTCCACACAAAGGATCGGCAGAAGATATGCAAATGAGAGCATATCAATTTGCATATCTTCTGCCACAAAAAAAGTTAGGGTAGACATAGCATTGTGTATGTCCTTTGTATTCACTGGATTGATATAATCCATGTCAATACCCTACCTCTGCCCATGTACACGCTTCTCACTCCATTCACCATTTCTCATTTCAGAGTGGATGTAGCCATTTGGTCATTGCTGATGCTGAGCCAAAGCTGAGTAGTTATCACTAATGGGATGTGTCTAGACTGGCCAGTTTTTCCGGAAAATCAGCTGCTTTTCCAGAAAAACTTGCCAGCTGTCTACACTGGCCGCTTGAATTTCCGCAAAAGCACTGACTTCCTACTGTAAGAAATCAGTGCTTTTTGCGGAAATACTATGCTGCTCCCGTTCAGGCAAAAGTACTTTTGCGCAAAAGGGCCGGTGTAGACAGCTCAGATTTTTTTTCCACAAAAAAGCCCCGATCGCGAAAATGGCGATCGAGGCTTTTTTGTGGAAAAGTGCGTCTAGATTGGCATGGATGCTTTTCCGCAAAAAGTGCTTCTGCGGAAAAGTGTCTATGCCAATCTAGACACTCTGTTTCGAAAATGCTTTTAACGGAACACTTTTCCATTAAAAGAATTTCCAGAAAATCATGCCAGTCTAGACGTAGCCATGGTATATCTCTCTGGAGTTCTTATATCAGTGCTTAGCACCTTGCAGGATCAACCCCTTTAGGCTAGATCCATCCAGTACTCCTAGCCGTGGGGCACGAGGATGGAAAAGGTAAGCTAGACCCCAGAATAGAATCCCAGCTATGGTAGCGTATTGTGCTATGTCTAAACTACTGGCTGGCCACATTCATGACTTTTTGGTAATAATCGTTTCTAACCTATTGTGAGCAATGAAAATCCAAAAATATCTATTGAAAAGTCTGTCATGGAGGTAGCCTAGGTTGGTGCTTGTTCTTGGGAGGCTCTGGAGCCTGACTTTGATGCCATGTACATAGGCATAAATCAGGAATCATTCCATTCAAGTCAATGGAGTTACACTGGGGGTAAAACCGTGCCAGAATAGAAGTAGGCTCTTGCAGCGAAATCTTTAGACTCCGCTCCATTGTGCTGGTATAGTGCAAGATGCCAGAAGGCTTCCCTGAGCAGCTGGAGAGCCTCCAGCCTGGAGGAATGCCTGACTGGCGCAGAGCGGTTACAAATGGCTCTACATTATTCCTTCCTGGTTCCTTTCCCAGGGCTGGGATTGTGGCAGGAGACAAATCCTTGCACTTCAGCAATCCCCAGGCTGTCTAATGGCTGCTAGGGGAGAGTTGCTACTTGGCAGAGGTTAAAGCAACCACAGAGCTACTCTAAGATGTGCCTTTAGGACGGGGGGAACACGAAGGTGGTTGAAAGCCACCTCTGCCTGCTCCTTTAACTCCTGCACTGAGTTTTAGATCCTCTGAAGATGCTGGTCCCTGGCGTTTTGCTATTCAAGTGGGCAGAGCTGGCAGCCCTCATTTTTGCACATTCATGTATTTCCTGTGATAGTGGAGCAGTGTCACAAAGGACTGGCAGAATCCTATGCCAAGGTGACTGGGGTAATCAGTGGACTGTACTTAATGGGGTCTTTAAAACAAATAGTCTCCTTGTGATGGAAAAAGAGAGCTATACATTCTGCCTAGTAGAAAGAATGTGATATTATCTTATTCCATATGGCCTGTATCTATATTTCACTGAATTGTGGTTCTATTGCATCACATAAACAGGGTTAGGTTTGGTTAGTACTTGAGTAGGACTCTGACTACCAAGAAATAGCTCGGTAGTGTAGGAAGTGGTTGTGATGATTCAAAGGTGTTTTTTTCCCTTTCTTTTAGTCTTTCTGTTGGTACTGAACCAACTACATCGAGCCAGGGGGCACTGAGCTGCTGAAGGTGGTGTCTCAGGTGAGAAGTACAACAGAAGTCTTGACCATTCTGTAGCCATTAAAGATCCTATAGACCATTTTCCAAGAATAGGAGTTTGCTTGCAGTCCTGGCAAAATTCCAACCCAGACAATTACATTCTTTGTATTTGAAATTCACTCTCCGCTGGCTTATAGGATTTTTCTTCACCTCCTATACGCAGTCGGGTACTGCTGATATTAAATGACTGTTACATTCACCACACAAATGGGTGACATTATTTCTACCATATTTAGTTTGTAGATCAGCTTACCAGAATTGTTAAACACTTAGGAATTAGAGCTCTCAAGGCTTCTAGGATCATTTGGATTTTTATTTTATTTGTTTAATATCACAAGCAGTTTTGGGGTCTAGAAATTGCTATCAGGGCCTATGGATTATTATCATGGGATATTGTTTAATAGCTTGTCTATATGCAAAACTTTTACCAGTTATACTAGTATGATTAAACAGCTAGGCTACATCTACACTGCAGGCTTTTTGCGCAATAACTGTTTTGCGGAAGAGTTCTTGTGCAAAAAATCTTCCACAAGAGCGCATCCACACTGCCATGTGCTTTTGTGCAAGAGATGTGCTTTTGCGCAAGAGCATCCATGACAGTGTGGACACTCTCTTCTGCAAGAAAGCTCTGATGGCCATTTTAACCATAGGGGCTTCTTGTGCAAGAAATTCATGTTGTCTGTCTACACTGCCCTCTTGTGGTATAGCTCTTGCGCAAGAGGGCTTATTCTTCGTGGGGAGAGGAATAACTTCTGGAAGAAGCCCTGTTTTCCGACACTAGACTGTAAATTTACTTGCACAAGAAAGCATGTGCAGTGTACACAGCTGGAAAGTTTTTGCGCAAGAACAGCTGTTCTTGCACAAGAAGCATGCAATGTAGACACAGCCCTATAGTTTTATTGCTATAACTCCATGTGTGACTGTTATTCTGGAATGAATATGTTTTTTTCAGATTAGTATAAAGTGACAAAACTAAACTGGAAAAAAATGGATCTCGTATAAAAGGAAACTGTCCACATGTGGATTTTTTATCACAATTGTAACTGTTTAAATTTGCACCTTAGTTTATCTATATAAATTTATCTATATAGATTTACCTGGTGTTGCTCTGGTCCTTAACTCAAATAAGTTTTATTTTTCTTCATGTAAATCATTGTTCTGGGGTGGGACTGGGGATGAGGGGCTCACTATGCAGGCTGCCCTGGCGAGAATGGACAATCCCAGCCCTCTCTTACCACAGCGTTTTGGGGCCAGATGAAAAGCGCCTGTCCACAACTGTTGCAGCTGCAGCTGGCACAGCTGAGGGAGAGGTGCATGTCCTCTAGCTGGGTGATAGAAACACAAACAAGCTCTCTGAAATATATAGTAGACAGCTGTCTCTTTCTCCGCCACTGCTCCCTGCTGGCCCAATGGCATTATAGCTGTCCTGGTCCCCATCACTGACTCCTTGTTGTCATTCTACAGTATAACTGTGCCTCCTACCATACCCCTCTCTTTCCATTTTATGAGGAAAACTGAATTCCAGGTGCATCCCATTGTCCTGGCACAACCAAACCCTTATCTTGTTTTAAGTTAGGATAAAAGGAAGCTGCATACCAAATGTGGTGGTCCTACTTCTTACTATTTAGGAGGAGCTCTTGAACAAATGGACTCTCAGACAGTTGCACATTTCTAAAATATGTTGTAAGATTTCAGCCTAGATTCTGAAGCCTAGATTTTGAAGTTTAGAATGTCAGTTGAGTCAGTTTTAAGTGATGAAAACAGCTATAAGTTTGGCTGGGAGCTCTTTTTGTTCAGAATATCACATGGTTGAATCATCACTGGGTTTTGCCTTTAGATGCAATGCAATGATATTTCAATGATTTCTTGATCTGATTATACAATTTAATAGGATGAAGATGCAGCAAAACATCACATTTCACTGGGCTGTAAATGTAAATTAACCTAAAAAGCGGACTGCCCTATGTGAGGAATATTATTTTATCTATTATAACAGTACCTAGAGCCCACAAACAAGATTGGGACTCATTGTGGGCAGCCCTGTACATAGAATCACTGCCCAATAGCATTTAAAATCTAAACAGACAAGGCAAACATAGGGTGGGGGCAAAAGCAGCATTTTATAGAGAGGGAACTGATCTATCTAAAGGTTAAAGGTAAAATTTTCAAACATACATAGGTAGTGCTTGAGACTTAGCCTCTTATGTCACTTTTGAAAATGGCAGAGATTCCTAAGCCACAAAGATTTTTTTTTTTTTGAAAAAAAAATCCCCCAAACTACTTGTATAAAATTATAGTAATAGAACTGTAGAACTGGAAACAACCTCATCAAGAGATCAGCTAGTCCAGTCCTCTACACTCAGGGCAGGAGTAGGCAGGGACAATGCAAGCTAAGATGTTGTTGTTATACATTCTTTCAATGACATGTTGAAGCACAAATTTATTCTGTGGGAAAAGATGGCATCTGCATAGTATACACACACAGGGTCAGATTTTCAGAAAGGAAAATACAGATCTTATTTGCATATACAATACACAAATTGGGTAATTACACATGCAAATTACTCCTAATTAGAAGCTACATATGCAAACATATGCATTTGCACTGTGATCATAATAATTATGCTGAGTATTTTACACTTTTTGCCTTCATTTGCATTCTTTTTTTTGAAAATCAGACAAGAAGTACTTTTTCCATATGCAAGCTCCAGTCAGACATAAAGTCACAAAATTACACACATGGACCATACAATGTTACATGAACAATGTTTTCGCACATGCAATTAACGTTACACATACGCATGTACAAATACTCAATTTTACAATTACTGTTTACCAATTGCACATGCATCGGCACATATTAGCAGAGTTACAAAAACACACGGCAACAACCCAAGCCATACACAAACAGGCAAGCAACAGTCAACTGGCATCCCGAATCACAACTGCACACAAATACTGCCGGTCAAATATCAGAGGGGTAGCCGCGTGAGTCTGAATCTGCAAAAGCGGCGAGGAGTCCTGCGCATCTGACGAAGTGGGTCTTTGCCCACGAAAGCTTATGCTCCTCCACTTCCGTCCGTCTATAAGGTGCCAGAGGACTCCTCGTCGCTTTTGCCGGTCAAAGTTACACGCGCGTCGTGGCGTACACGCCTCTGCAAAACCCCCCCACCCACAGGCCATGACTCAGCTGCGCACATGGGCACCTTTGTGTGACAACACCGCCTGGCTACACACGCACACACAGTCCCACTCCCCCCGACAGGCCGGGTGCATGTGCACAGTTACGCACAGACACACAAAAAAGCACCCACGTGCGCAACAGCACCCAGGCCGCGGCAGCAGGGCCCGGCTGCTTGCGCATACGCGCGCGCACACACACACACACACACACACGCGCGCAGATTGCGCGCAACCAGGCGGCTGCACGTGGCGCGGGGCGCACACATGCCCTGTCACTCCCACGCCCCGGCCCTTGCCGGGCGGTTCCACAGGGCTCCCGCCGCGGTGGCCGCCCCCTGACGGCTCCGGGCCGCCTCCCCGGGCCCGCTTGCGCGCCCGTGCCCGTCGGCGGGGAAGAGCGGCGCGGCGGCTCCGCCCCGCTTCCCTCCCCCGCCGGCTCCGCCCCGGAGGCCGGCACGCTGGCTCGCTCCCTGCCTGGGAACATGGCTGAAGTCGGGGAGGACAGTAGCGGGGCCCGGGCCCTGCTGGCGCTGCGCTCGGCGCCCTGCAGCCCGGCCGCGGCGCCCCCTCCCGGGCCGGCGCTGCCGGGCCCCGCCGCCGCCCCGCCGGGCCCGGCCCTGGCCCGCCTGCAGGGCCGCGAGTTCGAGTTCCTCATGCGGCAGGCGGCGGTCACCATAGGCCGCAACTCCTCGCAGGGCTCGGTGGACGTGAACATGGGGCACTCGAGCTTCATCTCCCGGCGCCACCTGCAGCTCAGCTTCCAGGAGCCGCACTTCTACCTGCGCTGCCTCGGCAAGAACGGCGTCTTCGTGGACGGGGCCTTCCAGCGGCGGGGCGGCCCGGCCCTGCAGCTCCCCCCGCAGTGAGCGCGGCAGGCGTGGGCTCAGGGGGGCGGCGACTGGCACCACACCCCATAGAGGAAAGGGGTCCCCTGCCTGGGGGTGTGGACAAAACGGGGGGGGCTGACCCTGATGGGATGTGAGCTAAGGGGGGGGCCTGGCTCCCACCCCATGGACTAAAGGGGGCCCTAATTTAGGGGGGTGTCGAGTAAGGGGGGCCTGGCACCTCATCCTCTGAGGTAAAAGGGCCCCTAACTTGGGGTGAGCTTGAGGGGTTGAGGGCTAAGGGGGGGCCTGGCACCCAACCCTATGGAGCATGGGGGCCACTAACTTGGGGTGTAGACAAAGGGGATGGGTCTGGAGAGGGTGAGCAAAAGGGGGCCTAGCCCCCCATCCCTAATTTTGGGGGGTGGCTGAGCAAAGAGGATATCCCCATTCCCAGAGGATGAGGATGCACCCTTCTTCAGGGAGGTGTGAGCAAAGGGGTCACCCACATTCCTTCAGTGTTAGGAGGATGCATCCCACTCTGGGGAGACATGGGAAAGGTGAGGCATGCTGGTGAGAGTGTCCTACCATCAGAAGGGGCATCCCAACCCCATGAAAAGGAGGGGGTATCCCTATATGGGAAGGGAAGGTAAAGCCGTGTCATGCAACAGTTCGCTCTAATCTTTTCCATCCTTGTGTGGATTTTTCCATTCATATGTGGAATAAAGTTTTATGTGCACCCAGGCATGTGTGACTGTGCACCACCAGTAGGAACAAAGTAGCTGTGAGCTCTTCATTTGAAGAGCTCTTCATTCTTCTCTCCTGAGGGGCTGTACAAGCGCACAGCTTACACTGGTGCCAGGCCCCCCTGGAGGAGAGTGGAGGGGTGTTGGCCACTTCCAGCAGGATGGAGGGGAAAGTAGGGCCCTGTCCACCCCCTATCTTGAGAGAGGGTGTGTCATGTCTCAGGGTGGGGAAAAAGCAGGTGTGTGTTCTCTGTGCAGGAGGGAGAGAGCTGTTCTTCTCTGGGGAGTGGAGGAGGTGTCCTCTCTCAGCCCTAGCGGTGTCTTCACAAAAGGATGCCACCCTGGTGGTGGGGTGCTGGATGGGAGGCTGCAGAACCCAAACTCTCTAAGGCTGTGTCTACACTACGGGGCTTTATTGGAAAAAGGTACGCAAATTGTGCTCCGTAATTTGTGTACCTTTTTCCAATAGTTTTTTCGGAAGTGTCTTTTCCAGAATTTGGCCATCTGCGTTGGGTCAAATTTCGGAAAAAGCCCCTCTTTCAGAAGAGCCCTTCTTCCTTGTGGGAGGAGGAAGATAGGGCTTTGGAAAGAGCTTGTCTGCTCTTCTGCAAAAAAAAGTGGAAGAGCAGACGCGTTCCCTGGACGTGGTGGAGTTTTTGGATACCTTTGGTTTCCCGGAAAAACTCCGTAGTCTAGACTTTGCCCCAGGGAAGTGAGGCAGATAGCTGTCCCTAAGAAAGCAGTATTTAATTCTGGGGAGGTGAAAGGAAATGGGGAGTATGTTACCCCCATTAGGAAGGGACTGGATGGGAAATTTTCTCAGATGCTGGAGGAACAGCAGGATGTTTAGTGGTGGAGGGGATCTGCAGGGCTTACTTTCTCAGATGGAATGGATGGGATTGACCTTCATGTGGGGGATATAATGATTTTTCATTCCACTTTCTGCTCTGAAAACATGTACCGTGGCTGAGCACTGTTATATAGCTGCTCTAAGGTGACAGCATATTAGTGGTGGGTAACAAGCTCTGCGTATATATCTCTGTAAAGAAGTACTGTACACACAATACCATATAATTTGAGATTAAAAAGCACTATATAAATGTAGGAGATTAATATTGTATTTACGATTCTCCACTTAATTTCACCTTGTTTGCAAGAGTATATGATTCTATTTGGCAGTTTTTGGCCTTGGTAACATTCAGGATCCCTAAGGGTTATCCCTCTTTCACCAGCCGTCTGCTCAGAAGAGAGGTTTTTTTAATTACTCACTTCCTCTGCAGACTCTTTCTTTTTGTATTTAGTAATTTAGTTATAACTCCCCAGCCACTTGCTCTCTGAGGCGTTTTGGTTTTGAAATGTTTCATTTTCTAAGGAGATGTACTTTGTCTGTTTAATTAATCTTTCTTTGTAAAACAAGCCCCATAAAGCCTAGGGCATTTCTGTTGCATTGCTCCCTCTTGGTTCTGGATTTATTTGTGTGAGCTTGATCTCCTCCCTGTCATTCTGTTTCTTCATGTAGTTAATCATAAGTATTGTAACCCAAAATACTCTGAAGCAGAGAATTGACTGTTACTTTTCCCTTTGCTTGCTTGTGACTTATGGAGTGGAAAAGGAGATTTTTCCCTCTGCTCCCTCATCACTTGCAGGGGAGGAGTTTATTTACTTTTTTTTCTGTATAATTAGGAGTACTGCACAGTAAGACACCATCTCTTCTGGGCCACTGTTTATGATCCATGTAAATGAACTTCATGCCCCTCCTTTGAGTTGTAAAGTAGATTGATGCAAAACACTTTTCTAAAGGAATTTGCCCTCTTGTTCATTCCAGGTAAACAACTTCCATATTCCCTGTATCCTTCAGGCAGTTGGGTTTATAACTCAAACATAAAACAAAAAATAAACAACTTGCCTAAATCTTGGTATGCGGAGTCTTAATGAGACACAAAGTTGATCTTCTGTTTTCTTGACAAAAAGAGAATGTAAGGCTGGAACTAGTATCTGTAAGGAACCATGCCCACCTATTGTTGCCTTAATAGTATAGTCAGGAATAAAAAATAGGGATAATATATGGAGTTATACCATCTCATAGAGCTGGAAGGGACCTTGAGAAGTCATTGAGTCCAGTCCCCTGCCTTCACAGCAGGACCAAGTACCATCCCTGACAGATTTGCCCCAGATCCCTAAATGGCCCCCTCAAGGATTGAACTCTCAACCCTGGGTTTAGCAGGCCAATGCTCAAACCACTGAACTATCCCTTCCCCCGCAAACTTTAAATATTTTGTATTGAAAATTTGATGTGCATTTTATCCTGCAATTTTATTTGGTGTGAATGTCATTGTCAGGTCTGGATGTACTATGCTGTCTAAATGTGGCAGAAGAATCTTTATATTTTATTAAGCATAATGATCTAATGCATCAGTTCAATTTGGTTAACTCTAATTTAAATCATTAGTGGTTCAGGGAATACTTGTGGAGGTCTTCAGAGGGCTGGGTGGTCATATGGTACTAACTGTATTACCTTATTTCCACTTTCCATACTTTTCATATATTTAGAAGAGTATTTAATTGCTGCTGTTGCTACAGGGATGTTAGGGGAGGGAGGTTGTCTGTACAATCATAAATGAGAGGGAGTATACAAGAGACAATTGCTGTGTTCAAAAGTTGTCCACGCTATGTAAAACATTTTAACTCCATGATTTGAATTCACCATTTATCATAATTGCATTTCGAAAGTTTCCTGGAAAATGAGTTGACTACCAAATGTATTGCCTGCTAGAAACCATCTCCTGAGCTTACAGGGGGCAATATTAAAGCATTATGGCAAATCGCTACAGTTGCCATCCAAATTGTCTTTTATGGACTAAGGATGTTATGGGTGGTAATTGATTAATCGTGTAGTTGATAAAATTTGTATTGACTACATGATTAGTTGATAAGGGAAGGTGTTCTGTCCCGGCTCATGCTAGACCGCCTCTCTTACAGATAAGCTTAGGTTTATCAGGTACAAGCAGTCCCCGGGTTACATGGATCCGACTTACATTGGATCCCTACTTACAAACGGGGTGAGGCAACCCCGCACTAGCTGCTTCCCCCCAGCAGACCAGGGAGATGTGAAGCTAGTGCCCACCCCCAAGCAGACCAGGGAGACGCGGAGTGGCTTTTCTCAGCAGACACCTCTGCATGAGACTAAAGGACTGAGGGAAGTGAGGTGTGGGAGAATAAAACTGAGCTCTGGAGAAATGTTTGGCTAGAGTTTCCCCTACAATATGTACCAGGTCCGACTTACATACAAATTCAACTTAAGAACAAACCTACAGTCCCTATCTTGTACGTAACCCGGGGACTGCCTGTAGTTGAGTACTCAACTACTTGCTTATATCCCTACTATGGATGCAGGAAATATCTCTGGAAACCATATCTTTAAAACTTGTGAAATTTGGAGGCACTTGCCGCATTGTCCAGATCATGTGCTAGGCTGCATATTTTACAATATTGGAAATTAAGGGCCAGATCCTTACGTAATAAGCAGGTACATAATTTTACTTCATTGGCACTGTGCATGAGCTTAAAATCAAGCATATGTGTTAGTGGTGTCAGGGGCTAATTAAAAGTAAATCGAAAGAACGCGACAGTTTTTTCGATTGTGGAAAACCTCATTTTTACGAGGAATAACGCCTTTTTTTCGAAAGTGCTCTTTTGAAAAAAGGCGCTATTGTCCGTGAACTGTGCTTTTTGAAAGAGAGCATCCAGACTGCCTGGGTGCTCTCTTTTGAAAAAGCGGCTCGCTTTTTCGAAAGTACTGGCTGTAGTCTAGATGCTCTCTTTCGAAAGAGGCTTGTAGTCTAGATGTACCCTAAGGCTATGTCTACACTGGCATGATTTTCTGGAAATGCTTTTAACGGAAAACTTTTCCGTTAAAAGCATTTTCGGAAAAGCGCGTCCCGATTGGCAGGACGCTTTTCCGCAAAAGCACTTTTTGCGGAAAAGCGTCTGTGGCCAATCTAGACGTGCTTTTCCGCAAAAAAGCCCCGATCGCCATTTTCACGATTGGGGCTTTTTTGCGGAAAAGAAATCTCTGCTGTCTACAGTGGCCCTTTTGCGCAAAAGTCTTTCGGAAAAAGACTTTTTCCCGAACGGGAGCAGCATAGTATTTCCGCAAAAGCACTGACAATCTTACATGAGATCGTCAGTGCTTTTGCGGAAATTCAAGCGGCCAGTGTAGACAGCTGTCAAGTTTTTCCGCAAAAGCAGATGATTTTGCGGAAAAACTTGCCAGTCTAGACACAGCCTAAGAGTGAGATTTAACTCACTTGGGTTTGCAAGACACATTGACTAAAACGTCACATGCTGGTGGAAGTGTGTAGTTGGGTCAAAGCATTTCAGCTTTCTTAGTTTGTGGAAATTCAGTGTATTGGAAGTTAGTGATGGTTGCAAATATTAAATAGGCTGTTCGTTTATCATTCTTTTGTTTTGAGTTTGTGGTGTTTCTGTTGTAAGGACATTGATGGAGTCTTGTGTCTTGCATCACAGAAGAGCATTTTTGGTGAAAGACTTCTCAAAAACATTGGTTAACTGAAATTCTCTTAACGATTAGGAAACTAAAGAAACTAGTACAAAACCATCCACTTCAGTGATTTAAGCCTATAACATGGAAAGAAAGTGAAGAAAGAAACATATAAATGGAAACCCAATTAAATGATTAATTAAAAGCCAGTTTTACTTATTCTTTAAATCCTCTTCATCAGCCCTGCTATAAACTGAAAAACTAAACATTGAACTGCATGTTGCTATGCATCTGCTGTTCCGTTCATATCGTCAGGGTTTTTCTGTTCTGTATATTTTGTCCAATTTATTAAGTGCCTATCTAAAGTAATAGGTGTCATTAAGGCCTTGATCTTGTAAAGACTCATGTGCTTAACATTATGTGCTGTGAGTAGTTCTGTTCACTTCAGTGATGCGACTCACAGTGCATAAAGCTAAACATATGACTCTGTCATTGTAGGATTGGGATCTAAAGCATTAGAGGCTAGGTAAGTCATCCATAAATATAAAATTTAATTCTCAGCATTCTGTGTTTATAAATGTTGTTGTATAAAGTAGGGATGTTAAAATGCTTTCAATTAAGTAACCATGTAACTGCAGAAAATGTCAGCAGTTACATGTGAGGCGACAATCAGTTCCCCACGTGTACTGGCTCCCACCTGTGGACCCCCACCCCGAGCCCGTGCTGCTGCTGGCCCATGCTGCAGTGTGGAGGGCGGGGCAGGTGTGTCTCTGGGAGCTGGCGCTGGTGAGGAGCTGGCTTTTAAGCAGGCTCCCTGCATGAATTCAGAGCCCGCGTATAACCTTGTGACCATGAAGGTTAACCAATGAGACCAGGCACCTGGTTACACTCTCACATCCCTAGTATAAAGGGAGAGGGAAACCTAAGGCAATTCATAAGTGCCAGTGAGTAGGATTGAATTATGTGAATAAAGCAAAAATTGCACAACGTAGGAAAACTGATATGCACATACTTCAGGGTTTTGATGACCTCATAAACCACTCAAGCTCCATTCCTGTGGTTAGAATGATGCCATCATAGTATATAGTGTATAATGTCTGTATAGTGTTGTATAGCTCACAGTTCCCGCTGAACAATGTATACATATTAAGGAAATGCTTTGACCACATAACCACGACTACAAAGCTAGAGTTGTTTCTGAAATGCTGTAGGTGCAACCATTCTGATTGCTCTTTTCCTGCAAAGTTCTGTTTCTTAACTGTTGCATAACTAGTGTTCCTGGGGTTTTATTGGCTTACTTTTTAGCAATTTTCAAGGTTGTTGTAGACATCCAAAAATTGAAGTATTTTGAGTAGCCTCATTGTAAATACTGTTGAGTAAAGTGTATTGTATAATTACTCATTACAATAGTAAATACTGTAATGAGTGGTTTCTTTGTAATTTTCCATAGTAAACTTGAATGTAGTTATGTTTCAAAGAGCACTATGTTAAAGTGAACTAGGAAACATGTAGGGCACACTAGCAGGGTCTACATGGACCAATTAATGTGGAACATGTTAGTGTGCTTTAGCAATCACATCCCTATATTTTACAAGGAAGAACCAAGCGGACAGGCCCTTAGAAATAAGTAACTAACTATTGCTGGCATTTGCAGTAGAAACTTAATTACAAATACCTTGGGAACAGAGGTTGTTGGTAGGGATGTAATGGTGTAGCCGATTAACTGATCATCAGAAGCTTATAGGTTAATGCTGTAGACAACATGCATTCTCCCCCTTCTCATCCCCACCAGTAAATTTTTTATCAGGCTGGCAAGGAGCCTGGCTCAGTCCTGGCTGAGGCTGGGTCTGGTACCTACTCCCACTGTGGCTCTGCATTTAAAGTATATTAGGAGTCAGGTGGGCAGGCAATCAGGCTCACTTCCAGCTTGCACTAGGTCTGGGAGCTTAGACCCTGTCTTCCACCCCTCCTCCCCCTCTCGGACAGGGGCTGCTGCCCCCCCATGCTGCTGCTTCTGTATCAGGCCACTGGTCCATGCGGGGAGCTGGATTTTAAACTGGCTCCCCTTGGGACCAGCTCCCACCTGGTACCCCACAGAGGCAGCAGTGTGGCGTGGCAGGGGGCTCCTTGGGAGTGGGGCTGGAGCACACTGGCTACCACAGTCAAGTAACCAATAAGAATTCATGAAGTTAATTGACTATTCAATTAACCAATATTTAACATCCCTAGTTGTTGCTAGCTCTGAACAAAACATTATGGTGGTACTTTCCAAAGTTTACAACAGAACATTGGTTTAATACAGCTTTGAAATTTTACTCTGTAGACGAAAAATGCTGCTTTCCCTTTTTTAGTACTTGACATTTAACAAAGTACCTTACTGGTATTTGCTTTTTGTGTCTGCTTCTACCTGATTGCATATTATTGTTTCCAGATGAGGTGTGTGATTGTTCAGTTTGTAACACTGGTATTTGTAATGCTGAGATTCTACTGTATTTGATAAACACCTATTTCTATGTTTTGTTATCAGTTAAAACGTTGGAAGCCCATGTATAATGTATATTTTCAGCAAGAAAGATTTTGATCTTTAGATATGTGTCCCTCTTCCATTGTTTATAGTTTTTAGCTAAATTTCAATTTTAGATTTGTTAGAGAACCTCTGTCATTTGAGTGTCCTCAGAGAGCTTGAAGCTTTTCAATGTTTTTTCAATATTTTTTGTTTGATTCCGAAGTCTGTTTTGGAACAGTTTCTTGTTTCTTGGAGGCTGTGTCTACATTGGCGTGATCTTGCGCAAAAGCAGCCGCTTTTGTGCAAGAACTTGCTGCCTGTCTACACTGGCCGCGAGTTCTTGTGCAAGTACACTGACGTTCTAATGTATGAAATCAGTGTTTCTTGTGCAAGAACTCCGATGCTCCCGCTCAGGAATAAGCCCTCTTGCGCAAGAGGCCAGTGGAGACAGGCAACATGAATTTCTTGTGCAAGAAAGCCCGATGGTTAAAATGGCCATCAGAGCTTTCTTGCGCAAGAGAGCGTCTACACTGGCATGGATGCTCTTGCACAATAGCACATCTCTTGCGCAAACGCACATGCCAGTGTAGATGCTCCCTTCTGGAAGAGTTTTTGCACAAGAACTCTTCCGCGAAAGTGTTCTTGTGCAAGATCATGCCAGTGTAGCCGTAGCTGGAGTGTTTGTAATATCAGACAATATTACTTTTTTAGTATATAATTTATTTGTATCCTGTAAGCTTTTTGGATAAGCTACTGTACAAATTGTTATGGGATTTTTATAACTTTTTAAAAAAAAGTTGGTATTTTACCACTCTGATGTGGAGGGCTGTCTGATTTAAGGCTGGTGTTATTTACAGTCTGAATTTAGGTTGATCGATATACTTGCACAAAAGGCTTTGTGGAACACTCACTTCTGTTTTAAATCCAGCTTATTTCAGTTTAGGTGGAGAGAGTTACTTACATGGAAATAAACTACTCTTATTCTTAGGTTTGGTCCACACTAGTAACTTATGTCAATATAACTTGCTAGTGTAGACAGTCCATTGTTGGTGGGAGGGCTTCTCCAGTCAACATAGCAACAGGTTGGACTTCTCTGATCTGGCACCCTCAGGACATGAGCAGTCCTGAACGAGGGTGTTTGCCAGACCAGGGAAGGTCAATCCTAGTCCTCTGCTGCTGGCCTCCCGGCTCTCCTAGAGGGCTGCTAGCCTCCCAGTCGTCATCAGTCTCCTTTCCTACCTGTGCCTCCAGCTGCTGGCCTTGGGTCCCTGGCTGCTCGCACGGCTAGATAACGAATATTGCTGGACAAGAGAGGTCCTACCTGCAGTGCCTCTCAGGGAGATGGAGTTCTTAAGCTGACAGGAGAAGCCCTTCTATGCATGTAGGTAGGATCCTCACTGAATGCAACAGCAGTGTAGCTGGGCTGCTTCAGCATATTAAGTGTGGGCAAGGCCTTGTAGAGTCCATGCTGCATTTTGTACCAGTTTAACTATATCGATATAAACATGCATTCAAGTTACACCAGTACAACTGCCTTGTCTAAACAAGCCTTTGGTCATGAAGTACACCTTCCCTTCCCCTTCCCATCTAAGACTACATCTATACTACAGCTGGGATTGAGGTTCAGAGATTGATTTAGCTGGGACTAGTGAAGACCTGCCAAATCAACTGCAGATCGCTCTGCAGTTGTCCCCTGTACTCTACCCCGATGAGAAGCGTAAGGAAAGTCTATCCTGTCCCCTCCCCCTCCCTTGGTGCAGACCACTTGGTAACTTGACCTGAGGGATGTCAACTCCAGGTATGCTATTTGCGTAGATGGTATTGGATACCTTAGATCAACTTTGTGCAGTAATGAAGACATAAACTAAGAATGGCATTTTTGTTGTTAGGGATATTGTGCATGTTAGTTACATATTGATGTGTATAATGGCTTGTCTAAATAATAACAAACTAATAACTGAATCATTATTTCACATCTTTAGTTATTTAGGCTGCAAGTCTGTGTGGATACTTAATTTGGAGTTATGTTCTTTCATCTTAAACGAATACATCAAAATAGTGCTCTCTTATTCTGAAATAGTGTCCACATACAGACTTGCACTCAAAAGAATTATCAGTATGCACCGGACCCAATGTAGTTATTTTGATTCCAGTTTCTATGTGGGCAAGCCCTGAGTAACTACCCTCAAATAACTGTTTGGGAAGAGCTGTTCAGATAAATGTCAAATTCCCTTTTGTGGTGGTTGGCACAGTAATTCTATGGGGAGCTCTGCTGGCAAAGAACAGGAAACTGCTTAATGTTACTACTTCCACCATGCCACTGCATGACAAGGCTGACCCATATGTAGCAACTAGTGTTTAGTATGAAGGATGAATTGCCGCAGCTGTTGAAGACTGTTGAACTTGGAAAGTGTGCTAATCAGTGTGTTCAGGGGGGTTGTGCTCTGAAATTTTAGGGTAAAGTAAGGGACATAGACTCTAGTGCGGCTGTTTAAACCATCGTTTGAAATTTGACAGTTACCTCCAGCTGACTTTGTTCTGGGGTGGATCTCTCCAAGTGCTTGGCTTCACATCAAACCTTCTGACATGTGCTAATTTATTTTCTGAGTAGCTTTTACCTCTCATAAATGTCTGAAAAGGCAGTGTCTGGGTGCTCTCTGTTCAGAACTAGGGGGCAGTGTAACCAGAAATGCATTAACAGATACATCTTTAGGTTTCCATTTGCATAGATGTGTGTGAGCCAGTTTTCCCTTTCCACTCGAAGAGGAAATGCGGCCAATGTGTGTGAAGACATGCTTTAGAGCAGGGGTGGGAAATCTTTTTTTGGGTTGAGGGCCACTGACCCACAGAAAAATCAGTCAGAGGTCACACACAAGTGAGAAGCAAAACAACCCCCTCCCCCCCCAAACAGAAAAAAGCAAACAAGCCTTCTCTGATGTGGCCCCTGACTAAGATGGAGAAGGACACTCCTCTAATTCCCCTCTCACACCAGAGCCCGGGCACAGGAGAGGCTAGTAGATTTTTGTCTGCTGCAGCCTCACAGGGAGGTGGCAGGGACTGGAGCACCAGTGCACGCTCCCGAAAGCTGGGGGATGGTGAAGCCCTGAGTCCTGGGGGGCTGGATCCAGGCAAGCTGGGAGATGCATCTAGCACCCGGGCCTTAGATTCCCCATTCCTGCTTTAGAGCCTTCCAAGTGATTTTATTTCCCTCTAAATTTGTATTTTCTATAGCACTCCCTATTATAAGGACATTTGACCTGCAACAATACTTTTAACTATATATGTAGCTTTTTTTTTTTTTTTTTGGTGGTACCATGCCCAATACCCAGCTGTGTCCTAAGGATCTCATTAGAAATGCAGACCCATGGCTAGGATATTTCTTTGTCTAACACAGGAACTAACCTTGCTGTGGATTTATAACGCAGGATTACTTCAGTTTCTGGGTGAACTCTGGTCTGTGGAACGTTTGATGGTCTGCAAAATAGAATAAACATGGCGAGAACCAAGTCTTTGGGGATGGGAGCAATGGGAAAGGATTAGAAGATCTTTGTCCTGTGAACAGATCCGCAGAATGAAAACACTAAAGGAAAAGCTGGTTCATTTATTCATCATTGCTCATAAAAATGCACCTTTTAGTAGTTTTGTTGGATTAATGTTTCATCTACTGTTTGATTGCACAGTAACATATACTATCTTCATGCACGTGTTCATGTCTATATTTATATTCTTTGGTATTTCAGTTGGTTTAAGAAGCAATTTCAAATGTAGCAAGCTAACATTGCTTATATAAAAGCAAGTCTGTTTAGTATTTTTTTCTTTTAGATCTGTATGTTTATGTAAATTGCTTGTTCACAGTGCAGATGATTTTAATTAATGTCCATTCACTGTCGCCTATGAATGTAGCTGCAAATCATTCTTTTAAATTGCCTTTAGAAAAATTCAGTGAGGTGTGTCAGTGCATGTCTTTGGGAATTAGTGTGTATGAAATGCTACTTTTATTTGACAACAGAGCATTTTAAAACCTGCACAGCCCAATACCTGTAGTTGCTCCAAAGGCCTGTGCGCCCTGGCTTTTGTAGCACTGATGTTTCTTTCCTCATATGTGGTTAATTTTATCATCTGTATAGTTTCAGATATACTGATAGCATCATACTGTAGTAGAAGCCTACACATACATATGCAACTACTATAGCTTACATTTATCTGACTGAAAAACATTATATTGTTTTAGTTATTTAAAAACTAAACTTTTTAAAGTTTTGGACAATCCTTTCGATTGTTATGGCGTAATAGATTTGTTTTCTTTGTGAAGTATCTTGTGTATCTTTTCTTTATAGGCTACATGCACTGGATTTTTAAAAACGGAAGTGTTTGCCCTTCCTTTCCCTTTTTTGTCTCATTTATTATGTGAAAAGAGCATAAAATTGTACATTGGGAAAATCCTATGTTTAGGTCTGTTCTTTTTGGTTTTGTTAGAAGATTAAGGTAGGGAGAGTTCATAATACACTTCTCCAAGACAACCAAGAAAATCTTCTAACAAAACCAAACTTTTCTTCTAAGTGTCTTATGTAATTCCTAAATGCCCAGTTTTTCTTCATGTCACCTTTAGCAGAACTGGGAATTCTTCTCACACAAGCCATTCTAATCGTCTGTCTTCCTTAAGGCTACATGCTGGAGCCACCAAACTTCTGGCTAAGCAGGACTACAGTCCTTACAGGGTCAGTTTATGCACTTGTTAAAAGGATTGCTGTTGAGCAACCTAAGGAACTTTCCTCTCCCCAGGGCATGAGAAATATGGATACTTCAGTGCACAAAGTCCCTGGCTGTGTGGAGGATCAGACCAGGAGTGGAAACGGATATTCCCATTCAGTGCTTAAATAGAAATCTATTTCCAGCTATCTTTGTACTCCATGAGGTGTAAAAGAGACACTCTTAAGCTGTCTATTCAGGTACAGGCAGTCCCCGAGTTACGCCGATCCGACTTATGTCGGATCCGCAGATACAAACGGGGATTTTCTCGCCCCGGACGACGGGAGCGGCGGATGCCCGGTCCCGCCGCCCCTGTCCTCCGGGGCGAGAAAAGATGCTCTGCCTCTCCCTGGTCTGCTGGGGAGGGAGGGGGGAGGAGCCAGATCAGCCGCGCGGTCCTACCCCGCCCGGGTCCTCCTCCACTTTGCTCAGCGTCTAGGGAGACGTGGAGCAATGCCCCGGGCCTGTGGTAGAGCAGGTGGGGCGCTGCCGGTTGGTCCTGCAGCACCGCTCCTTGGCGCTACTGGACCAACCCGGCAGCACCCCAGCTGCTCTGCCCCAGGAGTCCCCAAGTCATCCGCTGCTGAAACTGACCAGCGGCTGACTACAGGAAGCCCCTGCCCCGGGCTTCCTGGAATCAGCCGCTGATCAGTTTCAGCAGCAGCTGACTTGGGGATGCCTGGGGTTCTTAAGTTGAATCTGTATGTAAGTTGGAACTGGCGTCCAGATTCAGCCGCTGTTGAAACTGATCAGTTTCAGCAGTGGCTGAATCTGGGCGCTAGTTCCGACTTACATACAGATTCAACTTAAGAACAAATCTACAGTCCCTATCTTGTACGTAACCCGGGGACTGCCTGTAGTGTAGGCCTAAATTTGATCTGTTTAAAATAATCTGAATGTACTGTGAATTATTTTATTTTGTTTCTAAATGAACCACAAATGTGTAGGGTCGCCCCCCCCCCCAAAAAAAAAATGCCCAACAAACCTCTGTTATAAACCAAAATTTCTGTGCAAGAGGATAAATGGTCTTTCTCCAAATAGGTCCCTCATTCCTTTTAATGTACCTTGTGCTTTCGGAGCTCAAAGCAGGAAGTGTTGCAAACAAAGTCTGACCAACATAGTTATCCAAAGCAAACATTGGTGTAAATTCAGCTAATTCGATGGAAGATTTTTTCTGACAACCTAGTTACCTGCTTGAGGAGGTGAATTTCTTATATTGACAAGAAAAACTTCCTAAAGTAATGGAAAGGGTAGCTACACTACAATGCTATAGTGGTATTTCCATGCTGCATTAGTACCCCTGGTGCAGACAGACTAAAAATTAGTGAATGAATTAAAAAAAAAAAAGGGAAGCTTAGAGCCCCTTTTCCTTAGGAAGCTGAAATATTAACTGTGAAGTACTAACATTTCCAAGTTATATGTGAAAATTAAGAGAGGAAAGTTTCCTCTATTTCCATGTATTGTGATTGTATGCACAAGGACAGGAGAATATTTTCTCAACTATTGATGCATTCCATCTCATGGTTTAAAGGTAAAACATGTATGCTGCTATTTTGGAAAGGGCCGTGTCATTTTGCCTTGGTAAACTACTTTTAGTGGCGGGGGAAGCTCTCCACACACTAATATGAACTGGAAGAGTTTTAAATGTGTTAAATCTTTCTCGTTTATTGGCTATTACCTGGGAGTAGCTTTATTTTTTTTCTTTGACATTCAAACCCTATCAAACCCTATCTTGCTATGCATCTTCTCAGAAGTTGATCCAGTGAGCTCTTCCCTTGCAGAATATTGTGAACCTGGATTTTATCCTCTTTAATAGGTATGTGAGTTGAGACTAACCAGTTCAGAATTTCTGGGCCCTTGTCCCAAGGCTTGTTTTGAAGTTCATCCTTGCTCTGGATGCTGTGGGTGTGCATGTGTACTATACACTGCGTATTGCCCAAAGCATTTATGTGGCTTGGAGTCTGGAAAATGCCAGCAATCAAAGTGTTGAAATTATATTTTAAAGATAGCCTCAGAACAGCACTTTAAACAGTAATCCTGGCTTCCTCTGCTGGGGTGTTGAACGGATTATGAAATGTATTCACAGGAAGCAGAATAGACTTGAGCGAGCGTTTCATGAAGTCTAAATCCACCTGGATAGGTTTTTTATAATGTACATAAATAGTACATTAACACACTCCAAATCGCTTTCCCATTGAACTGAACCAGGCTCAGAGGAAAACGTATAATGGTGGTGCATTGTGTTACAATCTTCTTAGTGAGACTGATTGAATTTAAAGGTTAGTAACATCCTGTGCTTAAGTTTCTCCTGATAGATTATGAGAGAAATAGAAATGTACTGTGAATTCCACAGTAGCTTTGTTTTCCACAGCCTGTGCTAATGTACTTAGAAGTAGTTCCTCAGTTTTGAAAAATCTGATATTTTAAGATGGATTGGGGACCTGTCAAGATCTGCTGGCTTCTTCAAAGAAAACTAGTGATGTATGGCCCATTAGGAGAAAGTTGGTGGCATAGCAAATGTAATTTGCATTACAATTAAACTAATCTAGTGTATCCAACAAAAGATGCTAACACAGTGCCTCTCCACTGGAAATTGTGTTAAGGTATTTTATTAATTGGTCTTATCAGATGGGTAATTCTCCTCCTCTAGGATATACAAATGCCTGAGGAGTAGGATATTTGTAGTAATGGGAAGACATTGTCAAGAAAAGTTCATAGAACAATTAATTGAAGGCCCCTTGGTGAGTTTGACCCAGGTTTCTTCAGTGAAAGGAAGGGGCTAGGTTGTGTGGCAGATTGGAAATTCTATAACAGTTTCAGATAAATTTAAAAATGTATTGTGTTAAATATGGAAATGCACTATCAGTACTCTGGGGTACTGAATTTTTACAATCAAATTAGTTTTGTTATTTCTAAGTTTATAATTTTCAGTGTAATATATAATTAAACATATAACGGCGCTTGTAGAAATTGTCATGAGGAAGTTCCTTGTGGGTGTGTACAGCTGTGGCTTTTCTGGTCTTGGAGTAGGTGGGGATGGTGGTTTATGATTGAAGGAGAAAGCACATTAGTTTACTACTCATCATTTTGGTAAATACAGCCAGCTAATTAATAGCATTAACACAATTCAGCAGTTACCTGCAGTGGTAGATTTGTAACCTAATTTAGCCTTCTGTTGTCCAGCACGATCTTGTACAAGAAATGTGTGGTGCCTGTCCCCAGGAATGTGACGTGATTAAATGTTCTAGATTGCAGAATTGGTAGTTGCTGTTTTAACTGATCTGCGTCTCTTAGCATGTTGTGAAATGCACATTAAAGAGGAGAGTCAGACTCATGATTGCAGGCTGATGGAAACATAACAGATTTGTGAACGTAAGCTGGGCATTTCTAGAGAGTGCTCAAACAATGGGTCTCAGACTTCCTGTGCCAGTTGAAGTCAATGGTAATACTTTTATTGACCGTAGACCAGTGATTCTCAAAGTGGTCCACAAAACCAATTAAAGAAACCTGTTAACTGGCTGCACCAGTTTGTTTGTTTATGGCATTGTGGCCACGGAGCCTTGTGATTTGTAGTGGCTCTGTTTCGCCATTTGCAGTCAAGAGAATCTGAGGGAAGTGGCAGCTCAGCCCATGCCACTTCCCGTATCTCCCCTTGGCTGCAAATGGGGAAATGGAGCCAATAGGAGCCATGAGGCTCCATGGCTGCCGCACCAGTAAATAAACAAACTGGCACGGCCTGATAACAGGTTTCTTTAAGTGGTTTCGTAGACCACTTTGAGGAATGCTGCCTTAGACAGAAGAATTAAGCCGTTTTGAATATCTTTCCTCTTAGGAGACCTTGCATGTTAGAGCACGACAGTGAAATTGTACAGAAAAGCAAGGTTACAGGGCTGTTGTCTCCATAAGATTTCATAGTGACTTTGTCATCTGCTTACTTGTGGGGTACAGATTTATTTAAGTGACCATGAAGTATGTGAACACATTTCTGGGCGGTTGAGCAAAATCAAGGGAAATAGATAAGAGGAGAAATTATTGAGCTTTTGCCCTGTGAACTGTTGAATTGCCTCTTCTCCATCAGAGGGTCTTCATTCAAATGTAATTCAGGTTTTGTTTGGTGACCTTGAAGCTGGAAGTAGTTTGTATTGCAAGGTAGCCAAATCAAGACAGTTGTCTCTGTCCCCTTTGCAGCTCTCTGAAACTGACAAGCTTCCTTCTTGGCAATGTAGCTTATGTGGTCTAATAGGCCATTCACCACCATCTGATGGAAAAGAGATGTGGGGAAAGCACAAAGATTTGTTTGGTGGTGGTTAAAAAAAAATCCTCCTCCTTTGTTTCAAACAGGTAGTGCTGTGTTGTGTAGTAGTCTCTTGGGGTACGTCTAGACTACAGGGTTTTGTCGACAGAAGTTTTGTCTACAGATACTGTCGACAAAGAGCATCTAGACTACATCCAGTTCTGTCAACAAAGCAAGCTGCTTTGTCGACATAACAGCGTGAACGCAAAGGACAGTGTAGATGCAATAATGCCTTCTATCGACAGAACTCTGTCAACAAAAGGCGTTATTTCTCGTAGAATGAGGTTTACATACGTTGATTAAACTGCTGAGTTATGTCGACATAACTCAAAGGCAGTGTGGAAGCAGGTATAGTTTTGTCGACAAAAGTCCACTTTTGTCGACAAAACCCTGTAGTCTAGACACACCCTTACTGTCAAGCCAGTAAGGGAGGGAGTTGAGAGAGCAGGAAATCTTGTTTGCTGCTGTGGTAACCCTCTTCAGTAATATACCTAATCCATTATTAATCATGTTGGTGCTTACTGTAAGGGGGCATATAAGTAATAGGAATTGTTGATCTCTCTGATTTTGCCTTTGTTGAACTGTTTTGCCAGTTCTGTACTGGTAAGTTTGTTTAAAGTGGTGATTCTCAAACTTTTTGGCCTGTGGCCCATCCTGCTCAACACAAACCTTTCGGTGGACCACCAGTCAACCTCCAATGATGACAAAATGCCTTCGCTTATCTCTAAATACCTTAAATACTAAATTATTGTTATTAGGCTACTGGACCAGAAAAGCTTAAATACATTGTTACAATATAAGGAGGCATCCATAATTGGTAAGTGAAATATTACTAACCAAAATAAAAATAATTGAACAAATTAAGCACTTTAATTTGATCATGTTAGTTTATGAAACTTTGTTCTAAAGAAAGCAAAATATTCATTTATGTCCTAAACGAAAGTTTTCAACATTGTCTTTCTTTATGGAAGAGTGGGGGATCTTTTTTGGGTCGGGGCCACTGATCCATCGAAAAATCAGTATGGGGGGCACACAAGTGAGGCAACCCCCCCAAAAAATAATCCCCCAACCCTCATGGATGTGACTCCCCTCCCCCTCCAACTGAGACATCTCAGTCCCCTGGTACTCCAGCCCCTTGGGAGAAGGTGCAGGGAGGACCACGGTTCAGGGCTTCCCATAGGCTTGAGGTGTGGCCTAAAATGAAGCTGCACCTGGATGTGGAGGCTCTGGGAGGGAAGGTGAAGGAGTGGGTGGGGGATCTGGGAGGGGAGTGTGCTGGAGAGGGCTGGGGGTAGGGGATCTGGCCAGGAGGAAAAGTGCAGGAGTGGGCTGGGGCATGGGTCTTGGTGGGAGAGTACATGAGGAGGGATGGGATGCGGGTTCTGGGGATATGGGATGCTCACCTGACTTTGCGCCCTCTGCCTCCCGCTGCTGCTATTGGGCGCGATTCTGGCCAATGGGAGCAGTAGAGAAAGCTGCTTACTACCCTCGCAAGCTTTCTCTCTTCTCACCCCCTCTCCACAAATGGAAAGTCGGCACTGGCACTCCCATCTTGCAAGGGTGTGTGTGTTGGGGGGGGGGGGCTGGTGTGCCAGCGTGGGCTCCCTGCTGCAGAGAAGGCAGGGAGAGGAGGGGGACTGAGTGCAAGTGGTCTGAGGACTGCAGTTTGAGAACCACCGATTTGAAGGGATGTTACCAGGTATTTTTACATGCAAGTTTGATGTTTCTGAAAGTAATCAGTTTAAAGATAAACACTAATAATTATTTTTATTAAAGGTGCCCAATTGATAGCCATACAAAATGAAGTTCTATGTCCCCAGTCAAGTTCGTAGCTCAACTACATGGCCCCACTAATGTTGCTCTGCTTAGCTTGAGGCAAGACACCCACTCAGCCTATAAACCAGGGGCGGGCAAGATAGGGTCTGTGGGCTGAATCCGGCCCTCCAAGCTATTTGATTCAGCCCATGACCGCTCTGCTGCTCCTCTGCACCCACACCAATTGAGACCTGGGAACGGGGAAGCATGCAAAGTCTCCTCCTCCTGCCAGGGGTGTGCGGCTCCTACAGGGAAACACTAGCTGTTTTGAACAGCTGGTGGTTCCCTCTAGGTGTTGCGTGCCCCTGGCAGGGTGGGAGTGAGAGATTTCACATGATCCCCTGCTCCCAAGTCCTGATTGACCTTGGGACGGGGGGAGTGCACAAAGTCTCTCTTGCTGCCACCACTCCCTTCTCCCCTCCCCCGGAGTTGGCTGCACCTAGAGGGAACAGCCCCTTTCTGCCTGAGCCCCCCACCCCTTCCACTCAGGGCCCCACCCCTTTGGAAGATGTCCCACAACCACTGCCAAAATTAATGAAGTGGACCCCCCTGCAAAAGTTATTGCCTACTCCTACTATAAAGTCTGTGCTGCTACACTCACCTCCAGCAAGAGTGCCAATTCATGGGTGTTTCCTTTAAGTCCACCAACTTACCTCTTTATATATGAATATATTGAAAAAATTGTTCCTACGGGGCGACAGAATGATGTCATCAGTGTCCACATGTTGCCGCCTCCACCTTCAGCTGTGCCAGCCTTTGCGCTGTCCCCTCCAGTCATGGGCTGCTCCAGCTTTGCTCCCCAGGGGCCGACACTGCCAGGGAGGAGCTTCTGGGGCTGGGTCCCCTCTGCTATCCAAGTCTGACCCTCCACTTCTCCCCCGGGCTGCGCCTCGTACCCTCTGCAATTGGAGCCCGCTTCCCCACCCCCTCACCGCTGCTGCTGAGACCCTGCACACCCAGCCCGTTTTTGCCCCCCTCTCTCCTGACCAGGCACCTATCTCCAGTCTGCTCCTGCTCCTGCACCCTCCCCCATGGCCAGACACCTACCCCCCGGGGGGTGGGGTTGGCAAGTGTAGCAAGTAGGGGATGTAACCCCCTAATTCCACATAAAACACTAAATAGCTATAATCACTGAACCTATTTCAATCAAAATTAACCTGAACTGTATGTCACTGTGCATCTTAGAGGGTCCTTCTACTATTGCTGAGTCCAAACAGGTATCCAGTCCAGCTCACAATTTTACATATTTACATTCTTGCAAAATGTCATCCAAATATGCATTCACACCGTGCACGCAAGGTGAGCTCCACTTATAATGGGTAACTTGACAACCATTCTTTTTCTGTACTTGCTCCATTGAGTATAATGCAGAAAGTAAGCAAAAATGATAGGTTAATTGTAGCTTGATTAGCCACAGAGGACGGGATAAACAGTGTCTCCAATGGCAGTGGGACCAAATCATTGAGTTTATTTCTATACATCTCAATGGATCTTCTAAATAAGTTGGAATTCTTTTTAAAAATGAGTGTTAAATAGGTAACACCAGTGATCTCCACGCTTTTTTATGCCCAAGATCACTTCATGAATTTAAGGTCAACATAAAAGTGCCCCACTCACTCCATCCCCTCTGTCCATTCCTACTACTTCTCTTCCTTCACTCACGGTGTAGTTTGGAGCTCAGGATGGGAAATAGGCTCTCAGTTGGGGCCACAGCGTTTGCAGTTTGGGAGGGAGCTGTTGGCTGAGCCTGGGGCAGGGGGCTTGGTGTCAGAGGTGATGATGGATGCAAGCTCTATAAGGAGTTTGGGTGCAGGAGGAGGCTCTTGTATAGGGCACAGTGTTGGGGTGCTGGCTCTGAGAGGGGGATCAGCACTGGGGTAAGTGCTGGGAGTGCAGGATGAGGTATGCGGTACTGGCTGTGGGAGGGGGCTGAGTGTTGGAGTGCTGTACCGCCAACAGCAAGGCTAAAGCAGCCTCCCTGCCTGATCCAACATCATGCTGCTCCCAGAAAGGGCCAATGCCCCTGTAACTCTGGCGGTGGAGGGGGTCACATAGTTCCACATGCTGTCCCTCTCTGCTAGTATCACCCCCTCTGTTCCCACTGACCACAGTTCCCCATTCCTAGCCAATGGGAGCTGCAGTGGGCAGTGCCTGCAGGCAGGAGCAGTGTCAGGACATCTTCCCTCCCCCTCCCTTCCAAACACACAGGCCACTTCTGGGAACAGGTAGGGAGTTTGCTAATTGTGATCGAATGGTTGATCCTGGGGAGTCTCCTAGTCTGTCACTGGCTTACATAGTTGTTTTGTTTCTAGCCCCTGAGTGCTGTGTCTCTGTTGGTGAGAGAGAGACAAACTTTCAAGCTTACAATGATCAGGTGAGAGAACGGTTTTCAAGTAGAAGTTGGTCCAGTAAAACAAGGGTTTTCAAACTCTGGGTCATGGCTTGTAAGGGCAAGTCGCTAGCGGGCTGTGAGATGCTTTGTTTAGCTGCACGTCTGCAGGTGCAGGCAATCACAGCTCCTGATGGCAGTGCATTGCTGTTCCCAGCCAAGGGGAGCTGTGGGAAGCTGTGCAGACCAGGACGCTGCTTCCCGCAGCTCCCATTGGCTGGGAACAGTGATCCACAGCCAATGGGAGCTGTAGTTACCTGCACCTGTGTTGCCTGCACCCAGCATCTCACGGCCAACTAGCAACTTGCCCTTACAAGCCGTGACCCAGCATTTGCAAACCCCAGAAATAAAAGGCTTTATCTCTCCCACCTTGTCCTTTAATATCCTGGGACCACTACATATTTCTGATTGTAATTATAATCTCTTTTAATCGGTGTTATGTCTTTTTTTAAAAATGCACATCAGGCGCTCACACTATCCCTAATGGGTTTCCCTTTCTTTACTCTGTTCATTGCTTAAGACCCAATTCTGTAGCAGTTTGATTGTAGCACTCAATACTGAGTGCGCCTCTCAGTATCAGACTATTTGGGTACATCTACAGAGTAATCTAACACCCAAGACTGGCCTGGGTCAACTGATTCAAGCTTGTAGGACTATAAAATTGTGGTGTAGATGTTTAGGCTTGAGGCCCTGAGATGGGGGAGGATCCTGAGCCTGCATATCTCTCAGCCATTGTTAGCTTCAGAGCCCCCATGAGCCCAAATTAGCTGACCTCTCTTATTTCTATGTAGACATACGTGTTCCAGTGTACAGTGCCTCTCCCACTTGCACTGATTGATATCCACCACTGTTTATATTCCTGAGCTTGATCAAATCCATTTATGATTAAACACTGCTCAAACAGCTAGGTTATGATTTATTGACACAGAGTAGGGTTGGAAGGGAATGGGAGGGTCACCTCTTTATTCTGTTTCCAGCTGACTAGAGACTTAATGTTTATTTAAATTGTGTTTCTATCTGTATGACAACTGTGGAGCCTCACACAGAATTCTACTTGACAAATATAATCGGAAGGAGCTAATCATTGCTAACTTCCTGGGGCTGCTTGGCTGCAAGATCTTTCTCTGCTGCATCCCGCAGCTGAGATCACCAGTGGTGCAAAGATGGGGCCACACTCATATAATATACAGGCAGCCCCCGGGTTACGTACAAGATAGGGACTGTAGGTTTGTTCTTAAGTTGAATTTGTATGTAAGTCGGAACTGGTACATATTGTAGGGGAAACTCTAGCCAAACATTTCTCTGGAGCTCAGTTTTATTCTCCCACACCTCACTTCCCTCAGTCCTTTATTCTCAAGCTGAGGTGTCTGCTGAGAAAAGCTGCTCCGCGTCTCCCTGGTCTGCTGGGGGCGGGCGCTAGCTTCGCGTCTCTCTGGTCTGCTGGGGGGGAAGCAGCTAGTGCGGGGTTGCCTCACCCCGTTTGTAAGTAGGGATCCGATGTAAGTCGGATCCATGTAACCCGGGGACTGCCTGTAGAAGGGTCAGTTGCAGTGGTCTTTTCAACTTTGGAGCTCACTCTGGCTTGGTCCAAAATAGTCCTAGTTTATTGACCTTCAGAGCATGCTGCAAGGCCCACTTGCTTTTCCTAGCTACAAGAGTTTGGGAGGACTCCAATAAGAGATGTGAGATCTGTTAGGTAGTCTATCTAGGACCTTGTATTATGTGTGTAATTACATTAGATTTTCTAGTATTTGTGACTCTGTACCTATTCCATATTCTCAGTGGTTGCATCCCAGTTTAAAGAAACAGCTGCACTCAATGTTCAGAGGTAAAAGAAGCCTATCCTCTGATAGTAATGAGCCTTATGTTCAGCCCTTCTCATTTGGAATGAATGGACTATTTTGAAACTTGACTCCAGTGTTTTGAAATGTGAGACTTATTGAGGCACAATTATAGCACTCCCTTGTTGTTTCCCGCTGCTGATGGATGGGCACCAAGTAACTGGCAAATTGTATTGGCATGAATGTTTTAAAGAGTAGTATAATAATGGACTTTAATTGAGTCATTGGCCAAAGTACAAGTGCTGTGTCTCAGTGGTTTTAGCCACTAGTCTCCTAATAGAGTTCTTTGAGAGCTGTGATTATGCTGTGCATTGGTCTTGGGGATCATCTTCCATGGTTTTATTCCATCTGGAAACATCTGTCAGACCATATGGCTGTGTTACAGTCAGCAAACGTTTTACACTTTTTTCTTCCTTGAAGGATGCAGTTGTGTGTTTAATTTATAAGTAGGTTTGTCTTAATTGGTTCTAGAACAGGGGTACCAGTAGTTGATTCTGTTTTTCTCTGGAAATTTGGCCAAGTTATCATGAAGGTTCAGGCTCCAGAGAAAAAGTAACTATGATGATGAAATAAAAAGATTTCAGGATCTATTCAAAAGCAAATTGTGGTCTGGATTTGGCCCGCAGTCCGCCTGTTAACTATGTCGCTCTAGAGTTTTAAAATGTTTATGAAGGATTATAAATAACTAAGATTTTAATGTGAGTTATGTGCCCATTAACTGCTTGTACATGATGATGCAAATTAAGGTTACATATTGGCTACCTGGCTCACAGGGATCAATTAGGGATGTAAACTTCTGTTTAATCAGTTAATTGGTTAAATGGGATTGAGTAGGATGGAGTGGCCCTCCACCGCAACACAAGCTGCTCTGGTCAGACTGGAGCAGCGCTGCCTGTAGTGCGCTGGAACATCCCACAGCCGCTGCAGCCCTTGCTGGTTAACCGTAACTAGTGGGTGATGCTTACCAGTAATCCATTCATATCCCTAGTCAGAATTGATCTGGGTGGATTCCCAGAGCTGCAAACTCTCTCACTCTTGTATTTGGAAATACAGTTGGAAAACAGTTTTTCTCTAAGGGAGCTTTTTCATTCAATTTTCAAGTATTCCATTGAGCTGAATTGCTTGTGTCTCATAAATTTACAAAATAAAACGTTGGTACCTTGGAAACTGAACCAAGCCATCTTAAAAGTTACATGGTGCACCTGAGTCTGGACCATAGGGAATATGCTGTCTGCTGGTTTCATTGTTCATGTTAAACCAATTGCTAGGTTCAATCTGTGGAAATTCTCTCACCTTTCTATGAAATGCACTTTAGCTATTTCAAAGATTTATGTATTTTCATGACCTATGGCCTTTATTTAGAAAGGAGAGCTATGCTGATTTTTAGCTCTTCTCAGTTTTCAGCAATTCAGTATAGTAAATAGGACTGGTAAAGAAAATGAGAAAATAGAAATGAATCTGACACCCCTAGGAATTTGGGAATGACAAACCCGACACAGCACTGAAGAAACCATCAAAAGTTATTAAAAGGCAGAATAAGGCACAACACTTGATTTCATTTAGGAGAATTTAGTAGAGGGGAAAAAACTGCCTAACACATTTTATTTGAGAAGTTAATCAGTATTTTTTCTTGATAGGAACAATGTTGCTTTTCTATTTTATTTTTGCATGTTGCTTTCCTATTTTATCAATTTGATGTGTGTGGTTTAATTTTAATTAAAATTTGTCTTTTAGGCAGTCAAAAAGAATCTCTATAGAGAATGAAATAACAGATTTCAGGTGCATGGCATCATTTCTGTAAACTTTCCTTAGAAACTATTTTTTCAACACTGAAAAGGGACAAGTGTTCAAAGAGCTCTCTAAAACTAAATCATGGTCTCTAAAACTATGCAAGAATATATATTGCAGCATTTTGCTGTTCTGTGATGTTAGGTTTTTAGTATTTTTCTCAGACTTGCTGATTATACCAAGGTAGTATACATAGACTGTTTGTTCAGTTCTAATCTGTCTTGTTGACTCCTTTTGTGATGTCTAGTGTTTGGGATATCACCCTTCACTAATTCGGTAATGTGTGATGTCACATGGATTGGGATATTGCTGAGTAAATAAGGCAAGAGAAGACAGCCATTTTGTGTGTGTGTGTGTGTGTGTGTGTGTGTGTGTGTGTGTGTGTGTGTGTGTGTGTGTGTGTACACTAAGGGTGTTAAGGACTAGTCGACTATCTGATAAGCATTTGCTTGCTGGATAGTTTGACTAGTCAACTCATTGATTATCCCCCCCTTTCCCCGCTGCCTCTTCAAAGCAGCAATGCCACACAGCTGAGCTGGGGATCAGCTGTGCGGTGTTGCTGCTTTGAAACCCTAAGGCAGCGTTTCAAAGGGGCAGCTGCCGCACAGCTGATCCGTGGCTCAGCTGTGCGGCACTTCCTCTTTAAAATGCCCCATGGAACCGGGGTCAGCTGGAGACTCCGCAGCTGATCCTGGGCTCCCCATAACATTTCAGCTGAGCCTGAGGTCAGCTGGGGGCTCCCTGGCTCAGCTGTGTGGTGCTGTCCCTTTGAAGTACCCTTTTCCCCTCACTTTGCTGCCTCTATATTATAGAGGCAGCAAGGGGGTGGGGAATTGACTAGTCAAAAGACTATCCAACAAGCAAATGCTTATCAGACTAGTCCTTAACATCCTTAGTACGTACGTGTGTGTGTGCGCACACACACACACGGCTCTTGTCTTCTCCTGCCTTATTTACTCAGCTATATCCCAATCCAGGGGCATTATAAAAGTTTCGTGTGTGAAAATGAGAAATGGCACTTGTTTTAATTTTCCCTTTGGAAACTGGAAATATCTTATATTGGTTGAGCCCACTTAGTTTGCATCCTTCCCTCAGATAGTATCATGGAATAAACTTTGGCAGCTTGAAGCACATTAGACACTTGTGTTGCAGCATGTAGGGTTTGCACATCCCATTTGAGACTACGTAAAAACCTACTTGCACTCCTAGTAAATATGAACTGCTGGTTGCTATGGTAGGATTACCATGGGTACAGGACAATTGGGAAATACTTGGTAGAATGTAGAAACCATTTTCATTCTTCTCCTTCACTCCTGTGTGTTGTGTTTTTTGTGGTGTGTGTGTGTGTGTGTGTGTGTGTGTGTGGATTCAGGATTGGAATAATTGATGTTAATTTAAAAAATTGAGTTATGTTATGTTTTTGTATTTCTAGAGCTTTTGATATTTTAGGTCCTCAGGTGTCTGTATAGGTGAAATAACTAGATTAGGAAAGGCCCTTTTCCCACAATGAATGGCTTGCATTTCATGTTACACATATGGAAAGGGAAGGATGATATTTCCATTTGGAAGTGGAGTATTGCTGTTTGGAAAGTATTAGTAGAGATTAAGACCAGAAGGAACCATTAGATCTAGTCCAGTCATTACCAACCAGTAGACTGGGATGTATTGGTAGATCCAGGGGCCTCTAACAGGTGATTCTTTGGCCAGGAAGCGATCAAGTTGCCAACACTTCAGCTGCCCCTCTACCCACTTCTGTGCTGCTCCTGCCCTTCATCTTGGAACTTTCCCCTGAAGCCTCCTGTTTTCTGTGCATGGCGAGGCAGAAGAGAGTGGTGCCACCTTCCCCCACCTTTGTACCCTATCTCCACAAAGAGGGAAGGCAAGACAAGGATGGAGGGAGCTTGTTGGCAGCTGCTCCTATGACTAAACATGCTTAGCATACTTAACGGGGCAATGCGAATCTGTCATTCTCATACACTGTGTGTATCTCTGTCACTACCACAAATGCACTCTTTCGCACTCACCTCCTGACCCCATGCATACTTGTGCAGGTGTTACTACTTTCACTTCTTTCAAAGTGTGTTGTTTTAGTTTTTTGACTGATCTGTGCATTTCATAATTATTTCTTTTTTAGCATTAAATGTGATTAATTGGATTAGTGAGTTGATGTCCATTAGCAACCCATGTGGGGAGAGGATGGGTAGGGCGAGTGACACCACACACTGCCCCTCCGCTTGTAGGCACCAACCCACAGCTCCCATTAATCCAGAAAGGGGGAACCGTGGCCAATGGAAGCTATGGGGGTGGTGTCTGCTGGCAGAGGGGCAGCATGTGGTGTCACCTGCCCTACCCATCCCCTCCCCACACGGGCTGCTGCTGGACATGCCCAGCTGCTTTTGGGAGTGGCACAGGGCCAGGGCAGAAGTGAGCCTGCGTTGGCCCCACTGCACCAGGAGCCACCTGAGGTAAGCAGTGACTGGCCGGAGCCTGCATCCTGAATCCCTCTCCCAGCACAGAATCCCACCCTCTCCTGCATCCCAAGCCCCTGCCCCAGGCTCATTCTGGAGCCCCTCCCACATTCTGTACCCCTCTTACCAAGATCATGACCCTCCCTGCCTCAGCATGATGAAGAATGAGTGAGGATGGAGGCAGGAGGGAGATGGAGTGAGTAAGGTGAGGCTTCGGAGAAGGAGTTGGGACAAAAGTATTTGGGTTTGAGGTAGATGTATTCTGACCTCATGTATAACAAAGGCCATAAGATTTTTATTCATTTACTCATCCGGGGTGGAAATTCTTAAGATGAGAATTCTTGCAGCTTGTTCAATCCAATAGTATAGGAATGTTGGCTGTGAAAGTGGTGAGTGGCAATTTCCCGGAGAGTTCAGCTAATCCAGACATAAGCTGCTAAAGAGGAGGCATTGTAGGTAATAGTGCAAGGATGCTTGCTATGGCATATCTTATGCAGCTAGTCTAGTCACAGCACTTTTTAATATTATCAAGCTTAGTTCCTTGAGTTCCTGGCATGGGAAGGCAAGAGAAATATATTATCTATCAGCCTTTTCTAGTAAGAAAAACATGTATAGTGTAATTTAAAGTCTGCTCTGGGTCGGTAAATGTCTCTTTCTGCTACTGAAATGTTAAGTGTGACAATTCACATCATATAAAATGGTCTTCATGGGAAGCATGATTGATAAAATCCTGTTCATTGTAATGACAGTTAATGGGGCTTGATGCCACTCTTGCTACATCTAGACTTGTGTTCCATAGAAGTTCAGTCATAATTATAATAACAAAAATCTCTTAATGAAGTTTTTATTAGCATAATGATGGTTATGTTTAATCTTTTTTATTTTATTTACTGATGGTCTCTGCAGGTTCTGATACTAAATCTTCATAGTGGCTAATCGTTTCAAATGGTATATTCCCTGCTTCTGAATAACAAACATGGTTGCTGGTTTCATCAAGCTTTTTGCAGGCAACTGACATTTGTGTCCCTATATAGTCTGGCATTAAGAACAAAATTGTTTGCCAACTATGAATATACCAAGGCTTGCTGGCACCAGTAGAGTGGGGTCATACAGTTTTCAGACGCGTTCCTCTGTCTTGCATGTTTTCTGAGAGATGCAGGTTCTCTAGTTCTCCAATAGCATGGGCTGATATGTCAGGCTGTTTGCCATTTGGCACTGGGAGACCCATTTACTTCCACTGGGTGGGAAAACTGCTCATGTTGTGTTAGATTTTTCCTTCCTCTACCTCCTGGACTTGACTCTCTTAGACAGTCCTTGTTTTAGGTGAGAGTACTAAGGATTTTCCAGAAAAGCCAGTTCTCTGTGATTCTGACTCTTCCTCTACCATCATGACTCCCTAACTAAGGAATTTACTGCCACTCCTCCATATTCAGCACCAGAGAAACAGCCACAAAATGCCGATCAGAAAATAAATTTAAGATAAATTTTTTTGTCAAACAAGCGAGAAACTTCAGGGGCTGCAGAAGTGGTTATACACTTATTTGATAAAAATATTTTGATCTTAAGAACAAAATTATTTTCTGACTGGCATCTTATGGCTGTTTCTCTGATGCTGAGTATGGAGGAGTGGTAGTAACTCCTTACCCATGGAATTACACATGCTCCCCTCATGTGAGTGAGTGATAGAAAGGCAAGGTAGATATCATTTTGGTAAAAAATATAATATCATAATTTCAGTGTTACCCTCTGTGACATGGCCGGATGCACTTGCTGCTTCTCCATCATCTCCACTACTTCCCTCCCTCCAAGTTCCAGGTACTTTCATTGGTGGAATTGTGGATAACAGTTTTGTTGGAAGTGAGGTGAGTTGGATATCCTTCAAAAGCCTTTCTCCTACAAACAGAACCTGTCATGACAAACCTAGAACACTCCTTTTGAGAAAATATTTAAAAATCAACTTTTTAGTGTTAAACCTAAGACAGGCATGTTATCAAACATGCAGTTATCACAGATTTAAATAGTAGTGCTCAACTGACAATACAATGTTTATCATGAGTTAATGCTCGAAACATGATACCTGATTAATTTTTTTAATGTAACAGATTTAATATAAATGTAAGGAGTTCTTCAAATTGGATTGTCATCCAAGGCAAAAAAAGTGGTTCCACTGGTATTGATTATCAGCTTTGTTCATTATGCCAAAAGAGAGATAATGAGGCATTGGTTAAGATGCCAGCATTCTGCCAGGAATTTCTGAAATCCTTCTGCAAATGTTACGCACATAATTACATAACATAACTACTTACAATCCATAAATAACTTATTACAAGATTCTTGTTTTTACTTTGATCTTGATGATTTGTAGGCGTCAGAAGGGAGACAGAATATTGATCAATAGCTGAATCTTTGGAGAATACCACAGCAGAGGACCTCGTTAAATGCAACACTTAGTGGCACTAAATATGGTATAAGAAGTGCACCCATAAACTGAATTTGGCAGGGTTAGAGAAGTAAAATGGGCATCAGGAAAAAATTGAAGATGCTGGGATACATGCCAGCTGAAGGCAAGACATATCTTGTGTTAGATTCCGTGGCATGCCTTTTCAGGACACCTTTTTCTGTTATATTCTGGAAGCCCGAGTGTGTTCATTAAGTGCTGTTTTAATACGTGAGAAACGTATGAAGCTGAAACAAAAGACAGGACTATGCAGCACTTTAAAGACTAACAAGATGGTTTATTAGGTGATGAGCTTTCGTGGGCCAGACCCACTTCCTCAGATCAATATGTGGAAGAAAATTGGCACGACCATATATACCAAAGTGATACAATCAAAAAAAAAAGGGAACACACGTAAAATTGACAAATCAGATTTAAGAACAGAGGAGGGGTGAGGGGGGAAGGTTAGTGTCTGTGATGTAATGACATTGGGGTGATAATTGGGAAAGCTATCTGAGGCTTCTCTTTGAAGTTTGGAGTTAAAATCTCGTTGAAGCAATATGCATATTTTAAGGTCATTGAGAGAATGGTCATTCTGGTTAAAATGGCAAGAAACCATTCTCTCTCTTTGAGAGAGCCTGATATCTGTTTTATGTGCACTGATTCTTTGGAAAAGAGTCTGAGAAGTTTGTCCAATATCCATAGCAGACGGACACTTAGGCACATGATGGCAAAAATTATATTTCTGGACGAACAGGAATATGTGTTCTTGATCTTGTAACTGGCATGGTTAGGTCCAATAATGGTGTCAGCAGAGTAAATATGTGGACAAAGCTGGCACCGGGGTTTGTTGCAAGGGAAAGTTCCAGTGTTGATATTAGTGTGGTATGTCTTGTGGTTGTTGGTAAGAATCATCCTGAGGCTAAGTGATTGTCTATAGGAGACTATGGGTCTGTCTCCCAGAGCCTCTCGGAGGGTAGTATCCTGTTCTAGTATAGCTTGTAGTTTATTGATAATGCGTTGGACGGGTTTCAGTTGGGGGCTATAGGTGATGACAAGTGGTGTTCTATTGTTGGTTTTCTTGGGTCTGCCTTGAAGTAGATGGTTTCTGGGTATTCATCTGGCTCTTTCAGTTTTTTTATTTATTTCTCCGGGTGGATAATTGAGGTTTATAAATGCTTGGTAGAGATCCTGAAGTTTCTGGTCTCTGTCAGTGGGATTAGAGCAGATACGATTGTATCTAAGGGCTTGGCTATAGACGATGGATCATATGTTGTGTCCTGGATGGGAACTGGAGGCATGTAGGTAACTATAGGAGTCAGTGGGTTTTCTGTAGAGAGGTCTAATTTACCATTGGTGATTTGTACTGTGGTGTCCAGGAAACGAATCTCTCATGTAGAATGGTCCAGGCTGAGACTGATGGTGGGGTATAGGTTGTTAGACTCTGTTGAATGCATCCAGTGTTTCTTGGCCATGGGTCCAGATCATAAAGATGTCATTGATGTAGCGTAAGTAGAGAAGGGATAAAAGGGAACGGGATCCGAGGAAACCTTTTTCTAAGTCAGCCATAAAGATGCTAGCGTACTGTGTATGAAGCTGTCATTGTTAGTGAGAACTGTTGCATGGACAGTGAAGTAGGTGTATTGTAGGATATTAATTAACATTTAAACGGTTAACCCGGGAGCAACCGCCTCACCCGCAGCACGAAGTTCTGTGGCCAGGTTGGGGGGCTGCTCCAGCCTCAGCCCTGCCATGGTTGTGGGTTGGGGGGGGAGGCTGCTCCCACCCTGGCTGTGGGTGACGGGGGCTGCTCCAGCTCTGGGCCTGCTGCAGCAAAGTGGAGCTACTCTAGCCCCATGCCACAGGCAGCGAGGAGTTGCTCCGGCCCCAGCCCCATCTCAGCTGGGGGTGGTGGAAGGTGTCCCAGCCCTGCCATGTGCTCTGGCCTTGGCTCTTCTGTGGCAAGGAAGAGGGGCTGTTCTGGTCTTGGCTGCGGGTAGCGGGGACTGCTCCAGCCCCACCACGTACCTCGGCCTTGCCCTGGCTGCGGGGTGTGTGTGTAGGGGCATGTGTGGGTGTGGGTGTGTTCGTTCAGCTTTGCCATGGCTGCGGGGTGTGTGTGTGTGGGGGGGGGGAGGTGTTCGTTTGGCTTTGCCATGGGTGTGAGTGAGTGTGAGAGAGAGTGTCAGTCAGTCAGGAGGGGAGGGGTTGCTCCAGCTGCCAGTCTGCAGCCACAGTCAGGGTCCAGCTGGCCAGGCCAGTTAGATTGTAAGCAGACTGATAAGCTGCCTGCTTACCAGGTAACCAGTTATTCTCTTTCATCCCTAGTGTATTAACCCAAAAGATGACTGTGCATATGGTGTTGTGTATCACATCACATTGAGTGCTACACCAAGAATGTAGATGTGTTGTGTTGAAAAGGTAAAGGCCACAGAAACAAAAACTAATTTTATTACTGCAAATTGTGTGATTTGGCAGAAGTTCATAAATTGACTTGCATAAGCTCTAATGGATGGGAAAGTGTTGGTGATAGTTTATGTCGAGGCTATGTACAGAGAAATATGTGCTTTTGAATGGGCTTGAAGAGGAACAAATGCTTAGCAGAAAAGCTCTTAAAGCATTTATTGAAGATGACGTGTAGGATATGGATATAGTTTTTTAGCAATCCTATCTGCAGAAATTAATCACAGGACAGCATATCCCTAAAAGCTGCAAAAGAAATTGTGCTATCAAAAGTGGAAGAAAGCACTAACGTCAACAGGAATATGAAGACAGTTTGCAGCTGCTAAATTTTTACAGGAAGCATTTGTCTGCAATATGTAGGAGTTTCAGGGATTCATAGCTGATGACAAACCTGAAAAAATACTGCATGAACTGTGCTACTATTCAAAGTGGTGCATCTGGTGGTTACAGTGACTTCAGCACCGGCAAGTCTGACAATAAGCAAGAAGACCGTGAAGCTGCCATTTCATTGCAAAGCATCATGGAACAGTGCTTGAGTGAAAGAGGTTGCCCATGCATACATCACTACTGTGCAGCATATGAGTAATTTACCACTACAACTGGCTGTTGCTATAACAGTACATTCTACATCCTGTTACAAATTCCTTGTGCATCTTCTGCACTGTGTTGGCTTCTCTACTGGCTGCAACAGAATACTCTGCCTGAATGCTTCAGTTGCAAATGGAGTTCTTCACTGCATGGAATTAAATGAAGTACATTCATTCTGGGGATACATTTCCCCCAGATTTTGTCACTGGTGGATTTATATTTTGTGCTGCCAGTAACTTAAATTTCTTTGAAGAGCTAGCAAATGCTGAAGGGTGCCCTTCATGTTACTGTTGCAGTCTGCTATCCAGAGCATATTAATGGGGACCAATTCCAGCATCAAGTGCTGTCTGAACCTGCAAAGAAACATTCCTTGAAGGAGCTTCATGAGTGACTAACTTTGTTAACAAGGTCCAAAACTTCTAAAGCCAAGAAGTCTAGTTTTCACTGGCATGGCAGTTAAATCAACAATAGTTCCCATTTCTATACTCACTAACCTTGACTTCACTTGTTTGCTATGCAAAAGTGAGAACACTCCAAAGGCAAGGAATTGACAACAGCTCTAGTGAAAGAGAGAAGACACATCTTCAAATAATCCAGGCATGCAAGATATACCATACCACATCATTTCAGGAGAAAGATGCAACTTAACATGGCCCTACCCAAGATGCCATATTGAATGACCCATGTAGGTATCCTGCCAATCATACTTGCGAGTCCCACTGATTGCTTATATCTGTTAATATTAATTGCGTAACTAGAACACATAAACAAATACACCCGTGGAACTGATTCAGAATGTCTAGTTTCATGGTAGATAGACCTGATAGGGTTTTTTAGCAGCTAATAATGTCTGGTGGTCTGACTCTACAGCATTGTGAACTCATTTTTCACAGTGATGTGTGCAATTGACTCTTTTTGGTGAGGGGTATCGCTGTTCCTGAGATCTGGGGGACTTTGTAGAGCAATAATACTATGAACGAGATTATTTCATGGAAACAATGGTTATGTACTATAGAAGCACATACCTGAACTCTCATTGCTCTTCAAAAATGCTACATAGGTGTGTCTGTATCATAGACGTCAGTTATCAAATGAGCTACTGAGCATGCACAGTAACTAATGCATGCTTTCTAATGATCAAACTATTGTTACTGTCCAGTTTCTGCAAATAATGTTAATCTGAAATATTCTCATTGCAAAAATGGTTCCCCATCAATTTGGATGCAGCACTTCAAGGGAAAGGTTCATACCTGAGCCAAAATTGCAGTTCCTAGATGGTCTTATGTTGGCATTGGGAATACCTATGCCTACATTTTATGTAGTTCCTTTGGGTTGATCGAGACATCTTTTGAGATTGCTCCTTTACATGATGGAAACAGAGAATGCATTGCTGTCTCCTAATTTGGGGGAAATTGGTTTTTCATAGATCTGACTCAATTTTCCAGCTGTTCACTAGATTTTTATCTCAAGTTAATAGATTTCCAGTTATCTGTAGTGTTTTATCTTTGTAAATGCTGCCCCAGATGATCCTCCTAGGCTACAGATGTAAGGGTTAGAACCTGTGGGTGAATAAAGGAAAAACACTGGTTGCTTGGAGCCAAAACATTGGTAGTGTGGGGGAGCAATGCACACGAGTCTGTTAAGTGTGTCTGGTATCTCAAGGTAACTTGAAATAACTTGACAGATAAGTCTAGTGAAGACATTCCAGGAAGCAGATTATGTAGATTGATATGGGCAGGGCTTGCCGAGCCGCGACAAGCCCCGCTCGCCAGCCGCACTATCCGGCGTTCTGCACATGCACAGATCGTTCTGCGCGAACAGAACGAGTAGATTACATAAATTGTCGAGCCCTGGATATGGGTAGAAAGGTTGATGCTTCTTGCTCTGAGGTTAGGCACAGTTACGGAGGCAGAGTTAAGGTTGCTCTTTGACTGACAATATGAAGGCTTGTAATGAAACCAATGCAACTAGTTACGTCAGTGGTTCTATTACCATCACACTTTATAGTGGCATTGCCAGACTTCCAATCACAGCAAAAACTGAGGAATTGTGTGCGATGGGAATGTGGGATTTGGGTGAAGGAAGGTGCTCCAGGCTGGGATCAAGGGGTTCAGAGGGTGGGAAGGGGATCAAGAATGGGGCAAAGGGTTGAAGAGCAGAATGGGGTCAAGTGCAGGCTCCAGACGGCACTTATCTCTAGTAGCTGTCGGAAGCAGGGGCATGTCCTCCCTTTGACCGCTAAGCGGAGGTGCTACCCCGTCTGTAGGCTCTGCCCTTGCAGCTTCCATTGGCTGCGATTTCCAGCCAATGGGAACTACAGATCTGGTGTTTGTTAGTGGAGCCACTGCCTGCTCCTGTGCATAGGGGCGAGAGGGGGGACCTGCTGCTGCTGCTGCTGCTTCTGGGAATCATACAGAGCCAAGGTAGGCAGGGAGCCAACCTTACATCTAACAGTCCAGTCAGCTGTGCTGACTGGAGCCACCACGGTCCCTTTTCAACCGGGCATTCTGGTCAAAAAGACACCTGGTGACTCTGGTGCCACTCTGAAATGCAGATGCTGCTAGTGTACAGACTCTTTTGTTTGTGAATCTTCCCAGTAGAATGGGATCACTTGCTGTGACAAGATAAGCGAAGGTGGCACAGACGCGCTGGTGATGAGTAATGTACAGTAGACTTACCGTTTTCTTCATTTTTTATTCTCGCTTTGTGTATTTTCCTACATTCCCTACTATCTTATAAACTGAAACACTGTTTTTTATCTAGCGTCTTTCACTATCAGTCTGTTGTTTTCATTTCGTCATCTTTACTGTGATGATTTAACTTGAATTATTAATGATGCTATTAATCTTTATGTTCAAATGTTTTTTCCTGTCCCTTTTAATCTATAATGCATCTTTCCTTTTCCATTATGCATCAGAACTTAACAGGGGCTGTTGGGTCTTGAATGTTTTAAGTGTGCTTTAAGAAAGAAACCAAGGCTGTAGTACAGTGATTCTCAAATGTTTTGGCCCGCAGCCCACTCAATGCAAACCTTTCTGTGGACCACTAGCCAGCTACCCATGATGACAAAATGGGCGCAAAAGCAGGCTGGGTCCAGGAGAGAGGGTGCAGAAATGAGCTGGGGATGGGAGTCTGTGTGGGAAGGATGTGAGAGAGGGGGATGGGAGGTAGGACCCTGGGCATGAGAAAGATAGGGGGTACTTACCTGGCTCTGTGAGCCGCACGCCTCCCCCCCTCCCCCATTGCTTCCAGACACTGCTCCCATTGTCCAGGATTCCAGCCAATGGGAGCAGCAGGGAAAGCTTCCAGGCAAGAGGTTTCCTGCACTGCCATTCCCCCAGCCATGGGGAGCAGCACACAGAGCCGCTTCCTCCTCTCCTAAAGCTGGATCTGGCCTGTGAGGCTCAGGGCTTCCCCTCCCACAGCAGGAAGCTGGCACTGGCACTCCAACCTTGCAGGGAGGAGTCACGAGGCTGGAGTACCAGCACATGCTCCCCACTGGGGGAAGGGAGCAACTCCTGAGCCCATGGACCACACTTGGAGAACCACTGCTGTAGTATCTTCTTTCTAGTCTATGAGTTTTGTCTAATGTATCTCAGTTCAATTTAGAATCATGTAGTGGTAAGGATTTTTGTATTGTGGTTTCTTTAGTTTCAAATAATTTCCCCTACAGTTTGCTTTGGGGGTGTGAGTGTTTTATGTGAAGTCTAGTGTTTCCTAGCATTTTATTTTTAGCTCTTACATAGATGAAATGCTTGTGGTCACTATGGTTGGTTCACCACATGAAGGTTGCCTTGGTGTAGGGGTGGGAAGAGGCTGCCAACAGGCCAGATCCAGCCGTCCAAGCCACTGGATCTGGCTGACGGCCGGCTTGCCAGAACCCTTAGGCTGAGAACAGCTCACGCTTTAAAAAGCCAGCTGTTCTCTGTTCGGGAGGGTTGGGGAGGGAGGGGGAAGACTACTCATGCTGTTCCCAACCTCCAGCAAAATCTCTTAGCTCCCATTGGTCTCTCAGTTTTTGGCCAATAGGAGCTGAGAATTTTTGCTGGGAGCAAGGTCAGTGTAGGAAGCTTTCTCCCTCCTTCCCATTCCTGTTTCCCCTCCCCTTTCTCCTCCCCTTCATGCCCAGAGCAGAGCCATGTGGAGCACGGAGCTGCCTGCAGCAGACAGTCTGCCTCAGGCTTCTGCTTGTAAGCGCACTTCCTAATGAGAGCCTGACTCTGGCATCTCAGCCCCTCTCTTCCCCAACCATCTGCCCCCCATACCAAAACCCTCTGCCCCCTCCTGCACCCAAACCTCCTCCCAGATCTGGTACCCCAATATCTTGCCCCAGATCACAATCCCCTGCTACCCTAGGTCACAGCCGAAAACCCTGCATCCCAGTCCCCTGCCCTAGATCACAACTACCTCCTTCACCCAAACTCCCTCCCAGACCCCATTCTCCCTCCTGCACCCAACCTCCATCTCAGACGCCGGAATTCCTTCATTATTATCCTGGAAGAGTGCAGCCCTTGACCACTTTCCAAAATCTCGGAGTTGCCCCCCGTCAAAAATTATTGCTCACCCCTGCCTTGGTGTGTACTTTGTTGTCCAGGGTGAGGATAGCTAGGGAGTTTTTGAAAAGCCGGAGCCTTTTCTATAAGAGGATAACAGCAGCTCTCACGTATTTCTGCAAATAGGGGCCGCAGCTATCTCCATGATGCAAACCCTGTAGCATGTTGCCTTGTGTGGAAGGGGCATAGCAACCACCCTGGAATTTATGCAGGCAGTGGACAATCTATTTTCTTCCACTTGCTCTTTTGTGCACGCACACACACACAACCAACTGTGCCTGCTATTGTCAGGTGTGCAGCCCCAGTCCTACAGGAAATTAAGATGTAAATTATGATGTGTATTATCTTGGTCAGTTTATTACTGGATATAACTACTGCCCGTGGCAAGTGTGGAGTAAAATTTAGAGCACTAATGTGGGTCTGCAATTATATCAGTTGGGAATTTCAGAGGCATCTGAAGAGGCTGGCCCATCATCAGTAGTTATGTTGTGTCTAATCTGTGCTTTCACAAACTGGTCCTTTTTTTTTTGTTTTTTTTTTTTGTTTTTTTTTTTTTTGGTAATGAAAACATTAGAGAAAATTGGTTGGTGGGAGTCCTTGAACATGTACAGTATGAATCAAATACTGTAACTTATTTGAAACTTTTTAACAGTTTATAAATAAACATATACAGTCTTGATTTGATACTAAGTTTTCTGCCCTACTGTCTTCCTTTGCAAAAGCATAATCACAGGCACCTGCAAACCCCACATGGGTAGAGACTTCTCATATTTTCTGTCTTCTCCTTTTACTCTTCCTTTCAGTCACATGACTTAGCCACACCCTCAAACTGGAATCAGATTGCAGCATGTGGGGCTACAGAGCTAAAGCAGTGTTAAATGGTCCTGATCTAAACATACCTTTATTGGAATGGTTCATACTCTCTCTGTATCTCATATGTATTTGTTATGGGAAACTGCAGCATTAAAATACAAAAACAGTAGAAGCAATGTTCTCTAGAAAGCCTAAAAAATAGAAGGCATACCAAAGGAATATTGTAAAAAGGAAACTAGAAGGGCAAAGGGTCTTTCACAGAACTAAGAGTGCTTAATATACACACACTATTAACAGAGTAGCAGTGTTGAACAGTGGAGAAGCTGAGCAGGGTGAGTGAAGTTCCTCATTCTAAGGGCCATTGAGGGAGAAATGAGAATGGAATGGATTAAGTCCTGCTGGAACACTGATACCCATTGGGAGGAGGCTGAAGTAGAAGGTCTAGTATATACAGCTGCTGCTAATATACATCTGTCTTGCACAATAATGCCAGAGGGTTTTGTACTATTAAACTTATTAAGATCAGCAACAGCTTGGAACCACTAAAAGCTGTAGTAGCCATATATTTCTTCAGTCATGACACACATGAGGGGACAGACTGGACATCTGGTATAATAATAGAGAATTCCATACCATTGAAATAAAGGTCAGTCTATCTCTAATAAAGAGTTTTAAAAATGTCTAAGCATTGCATTTATTAGTTTAAAGCCTTGGTGGTGCTCATTGACTTTGATATCTTGTTTTCTGTGAGGAAACCCATGTAGCGTGCAGAAGCTTAACCCTGAGTGTTCTCTCAACAGCCCTGTTATGGGTTGGTCATGCTGGGGTTTGTCTCTTACATCCCTGCAAGGTGTCTGGTACTAATCATCTGTTGTGTCAAATTGCTCTCTCTTAGCAAAACTGCAGGGTAGCATGTCTTGAAAGGTTAAATAAACATGGCTGGATTGAATTGCCAGTGCTGATTTTCTGTCTAATGCATTGCTGAGTGCAGGTGGCAGGGCCTCTGAATTCAATACAACACAAGTTTCTGCCATATTCAGCAGAACCATTGTGCTTCTAAGCTCCTGAATACTGAGCAAACTCACTTGGGAGATGAAATGAGGAATAACAGGAGCTTCACATCCCTGAGAACTGACTCTGCACTACTTATTGCTGATTTCCTAAAAAAGCATCCTGGATAAAAAGCAAGCGGTGTCTTCATGAGGAAAATCTTCTTCTTAGTTATAGCAGCAAATTGTTTTCCTTCCATCCACACTAGCAATAGTAGAAACAATAGTGTAGATCAGTCACAGGTGTTTCGTACCACCATACCCTCTAATTCTGTAGAATTTAATAACACTAACATTACATGCTAATTCCCAATCTATTTTAAAGTTCCTGGCATTGCTAGCACATGTGAAGCTGCTCCGGATTGGTGCTAGAAGTGATGGGAGATTCTTTCATTGTCTCACTGCAGACAAGACCTCAGGATAATTATATTCTGCTGACTTTTTCCATTCTGAAGCCCGCTACCCTGTATTTGTCATGCCTCCTTGGTGCTTGTGCAAGCAAAAATGGTCAGGCAGTGCTCTGAGGATTACTCATACTGATTATATATAATAGCCTACTTAGAAATGTAGAAAGGTTTACATTTACAGCCTGATGTATCTTAAAAACACTAAATGAAAAAGTTCCATTTAAACATGGAAAATACCAGATGGTTTACTTCCCACTAAATTTCTCAGTGCTTCTCTAGGGCTGTACTGCACTTTGTGACAAAATTGTGTCCTAGAGAAAATAAAAAAATGCTACCAACCACAGTTCCCACTAAGATGCGCGGCTGTGCGCACAAAATTCTTCCCCGCCCGCCTCCTCTGGAGAGCTGCACTGCAGCGCACACGCAGCAGGTGGCTGCTCCAGCAGGCAGGGCTGGCTGAGATGGTGTGGTAAGGGAGCCATTGGGGTGGGAAGCTGGGACCTGCCACGGCCACATGATAGTGGTGGTAAGGCTGGCTGCCATGGGGCGGGGATGGGGGATGCTGTTCTGGTGGCTGGAGCTGGGAACGGGACCTGCCGCATGGCAGGGTGGTGTGTGTGTCTGCTCCAGCATCCAGGAACGGGATATACCACATGATGGAGAGGGTGCAGGGTCTGCTCTGGCAGCTGAGAACGGGACATGCTGCATGGCGGGGAGGGGGATTGTTTTCTGCTGTGGCAGCCAGAAACGTGTGTGTGTTAATAAATTGGGTGCCATTGTGGCACACATCCCAACCAGCGCACGTGACCTCAATATCAGTGCACAAGCCAAACCTCACTCCCCTCTAAGATTTTCCAACCATGAGCAAACACTGCTGCCAACAGTCTTGTTAGCCAGAACAGGATCCAGTAAGCCCAGTTAGTCACTTTCTTTGGACTTCATGGGTTAGTATCTTTCACTAAATAAGCTCTTCTGTTACTGATCAATGATAACGCATTAGCCAGCGTGCGGTCTTTTGCAGTTTAAATTTTGCCTACTTTGCTGTGGTACAAATAGATATTACTGACAGAACTATAATTTCCATGTATTATATAACAGTGATCCTGGTCTCTCTGTAAAAGCTTGTAGTGCTTATTGCTCAATCTTTGGTTCTTATGGCTCTTCTACTTCATATTGATTGTGGTTAGGCATTTTTGTAACCTGGTGAAAATGGTTACTGTAACAAACTACACCCAACAGTGTGTGCCTGTAACATGTTACCTTGGGTGTCTTGGTGATATGAAAATGGAGGTTGGGAATAGACTACTTGAGGTCCTTCCCACTCCCAAGAAAGTGGCATCTGCAGAAGGATGCCTTTCTACTTCAAAGACACATTGGGAGCCACCACACTGCCATGAACATATATAGTCCTTGCTGAATAAGGTTTCCTTGTACTTTTTGTGCTGCAAAGCCAGTAAAATACAAACGTTATGCCAAGGACTAGAATAGTGGCTAGAGCCAGAACCCTTGAATTTGGCCGTTTTGGGACAAGATCTTTCTTGGCCATTGATTCACTGCTTGGCCAAATGCAAAGACCATTAACATTTCCAAAACTCAGTTAATGTATGTGTAAATGGGCGTAATAATACCTAGCCTCAGAGAAATGCTAGAGGCTTCGTGAATGTTAAGGTGATTTTAGAACTCTGGGAGGGAAATACTGTAGGGCGGTCTAAACTTAACCATATTTATCCATGTAGCAGTAATGAATTAATAAGAATACCTCTCTGCATGGACTTGCATGTTCCTTCCAGTTGGTTTATGCTCAGTACATTGATCTTTTCCTCTCTTTCACCCTTTTGCAGGTGTACTTTTCGATTCCCTAGCACAGTCATAAAGATCCAATTCACATCTTTATATCATAAAGATGAAGTGAAGGAGGAAGCTTCATCACCTCCCCTTCGGCCGCTTTACCCTCAGATATCCCCTCTGAAGATACATATTCCGGAGCCGGATCTCCGGAGTTTGGTCAGCCCCTTGCCCTCCCCCACTGGCACTATCAGGTAAGGTTCCTGCTATATAGAGTGCAGAAAAGATTCTGGTCTTCTCTCCGTGTTACTATATATTCCATCTATATTCTCAGGCACTAACCTAGAATTGGTTATCCAGAATACATAATATATGAAATATCCAATTAAAAATAGCACGGAAGCACGATATTTCGGATCATGGAAGCCATTTTCATTTGAACTGAAAAGTCCTGGGAGTGTGGGAGATAGAGATTTCAGATCTCCAATCATTAGTATAATATACATGGAGAACTAGATATTAAAGAATGAGAAAAGGGCATAGAGGGAAACTACATCTGTGATGGTCTAGGGATGATCTGCTCCATTAAGTGCTCTCTAGATGTGCATAAATTCATTTGCCTGCTGTATTGCATTATTTATTGTTACAAATTTTATTTTAATTTCCGTAAGTTATATTTTTAATTGTAGCCAGCATGTCCCCCAAAGCTAGGGTAAAGGATAGGAAAGGATATTGGTTGGACAGTTGGCCAACTGATAGATTTCAGAGATTTGAGTGTTAATAAATGTGTTTTTCTATTATTAGGTTATTAATAAAGGTTCAGAAGCTTTGCTAATCAGAAAATCAAATAATTCTTTCCTTGCCTCTTAGTCAAGAGTTGATAGTGAAGAGGCAAAGTGTGATCTCAAAATACTACGCTTCCTTACTTGCACAAAATTTAGTACATGTATTGTTAAAATTTGGAGATATTATAGTTACATACTAAACTGCAGTTTAGAGATGTAAGCAAGTAGTCGACTACTCGCCCCCTCCTTTTGCTGCCTCTGTATCAGAGGCGGGGGGGGGAGAGGCAGGAGTCCGTTCTGGGGAGAGCTGCCTTAAAAGCTGTTTTCCCCCAGGCACCGTCTCTGTGTTGCTGCCAGCTCTCCCCCTGTGTTGCTGCCTCTCTGAGACAGCAGCATGGGGGGAGCAGGGCAAGCTGCCGTGAAGCCAGCCCCAGCCACCATGGACAGGGGCTGCTACCAGAGTTGGGACCCCCCGCGGACAGGGGTTACTGGACTCAGCACAAGCCGAGATTGTACAAGACTGGCTCACACGGATCTGGGACTGCTGCATCTCTTCATTTTAAATGCACTAAGAGCTGGGCGGCTCTTACTACATTTAAAATGCAGAGCTGCAGCAGTCCCGGCTTGTGCCAGTCCAGGACCTACCCCACATTGGGGCTCTGCAGTTTAAATGTGATAGGAGCTGGGCTACCTGCACACTTGGCTCCTACTGTATTTAAACTGCAGAGCCTCAGTGGGAATAGCTCCTGGACCTGCACAAGCCAAAACAGAACACCTTTCCTTATCAACTATACAATCAGTCAATTACCTGCCTCTTAATAACCTTACTGCCGCTGTCAAAACAACTAAAGTGCATTTGAGGTAATAGCCTTGGTTGTTTTTTTTCTTATTCACCAATTTGTAAAATGTGGAACTGTACAGTGGATTTCCTACTTGTTAGTGCTAATGAAGATAGAATATTAAAATTGGAATGACTTTGGTATCATGAAGGCAGTGTTTGGCTTTGCCTGGGATTGGAAGCACATTGCTTGGTTGGGTAAGCCTTTTTCTTCTCTGCAAAGTTGCACTGCCTTTAGTGTAGATACTCAAAAAGGAGGGGGCTGGAGCTGGGTGTGGTTCAAATTGTCAGTTCAGCCATCTTTTTAAGTTTATAGTCAGTCTCTCTCAAATGAATATAGTTGCAGTAGGGAGTTGGAAGAGGAAGGTAGTTTTGTTGCCAACATATGGTACCTAGTTTTCCATTCAGTCATTTTGTGTGTCAGGCAGCGCAGTGTGCCTTTCATTACTAACAGAGGGTGCACCTTTGACTCTGGCATATGTCTGCAACTGATACTTGACTCCACTAGATTTTTTTTTTTTTTTTTTGCAAAGGAGGAGAGTGGAAATAGTAGTACTAAATTTTGCTCAGCTCCTAATAGAGCGTTCACCAAAGATAATTCATGTTTGCATCCATTTGCCGTAGCAAAAGCAAATCCGACAGTCTTCAAAAACCTCAAAAGACTTCTGAGGTTTTATTTGCCCAAACCCCTTTCGGTTTGTGTTCCTTTTGTAGGGGAGGAGCTGACGTGTTTGTAAACATCCCAGCTCTGCTCCTCACCCCCTAGTCTCTCCACCCTCGTATCCTGTCTGTCATGTTTCAGGAAGTGAATGAAATCGGTTTTATTTTTTTCTTTGAGAAAAAAGTGAATGTTTTTCATAGAGCTAAGGAACTCCAGACTATGAATTGCAGCGTGGCAGCCTCCCTGTGTAGAGTCACCGTGCTGTAAAATTTTCTTAGCTGCAGCAAAGCCTTTGTCCCCTTTTGACAAATATGTTTTTAAGGCCTGGAGAGAACTCAGCTTAAGCCCTCACCCACCTTGTTTATTCGCTCCCTGTGTTGGGAGGAGGTTTTCATTAGCTCAGCTCCCCTCCCTTCCCCCATTCCAGTATTTACTTTCCAAATTTGGTGTGTGTTTGGCCTTCCCTTTCCTGATTGGCTGATGGAAAATTGTTGTAGTTTGTAGATCCTGGGTCGGGTTTGTTTCCTTTTTGGAAAGTAGCCCCTGCCGCTCCCCTTCTCCTCCATCCTTCCCACACTTTCTGTCTGGGTTAGTGGTACAGTACCTGCAGGAACAAACACTAGCAGGGTTCAAAACAAACAGTCCCCACCCTGCCCTTCTGACCCCATCTCTCTCTTGCTGCCTTTCTGTTTACATTTTAGCTTGCTTCTCTGCAGGTTCTCCAGGGCAGGCCTGGCTTTTTCCCCTCAAACATATTTGTTTTTCTCTCTGACAAGTGCACCACTTAGAGAGGGAATGAGCTTTATTTAAACAAAATTAAATCTTCCAGCCTTAGCAGTTGGGTGGTGTGAGACCCTTTCCGGATACTAGAGGAAATTTTTCCACTCTTTGCTTAGTCAGAGGTACTTTGTGTCCTGGAGCTACCATCTGTAAGTGTGGTTGAGTCCTGTGTTTTGAAGTTGTATGGCTTCAAGTAAAAATGTATTGTCTGGCAGCAGGCGCTGTGAGAGTCAGAGAGACGTTGTTGTTGTTTCCTCTTGTTTCAGTTTAGAATTCCTTTAACAATCTCTGCCGTGCTCTGTCTTGCTGGTGCCAAGGTGGAAAATAAAACCAGATAGGTCTCTGTTAATAGGAAGCTGATAAAAACAGCTTATCCATAAGATCACAGGAGCATGGCACTCATAGTTGGGCAGAAAAAAATCCTTTTCTGTTGATTCAGGGCACAGAATAACTTGTGTGTGAGATGAGACTACATGCTGTTAGGTGTATTTCACAGACAGGCTTTGGCCTGTCACAATAAATCTCAGGAGTTATGGGACTACCTTTGATGTATGGCTTTCCAGCTCTGGTGCTCCATTACAAACACCTTTTGACAACACATAGCTTACTGCTCCCCTTGAATTTCCTGAGCATTCTACAATATCGACTGAATTAGAAGACTTGGTTATGCCATATGTTAGTCCTATCCACCGTCAACACATTTTCAGGGTTCTATAACCAGATCTTCAGACTGGATTGTCTGTAGAGATGAAGTCTGATGTTGACACCCCAAGCCCCAGCAGGTGTGTACCAGCTCTTGAATTTCTAAACATTGTCATACGTGGTATGGGTCAGTAAGTTTGGCCACCCTAGCATAAGTAATGAAAGGCAGGATTTTAAAAATGTATTCATTGTTAATATAATCAGCCCATCCATATAGGCGAACTAGGCGGTCGCCTGGGGTGCCAAATGGTGGCACAATATCATTGAGAGGTTTGGAGGTGGGGGCGCCGATTGCATGGTTCGCCTAGGGTGCCAGGTCCTGGCAGCTAGTCTAGGGCCGCTCCTGCAGGTATAGCTTGTTAAGCGGGGCACATGAATGAATTGACTTGCTATAATGAAGTGTATTATGCGTATACTAAGGTGGTATTGAAAGTAAAGCTACTTTTATTCTAGTCTAATGTTTATATTTTTGCAGTGCTAGTGATCTGTGTTATTGGAAGACGGTGTGCTCTAATAGTGGATGAAGATGAGTGTAGAATTCAGGAACTAAGTTCTAATCTTGGTCCAGCTACTGACTTCCCTCATGGCCTTAGACAAATCACTTAACATCTCTGCCTCTGTTCTCTCCTCCTACCCCCCCACTCGCCTATGTTTGAAATTTGCATAATGGCTATTTCCTAAAAGTGTGTATTAGATGAAATTGTGTATGATTCTTCAAACGTGATATGGTGTAGGAATGCAAATAGTATTATGTGCAATGTTGTATTGCATGTGTGAAAAAAGCTTGATGACCCTCGCTGCCTTGGACAGAATATAGACCAGCCCTACAGTTGATCTCTTTCAATCTAATCTAAATTAACTAGCCAATTAGCCTGCCATAAGACAGGATTTTCAGGTCTCTCCTCCATGTCAGTCTTCTCTCCTGAGCCTCCAGTCTCTCACTCTGTCTCTCTCTCCTCCTCCACCTACTGCCTCCCCCCCCCCCCCAGCTCTCCTCTACCTTCTGCCTCTCTCTCCATCTCTTGTTTCTCTTTTCCCCCTTCTGCCTCTCTCTCTCTCTCCGCTCTCCTCTGTCTTTGTCGGGGATGCACGCTTGTCCAGGCCCTGCCCCTGGGCATGTAGGTCACCTCCCTGCCCCCCTTCGGCTCCTGCTGAATGGGGAGTGCGGACCCCAAACAGCCGCTTGCGCCACTTGCTCCTGCGCGACAGCCCGGCTGAGCGACGCAGAAGTCAGCCAAGTGCCACGGTGGGAGGTAACAGCATCGCTCAGAGGGAACAGCCAGTGTTTCAGCGTTACAAAGTCACAGACATTAGGCTACTATATATATGATGATTGGATTTAATCTAAATTAATGTTTTAGTCCACTAAGTGGTGTGGTGGAGAAAGCAAAGGTGTAATGCTAAGTTCAGTTATCCAGTCATTCCTGTTCTAGTTAGTGTATCTTTTGTTTACCCCATTACTCTGTATTTCAGGATCTCCCATGTTTTCCATTGTTCCAGCACTGCTAACAATTTTTGGTCGTTGAAGCACTCAGTGATGGGTACTTCCTGTGTTGTGTTGATCATTCATGTGGGAACTGAATACTCAGCGTGGTGACTTAGTGATTCCCCAGAATTGGTGGGAAGGATGATTAAAAATAGCAGGTGTTCAAGCTGTAAGCCAAATAACCTGACACACACAAATCATATTGGCAAGCTTCACCAGACTTGGGAATTCCTGAGCATGGTTTATTTCAGATGGATACCATTTGCTAGAGAAGAAGCTGCAGATGTGTCACTAGCAAAACAGGCACTTCCTCTTCCTTCTATCTCTCCTGAACTGTGCTTGAATAAAGGCAGAGAGATCTCACTTCCTTTTTGGAAGGGGAGCCACTGGAGCAGGGGAGGGGGGGAGTATTAAGAGATTGAGTCTTTGTGGGTAGCTTAACTTTCCCTGTTTGACTTGTTTTGTTGATTTGTTTTTCTTAGATATTTAACCAGGCAGACCTGTTCTCTGGTCTCCTTCACTTCAGAATCCAGCTTGGTTTGGCCGCCTCACCATTTATGATTACATTTCTGAACCTTGTCTAAAACATGCAGCATGCAAGAACATGCCTTTCTTTGAGCTATGTTTTCATGGTAAGGCTATGTGAGGCTGGGGAGGGAGAAGTGACAGAGGATTCCTTGCTCCTTCTGTCTGACCGGTGTAGCACAGAGACTGTTGCTTCTTAGTTGTTTTGCAAGCCAGAACACTGTACTTTGACCCAGTGCTTGTTTATCACTTGTGGAAAAGGCTCCTACATCTCTTGGTGCCTCCCATGGCGGCCCACAGAATGGAACGTTGTTGTGTCTGGGACTTTTAATTGGAGAAAATGAAGTTGCATTCCCGAGAGAACAAGCTGTTGTATTTGGTTTGGGAAGAGGGAGAATGGGAAAGCTTGGCTGTTGGCCATAAATGAGAATTTGCCATTTGTACCGGATGCCCTCTTAGGTAGGGATGTGAACATACTAGTCAACACACTAGTTGATTAGTCGATCCCTCCCACCCCCCTTGCTGCCTCTATCAAAAAGAGGCAGCGGGGGGGGGGGGGGAGAGGTGAGGGGCTTCAAAGCTGCAGCACTGCGTGGAGTCTGAGGCCAGATGCTGCTGCTTGGATATGCCATGTGCAGCCCTGGGCAGCGCTGCATGAAGTCCCCAGCTGACCCCGAGCTCCATGCGGCACTGCCACTTTGAAACGCCACAGGAGCACGGGGCCAGTGGGGAACTGCTTGGCCCTGTGCGCCCCGCAGAGCTTTCGCCTTTGAAGTGTAGCAATAGCCCTGTTGCTAGACTTCAAAGGCGGAGGAGCCTTATCGACTAATCGAATAGTTGATGCAAATTGCATCAACCATTTGATTAGCCCATTAATCTAAATTTAACATCCCTGCTCTTAAATTATGTCTAGTCTGTAGACATACCACACCAACTTAGTCTAGCCAGCTTGTGAAAAATGGTCATGAGGATGTGGCAGTTCAGGCAGCACACTTCCCCCCTACCAGTACATACCCATTTGTGCAGCCAGTTCCACCTTGTCCTCACTATTGTTTTTTCACAAACTCACTAAATTAAAGCCGGCGTGGATTTGTATATACAAGTTGCAACTCATAGCCCAGCTGCAGTGTAGACAACCTGGGCAGCAGCCAAAGCCCCAGCTGGGGAAGGCAGCCGAAGTCCCGCCTTTTCTGCCCAAAGCTAACCCCCTTCCCTGAGACCATGCCCCTTCACAACCTTTTCCTCCATCCTTCAGCCAAGCCCCACCCAACCCTAGATGAGGGCTGGGGCACTGCATGGCCCCAGCCTTCCCTGGCGACATGGGAGCTGGACTGCCATGAGGCGTGGCCTCAGCCTTCCCTGGCCGCTGGGGAACCGGGCTGCCGGGTGGCTAGGCAATGTAGGCAGTTGTGGGAAGGCAATGCCTAGAGCTGTTCTATGTAAAGAAGTTATATCGATGTAGCTTTGTCTCCGGGATATGAAAAGTCCATGCCCCTGAGACATGACTATACCAATGTAACCCCTGGCACAGACAGTACTAGGTGCATGGAACACTTCTTCGGTCAGTCTGGCTGTCATCTCTCTGGGAGCTGGAGTGCCTGCACAGATGGGGAAATCCCCTCCTATCTGAAGTTCTACACTGGTGCAGCTGCAGTGGTGCTGCTGTAGTGTTGAGTGTAGACCTACCTTTAGAGAGACAGGAGCAAGGAAGATGGACAGCGTAGCATGGGGAAAGATTGCTCCATTGCTGTCTTTGATATATCTACTTTGTGGATTTCATTTTCTGAAATGTCAGACTCCTTTCACAAACGCTGCACACATGAATGCACATATGCACATGTTCAGTTCTTTTTTTTTTTTCCCAAACTGTTTTGTCCCCTCTCCTTTAGCAGTGAATGTGCCAAGTCTAGTCATTTAGGATTCCAAGAGGATATTTTGTTCTGCTGCTAGGGAAGACAAACGTGTATTGTATTCCCTGAGTACCTGACTCAAATAGAGTCCTAGAACTGGAAGGGACCTCGAGAGGTCATCAAGTCCAGTCCCGTGTCTTCATGGTAGGACCAAGCACCATCTAGACCATCCCTGACAGATGTTTGTCTAACCTGCTCTTAAATATTTCCAGTGGTGGAGATTCCACAACTTCCCTAGGCAATTTATTCCAGTGCTTAACCACCTTGACAGTTGAAAAGTAGTTCCTAATGTCCAACCTAAACCTTTCTTGCTGCAGTTTAAGTGCATGACTTTTTGTCCTGTTTTCAGATATTAAGGAAAATAACTTTTCTCCCTCTTCCTTTTAATAACCTTTTCAATACTTAACAGCTTTTATGTTCCCTCTGTCTTAATTTTTCTAGACTAAACAAACCCAATTCTTTCAATCTTCCCTCATAAATCATGTTTTCTGACCTTTATTCGTTTTTGTTGCTTTTCTCTGGACCTCCAGTTTATCCACATCTTTCCTGAAATATGGCACCCAGAACTAGACCTAGTACTTTAGTTGAGGCCTAATAAAAACAGAGTAGAGTGGAAAAATTACTTCTCCTGTCTTGCTTACAACACTCCTATAATATAACATTAATATAGCCCAGAATGATGTTTGTTTTTTTGCACCAGTGTTACACACTGACTTATATTTAGTTTGTGGTCCACTATGACCGTAGATCAGCGATGGGTAGCCTAGGCTAGTGAGTAAGCTGCAGGAGTGGCCTTCTATCTCAGTGGGTTGCAAGATGATCCTATCTCTAGAGAACATCACGTTTACGACTATCTTGCTAACTGTGCTTGCGAGCCGTGAACTCTTGCAACCCCTCCCACTGTGAAATCATCTTCAAACTTTGTAAGTGTACTTTCTATGCCATTAATGAAGACATTGAGCTGAACCGGACTCGGAATAATCCCTGCAGACCCCACTCATTAAGTCCTTCTAGCATGACTGCAAGCCAATGATAACTATAGGTCGGATCTCCCTTGCCTGGCACTATCAAGACCTGAGTGGTGCTGAACAATGGAGTTTGCCGAATGAGGGGAGGTCAAGGCTCCTTATCCGGCTGTAGGCTCTGCTGCCAGGTAGGGCTGCACTCCTTGCTGCCTGCTGCTGCCTCCAGTCCTCTACCATGCCAGGCCTGGCCAGGGCTGTGCCCTCTCCCTGCTCCCATGGCATGGCCCAGGCTGTGCACCCAGCTGACTCCAGCCCCGGCTGAGGCTGCACTCTCCGCTGCACTGGCTCCAGCCAAGGCTGTGCTTCTGAACCTGGCCAGCCAAGGCTCTGTGGTCCAACAATATTCCTGGTCCTCCTGCAGCATGGATGTTGCTGGACCAGAGATTCCCGGATTTTAGAGGTTCAACCTGTATTCTCTAGGGACGGTGATCCACCCACCTTATAATAGCTCCATGTAGGAGCTATGTCCTAGTTTAATAAGGTTATGCAATATTGTATCAGATGCCTTTCTAAAGTCTAGATATACCACATCTACCACTTCCCCCATTGTCCGCAAGGCTTGTTTCCCCGTCACAGAAGGCTGTCGGGTTGGTTCTACATAATTTGTTCTTGACAAATCTATGCTGTTACTTAGCACCTTGTTATCATGTAGATGTTTTTCAAATAGATTTCTTAATTATTGTCTTTCCTGGCACAGAAGTTAAGCTGACTGGTCTGTAATCTCCTGAGCTGTCCTCATTTCCCTTATAAATGGGCACTATATTTGTCCTTTTCCATTTTTCTGGAATCTCTCCCGTCTTCCATGATTTTTCAGAGATAATGGCAATGGCTCAGATACTTGCAGGGCTAACGCTTCAGAAGGTATCTTCATAGAAAGAAATGGCATTAAGCACCAGCACAGCTTTCTTATGTTCTCTCATTGTCCAGCTTTGAGAGTCAGGAATGTGTCAGCTTTCCCATATATTTTTCTATGCTTCAGTTTCCCTATCCATAAAATGGAACTTACACAGAGCGGGCTGTGTTGCTTAACTCAGATACAGACTTTCCAACCATGGATATTAAAGTGCCAAGCACATTTATGTATTATTTATATATGACCGATAACATTTGCTCAGCTCTTTAGTATCCATGGATGGAAAGTACTATAGAAAAGCATACTACAGCTAGAGATGTGAAAGCTTAACTGGTAAGCATCACTCTTAATGGGCGAGGCTTACTGGTTCCACTGTGAGCAGTGGGTTACTCCAACCCCATGGTGCCCACAGTGAGCATGGACTGCTCTGGGAAGCTGGAGCAGTCCCTATCTGCTGCTGGCCTGGGTGCATCACAGGCAGGGGCTGCTCCAGCCGTGCTGCAGTGGGGGCAGAGGGAGTATGCTCTGAAGCAGCCCCACCTCTAATTGGTTAACCAATTACATGGGATTTTATATCCCTACAGCTGATGCTTATTTTATTGGATGTTACAAGCCTTAAATGTGTCGAGCTCTATAGACATGATTTTAAATAACACTATTAGTGAATCCCAAGAAGGTAAATTTGACTTTGAGATTTTACAATCACTGCAGCCTGAAATGAATCCTATACTTCAAAGATATTCCTGCCTTGACAGGGATTAGTGTGACTTTCTGTCATTTCATCTGATCTTAAAGTGAAATCAGATTGGGTTTAGTAGAACTTGAATAAAATATTTGCTGCAATGAAGTGGGGTTGGTGATTCTGTAGGTGGTGGTCTGACAATTCTACAACAGTGTTTCATCATGGTATAAAGAAAACTGTTCCTGAAGGTATAGTATGAGATAATCATGTAAAATAGAGATTTTAAGAACTTATTAAAGAGTCATTCCTGGTCCATGTCGGGGGGTGGGGGATGGGGGGGGGGCATTAACACCTGGTACTCTGGCCAAATTCCAGCTTGGGTTTACGTAACAGATAAAACTTAAATCTTTCATGTGGTTTCAGTTGGATATACCATCTGCTTCCTTTCATAAATTGTTAGAAATGCCACTTTTCAGTGGTGTTTAAATGATGCACGAATGTAGTTTATATATCACTTTCTACAGTGGCTTGAAATGAGAGCTACAAGATTATTTTACCTTCCAATAGGGACATAAAATCCCAGTTAATCAGTTAACCAGTTAAATGTTAGGTTAATCTCTCCATTCCAGCCCCATAGCCCATGGGGCTTCTGCTGTTGGCCCCCAAGCAGGGATGGGGGCTGGCTCTACTGGAGTAGCCCTTTGCCTCTTGCTGGCAGCTTCCGGGTAACCAGTTATCCGTTCACATCTCTAATCCCCAAGAGGTGTATTCCAAATTGTCTTCCGTAGCAATGGTTTGGTGTAGAATTGAGCCAGATTAGCGTGCCTAGTTTTACCAATAAAAATTACAGTAGTATTAAAATAAATCCAGTGTCTATTTAGTATTTGCTTAACAAAATATTTATATCCTGCACAGTATTATCCTAGACCATGTGGCTTTGTTTTTTTGCATTAATCTTGTAATACGAACAGCTGTGTGTTTGGAAAATAGCCTTTGTTTACCTCTGGAAAAAAAATCTTTCTTTAAAAGGGTGTGAGCAATTGCATGCTTCCCCTGACCAGTTGCTGTTGTGGGGGCAGTGAGGAGAATTCCAGGAACTCTAGGGAATCGATAGATCACTGCATTGTGCTTTGTGTTGCTTTAAACTACACTGAACTCTAATTTTGACTTAACCCTTAGGACACTTGTTCATGCTGGGTATGTCTAAACAAGGGTGGGCAGGAGGAATGGCAGAGACTCTCAAAGCCTAGGTCAACTGCTACAGGGTTGTTTTTCGCTGCATAGACATATCCAAAACTTCTCTCCCGCTCCTGTTCTTTCCTTTCTACCCTTTTTGCAATAGCAATTCCTCTTTCCTTGGTTGTAAGTGTCTCTGAGAGAACAAGAAATTCTTAGCCTCTTGATTTCCAGCTATGTAAACTCTCCAAAAGTAAGCTGGAGAGCTTGTTTTCCATGTTTATCTTCAGGAGTCTGTTACCTGTCAGAATGGCATGAGCGTACAAGCTATGAAACTACACCATATCTTATTCAAAGCACAAAAAGATGCATCCATTTTTAAAAAGTATGGTTTATTCGAGAAGCTCTGACATCTCTGCTTCTTCTCTGATCTGGTTTTAGCCATTTGTGGCATACTGATACAGTGTGATCACACCTGGTTAGCAATATCAGCACAACTCTTAATTCTCAATCTCTTTCTAGTCTGCATGGGTATGTCGACACTACCCCGCTAGTTCGAACTAGCGGGGTAATGTAGGCATACCGCACTTGCAAATGAAGCCCGAGATTTGAATTTCCCGGTCTTCATTTGCATAAGCGGGGAGCCGCCATTTTTAAATCCCCGCTGGTTCGAACCCCGTGCAGCGCGGCTACACGGGGCTCGAACTAGGTAGTTCGGACTAGGGTGCCTATTCCGAACTACCGGTACACCTTGTTTCACGAGGAGTAACGGTAGTACGGAATAGGAACCTAGTCCGAACTACCTAGTTCGAGCCCCGTGTAGCCGTGCTGCATGGGGTTCGAACCAGCTGGGATTTAAAAATGGCGGCTCCCCGCTTATGCAAATGAAGCCCGGGAAATTCAAATCCCGGGCTTCATTTGCAAGTGCAGTATGCCTACATTACCCTCCTAGTTCGAACTAGGAGGGTAGTGTAGACATACCCCATATTACCAGTCCTCATTACCAATTGCAGCAATGAAAAGAAGCCCCACTGGTGCCTGGTAATGAGCCCTTCTTGTCTCCCTCAATTAAGTCATGTTTCTATAGATCGTTTCAGGAAGAAGCTATACAAGGGCCATTTGGTAGCATCCTTTATTGGGGGAATGCATGAGCAGAGGTGTGCATCTTAAATTCCACTTAGAAAGAGGTGGGACAAGAACTCATGCTGGTCTCTGGGGTCAGGAATTTCATAACCATGGGCCCTTTACCAAAAACATATTGCTCCTAAAGATTTCCACCTGAGATTCTGAATAATAATGTTCCTGCTAAGAGTAGGATACACAGTGGATGTGACAGAAGAAGTAACCTTAGAGTTATCTTTTACTGACAAATCTTTGAGATCCTGTGAATCTGTTCAGGGTGTCTCCATTGTGTATGTGCATCTTTCTGCCCCAATAAGACTTTCTCTAACCCATTGTTAAAATAAACCAGCCTAGTGCTGAGTGTAGCAACATAGCCATTTTCAGGAAGCAGCAGTGAGGAGCAGTAGTTCTCCGTTTACATTCAGAGCTACATTTGGAAATTGTTCTTTAAAATGGGGCACTTAAACTTGCTGTTGGTGGTGGCCATTTTGCTGAGAATAGAATCCTTTGTCACAGCATTATCTAAGCCCACAGCAGGGTGCTATGAGTCTCTTTTTCCATCCTGCTTTAATGCTGTTGCAATACACATTTTTTTTTTGGTATCCCCATATATAAATATTTAAATACTGTTCTTATTGTTCATCCTGACTGTACGTTAATGGGAAAGAAGTAGATAGTCTAGTGATTGGACTACGAGCTCATTTCACTGTGCTGCTCAGCCCTGGAATGAGAAGGGACAACACCTGAATGCTGTTTGGGACTCCCCATCTCACCCCTCAAGCAGTCTTGTTCCCAAAAATCACAGATGTGTGATCTCCAGATTAGTCCTGCTAATGATTTTTTTTATCCTGTGTTTGTACTTGTGTGTCTGAGGAGTATTGCAGGTTAGACCCATCTTTCTTGTTTATTTGTAGCCTTGTTCCAAGCTCCCCATTTCAGAACTGTTCCTCAAGTGCCATCTTGTGGCAGTCCTAGAACTCTTTATTATTATTTTTTTCTTTCCTCTAACCTGTCTGCAAAAACACTGATCTGAAGGCAACTCTGCCTGTGTCTGCTGTGACTCCCATTGATTTGTATGCTGGTAGGTTAAGGAGTCAGATGGCTCTTAGAGGCAGCTGTGGTTTTATCTACTTGGCATTAATCTTCGTGTTGTTGAACAGCTCTCTTCCAGTGTATGCATCTGTCATGATGGTTTTAACAGTGACACTGTAAAAAGTGTAATTAACCTTTCTTAAGTAGAGAAATTGAGCAATTAATACCTGTATCTTAGACAGAGAAGAATATTTGCCAGGTTTATGACTGAAGAATAACTCTTAATTACTTATTACTTATTTACTCCAGAAAGCCAAACTCTGATAAAATATTTCATTTTCAGTGAAGCCTGCATGCGACTACACAGGGAAGTGATCCTGCTTCATGCTTTGAAATTGTGTTGTCTAGTGACTGCAGTAGGTGATGTGGAGTCAGAACTTCTGCAGCTGACTTATTTAATCATTATGGCATGTCATTGAACCCGTCTTAAGTTTTGGGTTAACCCATGTAGAGAAATAAAGTTCACTACCTACCTACTCCTCAGATGTAGATTCTTAATTGTTTGCCGATTATCTAGAAATCCTTGGACAATAGGAGTTGTATATGTGCTTGTTGCTGTTAATAAATAGCTGGAAATTGATATCTCTGTCTCTTCTTTCCACCCTCTCCAGTGTTCCCAACTCCTGCCCAGCCAGTCCACGTGGTGCTGGATCCTCAGGATATCGCCTTGTCCAGAACATTACGTCGGACCTACAGCTGGCAGCAGAGTACGCAGCAAAAGCAGCATCAGAGCAGCAGGCAGATGCATCTGGCGGGGACAGTCCAAAGGTTCAGAGAAACATTATCTTCCCAACAGTGCTTGGGGAGGCTTTGAGGCCTGGCAGTACAGTGTAGTTAAACAAGTCTAAAGATAATTGACTCCTTGTACACGTGTGCTATGTATTTCTCTTGTGATACTTGAGAGTACTGTGGAAGCTGGTGTCAGTCACTTGCTTGTGGCTATCTCTGCTAGGTTAGCTGCCCAGATCTATTTTATGGATTTACTTAAAAGGTCAAATTGCATGAGTCTGTCTTTTTTGATGGACCATGAAGCCTTACATGTGGGTGTTCCCTTAAGAACCTACATATTGGAAGGGTATTAATACTAAGGCATTTCATTTTTCTCCTTTAATTAACAGCTCCACTGATGTACACAACACTTTTTAACATACAGTGAAGGGGTGGGGGGGAAGAGTGGAAGACAGGGTCCCTTCCTTGAAGAGGTTGCTGTTTAACTCAGGCAGAATGGACCAGCCTGCAGTTCAGAGACGAGGTGAGGAAAGCAGTGTAGAGAGGATTAGCTTTAAAACAAATAAATCATAAGGAGGGAATTCAATCTTGATGAAGTGACCTTATATCCAAGTTGAAGATATAGTTTCTTTCTTGGTAATGCCAGGTTTAGAATCTAGTGAGGGAGCATAATACTGGATAGAAGATTGAATTCTCTCCTAAGCCACAGTAGCTGTTTTTGATAGAGATGCACTGATGGAGCAATGTGAGGAACTGGAAATAAAATAAGCCTTGCTAGTGAATTTCTTCTTCAGATTCTAGAAAGGAGGGGTTCCTCTTGGAGAGGGCAGAGGAGAACCGAGTCATGCTTGGTGCTAGTGCCTAAAATCAAAACTGGTTGGAAGAGTTTAAAAACAAACCTTTGGAACCTTTTTTACAACACAAAATATTGTTTGGTAGAAAGTTTTGTATGTAAACTCCAGCATAAGTAGGGCCTTACTAAATTCATGTCCATGAAAAACACCACATGGACCATGAAATCTGTTTGTTTGTGCCTATACTATACAGAGTTCACAGGGGAGACCAGCTCTTCTCAAATTCAGACCCAAAAAGGGTCACAGTATTGCTATGCTTACATCTGTGCTGCCTTCAGAGCTGGATAGTGGCAGCTATTGGCCAGGTGCCCAGCTCTGAAGACAGTGCTGTCACTAATAGCAGCAGCACAAAAGTAAGGGTAGCAGTACCACAGTCTCCTACAATAACTATCACTCTCCCGCTACACCTTTTGGGATCAGGGCCCTTACTATTCAACACCATGACATTTTAGATTTAAATAACTGAAATAATGAAATTTCGAGTTTTCATATCCCCTACTCATAACTCCGGTCATCTGAAGAAGTGGGCTGTGCCCACAAAAGCTCATGATACCATTTGTTATTCTATAAAGTGCTACCAGACTATTTGTTGTTTTTTAAAATCATTTTTTGTCAATTTCATAGTCATAGGAACCATGACTTTGGAAAGGTCTTAAGCATAAGAATCTTACTTTGAAGTTTAATCTTCTTCTGTTGTGTTCTTTTTTTAGGATGAGTCCAAACCACCCTATTCATATGCTCAATTAATTGTGCAGGCAATATCTTCAGCCCAAGACAGGCAATTAACACTAAGTGGGATCTATGCCCACATCACCAAGCATTATCCATATTACAGGACTGCTGACAAAGGCTGGCAGGTGAGTTCCTGACACCTACAAATCTTGAAATTCCTATGAAAGTGCTTATGCAAAAAGAAAACACATTTGGTGAGGGATCAGGGCTCTGGGGTAGTGGGAAGCTGTTCCAGGCAATGTAGAAAATTCAGTTTTAATAACATCTCTTCAGCTTTTTGTTTTTTGGACAGTGTTTGTAAAGGCTGTTGCTACAGAAACATTCCCCGTGCTCTCGTGGGTCTCTGATTTCCTAATGTCCATTCTTTACCTCGCTTATCACACCACGCTGGCCTCTCTAGAAACATCTTTGACTTGATTGCCATCCCATTTTCATTTCATTCCATTGCTTTGCTACCAGCAGCCACTTCATCAGCCTCCTCTTCTTGCCCCATGCCTATTTCTCTCCATCTTCCTTAACCCCTGAAAAATCTTGACTATAGTCCGTTATTTAGGAGAAGGATGCTCTACAAACTTCTCCCTTTGGGACTGCTCAACTGTGATTGTTTCCATTCTAGGAGAACTGCCAGGCCTCAGTCCAGCCCTGTGCTGGTGGATTGCAGCACTTAGTCTAGCCACTCCCTCCGGGGCAAACTGCAGTCCTTTGCTTGGCCACTCGCCAGCAGCTAGTGGGACAAGAATTGGGGGCGGGAGGACAGGCCCATCCACTACTTTGGGCCTCAGCTCAGGCACCCTAATTTCACGAGGCGTAATGGAGCGATCGACAAAGGCTTTCGTTGTCGACCGCGGAGCGTCCTGACTGCCCCACTGTGCCGCCAAACAGCTGATCAGCACAGCGCGGCGGCCATTTTGATGTAAATGAAGCGGCGATTATTTATATCGCCGCTTCATTTTCCTATGTCTAGTAAACTCATCTACATGGCTCCGTCGACGGAGCCATGTCATCTAGACATACCCTCTGTGATTTGTCACCACACACAATACGGGAGGCCTTACAGTCTTTCTGAAGGAAATTTGGGGTTTCCTAACAAATGAGCCTGTAAATAATGAATTGTGATGGTTGCAGCAGGTACAAGAACAATCCCATTTTAAATTGTTGGCCTATAAAAAATGTAGTTAAGATCAGATAGTAGAAACATGGAAGGAAAAGGTGGAACTAAACATTGCTAAAATACAGAAGTTATCAAAGCCCAGGCCAAAAGAGATCTCATTGCGGAGGGGGAGGATCAAAAACCTTCCAAACATCTAGTCAGTCTAGTTTTTTTAAAAATCACTGTCCTGCTTTGATTATTGCAGTGTGTTTGATTATTGCAGTCTTTAGTGGCTCATGTTCGCATATGTGATGAATTTAGTGGTAGACATTGCAGCCCAACCTCTCATAATTTTCCACATGATAACAAAAAGCCATATTTGAGGTGTGCACTAAATGTTTTACAAATATACATCTCTTCTCTCTCCCCTCTCCCCCCGACTCCCAAAGCTCCACTCCCTGTATTTTTTGCAGTGAAAGAGCTACTGTCCTCACTCGTTCTAGGAGTTGTTTCTAAGGGGCGGGTAACCGTACAGTGTCAAGCAAACTTCTCTTCCTCTGTAGTTTAATGAACATTTTGTATTTGTAACTTAGATTTTCTTCTTATCTTCCATTCTTCTGGTGAGTCTTGGTAGTTGGGTGGCTTATTACTGTTTGTGACAGAGATTCTAAAGGGGTTGAATGTTAGGTTTCTGGTCTGTGAAACCTAGTTTATCTGTTTTGGGCATTTTCACACCACATAGTAATAAACTAATTTCTTTGCTTCCTGCAGAACTCCATTCGGCACAATCTCTCCTTAAATCGTTACTTTATCAAAGTTCCACGCTCCCAAGAGGAGCCTGGGAAAGGTTCCTTTTGGCGAATCGACCCTGCCTCAGAAGCCAAACTAGTTGAACAGGCATTCCGAAAACGGAGACAGAGAGGCGTGTCCTGTTTTCGAACGCCTTTTGGGCCTCTCTCCTCCAGGTAAGTTCAGGTCCCTTTTTTATTTTTGTTCCAAATTTGTCAAATAATTTATTGGCTGAAATACAGCAGGACAAGTCTTTCTCTCTAGGTAGTCTGAAAGGGTAATTAGGACCAAGATATTCCTTGAACTGCATTCTGGAAACTGCTTTGGAATTATTGCTAGGGTTAAAAAAAGATCACTGTATTAGTATGTCTGTTCTGGTGTCCTTTTGTAGTGATACAGAACAATTATCACAGAAGTAAATGGCTTAGTCTGCAAAACTGTGCCATTCATTTCAGAAGAGTTGGGCCTACATGTGGATTAGGTTACAGGAGAAATCACTTCTACAGGGTGGACCTCCCTGATCCGGGACCCGAGTGGTCCCAAACCAGGGAGTTTGCTGGATCAGGAGAGGTCAGTGTTCCCCTGCTGGCTGCCCCATTCCCTAGCTCCTCTCCCTGGGGATCCCATCTTGCAGCCCTGCTTGCTGCCGGCAGAGTTCCTCAGAGTTCTCCTGCTGGGCCGCCTGGCCACTGCCAGCCCCGCTTGGATGCCACTGGCCCTGCTGATGCTTCCCCACTGTTGCTGGGTGATTCGGTGGAGTTCCCGGGCCACCCTGGCCTGCTACCACTGGGGGTTCCCCAGGATTCCCTGGCCTGCGGTTCTGCAGCTGGCCGGGCTAATGTCAGGGGTTCCCTGGCCAGGACAGGGCTCCCTGTTCCCCCCACACCTAGCCTCCGCTGATGCCAGGGCTCCCCAGCCACTGCCTGGCTCAGCTGCTGCTGACCTTGCTGCAGCTTCCCAGTCCTAAATTCTCCCGGCTTGCTGCCACTCCTGACCTCTGGGACTCTCTGGTCTGGCAACAACTGTGGTCCTGCTGGATCATGGATGTTGCTGGACCAGAGAGTCCCGGATTTGAGAGGATTAATTTGTAGTGTTTAAACTGGCTTTTTAGAGAAGATGGCATCATTTGACTTGATTGTCAACAGTGGAGTAGAAGGAACGTACTATTGGACTAAATGAAATTTGCCCTTGCAAGGACCAAATTTGTCCAAAATTTGGTGAAAATAAGGGGAAATAATAATAAAAAGGTGGCATACACACTAGGGTGTGTGAGAGAGAGATTGTTTACTGAATGTTAAAGAAAGAGTGAGTCCTATAGATAATACAATTATATCTGCGTAGAAATTTAATGAATACAGATAAAATCAAGATCGCTCACTGTTCAGTTATATCTAGTTAACTTATTCAGTGAGATTCTATAGCTAAACATCTCTCCCTAGTGAGTGTAATGTTAGAAATCATTTATTAGACTTAGGAATTAAAAATCCACAAACCTCTGTTAAAATATTTTATGCTAGGCTGCTAGTCCTGGAAGTGATTTCAAAACATTTTATCCGTTTGGCTAACTGGAAGTGTTTGGAGGTGTTGTGGAGGTAATCGCTTGAGGATTCCATGTTCTTTGTACTCTTAAACTTTTCACTTGACTCACTCTAGAGTGTCGCTGGTTACTTTCCCTGGTCAGAGGGGAAATTCGGGGCTTGTAGCTGTTCTCGTGGGTGTATGAACAGTGACTCATTTAAATGCTGCTTGTACTCTTGGGAATTCCCAATCTTTGTCTCACTTACAGCTTGAAAATCACATTTGCATGAAAACTTTGCATCTGCTGTAATTACAAATGACGCCTGCAATTCCTGTAACTTAAAATAAGTCAGAAATAAATTTCTCTTCAGTGTACTTTGTGAATTGGCAGTAATTGGAGTTTCACTGTTGCCCCTCGAGACCAAAATAGTGGGACAGGCGCCTTGGCTTCATACCCCAGCTCACAGAGGAACAGAAACACTCTCATAAAGTGTTTTGTTTAAATGTTAGCATGTATTGATCAAAGGGATCATCAAAAACAGGATTGTAAAAACAAAAACCAACCAACCAACCAAAACTTTTTCTTAAAATCCATTTGAATGTGCCCATTTTAGATTCAGATTTTTCCTTTTAAGAGTGGCATTGGTGCTTGAGATGCATACTACAGGCTTCGTTGGAGGGATTGTGTTGGTAGAAAGAGCACAAGAATGGTTTCTTAAGGTTGTGGAAGAAGAGACGCTCTTCTGTTGAGGCAGATGATTTTGGAAATCCCTTTGGTACCCTGCTATGACTTCTTGGCAAGCATATACTCATTTGTCTGTTTCACTGGTTTGTGTTTCAGGAGTGCCCCTGCGTCTCCTACTCATCCCGGCTTGCTGTCCCCTCACTCTAGTGGCCTACAGACTCCCGAGTGCCTATCCAGGGAGGGTTCACCCATTCCACATGACCATGATTTTGCGTCAAAATTAGCCTCTGTTCCAGAGTATCGGTATTCACAAAGTGCACCTGGTATGTCATCCCTACTTTGCAGAAGATGATTTCATTGTAGTGGGAGGGTGTTAAATATTTTCAAATAAAGGCCTCATCTCTCCATATTTAGCTATTGGGGGTAGAAAAGGGTTACATGGCTTTTGACCATCTGTCTTATTAACTTCCGCTTCATGGTGATGGGCTAAGATAGATAGTGGAGAGAGTTAGGCTACCTGTGGATTTGGATCTGTCCTCTCTCCTCTTCAGCCATTTAGGTCGGTTGCTCCTTGTGGCTGCTGTCTGCACCCAGAGTTCCTTGTGACCCAATAATTTAAAAAGCACTGAGCAGGGATAGAGTTTCACTTGTATGCTGGGAAAAGTGAAACTGCGGGGTGATGATGTTAGGGCTGTGTGAGCCCCATGATTTTCTGTAACCCATTTATAACACTGCACTGTGTGTGTACACGTTGCCTTCAAAAATCTACACTCCAAATGTATTTCCAACTTTCGCGTGCCTGGCTTTGCAATCTAAACAAGATTGAACATTGTCTGAACAACTTTAAATCTTTTCCAAATATTATAATGCTGCTCAGCATTATGTACAATTGTCTAAATACATGAATTGATGCCTTCTTGTCTCTAGCACTAACATACGTGCCTCTTCCATTTCAGGATCACCTGTCAGTGCCCAGCCGGTGATCATGGCTGTTCCCCCCCGGCAGTCCACTCTCATGGCAAAGCCGGTAGCTTACATGCCAATAGTGACTTCGCAGCAGCCTTCTGGTCATGCAATCCATGTAGTGCAGCAAGCTCCTACAGTTACAATGGTCAGGGTTGTAACCTCCTCCTCCAGCTCCGCTAATGGATACATACTGACAAATCCGGGCCCAGCAGGCGGCGTTCACGAAGCAGCAGGAACAGTGTTGGATTTGGCTGCTGATCATCGAGGTAGTCAGTTTCATTTCCCTCCCTACTTGACAAAAGAAGATTTGAACACACACTTATTGGACTTGTGGGGGTTTTCTGCATGCCTGTAGTACTCCCTGTGTGTTTAGCCCTTGACAAAAGAGGTCAGTCATAAGATACAATTCAAATTGGGTAAGAGCTTTCCCGCTAGGTCTGCCTAGCAGTAGGTAGGAGAACTTAACTCTGTGTGGCCTTTAGTAAGTAAAAATCTCGCTAGAATTTTTCTGGCAACCAAGCTGAACATATAGTTGTGAATATTTATTCTAGTCCTGGTGTCCACCTACATTTATGCATGTGGACTGAAGCCCGTTATCATCAATGGGTAAATTTTCAAAATGCATCACTACCCCCAAAACAAAATTCTCACCACCCCAAGATATGCTGTTCTGTTTTGAAAGCCCGCACGTAGAAGACTGAATTGGTTTGTTTCAAAGTGACATTGATGGTAAGCAGGACTCTGTGTCCTCTTCTCTGTGTCCTCTTCTAAGGGTATGTAAAATATATCCCAAAGGAGGATCGGTGTAAGCCTCTGGAAATGAATTTTGTAGAAGTGCATATAGTGTTTGTGATTAGAAGACTCTGCAAAAGCCAGTTATTATAAGGATCAGTTTATAACTTTCGAAACCCGCAACTTTGGCCTTAGTGGACTTAAGTGAGCTAAACCTTGAAAATACCTAATGTTCTATAAAAGGATCATTCTCAGCCTGTCTGCTTTCATTTGGGCATTACCTCCTTTTCTGCAGCTTTTCTCCTAATTGCATGATATTATTGTGCAAATGTACAATTACTGTACAAGCACAATAAGAACAGTAGGTTTAACTGAATATTTATATGTAGAAGGGTGGTTTAAAAAAAATTTTGCTTACAAGCTGGGATGAGGCAGAGAGGGAGAGACAAAGATTCTCTCCTATAGTAATCAGACACTCAGCATTTACTTTGGTGTTAACTTGCTTTTGACTACCTTCAAACGCCCCTGAAGTTTCTGGAACAGATCTCTTCTGTGCTTCTCTCGCCTTCGCTGCAGCATTCTCTGGCAGATGGAGCTAGGTCGACCTAATTTTTTAACATGCATCAGGCTCCTTTTTAGTGGAGAGTGAGTCTGACTCTCTGCCATCCCTAGATCCTTTTCTCCTCTCTCCCCCCTCCCCCCCCCCGCCTCTGCCTTCTCTAAGTACACTCTTCATTTCCCTCTTCCAGACTCTCATCTCCTTTTCCTTGTCACATCTTGCCATCTTTCCTGCCCCTTTGCCTTTCCTACTACAGCAGACTTCTGATAATTCGGCACCTTTGGGACCCAGAGGGTGCCGGATTATCGGATATGCCGGAGTATCAGGACCAACTCTGGCAGGGGGGCTGTGACGGGTCTTGGGAGAGGGAGGCTGGGGGGGGGGAACGGCGCGGTGTGGGGTGAACCAGGTGCTGGTGAGGTGCAGCGCTGCAGGACCGAGCCGGCAGCACCCCAGCTGCTCTGCTTCACACCGCTTCCCCAGGTCCACAGCTCGTCAGTTTCAGCAGCGGCAGCAGCGGTCTTGAGGAAGCTGCACGGCGCAGCTCCAATTGTCCGGCTGGCTGGAGCACTTGCAGGTTCCAGGTGGTGCCAGACCACTGGATGTCGGACAGTTGGAGTTTTACTGTATCTGCCTTCTCCCTCTCTTATCTCTCCTGTCTCTGCTGCTTCCTCCTCCACTCTTCTTCATGCCCCTCTTCCAGCCTGATGTGCTACCAGAACTCTCCTCTTCTATTCTCCCGTGCCTCCCTTATTTCTCTGATGTTAAGGTCAGGAAGAGAAGGTAGAGGCTGAGATGAGAGGCAGTGTCAGAGTCCTGTCCTACTAGATCAGTTTCTTTCCCTTATTGCCTGCTTAGGCAGGCATCTCCCCTTTTCTCCTGCTTTCAGTGTTGGCTGGAGAGGACAGGCAATGAGTCGAGTCAGCTGCAGGGAGAAATCTCAGTTGCAGCCTCCGGCTGGGCAGCAAAGGGACAGGATTGGTCATTGAGGCAAGAAGTTTCCTGATAGCTGTCCTTGCCTGTTGAGCTGATCAGTTAACCTGCAGGAGTGAACACTGCCACACTGAAACAGCAGCATCAGTCCAGACTGTTTCCCTTTCTGCTGGTTGCTTCCTCCGTCCCCCACAGTTAGTTGAAAGTTGTTGTGCACAAAGGCCAGTGAAAATTGGCAGGGACTGCTTCCTCTGTGATCTCATCCAAGTGTAGGCATAAAGGCGAGCTGTCCCTAACTTCGCAAACACTGGGGCTGTGTGATATTTTCACAGTTCCTTCCCTGCTGGGTAGCTGAGACTCAGGGTAGTTAGTGTACAGGCAGGGAACTCTTAGTCTAGTTTTCACAGGCAATTACCATGCCAGAGTAGTAACCAGGGATGTAAAATCCCAGTTAATCAGTTAAATGTTATGTTAACCTAACGTTTAACTGGTTAACGGACTAAAGCGGGATCCAGGTTAAGGCTAGCTCCCTAGTTCCCTGGGGGGCTGGGGCTGCTGCTGGCTCTTGGCTCCCAGGCTCTGAGGGAGCAGCCCTTGTCCACGGCAGGCCCCCTGCCCATATCTTTAAGCCAGCTCCCTGAACATACTGGATCCCACAGAGCTGCATTCCCCCCCTCCCCCCTCCCACACACACACTGTATCAGAGGAAGCAGTGCGGGGGAGATGAGAGCTGGTGCTCACAGAGTGCTGGCTTTTAAGCAGGCGGGGTCCCCGCACATACCAACTTTGGTAGAGCCACTTTCCTTCCTCCTCCCTGCATGTAAACATGTACCCACTGAAAATTTCAGCAGGTACACACCACATTAAATGCATTTTAACATCTCTAGTTTACCAGTTAACTTTTCACATTCTTAATAGTAACATGTGGATAAGGAAAAGAATGACAGGGAAAACGTTTTTTATGCCCCCAAATGACATTTTTTGTGACCGCATTGCAGTGTTCTTCTAATAAGCTAGATGAATGAAACGCTGCCTTCTCAGTGCTAATCCCATTGTGCCAGTCAGCCTGTAGAAAGTGTCCCCTGTCGAGTTTGACCCTATGTAAAGATTTCTGGATTCTTCGCATTTCCCAGGATCCAGCCCATAGCAGTCAGGCATCCTCACCCCCTCCTTATTTTGAAGTCCATTAAGTTGCATGGACCTGAGAAGTGAAGCTTCCCATTTCCATGCGAGAGAGAGGGATCTGTGGAGTTCATCAAAGGCAGATAATTTGGTGCTACTGGACACTTGAGCTGTGTGTGTTTGGGTACTTTCATATTTCTAATCCTGGGGTATGATTGCTAGCATATTACTGAAAAGGAGGCCTGCTCATGGTGAATGATTAGCCTTTCTATTTAATATCCAAACAGGCATTGATGAGAAGCCAACAATTGCGTTTGCCACAATACCTACTGCCAGTCGAGTCATCCAAACAGTTGCCAGTCAGATGGCTCAAGGTGTCCCAGGGCAAACTGTTACCATCCTTCAACAGGCAACTCCAGTGACCATTGGACAACATCAGCTACCTGTTCGGGCAGTGACACAAAATGGGAAGCATGCCATCCCCACCAACAGCATCACCGGCAGTGCTTACGGTATGGCTTTCTTTTAGGGCTGTGTGCCCGGTCACCTGGTGTAGATTCGCATGCATGCAAACCCTGCAATTATACCATACATTTTCCCATACATCCAATTTGTAATATGCGTACAAAATGTGTACTATGTAGCATTCTGCACCACTGAATAACAAACGCACTAGTGAATTGGACAACACCAACTACCTGTTGATCTAGACAAACTAGAGAAATGGACTGTGATAAATAGGATGAAGTTTAATAAGGACAAGTGCAAAGTACTCCACTTAGGAAGGAACAATCAGTTTCACGCATACAGAATGGGAAGTGATTGTCTAACAAGAAGTACTGCAGAAAGGGATTTAGGGGTAATAGTGGACCACTAGCTAAATCCAAGTCAGCAGTTGTGCAAAAAAAAAAAAAGCGCAAACATGATTCTGGGATTCATTAACAGGAGTGTTGTGAGCAAGGCACAAGAAGTCATTCTTCCACTCTGCTGTGCTCTGATTAGGCCTCAATTGCAGTGTTGTGTTCATTCTGGGCACCACATTTCAAGAAAGATGTGGAGAAACTGGAAAAGGTCCAGAGAGGAGCAACAAAACTTAAGGGCCTAGAAAACATGAGTTATGAGGGAAGACTGAAAGATTTGGGCTTGTTTAGTTTAAAAAAGAGAAGATTTAGAGGAGACACGATAGCGGTTTTCAAGTATTTAAAAGGGTGTTACAAGGAGGAGGGAGAAAAATTGTTCTCCTTGGCCTCTGATAGGACAAGATGCAATGGCCTTAAATTGCAGCAAGGGAGGTTTAAGTTGGACATTAGGAAAAACTTCATAACTGTCAGGGTGGTTAAACACTGGAATAAATTGCCTAGGGTGGTTGTGGAATCTCCATCACTGGAGATATTTAAGAGCAGGTTGGACAGACACCTGTCAGGGATGATCTGGATGGTGCTTGGTCCTACTGTGAGGGCAGGGGACTGGTTTTGATGATCTCTCAAGGTCCCTGCCAGTTTTAGTATTCTATGAGTTCTCCCCCCACTTAGTGCTCCAAATCCTTGCTCCATTCTTCCACCATGAGATCTGCTCGTTTACGTCTGCGAGAGGGAAAGCTCTGCCATCTCTTAACAACATTAGACTCGGGGAGCTGTAGGTGTGGAAGGGTCTTTAAGAGGTCTTCTAGTATATTAACTAGACCATCCCTTTGCTTGTCTAGCCTGCTCTCTTAAAATCTCCAACCTCCTTAGGCAATTTATTCCAGTGCTTAACTATCCTGACAGGAAGTTTTTCCTAATGTACACCCAAACTGCCTTTGCAGTAGTTTAAGTCCATTGCTTCCTGTCCTGCCCTCAAAGGTTAAGAACAATTTTTCTGCCTCATCCTTGCAACAACCTTTTTTTTTTGTACTTGAAAACTGTTACCATGTCTGTTGCTCAGTCTTCTCTTCTCCGGACTAAACAAACCCAGTTTTTTTAATCTTCTCACACAGATCTCTAGAAGACTTACCCAGTATTGCCTGGGTCTTTCATGGCAGGGGACTGGTGGTGTGCGGGGTGCAGGAAACAGGGCAGGGCCTTGGGGATGTGTGTTGGGGAGAAGCTAGGCAGGTGGTGGGTGTGCGTATGGAGGGAGAGTGAGGATTGTGGGCTAAGGAGGGGCTCAGGGCAGGGGGTCCCATCTGCCAGGTCTTTTTCCTCCTTCCCCTACCCCCGTGGCTAGCAAGGCCTTTCCCTCTTCCCTGGTCACCAGGGGCTTTTTGCCTCTCTCCCCACTCACAGGGGGAGGGTTTGCGGCAGGGGGCTACTTATTTGGTCTGGTGGCAGAGCCCCCGTCCTCCTGGCCACTCTGGTGGTAGTGTGGCTGCCCCCAGTAGCCACTCTGCATATAGCTCTCCCCTGTGGGCTCACTACCCTCAAGTGGCCACTCAGTATCGTGTCCCTCCTCTCTGTGCCTGCTCACTTTCCGTGATATGGAACACAGTCCCATTCCCAGCACTTCTGATGATGCAACCAAACCCTGATCTTGCTTAAGTTAGGATAATAGGAAACTGCATACTAGCTCTTAATGTTTAGGAGGAGTTCATGAGCAAATAGATTCTATGGCTGACAGACATTTCTAAAATATATCTAGATGCTTTCTAGACCTTTGAATATTTTTGTTGCTCTTCTCTGGGCTTTCTCCAGTTTGTCCACATTTTCCCTGAAATGTGATATCCAGAATTGGACACAATGTTCCAGTTGCGGTCTAATCAGTATGGAATAGAGCAAAAGAATTACTTCTCATGTTTTGCTCTATTCAGCATTCCTGCTAATAATCCAGAATGTGTTGTGATGTGTGTGGGGTGTTTTGTTTTTGGTTGTTTTTTTTTGAGGGGGTGGGAGGAGAACTCGTGTTAGTGTTGACTGATAATTAATGTGATCCACTATGACCCCCTAGTTCCTTTCCTAGGCAGTCATTTTCCATTTTGTGTGTGCAGCTGATTTGTTCCTTCCTAAGTGGAATACTCTACATTTGTTCTTATTGAATTTCATCCCATTTACTTCAGACTATTTCTCCAGCATCACCTCTGCAGAATTCAGTCCCTTTTTATGTCCTTGGCAATGCATTTGTTTATCCCTTCTCCACTTCCTTCCAGTCTTTGTTTCATGTAGGGTTAGTAGCTCTTCAGCAAATAAATGTGGCCTACCTTAAGCCCATTTTCTCTCCTTTCTCTTGTTTTGCTTTGATAAAGTATATGTAATGTTTTTATGAATTCTGCGTTTGGCACTGTTACCCAATGGAAGCTCCCATCCAACTCCTGCTGTGAAGACAGCACTAAGCTCCGCATTTGTAAACAATGTAGTTGGTGTCGACATAGCAGAAATTGCCTACCTTAAGCTGACCTTCCGAGTCTAGAATAGACCTCGCCTTAGTCTGCAGAGAATGTTACACTCTGATTGAGGTCCATCTCGGTTGTACATACTGAGCCCAGACAGTAGGTACAGAGACTGGTCTCATAGCTGATGGAGGCAGAATTTTTTCAGTAATGGGGTAGGAGTTAAAATGCAAGGCCAGCAGCTTTCCCATCTGGAGGCAGTTCCTTAGCTCAGTGTTTCTCCAACTTGGTTGGGACCAATGTTCCCTCTAATCTTTTCCATCCATGTGCAAAATAATCTTTTAATGTGCACAGTCATATGCACTACAAGTAGAAGCAAAAATCTAGCTGTGAGTGCTCTTCTGGTCAGCTGGGTGGGATTTGAGACTCTCTGGAGTGGCTGCACAAGTACCCAGCTTACATGGAACACTGGTTGAGACTCCAAAGTGGTGTTACCAGAGATGGCATCAAACTTGCTAGGGCCTGGGGCAGAGGCCAAAGACCGAGCCCCACAACCTGAGTGGCCAGGCTCAGACTTCAGCTCCAGCGCTGGGTGGTGGCAGTTGAGCTTTGGCCCTCTCACCCAGAGGTAATGGGGCTTGGGTGGGCTCAAGCTTCGGCCCTCCCTTCTTGGTTCATGTAGTCCTTTTTGTTGTCAGAAGGGGACTGCAATGCAATGACGTTTGAGAGCCTTGCTAGCTCATTGGTGTTCGGGTTTATTTATGAATTGGTATTTAAAGCATTTTGAGAACTTTCAATGGAAATTGCTAGGGAAGAGCAAGGAGTGATGCTTTTGAATATATACAGAACTTAAACTCAGAGAAGTCAATTAGTCTTTGCAAAGCACTTCTGAAGAGCACAGTTGCAGATCTTCAGTATGATTGTTCTCTAGCTTGATTTAGTTCTCTTCCAGAGCTCCATATGTTTAGATTTTGGTTGAATTAATTTTTTTTTCTCTCCCACTCCTCAGCTCTCACAAATCCACTGCAGCTCCTTGCAGCCCAGGCTAGCTCATCCACTCCTGTTGTAGTCAGCCGGATATGTGAGGCAGCAGCTGAAGACCCTGCAGCACCCTCGGGTGAGCCAGATGTCAAAAGACCCCGAATGGAAGAATCCAGCGGAGCAGTCCAGGCTCAAACGGGAGTCATCACATCAACAACGCCTCAAGGACAGACAACCAGTGAATGACAAACCAGTGGGAGGATAGTAAGAATGTTCGTGGGGCAGCAGCATGCGCCGCGAAAGCAATTTTTCAAAGAAAAGTTTTGAAAAACCACAACTGTAATAACAGCCTGGAATTAAGAGAATTACAAGCTCTTTTTAAAATTTAATTTTAAAAGGGCAGGTCAGCAGCCATTCTTACAATCTCGAGGTGCCAAAAAGAATGGAAAAAAATCCTCCCAATTACCTGTTCCTGGAACTCAGTTCTGCCTTTACTTATGGGATATTTTTCCTCTTTTTAGATTAAAAAAAAAATACAGACAACTGATTGTATGACTGCTGGGATTTTTTTTTTTAATCTCCTTCCCCTTTTTTCTTAAGGGGATGGGAGTTACAGTTCAGCATCTAAAGGAATGTATCATGGATGCATCTGCTCCCTGGGAGGAAAACTAATCATCTCTGATGCCTTGCTTATTCTGCCTTGTAGAGCTTCAAAACATAGGACCATTTAAAAGGGCCACCCAAGAAGATGGACATAGAAGAAGAGGCGCAGCTTCTCGTAGGAGCAGCATTAAAGTAACATAATACCAAACTAGGGAGAGAAAAGGCAGATTTTTTTTTATACAACGTCACCCTGTGAAACGTTATTATATCCATGTTTGTTTATATGAGTTTTGGGAGGGGGAGCTTTAGGGCTGAACCAGCTGGATCTTCAAAATACAGTTTCTGTCCATTCCCTTTGAGGGAGAGTGGAAAAGTGAGACAATGGAGCAGCATTAATTTGTTTCTTGTAAAGAAAAGAACAACAAATATAAAGGGGTGGGTTGTACTCACACTCATGCTTCTGGATTCACAGTAAAATATCTCAGACTGAATATGTGAGAACGGACACCTCTGAAAGGTTCTGTGTCCTGTATATTGGGTTTTCTGATTGTTCATGTGTCTCCCTGCTTCTGGGGCAATATGGTTAATTTATAACATCCTAGAATGACCTGCCATCATCTTTCCTGTGATGGTTAGCCTTCTGCATCAAAGTGTTTATCTCAGTCCTTTCTGGCAGTACAGGCCTCTGGCCGGAAGACCAGATAGCCTAAGTTCAGTGGCCCAGCACCAGATGGAAACTTGGAGCTGGCATTGCTGGAAGAGGATTTTGGTGGTGTCCCATCATGAGATAGTGAGATTAAATTCCAGGGTGAAGGGCAGTGGCGATTAAAAACAGTATTGAGAATAAATCTCAAAAACAAATGCCAATAAGAGGAGGCCCCACATTTTCTACACGAAAACTGTCAACTGCTGTTTTTAAAACAGAATTTTGAGGTTTGCCTTTGCACCCAACCCATGCCTCCCAATGATACAATTAGACAAAGGACCAGGAGTCAATTGCATTTGTTAGTACTGGCCAGTAGTCAGAGAATTTCCTTCTAAATACACACTTGTTTTAATTTAGCAGTTGGGTAAATCATGCTCTGTTCATGATATACTAAAAAGATCAGTGCAGATCCACTATCCCTGCAGATTCCTCCTTGAAGCAGTTGGGAAAGTGGGTGCTGTGCATGGCATGAATTGTGGGTGAAGAAACAAGATTACTCTCCTTTTCAGCCTCCAGCTAACTAGTTAAGTTAGCAGAAAGAGTTGTATTGTAAAAACTATCTTCTATCTAAACACCAAAGACCTTTCTTAACTTAAAGATCCTGATAGCTTTGGAAATGTGAAAAGGAAGCCAGCAATGATGAAGCATGTGTCTTCTATCTAGAGGTCTGTCCACCCTTTCTGCTTCCACTGACATAGTGCAGTGCTATCTTGCTGTTAATGCCAAACTGGCAGTGTTGTTATAGAGCAGAGTGCAGTAGGCTCAATGAGGAACTTTATGGGATGGATTTTCCCAACATATAATAAATGAGATCATTCATATCCTGTACACATGGCGCATCACAGGTGTTTGTTAGGGAAAAAAGCAGAGTTGATTAATTTCTTCTAGCATCTTAGGGAGGAGACACATGTTGTAGTAATGACTAAGTGCAATTGGGTGACACTAATTTTCTTCTAGGTTTCCTTTTTCTTTGCCAGATATCATTCTCTGAGTGAGAACCACTGTCCAAAGGAAAGCTGAGCAAGTTTGTTGTGGCCCCCAAAGTTTCCAAAAAGGGAGAAAATTCTTGGGGGACGTGGTTTAGGGTTACACCGTCAGAGGCACAAACTGCATTGAAGGTAGCAATGCATCTTCGGTATGACCATTCTCATTTATATGTATGTTGGTGGCAACCATTAGACATATTCTCTGGATTTTAGTGCATTGAGTTGATTTCTAAAATCTGGTGGTAGCTGTTGTAATTTGCCTAATAGTCGCAGTCAGTCAGTTAACAACTTTGCACCTCTTCTGCTTCCTAGAAAGTGGTTGAGTCTGGGTTTTTAACAATGACCAGCTCATGTAACAGTTTGCTCGCAGCCAGGATTCTAAGAAAAGACTTTCATCATACAGAATAGGGCACAATGATTAGAGTACAGCACAGTTTAATTGTGCCCCTATAGCCAGCCAGTAACTTCAGGTGAATGCTGCTTTGAATTTCAACAAGCTTCCAGAAAGAACTGAGTCTGGGAATCCTATATGTAAGAAATGGTTTTTGAGTCTTGTATCATGTCAGGTGAGCACATGCTGGATGAGTGACAAATGAAAAACATTGTTTGGGTTAGATAGTTGCTTCTCCTTGAAAATGTCCATAAATATGACAGTACCTTAAGCTGCTGTAAATCAGAGAGCCACTGAGAAAAGTGGAGAATTGCAGACAGACAGTGAGTGTTTCCACAGATCAGTTGCTGCGTTATAGAGACGCCTTTTTAAAATGTACAGGTTTAAAATATACATAGTTGTCCCTTCAATATTCAGGGCATGTAACATTTTCCCAGTCTCTCCTTTTTGGTTCAGAATACCTATTGGCCAAGTTGCTAGTTGATAATTGAATATACTTATCACTAGTTACATATTCACTGGTTCTACCTGCAAAACTCCATAATCTTTACTTTACCCAAGTAGTGTTTTCTGCCTCATCCCTCACCAGTCTGGATATCCACCTTCCATTCTAGGAAGCAGCATACCACTTGTGAATTAACCTTTCTTTGACAGCCATTTAGTAGGTGCTTGGCTTGTGTTGGACCCACACTGGGGAAAAACAGCATTTCCTACCCAAAATCCTGTGGCCCTATAGAAAAGCGTTCTTCCTCATTTGTAGCAGTTGATTAAGAGTATTTATATCTACTCTCAGGCCTCCAGAGTGGTACCCTAGCATGCTGCCAGTTCTAGAAAGCCACTCAGCAAAAACATTGCAGTTACCAATGAAAATTCCATTGAAGAAAGGGCAAATTATAGATATTGGAGATTGAAACAACCTAACGTTATCTAGTCCATCTCTGCCGAGGCTAGATTGTTGCCATGCCAGAAGTGTGTTTTCTTCCCCTTTTACATGCGTTTTCAACCCATTGGTAATGTACCTCAATTCTTGTAGTGACAAATTCTCTTCCTTTCTTTTTCTCTTCTGGCTGCTGCTAATAGTCCACACTTAGGTGACTGGGTATAACCAACATGGAGTAAATAGGCTATTGTGTTTCTTGGTTATTGGAATGTAGAATTTGGGCTGGAAATATTTGGTGATAAGGTCTGAATCCATATCTGAGTTGGGTCTGGTTGACCCCTTTTTCTATTTGGAAGCGACTTCATTTGAGAGAGTTGGCATATGCAGGGAAAACAGATGCCATATTGCAAACAGATGCTCACTCTCATTTAACAACCTCTTTTTCTTTTTTTCCTTTGTTGGTGGTTTGTTGCTAATGACCATCAGATCTAGGCCTAGTCCAATGAATTCTCCTGCATTTTGGCATCAAATCTGTTGTTTTCAGCCAACTGTGATTACTGTGCTTTCCCTTGGCTTGGGCAAGTGTCAGATGGAATCCAGTGCAATTTCAAGGTCATTTGAATTACATCGTCCCTCCCAGTCTATGTGAAGATGCTCCTACATTCCGGTGTATTTGAATGTGACCTCCCATTACCTGGGTTACTTTTGCAGAATAATATAGAATATGTTTTAATGATTGACTCGAAACTTAGAAAATGTTATCCCCAAAGAATCCCCAGGAATACAAAAACCTGTATTTGCCTTTTAAATTCCCTTTTCTATTTGAAAATGGGAGCTACTAATTTTTGTGTAAGGTTGGAACTTAAAAAAAAAAAAATTAAATGAATTTTTCTGTTGAAACTTTTTAAAAGTCTTGTTTACATTTCAGCCTGTTTTTTTTTTCTTGCTGCATCCAGCTGCTAGTTAAGCCATACCACACATTGAACACAAGGTATTCATATGAACTCCACTGGCTTTCTCTCTTGGGCATTATAAATGATTACACAAACTGCTGGGATAAAGATATAGAGTAAGGTCTTCAACTTAAGGGATATTTAAGTTTGATTACTTGAAACATCCAATTGTCCAGAAACATTCATATCCCCCTTCATCTATAAATTGCATTGAAAAACACCTTGATTTTTCCAAAAGCTTCAGTCAGCTGAAATTGAGTGTTTCTCACAATATTTGGATTATGGCGGTTGTATCATATGAGGTTTTTTTTTTAATGTTTCTTTACCTGCTATAAGCCACACCTTGAGATAATCTAAAACTGAAAAAAAATCTGTCTTTTTTAATCCTTTTGCATTTTTCTCATCTTAGACAATGATTAGAGATGAATCACTTTTAAGATTTATAATCCAGTGAATAGCTCCTTTACTCATACACTACTGGGATAATGCCTGGGTTGCAAACACTGCAAGGGGTTGTTCTTGGTTTTATTCCACTGGAATTATTTTAAATTCATGTTTCTCAAGCTTGGCTTTATAAAAGCTTATTTTTACAAAAATTTCAATTTTGGGGAGAATTTGACCTGATGAGAGAACCCTTTCAAAGTGGTGCCAGTTTAATCTGATTCAGTGATTGCTGCCACATATGAGCAGCATGATATGCTAAATTCGTGGCTTTAGCTCTTAATTTTTCTAGGCCAGGAGAGACTAGGTGAGCTGTAGAGGGCAGCATGTTTAGTCTTCAGGTGAAGACAAGAGCACTTATATTGAATGCTCTCCAGTACAAGGCTGGGAGAAAACTATAGTATAACATATTTGGGATCCGCAGGCTCTGAGGAAGAGTTGGAGTGGGGTCATGTTATAATAAAATTCTGCTGTGTGTCAGTTTTTTCTCTCTCAGAAATTTGCTGCTGGTTGCAGCTTTTCTGTAAAGTAAGAAACACAGACCTGAGTTAAATTTTACAGGGGTGAAGAAATAGGCAATTTTGGATCTTTTCCTTTTGCTTCTAGGTGGTAAACAGCTTCCAATTTTACTTGAAAATGTCCTGGCTGTGTATGGTCTTCGTGATAACTGATACTTATTATCAACAACGATGTAAATAGCTGAATTTAATAATATTAACTAATAAATCACTGAATGAATTGCAAATGTTTAATTTTGCATGTACTCCAGTTAGATGCCTGACTCCCTAGAGACCCAACTGCAATTCAGAGTCAACTTCCACAACCCACTATTTCAATATTAAAAAAATTATTTTAAGATTGGGACTTAAATCTAATGAAATGAGAGCTGTTGACCTTAACTGGCATGTAGAGTGATGTGGAACATTGTTCTGAGTCACCTGGAGGGGTTCAGGCTGGTGCTACAGCATTACCTCTTAGTACCTCTGATGTATTGCAGGATATACCTGAATATTAGAATGTGAAGAAATAAAAGAAAAGAACTTTCTGCCATAGCTAAGTGCATGAAAGTTGGATGGCAGATACAGTGAAAGGAATTAACAAAGCTGTCCATAGTTTAACTTTTGCATATTTTCCTTTGTGACCAGTGGCTCCTACTTTTAAACCCCAGTTGGGTTTAAATGATTAAATCCTCATGTGAAGGATTGTCCACATTTTTGTCTTGGTTATATAGTGTCCCAAGGAACAAACTCTATGCCGCATAGTTGTGAGTTGCAGCTCAGGGAATTGTAAAAGTTCTGACAGTACCTGTTGTGCAGTTGGACTTATCCCTCTCTGCTGAACTGTTCCAGCTTGTGCCTTTAAGAGTAGGAAGCAGTGTTGTGGACCTCAGGTAGCATTAGAAATACTTAAGCCATGTCTTGGTTTGATGAAACAAACAGTGGATTCAGTTCTACATGCAGCTTAACATTTAGATTTTCTTAATAAAAAGAACATTTTTTTTTATTTAATTGAATTCTATTGGGTTTCTTAATCCTGCTGCTAATAAACTGGAGTTAGGCATTAAGAACCATGATTTGTAAAAGGGACATGATCAGCTTTGAAGTTTTGCCATTAAAATGCAGTATATTGATCTTTTGCTTTGTGAGTGTTAGTGAACATGTAGCAATAGTTTTTCTTCATTGGCATCCAGGTCGTGAGCCATTTCTGCGCGCCCCCTCCCCCCTGTTTTTTTCCTTTTACAATTGTTTCCTTCCATGTCAATGAACTTATGACCTAAATGCTCATTTGCACGCCATGGCTTAAAGGTATGTGTGATAAGACTGTTGTGCCCAACACGTCTCTCTGCAGGCTGCAGTCGGATGAAAGACTTGGTTCAGTTGTTCTGTGTGTGATTTTTGTTTCTGAGTAAAAACAGTTGCTTTAAAGCTGCTATGTCTATAACATACACTACTGCTGCACTGTATAGAGTGCAGTGGAGCCACCTGAAGAGTGTTGTGCTGTAGGAAATCTGTTACACTACACAAATGTGTCCAGTGTGAGATTTGCTGAGCTACGAGGGATGAGAAGCATGTTCCCTTGTACATACAGAGTCTTAAGCCATTTGCATAGCTTCATGCTGACCAAAATGTAGTTGTGACTTCACAGGAAAGAGTTCCCTTTGGTCATTCTCATCACACATTCTCACTCTGTCTGTCTGTCATAAGCAACTAGCACCACTAGTAGTGGCAAACATCCAGTTGTGATGGTGTTTTTGCATGACAAATTCTGTTTTTTCAGGGTGTTGTAATGTGGCTGAAAACATTTGCTTTGGGGTGAGTAGGAGATTTGCTCTTGCCAGAACGGTGATTTTAATTTAAATTTTTTAAAATATATGAATGTGTCTTATTAAAAAGACAGAAATACAAAGCGTATTTGTAGGTGTTAATTTTAACTACACTGTACAAGATCTTTCAGAATGAATGGCTGGATGTATCCTTACTGCTGTGTATATATACTTTACACATTACTGTAACTCATGAGCTGTTTCCAAACTGGGATAAGCCATTGGTATATCACAGGGAGAATGAGAGCTAAGAAACCATTCTTTTTAAAATATTTTTTCCAGAGTATTAATTTAGATATATGTAAGTATAAATCTTATTTATTAATGTGCATGTGTATATAAGTGGTCCATGACTGTTGCCTATGATTAAGAGTGTAAATGGAACTTTACATAGATACTGGTAAATTCGAATTGCAGGCACTAATTCTAGGAGAATGATATCCCTATCTTAGTTTAGAGTGGGGAGCGACCTGCAGAGGTGTAGCTTCCTTTTTATAGGACAGGAGGGCCCACTTAGGACCCTGCTCTTCCTCTAGAATGAGTCCCACTTGTGACACAATACTGGGAACTTTGCAGCAGCACACGCTGTTGTGTTGGCAGGGAAGTCCCCAAATGGCACGAATGAGACTTAGAGAATTAAAAGGATTCAAACTGTCCTCCTGGCCTTGGTTTGAGAAAACCAAGCGTCAAGATCCTTAGATTCTCATTTAAACTGTACATAATGGGGCCACTCCCCTGTAAGCTGGAAATTAATTAGGCTGGCACAAGAGTGCAGTTTATATGCATCAAGTTTAATTTTCCCAACTGCTTAAAATTACCGAAAGTTTTAAAATTGCAGTCTCTCAATTCAGCGGTCACTTCAATGTCTTGCACAGTAGAGGATATTACCTCCCCAAACACTCAGGATAGTGTGAGTGTGTGTGAGTGTTATTGTTTTCTACTTCTTTCTCTTTGATTTCCACTCTCCAAATATCTGCATTTGGATCTCTGCAAAAATAAGGAAATGTGCTCTTGATAAACTGGAATGCTGCTTCATGGGTGGCTGCTATAGGATCTGGAGGTGGTGCATGCAGCCTGTCCCATTCTTTATGATGCTCCTATCTCCAACATGCTTGAGGGGTAGGGTCCCCTAGATAAAATAGATTAATATAAATACGCATGCAACAAGAATTCCTCTTGCTTTTTCCTCTGTGTGCCAAATTCATCCTTGGTGTAACTCCATTGAGGTTACTGGACTTACTTTGGGATGATTTTTTACTCATTTTGGCCTTTTCAAGGTTACTCATAGTATTAGGGAGCCAGAAAGAGGCTGAGTAATTTGCATTTCTTTGAGGACCCAGAATATAAACTTTTCCTAAATTTATGCTGGCATCAGGATCTGATGGTTGATTTTCTTGGGAAGGTCACTTGGGTTGAAGGTTGTTCAAAAGGGAGTAGGTGTGGTACTGTGGGCAATGATAGAAAATACAGCTTTTCTTCCTCCCCAAGGGAGGAAAAGCCATGGTGAAATCCAAATTTGACACGCTATATATTATGGCTCTTGCTTCATATCCTCTCCAGACATGGCCAAAAGATGATAGCAAAGGCCCCTGAGAAACAACATTCAGTGTTTAAAGTTGGCTTCAACTGCTTACTCATATGACCTAGGACAAGTTATGTGACTTCTTGCACTGCATCTGGCTTCGATGAAAATTGCCAAAAACAGAACCATCATTAAAAAACAGATAGATAGTTATCACAGGATATTTCTAATGGTTTGGTTGGAAGGAACAGGATTTAGATCAAACGGAACAGTGATTTTCATTTTTTTTTTCCATTTGCAGACCTCTTAAAAAAACGAATAAAAGGTGCGGACCAGTGTTCCGTGTAAGCTGACATCCACCCAGGAGAGATTCAAATGCCACCCAGCTGAGTAGTAGTGTGTCCAGAGCACTTACATACCACAACATGTTTCTGCTGGTGGTACACATTTGTACATGCTTTGGTGCACATAGGAAAATGTATTCCATTCAAGGATGGGAAAAAATTAGAAGGAATACTGGTGCGGACCACTTTGGAAATCTTAGACATCATCTGTAGACCTTAGGTTTAAAAACCACTGAAGCAGAAAAATGCAAATCCTCTTCCCCTTCTCTGCTTCACTGTTAAAAATCTGTAGAATTTCCTGTTATACTGACTTAAGAGCCACTCTTTTGAAGTACTGCTGATGCACACAACTGGGTCCAACAGTGAAATATTATGGAATACGGGTAAACTCAGAAAAGTGTGGGAGGAGTTGACAAATTGGGGAGGTAGAGAGGGCTGTGTTCACCAAGAGGGGAGGGCAAGGTATGGAAATGCAATATCCAAGGGATGTCAAATGAGATACGGTATTTTTTATTAGGAGCCATACTTTTTTAAAAATAATTTGAGATCTGAATGTGATTTCTAATGTATCAGAACATTAATATTTTAAAGCTTTAACAAAGTTTTAAATTTCTGCTTTTTTTTCATTTATTTTAACTGTTATCTATTAAATTGATTTATGTGGTTGGGAAGTATTGTGTCTCCTGTTTAGCATTTATTTCTATAACCAGAAATAAAATTATATATTAAAGAGAAGGTGCCCTGAAATTGCTTACTCCTTTTGAGTGGCTAAAGGATATGCTCTAACTGCCTATACACAGCACTGTGATGATGGATTTTACCACTTTCTTCATACAGACTGCGTTTAGGCTCAGTTTGTAATGAGTTGTGGTGTGGCTGGCTCTAAGTAGTGTCTTGTCTCTTCATGATTAAACTACAGCTAGTAACTGTAGAAAATAAGTATTTAACTGCTAGCAGAGGCCCAGGCTGGCATGTTTGTCGTCTCTGAAATTTCTTTTTTTTTTAGCTTGTTCAGAATCAGTCTGTGGAACCAGTGAGGTTGACTGGACCTACCTTCCTTCTGGCTCTCCCTGCTGTAGGATTTCCCAGAGGACTTTGCTGTTATATGCTACATGTGCTGCTTTGTGTACCTATCGTCTGAGCATTCTGTCTTGTGCATGGCTATAAACAGGCAGTGTGCTTGTTGGCTCTAAATAGTTCTCTCTCTCTCCATTCTCACCTTTGAATCATGTGCAGAACATTAAGTACATATCTGTACATCTTCAAGGTTCAGAAAAATCTTGGCTGTGAGCTATCAATTCAGTTCTGGTACCTGGAAGTTAGATTTGGGAAACATTAGTTCATTATCTTATTTTTGGTAATAAATAACTAGCCTCTTTTCCGTAGTCTCTAATCTTTTCCCTGTGGATTAGACCATCACCCCAAAAACTCTGGCTGGAGACTCAAGATGAAGTTTTCACTTCCCCTCTGGATCTTCTTCACCAGTTCTGTGCTAAACCATTCCAACTGCTGCTATAAATGAGACCGCGTAATGTGAAGCTCAAGTTATACAGGGTCTCAAAACCTTTCCAAATCCTCCCACTTAAGGCTAGATAGTTCTTATGCCCTGTTCTTCTCTTTGACATCTTATTTCAACTGCACCTTCCCTATTCTAATTACTCATTTTGGTTAATCAGGTCACTGGGCATTCACATCCATGTCTAAAACTGAAAGCATGAAGACCACCATGGACCTAAAGATGGGTTCTCCTGCAGCTAGCCAAAGTCTGGCTGCCTCTTTCATGTGTTAGAAATCCTGCCCAGATTAGCAAAAATACTTAGTTGATGAAGGCTATAGAGAGCTAGGTGTGGGTGCCTTCTTCACCATCTTCCTTTTTTAAATGCTCTTAGCATCTGTGGTGGACCCCTTGTCCAATGTATTTTAAAACATGCTTTTCGCTACTGCATAATTATAACAAAGAAGAATAACATTTGGGAAAAGCTGGAATTTTTGACTCTTAAACCCTTTGCTTTCTGTATGTCTGATTTATGTTCTACAGTGACTGATAGCTACAGTGGAAGTTTCTGGTTCCAGTGGCAGCATGAGCTGCTGCACAGATGGCTATTGAAACTGTTGTTGGTTAAGCTCTTTAAGGAGCTTTATATGGATGAGTGGCTCATAGCTATCAACTCCCAAAGGTAAATTTGGCATGACAGGCTGAGGGCCAGTTTTCCCTATAAACTGTGATTCCAATGCCACCCAGCTGATTAGCTGAGCACTCACAGCTAGGTTTGTGTTTACCCTGGTGAAGCACATTTTCATAAGAACATAACATAAGAATGGCCGTACTGGATCAGACCAAAGGTCCATCTAACCCAATAGGCTGCCAACAGTGACCAGAGCCAGGTGCCCCGGAGGGGGTGGACCAAAGACAATGATCAAGCGATTTGTCTCGTGCCATCCATCTCCAGCCTCTGACAAACAGAGGCCAGGGACACCATTTCTACCCCCTGGCTATAATAGCCTTTTATGGACCTAACCTCCAAGAATTTATCTAGCTTATCTTTTAAACTCTGCTATAGTTTTAGCCTTCACAGCCTCCTGTGGCAAGGAGTTCCACAGGTTGACTATGCGCTGTGTGAAGAAGAACTTTCGCTTATTAGTTTTAAACCTGCTACCCATTAATTTCTTTTGGTGTCCTGTAGCCCTTATATTATGGGAACTAATGAATAACTTTTCTTTATTCACCCTCTCCACACCACTCATGATTTTATATACCTCTCTCATATCCCCCTTCAGTCTTCTCTTTTCCAGACTGAAAAGTCCCAGCCGCTTTAGCCTCTCCTCATATGGGACCTGTTCCAAACCCCTAATCATTTTAGTTGCCCTTTTCTGAACCCTTTCCAAGGCCAAAATATCTTTTTTGAGATGAGGAGGCCACATCTGTACACAGTACTCAAGATGTAGGCATACCATAGTTTTATACAGGGGCAGTAAGATATTCTGTATCTTATTTTCTATCCCTTTCTTAATAATTCCTAACATTTGCCTTTTTGACTGCTGCTGCACACTGTGTGGACATTTTCAGAGAACTATCCATGATAACTCCAAGATCTCTTTCCTGATTTGTTGTAGCCAAATTAGCCCCCATCATATTATATGTATAGTTGGGCTATTTTTTCCAGCGTGCATTACTTTATACTTATCCACATTAAACTTCATTTGCCATTTTGTTGCCCAATCACTTAGTTTTGTGAGATCTTTTTGAAGTTCTTCACAGTCTGATTCTGTCTTGACTATCCTAAACAGTTTAGTGTCATCTGCAAACTTTACTACCTCACTGCTTGCCCCATTCTCTAGATCATTTATGAATAAGTTGAATAAGATTGGTCCTAGGACTGATCCTTGGGGGACACCACTAGTTACCCCTCTCTATTCTGAAAATTTACCATTTATTCCTACCCTATGTTTCCTGTCTTTTAACCAGTCTCAATCTATGAAAGGACCTTCCCTCTTATCCCATGACAATGTAATTTACACAAGAGCCTTTGGTGAGGGACTTTGTCAAAGGCTTTCTGAAAATCTAAGTATACTATATCTACTGGATCCCCCTTGTCCGCATGTTTAACCCCTTCAAAGAACTCTAATAGATTAGTAAGACATGATTTCCCTTTACAGAAACCATGTTGACTTTTGCCCAACAAATGATGTTCTTTTACGTGCCTAACAATTTTATTCTTAACTATTGTTTCAACTAATTTGCCTGGTACCGACCTTAGACTTACTGGTCTGTAATTGCCAGGATCACCTCTAGAGCCCTTTTTTAAATATTGGTGTCACGTTAGCTATCTTCCAGTCAGTAGGTACGGAAGCTGATTAAAAAGATAGATTACAAACCACAGTTAACAGTTCTGCAATTTCCCATTTGAGTTCTTTTAAAACCCTTGGGTGAATGCCATTCAGTCCTGGTGATTTGTTAACGTTAAGTTTTTCTATTTGTTCCAAAACCTCCTCTAATGACACTTCAATCCAGGACAGTTCCTCAGATTCATCTGCAACAAAGGGCGGTGCAGATTTGGGAATTTCCCCAACAGCCTTAGCCGTGAAGACTGATGCAAATAATCATTCTCCGCAATGGCCTTATCATCCTTGATTGCTCCTTTTGTATCTCGATTGTCTAGGGGACTCACTGGTTTTTTAGCAGGTTTCCTGCTTCTAAAGTACTTAAAAAACATTTTGCCATTGTTTTTTGAGTTTTTGGCTAGCTGTTCCTCAAAATCTTTTTTGCTTTTCTTACTACAGTTTTACACTTAATTTGACAGTGTTTATGTTCCTTTCTATTTACCTCACTGGGATTGGACTTCCATTTCTTGAAAGATGCCTTTTTGTCCCTCACTGCTTCTTTTACATGGTGGTTAAACGATGGTGGCTCTTTTTTAGGTCTCTTACTATGTTTTTTTAATTTGGGGTATACATTTAAGTTGGGTCTCTATTATGGTGTCTTTAAAAAGTTTCCATGCAGCTGGCAGGGATTTGGCTCTTGTCACTGTGCCTTTTAATTTCTGTTTAACTAAACTCACTTTTGTGTAATTCTCCTTTTTGAAATTAAATGCCAGAGTGCTGGATTGCTGAGGTGTTCTTCCCCCCACAGGAATGTTAAATGTTGTTATATTATGGTCACTATTCCCAGGTGGTCCTGTAATAGTTACCTCCTGGACCTGATCGTGTGCTCCACTCAGGACTAACTCGAGAATTGCCTCTCCCCTTGTGGGTTTCTGTACAAGCTGCTCCAAGAAGCAATCATTTAAGCCATTGAGAAATTTTATCTCTGCATCTCTTCCTGAGATGACATGTACCCAGTCAAATATGGGGATAATTGAAATCCCCCATTATTATAGAGTTTTTTATTTTGGTAGCCTCTCTAATCTCCCTTAACATTTCAATGTCACTATCACTGTCTTGGTGAGGTGGTCAATAATATATCCCTACTGCTATATTCTTATTATTGGAGCATGGAATTACTATCCATAGTGATTCTGTTGAACATGTTGATTCATTTAAGATTTCGATTTCATTTGATTCTACATTCTTTCACATATAGTGCCACTTCGCCACCCACAGGGCCTGTTCTATCCTTCCAATATATTTTATATCCTAGTATGATTGTGTCCCACAGATTTTCCTCATTCCACGAGGTTTCTGTGATGCCTATTATGTTAATCTCCTCCTTTAATACAAGGTACTCTAGTTCATCCAACTTTATTAGTCAAACTTCTAGCATTTGCGTAGAAGTACTTTAAAAATTTGCCACTGTTTATTTGTCTGCCTTTTCCTGATTAATATAACAAAATTTACATTACACATGGATGGAAAAGAGTAGAGGGAATTTTGAGGGCATGCGCTGCTATAAAAGTTACAACCTTTGCTTTTTTTTTTTAAGTCAGAAAGGATGTTCCTAATAATGAACCTCTGAAGGCAGCTTGCGGGCTATTTGTATCTCTTAGCCTTTCCAAAACACCTTATTTTCAAATGGGTCCCAGGAAAGGCTGAGAGCTTCTGCCCATGTCACATTTTCCTTACAATGCAAGTGTAAAATCTCTGACCCTAGCCACACTCTGCCAGCTTCCTTAGGCACAGAGTTATGGCAGTCTGTTCCAGACCCTGCCTTGGTCCTGTGCTTAGCCTGGCGTGCCTCAGGGCCCAGGAGCGGCCCAAGGTAGGCTACAGCAGCTGGCGCCCTAGGTGGGGTGGCACAATTGCAAAGCTGTGATCAGGTGCCTGGGCCAGTGGCACCCTAGGCAGCTGCTTAGCTCACGGGCCACCCCTGTCAGGGCCATACGATTGCCAGAAGGTTTCAACAAAAATACCAGGCAGACTTGCCATTACATCACAATCTACATTACAGCCTATTTAGAAAATACCCGACATTTATATTTTCTCAATTTGTTTCCTGAACAGAAAGCTCAACTACTAGACTATCTGGTTCAAAACTGGACACCTGGCAACCCGCGGGGAGGGGCCATGCTTCTGGTTTGGGTAGGTTCACATGGTAGCAGAGGGCCACGAACCCCTAAACGGCAGGAGTTGCCAGATGTATTTGGACAATTCTGTGAAATGACCCTCCCCTGTGCCGCTGCTCATGTCCTACCCCCCCCCCCCCCATAGGGTCACTGCCAGGGTCTGCCACCAATGGTTCTGGCAGCTTTGCTTCGAGGGGAGGGTCTGAATTCCAGCGGTGCTGCAACCGCTTCCCACACCCCACCCCTGGGTGCAAGATACGGCTCCAGCCTGGGGCAGCCTCTAGGCCTGGGAGCACAGCACCTGGCTGCAGGCCCCTGCTCATCCTGGGCCTCTTGCTCCCTCCCCCCCCCCCCCCCCCCCATTCCCCCCGCAGGCAGGGGCATGGGTGCTGTGTCTGTAGCTGATCTGTGAACTGGGCTTCAGCCATCTCCCCTTACTAAGCGGGGGATTATTTCCCCGTCCCCTCCACCAGGCGGAAGGACACATGTAAAGCATACCCGTGCGCAGGGATCTATCTGAGCGCTATGGTCGGGGAGGCAAAGCGGCTCCTGCTCCCGGAACTGTTCGCGAGGGGGAGGCGGGTTCGTGGGGACCCTCATCGGGAACGGACGCGCCTGCCGGAAGTGGCCGGGGGGAGCAGAGACGGGGTGCTCCTTCGTTGCCCTGACGCCCTGTTGTGGCCCGGGACGAGCCCCGGCGGGATGTTCACCCCGGGAACGGAGAGCTTCCTGCGGCAGGCCAGGTGCGGGCCCCCCGGCTCAGCCAGACCCTTCCTTGGCTAGAGACGTGGCCGGGGGGGGGGGGAGCGCTGGGCGGCCGGGCGCCTGCGGGGGGAGAGGGGCTGTTGTCCGACCCTGCGTGGGTGCCTGGTTCTGCTCAGAGCTGTGTGTGTGGCGGGGGGGGGGATTGCGGGGGGCAGTGTGTGTGGGGGGGCGGGGGGGGGGTGGCGGGGAGGTTGCAGGGGGCAGTGTGTGTGGCGGGGTGTGTGTGTTGCGGGGGGCAGTGTGTGTGGCGGGGTGTGTGTGTTGCGGTGTGTGGTTGTGCTTCGGCGGGTGTCTCGAGCAACAAATTCCCGAGGCTGTGAATGTTCCCAGCGCTTTGTGCTCCCACGGGCAGGGCTCCTCTGCCGCTAGCATCTTACAAGCTCAGTGGGAAGGGGGGGATTCTCCCCACTGCCCAGGCGGGCACGCTGAGGCGCGGGTGGGAAGTGACTTGCCCGATCTATCGGAGCCAGAAGGGGACGCTGCAAGTGCAGACGGGAGGCAGCCTCTTGGAACTGGCAGCCTCCACTAAGCGGCTTCCCTACTGCTGACAATTGGCGGTGGAAGCGGGTGCAGCTGAAAACGGTTCCAGATTCAGCTTTCTTAGAAGGCTGATTCCAGATTCAGCCTGATGTCGCTCGGAAATACTGCACTTTCCTAGAGCTGCTGGGAATCCAGCAAGGTGTTGCGTTCAGAGATTTGCAGAGCTCCCTGGGTCTTCCTAGCTTTGGCTTTGTTTCCTTTGTGGCAAACCAAGCGATGAAATGGCATGTTTTGAGGAGATATTAAAGGTTTTTTCCCCTCTCCCTCCCAGTTTAGTAGCCATAGCTTTGAAGTGGTAGTAGCTATTTATTTATTTTAAAAGATGCTTGCCATTTGAAAAGAGGCTCTGAATTTGGCTTCTTGAACTTGAAAAGCTAGTAGAAACTGCATAGCACAAAAATAAAGCGGAAATGGTTTTAAAGGAACAAACATTTCAGACAATTGAAATCACAGAAATATGTTTGATACCACTATTTTCACTTTCAGGTTAAGAGAGCACTGGAATGCAGACCTGTGTGTAGAAGAATGTATTGCCTCAGCACTCCCTTTCTTCTGTTTTTATTTCTGTGTGTTAGACCATAGAATTTAACTGGTTTAGGACTTCCTAATTCCTGTGTTTCTTGTCTTGACTAGGGAGATCCAGGATGAAGAACTGAGGAAATTCAGTTCCCGAATCACAAGCCTTCTCCAGAATCATGACTTGGGAATTGAGACCATTGACTGTTTGCAGAGACTTTTCCTTATTGTTTCAGCCACAAAATATGACCGGAAGTGAGTGAGAGGACATTTTAAGCTTTGTTAGGCAGTTACTGTAACAGGGTACTGTCAGGACTGTGTTTCAGTATTCTAAAGATCAGTATTACAGGGAGAACTGAACCTCTCTAGTCCAGCACCCTCTGGAACTGAGCAGTGCCGGATCGCAGGAGGTCAATATTGTCCAGCAGCATTACCAACACTTCCGCTGCTTACTAGGCTCTTAGAAGACATTTGAGGTAAATTAGAGTTAAATAACAGCACAGGACACAGAACCAGGGCTGGTGGCAGTAAACAAACTTTATGGAACCACAGGAAATTTGGTCACATCCATGATAAGTGGACACCTGGCTAACTGAAGTCATGCTGGACCAGAGAGCACTGGACTAGGGAAGTTCAACCCGTATTACATGCTCTACTTCCTTTGTGGGTTGCATTTGCAGAGACCAAAAATTGTTGTTGTTTTTTTAATTGAATGTATCTAACAATATGATAGTGTACCCATGGGCAAGTGCTATGCGCTTATAAATCTATTACTGTCTGTTATTATATAACATCTATATTTATGCACCTTACCTGAAAAGTAAATTTTGTGAAAGTGGAATTTGTGTGTGTATAAGTTTGTTTTCTGTTTCTGTAACAGAAAATATTTTCTTAGCATCCTCTTCAGTGTACTATTCCCAGTAACTGTTTTTCTCTTAGACTATAGATGTTGAAACTGAAACTTGTGTTTCTCCAGTACACATGAGATACAAAGCATTGTGTTCTTGATGGATCAGAAATGAAGGCTAGGTGTCTGCAAAACATTTCCTTTACTGAAAACACTGTGCAAGTTGCAGATGTTGAAATATAATCCACTCTCTTTCCCCTTGCAAACTAGGGTCCCCGTTTAGCTTCTGTTAAAGTAAGTAGGGAAAAAATCCCTCTGATTTCATTTGATCAGGCCTTATTAAAGGAGTGAAATCCAGAAATGCCCATACTGAAGAGGTTGAGTAAAATGAGATTACTTATGGCCAGCTTCAAAGATTATACCATATCAACACTGTCAAATATGAATAAACAAACATCCTTTTTCTTGTTTTTTTTTTCTATTATGATGCCTTGCCTGAAAGACTGGCTTTTATTTATTTTTTCTTTGTAGGTTGGATAGCAAATTTGTAGAGCTGTTGCAGACAGCATTGTGTTTGCCCAAGTGTCCTGAGCAGGTTCAGGCTCTGTGTGCTGCCATCTTGAGAGAGATGTCACCCAGCAACTACATCGTCCTGTCCTGTGATGAAATCCAGGATGCAAAGCTGTTGAGTCTAGTGTCCTCCATCCTCTTGGCTCAGGTAGATGAACTCTGCTGTCAGGAATCTTGCCTAGTCAACGCAGATTTGCTTTCTGACTTCGGTACTCCTTCACTTAGCTCAAGAGGAGTGAAAGTTACTTACATGTGTATAAATAAGAACAAAGAGAACTTAATGTATGCTTTGTTTGGAGTCAAATGGCTAGGTTTGCTGTGTAGTCAAGATGTGATAATGAGCTATGGAAAATCAAGGTGTGCATAGCTGAGAGGCTGGGAGCAGTGGGCTCTGTGACCTGGGGAGTGGGAAGGAGGAACCTTTCAGTACAAGCTCCTGTAATAGTTTAATCTACTGCTGCTCATGCCTACAAAGGCAAGGATCCAAAAAATTTATTGTCTGTTTATAGTGCTAGTTTTTTATGCTCAAATATAAAAAACAAAATACATAAAAACTCTATAGCAGAAATGTGAAAGTGTAACCATATACATGGTGAACCAATGAGCCTGAACGTTCCTGGTTACATGCAGGCTCCCGGTATGCATGGGGAGCTGGCTTAAAAGCCGGCTCCCCGTGTGCAATGGCTCTTGGGGAGCTACCTGCTGGAGATAACTTGGCACGCAGCTGTTGCTGTGCCAACCCCCATTGGGCAGGAGAAGGTGGTCAGAGATGATCCAGATCCAAGAGGGAGGGAAGATCTGTTTTCACGTGTAATCAGGTTTGGGTTGTGTTGCAAGATTCTAATGTACCTTTACTTGGGTAGTAACTTATTTATAAGCTCCCCCCCCCCCTTCACCAACAAGCAGTTTCATAGTTAAAATGTAATCATTCCAGAATCTAAATCTGACTTCTCATCTGTGTATTTATCCTGGAATTAGAAACAGAACCACAAAACGGTTACTTTATTTCAATATTGCTGGCAGTTAATGCTGCTACTGTAACTCTTTACAGCAGGTGGCACTAATGAGCAATGTCCAACTTGATGCAATGAAAACAGGAACTATTCAGCAGAGCCCTTACAAAAAGGCCTCCTTGTCTTTCAATCTTGCCTGTTAGTGTCTCCTTTTAGATGGGTTTCTTTCTCTAACTGCAAGGAAGTGAGGCGGATGTGGGAAGTGAGTCATTCATTCTGTTTGCCTACTTGTCATAGCATCTTGGTCAGTTCTGTGTACTTTGCCTAGACTTGTAGCTTTCTAGAGCTTGTGGCCTTACTGTTGCCTCAAAGAGGCAGCTGCAGCAACTTTCTTCCCTGGCTTCTCTGCCTCTTGCACTTCTATTTATTGGGAGGGTAGACTGGCAGATGTAATTTTAGACACTGGACATTTATAACAGGGGAAGGACAGTGTCCAAGTGACATGTAAATGTGTTAAAACCTGGAAATCTGCCACTGATCATAATTTGTTCAGGCTTCTCTCTAAAAAGCTTCCAGGGGTGCATATCAACAGCATGATGACTTGGTTCCTTCAGTTCTTCTGTGTCACAGCTTTGTAAGCCTTTTCCTTTATTGTAGGCATCTCTAAATCACAAGCTTCCTCTTTAATGTGTTTCTTTGGTCCATCTGCCCATGTGCATGGTGAGGGTATGGGAATGGGAGTATATGTATATTGGCCTTGGGAAGAGTTCCCAAGTGCAGTTTCCTCATCTCTGTAAGGTTCTGTAGCTTACCACCTAATTGTCTGCTGTTTCCTAAGTAGGGCACACATGTGATCACTAGTGAACAAGGGGGTCCCACAGGTTGCTGTTGATTTTCATCTTTCAGCTCAAGAGGGTAAGGTGGCTAGTTGGGAAGACTGTCAGAGACTCTGAATACTTGAATTGGTTTTAATGTCTGCTGGCATGATGATTTTGGAGGAGGAAGAAAACCATTGATTCCACTAAGGCGGCCTCAGAAGCTAGGGTATATGCCTGTCATGCTAAAGGAGGGTAATCTTTGTGGGAAACCCATCTTCCCTGACAATGCAGTCTGATTATGCATCTTAAATCACAGCAACAATTTCCAAACAGGCTACGTTTATACTGTGCTGTTTTGCGCAAGGAATAGGCAAATGATGTGAAGCATGGAATATCACCATGCCTCATTTGCATAATTAACGAGCGGCTGCTTTTTGCGCAAAAAACCCCTCTTGTGCAAGAGTCGCTCTTCCACATTTTTTTCAGGAAGACTGGCTCATGCTCAAGAGGGGGGTTTTGCACAAAAAGGAGTCATGTAGACGGCTCCTTTTTGGCTAAAGCCTCTTGCGCAAAAAGTGGCCACTCAACTATGCAAATGAGGCATGGCGATATTCCACGCTTCATCTCATTTGTATATTTCTTGCACAAAACAGCGCAATGTAGACATGGCCAAAGAGTTTTGTTCTCTGTATAGGTACCAGCTAACTAGACATGATAGAACTAGGTATGTAAAATCCTGTTTAATTGGTTAACGGATGAAAGGGGGAGCGGCTGAACTGGAGCGCCCCCTGCTTGTGGTGGACTGTATGGGTCTGGAGCGGCTCCCTGCCCACAGTGAGTGGGGAGCTGCTGCAGCCCCCACTATTTTACCATTCACATCCCTAGTTGGAACGTGTTCGTTCAATCTGAGTCAAAGCCACAAGCCTTGCATTTAATAATCATATTGGCAAATTCACCACTAGGGATTATAAGGAGGAGTTAGCTCTATTGTTTGCCTTTACACTCAACCAGCATGGATGGAACACAGTACTTGGGGAGTGTCCTCTAAAGCCATTTTTAGTAAATGAATTCAATTTTAAATTGTGGCTATCCACAGACTTGTTTCTCAATCAAATGTTTTCTCCTTTGGACTCTGTGGCTTCAGCTTGTATAAGAGATCTGTGGACTATGGTAAAATAGCTGCACTCAGCACCAGAGCAGAATTGCTCTCACCTAGGGGTGTGTAAGACTGAAACCATTAAAAGTTGCAAATGGTCATTTTGTTTTAATCTTTGCTTCATTTTAAGGGAAATAAAAAGGCAGAGGTGTTAGCAGTGGGGCAACGTGTTGTAAAAGTCCTGGAAGGACGATTGCCCGAGAGCCAGAGTTCACGGCACCTTCTTCCTTTACTCTCAAAGATCATCAGTCTATCTCCAGCAAGCCTAACTGAAGGTAAACGCAAGAGAGTCCTGCAGGGAAGGAACAAACCACAATCATGCAGCATAGTGATTAAAACGGGGTTTTGAAGGCTTAGACCATGAGTATGACTTGAGACGTTGGCAAATTGCCTTTATAAACAGCACCTATATCCCAGGGAAAGGGACACTGATCCATTGAGGATTAGGGCTGTTAGCGACTTGTCGACTATCTGATAAGCAAATGATTATTGGATAGTCGAGTAGCCACTTGATTGGTCATTTCCCCCTATCAGACACAGGCAGCAAGGTGGAGAGGAGTAGGAGCCCCGCTGGAGGGAATCAGATTTAAGCGGGGGGCAGGGGAGACAGAGGCACAATGGGGAAATGGGGCGAGTGGGGACTGCTTCAGTCCCACTGGTGCTGGTTCTCTTTGCCCGCTCTTCTGTTTTTGAAATGAACAAGAGCCTTCTGGGGCTGTTGTACATTTCAAAAGCAGAAGTGCTGCTGGAGCATGGGGTGAGCGGAGACTCAAGCAGTGGCTTACAAGCCAGTTGCCCCCAGCACTGTCCCCGGGTACAGCCTCCCCTCCCTCCCCCACTGCCTCTAACAGAGGCAGCAGGAAGGGGATCGGGGATGCTGCTGGGAAGCAGCCCTTGTCCGCAGCCCTTGCCACCAAGCAGCCCCTGTTCGCATTGGCCAGGGCTAGCCACGGACAGGGGCTGCTCAGGCAGCAGTCTCTGTCCATGGCCAGCCCTGGGTGCCACAAACAGAAGCTGCTCCAGCACCAGCATCTGTTCGTGGCAGCCAGGGAAGGCCACAGAGAGAGGCTGCTGCCTAAGCAGCCCCCGTATGTGGCCAGTCCTGGCTGCCACAAACAGGGGCTTCTGGACTCAGCGCGAACCAGGACCTAGCAGTCCTGCCTCACGCTGATCACCGTGCCTCTGCATTTTAAATATATTAAGAACCCAATGGCTCTTACTACATTTAAAATGCAGAGCAGCAGCATGGGTGGCTCCGGAGCTGGCTCCTGGAGCCACCTCTGCTGCAGCTCTGTATGGCAGCGCTTATCGACTAATTGTATAGTCGATACAAATTGTATCGATTATTTGATTAGCCAGATAATTGCATTTTAATATCCTTCTTTAGGATCGGTCCCTTATTTGTACTGTGCCCTCGAGCGTGCTGGGCACCTCACAGGACAGAAAGGCACTGGCTCTTTAGGGCAGAGAGATCCATCCTATGTGTGTGGGGCTAGCACCGGGCCCTCTGACTGTCACATGGCAATATAAATATGTATCATAAGGAGCTTGAGGTGGGGACAAAAAGGCTCACATGGCTTCCCAGTTTGTATGTGTCTGTTAGTGAGTTGAGAAGAATAGCCAGGCTTTTCATAGCGTCCAGACAGAAGTGATAGAAGTGGCAGGGAATTTGAGAGGTGGGGGTGATAGACTGGCGAGCAGGCTTTGGGAGAGCACTCCAGTCCTGGGAGGCTTGATGGGAAAGGTACAGAAATACTCTTATGCAAAGGAGACGCTGTACTGTGCTGAGACAAGGTGCCGGAGTTTGCTGAGATTTGCGCTTCTTGGACAGTGACTGGGGGAGGCTTGAGGGAGGATGTTGGAATGAAGTATTTGCACTTGCCCGGTCTTCACCTGCTACATTCAGGAGGAGACAACTACTTAGGGGATAGAGAGCTTCATGCTACAGGGTTCAGACTAATCACCACTCCCTGAATGAAGGGAAACCTTCCCCACAGGCCATTTATTCCATTATTGTCCATTACATCTCAGCTTCTGATACTGTCCACCTGATATTTGCTGTCGGAGACAGGACGGGGAACAGATCTACCACTGGGTTGATCTGGATTACAAATCCCAGGCACTTGTGTTTGCTGTCTGACTTTGGGCTGAAGAATTGTGCCGAACACTGATGAGATTACATGTAGTAAGGGGAAAAGGGTGGGAGTGGGAATCATAAAGGAAGCTGTGAATGGAATACAAAAGATGCTGGTCTCTGAGCTTGTGTAAAGGTAGAAAAAGGATGGGGGTGTGAAATAAGGATGTTAAATTGCAGTTATTTGGCTAATTGTATGATTAGTCAATAAGGACCACTCTGCAAAGCAGCAGCAGGGGTAGCTCCAGGAGCTGGCTTAAGCCGGAACTGAGCAGTCCCAGCTCCTGCCAGCTCCAGGAGCCACCTGTGTTGCAGCTCTGCATTTTAAGTGTAGCAAGAGTCTGGCTCTTACTACATTTAAAATGCAGAGGCGCAGCATCCCAGACCAGTGTGAACTGGGACTGCTTGGTCCCAGCTCGCGCTGTGTCTAGCAGCCCTTGTTTGCGGCGGCCAGCCCTGTCCGCTGCAAACAGGCTGGTGCTGGAGCGGCCTCTGTTCATGGTGGCCAGCCCTGTACAGCTCCTCCCAACACAAGCTTTTGCTTATACTTATCGGATAGTCGACTACTCGCTAACATCCCTAGTGTGAAAATCACCTTGAGAGTTTGACTCTGAAGGAATTCCTTTGCTCTGAGAGAAGCCAGAGTAGAGTTCATCTGGCAGACTTAGGATAGGTTTAAAGTGTACTAGTTCAGGAGCAGTTTTTAGTGACTAGTGCACTGCAGAGCCCTTTGCTATGATGAATCTAAGTCTGATCTACCTAATACCCTAATGAATTTCTCAGAGGGGTATCCATGCTGGTCTGTAACTGAAAAAAACTTAAAAAACAACGAATGGTCCTGCGGCACTTTAGATGGTGTTATGAGCTTTCGTGGGTACAACCCACTTCTTCAGATGAATGGTGCCCAGGAAAGTTCCTGATACTACCTACATTTTTTGTTAGTTTCTTAGGTGCCACAGAACCATTAATTGTTTAGGTTTTTCCTAATAAATATGTTAATCTTTAAAGTGCCACAGGACTCTTTGTTATTTAACCTGGTCTATGTTGCTTTCCCTCTGTAGATCAGACCAATCTGGTTAATAAAAGGATGGTTGACTGGCTGAGATATGCAAGTGTTCAGCAAGGGATTGCACAGCCTTCTGGAGGCTTCTTCTCCAATCCCAGAGCAAGGCAGGTGAGAGTTGAAATCTGGAGTTCCTGGCAAAGTCAGTCACAGTCGTGTTACCACCTCCTATCTCCTGCTGCCACCGCCAGGCTCCTGAGCTCGGTCAATTTTAGGAAAGGTGATTTAAAACTGCTGCTGCTGTTAGCCAGCTGGACAGCCAGTGAGTTCCATGGTCAGGTACGTGGGGATCAGAGTTTGGATTTCAAACTCTTAGGCTGATGGGGATATAGAGATAGAAGCATCTTGCAGATTTTGGTGACAGCAAGGCTGTATGTTGAAGGCCATTTATCTAGAAATGGAAGGTTGCTGAAATTTGGCTTTTGAGGTAGATGGGAATAAAAGGACTTTGAGGGCCCCTTCCAGGGAAAGAGACCTGCACCTTCCCATCCCAGGCCTCTGGTTGTCAGGGTGGGCCTTGTCTTCTCCATATGTGTAATATACAAATATGTTCAATGACTCCACTCATGTGATTGGACTCCACTTTCCCTTTCCCCAACAATCTCTACCTCAAGAAGCCCCATCACTTGACCCAGTTTATCTTTTATCTCCTAGCCTGGCCCTATCACAGAGGTGGATGGTGCAGTTGCCACAGACTTCTTCACAGTGCTCTCAATTGGTCAGTATTACACGGAGGACCAATGGCTCAACATGCAGGCCTTTTCCATGCTGCGCAAGTGGCTGTTGTGCTATGGCGATGGGGCAAACAGCCCTCATTCAGGTACTGGATTGTGGCACCGGGTGTGTTCTTAGACAGTTAGGTTGGGTGGTGTTTTGCAACCCATGTAGGATGAGTTTTCTGGTGTAGTCCTGAAAGGGTATTTCTTGGCTTCACCATGAAACCACCATTTGGTTCAGTGCGTTTTGGCACTGTCCCCCTCGGCTGATGTCTGAGTGAGTTCAGCAGAGGTTTGGGGGTTGTTATTGAGAGGCATTGGAAGAAATGAATAGCAGGGGATGCCAAGGCTAGCACTGTTGTGAGGGAAATGTCACAGGGAGCCTGCTGAATGACCATGATTTGATGTGACAGAATGAACCACTTCTATAGGATGTCAGGTTTCAGGAAAAATCCCTCCAGGCTTCAATGAAAAAGAAATGAATGGTAGAGAGAGTGGGGCAGCATCCCCTTTGGTACTGTTGTAATGTTCCCACACGCCAACAGAATGTTCCCCATGGGATTGAAATCAGGTACCACTTCCCCTCTGAGACATACCAGGCTACAGTCCAGACCAGGAAGTAACTGTGAGCTGGGGTTGCCCATCACAATGCCTTGCTGTAGCATTGAGCCTGGAATGATAACAAACAGCCTTCAGCATGTCAGTCACTCCCAGTTCTGTGTGTGCTGCAGCCAGCCAGGTGCACCTTAGTTTTTACCAGCCTTGGTCATACTGCAGGGTGACCCCAGTCCCTGAAGTTTCCTTAGAAATGTATATCCTCTACTGTCTGGACGCGACAAAAATCCATCATTCTTAAATGTAAAGGAGTAAATGCTCATAACTTGTTACCCCAAATGGAGTTATCCAGACACTTCCATTTGAACTCACTGGATTAAATTAAAAATAGTAAAATAAATTTATCATATCTTACTATAGATTTTAGAAGTGTGCATCTGTCTGTCTGTCCGTCCGTCTGCGAGTCCATTTGTTCAAGAACTCCTCCTAACAGTAGGAGCTAGGTCCACCAAATTTGATATGCAGCTTCCTCAAATCATACTTAAAAGCAAGGTCAGGTTTTGGTTGTCCCAGGACAATGGGATGTGCATGAAATGCGATTGTTTTGTATCAAAGGGAAATGGAGTGGTGTGACAGCAGGGACAGTTTTATACTCATGCATGACCACAGGGGGGCAGCAAGTGCCCTAGTGAGCACTCACTGGCTGACAACACAGGCCCTGCCACACCAGACTGCCGTAAGGAGTAGCTGCTGGCTGCTACGTAGCCCTGCCCCCCTAGGTTGGCCCCCGGAGAGCACCGGCAGGCAGCCTGCCTGGCCTACCCTGGGGAGAAACTGGCAAGTGGGGTGCATGGCCCAGGGCCAGCCCTGGACATGGACAGTGCTGGATAAGTCGTCTAGTTAACTATAAAGAGAGATTTTATAATAAAGAGGCATAAAAGTTAGAAATGCACCTGTTAGAATGTCCATTGTTTTCCCTCTCTGCTTTGCTGACTGTTCATTACTTAACTGCTCACCAAGGCAAGCACACATGACTTCCTTTGTTTAGGACAGACCTGACTTCTGGCTGGGCAGGATTGTGGGGTTCAGATCATGTGTTGTTAATATCATACAGGGGACTCTCATAACTTCACAAGCCATGTTGCCACACACATTTTACCAGGACAATTCTGACCAGCAAATTAGGAGTTTCCAGGTGCCCCTTACAAGGCATACTTTGTACAAAGATTATCGCAGTAGTGATGGCGGTAGTCCATCATACCATCTCCTCCCCCTTGGTGAGCTGGATGGCTTGAACAGCCTCTTTCATAGATGTAATTCTTGACCGGTATCATGCAATGTGTGTTCTGCAATGATCTCTTCTCTGCAGATGACCGATCAGAGGTAGATGGGTCTGTCATGTCCATGGTCTCTGCTACCTCCACCTCCAGTCGCCTGCTTCCCCCAAAAGAGCGTCTGAGAGAGAAGGCTTTTGAATACTGCCAGCGGCTTATCGAGCAAAGCAACCGGCGTGAGTTATGATTTGGATATGCTGGACTCTCATCAGAGCCCCTTAGTGTCGTTCTAAACAATCATCACAATCAGCTTCCTCCTGGGGCTGAAAGCAAAGTCTTCCTGCTGGCCTGAGACTCGGCCCAAGAATCTATTTAAGCTGCCTGACTTTGATCACTGTATGATTCCCTCATGCCTGTGGAAGTGCAGGAAAGGGTCTGAGGCAGTGTTCCCTGGAAGCTGTGTGCTTGGGCAGCCACCCAGGAGCAACTCAGATTAGGGATGTGAACAGATAACAGTTAACCAGTTCCCCAGGGCCAGCTTCGCCCCCAGCCCACAGCCTGCAGTGGGAAGAGGGTTTCTCCAGCCCTGGCAGCCAACCCTGTGTGGCTGACAGCTGGAAACCAGCAGCCAGCCCCAGCCTGGGGGGGGGGGGGGGGGGGGGGGGGTGGCCCAGGGTCCCCCTTAGTTGGTTAACCGGTTAAACATTAGGTCAATGTTTAACCGGTTAACTGATTAATTGGGATTTTGCATCCCTAATTCAAATGCCACCCAGCTGATGAGCAGAGCACCCACTCGCCCACACTCCTATAGGGCTGCTGTGTGGTCCGTAAGGATGCCCTGTGTTATGGGAAGGTCCAAAGGGGCTCAGTTCATCATTTGTTTTGGAGGCTGAAGGAAGAGCATCCACCGATCCAATACTGGACTTGGCAGCATTAAATCCATTCCCAGTAGAACCCGTGTCAATATCAGCAACAGTGCCCAGTTTAGCCATGACCCAGCATGGACCAGGGGACTGAGTTTGATTTGTTTATCTACTAGGGGCCCTGAAAAAACCAGATGGGGACCTGCAAAAAGCTGTAAGTACAAAAGGGGAAGGGTTGGGGGGAGGAGCTGTTTGTTTGTGCCGTTCTGATCTTGCTGTGCTTTCTTGTGCAGTGTCTCATTGAGGCTGTCACTATCATGGATATCATCTGCAGGCAGGACGCCTCCTACGTGTACCGGACGCTCTCCTGCCTGAAGATCTTGCATGGCCGAATCAGCGGGGACCATTCTTATGCCAGGGCACTACTGCCCATTGCTCAGTTCTTCCTGAACCACAGTAAGCTGACAGCGGCATGGTCTCTCCTCTCTACGGCTGCTCAGAGATCGGTTGGGTTGCTGTTGTTGTCACGCCCTGTTCCCCCAACCTCCATAAGCTTTGGGAGTCTGCAGTAACTTTGCGCGCTCTCAGACCTCTGTCAGAGGCAGGGTTGGATCAGTAGGCGCTGATCATGGCTTCCTACCACTCTCTTCATGTGTCTGCCACTGCCCTATCTCAGCAGTGCCGAGCCGGCGGCCTTTCTCTGTGCCTCTCCTGCAGCAGGTGCTGCTGGGACAGCTCCAGACAGGCTCTGAGCTGGGCAGTCCAGTGCTGGAGATGCAGGAGCTACCCTGCCTCTGCTACTGCCCTGGCTGCTGCTGTTGTACAAAAGAGAAGAAGGTCACTTTGGTGAGCCACTCTAACTGTGCCAGCCCGGGAAGGATGGCTGCTGGGTGGGCGGAGCTCCTGAGTGTGCCTTCCCCCCCCCCCCCTCCAGGTGAGACAGCAGCGGTGGATTCTGAGGCCATTTACAGGCACCTGTTCACCAGGATTCCTGCTCAGCTCTTCCACAGCCCGATGCTGGCCTTCGAGTTTATCCAGTTCTGCAGGGACAACGTCCGGTTCTTCACAGAGAACCTCAGCCTCTTCAGACAGAGCTTCCCAAACCTCTTCAAGGTCCGGGGCCCGGGGCTGATTCAAGCACTGCTCTTTGCACACGTGTGTCCTGCAGTGGCAGCCCCCAATGTGTCAAAGGGGCGGCTGTCCATCAGCAGTGTCCACATCCTCACCCCTCCCTACCAGTAACAGAATCTGTCCGTATTCACCCCCACCGGTTACACACTTGGCTCAGCAAAGGAACGGAGGAGGAGCTGGGGCTAGAGATGGTGTGGGGATGAGGGCAGAGTTGAGCTAGGGGAGCACAGGGCTGGGGCCGGAGCTGGCCTGGGAACAGCATGGGACTGCAGCTGGGGCCAGGCTAGGAGCAGAGCAGGGGCTGGAATGGCATTGTGGATCGTTAATGCTCCCTCCCTGTGCCCCCCACTCCACTGCTCCCACCCCTGTGGTGGCTGGCAAGGCCCTGCTGTTCGCCACCCCGAATGTTCCTCCACACGTCCCTGTTCGGAGCCCACTGCCAGACCTGTATGGCAAACAGGCTGAGGCGTAGAAGGACTCAGCCCAGTTTAAAAGCATGTGTGTGATGGGGGGTTAGTTCTGCATACATCTATGTGGTGGTTTAGGGTCTGAAAGGCTGCAGGAGACATCTGTGACCTGGAGGTGTCTGGGTTTATAATACAGCAGTTGGGAGTGGGCAAGGGAGTAACAGGTTGGGTCTCAAATGGTAACAGAAGAGGAGTCAGCGGGCTCTACCCCAGGAGACTAACTGGCCAGTGGAAGGGCTCAGTTCCTTGTTTGTCCCAGCACCCTGGAATTCCTTCATTGGAGTCTGACAACACCCAGGCCAGCAGGACATGATTGGAGCGGGGCAGGGGAGGCTAATTCTCCTGCATTAAGGCTTAGAAACTCCAAGTGACTAGTTCTGAGATCAGCCCATTGCAGGTGGCTTTTGGGAGCACGTGTTGCATCCTTGCAGACACCCTTTTGGGAGGCTGAGAGGTAAATCCATCCCTGTGCTGGGCCAGCCTGAGTGCCTTTTGAAGCACATTTTGTGCCTCTCCCCAGCTTTGCCTTTGCCGAAGTGGGAGAATCCTGGGTTGTGGGGAGGGGAAGAGTAGCAGCCTTACTACTGCCAGTTTGTGTGAGTCTGTGTCTCTTTCCCTGCAGCTTTTAGCATGGAATAGCCCAGCCTTGATCTCTGAGTTCAGGGACCTTCTCCCAGCTCTGCTGGGTGCAGACACAGCCATCGAGATCTTTCACTTCTTGCTTGATCTGCCATGTTTGACGGCTGCTCTGGACGTCCAGCTGAGGTAACATCCCCTTCCCCTCCTCTCAGGGCGTTGACACTGGGCAGCGTCCTGACCCTCCCTTTGAACCAGAACTAACTGTTGGAAATGGCTGCCCCACACCCAAAGAACATGCATCACCGCATCAGTTCAGAGTGGCAGCTGCCTTAGCTGGATTTACAAGGGTATGTGAAGCATCTGACCAATAGCGCGTGCAGTTCTGCTGCATGTGCATAGATAGGGACAGTGAGGTCTCATGCTTCTGAGCATAGGCTGAGTCCAGAAGGAATTTCCATTCCTTCCCTCATGTTCACGTCTGAGCAATTGGCAGGGGTCGGTCATAGTTCCCCCTAAGCTGTGCAGCCATGCAGCTTGCCATTAAACCTTAGGCAGGAGCTATTAAGCCCCACGCAGGGGCTCAGGGCTGCAGTGAGGAGAGGGGAACCGCTCTCCGCCAGCCCCAGCACAGAGCTGCCGCGGCCAGTAAAGGGGAGCTGCCCAGGAAAGCCCCAATCCCTATCCCACCTTGAGCACCCCCAGCCTGAACATCCCCCTGCACTCCAAAACCCTCATCCCCAGCAGCACCCCAAAGCCCACATCTCCAGCCCTGAGCCTATACTCCCTCCTGCACACCAACCCTCAGCCCAGAGCTCCTCCCCAAACCTGGAGGCCTCTCTCCTGTACCCTAAACCTTTCATCCCCAGCTCCACCCTAGAGCCTGAACCCCCAGCCAGAGCCCTTGCATCCTGACCCTCTGTCCCAGGCCTGAATCCCTCAATCCCAGTCCTACCCTAGTGCCCGCATCCCCAACCAGAGCCCTTGCATCCTGACCCTCTATCCCAGGCCTGAATCCCTCAATCCCAGTCCTTCCCTAGTACCCGCATCCCCAGCTGGATCCCTCACAGTCCTGAGGGATCCCAGCCCTCTGCCTCCGGCCTGAGCTCCCTCCTATGGCCTCACCTCCACCACATGAATTTTGTTACGTGCACCAATATGAAGGTGACATCACTTCTACATTGAATTTTCTTACGTGCACCATTCCACGCAGGTGTCCTTCCCCTGGAGGGTGCAGAATTGGGCACTATCAGAGGGAGGATGCCAGAACTCGTGGTCTCGGTTAGCCAATCTTAGGTTTAGGCTTGGAAGGATTCCATTTTTATTGGCAAATGTGGATTTCCCATACACCCACAATGATGAAAAAATATTTCCATTGATGATGATCAAAATATTATAGATGGGCATGGTCATAAAAATGCTGCTTGATTAGTTTGGTTCAGGGATATTTACTTTGTACATTCTGTGTTTTAATAGTTATAAAGCTTTAACTTTCTGAGTCTCCAGCATGTAATAAGTCATTATCTAAATGCTTCCTCTCCCCAGTTTCCTGAAACTGTGAACATTTGGATACAATTTTTTGAAAGCTTAAAACTAAACATTGATATTATCCATCTCACTGATTAAAAAATAACAATTCTGCCAGGCCTGCTTATGTTCCTGTCCTCTCTTCAGGCAGACATGAAGTTCAAATTCTGTCCTGGGAGGGTCATGTGTAAGGCCCTACCAAATTCATGGGCATGGAAAAATGTGTCAGGCGCTGTGAAATCTGGTGTTTTGAGTACCCTATACTATATAGATTTCACAGGGGATACCAGCGTTTCTCAAACGGGGAGTTCTGACCCACAAAGGAATTGCGGGGGTTGGGGGGGGGTTACAAGGTTATTTTGAGGGGGGAGGGTCAGAGTATTGCCACCCTTACTTATGTGCTGCCTTAGAAGGTGGGCAGCAGGAGAGCAGCAGCTGTTGACTGGGCACCCAACTCCGTAGGCAACAGCACAGAAGTATGGGTGGCAATACCATACCCTGTCATCCTTCCTTCTGTGCTGCTGCTGGCAGTGGCTCTGCCTTCCCAGCTGGGCGCCCAGCCTGCAGCCACCGCTTTCCAGCTGCCCAGCTCTGAAGGCAGCATTGCTGCCAGCAGCAGCATAGAAGTAACAGGGTAGCAGTACAACCCCCCCCCCCCCCCACACACACAATAACCTTGCATCCTCCCCACACTCAAACCCCTACAATTGCAAATCATGACACTTCAGATTTAAATAGCCAAAATAATTACATATTTTTTAAAATCCTCTGACTGAAATTGACCAAAGCGGACCGTGAATTTGGCAGGGCCTGTCATGTGAGCATGGAAGGGAACTCTGGGTAACGTGACATGACTGGCTTCTTGCAGAGGGCGAGGTGGGGCTCACTACCCCACGTGTGGTCTGTTCTTACCCTGGGGATCTCCTGACTGTGAGCACAGCTTGGGAGGCTTGGAACGGAGACTTGCACTGGAGCTGTGTGCTGGCAGAGGGGACTTGGGGTCACAGGAGCTGACAGGATCGCTGGGCCCCTGGACAATGTGTCGGAGGGTGGGGGGTGGCTCTGCCTCTGGATAGGGTGGGGCCTTGGGCAGAATAAGTGGGGCTGGGGCAACCAGTCCTCAGTACCGCCCAGGTGGCATGGCATTCCCCTCCCCCGCTGACGCTCTGAGAAGCCTGGAATGCGCGACATGGGATCCTGAAGCGTGCTGTACGGCGCTCTGGCCAGTGCCGCCGCAATAGCAGTGGTGGCCAAGTGCTCCACGCTCTTTAAAATCACTGGGCCCCGGGGTAATTGCCCCCTTTGCGGCACACACACAGGCTGGCACACGTGCACACATCCCCATCGGCGAGCCTGCCTTCGGTCGTTGTGGAGCACTGGGATCTGCCCCTTTGGACATTGCACCATCCTCTGCCAGGGCCTGCTAGTGACCAGCTGGAGAGAGCTAGAGGGTGGCACTGTGCCTAGCTGCTGAGGGATGGTGCAGTATGCCCTAGCTCCTGTCTGTTACCCAGAATTCCTTGTACCCTGCCTGTTAACCCTCTTGCTGTCCTGTTTGGCCACCCTAGGAATCATTTTACTCTTGGGACTATTTGAATGAAGCCCGACAGTTTTGGGGGAGGGGGATTGATCAGCTGTGGAGGCCTTTCAGCCTTGCCATTCCCTTAATTGTGACCTAGGCAGTTTGCTGCTCTGTTCCCATCGCTTGTGTGTGCCTGTCACTAGATCTGCCTCCACTCCCATCTCTGAGCGAGCTGCCTGGGATCCTGCGGCAAAGCCAGCCAGCTGCCTGGAGGCCTTCCGCCACCCGCTCTACCGAAGCACCTTTCAGTATCTCCTCCGCACTGAGTCTGCCCCCAGAGACTCCCCTGAGCGGTACGTAGCTGCAGCCAGCATCTCATTCAGCTGCATGTGCAGAAGAGGGGAGACTGGGGATGCCAGGGCTCCAGGAGGAAGAAGCAGCCCTGCAGTCAGGGATTTGTGTGGGGAGAGAGCTGGGGTTGCTGTGTAAGGTGAACTGGCTCCTTTGTGCAGTCACAGCTGGGACGTGGTAGGCGTGTCCCTCTGCTCTTCGGTTCTGCAAGGCGTTCGGAAACGGGCAGGGCTGGGAAGCTGGGATTCTTCAGGGAAGCTGCTTTGCTGGTGATGTTGGGGTCTGTTGCCCACAGGTTGGCTCCTCTTCGCCAGTTGCTGGGGTCCATGGCCAGCTGTCCACGGGTTGTGCAGTGTGCAGACACGGTCCCTGTCTTACTGCAGCTATACTTCGGCGTGGTGAAAGAGGTAGGCTCCCCGCAGACTGGGGAGTTGGGTTCCTGTGTACTGCTGTCTGTGAGCTTCCCTCTGCCATGTGAAGAATATCCATGGGAACAAAAGGGTTAAAATCCCTCTGGCTTGGGTTCTTGCTCACTCTGGGAGGGGGCCTGCTTCCCTTTGCTCTGGGCCTTAATGGGGGGTGTAAATACCCAGGGTCCTGAGTTCCCAGAGTCAGTGTGTGAAACTGTAAAGGGAATTCCTGGGATTGTGAGTGTTTCTGCAGGGAGCGAGCCTCTAGGATCAGGCTGAGAAGGGCAGGCTGCCTCCTTGTCTCTTTTAAGGAGAGGGGAAAGTAGCCCAGCATTGCTTGAAATCCTCCAAGTGCAGGCAGCAGCAGGACGAGCGCAAGGCTCCTGCCCGTACTCAGATCAAGCTGCCAGGCTCCTCCAGGCTTCCTCGCCCCTGCCCAGCCGCTCTGGGTTTGGCGGCAGCGGCTGGGCATCGGGGGGATGGCGTTGAAGGAAATGCTTCTCCCTCTCCAGTTTGCAGATGGCCCCCTGATAAACCAGCTGGTGTTGGTGCTGCTGGAGAGGAGCGAGCAGCTCTACGAGCTCCCGGCGTTTAAGGCCGACGTGCACAGGTGAGTGGGAGAGCGGATAGACTTGCCAGGGAGTTCCCAGCCCATCTTGCTTGCCAGGGGTAGCCAGTCTTGGCACGATCCCTGCGAGGCCCCTCTTCTGAGGGCGCTGGGATGTGCCCTGCGGTCGACACGCCCAGGGAGAAAGCAGCAACTCGCTCTGTCAAGAAAACCATGTGGGTCACAAGCACTTGGAAACCAGGGCACTGGAACTGAGCCCCTGGGACAGACAGAGCTGCAGCGAGCTCCCACCCGACCACGCCCAGAGCCGCTGGGCATTGCAGTCAGGGCCTTGGTCACGCACACCCTGATCGCAGCGCCTCCGCGGCCACTGTCCCACACTGCGGCTCGGATTTGCCGTCCGCAGACATGCTCTTGCTGGTAGTCACTGTTCCGGCTCCTGAGTGGGCAGAGCCATTCCTCACTAGTAGGCCCTAATCTGGTGAACCACCTGCTCTGATCTCTCTGGGTGCCAGGCATTTTGCTGAGCCCAAACTTGAGATGGGACTGGCTCTGGGGAGAGATTCTGTGTGAGGGACAGTGCCCCCCCTCTGTGTGCTGGCGGGTGGCTAAACTGAGAACTGCCTAGTGCTTTAGGGCTTGATGTTGCTTGAGGCCCTGGATGCTGCTGTAACAAACAATGGCTCTTGCTGTGCCTGCCCCAGCTGCAAACGGGGCTGGCGATACCTCTCCTTTGTCCAGCACAGTCAGATTGGGGGCAGCTAGTGGTCCGGAGCCATAACTTCTCCCTTCTCCCCCGGCAGAGTGCTGAGCTCCCAGCTGGTGCTTCTCTGTAAGCTGCACCCCTCCCTGATAGTGGAACTGTCCAAGGAGCTGCTGGAGTTTTCAGGAACTGTCAGCAACATCCGGAACAAAGAGGGTATCTTCACCTCCGTGGTAAGGAGGCGCCTGCCTGCCTCTGCTCCAGCAGATCCCCTCCCTGCAGCCCCCCTCTACAGGCTCTGTCCACAAACTTCCTTCTTGCCCCTTCAGTGCAAACTAATCTCACCAGTCCCTTCTTAGAAGGACTCTGCTCTCCATGGTGTCTCTGCAGGTTTGGGCTATTGGCGAGTACATGTCCGTGTCCTACGACAAAAGATGCACAGTGGAGCAGATCAACAAGTTCTTCGAAGCCCTGGAGGCCATGCTGTTTGAAATCACGCAGCTCCGGCCCTCAGCCAGCATCCCCAAGTACTCGCCACGCGTCATCACGGTTCTCATGACAACCCTGACCAAACTGGCATCCCGCAGCCAGGATTTGATCCCCAGGTATGAAACAGGGCAGCAGGCCAGGATTAAATTGCAGCTCGGCCAGGTCACCAAGCAAATGTTTGTGGTGGTTCGTTCTGTTGGCCGGTAGCCCTAGTGAAAAGCCCAAAGACCCTGGGAAACGAGACGGCAAACCGTGAAAGCAATAGAAGAGTGTGATTGGAGGGAGCGTGCTTTGTACGTGCGTCTGGGTAGCGGTTGGAGCAGGCTCCCTGGCTGCCACTCAAAGCTTGCGTGTCTCTGCATGGCATACCCTGCCCCACCCCCAGACGCAGCGTTCGTGGGCACGCGTAGCAAGCAGAGACCTACTGCTCCCCTCTCCCCAAGGAGTGCGCCACCTGGACACACACGCTGACCCCAGCAGCCGTTTCCTTTGAGCGGCATGTGGGGCTGTAGCACACTGCCCCAGGGTCCCATTGGGAAGCCACCTAGTTACGCATGTCCTGGCCGGAGCCTGCACCTGATATCCCACCCCCTTCTGCACCGCAGCTCTCTGCTCCAGGGCATCAATCCCTTCTGCACCCCTTCCTCAGGTTAGAATCCTCTCCTGCTCCTGCACCCCCTCCCAGAACCTACACCCCAATCCCCTGTTCCAAGTCACAACCCCCTCGTTCACCCAGACTCCCTTCATGCCCCTCTGTCCCCTACTCTGAGCTCCCTTCGGCACCCAGCCTCCATCCCAAACCCCACCCCCCTCTGGTAAAGTGCGGCCTGTGATCTTCCCAAATTCTTGGGGTGCCCACTCTGGGCGAGAGAGACTAGTGTAGTGTAGGCAGTGGGTGATCCCAGCCACTTATGGGGCAGCGGGGCAGCACGCTCACTGTTGAGGAAGCTCCCGCCCACGCTCTGTCCAGCGGAGGTGGGTGATGGGGGCAGTGTGCTTTCCCCTGTAGACTAGATCTAGTTTTGCAGCAGCTTTATGAATCTCTAGCTGTTCTCTTGAGGCTCCTGGTTCCGGGCTGTGTCCTTCCCTCCTGCAGGATGTCCCTGTTCCTGTCCAAGATGAGAGCGTTTGTCCAGAGCCCTGCCATGGCCTCGGTGTACAGTGAGGAAGACAGCGAGGAGATCCTGACGCGGGCCACCGAGCTGATGAACCTCTTGAAAATGCCCAGCGTGGCACAGTTTGTGCTGACGCCCCCAGCGGAGGTGGCCAGCCCCCGGTTTCACCGAGACACTAATGTGTCCCTGCCTCTCGCCATGAAGACGGCCAGCCGGCTTTTAGAAAGGGGGACTGGCTTCGTGCCAGGGTGAGGTGGTGGCGTTTCCGAGTGCCCGCTGCCTAGCTCTGACAGGAGAGACCCGGCTGGCCCCAGCCTGGGGTCTGACTAACCTGCTGCTGCTGACTCTGCTTGCCGGAATGGGGGGGAAGGAGGAGGGACGGGGCGCTGCCCCGAGCTACGCTCCCCCTGGAAATGGGCAATAAATGATGGAATAGAGGCAAATTTGTCTCCAAGCCTGACTGCGTGGGCTTGCTCTTTCCTCTCCTGAGTGGCTGTTCTGCCCTTGGCCGCTGCAGGAGCATGTCCATTGATTCCTCTTGTAGGACTCAGGACCTGGGGAGCCCGGTGAGATCACCCTGCCATGCAGGAGCAGCGCACTCGCTCTGCATGTGCCCCAAGCAGCCAGCCCTGTGATACAGGTGAAGGACACTGGCTGTTTGTGAATTGGCATTTTCCAAGAAAGCCAAAGGCCCCGCCTGTCCAGGGGCTGTTAGCTGGAGGGGTCCAGTCTGCTTCCCTTCAGCCAAGAGCTCTGGGCTGCAGGCTTCTGAAAACGCAGAGGGCCCTCTTCAAAGCAAGTCCCTGGAAGGGCACTTTGTCCTGTCCGACTAATCAGCCAGTGACGACTTTTCCTTCTCCTTTGCTCTGAGTGCATGGTGGGGAGTCCTGCTGGTCCTTCCGCCAGCTTTGCTCTTCTCTCTTGTGCACTCTGCCTGGAACAGGTGCCTAGTGCAAGAAGACAAGTCCTGGGGCCAGGAAATGACTTGAGCCCGCTCATAGGAATGATTTAACTAAGCTATGCCCTGCCCTGCTCCTGTTTTGTTCTACATTCAACTTGAACCAGGCAAGGCCTAAGCAGGCTCCAGGCCACTGCCACTAGAATGGGGCTTCCGCAGACTTGGTTGGATCCAGTTTATTTTTCACACCAAGCACAACTCCTGGAACACAGCAGCCCAGCAGCCCTGTAACGTGGCACCGAGCGTTGTGGCTGCACTAGAACGGTATCCATGGTAATAGTGTGCATCTCTAACAGGAATGGGGAAATGATCATGCCCCTTTCTGCTGCTGGTATGTGCCCTCCAGGGGCACCTGACTTGGCAGTCAGTCCGTAGGAACGTGTAGCAGAGTATGCAGTGCTTACTCTGTGAGTGAAATCCAGTTGGGGGATGGTTGCTTGGTGCCTCTCATCCTGCCGATTCTCCTAAGGGGTGAGGGATGCTGTTCTCCTTATTGGTCAAGGGTGGGGGTTCTACAGAGCTGGGGAACAGCATGAGGCCTGCTTTGGTGCTGCTGGATCAAGCCATAGCTGGGCCTGCTTTGTCATGCTGCAAACTCAGGCTCTAGCTCCCTGGGTTGGGACAAGTGGGGCTGGAGGGATATGATCCCCTGGAAGTTCAAGGGCAGTTCTTATGCCTATCGCGGCAGCCCTCAGCTGACAGGGACATCGAGTGGGGAAGGTGCCTCTAGGGCCCAGTGGAGGAAGGTGAAGCTCTTTTGACCTCTAATAAGGCAACACGAGCTGCCTTCCTGCAGTTCCCTGCTTTGTCACAGCTAAAGGGCAGGTCCTGTCACTGGTGCAGTTGGCCTAGCCCAGCTGGCCTGAGCATTCCACAGCACAGGAGCCAGGCACTAGACTAGAGGGTGTTCTCTGTCAGCCTGGAGAGCTTGCAAGGTGGGCTGGGCGGGCAGGCTAACGATTGGCCTGAGGTTTTTCACTGACTTCAAAGTGCAGGAGTAAGAGTGGGGTTTCTCCCACCACACACTCAGCTGCTCTTTTGCAACAGCCTTGAGGGATGCTCTTGCAATTCAGACGTTTCACCACGTGGTAGAGCAGTCTCATGGCTTTGCGGCTGGCCGGAGTGAGCGGAGCGCTTTGTGTGGGCTCTTGGGAATAAGCAGTTGAAGCTGTGACTCTTTCCTAAAAGGGAGAATGTCTGTTTCAAGGCCAGACATTGTTTAACATCAGCAGCCTGTCAGTAGCAGGCACTTCTGAGCACGGAGGTATGCAGAAGATGGGGTAGCCCCTGGAATGGATTGGTGCATGGGAGACCGAATCAGGCCAGTGGAGTAACTCCCCGGCTCTGCCTGTACGTTACAGCAGTGGCTACGCTTTCTAAGATCACCTCTGATTTGGCATCCACACTCAGCGACGCTCTTATTTAGATTTGCATACTTGCTGGAGCCTGCAGCCTGGCTAATAGCCATCCAACTGCTGCTATGTCCTCTTACAGTCAAGTCCAGCTACAAAAGTCTGACCCTATCTTTCTTGGGGAGGGGTTACTTCTTTGCTTACTAATGAACTACAGGCGGCTTGCTAAGAATGTCTGGCTTAGTCCAACAATCTAACCCCCACTCCCTTTGTCTTCTGAATACAGGATTGTTAACAGGTCCCTTCATCTTGAATGGTTAGAATACGTGCTAAACTGTGCAACCTTGTAGTTAGCAGTGCCCTTCCCAGCCCATGCACACACGCTTACCCCCCTGTTGTTGGTCCACCAAAAGAGATTACTAGCCTCTGTCTCTCTCCAGTAGCCCGGACTTGCCCCTGCATATGCTAGGTCATTGCACATGCAGCCAAAGAGACAGTGTAAGAGCAGCTACTATGCTTGGGCTGCAGCCATGCCTGTGTATAGTGGAACTCAGGGCTGGGTGTGCCCCTGTGAGCATTCTACAAAGCAAGTGGCATTTGTTTACCCTGGACAGGGGCTTCGCCTTCAGCTGTGGGCTTCCAGGGTGACAGACTCTCAGCCAGTAAATGTCATGGAAGCTGATGAAGTTCCGTAACCCAGGGAAGGTTTAACACTAGATCCCCTGCGCTATAGGGCCAGAGCAGGGAGTGGCTCTCTCACGGCTTCGGGATGGTGATGAGGAAAGAAGGATCCTTCCAGCATCACCCTCCTGCCAAGCCGCCTAACATCTGTGCCACCCCCGGTGATTTCCTGAACCCAGACTGTTCTGTCCATGGTTAGTGCTTGAAACACCCCCAGCCTCTGGAATCCAGGATGTGTGTGAGGGGGGGTGATGTTCTGCCACGGCCCAGCCGCCGCCGAACCTCAGCTTGTTCCAGTCAAAGCAGCCGTATGGGGTTGGTAATGGATGTTTCTGGGCAGGTGTGGTCTACGTTAACCAACACGGTTCTGCTGAGCCCTAGGGATTCAGAATCGCCCAGGCGCCTGAGAGAGGCAACTTGGTCATTGTACGAGCAGCCGTTGGGGCCCCCACTTCCAGTCAGACAAGCTCCTCTCAGCCCACCACCACCGAGGAGCGGAATAGCTTGGGCCTAAGCCTGAGAGCACTTGGACCAGCTGGACTAAGCTCTGCCCTCTGCAGAGAGGCGCATGGGGTGGTTAGTTGAGCAGAGGGCTGGGGCTGGCCAAGGGAAGGGCGTCAGCTGTACGGAGGCCCATGCGATATATCTGTGAGCGAGGGGTGTTTGGACTGTAACACCCCCTCCCCCACTCTCCCTCGGCACCATGGCTCTGGGATCCTGGCGGAGCGGAACAGGCGCCCAACAGCGTGAAAAGCAAATTGAGAAGAGTTCTCCAGTCCTGGCCTGGGGCGATTTCATACCGGCTCCTCCCTGGTCCAGGGACAGTCTCTGCTGGTCCCACCAGGCTTCGTGTAGTTGGCCACGACAGCAGCGCCGCCTGCAGGGGACGGACAGGCCCTTCCCGCGTGGGCGTTAAGAGGCTGGGGATGAGCTGGAGCTGATTTTTTTGGCTAGTTCCATGTCCGACTTGGCAACCAGAAACCGCAGCTTCGTCCCTCCCGAGCGGATGAGCTCCACTGCACTGGGGAGAGCAGACCACAGGACCAGCGAGGTTAATGCCACACCCCCGCGCCCGGTGCTGGCAGGGCCTCTAGTCAGGGTTTGCCTGGCTCTACTATCCTTCTGCTGCATCCCCCACGCTCCCTTTGGGTCGCATGGCCCAGCGAGCGCCAGGCAGGCTCTAGAGACAAGGTCCCAAGCGCCCGGCATGGCGGGTGCAGCTGCTCTGTGTAGCTGCTGTTGATGTTCACTGCAGCCGGGGCTTTACCGTTACTGGTACTTGCCTCCCACGCTGCTCTCGCCTGCTCCAGCGCCCTGGCCGTCAGGTTCTGCCCTCTCCCCTCCCCCCTGCACGCCTGCTGTCCAGCTTGCTTGTGTCTTCGTTCACCTCAGAGAAAGCCAGGAGGCGTGGAAGGGGGTGGGGGCTGTAATTGTCCTCAGGGAGCATAAAGTGAGTGTGGAGCTGGACTGCAGCCAGCTGTCCCCCCCCCCCCACCTCATTGAGGGCCATGTCATGTTCAACACACGGCTGCTACTTGCTCCCATCACAAATTGCTATTCCCCCCCCACCCACACACCCCAGCAGAGCGCCCCAGAAATGCACCCAACGTTCAGCGCTACCACCAGAAGTTATGTCTCCTCTGGAATCCTTGTTCACTGCAGGAGGGCAACACTGGCCCCGGCCCCACAGAGGAACATCACTTCTGACAAACAAGCGTTTCCTGCCAGGCCAAGCTGTTGGCTCACACCTGGGTTTGGAAGGGCCGCGGCAACTGCAGAGGCATTCAGGAGCTGCTGCTCCTTCCAATGGAATGGACCTGGTCCATTCTTCACAGCAGCACCAGCTGGGGGCTTATCTCGACAGGTCAGACCAGCTGGCGTGGTGGTGGACAGGGACGGGACCGTTTAACACGCCTGCCGCTGCTAGCCAGTGAAGGGCGCAGCGATGACTTTCTCCTGTATTGTTTGGGGCCGGGCCAAGTCTCCCTGCTGTTTGGCCACATACTTCACCGCCTGCAAAGCAACCTCCCACCCCCTTTATCTTTTACCTCTGGTAATCTGCTCCGATGAGACTGGCGCCGTTCACAGCCAGGATGCGGTCTCCAATGGAGAGTCTGCCGTCTGCGGCTGCAGGGCTGTCCTGGATAAGGGTCCGGATGTAGATGCCAGGAGAGTTCAAAGGGGTGTGCTGTCAACAATGACCAGCGGTCAGTACCACGGTGGCAGTGGGACTGGCTTTGCATGCAGAACGAGGCCCAGGGCTATGCCACGTGCTGGACCTGACAGCTCTGGGTCGGTCAGGAGGGCATCCTTGATGGCCGTTGGTTGCCAAATCTATTCCGCTCACAACTTAAAAACGCCTGCTCGGCGCAGGCCTACGTGACACTGGGTGCCCTCATCAAAAGCTGCTCAGTGACTCAGTGCCACAGTCTTCTCTTTTTAAGTTGCCGGACGGGGGGTGGGTGGACTGAGGGCCCTGACTTTCAAGAGCCCCAAGCTCCTGAGCGTGAGTCGCTTATGAAAGTGGGACTTGAACATTTCTGAAAATGCATCACGCTGCACGGGTCAGCCGGTGGATGCTTTTTTAACCGCCTGTAGCAGCCAGTGCCCCAGCTCTGGCAAGGCTCCCACTGTTCCTAACGCGGGGAGAGCTGAATCTACGGCTAGGTGTACGCTGTGGAGCTTTTCCGGGATACCGGAGGTCCAAGGAACACGTCTGCTTTTTCAGAACAGTTTCCGAAAAAGTGGACGTGTTCTTTCGGCATCCCCGTATTCCTCACTGTATGTGGAAGAAGGGATGTTCCAAAAGAGGAGGTTTCTTCCAAAATTTGGCCCCGTGTAGATGGGCCAAATTTTGGAAAAGCCTCGTCCGGGGGAAAAAAAAAAAAAAGCTGAAAAGGATATGCAAATTGCCATTCACAATTTGCGTATCTTTTCCCAGTAACACACTGAAGTCTAGACCAGTGTTTCGTGGTACGAGTACCTTTAGGGGTACTCAAGGGAAGTCTGGAGGGTACGTCAACATAAATGAAATTTGGAGAAAACTGAATTTTTGGTTTAAGTTTTACAGCGCTTTATTATTTTTGTACTTTTTACAACCCAAAATGTTATCGTCCACCTGGCTACGATTAAGTTGTTTAAAGAAATGTGTTGCAATAGTAGAAAAAAAATGTGTGTGTCTGAAAACTGTAGGTACTGGCAGTACGTATCATTTTTCTTTTTTTGAAAAAGGGGTACTGTATACAAAAAAGATTGAGAAACACTGGTCTAGACAGTCTACATTAGCAAGGGGCAAGTGCCTATAGGGCAGGAGTCTCGAACTCCTGGCCTGCAGGCACAATCCTGGAGTCCTGGCAGGTGGCGGGGGCAGACTGTTCATTAGTTTCGTCCTGCCATCACAGGAGCTGCAGGGAAGCGGAGTGAGCGCGCCTGCCAAGTGCACTCTGCTTCCCTGTAGCTTCTGCAGCCACAGGCTCCCTCTCGCACCCTCCCTCTCCCCCCTGGTGGGACTCCCAGGCCAGATTGTGCCATCGCTCTGGCCGGAGATGGCTTGCGGGCCAGGAGACCGAGACCCCTGCTCTAGAACGGTTTCCAAGTGCAGATGACTTTGCAAGAGAAAGGACTGAACCGAGTTGTGTGTGTGAACTAGATTGTGTAGTCTGTCCCCATCATCTACCGGGGGAGACGGAGGGTTAGTGACTTCCCCCAGCTGATGCATTCCTGCAGACAGAAGATGCGGAGAACGTGCTCCGGTTCCTTTCTGTGCTCAGTGGGAGGCTAGTGGGCCACCCCAAGAATTTTGCAGCACCAAGAGGCCAAACTTCTCCAGATGCCAGGATAAGCAAGGTTGCTGCAGAGCAAGGAGGAAGAGGTCCTGGCATGATCTGCTACCTATGACCTCCAGGGGGTTCTAGTAGCAGGCTGGGTGGTTCACCCCTGTGCACCCGGGTGGAGCAAGGAGACTGCCAGTCACACTTCCCTTCTCTGTTCTAATAACAGGAGAAGGATAATCATCAAACCAAGGCCCCTCACTCAGGCTATGTCTACACTACCAGTTTTTGCTGGAAGAGGCAATGCAAATGAAGCGCTGATTAGCATATTGTCATGCTTCATTTGCATAATCTATTCCAAGCCGTTTTTGTGCAAAAACAGGCAGTGTAGAGATGTCCGTTTTGTGCAAAAAAACCCCCCTTTTTGCACAAGATCCTTATCTAGGAAATGTCCACACTGCTTGTTTTTGCGCAAAAACCCCTTGCATCAAAATGGCTCGGAATAGATTATGCAAATGAAGCATGACAATATGCTAATCAGCGCTTCATTTGCATTGCCTCTTCCAGCAAAAGCCCTACTGCAGACAAAGCCTCAGTGCATGTGAAATCCAATCAGGCCTGTGGGCAAAGCCTTATTTTCTACTGCTGGGCAAGGTCCCCGTTAGCATCCCATTGCACTAACCCAGATCGCAACCCCAATGCATGAGAGCAGAGACGTTCTTGCGACTTTTTTGCTTGCACTCAAGCAAGCACCTCAGGGAAGGGTTTCCCATCAGCCTAGAAAGGAGACTGGTGGCTGCAGGGTGTCCCCATCTGGTAAACATCAGTCTAGAATGTCCCACCGTGGACATAGGATGGGTGGGCCTGTGAGGGGCAGGATGGCTGGAAAAAGCACTTGGCACGAGAAACCATTTCACGCCTCCGTAACGTCACTTCTGGTGGGACAGGAAAGGCCTTGCTTAGTCTTGCAACCTCCATCCGCAGTGGACTCTAGGATGGTTTTGGGCCTAGGAGATCCCGTCAGTTCTTCACAGGCCCTGGGCCAGCTTTGATATGAGGTAGCACTGAGCTAGGAGGTATCAGAGAGCTGAGTCCTTACTGGGCTCCATCCGAATGATCGTAGCACTTGCATTCCCCACTCCCCGCCAGCGATGAATCCAAGCAACCGCAAAGATGCCTGGGCTAGCAATGGGGCCTACACGCGGCCTTAGCTTTCCAGGTCCATTTGCAGCATCTTGTCATGCATTCCCTCCCGCGAGAGCCCTTTTCTACAGAGGCAGAGCGTACTCACCAGGCCGTCAATCAGTCCCATCCCCAGCCCAATGGGCCCTTTTTCCAGCTCCACCACAAAGACGTAGCAGAAGTCATCCGTGGCTGAGCTGCGGCTGGAGGAAGCGGGCGTGGGGTAGTCGTAGGGCAGCGGAGAACATGCTGGGCCAAAGAGATGGAGTTTCAGGGGACAGAGGAATACTCTGCAGGACCCAACCCAGCCTGTGTTTCCACATGGAGCCTCCCCCTTTCCTGCCCCACCAGCAGCGGAAGCTGCTGAAAGACGCAGTGAATTAACAGGGCTCCCTGGAGTGCTCCGTGCCTGGCAGCAGCTCATCCGTCAGGCGGGGAGTCGCTTTTCTTGGGCTTGGCCAAACTGCTCTTGCCACAGCACTTAACTCAAGGAGTGCAGCAGGCAGAGCAGGTGCTAGGCAGAAGTAGACCAAGCAGTTGCATAGGGCCCTGGGCAACTCCTGGGGGGTCCTCTATTTGTTATTAGTCTGTGTTATGCGGGAGTCCCAAATAATATTCCTGCTTTGGGGCCCCAGTGGGTCAGCACTGGCCCTGGCAGCAGGAGGCAGCTGGGGCCAGACAGTGAAAATGACAGAAAATGCTTCCCACTGAGGGGTTTGGCCTAGAAAGGAGACTGGTGGCTGCAGGGTGTCCCCATCTGGTAAACATTAGTCTAGAACGTCCCACAGTGGCCATAAGATGGGTGGGCCTGTGAGGGGCAGGATGGCTGGAGAAAGCACTTGGGAGCTCTCCCACCAGGCTGGGAAGGGGGCCGAGCCAGGTGGCCTTAAAAAGCCCAAAGGGGCCCCTCCAATGGTGGTGACGTGTCGCCCTCATGCTGATTCTGGGAGAAGGTTTTAGTTCAGCGATGGGCAACCCAGGCGTGTGAGTGGGGCGTGTGAGGGGCCCTCCTCCATCTCAGTGGGCTGCAAGATTGTCATGGCCAAGCTGGGCTCCCAGGCTAGGGCAGTTTCGCTACCTGCGCCTGCGTACCCAGAATTTGCAGGGTGTGCTGACTGCCCTGGAGCAGCGCTGGGACTGGCCCAAAGGGTGCGCATGGCTCTCACCGTCAATTTTGTGGGCAATCAGCCCGCCCCTCCCTTCCCGTGCCTTTGCTTTGAGTGTGTCACGTTAGCAATATCAGCAGGGACAAAACCTACCCAGACAGAACCCAGCAGAGTCTGCGCATGGGTACCTTCAGGGGTGGTGGCTTTGGTGCCATTGGCTCCGTCCTTCCTGACGTCCAGGTTGGCTTTCCCGTAGCTGGTGCTCTGTAGGGCTTCTGGGCTCCCCGGGTCGAAGTTCAGCGGCGTGTTGGGAGGAGTCAGTAAGCAGGAGGCATCCACGCTGGCCTTGGAGAAGTGGTTTTTGCCCAGGCTGCTGTGCAGGTGCAGATGCTGGTGTTTCTCTGGGCGCTGCGTCTCACTGGCGTAGCAGTCTCTGGGGGACCTGCTCCTGTCCGTGGGGAGCGTAGGGTTCCCTTCAGCCTCAGCACAGCTTCCTGGGCGCCTGTGATTCACCTGGCCAAAGGAATTGCCCAGGGCTGGCAAGGGGCGGGTGTTCTCGGTCAGCTCGGGGGCATTTTGGCTGGTCGGCACTTCTTTCTTTAAAGGGAGACAAACACTGAGCATTAGCCTGGCTCTCTGGTATCTGACCTCCACTGGGGGAGATGGCCTAGTAGTGCCATTTCTGTATCTCCAGCACAGGTGGCAAGTCCGCAGGGCCTTTCCCCAAAAGAGCTTGCACACTGGGCTAACGCTGCAGCATGACCCCTCCTGGGGGCCGAGGCAGTGCTGTTAGCCCCTCGGCATGAGAAAGCAGAGCCCAGCGATGGGAAGGGACTTGTCCAGGGCCAAGGGAGGATGCCGTGGTAGAGACAGCCAGAGACTCTGGAGTTTCTCCTGGCCTGATCACAGCCCTCGGCCCACTGGTAAATGCAGCTTTTCTAACGTTGCCCTACCGTGCGGGAGGCCCTATTCAGGAAGGTGCCTCGCCCCAGCATCTGCCCACAGGTGCAGATTTACACCTGGATTCTTCTCGGTACACCCATGGGTCCCAAAGCTTTAGCAATCAGGGGCTTGTCTCTGTGGGCAATTTACCACCATCATAACGCTGGTAGAAGGCTCCATGCAGACATCTGCCAGCCCCTAGGAGCTACACTGGAAAGAGGCTCTCTGGAAAGGGTTTCCCATAGGGCATTACTAACACTAGGGGCTGTGTCTACACTGGCGCGATCTTACGCCAAAGCGGCTGCTCTTGCGCAAAAACATGCTGCCTGTCTACACTGGCCATGTGTTCTTGTGCAAGTAAACTGACGTTCTGCTGTATGAAATCAGGGCTTCTTGCGCCAGAACTCTGGCGCTCCAGCTCAGGAATAAGCCCTTTTGCGCAACTGTTCTTGCGCAAGAGGCCAGTGTGGACAGGCAACATGAATTTCTTGTGCAAGAAAGCCCTATGGCTAAAATGGCCGTCAGAGCTTTCTTGCGCAAGAGAGCATCTACAGTGGCGTGAATGCTCTTGCGCAAAAGCACATGCCAGTGTAGACGCTCTCTTCTGGAAGAGTTATTGCGCAAGAAGCTGCCAGTGTAGACATAGCCTAGCAGTATAATTATACCAGTATGTCTCCCTGTGGAGACATGCCTGAGATTCACCCCTTGGCTGTGTCTAGACTGGCCAGTTTTTCCAGAAAATCAGCCGCTTTTCTGGAAAAACTTGCCAGCTGTCTACACTGGCCGCTTGAATTTCCGCAAAAGCACTGACGATCTCATGTAAGATTGTCAGTGTTCTTGCAGAAATACTATGCTGCTCCCATTTGGGCAAAGTCCTTTTGCGCAAAAGGGCCAGTGTAGACAGCTCAGATTTGTTTTCCGCAAAAAAGCCCCGATCGCGAAAATGGCTATCGGGGCTTTTTTGCGGAAAAGCACGTCTAGATTGGCACGGATGCTTTTCCGCAAAAAGTGCTTTTGCGGAAAAGCGTCCGTGCTAATCTAGACGCTCTGTTCCGAAAATGCTTTTAACGGAAAACTTTTCCGTTAAAAGCATTTCCAGAAAATCATGCCAGTCTAGACGTAGCCCTTGTGTCCCAGCACAGACCAGAGAGATCCCATGTCTATAGGAGGGCAGGGGTGGGGAATCCCTTTCCTTTCCCAGCTCCCAACCTGCAGCTCTTCTCTCCGTTTTTGCAGGCGGTGGTACCCCATGTGTTGTTAGCAGCCTGGCTTCCCCTAGCAACAGAAGAAGGCCTCTCCCGGCTGAGACAGGGGCCATCATGTTACCAGGCAGGGCCCCCACCCCCACCCCCACCCCGTGCTCACGTTGCCTAGATGCTCCCTTTTGGTGCTGCCTTAGCCCTCCACCAGGCCGTACTGCCCCATCTCCGCCCGCTCCAACAGCCCGCTGCTTCCAAGGGCGGCAGTGGCGGGATGGCCGTGGAGACAAGGGCAAGGGGGAGGAGCTAGCTGGGCTCACAGGGCCTGGGACTGCGCAGGCAGAGCCAGGGGAAGCTGAAGGGGACGCTGTCGCCTGGGGAAGATTCCATGTCACTCTCCAGCGGCGTGGAGTCCCGCAGGGGAGGGGTGGCAGTAACACTGAGCCCTGACGGCACTTCACAGCCATCACCTAATTACCTGGAACCCCACCAGTGCCTGTGTGTGGGCAGCAGAACAGGGCAGGCTGCTTACACCCCTTGAGGGGAGGGGCCTGCTCCAGACCCCACCGTCACCCCCTACGTAGGGTTACCAGATGGGTTTCAAAAAAATACCGGACCCGTGATCTCAGATGGGATGGGGGGGTGGGGGACCAGCTGGGGGGGAGCGGGGCTGGCCAGGAGGGGGTTGTGGGAGAGCAGAGCTGGCTAGGGGAGATGGGGGTGGAGAAGGGAACCAGCCGGCAGGAAGCAGGGCTGGCCGGGAGGGGGTTGGGGGGAGCAGGTCTGGCTGGAGGGAACCGGCCAGCGGGGAGCGGGGCTGGCCTGGGAGCAAGCAGATCTTGGGGTGCTGCCTATCCCATGCATGGTCCTGGCAGGGCGCACAGTTGAGTCCGGCCCCAGGGATTCCATCCCGCCCCCTTCCCCACCCCTGCCCCTGCCCTTGCCCCCACCCCCCCCTCCTCTCTACTGCATAGTTGCATGCTGCCTGGCTGGTAGACATGCTCATGCAGCGTGAGCGCATCTACCAGCCAGGCGGTGCGCAACTACGTACTGATACTCATAATAATAAAACTTACTTAATTAGAAAATACCGAACATTTCTATGTCCAGTATTTTCTCAATTTGTTTCCTGGACAGAAAGTTCAAATACCGGACTGTCTGGTTCAAAACCGGACACCTGGCAACCCTACCCGTACGGCCCACTTCTACCCAGACCTGCAGACAGGGCGTAAGGGGGTGGGGAGGACCAAGAGCGGAGGGCAAGGCCACATTGCAAAATGGCATCTCCCTCCGCCGCCTCGCGAACAAGATTGTGGAAACAAGCCAGTCCTTTCTCCACACCTCCCTGCCCCCTCCAGACCCGGGGATCAGCGGCTAATCCCCCAGGGCAGCCTGCGGGCCCCTCTCCTCAGAGCTAGACGCTCAGTAGGGCTTCCCGGCCCACAAGGCGGCAGCGACTGCTCCAGTCAGCTCTGAGACTGCTGCAAAGCCAAAGGTTCACAGCCCTTGGGGTCTGGGTGACCCCGCTGGTTTGGCTGACACGATCACAGGGCCAGCCTGGGTCTGCAGCAGCGGGGGGTTGTGGTTAGAGGATCCCAGCTATATGCAGCAATGCAGGCTTCCTCCAGGGGCTCATCCTGCAAAGAGAGGGTCTCCCCCACTTCTGTGCCGATGAGCCTCCAGGCGTGGAATTCAGTAGGGTAGCAGAGTACTCTACAGTACGATTCCCTGCAGGTCCAGCAATGGGGGAATGGGAGAAACTGCAATTCTGCAGGGACTGGGAGAAACCGCCAGGCTAATGTATGGCATCCCACAGGAGAGAATCAGAGAGAATTCACCTGACCGATGGGCCCTGGCATCTTCTGGCTGAGTCACCAGTGGTTGCATCTTGTCTAGTGCCTGCTTCTAACGCTTCCACCCTGTGGAGACTCTGTCACAGGCTCAGAGAAGTTTAAGCCCCAGGTAGTGGCAGAAGACGTGGCAATGTCAGCCACTGCCCAGGGACCGTACAAGGTTCGTGCTGGCTTGGCTCAGGTACTGCCAGGCATGATGGGGCTTAGAATACGGGACGTGTGAATCAGTAACTCCTGGCTAATGGGATCAATGCGGAGGGAGCAGCTGGGAGCTGTGTGGATCAAAGGAGAGGAGGCAGCAGGGGGCAGGGTGGTCCAGCAGGGATGCAGGCTCCCCCGGGACTCAAAGGTGATGGGGAGATGGTGGCAGGTCTGTGCAGGATGGCCGAGGGATCTCTGATGTCCCTGCAAGGGGGTTAGCAGGAGCAACGCTCTCCCTGGGCCTGCCAGTGCTACCTTCAGGGCCTCCGGCTCCGGCAGGTCACTGGCGTGGGGGCTTTTGCTCCGCAGACTCCACAGGAAGTGGCGCACGTACAGGAGATGCCGGTACACGTTCTCGTCCAGCGTCTCCACCTCCAAGTCCACCTTAAATCCTCCGCTCGGCAGCACGATGGGCGGGTGGTTATCGAAGGACTCCAGCACCTCCTCTGCCAAACACAGAGGGACGCTGAGGTGGGTAGGGGACTCACCTGAGCCGCCGCCATTGCTCTTGGCCAAGCCCTGCAAGCCAAGTGTGTGCATGGGGCCCAATCCCAGCATCCTCTAGGTCACAACTGGCTCCCCTGTGCCAGTGAGCCAGGGCGCTAGGCAACGCCTTCACTCGGCTTAGCTCCGTGATCCGTTTCCACCCGCTTCCCCGTGTCCTGTTTGTCTCCCTTCTCTGCGGCCCCCACGGTCACGATTCTGGGCCAAGGGGAGCAGGGGGAAGTGCTGAGACTGCAGCTCCTCTCGTGTCACTCCCAGTATGTGTGGGGGGTGGGGGATCAGTCTAATGGAGGAAGGATGAGCTAGTGGTTAGGGGGCCGACCTGGGACTTCAGAGAGCGGCTTCAATGCCTCCTCCCCCCCCCCCCCCCATTTGCCTCTGGGAGAGACAGCGTCATGCCGCCCCTGGCCTGTACAAAGAGGGTGAGTACTGCCAAAGCGTTACAGACTGGGAGGTGCTCAGCTATATGGCGGGGGAGGAGGGGATATAAATACCACAGATCAGGGGTCTCACACTCCTGGCCGGAGCGATTGGGCAAGGTAGACCGGACTCTGAGGGGGACCTGTCCGTTACTGGACACCCCCCCAAGGCCCTCCCCTTCCTGCCTTTGCCTCACCCTCTCCCCCCATGGCATCGCGTCCCCAGAGCATGTGGCTTTGGGGATCACCGGGGATGGGGTGGCTGGCACTGCAGAGACAGCAGTGGCATCCCCCCCATAGCTCATGGCTGCAGGAGCCGTGGGGGAAGCAGAGCACACTGGGCAGGCACACTTGCTCCACTGCACCCCACTTCCCCGTGGCAGCGGAAGCTGTGGGAAGTGCAGGGGGGCACAACTGCTGCCATCACACAGTGCCAGGCCCCCCCGGTGATCCAGGAAGCCGTGCGCTCAGGGTACCATGGGGGGAAGGGGCGGGGTGATGACGGGAAGGGGTGGGTCTTGGGGGACAGTAATGGACGGCCCGTCCTCCACAAAGTCCCAGGCCAGACTGTGCAATTGCTCCATCTGGGACTGGCCCCCAGGCCGGGAGTTTGACCGATACTGGCATTGCTAGCACAGCGTGCAGCCACCATTCAGACAGCCGGTGAGTCTCCTGTCCTCTGTACCACAACAGTCGTTGGGGACGACTCTGATTGCTCCATGCTGTCAGCCCCCCCCCCCAACCCCCAGCCTGCACGGAAGTGCATGGGAGGGGCTCCAACCGGATTCAGGCCATTCCTTGTACAGGCTGACACTGCAGCCCCCGCTCCGGCGGCGTGTCTAGGTGGAGCAGCACACGTGGGACATGCCCCCTGACTCCCGTCAGCCCCGGCTCAGCCGTCAGCCCCGGCTCAGCCGTCAGCCCCAACCCCCTTTGCTTCTGGGCATTTTGAGGAGACGCTCGTGCTACAGGCCGCAGAGGTCCCATCGTCACGCAGGAACCTCTGCCAGGCCCAGGAGATCCCACGCCCAATGAAAACACGCCCGGGGACCAGCCCAGCTCAGGACAACCAACCTGTACTGGCAGGGCTGAGAGAGACGCTTATTGGGCTGGGTCCTAGTGCAGGTTTCACAGGCCGTCAGCCATGCGGGGGAGACAGGACACTACCTGATCACCTGCCCAGATCCCCCGCCGGGTGCAACGCAGCCTGCTCTCCCAGCACCGGCGCTGTGCACTCACCTGTCCTGAAGGCTGCAGGGACGTCATCCTGCCAGGGCTGCCAGGCCACGACACCCCCCACGTCGGACGCTGCCTGGTACTGGGTCAGGACATGATGGAGCTGTGCGGGGCTCAGGGCGGGGAACTCGGCCCTCAGCAGTGGCCAGGTCATCTGAGCAAAGAAAGAGAGCGCCAGGCTGGAGGCCTCACAATAGTGCCCAGAGAGCAAGGTGGGGAGAGACGCTGGTTTATCAGTGGGAATGAGTTTAGCATGGCTCTTCAACAAGGGAGCCGCCCTGAAGCGGCCTGGCGAGTGAAGGGACAGCTGCCGCTCTGAGGCAGGGCACCGCTGCGTTCAGCCCTGTGTTTGCTTCATGCTACTTCTGACATGTGAGCCGCTCACCACGCCCAGGCCAGGATGTAAAGACCCAGAAAGCCTGAAACGCTGCCTGCGCCCACCGGTCAGCCTCGTGCTGCTGCTCCCTGCCAAAATGGGGGCAGAGCTTGGTGGAGAGGCTCTGTCCCCAAGGCTTGGCTTTGAAACAAGGTGTCCCTGGAAAATAGCCTTGTGGGCAAATCCATCCCGCAACTCGGCCCCTTACTCCACATGTTCCCCACTGGCTGTCCCAGCTCTGCAAGCAGAGCCAGTGCGCATGGGCATGCACGATGGGGCAACTGAGCCGTTCCCTGCCTGCAGCTTGCAAAGGTGCCCCCCGGAGGCACCGTTCGGGAGGCCGCGTTGGAAAGCCTGGCCCAGCGCGAGAGCGACACCGTGTTTGGCGGGAAGGCTCAAATTCCCCCAGCAGCACACAAAACAGATCCGAGTCTCTCAGCTCCTGGAGGGACCCTGCCTTCCACTCCGACCTCAGGGAGCTCCCGCCGTGGCCCAGTGTCGGGGACATGCCATCGACACCCTCTGCTCTGACGAGCAGGCCTTTGATGTCCCATGATGCTGCCTACGAAAGAGACTCTGCTCCTTCTGGCTCCCTGCCTTGGGGAGAGGACCCCTCAGTTAGCGGGGGGAGCGCAGGCTCGGGGAGCCCCATCCAGTAAGTGGCCTCCCAACCAATCCCCATGAACTCACAAGTGCTCCCCTGCCACTTGCAGGAGCACGGGCCCAGACCCCCCACTTGAGTCCCATTGAACCTCGAGGACCTGGGCCCCAAAGGCCATCGACACCTGGCCCAGGAAGCCCAGGCACATCTCACCTGCACCAGCTGGGAGCTCGGCATGGCCAGCAGGTGAGCCACGCTGGAGAGCCTGCTGAAGAACTGCTCGGCCAGGTGCCCGAAGCCCGCGCCCCGCACCCATTCCAGGAGCAGCCGCAGGCTGGCGTGGATCTTCACGCCTTTCGACCACTGGAAGCAGCCCAAGGCGGAGCCTGTGGACAAGGCGGGGGAGAGAAGATGAACAACCGCACTGGGGGGGGGGGGGTTAACCTGCCTTGCACCAGCCCCACTGCAGTACAGACAGCACCAGGGTGCAGAAGGCAGGTGCCAAACCACTCCCAGAACAGGCACAGCACGTAGGCTGTTCGGGTCAGACGGCTCTGTCCTGCCTCCAGCACGCTCAGCCTATGCCCTTGGCTGGCAGAGAGCAGCCCCTCCCCGACCAGAGCCTGCAAGTAGGGTGCTGCAGCGCCCAACCTTGCCTAGAAGCTCAGGCTTGCCCTGCGCCGACAGCACGTGCCGGGCACAGCAAAACGCCAGCCCTGAGAAGTGAGGTTCTGCCTGCTCCGTGTGGACACCAGAGAGAGAGCCCAGGGCCTCCTGCATAAGCCCCTGAGCCAAAACGCCCTGGCGCCCCCACAGTGTCGTACAAGGTGCTGTCTGCCAGTCTTCTCCCAAGAGGTGGCTGCATTTCAGTCGTGTCGTGAGTGTGGTTTCTGAAGCAGCTGGGTGCGTGACGGGGGCTGTGCAGAGAGCACATTGCAGATGGGTGCGGATTCGTGTTTGGCAGGCTGAGCAAAACCTGGTGCTGCGGTGACGGGAAGAAACACTTTTTTCAAATTATGATGTAAATCAACTTCTCGTCACCGGCAGCCACGGCCTTCCCCAGCCCCCGGATCTCTGCTGGGCCGCCAGGAGGCTCTCTCAGAGCTCGTTTTGTCCGTGGGGTGGCTCTGACTCCACCTCCGTGTGCCTCCGGCTCCAGAAACCAATTCGCCTGCTTTGGCTGTGCAAGGCAGGCAGCTTTCCAGAAAGCCCTTGTCCTCTTCCCCCGTGCAGTGCAGGCCTGGGGAAATCTCTGTGTCATCCGCCAGCTAATGCCTGGCCTGAGCTTGCCACCAGCTGGACCCCTCATCTCCCCAGACCCTCCTTAGCTGCACCCGGGTAAAGCCAGGCCAGAGAACTGGGGCAGCCGAAATGGCAGCTGTGGACCCTGCGAGAGATGCCGGGTGGCAGGGCTCAGACCCAGGCTCTCACGAGCCAGCGCCAGGTTCGTCTGCCTGGCTCCCATGATGGGGCATGGGGTGGCCCAGCATTTCCCTTGCCCCCGGGATCTGGGAGCCTAGGGCCAGGCCCACTCCGAGAGCCCACAGGCAGAGCATGGCTCTCAACGTGGCCCAGGCGAGGGGCCGGCAGGATTTCACACTCTGATCTGCTCTAATCAGCTCCCACGTGCAGGAAATCGACTCCAGAGACAGATATTTGCAAGCTAATGCTGTCCGCAATAGGCAGCGAGCAAGCCTTGGCCTGGGGCCCATGGAAGTGGGGAGGAGTGTGTGTGTGGGGGGGAGGGAAGCAGCCTCTCCGGTTAAAAGGAAGAAACAACAGTGGTTGGGGCTGCTCCAGCACCCACGGCCCCCACACTAAGAGCTACTGAACCCCCCCCCCTCCACTGCGATCCAGAATCTGAGCCTCTCCTCACAACTCTACCCACCCACCCGATGGGAGCCCTGCCGGTTGGGAGGAAGTTGGTTCTGGGTGTAGAGCCCATCTCTGCTCTAGGTGTTGGGCCTGGGCCTGTACCAGAGTGTCCATTGCCACTTTGCCATGGACTTCACTCAGAGCAGGATGGGGCCCATGCTCATTAAACCAGGCGGAAGCCAGGACATAGCAGAGGGCTCTAGTTTGTTAGCCCTGGGGCTAATTTAACCTCATCCAGGTCCTAATTCCCTGTCATCCCCCTGGACCTTGTGCCTTACACTGCAGTGACTGCATGGCTACAGCCCCCACTTCCTGGACACAAAACTAACTGCTCCTCCTGCCATCCCAACGGACGTATGGAAAACGTCACTCTGGCGGACAGACCTCAGGCTTGGGGATAACCCTTCAATGTTCCCCCTCGAAATGTTCTCCAGGCTTCCTGACATGCCGCACATGAACCACACTCCAGGGTATGTCTACACTGCAGTGTTTTTCCAGAAAAACAATAGATACATCCACATTGCTATTACGGTCTTTCGACAGAAAGTCGAAAGAACCAAGGGGTTTTCTGATGGCAGCAAACCTCTTTCTACGCATTCCAAAAAAGCTTTTTTGGAAAAAGGCGTGTGCGGACGCGGAAGAGAGTGTTTTTTCAAAAGAAGAGGCCTCCAGGAGAAAGCACAGATGCCCTGGTGGCCACTCAGTACACAGTAATCACATTGATTGGACGCTATCTTTTGAAAAAGCAGATTGCTTTTTTGTTGTGCTTTTGCTGTGTAGACGCTCTCTTTCGAAAGAAGTTTTTCCAGAAGATCTCTTCCAGAAAAGCTTCTTCCAAAAGAAGCCTGCAGTCTAGATGTAGCCTCTGTGTCATGCTCGCTGTTCTCATGATGCAGCAAGAACACAAATTCCTGGGCAACTCAGGCCACAGAACTCCACCAAAATAATTCATAGTGCCTTGGTTTTAAAATTGTCACTGGTGAGGAATCCACCACTACCCATGGTAAGTCGTTCCAATGATTAGTTACCTTCACTGTCAAAGAATTGCACCTTCAAATGTCTAGTCAGAATGTGTCTTGCTTCACCTGATGGATCACCTTTCTCTGCTAGATGGAAGACCCCATTATTAAATATTTGTTTCTGGGGTGGACCCTTAGGGTATGTCTACATTAGCTCGTTAATTCGAGGTAGGTAGGTAGGTAAATCAGGCAACCGGAGTTGGAAATGAAGCCCGGGATTTAAATATCCCGGGCTTTTATTTCCATGTTCCCGTCCGGTTGCCATTTTGAAATTTCACTAGCCTGAACTAACTGCCGCACAGCTACACACAGGAGTGAAACGTTAATTCGAACTAAGTCCTTAGTACTCCTCATGGAGTAACTGTTACTCCTCATGTTACTCCTCATGGAAGAGTAACAGTTAAGTCGAACTAAGAACTTAGTTCAAATTAACGTTTCACTGCTGCGTGTAGCCGCGCAGCAGTTAGTTCGGGCTAGTGAAATTTCAAAATGGCGACCGGATGGGAACATGCAAAAAAAAGCCTGGGATATTTAAATCCTGGGCTTCATTTGCAACTCCGGTCGCCTGATTTGCCTACCTAGCTCGAATTAACGAGCTAGTGTAGACATACCCTTATAGCCTGTGATCAAGTCACCCCTTTTAACCTTCTCTGTGTCAAGCCAAGTAGATTGAGTTCCTTGAGTCCATCACTGTCAGGCAGGTTTTCTAATCCTTCGATCATTCTAGTGGCTTTTTTCTCTGATCTATCTCCAATTTATCAATATTCTTCTTGAAGGGTGGGCACCAGAACTGGATACAATATTCTAACAGCAGTTGTACCAGTGCCCAATTCAGAAGTAAATTACTTCTACTCAAGATTTTTCTGTTGATACATTTCACAATCCCATTAGCCTTTTGGCCAAAGTGTTTCAGTGAGAGCTCGTGTTCCGCTGATTGTTTACCCCAACCCCCTAATCTTTTTCAGAATCACTGTTTCCTGGAAGTATTGCCAATATCCTTTGTTCCAAGACATGTACATTTACATTGATGCCGTTTACCAAGCAATCCAGATCACTCTGTGTTGGTGACCTGTCCTCCTTGTTATTTACTACTGCCTCAATTTCTGTGCCAGCTATAACCCTTATAGGGGAAGTAGGATTTCTTCCAGGTGATTGATAAAAATGTTAAACAGCTTAAGGCCCAGAACAGATCCTGTAGGATCCCTGTGAAAACAGACTCCATGAATGATGGTTCCCTGTTTCCAGTTATGTTTTGGGACCAATCAGTTAGCCAGGTTTTTTAGCTGTTTGATGTGTGCCAAGGTAGTTTTATATTCTTGTTATTTTGGGGTCACTATGGAGTGCTCTTGCCTTGGCCCACCTCAGAGAGGCTTGATGTTATTATCTGTGTTGTGGTAACATCGGGGGCTAGAATCCTAGGACTTGTCTTCAGTACACAGTGGATGACCACTGCAGCAATCAATACACCGGTGATCGATTTAGTAGACACGATAAATCAACCTCTGAGTGTTTTCCTATCGACTCCAGTACTCCTCCAGGACAAGAAGAGTAGTTAAAGTTGATGGGAGAACTGCCCCCACTAATCTTACCACAAGGAAGACACCGTGGTAAGTACGTCTACTTCAGATGCATCATTTAGATTGATGTGGGAGGGGGACATAGTGTAGATCAGGGATTTCAAATTCTGGGTCTCAGCTTGTAGGGGCAAGTGTCCCGGTTTGCACCACTTCTCATAGCTCCCATTTGCTGAGAATGGCAATCCACAGCCAACAGGAACTGTGATTATGGCAATCCACAGCCAACAGGAGCTGAGTGGGAAATAAGGTTAATTCTTTAAGCATCCCAACTCATATCGTATAAACTGCAATACTCTGGGCGGTAAAGCCATGAAGCTGGAGTTTATACAGGTATCACATGTGCTGTAGCCCAACTGGGATTCGGAGGTAATTAGGATTAATTAATGAGCAGATTTGCACCACAATGAAGAAGCAGAGTGCAGCGTTTGATAATGCACAGTAATCAGGCACACACCACCCGTACCTGTGGAGGTGCAGTTAAACAAAGTATCTCACAGCCAGCTAGTGGCTTGCCCTTAGAAGCCGCAACCCAAAGTTTGAAAACCTTATTGCCTTAGACCAGGCATTAGAAACCATCCTAGGCACTGCTCCCAGCAATTTACAGTCTGCTGGGGTTTGGTTGCAAGTCCAGTCCAATACCGGAGGGGACAGTTTTCTGTCTGCTGTTCCGATATGTCCGAGAGTCGATGAGGGCAGCGGCTCTCGGGAAATCCCCATCGTTCAAGCTGGCAAAAAAATGCCTCAACGTTGGGTAATGAGCAGACTGTGCTGAGTTCAATGGGACTTAGCTCCGGGTTTCGCAGAATAGCTCTAGGCACGCTGGCCTGCTTACAGCATGCGCCACAGTGTGTTAGTGAGTCAGGGGCAAATGGAGGAATCCACTCTCCAGAACAGTCAAGCCTGGCGCCTTCTGAAGTGACTTTATATTTGAAACAACAACCACAAAGCCCTAAATCTAGAGGCCGCTGTCGCTCCGCACAGTGGCTGGGCCAGCGAAGGGACAGAGAGCGAGCAGGAAAGCCCATGCTGGAACGCAAAGTTTCCTTTCCTCTTTTTGTTCTTGCTTAGTGGACCATCGGCCACAGCGGAGGGAGCAGGGCTGAGAGTGCCTGCTGCTCACAACAGAGGCTCTGTTTGGAAATGCGGCGGAGCTGCGCAGGAAAGGGACAGAGGGCTGAGTGGGAAAATTAGGTTAATTCTTTAAGCATCCCAACTTCTATTAACTCATATGGTATGAGCTGCAATACACCGGGTGGTGAAGCCATGTGGCTGGAGTTTATACAGGTATCACGTGCTGTAGCCCAACTGGGATTCTGAGGTAATTAGGATTAATTAATGAGCAGATTTGCACCTCAATGAAGAAGCAGAGTGCAGCGTTTGATAATGCACAGTAATCAGGCAGTGCTGGGGAACAAACTCCACCATCCTCCCCTTGGCATCAAAATGGCAGACGTTTTATGGGCCCTTGCGCCAGAGATGAGAGGGGTGGCACGTTACTTGGGCGGGGGAGCTAAGAGGGGCTGAACACTTTTCCAGGAGTAACGCATGACCCTGAACACACAAGGCATTAATGGGGGTAAGGGAGCATTATCGATAACAGCAGCAGACTGGGGCGTGCTAGTGAGAGTAAAGCACAGTCAAGCCAAGGGAGCAGAAGCTAAAACTGGTGCTAAGCTGTTATCTCAGCCAATCATCCGCCTAGAGAGCAGAGAGCACAGGCTGCCATCATGGAGTCCATCGGCGCAAGGGAGTAAAGTCACAAAGACCTCAGCGGCTGGACTCGATTGTGGGTGTATCTGAGCCCTGCCCAGACTCTAGCTCCCATAAGTTTCATTGCTACTAGCCTGGCCAATGCCTGTGCTCTCTCTCTCTCTCTCTTCCCCACCCCCAAATCTTGGGGCAGAAGCAGAGCTCAGAATGATTGCAAGTGACACTTATTCCTACTCACCGCTCTGATGGCACCGGTTAACAAGGGACACAGTGCCTTAAGTTCTAAAGCATCCTTATCCCCGGAAGGAAACACATTGGCTGCTTTGCTGTCCGTATCCGTCTGGGCGTCCCTCCCTGGCAGTGGGGCCATACTGATGAACTACGCACCGGCTCAATAGCCTACTACAAATTTAGGGACCAGAGTAGCAAGACACCTTTGCAGAATGCCGAATTCCAGGTGTGTCCAAGCCCCTCAAATCTTAAAACATCCCAATGGAGGCTGTAAAATCTCTCCCCACGTGTGGCCAATTCCCATCCCCTAGTCTAGCTGGCTTCAATACTGGGGCATTTGAGGTCTGTTCGCTTTGGTTAATGAATACACACAAAGTATTCAAGGGCAGTCTGGGAGAAGGCCTGCCCCTCCCACGAATGTCTCACACACCTTTGTCCATGAGCTGGTTGAAGAGCAGCGTGTTGGAGAAGAAGAAGAGGTAGGCAAACATCTGGGAGGCTATTTCAGGGTGCACTTCGTACTGGTGGAGAAGGTCTAGAGCAGCCTGGTAGATCAACACGATTCTGCGTATTTCTTCAGGCAGCTGGGGCGATGCCCGCCAACCTTCCTGACCCTCGCTCTGGAAGGGGTTACACTCCAGGAGGGCAGGCAGAGATACGTACAGAGACTGGACAGGGAAAAGATAAGACAGAAACACAGCCATGATTCAAGGCGCTGGAGATTTACTGTGGGGAGCAATTCTGCACTGGCCAGTGACTGAAACAGGTCTTCAGAATTGCTTGTTTCCGTGATCCTATAATCAGTTCAAACCTTGCTATTCTCAAACAAAGAAGGGTATATTTCTTGGCCCCCTCCTGGATTAACCCCTTCTGATCTGCAAGCCTGCTCAGCCCTGTCTATAAGCACTAATACAACACCCGACAAGGGTCTCTGTCAGGAGAAACACATAGAATGTCAGATACAAAGTACTGTAGCTATTAAGTAAAATAAATATGCCAGTTCTATGCACCCACTTGGGTAACTAAAGATCTATTACACATGCTGTCATGATTATGAGGGTTAGCCAGCAGCCTGGGGATTAAGGGGTTAACTACACCTAGCCAGGTGGAGTGGCCAATAGGAATGTAGGTGGGACTTTCAAACTGGGACAAAGAAATTGGTCTCTCTGGGCGAGTCCTCTGCAGCTACAGAGAGGGACAAACATGTCTCTCTCTCCAAGAAACAATTCTTCACTTTCTGAAAGTAGGGTAAAGTTTAGATAGTTTTGTTAGGTTTTATTGTTTTAAGTGTGGGGAATGGGACCTGATATCTGGCACTGCTTAAGAGATGTTTGGCTTTTTTTTAACTAAGTTCTAGCCTATGGTGGAATTCCTCCATGGCTGTGTCTAAACTGGCCAGTTTTTCCGGAAAATCAGCTGCTTTTCCGGAAAAACTTGCCAGCTGTCTACACTGGCCACTTGAATTTCCGCAAAAGCACTGACTTCCTACTGTAAGAAATCAGTGCTTCTTGTGGAAATACTATGCTGCTCCCGTTCAGGCAAAAGTCCTTTTGCGCAAAACTTTTGCACAAAAGGGCCAGTGTAGATAGCTCAGATTTGTTTTCCACAAAAAAGCCCCGATCGCGAAAATGGCGATCGGGGCTTTTTTGAAGAAAAGTGCATCTAGATTGGCCCGGACACTTTTCCGCAAAAAGTGCTTTTGCGGAAAAGCGTCCGTGCCAATCTAGACGGTCTGTTCCGAAAATGCTTTTAACGGAAAACTTTTCCATTAAAAGCATTTCCGGAAAATCATGCCAGTCTAGACGTAGCCCATGAGTATATTTTGTTACCTTCCTGTCTAATCATTAAGCTTGCAATAGGAATATTTTTGTAACAATAAAAGTTTTCTCTTTTCTTTTAATTAACCTGGCATTGGTTAATTGTTTGCCCTGATTTTTATTCTAGGGATGAGATTTCCCAAGTGATCTTTCCCCTAATCTCGTTATTAATATTTGGGTGGTGGCAGCAGAAGTTTTATTCCCAAAATCTAGGGTTTTAAGATTTTGGGGGAAGTTTTATACCAAAGCCTAGTAGATAAGGTTTTGGGGTACACTTGCTGGCCCCCACTTCTGCATTTATTATGCCAGAGTGGAGAAGGAGCCATGACACATGCTATGAAAAAAAAGGCACAAGACAAAAGAAGTATCCAATTAGAGACTCTTTCCTTTATGCAAATCAGGAAGATTGAAAAGCAGTGTCCAATCAGAGCTTTTGCTAAGTATGTACATGCGAGAGGATGAACGTCAACCAATCAGAGAGAGGGAGAGGCAGGGAGCATAATGGGACAATCTTTCCACAGAGGTGGGAGGAAAAGGGCTACAAATAGAATCAAGAAGAAAAATAGTCCATGTCCCAGTGGGAGGCCACATCTGTAATCACCAGACCTGGCAGAGGGAGCTGGCAGAAAGGCAGCGTCATCGGGCAAGTCTAACTTCTCTTTCAATGGAAACAAGTCCCCGCCTTGCAGACACAAGCAGCCTTTCTCTGTGCCCACACTGCACACACTGTTACGTGCACCTTAATGAGCCCTTGCAATAAAGTTTCCCTCAAGAGGCCTAATGGAGAGAGGCCAGAAGGCATATTTCCATCATGTGCATGAATCAGTTCATTATACTCATTATACTGTACAGTAAATCGCAAACCAGCTGAGGACGGTTGGACGAGCTATTCCCATCTACTCTTTCTGCTGATATGTGGCTTACTCATTTCCTCCTAGCTGCCTACATCCTGGTCTGTTGCTTCCGAGTCCAAAGCCGTGCAGAGAAATGTTCCGTCATAATGGAACACTCTCCTCAGCTGTGACCATCATTGATCCAAAGGAAAATGAATCCCAACGTTACAAGGAGTGAGGGAGAACAAAGATGGGTCATGATACTGATGGTGCAGCCTTAGCTAAGCCATTCACCACTGGGAACACTGCAGTGAGCAAATGCCTGCTTAGGAAACAATGCTACTGTTCATCCTTCAGGGACATCTCCGACTGATGCCTGCCAAGGTGCCTGATGTGCCCTTGCTGCAAATCACCTGCCAGGGTGATCATACTAAAACTCACCCAGTTTGCTGTCTAGATTCAGTGTAGCATCTTTTAAAGATCATGAGGTGCTTACACGCTATGGTAACGGGGGAGAGGGGGAACACATATTAGTAAATAGCATTCGAGCAGCTGGCAATCCTTAATGGATTTTATCCTCACACCCCACCTGAGAGGTGAGTATGTAGCCTCCCCATTTTACAGGGTACATCAAAAGACTAGTCTAAGGTCAGGCTGCAAGGCTACAGCTGAGCTGTGACTTTCACCTACACCCCTGAGTGCCAGTCTCCTGCTCTATGTCTAGACTGCAAGTTCATAGGGGAAAAGTCTCTCTCGGACTACATGTGTGTGCCATGCCTGGCCCAGTGGGGTCTGGATTCTGGCTGAGTGCTCTTGGAGCTGGTGTAAGAGAAGAAAACAACAGCTCAACAACTGGGGCAAGTGAAGGGCCGCTCAAAATCATCTATGTGTTTTTTTAAAAAGCAACCAGTTTGATCATTTCTGACCCCTCAAAAAGTCACATCTGACCTTGAGATTTACTCTCCAGAGACTAAGGAAAGCCAGAGAAAGTCAAATTCCCTGGTGCCTGCCTTTCTAGTACTGCATCCTTGAGATCGGAGATTCTTAATACAGAGGAGGCTTGAAGAAACCAGTGTATGTGCTAGAACTCAGCAGTAAGAAGAACCTGCTGTCCCAGAGAGGATGGAGAGGGACGTGCTCAGCTGACAGACTCTCCCCCGCCCCCGCTTTGATTCCCAGTGAGATACCATCAGCATAAAGCTCCTCCTCTCCCTTGGCTCGGGCCCTCTGGATTAGGCTATGCATTAGTGGGAATGAGAGGGAGGACTCGGGGTGCACGTACCTTGGAGATATAGTAGACACACTGCTGAAAAGTATACATAATCACTTCCTCTAGGACCGTCATGGCTTCCTCGCTGGCTGTGATGGTTGAGGAGAACAGAGACTCCTTAGAACCTAAAGGACAAAGACAGCAATGGAACGCATCAGAGCACAGGGCTCCAAACCAGACTACCGGGTCTGTAATTTAGTAGAATAGTCCCTCTGCGAGTCCACTGGTGCTGCTGTATTTCATTATGCAAAGTCCACTGACCGGTGTCGAACTGTCCTGGGGGGCTGGTGGTTCCTGTGTGGGACTGGGCGCCAGAATTTTAGGATTCTGTTCCTAACTCTTCCACCGAGCAAATCGCAGCTTCTTTGTGCCTCAGCACAAAAAGGGGGGTAGTTATCCTCTGTGCTTTCTCAGGAAGGAGACGATCCCTAATTTAGCGATAGTGGTAAAATGCATTCGGTTGCTGGGTGGAAAGCGCTATACAATATACAGAGCTCTTGATTAACAGCATGTGGCGGTAACTATTCCCGACTGGGAGGCGTAACTTACACGGCTGTCTCCTGATGTCTCCCAACAGTGAGGACTATTTCGGAGACCTGGAGAGACGCTTGCAGGGAGGAGGACGGATGCCTGAATTATTTCCTACAGACACTCCCAAATGGAAAAAAATCAGGTCGCAGATGCCTGCTTGGGACATTCACAAGTATGCACAACTTGCACTACTCTACCTGGCCACTTGGTGTCCCCATTGCACTAGTGAAATTAAAGCTGAAGGAACATGGGTCTGGCTTGACTTTAAGAAGCTGGCAGCTCAAGAGGGCTCTTTTAGGACAGAGGTTCAGAACGAGACGCCTTTCCCATCTGAAGCCATTTGAATGCCCAAGGAGACAGCGCTCCTGTTCCCTTGCATGGGCCAGGGTGCAGATACACTGGCTGGGCCAGGCTGAACCTCCCTGTTTATTGCCAGGATGAATGTAAGGCGGCAGTCACCCGATGAATTGAAGGCAGCAGCCTCCAGGGCTGTGACAGCCGCTCCCTGAATTCGCTCCAAGTCAGGAAAACTAACCTAGCTGCCAGCATCACCCTGCCCATTAGTCAGTCTCCAGAGCAGTGAGGGGCAAACCCCCATGAGTATCCCCCCCTTCCTCTCAGTGGGCCACCAGATGGTCGTAACCAAGACGGTCTCCCGGGATTGGGGAGTTTTGCTCACGGCGCTTGCGTACCTCCAATTTGTGGGCTGTGCGGACTGAACCATCGCAGCGCGTTGACTGGAGGCAGAGGGCGCGCACGGCTCGCACCGCCAATGTTGGGCACAATCTCCATGCGCCTCATGTCACGTGCCCCTGCTTTACGTGCCTGTCACTTGAGTCATAAAAAATCTGCGCGGCCCAAAGCCAGTGGAATCTGGCATCCCTGTGCGTGGGTCCAACAAAATGTCTAATGGGCCACACATAGAACCCTGGTGGGCCGCATGTAGCCTTCAGGCTGCACGTTGCTCACTGGATGGCAAAAGGGGCAACCGCCCCAGGCCCAGCAATTCAAAAGGGTCCAGGGCTCCTGGCCTCCATCCCAGGCCTTTTAAATCACTGCTGGTGCCCCAGACAGTGCTGTGTAGCTGGCAAGGGGCGGCTACCCCACCTGTACTGCCCCTTCCTCCTGAGGCCCCGTCCCTTCTGGGAGCATGCAGCCCAGTCACTCCCACCTTCCCCAAGGGCCCTGCAATTCTGTTGGCCCCTCTGTGCCCTGGAGATAATACAAATTCACACTGGCTGGGGGAGCCATTCCAGGAGGCCATGTCCAAAATCAAAAACTCCAACCCTGCCTTTGGCTGGTGCCTTTGCCTGCATCTCCCTTAAAGACGTGAACCGGCACCTCACTGTCCTTGCTGCATTGCGAGCAGGGAGCGACAGAAATCCCAATCTAAAAGCCTTAGCAGTGGCTGCTAAACAAACACATGGGTGAAGACAGGCTGCGGGGGTAATATTTCCCCTCCAGGCTAACATTTTTCTTCTAGCAATGCTTCAGTTTCAGTCCAGATTTGCAGCTCCGCCTGTCTCATCTGCTGACTATTTGTGCAGCTGGATGAAGTACTTTCCAAACCCTGCTTTGCATTTGGATCAGAAGAGAAGGTCTCGATGGCTGCCAAACTAGCCCCGCCCCCAGGTTCCTCTGATGTGGAATCAGAAGGCGGGAAATTCCATGACATCATCCACCTGAGCATTCCTCCAGTCCCACAGGCAGACGGTTGGTTCGTGAGGGACTTTTCAGCCACACACACTTAGGGGGTGGTTCAGGGGGGAAAGTTGATGCAGTTTTAAGGCTCAGGAAAGTGAGGGGCTGACAAGACTGAATCAACCCATGTGTCATGAAGGCAGGAGAATTGTAAACTGTCACACACACACAGCTCTGCTTAATGCATCCAAATCCTGGTCTAAGCCTTGCTTGCTATTTCAACAGCAGGACCCCTCATTGCTCTGCCAAGACACCTTAGTCTCAATCTGCTATTCTAATCCGGATCTATTTGGAACTCAGACCACTAATCACCCTGGTCTCTATCAAGGCTGGCAAATACCTACTCCAGAGCAGGCTGAGACCGCACAAACGCATTTCACTTGTGACCTAAGGTTGTTGCAAACCTACGTTTCCGACGTCACAAGCTATTGAAAGCATTGAAAAACCTGGCCCTAACAAGGTTTTCAAATCTGATGTGAAAAATAACCTTCTTCTTTCTCTGCAGAAGAAAACCTTGAGTGCTTTGACTGAAGCAACTTAAAATGCAAGCCCAATGCAGGATTTCAAGCCAGAAAATAAAGAGATGGCCCAGCATCATGGACAAACATAGTCAGAGCATGTTATAAACACTTTTGATCACATGCGAGGAGGTGGGGGTGACTGCAGAGAGGGGTATGAAGACACATTAGATAGCCCTTCCTGTGACCCATGTGCTCAGATTAAGGAAGCCCTTGATAATACATCTGGCCCTGAGCAACTGCCACTCAAACTCCCCTCCAGTTGCTCAGCTGTAGTAGGAATACTATGTAGTAGGAAGCCAGTCTCCTGTTTTGTTAGCGATCCATTTGGGCACTGGTGCTGATTTCTGTGAATCTATTTTTAAGTATTCACCGAAAAGTATTCACTTGCATGCTCATGTGGTCACCTCATCTTGAAAAAGATACCTTGACACTGGAGAAAACATCAGAAAAGGGCAACAAATTGCTTAGGGAGTTATGAAAGGGCAGCTATATAAGGAGAGATTAACAAACTGGGACTTCTCAGCTTCAAAAAGAGACGACTAAGGGAGGATAGGATAAAGGTCTGCCTGATGTGGAGAAAGTAAATAAGGAAAAGCTATGTGCTTGTTCCCATAACACAAGAAGTAGGGGTCACCCAATGAAATTATAGGTAGCAGGTTTAAAACAAACAAAAGGAAGTATTTCATCACACAATGCACAGCTAACCTATGGAACTCCTTGCCAGAGGATGTTGTGAAGACCGGGTTCAAAAAAGAACAAGATAAATTCATGGAGGATAGATCCATCAATGGCTATTAGCCAGAATGGACAGGGATGGGTATCCCTAGCCTCTGTTTGTCAGGAGTGGGACCATTTCATAGAATCATAGAATAATAGGACTGGAAGGGACCTCAAGAGGTCATCGAGTCCAGCCCCCCGCCCTCAAGGCAGAACCAAGCTCCGTCTACACCATCCCTGACAGATGTCTATCTAACCTGTTCTTAAATATCTCCAGAGAGGGAGATTCCACCACCTCCCTTGGCAATTTATTCCAATATTTGACCACCCTGACAGTTAGGAATTTTTTCCTAATGTCCAATCTAAACCTCCCTTGCTGCACTTTAAGCCCATTACTCCTTGTCCTGTCCTCAGAAACCAAGAGGAACAAATTTTCTCCTTCCTCCTTGTGACACCCTTTTAGATATTTGAAAACCGCTATCATGTCCCCCCTTAATCTTCTTTTTTCCAAACTAAACAAGCCCAGTTCATGAAGCCTGGCTTCATAGGTCATGTTCTCTAGACCTTTAATCATTCTTGTCGCTCTTCTCTGTACCCTTTCCAATTTCTCCACATCTTTCTTGAAATGTGGCGCCCAGAACTGGACACAGTACTCCAGCTGAGGCCTAACTAGTGCAGAGTAGAGCTGCAGAATGACTTCACGAGTTTTGCTTACAACACACCTGTTGATACAACCTAGAATCATATTTGCTTTTTTTGCAACAGCATCACACTGTTGACTCATATTCAACTTGTGGTCCACTATGACCCCTAGATCCCTTTCTGCCATGCTCCTTCCTAGACAGTCGCTTCCCATCTTGTATGTATGGAACTGATTGTTCCTTCCTAAGTGGAGCACTTTGCATTTCTCTTTATTAAACCTCATCCTGTTTACCTCTGACTATTTCTCTAACTTGCTAAGGTCATTTTGAATTATGTCCCTATCCTCCAAAGAAGTCGCAACCCCACCCAGTTTGGTATCATCTGCAAGCTTAATAAGCGTACTCTCTATCCCAATATCTACATCATTGATGAAGATATTGAACAGTACGGGTCCCAAAACAGACCCTTGAGGAACTCCACTTGCTATCCCTTTCCAGCAGGATTTAGAACCGTTAACAACAACTCTCTGACTACGGTTATCCAGCCAATTATGCACCCACCTTATCGTGGCCCTATCTAAGTTATATTTGCCTAGTTTATCAATAAGTCATCAATTTGATGACTACCTGTTCTATTCATTCCCTCTGGGGCACCTGGGATTGGCCACTGTTGGAAGACAGGAAACTGGGCTAGATGGACCTTTGGTTTGACCCAGTATGGCCGTTTTTATGTTCTCATAATTTCAAAATTAATTTTCAGCCTATGGGCTGGTTCACAAACTGCTTTGATTACACTGTACCCATTATTTGTGTTGCTTGACTGGTCATCTAAATCACATGGGATCAGTTAAGTCTGGAAAACAGAGTAACAAATTTTCTGGCACAAGTTTTCTGGCAAATATTAATTTGTGCTAAGATTCATGACGTTTCTGGGATTAACATGCAGCTTCATGAAACTCAGGTCATCCAGATACACATGGATGACATGTCCCCAACACAGCAGCGAACTGACCATGGGGCTTTTATTCACTAAAATATGCCCAAACCAGGGTTGTTGTTGTTGTAACTATTCAAACTGCTCTAATTTTGGGATAGAATTGCTCACACAGCAAGGTCTAAACACCTGAATTTCCCAAGGGTATAGCACTTGTCTCTAGTGCATATCACCTGAGTGGAAGAGCAATGCAAATTCAACAAAGATGTTAAAAACGTGTGAGGAGAAACACCCGCACATATAGAATGGAAGGGGGAGCACAAGGTTTCTCATCCTTGTGCATGCCTGGAACCCCCCGTCTCTTGCTAAGCTCCCTCCGCATGGAGCAATCTGGGAAGGGCAGAGTTTCCTGGTCTCCACAGACTCATGATTCCTGGTCTCCACAGACGCATAGAAATGAAGAAGAAGGGAACAGGTGTAGGAAAAAACCTCTAAAGTTGAAGGAGTTGCTCGTTCACCAGCCTGTGGTTTCATTGAGCTGGCTAGAGTTTGAAAATCAAAAGTATTTCGCTTACTTTTTTTCTTTTTAAAAATCTTCCCACAGATATTTCCTGTGGGAAGTCAAGAGGCCAAAAGACTGACTTTTAACCTTTCCCTCACCCTCTCATTTATGTTATTTCTTCCTCTCCTGATTCACCAAAATCTGCCCAGGCATGAGATATATTTAGATGACACTCTACGATGCTCCCTCCTCTACCCAAACCACCCCACACACACACTGAGCAGCAGCAGGGGTGCCATTTCAGATTTTGGTGGGCAGTGGGCAACCTGGGCATACCTTGATAAGGGGGGAGAGAGTGAAAGCATGGGTGGGGGGGACAGACTGAGGACAGCGGCTTCAGCAGTGTTACTGAGCATGCTCAATACAAGCCAAACAGCAAATGGGGGAGGGGGACCGACTCCATTCACCCTCTCCCCTTCCCCCCAGTCCCGCCCCACACACACATATCATCTCTTGCTAGGGTTACTAAAGCACTGGAAAACTCTAGGTTTTTGGGGCAGATAACTTGGCAGTTAGCTAGCAGGAGCACTGTATCTAATTCCCAGATAAAAGAAAGAAAATGTAAATAAATATTAGACCCACTGAGCTCTAATATTAACAGTCTGACATGTTGAGGCAAACCACTTGAGGGACACTGGTTAGCCTTAAAATATTAATAAATATTCTTACTGTCCTTACTTTCTTACTAACTGCAGAACAGCCATACTGGGTCAGATCAATGGTCCATCTATCCCAGTATCCTGTCTCCCAACAGTGGCCAATGCTTCAGAAGGCATGAACAGGAGAGGCATTCCTCAAATGATCCATCCCCTGTCGCCCATTCACAATTTCTGGTCCATAGAAACTAGGGACACCATTCCTTCCCATTCTGGCTAGTAGCCATTGATGGATCTATCCTCCTTGAAGTTATTTTGTTCTTATTGGAACCCTATTATCATTTGGGCCTATCCACCATTTCCTGGCAAAGAGTTCCACTGGTTGACTGTGAAAAAATAATTTGTTTTAAATCTGCTACCTATACATTTAACTGAATGAGGTTCTTGTGTTATGTTAGCGAAGGAGTAAATAACATTTTCTTAATCTATTTTTCCACGTCATTCATGATTTTCTAGACCTCTAACATATCCCCCCATCCTCAATATAGCCATTTATTTTCCAATCTGAAAAGTTTCACTCTTGTTAATCTCTCCTCATATGGAAGCTGTTCCCTACCTCTAATCACTTCTGGTGCTCTTTCTGTGCCTTTTCCAAATACAATCTATCTTTTTTCAGATGGAGTGGCCAAATCTGCATTCAGTCTTCAAGATATGGGCATACCATGACTTTATATAGAGGCAATATGCTATTTTCTGTCTTATTATCTATTCTTTTCCTAATGATTCCCAGTGTTCCATTAGTTTTTTCTTTTTTAGCCTGCCACTGCATATTGAGCAGATGTTTTCAGGGAACTATTCACAATGATTCCAAAATCTCTTTCTTGAGTGTTAACAGCTAATTTAGACCTGACCATTTTTGTATGTATAGTTGGGATTATATTTTTCCACGTGCATTACTTTGCATTTATCAACACCGAATTCCATCTGCCCTTCTGTTGCCCAATCACCTAGTTTTTTTGTGAGATCCTTGTGTAACTCTTTGCAGTCAGTTTTGGACTTGGCAATTTTGTAGTATCTGCGAATTTTGCCACCTCACTATTTACCCCTTTTTCAAGAACATTTATAAATTTAACAGCGCATGTGCAAATGCAAATCCCAGCAGCCCAACACTCATTCCTACTCCCCCTTTCACCACCATCTTTTAAGTACCTGGCAATGTTTGCATGATGACCTAATGATCTTTCAATTGCTGGAATGACCAGCCTTGTGTTATTCTTAATCATCTGCCACCCTCGTTTTATAACAAACTCCCTGCCCCAAAAGCAAAGCTGCAAGCAGCTCACACTCTGTTGCATTTAAGAACTGCCTCTGGAGCCAGGGCATGCAGACTTCAAGTATGAAATCCAGGGGTTCAAACGTCAGGGGGGCTACTGACTCCTTGACCACCCCTTAAATTGCACCCTTGAGCATCAACTTGTCCGTTCAGGATGGTCCCAATTCAGCCATCCAGCTCAATTCACTTAAACACCAGCTTAAATTTTGCCACAGGCATACATTCCATTGATATCAATGGGATTTAAGAATGGGCTGAAAGTTAAACAGGTGCCAAAGTTCTTTGCTGAACAGGGCTGGATTTACGCATTCACTTAAATGATTCGCTGAAATAGGACCTGAAATGGGCATGTGTAAATCGCTCTCCCTTATAATTTGCCTGGAGTTTTAAGCAAATGTTGCTCATGTCACAAACCCAGATTTCTGCCTTTACTTGCATGCTCGCTGCTTCACTCTTGCACATGCCATGAACTTCACTCTCCCAGAGACCATTCCCACCAGGGGAACAGACCTATTTAAAGAATATTCTCTCTAGACAGCAACCCAAATCCAGCTGTTCCCACCGATTATAGCCCAGGAGGGAGCAAATGCCACCAGCCATGGAAGACAGATGTCCCGGAATCTCTCTGGGGATATTAAAGAGGAATGCAAGCAGGTGTTTGTCTCTGTGGCTACGTATACACTGCAGATATTTGTCAGCAGAGAGTAAGCTAATGAAGCGCTCATTAGCATTTGTCATACAGTCATTTGCATATTCTGTGCCGATGCTTTTTGCACAAGAGGTTTTTGTGCAAAACCAAGCAGTGTAGATGGGTCCGTTTTGAGCAAAAAACTCTTTTGCCCAAGATCCCTTATGCCTCAAAATAGGAGTTCAAGTTAGGGCTTTAATTTGGAATCCCATTTCACTGCCACATGTAGATGTGGGCAATTACTTCGGGCTAGTCAATTTCTAAAAATGGCGATCGGCCGGGAACATGCTAATGAAGCGCGGGATATTGAACTAGGGGGCTAGTGTAGACATACCCTTAGTAATAATACTTCCAATATTGGTTGTTTCCCATGTTACTGGATAGAACTGGCTTTAAAAAATAAATTTCAAATTTCTTTTGTCAAAAAACACGGACAAAGTTTTACAAGTTGTTCTGTGAAAAGCATCTCTGCTTTTCAGCCAACCCAACCCCAGCATTTGTGAACAGACATTTCTGTGCATCAGTATGCTTCTCCTTCATCTTCAGTTTCAAAACGACTCAGTCTTTTTGCCCTGTGTCCTCTCTCTGCCTTTTCTCACTCACTTTAAAGCTGACCCAAGAATACTTAGCCATGCTGTGTCCAAGAATGACCCAAGATTTCCCTGAGTGATGCAGAAACAGACTTATGATCCGATAAGTGGATATTCCAATGAGAAGAAAATCCATTCTAAAGCTGCCTTTTACCAACAGAGAGAAACTGACCAAGGATGTGAGAATAATAAGGAAGCTACTTGAATTCAGACTAGCACGGACTAGATTCACAGAATGCAGCTGTACTAGGGCATTACTAGGCAAGGAGGAATGAAGATACGGTGAGATCTTTTCCCTGTGGAAATCAATGGGAGTTTTGCCATTGACTTCAGTGGAGCTGCCATCTGACCCCAGTGAATAAGGCCAGTGGAAGGAAGTCATGACACCCAGCAATGCAGAAAGCCGCTGGGCCATCCTAAAAAATGCCACAATGGAGAAGAAAAAGACTGCTGTGCCAGCAAGGCTTCATAAAAGGTTGTCCGAAGAGAAGAACACACAATGATGGCAATGGTACTGCAATGGAAGAGTGGCATGATGAGCAAAGAAGAAGAGAGAGACCATTAGGAATGGCCAACTACCAACAAGGACTGTAAAACCAGAGGGAGCGACTTTTACAAATCTACCCAGAGGGATAGTGTCGATGCCCAGTCCCTGTGTTCTACTGGGGTGGACGGGCAATAAAAAATGAGGAAGAAAAGCAAGGGGGGATTTTCAAAATCATTCTGCATTTGCCTAGCTCAGTGGCTCTCAACAAGGGGTACTTATACCCTTGGGGGTACACAGAGGTCTTCCCCGGGGTACATCAGCGTATCTAAGCATTTGCTCAGTGTTACAACAAGCTACATGAAAAGCACTAGCGAAGTCAGTACAAAGTAAAATTTCATACGATGACTTATTTATACTGTGCTGTGCACTGTACCCTGAAGTATAAGTACAATATTTATATTCCAGTTGATTTATTTTATAATGGTATGGTAAAAATGAGAAAGTGAGCAATTTCTCAGGCATAGCAGCCTGCCTGACTCTGGGAGCAAGGAGATGTAAGTGAGATGAAACTTGGGGGGGGGGGTACACAAGACCATCAGACTCCGGAAAGGGGTTCAGCAGTCTGGCATGGTGGAGAGCTGCCAGTAGTGCGGTCTGTGGGAGCCTGGCCATTTAAAGCAGCAGGAGCAGAGTTGGGCCAACCCTGAGTGCTTTTGACAAGTCTCCCTGTAAATTAACACAGACTCAGCAATGGTGAGAAACGTAAAGAAAACCAAGTGGGGTGACTGGAAGCTTACGCAAACAGCGAGGAAGAGCAGGGCTGGCCATATGATGGTGGGGAGGCCACCAGGCTGCTAGAAAACCCAGAGAGAGATTCAAAGACCCAATCCATTTCAGGATCTTGCCTTGACATCGTACCGAGCCCTGCCAGGGATGAAGTGAACCCCAACTCCAAAGGTTTTATCATTTCACGTTCCCAGCAGCAGCTCATGTGCACCCTGCACTTCGTTAGGATAGCAGTATTTTTAGCTGACAGGCACATTTTTTTGGAACTCTCACTGGTTAAGAATGCACCCTCTGTCCTACCCTCCCACCCACATGTCGGTCTTTACATCTCGTATCAGCATGGGAACCAAGATAGCACAGGACGTGGAGAGCGTCCAGCACCCAGATGGTTTGGCTCTTGAGCACTTTGCTCCCTCTCCCTCCGAGGGGAATGAGAAAACGAAATGAGGCCAGGCTGAGAGAGAAGCCCAGCTAATCCCCTCACCATATTAGACTCCCTGTGGCTGCAAGCTGTCACCACTCATTTGATAAAGGGGATTATTTCAGTCCCAAGAGTGCACAGGGCTGGAGGACTTAGCAGCACTGAGAGCTAGTGGTGTTTCCAGAGGCAGGTAACCAGTCTGGTCTGTGATCGAAGGGATTCACTTCATAGGGCGGAGGAGAGGGGAGGCTGCAGAATGCAGAGCAAGGGGTGGCCTAGAAAGGATACTCCCAGAGTCGCCGCCTTACAATGTGACTTCCCTTTTCTCTTAGCTCAGTGGCCAGGACTAAAAGCTCAGGGAAGGGATCTTGGGTATCAACACATGGCTACCAGCCCATTCTTGATGACAGAAGTTATGGTGACCACTTGGTGCAATGGGATCCATGCCCCCAAAATTGTATCCATTCATGGCTTCAAAAGGCTACACGCAAGAGCTCATCATTGCACCATCCCCTCCAGACAAGGTGGCTGAAACCCAGCTGGGAAAAGTGGTTTGGTTTCCTGGGAAGGTATACAGAAGATGGATGTAGTCCTCTGGTGAGAGAGGAGCTAGGGCAGGGCTATTTGCATATTTTTGCATATATATTTGCATGTACATGCTACCACACTTAAGCTGCGGCCCTCAGCATGTGCTGTGAGTATCATTGTGGCCCCTGGGGCTTCCAAAGTTGAGTAGCCCTGAGCTAAGGGGTGAGCTGAGTAGTCCTGAGGAGGAACCCTGGGAATAGCCAAGCCTCGGGGAATGTTTGATCTGAGCTCTATCTTCTTACGAATCAACCCAAATCCCAGGAAGAAGGCGAGTTTTGATTTTGGTTTTGCGCCAGTTGGGAAAGGCACTTGCTTTCACCCTCCTTTCACATGTGCTTGAAAGGGGCCCTCCTGTGCTCTGAACCCTGCTCTAGTTTTAAACACCCAACCCCTGATTGTAAAACTGACTTCACTTCAGCCTCCTTGTTTACTTTCACACCTGCAACTTCATGGGTGAGTGTGACGGGCCGTCAGCAGCCCGCACTAGCACGGGGCAGGCAGTGGCCCTGGCTGTGGAAGAGTGCCCGGGAGGGGCTGCCTCGCCGGCGCACCGGCGGGAAGGCGCGCCCACCGAGCACTGCGAGGCGCGGAGCCCTGCGGCCACAGGGATTAATGCCGGCCGGCGAGCCGGGCTGGACGGACGAACCCCCGGCAGAGGGCGCCGAGACGCAACTCCGCCCCCTGTGTCCCAACGCAGGGACGCCGGCCCCGCCAGGGTCGGGGACGAGGGAGACGGCGTGACCTCCGGTGGGAGGTTCAAAAGCCACCCCAGAGCCAGGGCAAGGAGGAGGACGCCAGGGAGACCATTCCTCCCTTCCCGGTGGAGACAGGGAGATGGGACATGGGGGGAAGCTGCGGAGCAGAATCCTGCTCCACCCCGACGAAGAGGTAAGGATCGCCGGCTTGGGCCCAGAAACCGCAGACTTGAGGGCGGCTAGGAAGCAGCCCGGGGCAGGGTCCTTCTGGCGCCCGTGGGTTGATGCGTTACGGGGTGGGACCCCGTCAGCTGGGTAAGGGTCAGCACCCAAACCCTTAGGGCCCCAGGCTGGGACCCGGTGGAGAGGGTGGGCCCGGGTCCCCCTAGTCCCCTAGATTCCTCTGGGCTGCACCCAACGCGGGAGAGAAGGGAGCAAGAAGGAAACGGGAGGCACCGCCACCCCAAGAACCGTGGGGAAAGACTGAGGCGCCCAGGAGGGGAACTGGGAGCACCGGGCTCGCTGGGCACAGGTGGGGAGGGCGTTGGGAGCTTGCGCCCATCGAAATTCTGAAACCGTAGGAACCCGATGGCGGGCTCGCTGGGCCGTGACCCTGAGGAGGGGGTTGCGTGCTCGCGCCCGGAACTAGATCCGTCACAGGGAGCAATTCTGCACTCGGCATTGATCAGCGGGTGGCTGAGAAAGCAAAGGCCCAGCAGTACTGTCTGGCTTCCGCAAGCTACAATCAATCGCCAGTGGACACGCCACAAAAGGCACCACAGTTTATTCATTCAAGCATCTGCTCAGAGAAGGCCCCGGAGAGCTGGTAGGGCCCTCGGCACTATGGCTACGTCTACACTGCAGGCTTTTTGCACAAGAACAGCTGTTCTTGCGCAAAAACTTGCAAAGTGTCTACACTGCATGCGCATTCTTGTGCAAGCAAATTTACAGTACAGCGTCGGAAAACAGGGCTTCTTCCGGAAGAGTTATTCCTCTCCCCACAAGGAATAAGTCCTCTTGCACAAGAGCTCTTCCACAAGAAGGCAGTGTAGACAGGCAACATGAATTTCTTGTGCAATAAAACCCTTTGCTAAAATGGCCATCAGAGCTTTCTTGAGCAAGAGAGCGTCCACACTGCCATGGCAGTGCACGTGGCAGTGTGGACACGCTCTTGTGGAAGACCTTTTGCACAAGAACTCTTGCGCAAAACAGTTCTTGCGGAAGAAGCCTGCAGAGTAGCCGTAGCCTCTGGGTGAAGCTCCCTTACCTTCCACAAACCCCCACATAGACCTAAGGGCATATCTGGGATAAAGAGGCAACATGGTAGTCTCTGGAGTCAGGCTGGAGGTGCCTGCTGGAGCAGCAACAGAGGAAAACACCAGCGAGCCAGTGTGATGCTACACCTCCCCCCTTTGCCTGATATTTCACACAGTGGCACATGGCAGGGGAAGTTTTGTATCAAGGAGGCGTTTCAGTATCACAAAGCGTGAATCCTACCCTTGACATCCAGCTCCTCCTCCAGGCTCTGGATGTAGATGGGGGATTTCTGTTGGATAAAGTACAGGAGCTCGATGGAGTTGGACATCCAGAAGAGAATGTGCTGCAGGTCCGGGAGCAGGTCTGTGACAGCGAAGCGGGACAGGGATCCAGGATCCTGCCTAGCGAGACAGAGAGGACAAGATGAGAGTGTCAGACTACAATCAGGACAAAGGAGGTTGCAGTATCAGTCTCTCTGTGCACACGAGGCCCCTGGCTATGGGAAAGGTTTGGGAGCTGAAAACACTCAGCTCCTCTTGGGGTCAGGCCCTTTACAGAGCCCTGCAAACACCGAGCAGACTGTTTACAGCCACCTGGGATTCTGTGTGAATTCAAGGCTGATGACTGGCTCTTGCTCCAGAGGCTGAGTACAGTGCAGAGAGCAGAGGGGAGAGCTTCCCACATACTGACCCTACACATGAGCCTCAGCATCACTGGGATCCAGGGGTACTACGCTCTCTTTAGCCCTTCAACCCAAGGGGCCACTAGGCTGCCAGGGGGACGCTGAGCTCTGGGATGTGGGACCACCTGTTTTTTTAAATCAAAGTTAATCCTGATAATAAATAATCAGAACAACAAAGCAGCATTGCACAGAGACTAATGTTCCGCACGTGTCAATTCTAACGGGTTAATCACGGTTCTCCTGAGTTAACCCAGGGCCTATACAAACCAAAAACCAACCTGGAAAATTTCTTAACTGACAAAGCACTTTTTCTATGCTACAATAACTCAAAAATGGTCAGAGGGGATTTCTGATCGCTTTATAAAAAAACCCTCACTTCGAACAATCCTGAAGAATTTCAGCCTCAAAAGATACGTGAGAAATGTTGTAAGCCACTGAAAAACAGGGACTTTGGGCAAAAATACTTCCTGGTAGCTATGTGTATACGGTTGCTCACACAACACAATAACGAAGCGGCACCTTTACACAGCCCCGATCAGAAGAAGCTGAACAATAACAGATGGATTTGTTTATCGTTAGCATATTGTGATGTACCATAACCCCATGAAACTCCTTAGCCCCAAGTCATCTGGCTGCCCTACAGTTCAGCCTGGAGTTTACACCTTCTCTCCTGGTTGTCGAATGGTCAGTGTGTCTATGCCCCTGCAGTTCACGGTTACACAAGGGAATCAATGGAAGCTCCGTACACGGAAAGGGGCATCGTCAAGTTTGCTGCTGTTGGACACCTGTGAATAGCTGCCACTAACTGCAATGGGAACCACATATGCATATGTAAGGATGGAATGTAGCTCACAGTACCAAAGAGTCTCTTGAACTCCTGTATCCTCTACTTTAATCCCCTTTCTCTGTCCTTACTCTATGTGTTTATTCCCTCTTTAAGGTGACACTCCCCAAATCTAACCTCCACAGGGTCTAATATGTACTCAGGGCCAAAGTTTTCTAAAGAGACTAGTCATTTTGGGGCTTTAGTTTTGGGAGTGTCCACCTTTAAGATACCAGGAAAAGGATCTGGATTTGCAGAAAGTGCAAAGTACCCACCTCTGAAAATCAGGCTCCTGTCAAGTGCACCCAAAGCAAGATCCCACTTTTGAGGATCTTGCTTTTAATACGAAGAAATCTAACAACCGTGGCTGGCTTCCCTGCTGCTTGTGATAGCTGGCACTGCAGGCACGAACGGCAAGCGTGCAAGAGTTAAACACACAGTTGCACAACTTCACACGACAGGGGGAAATGCAGCCCTGCAGAGTCAGGTGTTCTGGAGTATTAATTTACTAATTTAGCTCTTTTGATGTTTGGAAAATAGTGTGAGGAAAAGTAGGACAACACCAGGCCCCTGGGGGACAAATTGGGGTTGGCTCCAGCACAAACACAGGAAGCAGAGAGGCAATTAACCCATTTGGGGCATGAATGCACCTCAAGTCCATGTGCAAAGAAACCCAGACTGCGGAATCACACGACCGCAGAAGAATGCATGTGCAGGTGCCTGGTGTAAGAGTGTATCAATGGGGCTGAAAGGCAGCATGGCCTAGTGGCTAAGGCACGGCATAGGATTCAAGACAGCTGGGTTCAAATCTCAGCTCTGGTAAGTGTCCTAGGGTAAAGTCACTTCATCTTTCCATACTTGCTCTCCCATCCCTTTGCCTATTTAAGTTTTGAGGGACTGTCCCTACATGTCAAACACAACAGGGCCCCAAGGGGTTACTATGAAATAATGAGAAGGGAAATCTCTATTCACCTACCATTTGCCCTTTAAGGGCCTAGGTTGTTTTTTAATGGCCCCCAGTGCTGGCCCAGATGCTCGCACTCCATTGTCTAAGGGCATGCCTGCACTTTGAACTGTGGAAGTGGTTCCAAGCCAGAGGAGACATACTGGCATGAGCTCTGAGCAGGCTAGCATGCTAAAAACAGAGCTGGCCCTAATACACACCTAGCTAGGATCTTTGGTGGGCCTGCGCTCTGGGCAGCTAGCCCCTATGGCTACTCACGCTGCTGTGGCTATACTCCATATTTTAGCATGAGAGGTAATACTAGCATGTCTCCTGGAGCTGGGAATTATCCTCACACAGGGGTGGGCAATAAGATGGGCGGTTAGCCAGGATTAGCCCTTTTTCGAGCCGTCACCACTTTATTTACCTACGCTGCTTGTGGCTCCCATTGGCTCTAGATTGCCATTCCTGGCCACTGGGAGCTGCAAGAAGTGGCACAGACTGGTATACTGCTTCCTGAAGTTCCCATTGGCTGGGAATGCTGATCTGCAGCCAATGGGAGCTGCCATCGCCCATACCTGTGGAGGTGCAGGTCAATGCAGCAGCAAGGGCCCACCAGGGGCTAACCTCTTTCTCTGTTCATAAGAGGAAGTAGGAGTGTGGCAGGAGGGAGGCAGAGAGAGTAAAGACAGGTGACACTTACTGCTGGGACTGCTTTTCGGCCAGCTCTTTCGTTTTCTCCTAGGAAGATGGGGAGGAAAAAGCACAAGTGAATATGAGAAAATCATAATAGAGAGAGAGACAAGGACACAAACATGCACGCACACACTCAGAGGAAACAGTACTATCTGCATCAGGAGCTTGGTATAGTTTTGTCAGGGACTGACTGGGCTGGCTATGCTGTGCTTTGTTGGAAGGCAGAGCAAAACTTCAGTCACTAATTTTTTTTCTCCTCATGCCAAAAATTATATTGAAAATACCTCTTGTAGACTGGCTGCATATCGAAGGCACTTTCTAGCTACTGCAGCTGTTGAGCATGGGCAGTTCAGTGAAAGGCACCCCCGGCCCAGATGCCATGGCGACCAGCGCACTCCGGTTGTAATATAATTACAATATATGTTGCAAGTGCACAAGAAGGAACGGGCTGGGAGAGAAGGTGGGAGACGGAAACTATGCAATTGCCTAGAATATAATTACGCAGACACAGCCTTGGTTTTTGTTACACTGTACAATATGCAGGTGTTTATTTCAGGCTACGTTGCCCACTGGGACTCCTGTGGCTGTCTGACTGCGCCCACCAGAATGACTGTTATTTCAGTTCTGATTTGCGGCACCAGCTCTCAGGTTTTATCTACCCGCGCTCTTCCCCTTCACACTTCTCCCCTCTGCTACCACAGATGCACTCATGTTAGCCACCGTGGCTAGGCTAGACAGGCCACGGCCGTTCTAACCACAGGGCTCAGAGCAGGGCTACAGGTGCTTCAAACACTGGGGCTGTGTCTAGACTGGCCGCTTTTCTGGAAAAACTTGCCAGCTGTCTACACTGGCCGCTTGAATTTCCGCAAAAGCACTGACGATCTCATGTAAGATTGTCAGTGCTTTTGCGGAAATACTATGCTGCTCCCGTTCGGGCAAAAGTCTTTTTCCGAAAAACTTTTGCGCAAAAGGGCAAGTGTAGACGTAGCCTGGGGGCGGCCTGCTGCTTCATCTGGGTAGCAATGGCGAGAAATGAAGTCTGGTGTAAACAAGGCCGGGGTGGTGCGGCAGGAGAACGAAGTGATCCCTGACAGGGAGGGCAGCCCCAAACACTGATTCCACTCAGTTAAAGCAAGTGCCATCTCCTCCCCACACCTTCCAGGGCAGGTAGGCAGCAACATGGAGGACGGTGCTGCACGGTAGCTGGCGAGTCTGCCCAGTGACCAGGCAGACAGTGAACACAATGACCCTGGCCTGCAGCAGCCTGCCAAACCAGACTTCTCCTATGCAGCAGCAGCAGGAGGTTCGAGCCGTTCACTCAGCCGGCAGTGGGCACTTCCGAGGGCTGTGAAAGGAGGAGCAATGCCGAGCCAGGCCACGGGCCACCCCACCTACTGTTGTTACAGCTGACCCAGGAGGGGCTGAATATCAAACATTTAACTGGGGTTTGCCCTTTCCTTGCACCTTCCCACCCCAGCAATAACCACCCATCTGTGTTCCCTAGCAACCCCATCAGCCCAAACCCCTGGGATGGGGGAGAGATGAGGCTCGGGTGTGATGGACAGGGTGGGCTCCTCAGTAAGAAACCTTCACAGGAGCGGCCAAGGCCTGCCAGCCTCTAAGAATTACATGGGATCTACAGCGTGGCTCAGAGCTGCCACTCTCTTTAATCCAGAAGAGCTGCTGAGCTGGATGTCCAGACAGAGCCTCGCGAGCTGGGACTCAAAGCCTGAAGGCTGCACGACTGTGTGACAGGGCGGGATGGTGGCGATTTGCTTCTTGGAGCTGCCCACGTGGCCCTTGGATGGTCAATGTTTGGTTGCCCCACCCTAGGCGATGAGTTCCGAGAAGAGACCCTGCAATACCCCTAGGTGCCCTCTATTTTGTCCATCCTTGTGTGGAATAAATGTTATGTGCACCGAGGCATGTGCGAATGTGTACCACCCATAGGAATACATGCAGCTGGCTATGAGGGCTCTGCTAATCAGCTAATCACATCGGCATTGGAATCTCTCCCAGGTGGCCACCCACCCGCATGGCTTAGAGGGAACACTGCCCGGCACTTCCCCCTGTCGCCCGACTCCCCTAGGAAAGCTCACGGACTGACCCACACTGTCCTCTGAATCATTTTGGCTGACTTGAGCAGCAGCTGGCCGAAGTCACCCGGCTCGAAGCTGGTGGCAGAGTGCTGGATACAGAGGCACAAAAGGAAGGCTGGCGTCAACTTGTGGTCGTCGCCCCCAGGCTCGATCAAGGTCACGATCCTTCTCACCAGCATGTCCTCGGCAGCTCTCTCATACTCCAGCTGAAGCCTCTTCCTGGCTGACCGGTGTCCGGAAATGGGGGAGGGCCCGTGCTTCTTGGAGGAGGAGCCCCTTTCTTTCAGCTGGCTGCCACACATCCTACAAGTCACCGGTGCCTCGGGGTCCAAGGCTCGGTGCATCGATTTCAGCCTCATCAGCGTTTGGGCCGGCAGCGGCTGGGCCCTCACGGGGTCCTTGTAGAGAAGCAGGTAGTAAAGCCCCAAGGAGAGGAGATCTCCGTGGTGCAGCACAATCGTCCTTCCCACTGCGGAGAAGTTGACGGACACACTGGCCCCCGGGATGGGCTCTAGGACCAGCTTCTCCTCCGAACGCTGTCGGGAGCGGCTCGACATCTTGATCCGCCGGATGGTGCAGTGAAGGGGCAGGATGTCCGGGGCGAAGAGGCTGATGCTGGGTTTGCTGGACTGAGTCCGCTGGCCCACGGTGTGCTGCTCACGGTTCAGCAGGTAAACTAAGCTGTCCTGTAACGCAAGCATAAAAACCGGTAGCAAAGCAGACCCGAGCTGTGAGCAGCTGCACAAGTGACTTGCTCTGACAGGGTGGAAAGCCATTAAAATAGCGTTTTCCCTCTGGCCACGCCTGGACTCCTCAGTGCCGTGGCCTCTTGCAGTTCCCTGGGTGCCCACAGCTCACAGTTTTGCACTGCAGCACTATTTTTTATTCCAATCACTGCAGAGCTTTCCCCAGATTATCATTTGAGTTCGTGGAGTCGTGACTCATGCAGCAGAAGAGACAGGAGGACTCGGAGCAAATTAGCATGCATCTCAATTTACATGGCACTTGCTGTGTAACTATACTGTGCTTATCCCATCCCTACACAAACCTGCTAATCCATTTGGTACCATTATCCAGGTCGCTGTGCAACCTACATCCATCTCCCTTAACTACAGCTCGGGAGGAAGGTTATATAACTCCTCTTAAACTGGATAGCTACTCCAGCATAATGAGTGCCAGTAACTAACATCGGGATTAACAGTGCCTTTTGAGTGTATGGATACAGAATGAGTGAACTACCACTCCTAGGATGCATTGCCAAGTGAGCAAACAGCTGAATTGACCCACTAAATCTGGTATATTCCGCTAGTTTGCAAACACTAAGGCTGTGTCCAGACTCCATGCCTCCGTCGACGGAGGCATGTAGATTAGCCAGCTCGGAAGAGGGAAATGAAGCCGCGATTAAAATAATCGCGGCTTCATTTAAATTTAAATGGCTGCCCCGATCTGCCGATCAGCTGTTTGTCGGCAGATCGGGAGAGTCTGGACGCGATGCCCCGACAAAGAAGCCTTTCTTCATCGACACAGGTAAACCTGGTTTCACGAGGCTTACCTGTGTCGATGAAGAAAGGCTTCTTTGTCGGGGCATCGCGTCCAGACTCTCCCGATCTGCCGACAAACAGCTGATCGGCAGATCGGGGCAGCCATTTAAATTTAAATGAAGCCGCGATTATTTTAATCGCGGCTTCATTTCCCTCTTCCGAGCTGGCTAATCTACATGCCTCCGTCGACGGAGGCATGGAGTCTGGACACAGCCTAAGAGATAGTTCCTTCATTGCCCCCAACCACTTCTACGTGACTAACAGAGCGTGCAGTCCTATACACCCATTCTCCGGACAAAGTTGGTCTGGCCATCAGCATGCTCCCATGTTAACTCAAATGAATTCTTCATTTTCTGGAAGATTGATGCGCTGGTGATCGATCTTCCAGAGTTTGATTTAGTATGTCTAGTAAAGACGCACTAAATCAAACGCTGAGGGTATCCCCAGTGATGCTGGAACTCCTACTCCTCATGAGGAGTAAAGGAAGTCAATGGGAGCATTTCTCCCATTGACCTCCTGTTGTGGAGATGGTGCCGAATGTCAAATCAAGGTAAATTGACTCCAGCTATGCAATTAACGTAGCTGGAGTTGCATATCTTAATTCGACATTCCAGGTAAGTATAAACCCATTAATCACTGCTCAGTGCCACTCCCTGACTGGAATTGGGACACTCTAGAACTCTGAGTGTTGCTGTCTGCAAGGTTAAGACCAGAGAGTTTTATTCGCTCTTTGTTAGTTTTTTTTTCTTCCCCTCTCAATTCCCTTCTTGGGCTACAAAAGCAGGCAGCAGCTAAGATGAAATCACACAGAACCTAAGTCTGCCCTCAGTTACACAAGTGCATCTGACACTGATTTCCATGCGTGAGGCTAGAGCAGGACTCTTTCTCTCTTGCACAGGCAGTGGGATGTAGTGGTAAGAGCAGGGGACAGGGAACTAGAACACAAAGACTCTGTCCCTGACTTTTCCACTGACTTGCTGTGAGACATGAGCCAGTTCACTTAACCACTCTGTACCTGTTTCCTCTATCTGTAAAATGGGAATAATGGTGGTAGTTGTTCTAGAAGATGGCAGTACACCCTCCAGTAAGCAGAGGTAGCACAATACCATCTGGCAAGGACTATCAGGTCTGTATTTCCACAGAACAGAACACGAAATCTTAGCAAACTCTGGCATTCAGCCCTTGAAAAACCAGCTAGCAGGTCAGTAGCTAAAAGATGAGACCTGTTTGCTGCCATACTCCAAGTGCATACTCGGTCTGGGGAGGGGTTGAAATTTCCCCCACTGCCCAGCTACGTATCACTTTGGTGGGGTGTTACACTGGCACAGACGGCGACAGAGGTAAGACCCCCTGGAAGCCAATGGAAGCCGTGTGGCGCTCTGTCACTGCAGGCTGCCTGGCTGCAGACTCAGGCTGACGGCACTTTGTGGGTTTATGTCACACACGAAGGCTTCTTTTTATCAAGAAATTTTTAATTCTGCTTGGCACAGGCACCCTGGCCAGTGCCTTCGCCAAGCCTGGGTGGTATTTATTATACTGCACTATGGCACGCTATGTAGTGCAGCGGCTTCACACTGCATTAACCATCGTGCTTTATGGGACATTCCCAAAGGGCAAACCCAGGATACTCTGGGCAGACCTTAATTTCAGGCTGCCTGTGCCCTCTCCACCCTTATTCCTGGGCTCTCGGGTGAGCAGGACTGGACTGACCCGAGCAGCAGATTCTCATGCCTGCGTGCTCCATATCACAGCTTTGCCCTGGCTCCAAAGAGAAGTGACTTTTAACAGTAGCCGAGAACAGCGCTCCAAACAGGCAGGCGCCCTGGCAGCACAGTCAAGAGACTGCTTAAATATTGTTTCAGGAAACTCGACTCTCCCTCAAAACACCAGGCAGGGGCAAGCCACACGTGCAGCCAGCAAGAGCGGCTGCAGGGGTTACTAGCAACTTTGTTCTAGGACAGGGCTACTCAACTTTGGAAGCCCCGGGGGCCACAGTGATACTCACAGTTCATGCCGAGGGCCGCAACTTAAGTATGGTTGCATGTACATGCAAATATATGCAAATAGCTTATTTCACACTGACGGGAATAAATACAAAGCACTTCCCACAATGCCCCAGCGCTCCCGGCACCTCCTCCCTGAGGGCTAGATACGCTGTTGCCCTGTACCCGTCTGTTCCAGCCAGCCCGTCCGCTGGCATCTTTCAATGCTCACTCCAGGTGGGAAATGCCTCGCTGTTGTGTTCTCAGTGGAGGCCAAAGGATCCCACCTGTGGGCTGCATGCTGAGCCCTGCATAAACCCTAACCGCACTGCAGGCCACAAACGGGCTGCAGGCCACATGCAGCCCACGGGCCATGTGCTGAGTAGCCCTATTCTAGGATCTCCCTTCCCTGGGCAGGGAGCTGCAGCTGCCCACATTCCAAGTAGGTCTCTGGGCTCCAGAACAGCAGCAAATGCCGCGCAGTAAAGCACCTCAGTGTCTGAAAACCCACATGTCCCCCAGGGACCTACAGGACCTGCTGGACTGTCCGGAGCGGATGAGCATGGGCGGCAGAGGGAGCGCACAGACCGTGGGTGTAAGGAAAGCCTCACAGCGTGGAAGACTGGGTGCTTACATGCTGGTAGCTGTAGCCCTGCAGGAGTAGGAGGTGAGGGGACTGGTAGAGGGAGTACCGCATGCTGCTGCCGTTCTGCTCCGCCGGAGGAGCCTGCTGTTCCTCCCTCGAGCTCTCCAGGCCGCGGACGTTCTCGGGCAGCGTGGAGTAATGTCTCTTGAGCTCTTCCTCGGGGGAGCCCACGTGACTCAGGCTGGTCTCGCTGACGCTGCGTCGGAGGGTTGGTGGCGGGGAGTGTCGCTTGCACCCTGTCAGCAGGGTCATGGCGCCCTTCGCCCGGTTCCTCTGCAGCTTCCGAGCCTGGGCGTTTATGCCTAAGGGCGAGAGCAGCATTCAGTGCTGGGCCATGCAAACAACTCCCCTGCCTTTCTGCCCGGTGCCATTCTGACCTGGGGAGTAACAAAAGTGAAGGTTGGCCCTGCGACCAATGTCCAGCCAGCAGCTGAGCCAGCCACACCCCAGATACCAACGTGTGGGCAATCTGAACACGGCTCTCACTCCCTAGACGTGGCTTTGCCCCTGCCATACAAGGGCTATTCATTCTCGGGCTGCCATTTGATCTCTGGGCGCTCCATAGCTGCCCACACACATGCCTTCTACTCAGCTGCTACCATAGATGGAGCCACTAGAGAACCTTAACAGAGCAAAGACATGTCCCCAGACATCACCTGATCCGCCTGTATGTCATGCCTCTTCTCCCTGGTTAGACTCCGTCACCTGCCCCAGGATCACCGGGCAACGGAAATCTTACAGGTCTCCTAGAAGAGCTGCAGCTGGACAGTATTATGTGCCACCTCCAAACCAGTGTATTTAAACCCATCATAAATAGATGCATCATGTGCAAGACTCGGAACAGTAGAGGAGCTTCTGAAGAAAAGGCCCTGAGTCGTATGCTGCCTGGAGAGGAAACACCAGCATATCCTCACTGCAGAGGGGTAGCAAAATGGTACTTAACAACCCTGGAAACTCAGCACAATGTTCAGGAGCCTGGAGGGGAAAGCAGCAGTAACAACCCCCCCCAACCAAATGAACCCAACCCCCATCGCTAATCCCCACTGTTTTCTAAGTAATGCAACTGGAGCCAGAGAACCGACAGCTTAGAAGGGCTAGAGGTGAGCTCTTGCAAGCAAATACAAATAAGTTTTGTGCCAACGTCACCCTGCGAATCAATGAGAACAGCCCCACCCCCACCCTTTTCCATTCCATCCACAAAACCCTCTCTCCAAAATCTCCTCCCCATCTTACTTGGGAACAGCCAGGATCCATCTCAGATCTGCAGCATCTTTTTACCAGCTGACCCGAGCCACGCAGGGTGGAAAATATATTGATCAAAACCAAACACAGGCCAGAATGCGGAGCCACAGCCCTCGGACTTCCTTCCTTCCCCTGCACCCAGCAGGCAGGTTCCACTGTGGGTCCTGCCCCCTGCACCGTTGGCTCAGTGCACCTGGCTGTGAGCAGGGGGGTGAGTGCGGACTGCCAGGACCTGCAGACTGCAGTGAGGCGCCTGCCTGCCTGCTGCAGAACAGAGCTGTAATTAAGTTCTCACAAGCATCAATTCGGGAGAGCTGTCAGGAAGACAAATGGGGGCTAGAGCTAGTGTATAAATAGGACCAAACGGCCAAACCCAAACCCATCCTGCCCAGCCTGACTGGAGTCCCCAGAGCAGAAACCAGCCAGTGTCCCTTTCTGTGCCGGGAACCTCACGGACGGGGTGCAAGTCCGGGAAAAGGAAAACAGAAGTTGTGCCTGCTGTTTGGAATCCTCCTACCTTTCACTCGGCGTCCCCGGGAAGCAGGAAGGCCGGCCGCGTGCTCATTCATGGGGGGAGAAGAGAAAGGTCTCGAAAATTCCGTTTTGGGATTAATGCAGCAGCATTCGTTTAATTTAAAGCAGCAGGAGAATCGTGAAAACAAAGAGCAAGAATCCCCATCTTCTGGATTCCTCCTGCGGTTTGCGATGGGCTGTTGGACCACGCAGCAGACATCTGCAGAATTCAGGCTCTCCCCAGCAGGAACTCAGGCGAACCAGGGAGGCACCAACCATGCCCCTCTGTTCTGAAGAGAGCAGCTCTCCGAACTGGCTGCTTAAAGGGACACGATTGAAGTTAGACCCAAAATGCCACCTTCCTTATTTGGTGAGGAGCCGACTCTGGGGTCTGAAGGACATTTTGTGTTTGTTTGTTTTGAGACTAGTGCTCCTTTGCTGGGAACATGAAGTAGAGGAGGGAAGGGGAGAAATGAGCCCTAGTGTTTACATGCCTTCGGATTAGGACAGGGGCTGGCTGCATAGCCTAGAGAGTTCTGAAACGTGGCCCACAGCCATCTCAGAGTCAGATGGGGCAGCACGTGTTGGGATGCGGCCATGATTCCTTGCTGGAACAGGTGCAGAGAAGGGCTACTGGGATGATCCAAGGAATGGAAAACCTACCTTCTGAGAGGAGACTTGAGGAGGTCAGCTCCTTCCGCCTAACCAAAAGCTGAAGGGAACTATGACTGCCCTTTGTAAATACAGCAGAGGGGTAAACACCCGGGAGGGAGAGCAGTTTAAGTTACACACCACTGCAGATGCAAGAACAAATGGATACAAAACTGGCCCAACAGGTTTAGGCTTGAAATGAGGGGATGGTTCCTAACCGTCGGAAGAGTAACGCTGTGGAACAGCCTTCCAAGGGGAGCCGTGGGGGCCAAACACCGAACTGAGCTTGATACGGTTACGGAGGGGAGGAGACGGTGGGACTGCCTGCAACTGCGTGTGACCCATCTGCGACTGCTCGCAGCAACTCTCTCTGCTGGTTGCTGATGGGTAGGGTCTTGCCTTATTCGTGGCCCTGAAAAATGCATCACAGACTGTGAAATCTGCTCTTCTCTGTGCTTATACCCTATGCTACACAGATTCCATGGGGGAGGCTCAAATTGCGGGGCTGGTCACAAAAGGGATGGGATGGGAGGGTGGGGGGGTTGTTGCAAGGTTAGAGGACAGCGGTATTGCGATCCTTACCTCTGTGGTAAGTTCAGAGCTGGGAGGTCAGAGAGGGGCAGTTGCTGGCCGGGAGCCCAGCTCTGAAGGCAGCGCTGCCCCCAGCAACAGCACAGAAGTACAGGTAGCAGTTGCGCAATCTTGCACACTATAACCCTGCAAACTCCCGCCACCCCCCACCATCACCACACACACACCACGTACTCCTTTGGGGGCCGGGGCCCCGACAGTTACACCACCATGACATTTCAGATGGAAATAGCTAAAATCACTAAATGCATGATTTTTAAAATCCTGTCACCATGACATTGACCAAAGTGGACTGTGAATTTGCCAGGGCCCTCTGACGCGTCACTAAATGGGGAGGGATGTGAGTCACAGCCGAGAACTCTTTCCCAGGTGTCTGACCGGTGGGTCTTGCCCACACACTCCGTGGTCTCCAAACTTTTCAGGGTCGCACACTCTACCTTACCCCCGTCCATGCCTCCTCGCAGGAGTAGGGGTCAGGAGCAGGTCTGTGGCTGAGGGGGAAACACAGACAGGTGCAAGGGGGCTGAGGCTGGGGGCAGATGTGGGGGCAGGAACAGAGCCACAGCCGGGCGCTGAGGCTGGGGTGCAGCTAGGGCCATGGCCGGGATGGGGCTGGGAGCCAGTACTGTGGCTGGGAGTGGAGCAGGACTGGGTGGTGCTCCTTCCCCACCACCGTGGGGGCTGCTCCAAGGCCGCTGCACGTCCCCGAATGTTCCTCTGTATCCCTCTAGGAGGGCATCCCTCACAGTCTGGGGACCAATGGTCTGACTGATCTCCATATTTGGGGTCAGGGAGGAATTTTACCCTAGGTTAGATGGGTAAAGGTTAGATGGCAAAGGCGGGTACCTTCCCCTGCAGCGTGGGACCGGGATCATTTGCCAGTTTCAACTAGTGTAAATGGTGGATTCTCTAAGGAGAAGTCTTTAAATCACGATGTGAGAACTTCAGTCACTCAGCCAGAGGCTAGAGATCTATTACAGGGTGAGATTCCGTGGCTCAGAGCCACAGTTGGTCGGACTAAATGATCATGAAGGGCCCTTCAGACCTTACAGTCTATGCCTCTATCACAATTGCAATTCACCCTTGGGTTTCTGGCAACTGGCTAATGCAGCCGCTCAGCTGAGCAAACTGAGGATGCCTTTGCCGTCGGACCCGCACAAAACCAATATTCCATGCTTTTGTGACTCTCCAGCAGACACTTCACTAACAAATACTAGTCTGACAGTTCTGCTGGCATCTTGCAGGACTCCCAGTCTGCTGCACAAAAAAGGAAGCACATAAGAAAGGGGGGTCAGTGAAAAAAAGAAAAACAGCTGAGAAAGGAATGATATTTTCCAGCTTCTGAGCGGGTAGCACAAGGACCTGGTGAGAACCTATGAAATATTCAATGCGGCGCAGTTGGGTTTTATCTTGGGCAGGCTGCAAGCACCCGACAACATTCTCACACAGCATTATGATGAGTAAGAACAATATTCTACTCAGCAGAGACAGCAACATGTTAGGACACAGACAATACTCTGAGCTTCTATGGTACCTTCCCCCTGGGGATCCCAAAAGGGCTTTATTAGCAGGACTGCCTTGCACAATGTGTATTATCTCAAGTTTACAGAGGAGGCAGTGCAGGCACAAAGAGGTGATGTGTTTGCCAAGAAAGCCCATGACAGACCCTGGATAAGAACCCATCTTCCCTGCCCTAGGACACCTTCACTTAGAAGGCCTAACTCCCTAGACAGATGGAGGGAATGAACAAACAATATGTGATTGCATTTCTCTGCTGCATGAAACAGCAGGGGAGGTCTCTCCGGGCACATGTACAGAAATGTGATGGAGAAGTATGTCTTTGCGTCTGGAGTCCCAGCTCTTAGCCCACTGTGAAGCAACAACAGAGGGTTTCTTGCTGGTGAGCAGAAGGGGAGACGTTACACCTCCAGTGACAAGATAACCACCGGGTTCCTTTCCTGTATTAATCCGTTCAGGTCCCCCTCTGCCCCACAGGGGATAATCAGTTCTACACACCCCAGTTTAAGCCTTAGCCCTGCTATTGGCCAGGAATGGCTTGGCATGGCTTCTCTGGGGGGCAGCCAATGAACTGGCCCTTTTCTGTCTAACCAAACGCTGCTCTACTGGAGTCAGGCTGTGGAAAGAGGACCTGGGGTAGTGTGTGGGGGGAGATGGAGATGATCATCCCTCTGTCGGAATGATTCCCCCCCACACACCTCTGCAACCACAGAAATGAATGTTCAGCATTTTCTTATCTAGGGGAAAGGAAGCTTCTGTATTTACTTTGTGTAGCAAAATCTGCCTGGAAAAAGCTGGGGTTTTTTACTCTAGATAGAGCCGCTGTCACGGGCTCTGTTCTAACTCCTGAGCCACAAGGGAAAGATCAACACAGCTCTTTTCCTGAACGTAACAAAGTCCTTCTATAACTGGGTTATTTTTCTAACCCTCTGGTACTGTTCCCCCACTCCCTTGGTATGACAGGCATCTCAAGGGCACCAGGCTCAGAAGAACTCCTGGCTGCTTGCTTTTCTATATGACATCAAACCATAGATTCTCAGAAAGTAGGGTGGAGGATCTACAAGGGACCCAGATACCCAATGTATGCATTAGGGCTTTTGGACAGTATGAAGAATCATGACCTGGACCAATGATCTCAAACCTTCTACAGCACTTTTCATCTTCAGAGCACTGAACAGAGGCTCAGTATGGCCAATGCTATTGTGACAGCTGAGGCTTTATTTTAAAGCCGCAGCTCCCAGAGTCCCGTGATTTCCCGAGAATGTCAGTTTTTCTTTTAAAAAGTGAGTTTCTAGCCCCCCCGAGTTGCAGAGAGAAGCTTGAAAATGTAATCGGAGTGTGCCCTGGTAGCCCAGAAACTAAGAAAATAAAACCCAAACTTTATTTTAAAAAATCTCATGGGCTTTTTGGAGCCACATTCAGGAGCTTTGAAAGTTTGGGCATGGCAATACTGCACTTGTCTATTCCCTCTCAAAACACTCTGGTGCAATACACAAGCCTCATCCCTTTTTATAGACTAGGAAACTGGCACAAATGGGGCCTGATTTTCAAAGGAGCTGAGTCCTTGCGACTCCCACTGACTTCAATTAGGGCTGTGGGTGCTTGGCCCTGTCTGAGGCCATGTCTACACTACAGGGGCACAGACATAGTGCTGCTGTAGTGTAGGTGCTCTCTGGCTTGATGGCAGGGATTTTTCTCATTGATGTAATTTATCCATTTCTCCAGGAGGTGGTACCTACGTTGACAGAATTATTTTGTCATCGTACTCACATCTGTCCTGGAAATGGGTTGACCTAACTATAGTGCCTCCTGCAGGTATTCTGTGCCACTGCACATGCCTAGAATTTATGTCCCCCACAGATTTTTTTTTCTCTGCAGAACACAGATACTGCTGGCGAGGCACTGCTGTTACACCTTTCGCCCAGCAGGGTCTGCTGTTGTACCAAAACAGAGGGCAGCCTTCATGAGTGAGAGGAACCAGCCACAGACAGAGAGGAGGAGAGGCTGTGCCCTGACCGTGGGGCCAGGTAAGGAGACCTTGCGGGGGGACAGACAGAGCAGGGCACATGGAGCTTCTGGAGGGTCATACAGGGTTCAAAAGGGATAGTTCAGGGATAGAGGACCTAGTGTGATGAGAGACTTGAGTCAGTGGTTTCATGGCAGTGGGGGTGAGGACCATATGGAAATGGGGGAGGGGATTCAGGGACACATAAGGATGGGGGGAGGAAGGGTGGCTGAGTGGGAGTGCAGAGCCACATGGGGACAGGACGGGCCGAGTGGAGGTGCAGGGACATATGGGGATGGGGATGCAGGGATGCACGGGGACAAGGGAGGAAGGATGGCTGAGTGAGGTGCAAGGACACAGGGGGATGGGGCAGATATGCCTGACTGAATGAGAGAGGCTAAGAGTCAGCAGGATCTGCATAGGGGAGGCTCCCATCTCCTTAATAATCCCTGTTCCATACTTCTCCCACCCACACCCAACAACCCTGTTAGGATACTTCCCAGCAATTACATCTCTCTCCCTCAGCTCCTCCATAACCTCTGACCCCCTCCCCCCAAGCCTCTGCATGGCTGCTGAGGGCTGCTGGAAATAAGTTTCCATGTGGCAGTGTAGATGCCTTATTACTCACAGTTCTGTATTAATATGCCTAGAAAGGAATCTATTTGTCAAAAAAACATTTCCTGAATCTTTTTTGTGGTCTGCCTTGTTACAGACTCGCTGACAGGAATTTCAAAGTAAAATAACCAAAATAACTGAAAACTGGCCAGACTATATTGTGCTGGTTTGGCAGATAAAATATGCAGAATTTTAAAATACAATGCACAGGATTTTTAATTTTTTGGCAGAGCATTGCCCCAGGAGTATAATTTCTCACCGCCTTGAGCAACATAGCTTGGTATGGATGTCATTTTTAAGTGTAGACCAGGCAGGACCAGAACCATTAAGCTTACAAAACGCTTCTTTTTCTTTGCAAATCAATAGGAGCCATAGATGCTCCTCACTTTTGAAAATCAGGCCCCACCTTTTCCACCAAGGGTGCTGACTAGTACACAACCAAAAGCATTTGCAGGTGCCTCTGTGAGCAGCCTGCTTTTCAGAGGAGATGGCCTGCTACAGCCTCACTGAAATCATACAAGCCTCAGAGCTGGGAAGACAAGTCAGTTGTCATCCCTGGGTTTTGGAGCACGGAGCACCTGGATGATATTGTGAACCAGCAGGAAAAGGACAATAATACTAATGTGCTAAACCCCGCTACAGTAAAACTCCCATAGTCCGGCATCCAATAGTCCGGCACTCCTGATAGTCCGGCATCAAAATGGCAAGAGCCTAGTGAGTGAGCTTCAGCAAAAAATAAGTCACAAGGTAACAGCGGCAGCAGCTGAACTGAGCAAAAAGGGTAAAAAAAGCTTTAAAACCTAAAAATTACAGTATACTGTATACAGTATGTACAATAAAAAGGGTTAAGAACACCTTATATACAGTATATAATGTATACAGTGTATATATATAACCATCTTTTAGTACCCCCTGATAGTCCGGCATATCTGATAATCCGGCACCACCTAGGTCCCATAGGTTCCGGATTATTGGAAGTCTACTGTACATATTTTTCTGCTTGTCCTTTTCAATAGGCGCAGAGAAGCAGCTCTCACCACGTGGCCAGTTAAAGGGAAGATTAGGCAACTGGTGTGCAATGCTGAACACTTCTTATAACGTGCTTCATCATTGTCTTTTGCTCCCCCCGTTTGTTGTCTCTTGGACTATGCTTTGGTTGTAAGCTCTTTCCAGGAAGGGCTGTCTGTCTGTTGTATGTTTGCATGGTACAGCGGGGCTAGCAATACATCTTCAGTCTAATTGTTAGAGCTCATTCCCCGCTAATGAGAGCTGCATGTACATTTCTTCTCTGCACGCTGACAATGTATCTGCACGCTGACAATGTATTCCACTCATTTACTGGTGGCTAATTATTAAAAGGGCACAGTCAACAAATATGTAGCCTTACAGGAAACAAGAATCTCTCCATCTTTCACTGAGGCGCTCCGGGGTATCTGCCCTTTGCGACTCAAGTTGCAATGGGGGAAATACACTGGATCCTCAGCAGGGTTAAGTGACCACATAGTGTAACCTACACACCTCCTGGGGATGGGGCTCTATCCCATGGAGTGGAGCAGAGACCACTTAGAGATTAATGAGCCTGCTACAGCCTTTGCTCACAGCCGTGCGGCTTTTAACGCATGCACTGGAGGTTCATACACCAAAATCCCAGGTTTGATCCTGCCCGACCACCAGGATTTGTTGGCATGAAAATAGCAGCAGCTTCCAGGAATGTTTTGGAATGATCTGGGCCAGGCCAGGAGAAAAAGACTATTTCATTTGAAGGCAGCCCTTACTCCATGCCTTTGTCCTTTCAAGGCTAATATACTCTGTGTGGGTCTGTATGTCATATCAATCCAGAAACTGAAGCAGAACATGGCACCTACTTATTACAAGCACTTTGGGTTGCCAGGTGTCCAGTTTTGAATCGGACAGTCTGGTATTTGAGCTTTCTGTCTGGGAAACAAATTGAGAAAATACCAGACATATAAATGTCCAGTATTTTCTAATTAAGTAAGTTTTATTGTTATCATGATGTAAGGGGACTGTTACCCCTTACTAAAACTCTGTGGGAGTTTTTTGGTTTACCAGCTTCAGAAGGGGAAGGGTTCATGAGACTGACAGACCCCAGAGACAATGGAAAGCAGTCAACACTCCAGCTCAGCCTGACTGACAGGTTGTAAGTGGGGATTGTTCTGGCTCTGTCTCTGAACAAACAAGCTGTGTGCAGAAGAGGTCCTGCAAAGACAGAGAGCTGAGAGAGGAGTACAAGAAGAAGTCCTGCAGTGACAGAACCAGACACAGACTGGCCAAGCAGTGCAGACCCTGTGTTGAGCAGCAGACTGGCAGTGCTCAGAAAGCCAAAAGGAACAGAGAAACAACACAAGGAGCTGGAACTGGCCAAGCAGCACAGCCTGCAGCTGGATGTGGTGAGCTACTGGGACCTGCAAAGTGTGGGGAAAGGCTCTGGACTGGGAGAGGGGTCTGGCCACTTAGAGACTGAGGCTGTGTGGTCACTGCCAGTGCAAGTGTGTCCAGCCTGCAGCCCCTTGCAGCACTTCCAGGGCTTCTAAGGAAGAGACTGTGAACTGTCCTTACACTCTGCAGACTGCTGTGTTGATGTCCCTGTGCTACAGAGCAGGGCTGTGTGTTCTCATTTAACCATTCTCATTGTTTCTTATTCTATTCTCTTTAATCAGTTGATGTTTAATAAATTGTATTTGCTTTGAACCTTATGAAGTGATCACTGGGCCAAGAAGGCCTGCAGTGTAAAGAGAGCACCTCGGAGTGGGGACACCCTAACTCCTGCCCCTAGTGACTACAAGGTCAGGGATTAAGCCCCAGGAAACCTGGGCCCAGCCTTGTTGGGGTTTCAAGGGCTCTGCTACTCAGGAGAGTGGAGGGGGAGCCCTCAGGATCAGGGAGCCGTGGGGTAAAGGAAGTGGGAGCGGGGACTCAGATCCTTTCGCTGGTTCATTTCACCGGGGTGTATAGAAGCCAGGAAAGTTCCCCACAAGAGCGGGACCATTCCCCCGCTTACATAATTGGCGTCACGAACAGGATCCTATTCAAAGGGTCCACCCCATTGGTTTATTTGTTGAGTTCTGGTAGCACCAGCCAGGCCTGGTCGAGAGCACAACCATGGCTGGAATTGAAGAACTACAGATCTAAGTTGCTGAACTTCAGCGCAGATTATCAGACCAAAGTGAGGCATTACAGCAAGCTAGAGCTGAGCATAGAGAAGCCTTATCACTGGCCAGGGCAGTTATAGACCAACAGGCAGCAGAAGCTAAGAAACCCCCTACTATTTATGTCCCACGGGAGCGGAAGGTTGCAGAGTTTGGTGGCTTCCCAACTAGGCCAGGAGACATTACGGTAGAGGAGTGGGTGAAGTCTGTGAAGGCAGCTCTGCATGTGCTAAGAATACCTGAAGAAGATCATGTGGATTTCATAGAGGAGCACCTCAAGGGCCAGGCCAAGGCCACAGTAAAGTTTATGGCAATGGCAGACAAGAAAGATGTGAAAAAGGTATTTGAACTCCTCCTAGAAGTGTATGGAGACAAGGTACCTATTGGAACTCGGCTAAAGGAGTTCTTTGAGCGAAAGCAGGAGCCTGGTGAAACTATACGGGCATATGCCTATGAACTCCAGGAGAGAATGAGCAAAGTGGAGCGGCGAGACCCTCAACGAGTTTCAGACGCAGATATGGCGCTGAAAGAACAGATGGTGTTTGGGCTTCGGGATGACTCCCTCCGCCGTGAAATGAAGAGAAGGCTGAAGGAAGAGCCTGGAAAGAAGTTCCCTGAACTCATGCAGGCTGCCATTATGTGGTCAGAAGAAGAGGAGGCCCCTTTGGAAGAGACCGGCAAGCCTAACTCCCGAACACGGAGTGGGGGCCTAGTCAGTGCAACTACTGGGGAAAAGGCCCTGCCCCAAACACAGTTAACATTGGAAAGTTTAAGTGAAGCTATCCAAAAACTGGCAGACCAGCAGGGGGAGATGCTGAAAGTAATGACTGAGGTGGTGAAAGAAAAATCCACCTCCTCCACTACTTGGCCAAAATACCCCAGGACCCCAGGGTCCCAAAGGCCCCCACTAAAGGATGAGCTGGGAAGGTACATTTGTTATACTTGTGAAAGGCCAGGGCATACTAGCCGAGATTGTCCACTGAAGAGGGGACTGGAATCCCGAGTGTCTGAAATCCCAGAGACACCAAGATCGAGTAGCACATCAGGGGAAGGCCAAGCGGGGACAGAAGGGTTCCTACGGCTGTCCCTCGGAAAAGGGCAGCATGCCAGCAGTAAGGAAAAGGACCCTGATGATGCTAGTGCATTTGATGACTTCTGCGGTCGAGCTTTTGGGGACTGCTTGACAGTGGAAATAACCATAGCAGGGGTGAGGACCCGCTGTTTGATAGACACTGGCTCAGAAGTCACCACTATTTCTGAATCATATTTCCAAAACTACTTAAAAGAGAGAGATCTGACCATGCATAATACCCGGTTTGTACAGCTAACAGCAGCTAATGGATTAGCTATCCCTGTTGTGGGGTGCCTTGAAGCTGATGTAGGGTATATGGGTCGGATAATCCCGGGAAAATGCATCTTTATCCTAAAGGATCCAGCTTCGGAAAAGACTTTGATGGGGAACAGAGTACCAGGAATTCTCGGGATGAATATAATAAGAGAGCTGAAAGAATTACTATTAGTGGGGGAAGGAACCCAAGAAATGAACCGGCATGGGGAGCCTAGGATGAAGGCTGCATTGAAGCGGGTACTGGCCCAAGTGGAGAGACAAGGATGTTTTCCTGGTCCCACAGGACAGATTGGCTACGTAAAGGTGGCAGGGAGACAGAAGGTAGTTATACCTCCCTGGAGCGAGAAGATTGTTGATGGACGCTGCCAGGTACTAAGCGGATTCAATGGATACCGGGTGCTTGTTGAGCCAACACGAGGGGCCAGTCTACCTCAGGGACTACTGGTTGCGAACGTACTTGCTAATGCCAGCAAGGGAAAAGTGCCAGTCAGGCTGCTAAACTCAAGTAAGAAGGCCATAAAGTTGTACCCCCGCACTAGAGTGGCAGAGGTACACAGACCCGAAGAAGTAGTACCCCCAGGAGGAGTAGTCCTGGAAGAAAAGGGAGATGAGCTGCGAGTGACAAGGTTGGAGAAGGGAGCACAGGTTACTACACCTCAAGAGGCACCTGATGGAGAGTTACTCATTCCAGTCCAAGTGGATCTCCAACAGCTAACCCCTATGCAGGCTGGCCGTTTACGGGCACTACTGGAGAAACATCAAGAGGTCTTTTCCAGGGATGACCGAGACTTTGGTTACACCACCACAGTGACACACCGAATACCCACTGGAGATGCTGTCCCAATAAAACAGAGACACCGGCGGATTTCACCACAAGTGTTCCAGGAGGTAAAAAGGCACATCCTGGACCTAGTGGCTCAAGGTGTCCTTAAAGAAAGCCACAGCCCCTGGGCATCGCCTGCAGTGATTGTAATAAAAAAGGATGGTGGGGTGCGATTCTGCTGTGATTACAGGAAATTGAATGAAGTAACACACAAGGATGCTTACCCGCTACCCCGGGTGGAAGAGTCCCTGGATGCATTAGGAAGTGCCAGAGTGTTTTCAACTCTTGATTTGACTTCTGGCTATTTCCAGGTTGCAATGGAAGAACAGGACCAGGAAAAGACAGCAGTGACAACTCCGTTTGGGCTGTTTGAATGGACGCGTATGCCATTCGGCTTGTGCAATGCACCTGCTACGTTCCAGAGACTAATGGAAGGGGTGTTGGGAGAGTACATCCTAGACACTTTGCTAATATACCTGGATGATGTTATTGTGTTTTCCAAAGATTTCGAGAGTCATATAGAAAAACTGGATGTAGTCTTCACACGACTGAAGGAACATGGGTTGAAGTTGAAGCCAAGCAAGTGCTGCCTCTTACGTGAGAGAGTCAAATTTTTGGGCCATGTGATTTCGAAGGATGGAATCCAGGTAGACGAGGAGAAGACCAGGGCTCTGGAAAACTGGCCAGTCCCGAAGAATGCCAAACAAGTGCGACAAGCTCTGGGTTTCATGAGCTATTATAGACGATTTGTTCCAAAGTTTGCACACATTGCTGCGCCACTATATGGATTGGTGGGCCAACCAACTGAGAGGAAGAAAAGGGATCAATGCTTTGTATGGGATGATGCCTGTCAGGCAGCTTTTGATGAACTAAGACACCGGCTGATGACACCACCTGTGCTTGCATATCCTGACTTTAGCCTGCCATTTATGGTGACAACAGATGGAAGCCTACATGGCCTGGGTGCAGTGCTCAGCCAGAAACAGGAGGGGGTTGAGCGTGTGATCGCATATGCAAGCCGAGGGCTGAGGAGGTCAGAAAGAAATGACAAAAACTACAGTGCTTTTAAGCTAGAATTGCTGGCCTTGAAGTGGGCTATTACTGAAAAATTTAAGGATTATCTAATGTACTCTAAATTCACTGTGATCTCAGACCACAATCCTCTCCGATACCTGTCCACTGCTAACTTAGGTGCGATTGAACACCGGTGGGTGGCCCAACTTGCTGAGTTCACTTTTGAAGTACAGTATAAACCTGGAAGACAGAATATCAGTGCTGACACCCTGTCTAGATTGCCTTTGGAAGAGGAATTAGAAGAGGGTGAAGACCTTGAAAAGGACTTTCTGGTCATTCCTGCAGACGTTGTGCGGGCCTGTTTGTGGCTAGAGGTTCCGAAGCCAGAGGGTGAAGTGATGGTAAAAGAGGTATCACAAAACCTGGTAGAAGGTGAGGATGCAATAATCTCAGGGTATTCATGGGAAGAAATTCGCACCCTGCAAAAAGAAGGGGACCTTGGGCCAGTCTTAGAGGCAGTCATGAACCGGATGAGGCCAGACCGGAGCTTTGGGGCCAAATACCCTCAGTCTAAGAAGCTGACCAGACAGTGGGAGCGACTTAGGTTGCACCGTGGAGTGCTGTTCCGTGTAATCTGTCATCCTCGTGATGGCGAAGAAGTGTGGCAGTTAGTGGTGCCAGTGTCACTTCACCGACAAGTTTATGAAGCCAGGCATGACCATGGAGGGCATTTTGGAGACAGAAGCACTCTTGAGGCGATGAGGAAGAACTATTACTGGCCTACAATGGCTAGTGATGTAACAGCATGGATCCGTCAGTGCAAGCGGTGTGCCCTAGCCAAGGATGTGTTTCCACCCACTCGGGCCCCTTTGACCTGCACTAACGTGACTGCCCCAATGGAGGTCTTAGCAATGGACTACACTCGGCTAGAGAAATCTTCCGAGGGGTTTGAGAACGTACTGGTTCTCACAGATATGTTTACCCGATTCACTGTTGCAGTTCCAACTAGAAACCAGACAGCGCAGACAACGGCTGAAGCCCTCCTAAAACACTGGTTTATGTATTATGGTTGTCCAGCACGGTTACACTCAGACCAGGGGAGGAATTTCGAGTCAGGGGTGATATCAGCATTGTGTAAACTGTATGGCATAGCCAAAAGCCGAACAACACCCTATCACCCACAAGGAAATGCTCAGTGTGAGAGGTTTAACCGGACAATGCATGACATGCTCAGAAAACTCCCGCCTGAAAAGAAACGAGCCTGGCAGGAGCATCTCCCTGAGCTGGTGATGGCCTATAATAGTCACATCCATTCATCGACAGGTTATTCTCCTTTTTACCTCATGTTTGCTAGAGATCCCAGGTTGCCATTGGATATTCTAGACAGAGAGGGCCCTGAGGAAGATGATGTGACCAATCTGGATGATTGGGTCAAAAGTCACCATGACAGGCTGAAGAGAGCCTGTGAAGTTGCTCTCAGTACGTCTAAACAGGCAGCCCTAAACAGGAAGAGGACTTATGATCGCAAGTCCAGGGGGGCTCTCATCAGGCCTGGTGATCGTGTACTAGTTCGTAATCATAGACACCGGGGGCGTAATAAAATACAGGACAAATGGGAGTCGAGTCCTCACATTGTAGTTGCTCACAACAATCCTGACCTGCCAGTTTACACCATTCGACCTGAACGGGGAGGGCATGAGAGAACAGTTCATAGAGATCAGCTAAAACATTGCACCTTTAGTTCAGTCAGGAATCCTAGGAGGTGTAGATCAGGACAGCCTGAAGAGACTGAAAGGAGTTGGGGAATGGTTTTAGTCCCACAAACTGAATACCAAAGGGAGCAGAGGGTAGCAACCCCTGACCACAACGAGGATGACCAGATCCCTCAGGCTGACCCAGTATTACCTGAAGACAGGGAAATAGAAAATATGGGTAATGAACCACCTGTTGTAAGAAGGTCCCAGAGAACTAATAAGGGTGTATTGCCTGTTAAACTTAGAGATGATTATGTTATTGGTCCTATGTAATGGCTTAATGAGTGTCCGCATGTCCAGTAGAAATAAGATGTTAAATATGTGAAATGTTTTTGTTAATTGTTAATGTTTTTTATATGGTGTGAATTTTGTGGCTGTGGTAGAATTCTAGCAAGGGGGAATGTAAGGGGACTGTTACCCCTTACTAAAACTCTGTGGGAGTTTTTTGGTTTACCAGCTTCAGAAGGGGAAGGGTTCATGAGACTGACAGACCCCAGAGACAATGGAAAGCAGTCAACACTCCAGCTCAGCCTGACTGACAGGTTGTAAGTGGGGATTGTTCTGGCTCTGTCTCTGAACAAACAAGCTGTGTGCAGAAGAGGTCCTGCAAAGACAGAGAGCTGAGAGAGGAGTACAAGAAGAAGTCCTGCAGCGACAGAACCAGACACAGACTGGCCAAGCAGTGCAGACCCTGTGTTGAGCAGCAGACTGGCAGTGCTCAGAAAGCCAAAAGGAACAGAGAAACAACACAAGGAGCTGGAACTGGCCAAGCAGCACAGCCTGCAGCTGGATGTGGTGAGCTACTGGGACCTGCAAAGTGTGGGGAAAGGCTCTGGACTGGGAGAGGGGTCTGGCCACTTAGAGACTGAGGCTGTGTGGTCACTGCCAGTGCAAGTGTGTCCAGCCTGCAGCCCCTTGCAGCACTTCCAGGGCTTCTAAGGAAGAGACTGTGAACTGTCCTTACACTCTGCAGACTGCTGTGTTGATGTCCCTGTGCTACAGAGCAGGGCTGTGTGTTCTCATTTAACCATTCTCATTGTTTCTTATTCTATTCTCTTTAATCAGTTGATGTTTAATAAATTGTATTTGCTTTGAACCTTATGAAGTGATCACTGGGCCAAGAAGGCCTGCAGTGTAAAGAGAGCACCTCGGAGTGGGGACACCCTAACTCCTGCCCCTAGTGACTACAAGGTCAGGGATTAAGCCCCAGGAAACCTGGGCCCAGCCTTGTTGGGGTTTCAAGGGCTCTGCTACTCAGGAGAGTGGAGGGGGAGCCCTCAGGATCAGGGAGCCGTGGGGTAAAGGAAGTGGGAGCGGGGACTCAGATCCTTTCGCTGGTTCATTTCACCGGGGTGTATAGAAGCCAGGAAAGTTCCCCACAAGAGCGGGACCATTCCCCCGCTTACAATGAGTATCAGTATGTAGTTGTGTACTGCGTATGTCTACCAGCCACACAGTATGCAGCTATGCAGTACAGAGGAGAAGAGGAGAAGGGGGCGGGGGTGGGAGTGGGGGCAGGGCTGGGGTGGGATGGAATCCCCAGGACCAGACTCGCCCGTGCACCCCGCTGGTACCATGCATGGGACAGGCAGCACCCTGGGATCTGCGTTTGCCTGGGTCAGCCCTGCTCCCCATTCTGAGATCATGTGTGTCTGGTATTTTTTTGAAAGCCATCTGGTAACTCTGCAAGCACTTGCTGCCTGTACTCCATGCTATGCACTGGCTGCCTCCAGCTTTCCAAATGAAAATTAAAAGTTAATCTTGGCCTACAAAGCCCTACCTGGCCCAGGGCCTTGCTGCCTGAAAGGTCACCTCACTCTTCTGGCCAGACGGCCACAGTTGCAGTCAGGAGACACACTCCAGCTGATTCGGCCTTGCTAAGAGAGAGAGAAGGGCAGGGCTGGTTGGCAGAACATTCAGCTTTGAATCAAACTTCGCCCAAGTGTACTAGGTACATGGCATGGCAGGGAAGGGCTGCTGGAGGCAGTAGAGCTGATGGGGGTAGATCTGTGGGGAGTTACCTGCTCCATTTTGTACGGGGGTTCAGTTCTGCTGGCTATCAAAAGACTGACCTGATGTTTAATTCTATCCGTTTGTTTTTTTTCCCAGGGATTGTCTACACAAGCAGTTATTCAGGTGCAGTTATTGTGGAGTCACTTCATGCATGGACACATTTATTCCAGAATAAAGGTGTCTTTTCCAAATTAGCTTAGTCAGGGGCATATGCAGGGAAGGGGCAAGGAGAGGCATGCCCCCCAATAATCATCAGGGGCACAGAACTCCTCCGGCCCCAGGTCTGTAGTGGGGTCACAGAGCACCTCCAGTCTCAGGGCTGTAATGGGGGTCACAGAGCGCCTCAGGGCTGCATATGTGCCCCTCCAAAAGAGTTCAAGTTTTTTTTAATTTTTGCACTCGCCTCTGAGCTTAGTCAACTTTGTTGTCACATTGGTGAACCATTGTGGAAGCAGAGTCTGTTAGACAGCTAAGATAGCAGGGGGCGCTCAGAGATATTTTCAATGGGCTCAGCAAGGTTTGGGGTTGATCATTTTTTTTTATGTATCTATAATGGGTTAATGTGGGGTTTAAAAAAAACATAGTCGCTATTTAAAATCCTGAGGGAATTCTTCCTTGGTAATAACATGTTATGGTGAATCCGAACTTGAGCCTAAAAACTACTTGACAACATCCCAGTGGGCTTTTCCCTAAATCTCCCCGGGCATCTGGGTTATTTAGGCTATAAAACTGAGCTAAACCCTCTTGCTGGTTGGCAAGAAGGCGAATACGTGTATACGGGCAAGCATGGCGATGTGAATCCAGTTCTCACTATCCCCCCTTTCCTGCCTGCACCCAGAGCAGTGTTCCTCAACCTTTCTCGGTCAGCTCCCAGGTGGTAAGTCAGCAGCCTTGAGGACCAGTCTCTAGCAAAGCAGGCATTGTAAGGCTAACCAAAATAAGACATTATCTCTGTGGTAAAACTGACCTTTACAACCAGGGCACTAATTAGTGGCTTGAACGGTGAACAACTCCTGCCACAGTGGGAAGCAGCTAATAAACTAATTAGGATAATGGATAACTGAATAGATAAAACTCTTAAGCTATCTGCTAGGTCACAGATGGAGCCAGAATCTAGTCTACATGCTAATAGCTCAGCAGAGCGTGTGGCAGGCACTCTTGTGTTTATAAACACAGTGATCCAGCAGTGTGACCAAAGGCAGGAGATGAGTTCTCCACACAAACCCAACCTCCCATCTCTTAAAGACCAGCCCAACAATTTATTGATCACCTCTACTCCTTGAAGGCATCTCAGCATGGGTCTGCTTTGCTGCATGCTTTTGAACTACAAACTATTCCTTACAAGAGCCTAGGGAGTGGTCATTTCATTCTGGGACCTAACCTTTCCCTTCCACTCCCTAAGCCTGCTCCATCCAGGAGAGAAGATCATGTGCTGTGCTTGGGCAAAGGAGGGCTAGCTATCACAAGCAAGTGACATCTAATCAGCGGTGGGTATTCATTCAGCAAGGCAAAGTCATAACACGTATTTTTTTGACATGCTGAATGCCACTGGCCAGAGGTCAAAGCCAGCTACCAGTACCACAGCTCTCGTACCATGGGGTCACGCAAGCTAGCTGCAAATCTTGCCACCAAAAATAATGAACATGGATGTCTTAGTGTTATAGAATCATTTTCAGCATGGAGGCCAAGTCTACACTACAGGACAAGTTCGAATTAAGAGATGAAACTCCAGCTATGTTCATTGAGTAGCTGGACTCAATGTATCTTGATTTGAACCTTGGTGCCAGGGCCGGTCCTACCCAATTGGTGGGCCCAGACAACCACCGGGGAAAATGTGTAAAGCAAAAAAAAAGGGGGGGGTTGGGCAGGCTTCCGGCGGTGGCCCCTTGAAAATGGCCCCTAAGACCGGCTTTGCTTAGGCCAATGGGAGAAATGCTCCTGTCGACGTCCCTTACTCCTTGAGATTGATTTAGAAGGTCCTTATTAGAGCCGCTAAATCAAATGCCAGAAGATGGACCTCTGGAGCGTCAATCTGCAGATAAGTATAGACGTGGCCAGAGAGGGGCAACTCATGATGTCCTCCAGAGGTCTTTACGGGGACGAGTGATGTTCAACATATTCATACATTATCCGGAAAAAAGGGGCAAATAGTGAAATGGAAACATGTGAAGAGGATACAAAACTACTCAAGATAGTTAAGTCCAAAGCAGACTGCAAAGAGTTACCAAGGAATCTCACAAGCCTGCGTGACTGGGCAGAGGAAAATCAGTGTTGATATAAATGCAGAGTAATGCAGAAATGCCTTTTGGTCCCAGCCTCTTATGATGGGCATGTGGAGAAGAGTGCGCTCTGCTAGGGACAGTGCCCTGCTAGGATTTAGCCTGATTTTTGGGAAGAAGACAGCATAAGTAGGTGGAATGGGAGGAGAGTCTTGGCCCATCAAGGATGTAGGAATAATCTAAATCCCACTCACAACTACAGATGTTTTCCCAGGCTCCTGCATCCCTCGTTTATGTTTAGAGCAAAGTAAGTGAGTCACCAAGGAAAACACAAGCTTATTGAATCCTTTCTCGTGCAAACATAAATGTTTTGCCCAGAATGGGTAGAGGAGTGGAATGAGCATGGGTGGTGAGAGGGACATAGGAGTGGACTGCTACTGCTGCCTGGCATTTGCTAGATCTCCAGACACAGCTTAGCAGATCTGGAGCATAACACCATGTTAGTAAGTCAGAAGGTTGTCTCAGGAAGCTAGACAGCCTGTGTTACTAGCAAGCAGGAAATCTGGACTCAGCTCCTTGTTGTCTGAATGGGGAAGGATTGCATGTGTTACCAAAGAAGCTTGCTCGCTTCCCAGTAGGCCTCAGGTGATGGGACAAATTCTCTGCCGGCGTAAATTGGTGCAGCTCCCCTGACTTCACCAGAGCTGTGCCGATTTACACAGAATTGGTCCTAAATCAATAGCAGGGTTAAATGAGTTCACCCACTCCTCCTGATCGCTGCATGGCAATTGAAAGAAGGAGCACAAGTTGAACGAAAACTCCCATTCTCTCCAGCTTTCCTAACCCAGCCCCGTCCTCCAAACCCTTCCCAGGTTAGTCCTAGACTGCAGGTGTCAGAAATGGAGCCACCTTAGGGACACCTGGAGTGAGAGCAGAGACACCAAAAATAGTTGTGGACACCAATCAAGAGGTCTGCTTTGGCAGTGAAACGGGGCTTGCCTGCAGGATAATCAGCAACATGTGCCCTTTTACAGCAGATCTGGTGGGGTCAAGACACCACTTTTCAGCTGTTTGGTTGGTTCCCTGCATTTCCAGCGTGTGAAAGGGTGACCATTATCTATCATCCGTGTGGGGAAATGGATTAATTGGACCTCAACCCTGTCAGACACAGCTGCCAACTGCTGTATCACCAGCTTGTTTGTTGCCTGTCATGAAAGACCTCTAGTGACCTAGAGAATTTGGGCCAGTCCAGGTGGATGGTCAAGAAGAAAACACCACTTTGTTGAAGCATCCTACTTCCCCTCTAGCATCTTGGCCTTAAATTCAAGCCCTTATCAAGACATCTCCTCACAGCATCATTCCCAATGCCGAGGGGAAGGAATTTCCTCCAAGACTTCAGTGCTACGTGCAATGACCAGCAGGGGATAAGAGCAATGTAAACAGCAGCTCCCTCTCTTGATGGAGACAGAACACTACTCCTGGATCTTCCCACCTCGAGCCCTGGTCTCCACGGGAGCTCTTCACCTTCCCAAGGTTTCAGCCTTGAAGTTAGTTCCCTCTCCCTCACACTCCCTTGCATCCTTCACAGAAGCCAAGCAACATTACAAACAACCTCCCCGTAACTCCCTACCACCCCCACAGACCGTACATTAAGAACTCCTGCCTTATCTCTGCACTGGGAACACTGGGCACCGCCCTCTCTCTGCGTGGCTTCATTTCCAAACGCTACCTCCTGAGGAGATGTGGAATGAGTGCCAGCACTCTCTCGCCCCCTCACTCCTGCAGCTGAGCAGCTGCAACCTGCAACTCTGGGAAAAGAAGAAACTGGCAGCCAGGGAAGTGGTGGCAGCCAGGGGGAAAACACGTCAGCAAACAATGTGACCTGCAGCTTAGGACACCGACCTGGGAGAATTCATTCTGCAAAGCAGAGCAATTTTTGCCTTGGCTCCCTTATCCTGGAAGAAGAATGCAGAGAGTTTGACTGTAAAGCGAAAGCATCTTCTAAGAGACAAGCTATTGGGCTGTGCACTATGATTATCACGTTTGCACTCAATCGGGTGCCTTGTACAGTGCCTTGAGATAGTTTGGGTACCATAAGCCGTGTGGTAAAAACACATCCCTGTCTGCTTGTGTTAAAACCTCTGCCCAATCCAGTATAATTTTGGATGTAAGACACGTAACTTTTTGTATTGTGAGTCATGTAACTTTTAGTTATTATAAGTCATGTAACTTGACATGTTACTCTCTGCTGTTGTAAGCCATGTAACTCTCAGTTGTTCTAAGTGATGTAAGATTCATTCATCGTGAGCCGCGTAACTTTGTTAATGCAAGCCATGTAACTTTTATGTAATGTTTCAAGTTCTGCTCTCTAACATTCTATCCTGTGACAAGGGAGTGTGCATGTGTGTGTAAGTGGTATGAATAGGGTGCGTAAGTGGTGTGAATAGTGTGTGTAAGTGGTGTGAATAGGGTAATGTCTATGCCTTTGTGGAGAAGAGCAGTGAGGCTACAGAGAGGAGCCAGGGGCTAGGTGGTGGAGCATGCAGACCATGGGTTGTACGATCAGCTTGCCGGCCCAGGTTGGTGACTGCCGGCAAACACACCAGATCCACCATGCTTAGCTTCCTCTGCTCTCTCTGCGCAACTCGTCGCGTGTGTAAGTGTCTGAGTGTGTGTGCGTGTGTGAAGGAATTCCATTCCCTTTTCACTTGATCCAATGGTGGCATTGACTAAATCAATGTAAGTGTAACCCTGGGCTGGTCTCCAGTGAAATTAGGTAACATGTCTATTTTAACTGTTCCCACAAATGGGCTGAGTTCTTATTGCCTCTCTCCTGTCCTACCCTTGATAGAAGCCAGGCTGTCTGACATGCCACTCAAACACTGACCACAGGACATGTGTGGATAAGTCTGGTCTTTATTTTAGCACTGGGCTCTTCATGTGACATTGTTCCTAAATACCAGCCTCTTGGGAAAGATTTAATTAGTCCCAGTCCTATCTCTGCCCTGAAGAATGCTCAGAGAGGAATTAACCTGGGAATGGGATCTGGGAAAGAGAAGGACCTGGATATTGCAGCAATGAAAATAAAACAAACTATGAGCTTTCAGCCTCATAGAATCACAGAATCATAGAACTGGAAGGGATGTCGTGAGGTCATCAAGTCCAGTCCTCTGGTCTCAGAACAGGAGCAAACACGACCTAGATCATCCCTGATGGATGTTTATGTAATCTGCTCTTAAATATTTCCAGAGATGGAGATTCTACAACCTCCCTAGGCAATTTACTCCAGTGCTTAATGACCCTGACAGTTAGGAATTTTTTCCTAATGTCCATTCTAAACCTCCCTTGCTGCAATTTAATCCATTGCTTCTCATCCTAAAATCAGAGGTTAAGGAGAGTAATTTTTTCTCCTTCCTCCTTGTAACACCCTTTTAGATATTTGAAAACTGCTAACATGTCCCCTTTCAATCTTCTCTTTTCCAAACTAAACAAACCCAATTTTTTCAGTCTTCCCTCATAGGTCCTGTTTTCTAGGCCTTTAATCGTTTGTGTTGCTCTTCTCTGTACTTTCTCCAATTTCTCCACGTCTTGTCTGAAATGTGGCACTCAGAATTGGACACAGCACTCCAGCTGAAGCCTAATCAGCGCACAGTAGAGGGAAGAATGATTTCTTGTGTCTTGCTTACAATACTCCTGTTAATACAGCCCAGAATGCTACTTGCTTTTTTTGCAACAGTGTCACACTGTTGACTCATATTTCATTTGTGGTCCAGTATAACCACTAAATCCTTCCTAGACAGTCGCTTCTCATTCTGCATGTGTGAAACTCGATGACCTGAAGTCATGACGGTGTAGAAGCTGTAGAAACCATTTTCATATTTAGCTAGAAGCCATCTTGTATATCAGAAACCATTTCAGCTTTTCTCTCAAGCACGTAGACCAGAGTGAACTTTCTGTCACCCCGTGAGAAGAGGCCTACAGGATGGGCTATTGGTATGTGTTAATTGGGCTGGTTGGGACAGGAGATGTACTCCCTCGCACCTGTCCGCCATCTTGTTGATAAGGCTTTGTTTTTCCAAATTTAATTGAGGATTTCTGTAATTGGATGCCCTGACGTCAGACTGTTTGGTTAAGGGTATAAAGATACTAGGATTGATTGTATTAGTAGCCTTACTGGGTCTGGCTCTGCTGTGACCACGTTTGGCTCATGCTGTGCTTTATTAATTAATAAAGCTGCTTGTTAGCTGCCTAAACACAGAGGAGCGTGTTTTTGCTTCGACAATTTGGAGGTTCTACCGAGATTCCTAACGCGCCACTTGCCCGTATGGATGGACCGGCACTCCACTTCCAAACCTCTCAGAGCGCTCAAGAGAAGGTAAAGGGGATACCTGTTACGAAATCTCCTGGTTGAGGGCTTGGGATTTGGAGTGACGGCCGGCCATCGGGGTAAGGGGAGCTACGGAATTCAATTTTGTGGAGCGGCTAACATTTTTGTCTGTCTGTGTCTGTCTTTGTCTATTAGGCCTGTCTTATGTGTCACAGTTCCAAAAGGGCACACCGGTGTCTCTAGTGAGGCAGCCATGCGCTGGACCCTCTGTGTTCGGACGCTAAAAGCTGGTGTGGTGCCATTACTCTCTCTCGGCACACGGAACTGTGGGGAAGCTTTGTTGTCTCTCTCTGTTATTTGTGGGCGTAGTACTGACCTCTGAGGCTAACCCCAGGCCATAGTGCCCCATTCCGCCAGGCTGTCTCCAGGCGCCAGGACGTGGTGTTCTGCCGGGCTGGGGCAGGTGCCGGAAACCCCTGCGAGGCAGGTGGACCTTGAGTCCAGTGCTTCGCAACAAAAAGGGGGGGGACCAGTGCGAGCAGGTGAATTCTTGATTCGGTGACTCGCAGAGCGAGCAGGCGGATCCTGATTCAGTGACTCGCAGAGCAAGCAGGCGAATCCTGTTTCGGTGACTTGCAGAGCAAGCAGGCGAATTCTGATTCGGTGACTCGCAGAGCGAGCAGGCGGATCCTGATTTGGTGACTCGCAGAGCGAGCAGGCGGATTCTGATTCGGTGACTTGCAGAATATGGTGTAAGCAGGCGGACTTTAGTTCGGTGTCTTACAGAATTAAGCGCGCGCAGGAAATGGGGGTAGGTCAGTCTACAGGAATTCCAGTGCCTTTATGTTAAGTGTTTTCTGGTATAGGATCCTAATGAAGTCTGATATTAAGTGCCGGGTGTCTTAGGGCAGCGTCACTTAATAGAAACCCATGGGAACTAGACAATAAATAAAGATGCAGCTAAATGTGGAAACTATAGGAAAAATGTGAAAAAGGAGAAAAAAATGTGTGTGGAAAATGAGTATGAATGTAATGAGTGAAGAATGAATGCCGTTGCATAGGTCTGAGACTTGAGCTGATCCCAGCTGCACCAGGGCTCTCCCACGAGGGAGCTCTGAACGCAAGGGGGGGGGTCAGCTGAACCTCGAGACTCAGCGGATATGTGAGGGAGTGACGACTCCCCTTATTTCATGAGCTGCTAAGGTCTGACACTCTAGACCCGGCAGACTCTTTCTTTGGAGTGTGTAAAGTTAGTTTAAGTGGGGGTTAGTCTAAACACCCCCCACTCTGCCGAAAGGCACCCCTGTGTACTACATGTACGTGCATAATGGTCCAAGGACCTGTAAGCATTTAACAAATTGGAAAAGAGGAAAAATTAAAGCTATGAGGGATGAAAGTAAAGCTCAGAAAAGCAAAAATCCACCCTGCAGTAAGATAGGTAACTTAAAAGTTGCTGCAGCACCTCTGTGCCAAAATAATACATAAGAAGTGGAAAAAAAAAAAAGAAAATAAAATTCTCAGTTGGCACACCCATATCAACCAAGCTTAGGGGGAAAATCTGGCACAACATCACCCCTCTATCCCTCTTTATAACGCATACACAGATAGAGAGGAAACATGAAAAATAACTGAAAGGAATTAGCTCTTCCCTTTGAAAACACGGGCTCCTGTAACAAACTTGCCCGATCCAAAGCAAAACACAAAGTTTAAAATAAGTTTAATAGTTTAAAGAAAGTGTTCCTCCAAATCCTAAAGGGGAGGAAAAAAACAAACAAACCTGCTTTAAGAAATGACTCGTTTCTTGCAGCCTCTTCTAATCATCTTAGCAATGAAACAGTCAAGTTAAACATTTGGCTACAGATACTTTGTTAAAATCTATTAAAGAGAAAATAAGGAATTCTACTGAAACTTAATTGGTTAACCGCATAAAAGAATAGAATCTATACATTGTAAATTTGTAAAACCTGCACCCTAAGGGTTAAATGTGTCTTCCAAGGAACCTAATTATTGTTTAAAAAAATCCAAGCCCAGAAACTTCACAGTGTTTCTGGTCAAGGCTGAGCTGATAGCACTTTTGGCTTGCTTTCAGATCCAAGGTTGTGTGTGTCTGCAAACTGCCTGTCTGTTCTGGAAGGGGGGGAGCACTGTCCCCCATAAGTAAGTCTGTAACATTGCATGTGATTCTTTTCAGGAAAGGAAAACCTTTTTGCTTGCTGGAATAGTAACTAGCAAGCACCTTGTTCTAAGAGTTTCTGTGGCAGTAAAAAAAGCCTGGTCTGCAGTACAAGAGGGAAACTGAGGCATGCCACCTTTAACTTAATAATTAAATAATAAAGTAATTTACTCAAACCCTCTGAAGCTAGTGTTCAAAATAAAAGCATACAATTGGGTAACAGCAGGCTGATCAAAAAGTAGCAAAAATCTGTAAAGAAAAAGTGTTCTAAAATATAATGCACCACCCCAATGTGGGTAGAAATGTTTTCTTTGTCTTTCAGATCATCAAGAAGCGCTAATATCATCTGAAAATTAACTGAAAAAAAAAACCATGGTTCTGTGTCATGACATAATAAGTTTGTGTTCTGTGTTCTGTCCAGATTTGTCTTGTGTGTGTCTTAATTGTGATATATGTATTTCAAATGTTGTGTGTACAATATTGTTGTTTTAATGAATGAATAATTTAAGTCCCTTAAATAATCTTAACATTGTGCTTTATATAAATGGTTCTTGCCTTTATAATTTTAGTAGAGTTTTAGTAGCAGGCTATGCAGTTTGTACTGTCTAGAATGTAGTGAAATCTGCTCCTCTACCTGCTGTTTTTCCCTTCTGTCCTACCATCGCCAGCTCCTATGCCGTCTCTTTCAGAACTGGCCCTCCTGCAAGACCAAGCCCCAGAATCGGAAAAGCAGGAGTGGAGACTGGCAGGGTGCACCTTGCACCCAGACCACTTGTGGTGCAGCTCTGATGGCCACATTGTTGCCCCAGTGGTCTTGCTACCTCACCTTGCCCCCGTGCTCCCTAGATTGTCGCACGTTGGCAAAAGGGGGGATGGTAGCAATCCTAAAACAAAATTGGTTTGCTCCCAAATTCTCCCAAGCAGCCAAAGATTACTGTCTGGCTTGCCCTGTCTGCCAAGCCCACAATGTGGGTAAACCTGTAAAGACAGTTCCGGCAACCAGACCTCTGCCTTTAGGACCATTTCTGAATTTACAAATGGACTTTATTCAATTGCCTAAATGTCAATCCTTTGAATAATGTGCTGGTTATTGTTTGCTTGTTTTTGGGATGGGTAGAAGCTTATCCCTGAAGGAAACATGATGACATCACAGTAGCTAAGAAACTTCTAAATTATTACATCCCATCATGGGGAATACACCTTGTGATCTCCGGTGATAAAGGTACCCACTTTACTGGGCAAATTGTTCAAAAAAAAACTAGAGAAGTACTACTCTCCCAGACAAGCACTGCACTGTGCACGACACCTGGAGAGCGCAGAAACAGTAAAAAGATGAAACAGGATTTTAAAGAACGAACTTGCTAAAATATGTGAGAACTCTGGCTTAACATAGATAGTAGCACTCCAGATTGCCCTAATGAGCATGAGAGCCACTCCTAATCAGAAAACTGGACTCAGTCCACATGAAATTGCATGTGGCCAACCTATGAGACTGTAAAGTAGCCCAGAAATTAACCTGGCTGATGCCACACTTGTTAAAGGAAGCATAGTCAAGAATTGTCAGGAACTTATGAGGTGTGTACAGTCTTATCATTTACAGGTTAAGGACGCCTTCCAGGAGGCCCCAACTGAGCTGTGCCTTAAACTACAACCAAGAAACTGGGTTTGCGTGAAAGTTCACCAGCGGAAGACTGCCCTGGAACCCAGGTGAAAGTGTCCCTACCAAATCCTTCTGACCACCCATACTGCTGTAAAGTGCGAAGGATTGCCCACCTGGATTCACGCATCCCACTGCAAACCCGTCTTGGCCCCTACAGAAGTCGGCCCCAATAAGGAGCACCGCAGACCTGGTACCGGAGACCCAGGTCCAGAAGCAGATGGGAATCACCACAGACCTGGTACCAGAAACCCAGGTCCAGAAGTAGACGAGGATCAGCACAGGCTTGGTACCGGCAATCCAGGCCCAGAAGCAGACGAGCCTGAGAGACCAAGGCTAAGGTACCAGCTGCGGCCCAAAAGAACCTGCCAGCGATAGGTGAAGCAAACTACGAAGTCCTGAAGAACAGCCAGCATGAGGCTGGACAAACAATTCATGTTAAGCTTATGCTTAATCTTGTTTTTAATATTTAGTAGTTATAACCTATATGGTTCAAATGTGTTTATGCTTTTAATGAACCAAGTTTCCCAAGAATTTAATTCTACAGGTTGCTGGATATGTGCTCACAGTCCAGTACATTCAGAAGGAGGCATCCCAATAATTCCAGTCCCACTAAACAACACTCAAATGAATGGCACACTGTTTAGTAAACTAAGCCAAATGATACTTGGCAGGATAAAGAGTTTACTAACCCAGGGTATATCCGCCTAGCCTTGACCCCAATTGGAAAGTACTGCTAGACATGTAACGGTTCAGGAGCCAGGGTGAGAAAAAGCCAAACCGAATGGCCCTAGACTATGTCCTAGCTAGTAAGAGCGGGGTTTGTGCCTTAGTAAGAAGAAAATGCTGTGGGTATATTTCTGACACCAGCAAAGAAGTAAAGGAAGATGCCTCAGAAATTAAAAGAACTGTGAAACGCCTAAGGCAGGGGGAAGACTGGACCCTCTGGGATTGGTTGGGAGGCTGGTTTGGACATGTGGGAACTTGGATTTTGCAAAGAGTAGTTTTAGTATTGGCTATATTCTTTTGTGCTTATTGCTGTTTCTTGTTAATCAAATGCTGTATTTCTTGTATTCTAGAAAACACAAGATAGACCCTTACCAAAGGGAATGTGGAACTCATGATGTTAAAATAGGATGAGCAGAGAAAGGAACAAGAAATGTACATAAATACTTTAATGGAAAATGGAGGTATAAAATGGTTTCAAGGTTAGCCTTTAAAAGGCTAAAAGGGGGGAGTTGTAGAAGCTGTAGAAACCATTTTCATATTTAGCTAGAAGCCATCTTGTATATCAGAAACCATTTCAGCTTTTCTCTCAAGCACGTAGACCAGAGTGAACTTTCTGTCACCCCGTGAGAAGAGGCCTACAGGATGGGCTATTGGTATGTGTTAATTGGGCTGGTTGGGACAGGAGATGTACTCCCTCGCACCTGTCCGCCATCTTGTTGATAAGGCTTTGTTTTTCCAAATTTAATTGAGGATTTCTGTAATTGGATGCCCTGACGTCAGACTGTTTGGTTAAGGGTATAAAGATACTAGGATTGATTGTATTAGTAGCCTTACTGGGTCTGGCTCTGCTGTGACCACGTTTGGCTCATGCTGTGCTTTATTAATTAATAAAGCTGCTTGTTAGCTGCCTAAACACAGAGGAGCGTGTTTTTGCTTCGACAATTGTGACCTGAGTGAGTTAATCCAGGCTAGGAATATGCAACTTCCCCATTCCCTTTGAGAATGTAGCCTCCTTGCATCTCCACCCCCAAAATCAATATCAGCCCTCCCCTTCAATAGAACTCGGTTCTCCTTTCCATGCTCCCCTCATTGCAACAAGGTCACATCTACCTCCCAGTTCTCCAGTTCTGCTGAAGGCAACGGAGAATGAAAAGCAGAGATCCTCTCCTAAAGCAACATTTACAGCAGGTGCTGTAGTGTCTGCCGCACCTCCTTGCATAGATAAGTACTGCGCAGGCCAGCAGAGAAGGCTGGGAGAACATGATTCCATACGCTCAACTCTGCCATCATCTTGCACTGTCACCTTGGAGAAGCCACTTCACCGCTCCGTGCAGCCATTTTCCCATTGTGAAATGGGAAGTGCGGGCAATGAACTCACTCACCCTGAAGAACTTTGCGATCTACGGATGGAAAGCGCTATTTACAGGCTAGCCCTTATCACGGCAGTTACAGGGCAGTTATGGGTCCAGCTGACAGAACCATCATCATTACAAGAAAGAAGGGCCAGGAAGGTGAAAGCACATCTGCCACAACAATCAGAATGTAGCAGCCTGCAATTGAGTTGAATAGACGAGAACTGAAGTGGTTTCTTTCCCAGGATGAGCTGGCTAGCTATGAAAATTGTTGAAGGTACATCTGAGATCGTCCTTCCTCTATTCCAGCCTGGGAGCATCGAGACAACTAAAACAATATCTGTGTATTGAAAGAAGAATAGGCCTTACATATATGTGGAAACATTGGCCATAGGTGGAGCTGGCAGAGCTATCTACAGTTTGATTGCCCACCACTTCCCATTCTAGCTTCCCATTTTCCATTGTTTATAACTTCGCCAAACCTTAATCATTTGGGCTAAAATTGTTCCTGCTGGGTGTCTACCTCAGACTGAACAATTTCTGGAATGCTTCAGCAAAAATGGTTCAGCCATTTCTGAGAATGAGGGAAAAGTTGGGCTGCTCATGCTTAAAAATATTCTTCCATTTCATTGAGAGGCTCTCGCTCCTCCCTGTTTTATAGCACAGCCTTGAAATTTGGTAACTTTGCTTTGGTGTCAGGAATCTGCCTTTTGCAGTGGCTGTGACAAGTCACCCCCATTTGGCCAGGTTATAAGCCTTTGAAATCATCAGTTTCCACATGTTCAGTAGAGATCTGTCCAGGGCCGTCCTTAGGATTTACGGGGCCCTACATCTACTATTAACTTGGTGTCCCTGTGCCCAGTGACAGCTCGGAGGGTGCGGAGGATGATGGCTTTTTTGCCACTTGATGGGTACTTTCACAAGTTCAGTGTTCTGCTAATACATCTGGCAGGCTTTTTCAGTTAACTAGACCCTCTCGGAAGGAAGCAGAGTCACGGACCAGGGAGAGGAAGAGCAGGTTGGTGGACCCAGTGGTACCCCACATTTTCAGGTGCCCTACGCAGCTGCATATTCTGAGTTTGAGTAAAGACAGCCCTGGCCCTTTCAGAGTTTGGCAGATACATTCCCTGAAGAGTCTGCCTGCACGAGCACATTCAAACCCAGGGTTCAGGGACCAAGCAAGTCTTCCCCTGCAATTGCTGAACCTACCTGCTGTGGTGGCTGGCACCAAAATGGAGAGCAGGGAAACTGTCTTTTCTGTGTGCTACTGGCTCTGAGGCAGAATGGAGGAGGAAGCTGCCTGACTCAAATGTAGAGGAGATACAATCTGGACTGGGGTGTGTGGCAAAAGTAGACTGGGACATGGAGCCCGGAGAGGGGCAAAATAGAAACTGAGACTAAGCCAAGAGACAGTCATGGAGAGACTAGAACAAGGAACTAGAGTGCGGGGGGGGGGGGGGTGCAGGCGACTGGGGAGCCCAGGGGAGATGGGGAAGGGAGAGAATTAAATCTGCTGAGGAGTCCAGGAGGAGAAAGGGAGACTGAAATCTGAAGAGGAACCAAGGCTAGGGCAGGGGCGGGCAAACACTGTCCCACAGACCAGGCCCACTCTGCCAGGGTTAGCTCCTGGTGGGTCCCCACAGCTATATTTACCTCCACGGCCGCAAGTAACAGCAATCACAGCTTCCGTTGGCCTGGAACGGTGATCCATAGCCAACAGGAGCTGCGACTGTTGGTATCTGCACCTGTGCAGGTAAATATAGCTGTGACGGCCTACCAGGGGCCAACCCTGGCGAACTGCCGCTGTGTTATTGCCCTTCTCTGGGCTAGGGAGTGGAGGAAGCTAGATGTATTAGGCAAAAAGCCTGGATGGGGTGACTGGGGCAAAGAGCTGGGGACGTGAGGGAGAGCCATAGTACGGAGACAGACTGGAAGAGATGGGGCAGAATGGACGGCAACCATTAGAGCACACTCCCCTCCATAATGGAATGGAACATCACATTTCTGAGTCTCACCATTCCTCTGCTAAAAACAAATATTTGTGAAACCCCCAATATAAGAACTAGGGGTCACCAAATGAAATTAATAGGTAGCAGGTTTAAAACAAACAGAAGGAAGTATTTCTTCACTCAGTTCACAGTCTATCTGTGGAACTCCTTGCCAGAGGATGTGGTGAAGACTAGGACTTTAATAGGGTTCAAAAAAGAACTAGATAGATTCATGGAGGTTAGGTCCATCAATGGCTATTAGCCAGGATGGGTAGGAATGGTGTCCCTAGCCTCTGTTTATCTGGAAATGGGTGACAGGAGAGGGATCACATGAGGATTACCTGTTGTGTTCCCTCTCTTTGGGGCATCTGGTATTGCCCACTGTCGGCAGACAGGACACTGGGCTAGATGGACCTTTGGTCTGACCCAGTATAGCCGTTCTTATGCTCTTATGTTCACTGGCAAAGAATATGTATCACGCCACCCTTTAGTGGCTGGTCCTGATAGAATGACAACCTACTAGTGCTATCAGTTTCCTCTATTAGCTCAAATGGAAGAGGTCTGACCAGTGGATCTAAATGTTCCAACCCTGCTGATGACAAGGTGGCATTTCAGGGAGGAGACGTGAGTTTGCTTTTTTTAAAAGCCTAGGAAGTTACACAGAAAAACTCTGCGAAAATAACGTTAAGGTTGCAAAAGAAAGCAGTTGAAATTTAGGAAATACCAGAATTGGATGGTGCGGAGCAGTACTTGGGCTATATTTTGATTTTCATAAGGCTTTTGACACAGTCCCCCATGACATTCTCATAAGCAATCGAGAGAAATGTGGTTTAGAAGAAATTACTCTAAGGTGGGTGGGTGCATAACTGGTTGAAAACCTAAACTCAGAGGAGGTCTCAGCTGTTTGCTGTCAAACTGGGAATGTTCAAACGGGAGCCCAGAACTCCCTATTTTGCAAATGGAGCAGACCCCTACGATCCACACAAAGCCCCATTGTTTTGCATGGGGCTCTCTGGAGGGACAGGGTGGGGCCTGCCCATGTGTTCCCAGTTGGAAGACATGTCTTACATACATGTTTTGTTAGTTTTTAAGTACTACCAGACTATTTGTTTGCTAATTAATAGTTTTTATCTGCCTCTTTTGACTATCCAGTCTTAGGTACTTATAGACTATTTGTTTTTCCTATTACATTCCAGCTCAGCTTTCCACTTGATATTTTTTATCCACTGCCTCTTCTTGTTTCTTCCCACCCCCCCCCCCATTTTTTCCTCTTCCGCCTCCCACCCCCTCCCTTCTCCCCTATTTATTTTGGTCCTGGACATCCAACGCTCTGGTCATCTGAAGAAGTGGGCCATGCTCATGAAAGCTCATGATATCATCTACATGCTTTGTTAGTCTTTAAAGTGCTACCAGACTATTTGTTGTTTTTTAAGTTTATAGTTGCTGCATGTCACCCCAAACCTCCCAGCCTTATGGTTTGATTTTGCAGAAAGACAGGTGGTTCCAGGAGCAAAGCTGTGAGTAAAGGAGCTGCATCCCATGGACACATACAGTCAGCCACGTATCCTTCCTTTTGTGTGCTTGATTCCCCAGCTTGGTTGTTCTGTTTACTTTTAAAAGGGGAGATAAAATGGATTAAGACTTGCTGTAAGACTTCCAAAGAAACTTTATCCTGAGGTTCTAGAAAGACTGGCCTCTTACTATGCAGCGTGGATTCTTGCCACGGTGGATACTGTTGGGAGGAAAGGGCTGCATTTATATCACCACACAACATTTATGGCTTTTCTGAAACATGGGAGCCTTCCCAGGACTATACAGAACCAGAGCAACGTGTCCTGAAAAACCTGCTCCTCACCGTGCCTCAAAGAGCCACCTGCTTCCCTCTGAATTTCCTTTACTTGTTCAGTTTGGACAAGATCCAACGCACATTAAGACCAATGGAAAGAGTCCGAATTCCCTTCAGCAGGTTGTTAATTCTTTCTGTGTTCGCGGTTATAGCAGTGGTTCTCTACTTGTAACCTGTGGGCCGCTATATATATTGCTAGAAATGTAGCCGTGTTAGTCTGGTGTAGCTGAAACAAAAAACAGGACTATGTAGCACTTTAAAGACTAACAAGATGGTTTAATAGGTGATGAGCTTTCATGGGCCAGACCCACTTCCTCAGTTTCTTCCACTATTTGATCTGAGGAAATGGGTCTGGCCCACGAAAGCTCATCACCTATTAAACCATCTTGTTAGTCTTTAAAGTGCTACATAGTCCTCTTTTTTGTTTTATATATATTGCGTGGTTGCAGCCCAGATAACACAGGGAGAGATGCATATGCAGCCCACCATGGTAAACAAGTTGAAAACTGGTGCGTTATTATTCTTGATATCATCCATAGAATCCCATGGGTACGGTTAAAGTGGTGGAAATACAGCTAGGTACTTATAGCTAGAGTCCTGCAAATCTGCAGAGATCCGCTTTATATCAGCGCGTATCTGCATCCTTGGATGTGGATATGCAAAGCTCATTTTTGCAGATGCAGGTACAAATTTAGTATCGAGACCCCTTCAAATTTGGAAATAGCCGCTTTATATTTGCAAGTATCTGCATCCATGAATGTGGCTGTCTGCAGCTCATTTTTGTGGATACAGATGCAGGTACGGATTTTGTATCTAGAATCCTGCAAATGTGCTGCTGCTATCCATAGATCATGTTTGCAGATGGAGATACCAATTTTGTATCCGTACAGGGCTCTGCCTATAGCATCTGGCCCTGACCTCCATGTACCTGAGCAGCAATGCTTATATCATCTCTCACCTCTTATGAAGAGGGATGGACTTTGCCACCTGGCTAAGAAGATTCTTCACAATATTCTGGTATAGCTGTCACACTCCTCTACTAGCCATCACTTTATTTCTCAAAAACAAAAATGGGCTTCAATATAAACCTCACATAATACTGAGCCTTGCAGCCCATCATACCTGGCTTCTGGACCCAGCCCAGCCTATCATGATTCCTACATGGACAATGAAGAGCTACCAGGACACAGAGCCCAGTTCTGCTTCGAGCTACATCTCTGCTCCCTGCCTCTGTCCAGTCAACTTGCACAGTGTCCTCTCAGCCCCAGGCCTGTGTTTGAACTCCTCATTAACCCTCTCTTTGGCACCTCTCCCCATAACACAATATCCTGCTGGGGAATCAGTGACAATAACAGGAAATCGTATCATAGTCCCTCTGCAAAAGCAGCTGTGAGAACTGCGGGCTAAGAAGATACCCACCATGCATTAGAACCCCTCCTCTCTCTCCTACTCAGAGCAATCTCTGATGACGTGGGGTCAGGTGCTCAGATACTGCAGTCATCCAATGTCTGTCGAGTTTGATATTAACCCCCCAGAAGTGGGTGTCCATTTAGGAAGGGAAAACAGAGCCTCGGTACATTGCACTTGGGTCTTTTACACACCCTCTGATTCACAATTCATCTCCACTTTCCACCCATGGACCCAGAGTGCTACGGGCAATACTGAAGAGCGGGGTTCGGCCCACGTTGCTTTTTTTCTCGTTGTCTCTTTATTTCATTTTGATTATTTCTAAAATTCCCTACGAGCCTCCCACCACTGCGTGAGTCCTGCTGGAACTGAAATGAAATCAGCTAAGGGCTCAACTTGCAGGTTGAGGTTTTTCCACTGATAAAGATAATGGCTAATTGGGAATGGGGGAGAGAGAGGAGACAGGGAACTCAGCCAATAGCAAAACAGTCTGCAGGCTTCCAGACAACATCATAATGTAATTTAACTATGATTGGAGAGACAGCAGATGAGCAGAGTCTAAAATGCTGACATACAATTTGGAGGTGAGAGTCAGAATTGTCATAAAATCATAGAGACACGGGGCTGGAAGGGGTCACAAGAGGTCCTCAAGTGGAGCGCCCCCTACTGGGGCAGGGTTAAGAATTCCTAGAGTTGTCTGACCTGTTCTTTAATCCTCCAAAACAGGGATTCCACAACCTCCCACAATCTCTGCTAGAGTGTTTAAGGATCCTTCAAGTTAGATTTTTCCTCGTATCCTAATGAGTTCAATTCCTCTGGGTCAAACCTTAAGCCCTGTCCCAAGCCTAAGACTATCCTCAGCATAGGATCCCCCCATGCTTCTGGTCAGGGCCGGACCGAGCAATTCCAGCACCCCGGGAAGACAGTTTAATTGCGCACTGGGTTGGGGGAGGGCGCATGTGTGGGGGAGGGCGCGCGGAGCTGGCGGCAGCAGGATGCACGTGCCCGGCCCAGCCTGGCTACTGCTGCTGGCGCGCAACCCAGGGCCGCCCGGGGTGGGCCGAGCCTGGCCGTGCAGGGCCCTGCGGCTGCGGGGGGAAGGGCGCTGCTGGTCAGTGCTGTGGGGGTTAACGCGGCTCCTGCCCCTGGCAGCCGCTGCAGGGTGGCCGCTGGGAGCTGCTGCAGCCCGCGATCCGGGAGCGGGGCACGCAACGCCTGATGGCAGCCCCCCATAGGTTGGCGCTCCGGGCAGCTGCCCGGCTAGCCCATGCCTTAATCTGGCCCTGCTTCTGGGGTTGTTACGGTAGCCTCCAAGATGCGGTTGGCTCTGTGGCAGCTGTGCCTATACCCCACACTGATTTCCCTTCCTCGTAAGGTCATTGTGGGGAAAATCCATGAATTCTTTACATTAACTTCACGGCTGAGGATGTGAGAGAGATTCCAAAACCTGAGCCATTCTCTTTAGGGGATAAATCTGAGGAACTGTTCCGAATGGAGGAGTCATTCGAAGAGGTTCTGGAACAAACTGATAAGCTAAACAGTAATGGCTATGTCTAGACTGGCATGATTTTCCGCAAATGCTTTTAACGGAAAAGTTTTCCGTTAAAAGCATTTGCGGAAAAGAGCGTCTAGATTGGCACGGACGGTTTTCCGCAAAAGCACTTTTTGTGGAAAAGCGTCTGTGCCAATCTAGACGCTTTTTTGCTCAAAACAAATCTGAGCTGTCTACACTGGCCCTTTTGCGCAAAAGCTTTGCACAAAAGGGACTTTTGCCTGAATGGGAGCAGCATAGTATTTCTGCAAGAAGCACTGATTTCTTACATGAGATCGTCAGTGTTCTTGCAGAAATTCAAGCGGCCAGTGTAGACAGCTGGCAAGTTTTTCCGCAAAAGCAGAAAAACTTGCCAGTCTAGACTCAGCCTAATAAGTAACAGGACCAAAGAATTCTGAAAGAACACAAATGTGAAATTGGGGATCTACTAACCATGGTTTCTAACCTATTGTTAGAACATAAGAACATAAGAATGGCCGTACTGGGTCAGACCAAAGGTCCATTAAGAAAGGGATAGAGAATATGACAGAGAGTATCTTAATGCCTCTATATAAATCCATGGTACGCCCACATCTTGAATACTGTGTACAGATGAGGTCACCTCATCTCAAAAACGATATCTCAGCATTTGAAAAAGTTCAGAAAAGGACAATAAAATTATTAGGGATATGAATGGGACTTTTCAGCTTGGAAAAGAGAAAACTAAGGGGCAATATGATAGAAGTCTATAAAATCATGATTGGCATGGAAAAAGTGAATAAAGAAGAATTATTTACTGTTTCCCATAACGTAAGAACAAATTAAATTAATAAGTAACACTTTTAAAACAAACAAAAGAAAGTAATTCTTCACCCGACACACAGTTAACCTATGGAACTCCTTGCCAGAGGACACTCTGAAGTCCAAGACTATAATCCGGTTCAAAAAAACCCATCAATGGCTATTAGCCTCTGTTTGTCAGAAGCTGTGAATGGGTAATAGGGGATAGATCACTTGACGATTATTTATTCTGTTCATTCCCTCTGGAGCAGCTGGCTTTGGCCATTGTTGGAAAAACAGGATACTGGGCTAGATGGATCTTTGTTCTGACTCAGTTGGGTTGTTCTTATGTGGATCCACAGGTCTCTTACCATCAGAACTAAGCCCTGTACAATACAGCTCTGCATCATACGGAAGGTGCAGAATACCTAAAACTAATATCCTGCCCTCTTGGACAGTGGAAATTTATGGATTCCTCTACCTGTCAGGTCTTCTGAACCCCCAGGGAGATGGACAGCAGAAATGGCATCTCTGTAATGACCTTTGAAAAAGTCTGGAGTGCACCTGATTGTGACTTTTCACCTTTAACTGGGCGATATCACTTTACAACAAATATAAACAATCACTAGCTCAGGAAAGATCTTCAGTATTCCCAGGGCCAGATTCCCAGCTGCTGTAAATTGCCAGACCTCCACTGATGTGGGGGAAAATGAGGGAGTAATGTTCCCTCTAATCTTTCCCATTCAAATACAGATTTTTTCCGTGCATGTGCAGAATAAAATGTTATGTGCATCAAGGCATGTGTGAAGGTGCACCACCAGTAGAAGCACAAAATCTAGCAACTCCTCAAAATGAAGAGCCAATGGCTCAGCCCAAGGCCCTTGTCCAGCTTAGCATTTATCCGTAGCTCTCCGCGAGCCTCTTACCTGCTGTGATCGTGTCTATGTCCCTCGCAGTCAGCTCCTCCACCTCTGATCTCTTCCGTAGCTCCAAACGCCGGGAGAACCCTTCCCGGGGCTTCCATAGGTCCTGGATCAGAAGAGGCTTCTCATGATCACCGAAGACTCGCAACCCCTCCGTTTGCCACTGTTTCTCGGAGCCGCCGAACATCCCGATAACATCACACAGCACATAGTGGCCAGCGTCCACCTTGCTCAGCCCATAGCGCTCCAGTGCCTCCTTCACCAGCTCCTGTGCACTTGAACTCCCGCTGGCCAGGACGCTCTTGTAGTGGGTGCCTGCGCAGATGTTGCCTCCAAATATCTTCAGGACCCCTGGGGTCGAGACCTGAGTGGAAAGTTCAGCTGGGTCATCGCTGCTGGCCACCGGGAAAGCCGACACCGAGCTGCGGTCCTTATAGCTCAGCGTCCGGTATAAGACCTGAGAGAATATTCGGCTCTGACGCTTGAGCTTGTTTTTGGAAGGTGGGGACATGGCGGACGAAGATCCATAGAACATCGCGTGTGAGGTGGTCGTCGTGGGAGGCCGCTGCAGAGTGAACAGAAACAAAAAAGGCAAAACAGCATTTAAAAGCCTGGAGGGGAACAGAGGTAATAGCAAGCCCACGGACAGAAACCTCCAAACTGGAGCAGGAGTGACTGCAAGACCCCAAGCCTGGACAGTGGCCCAGAGGGCACATGTTGTCATCTCTGGAATGGCGAGACGAGTGCAGGAATGGGGCTGTGCATTTTCATGTGTGACACAGCAGCAGACAAATGTATCCATCATCCCTGAAATCAGTGGAATTACTCCAGAGGTGAATGTATCCCTAAGAATTTCTTCTGGCGCTATACCAAGCATCCTCTGTTTATAGATCAATGGATGTTTCTCCTGCCTAACCAAGGGAAGCGCTTCCCTGCAGAAGTTCTTGGGGTGAAAGAAAAGCAGAGCCCAACAGTTTAGTTACACTAAGAACACAAGAGGCGATTGTGACACAGAGGCCCACTGGTGCCAATTGGAAAAAGGTTTACTCTTTCACAACCGGCTCCTGTCTCAGGCCTCACAAACTCGTGGTATTTCATGCACCACTTTCATGGTATTTATCCATGAAGGGTAGCATGTGTGAAAGCCTTTAACTTATTGATATTCATGAGCACTGGGAGATGGGTGATATTTAAAGAATAATGTCACTTTACTGAAACATTTGCCCTTATGATCTTGGAGTGAAAGGGAGTCACCAGGGAACTGAGATACATAATCCCTATCCCTGGCTAGCCGATCACAGTGTATAGTAGGAATGTTAACTGGTACCCGGTTAAACAGTTACCCGGTGCCTGGGAGCAGTTCCACTGGCACCCTGTGCGGGGCTGCTGGTTCCCAGCCCCATGGGCTGGGAGCCAACAACCACTGCCCCCGTGGGGAGGGGGGGCAGGAGCTGCAGTGGCAGCTCCTGCAGGGGGGCCACGAGCCATGGCAGCAGTAGCAGTGCCCAGGGAGGGCCGGGAACAGCTGGGCTGGAGGGCCGCATAGCTCTGCTGGAGCGTTCGCCCTCCCCTTAATTGGTTAAACGGGATTTTATATCCCTAGTGTATAGCTCAATTATCCTCTGTTGCCTCAACCAAGGAAAGTCAATGGCCAGACATGAAAGACAAACTTTAGCCATCAAAGCCATTTGGAAGGAGAAAAGAACAACAGGCCAGAGAGGCGATCCCCCTGCCTGTGAATAAAAGCTGAAGACTGATGCAGCGAATTACCGGGTGGAGAAAGACTGGATGCATTCATGAAGGAGCCTTGCTGAGTGGAGAATAGCTTCTCGTAGCTAGCAAATGTTGCAGAAAACTGAGCTTTGGGGTAAGATTCCACTTTAGCAGACAGGAAAGGTAATTGTTATTAAGTGGAGGCTCTGATTTGCATTTTATGTGTAACCCTTTTCCCATCACTCACGCTTGTTTCTATTTGAAGTGCTTGTCTTTCCTAAATACACTTCCTTGTCTTTTACTATAATTGAACGCAAGGGCTGTGTGAGACACAGGAGCAGTAGGCTGAGGTACAACTGCTAAGCTGAGGAACGCTGTTCCTCTGGGAACAGAGACGCTGGGATTTTGGTGGGTATCCAGGCGCTGAATCCCAAAGGGTGAATCTATTGCCAACTTACAGAGCAGAGGCAAGATTCCCTGATGCAGGAGGCAGGTAGCACTACTGAGAGTTTAGAAGTGACACAAAGACCTTAGTTAGTACCCAAGACATCACGAGTCCCATTCACTTATTATAAGTTATAAATCACTTTGACTTTTCAAGGTGAAATGCAAAGCTCAGATGAACACTAAGTTAAGCCCGTAGCTCTCTGTTGAGTGCCCCTGCTAACCAAAAGGCAGTAGACCCGGGGAAAAACAAGTTGTAAATAACCTTCCCAAAACTTCTCTCCCCTCCAACCCACCAAATCTTCCAGCACTTCCTGCTTCACTAAGGACATTCCAAAGTGCATGATTCTGTAACATCAGTGACACCCCTCCTCCATGCAACCAAAGGACAAAATCCTTAATCAGTGTTGCCAAATGAGGGCTACCTGTGCTACCAATCAAGATGCAGTGATGTGGAGCAGACTGGATGATACCCCACAGGAAAATATCTTTGCTGAATGCCCGCTTGTGGCCAGTTAGTGGGGGAAATTGACACAGACTTTCAGGGCTGGTCTACATTTCAGTTTTGCAGCTCTACTTTTAAATAAAAGATTTATTTTTAAAATCACATTCTCATAGCAGGACTTGAGTGAGATCTGGCAAGGGACAGCTGGCAAGAGAGAAATATCTTATGCATCTACATCAAGGCTCAGCAGAGCTAGAAATATCCTAAAGTGCAGATCTTAACTTTATGAATCATAAAGTGAAGTTAGTTTTTCCCCTTCAGGAACATCTCGCCCATTCACACAGTGTATTGTTTAAAATATCAAGGTATACACTGTTACATATGTATACATTGCAGCCCTGTGGCTCCTTAGAAACTAACAAATTTGCTGTTATACAAGATATCAATTTTAAACCCACAGCTGATTTATAAGGTGATTATAGTCCTGCATTGTGCTTCAGCATTCCTACTAAGGCACAGTGTTACAATCCTGAGGTGTGAATGGACACACAATTGCAGCTGTCGGTATGCAAGTTACTGCCAGATACATACCTCCCTAGCTTTAAGAGATTTCAGTGAAAGTCCCGACCTTGTTGCTTAATGATGCCAAGAGCAAGGGCAGACTGGAAAGAGCACTTGTTCACTGGATACAGGGCAGAATTTGGAGTTTTATTGGTCTCCACACTCCTCTTACTTGACCTATATTCAGAGGCTGGGTCTACTCTGCCGAGCCTGGTGTCATCTCCGCAGCGGGAGATCGATGGGAGAAATGCTCCTGCCAACTTCCCTTACTTCTCATGAAAACAAGGAGTACTGGCACCAACAGGGGCACCCTCAGCATTCAATTTAGCGGGTCTTTACTAGACCTACTAAATCAAACCCCGGAAGATCAATCGCCAGAGTGTTGCTCCTCCTGTAAGTGGAGACATGGCCTGAGATCACAGCATGTGACATTACTACTGGAGCTGACAGCCCTGGAAACTGCAGGCTTCTCTTTATTCCAAAACTGGGGCAGCACACACAGCATCAGGTCCAGGCTCCTTCACCCTCTTGCTGTGTTTCAAACCTAAGTGGGAGGTACCACCTCAGTTTACATCCCCCATTCAGACCCTGGCTTCTGCTGAGTCTGTCAGTGGTACTGTCAAGTGGAGCCAGCTGTGACTGCCATAGGTGTTTAATGTGGTCTCTTGGGGCCTGAGTCTAGCAAGCTCCTTTTGCTGCAGACACTGAGCAGGCCTCCGACTGTGACTGTCCTAGGCTAGATGTGAAATGGAAGCGTGCAGGCCAAAGGTTCTGTGGTGAAGATTGTCACTGCTATGTTCGATTGTCACTACTGCTTTGCCTTCTTGGAGCACCTTCCATTCCAGGATCTCGTAAGCCTCCCAACACCCTCGAGGCAGACATCAATCACGTTTAGGGTGTGTCTAAACTACATGGCTCCATTGATGGAGCCATGTAGATTAGGCTAATTGGCAAAGGGAAATGAAGCCGTGATTTAAATAATCGCGGCTTCATTTAAATTTAAATGGCTGCTGTGCTGAGCTGACAAACAGCTGATCAGCTGTTTGTCAGCTCAGCGCGCTAGTCTGGACGCTCCTGCGCCGACCTGAAAGCCCTTTATCGACCTCCCCGTTATGCCTCGTAGGATGAGGTTTACCGGGGAGGTCGATAAAGGGCTTTCATGTTGTCAGGAGAGCGTCCAGACTGCCCCGATCTGCCGACAAACAGCTGATCGGCAGAGCGGGGCAGCCATTTAAATTTAAATGAATTATTTAAATCACGGTTTCATTTCCCTTTGCCGAACAAACAAATCTGTATGGCTCCATCGATGGAGCCATGTAGTTTAGACGTACCCTTACTGACCACAGTTAGCACCTCTAGGGCACACATCTCCTCCTCAGATCTCAGAGCCTTTACAAGGGCATCATTATATCTCTTTTACTGAGACTAACTAAGGCAAGGAGAGGGGAGGGGACTTGCCTAAATCCATACAGTAAATCAGCAACAGAGTGGGCATGAGACATATGGGGGCCCATTTACAGGGCCACTTTGCCTCCCAGAGATGCTATTTCTGCCTGGTCTTTCACACTAGCCAAGAAGAATGCTAACATTATCAGAAATAACCAGCAGTCCTGTGGCACCTTAGGGTACGTCTACACTGCATCCCTAGTTCGAACTAGGGATGCAAATGGAGACAATCGAAGTAGTTAATGAAGTGGGGATTTAAATATCCCGCGCTCCATTAACATGATCTCGCCGGCGCGCTAGTTCGAATCACAGCTGATTCAAAAAATGAGGAGTAACATTAGTTCGGACTAAGGGCTTTAGTCCGAACTAACGCGTCCCGGCGCGCACTTCCTGGTTCGAATCAGCTGTGATTCGAACTAGCGCGCCGGCGAGATCATGTTAATGGAGCACGGGATATTTAAATACCCTCGGAGACTAACAAATGTATTAGATCATGAGCTTTCATGGGTAAAACCCACTTCCTTGGATGAGTTGGAGTGCAAATTACAGAATCCATATATAACAGCAAAAGATGTTACCTGTCAATTGTAGGACCAGTGTTAATGAAGCTAATTAAGTCAGGGTAGATGTGGCAAACTAGATAGATGTCAAATAAAAAAGTGAGTCAGCCCCAATGCACTAAGCAATGGGATTGGTCCATGAATATTATTGGTCCAATTGCATATTAGAAAGGGGCTGACTCCCCCACTCCACACACAGGTACATGCTCCCCTCCAGGTCTGCTGTAAACATAGATGGAGTTGTGGACTAAATGCATGGCTATAGCAGCACTCACAGCATTTGATGTGGAGCCGCGAGTATCAAAAATGGGGAAATTGGCTTTGTAGCGCGTTAACCAGTTAGGATCTGTATTCAAGCCTAAGTTGATAGCACTGAACTTGTAAAGGAACTCCAGTTCAGCTATCTCCCTCTGTAATCGGGTAATAAAATTCTTTTGTAGAAGGATGGCTACTTTTAAATCCATTATTGAATGTCCAGGGAGGTTAAAATGTTCCCAGTTCTAAGGTGCCACAGTATTGCTCATTGTTTTTACAGTTACTGACTAACATGACTCCCCTTCTGAGACTTGTTATGAGAAAGATCCTCTGTCAGCACTGGATACCCTCCAGTCCAGGCTGGGAAAGTGCCCCTGTTGCTAACAGGAAAGGTCACCTTCTTCCCTGATTGCTCCCTGTGAGCAGTGGGAACTGCTCCACCGCATAATCTCTCTGCCTTCTCCCATTCAGCCCGCGCGCACGCAGATATCCCACCCAGCTCTCGACCCCTCCCCCTGCTTTCATACGGCCTTACCGATGTCCTTCCTCATGCCCTGCCTCCCTTATCTCCTTCTGCCTCCCACTCTGATCACTAACCTGCCCCTGACAGGAGCCATTTGCGCAGAGAGCACAAAATGGGGGAGGGAGACAGACGCCTTTCCCCATTAACCCCCAGTGATTGTCCCCTACACATCCCTGCCGGAGGTGGGGCAGAAGAGGCAACTGACTTCGGCAAGGTCAGTGGCTCTAATGCAGAGCTAGTGACGCCCACTCTGCAGCTCAGAGCACTGAACCGTGCTTTCCTCTCCTGGGTAATATCTTCTTAAATCTCGAATCAGCCACTCTCTCCTAAATCTGTAATCTTGCCATGATTTGGCTCAGAAAGAAACAAAGCAAGAAACAGAGAGGGGAAAAAATGTTCCCTTTCCCCTCCTGCGCCAAGGCAGAGAGGTGACTTTCCCGGCTGCAGAGGCAGAGGCAGCCAAGAGCGATGGGCTCACTGAAAGGTCTCTCCCTCAGGCTAGCAATTTATAATAGCAAACCAGATAGATGGTCAAATAAACATGAGTCAGCCCCAAAGCACTGAGCAATGGGATTGGTCCATGAATGCAGCTGCAAATTAGAAGGGGTCTGACTCCCCTGCTACACACACAAGTACACACTAGGGAGGTAGTAGTATAGTCGATTAACCAATTAACCGATAAGCAAAAGCATATAGGTTAATGCTATAGACTACATGCATTTTCCCCCTCTCCTCCCCAACCTGTAAATTTTTTAGCAGGCTGGCCAGCAGCCCGGCTCAGTTCTTGCTCACTCTGGGCCTGGGACCTACTCACACTGGGTCCAGGATCTACGCCCGCGGTGGTTCTGCATTTAAAGTGTATTAGGAGCCAGGCGGGCAGACTCAGTTCCAGTTCTCTCTGGGTCCAGGAGCTCAGAGTCCCCCTCCCTCCCCCGCACCCAAGTCAGGGGCTGCTGCCACCCCGCACTGCTGCCTCTTTATCAGAGGCAGCAGCACAGGGTGACAAGCAGCCGGTCTGCAAGAGGAGCTGGTTTTTAAACTGACTCCCTTAGCAGACCAGCTCCCGCCTGGCACCCCACATTGCCACCAGCCCCACCCCCAGGGACTATAGAATAGTCGACTAACCGATAAGAATTCATGAGGTTACTCAACTATTCAATTAACCGATATTTAACATCCCTAGTACACACTCCCCTCCAGGTCTGGTGGAAACACAGATGGATTTGTGAACTAAATGCATGGCTACAGCAGCTCTAAATATCAGAGCAAAAAGCAGGCCCCATCATGCTAAGCTCTGTACAGATACAGAGTAAAGAACAGTGCCTGCCCCAGGGTTTACACTCTGCACACACAAGGCAGAGGGGGTTGGAGAAAGGAAGTTTTATCATCTCCATCTTACAGACAAGGAAACAGGGCAGAGAGATGTGTAGGGTATGTGACACTACAGTTAAACACCTGTGGCTGCCAGGGCCGGCCTTAGGTCGATTCAGCCAATTCCCTGGTGTGGGACCCTGCACCTGAGGGGGCCCTGCGCCCAGGGAAATGATGCATGCGCCGTGCGCCGGGAGCACGCCACTTGTGCGGGGCCCCTGGGCGCACGGTGCATGTGTCGTGACGTCCCGGGCGCATGGTGCATGCGCTGTGCGCCTGGGGGGGGCATGCATGCATTGTACTCCCGGGGCACTGCGCATGCATCATGACATCTGGGACGCATGGCGCATGCCTCCAGTGTGCAATGCATGCGCCGTGCCGCCCAGGGCCCCAGGTATGTGCGGCCCCGCCCCCGGAATCGGGCCCTGCGCTCTGTAGAGCCGGCCCTGGTAGCTGCCCTGGGTCAGCTGACCCAGGATGGTGAGGTTTGGGCTGCAGGACTGTAAAAGACACTCTTAGATCCTACAGCCCAAGCCTGAACAACCACCCCACAGCCCAAGCCAAGCCAGCTGCTACAACCGGCCCAGGAGTTTAACAGCAGGTTGACATACCCTAATTTACCCAGGAACGTCTTAAACCCAAAACTCAATATTTTGTATCTTGCCAGTGAATATGGATGCAGTGCTAAGCTTGAAAAATAGGTAATCCCTGAGGGTCTGTTTGCTGTATTTTATGGTTTTATGGTTTGTATCGGCTTAGCTATGGGGGCTCATCATACCATCTAAGAACATAAGAATGGCCATATTGGGTCAGACCAAAGGTCCATCCAGCCCAGTATCCTGTCTGCCGACAGTGCCCAATGCCAGGTGTCCCAGAGGAAGTGAACCAAACAGGTAATGATCAAGCGATCTCTCTCCTCCCATCCATCTCCACCTTCTGACAAACAAAAGATCACTGAGTTTATTCTTCCTACAACCCTCGGAGATCATGAAATACTATTTCAAGTCATCTCACAAATGGAAAAACTGAGGCACAGGGCTTCTTGCCCAGGGCTATACAGGAAGGCTGCGTCTAGACGCTCTTTTCCACAAATGCTTTTAACGGAAAAACGTTTCCGTTAAAAGCATTTGTGGAAAATCATGCCAGTCTAGACGCCGCCGAAGTCTGCCACAGAAGAGGGATTAAAACCCAGAACTCATGAACTTTCACATCGTGCCATAGAAATATAATAATTCACAAAACCATTCCTCTTCCCTCAGTTTGGAATGTGACTTTCAGCTCCAACTTAATTTGGCATTCCCTAGCAAATAACATTTCTCAGGAGCATTGCTGGAGCTATGGGCTCAAGTCATAAGGAGAATAAATGTTAGGTCATTCACAAGTGATCCCAACTGACTGATTTAAAGAGCAGCTTCCACAAGCCCCTAGGACCAGAGTGAGGATCGGTCATTTTCCAAAAAAAAATTTTCCACTGGGTAGCTTTGAGCCATGGAAACCATTTGCAGGAAAGGGCTGGTTATGACAAATCTCCCAGTTTAAACTTTTTTGAAAAAAAGTTTCAAAATTGTTGAAACATCCCATTTGGACATTTAAAAAGTTTCATTTATCTATTCAAAATGATTTTTCATATTGACCTTTTCATTTATATGAAAAAAGTTAAACGTTTTCAAGAGTGATCAAAACAAAAGAAAACATTTTCACACACACACATTTCTAATTAGTATTGTCCATTCACAAACATTTGGAATTTTGATTTTTCATTCCATTATGGGACAGAAAAAAAATACCTTTAAATCTCAAGAACCCCTTGCAAGATAGGAAAATTGTTTTCTTCCCTGCCCAATGCTGCTGAGGAAAGCCCAATTAGTTCTCACTAGCAACAGATTTCTCGAGCATGACAAAGGGATTCTGGAAAAGAAGAGAAGAAAAACTGCTGCACCTCTGTGTATGTCTAAACTAGAAATGCTACAGCTGCACCACCCTAGCGCTATAACATAGAAATTTGCTCCAGCGACAGAAGACCCTTTTCTCTCACTGTAGTAAATCCACCTGGGATGCGGTAGCTAGATCAACAGAAGAATTCTTCCATCAATCTAATGCTGTCAACACTGAGGCATAGGTCAGCTTAACTACACATCTGATGGGACTTAATTTTTCCTACCCCTGAGTGAAGTAGGTAGATAGACCTAGCTGTGTAGCATAGACCAGCCCTGATAGTTTGCCAAAACAAGAGAGAAAATGACTTTTATGTAAGAAAACATCTAGATAACTCTGTATTTTCCCACCTAATTTCACCAGCACAGAACTACCTACAGCACCTACACAACATGATCAGCACTTCCAACTGCAGAAACCATTTCACGTGTGCTTCTTAAAGCGCCCATCTGAATTTTAACAACCTTATTTATAATGAATGCATCAACTTCCCTGTTCCTTCTGTAAAAGGCCCTGTGCAAACTCAGCTTCTCTAGTTCCAGAGGCCAAAAACGTCATAGTGAATGCTAGACCCAATGTATTTCATCCATACAAAAAGGCTCTAAGCACAGTCATTTCACAGCTCTGCAGGTAGGACAGGAAAGGCTCCAGTTTGCAATGTGCTGAGAACACAGAGCTCTTACGGACTTGCAATGTAGTGTTGGGTACCCAGTCCATCTGAAAATCAGGCTTTAAACATACATGACTTTTTGAAAAATAGTTTGGACCTCCCTGGTCCAGCACCCTCTGGAGCTGACTGGTCCTGGATGAGGGATTTTGCTGGACAAGGGGAGGTCATTTCTGGCCCCTCTGCTGCCAGCCCCACTTCCTGCCCAGCTGCCCCACCGGGCTTCCCGGCTCCCCTGACCACCCAGCTGGGTCACAAGCCTCACCCCAGAGCTGAGCTGGGCCACATGCCAGCCTTCCTGGCTCCCTGGGGCAGTCCAGTTGGATCGCGCATGCTGGACTTCCCACCCCCCCAGCTCAGCTGAGTCATGTGCTGGGCTTCCTGGCTTCTGCCCCTGCTCCACCCCCCCAGCCCAGCTGAGCCACAGCCCAGCTGGGCCATGCTCTGGGCTCCTATGCCTGTCCCCCTGAATTGTGCTGAGCTCCCACCCCTCCCTGCATCTCGCTTAGCTCCTGGGCCCTCCACAGTGCACTGAAACTCTCTGATCCTGGAATACGGGTGGTCCTACTGGACCATGGATTTTGCCAGACCAGAGAGTTCTAGTTTATAGTGGTGCAACATGTACAAAGTAGGACATGGTCTAATTTCCATCTGAGAACCTAAGGGACTATACCGAGTGATAACAAAACATGCTCTTTCCAGACCCCTATGCTCACAGGCATCTTCTAAGAAACTAAATAGAGGAGAATGGAACACCGGGGCTAGGTTTCAGCTAAAACCCTCTCAGTTCATATTACCTGTGACAAAGGAGCTCCAAGTCTACCTACTTATTTCAGGCTATGTCTAGACTACAGAGTTTTGTTGGAAAAATGGCTATTTCTCCAACAAAACTTGAGTTACATCCACACTGCAAGCGCGTTCTTTCCACAGTAAATCGAAAGAACGGAGGGGGTTTTGCGGTATTGGTAATCCTCATTCTATGAGGAAAAGCTCTTTCGCAAAAAGGCATGTGTGGATGGGGAAGAGGGAGTTTTTTCGGAAGAAGAGGGAAGTAGAGAAAGCACAAGTGCCCTGGTGGCTATTCTGTCCATAGCAATCACTGCTTATATGCGAGATAGCATCCAGGCACTGTGGACGCTCTCTTTCAGAAGAAGTTTTTTTGGAAGATCTCTTCTGAAAAAAGCTTCTTGCGCAAAAAGCCTGTAGTCTAGACGTAGCCTCAGGGAAAATCTTCAACACCACCTAAGCAATTTAGGCACACAAGCCTTATTGAAACCTACTAGGACTGGTGCACCTAAATCTCTCATGCACCTAAATCCCCATAATCTTTCCTGGTGCTTATAGTAGTTCTCCAATGATGCTATTATAAAACGTGCACTGTTTGAGGATAAACAGCTGGCAACAGAGGCAGGCAGCTCCAGACATTCCAAACATTTGCCATATGCAAAAGCAGAAAGCAAGATTTTCTTTGGCATTTGCTGTTGAAAACTATAAAGGAATCAGCCAGAGGTTCTGTTTTTCCCTCTCAGTGGAATCTGGATCGAGTATCTTGGCATCTCTTTGCCTGTCATGGAACAAACAGACTGGCCACACCAACAATGGCTCTTCGTCTTGTCATGACACTGTTATTTATGCTGCACTGTTATGGCAATGATCATAACAAATGAATCTGATGTTCATGTGGCCAACACATGTGCTGCCATTTAAGCACTGCACTGCAATTTATCATTAGCAGGCCAATGGTATGGTTAATAAAACACCCCAAAACCTAATAATCATTTAGGCTTGCTGGAGTACAATGTCAACATCCCATGGGGGTGGGCAGCTCCTGTTAGTGCCAGAAGCAGTTGTAGGGACAGTGTCCTATGACCGAGTGGCATCCATAGTCCCCCACTGTATCCACACTCAGTAACTTTCAACATTAGCAGCCTGTCCTGGGTGTTCCAGCTAAGTGTCTCCTGATGTCAATTTAAAGATCTTCAATGTTCCCTCTAATTTTTTCTATCGATGTGTGGAAAAAAATTTGGTATGTGCACTGATGCATGTGTGGATGTGCACCACCAATAGAAACACATGCTGCCGGCTGTGGTTGCGGTGGGCACTCTGCTAATCAGCTGGGCAGCATGTGAATCCCTCCTGGGTGGCTGCCCAAGTGCTCAGCATACAGGGAACACTGCTTACCTTGCCATTCTTTTTCACATCTCTTTCTTTCAGACATTTATTCTCCTCCTGACGGTAAACCCTGCAGCTTCCCCTGCATTATTCATTTTCACATAAGCTTGTTCCTCCCACTTCTGAAACAGGACAGGAAAGAGAAAAGAACATCAGTTGGCTTCCCCCCCAGTTACAAAGACCTGCCAGAGCCGTTCATTATCTCCTCCAGATGTGGTGTGTGTGTGGAAGAGACCCCCAACCGCTTTACTGAAATATATCAGTGGCTTGTGGATATAACAGCACCCCCCAGTAGAGCTGTTCTTTTGTCTTATGAGAGCTAGAGTTCAACTCTCCAGCAACACACCCTCATATTTAGTGTCTTCTCCCTCTTGATCCAAGGAGGCAGTGCAGAGCATGCTTGGACCTTCAGTCTTCATGGGCTAAACATGTCGATGAAAGTAGCCCATGAGCTGATGGATAGATGGTGAACTGGTAATTGACGTGGCCATAGACTTGCTTGTTTAACCAAGATCCACCAAGGCAACTACACTCTACAAGGGCACTGCAGCTGGATTGGCCGAGGGTCTGATATCACGGCTTTCGTGGCAGCGCAAGTGCCTTAGCCGAGTAGGTCAGACTGAGACAGAGACCGATCATGTTCAAGTCTAAATGTACGACTGATTTCTCTCATAAAGCCTGGCTCAATTAGCACTGCAGTGTCTGCCCTGAGGCCAGTGCAGAAAGGGTGAGGAAGCGGGAGAGAAAGGCAAGGCAAGAAGGAAGCAATGTAAGAGACGGAGGAAGGGAAGGTGAGGAAAAGGCAGTGGCGGGGGGAAGGAAAGCACAGAGCCCTCTTCGGGCAGGCTCACTGCTATCGTTAGTTGATGGCTGTTGCTTAGCTACCGTGATGACAGGTGCCGTAGCAATACTTGAGAGAAACAGATCATGGACACATTCTTAGATACAACCATGACCTGGGATGCCGTCCCTTCTGGGGATCACAAACCACTACAACCAGGTGTAGCAGCTCACTCAAAATCCCAGCACACAACTCCAAGAGCAAAAGGGGACCAAGTTGGGACCAAGCAGCCAACAGGAGCAGGCCGTGATATTCAGAGTGCCTGGGGGAGAAGGAGAAGAGCCAGGAAGGAGCACATTTCCTTCCGCTCTATGAGCCTATGAAAAAACATGCAAGGAACAACAGGTAACAAGAAACAAATATACCATTGGGTATAGCTAACAGATCCACCCAACAGTCCATCAAAGGCACTGCCCTGCCCAGAGAAAGGCAAGCAGCCCCTGGAATAACTAATCCCCTGGGGATAACTACACATTTTGAATGCTCTCAAAGGAAAGGTCCCATGAGAGCAATCTTGTCAAAATGTGACAAACTGCAAAATGGATGAGTGCTGTGTAAACAGGAGTGTGTGTGGAAAGTGTGTGAATTTATCACTCCACAGTTTGGATTTTTCACACCTCCACACAAAGTAGTTGTACCATTATAAGTCTGTAGTGTAGACCTGGCTTTAGAAAGAGTCTGTCGATGCTGAGAAATAATCTTTGTCATAGATGCACAGAGGTTAAGGCCAGAAGAGACCATTAAATCATCTAGTCTAGTCTGACCTCTGGTATCTTTCAGGCTATTAGATTTGACCCAGTTACGCCTGTACGCAGCCCAATAACTCCTGTTTGGTTAAAGCATTTCTTCCAGAAATGCAGCCATTCATAATCCAAAGGCATCAGAGACTGGCAGTTCCCAGGACTTCCCTGGGTAGTTTATTCCAATGTTTTATCATCCCCCACTGTTAAAAATAAGTGCCTTGCTTCCAGTTTGAATGCATCTAGCTTTGGCTTCCAGCGATTGGTTCTTACTATGCCTTTTTCTTGTTGAACGAAAGGGTCAGTATCTAGTATTTTCTCCCCGGGAAGGTACAAGGTACACTGCCTCTTTTTGATAAACTAACCAAACTGCTCTGCCAGTCTCCCACTCTAAAGTCTATATATCCTCGCCATATCCTCCACAACCTCCCCAGTTCGTTTTGGGGGCTTTTTTCTAGCACTCGCTCCAATTTTTCAACATCCTTTTTAAAACGCAGCACCAGAATATACCCTATTCCAGTACTGGTCTCACCAAGGCTGTGTACAGCGGTAACCCCACCCATCTCCCATTCCCCCCCCCAATTTCTACTCACTAGTCCCATTTCTGCATCCAAGGATCACATTAACCGTTTGTGCCACAGCATTGCACTGAGAGCTCCCATTCGCTTGCACCTTCATAGACCTCTAAATCCTTTTTGGAGTCACTGCCTTGTAGGGAAGTAAAAGGTTAAAGGTTAACCGGTTACCCAGTAAGCACTATCGGCATGTTTACCGGGTAACTGGCTAACCAGGTAACCAGTTAACCGGAGGGCCTGGCTGGCAGGAGCAGCCCCCCACCCACAGCAGCCCAGCTAGCAGGACCCTGACTGCAGTAGGCCAGCAGGATTGGAGCAGCCTTCACCCACAGGACCTGTGGCCTTGCCAGGGCTAGGACTGGAGCAGCCCCTGCAGCCTGGGGCTAGTGGTTAACCAGTTCAACAAATTGCTTAATCGGTTAACTATTTTAGGCATTTTTTTACATCCCTACTGCCTTACAGAATACAGTCTCCCATTCTATAGGTATTGCCTGCTTTCCTTGTTCCTACATGTATCATTTTCCATTTGACAATATTAAAACATATTTTACTTGAATGGGCCCAGTTTACTGAACAATCCAGATTGTTGTGTATGTGTGCCCTCTCATAGCTGCCAATCTTTGTGTTATCTGCACATTTTATCAGCTGTGATTTTTATATTTACTTCCAGATCATTGAGGCAAATACTGGATAGTATCAATATCAATTCCTGCAAAGCTCCTCTACAGACATCATGATGATCCCTTGCTGGAAACTACTTTTCAAGAGCTGCCAGACAGTTCTTAATCTATTTAACGTGGGCTTTATTGATACTAGATGGTGCTGATTTGTTATTCAGATTGTTCTGCCAGGCCAAGTCTTATAAAAGTCTATTACAGCCGTGCAGTTACCTTTATCAACCCAACTTCTCAAAGGATGAAGGTTTATTTGACAAGATCTCTTTTGTAATGTTGATGGGCATTCATTATATTCCTATTATTTAATTCTTTGTCAGTTGCAACCCATATCAGCTTTCCTATTATTTTGCCTGGAATGGATGTAAGACTGATCAGCCTACAGTTAAGTTGGGTCATCCCGCTTGTGTTTTTTGGACTATTGGCACAGCATTCTTCCCGTCTCCTTGATTTCCCCACTGCGTCTGCTAAAGCATGCAGGTTACACACAACAATGTGAAGGTGGCTGTGCATGCATGTTGCACATGTGTGTGCGCTGCTTATTTCAGATTTAACTGTCCAAGAAATACAGTCAGTGAGACTATTCATCTCGGGACCCTTTTTGAAGAATTTCCTTTTTTTAAATGGAAACCAGAGTTGCAGCCTCAGTAGAGTGGAAACAGAGACTCTGTGAGTGGAGGGAGGGCTGGCTCTGGCACTACAATGTGGAACAAATTATAACTGCAAAGGCAAAGGAAATGAGAAGATTGCGGACCAATAGATTTAGACTTACACCACTCCACTATGAAATCCTGACCTTTTACAGATCCAAGCCCAACATAAAGTGAACTAATGCAGACCGTTTGCTTTGGTGAGGTGTCGTCTGGCCCCACCTTCACCCTGTAAAATAAGGATGGAAACTGAGGAAAATAAAAATCACCACTGAAATTGACTCTGGGATTAACTTCCTGTAATGTGTGGGATTCGGAGCCTATGGCGGCAAATGGGAAAGCAGGGTCAAATGAGAAAGGTTGGACTAGTCAGCAGTTCTCCAATCAGCTGTTAGATGGAAAATTCTTTTGCTTGTTCAGTATAAGGGAACATTTAATACAGTGATAAAGACTTGAAGAGAAAACATGGACTTGTCAGTTTGAGACTCTCTCAGCTCTCTGTTCCTCACTGGAAGACTTCACATTCCTTGTGTAGGGACGGCAGGATGCCTCTGGAAATGCCTTTGTAATGTCAAACATACCCCCCTCCTTTGTCCAGGGCCTTACTATCAAGTCTGTCATGTAGAGACTGACAGTTAATCAGTGGTGTTGCATTTGTCATATCTCGGGCCTGATCCAACTCCCAGGGAAGACAACAGGGATCTTGCCACTGATGTCAACCATTGGGCGTTAAACTCCATCAAGCATTGTTAATTATTATTATTTGTATTTCAGCAGCACCTGGGAATCCCAGCCATGGACAAATGCTTCATTGTGCTAGAGGCAGTAAAATCACAGAATAAAAAGATGGTTCCTTGCCCGAGAGAGCTTACAGAAATCAGGTCTCACTGCACGTTTGCCAACTGCCATCTACAGCTATGGCACGACTTGACGATAAGAATCGGGGGCCTGATCCGACAAACTGCAGAGCACGTTCTACTGCTGAAATCCACAGGGGTCTTAACATTGTAAAAAGGCGTTTTGCTGACAGCACTGGCCCTGCAGTAGCGTCCATGTACAAATGACAACCCCCTGAGCCCTGTACTGTAGGCAAGAACTCTATTTTGAAGCGCAGGTTTGCTCTCTGCTTGCTTCCAAGCATCTGCACCTCAACAGACTAATTAGGAGTTCTTAATTATCTCTGGAAAAATTAACTGCTCCCGTACAGCGCTGGAAATAGGCAATCCCAGAGCAACTGACTAGCTCCCCTGCATTTTCCTCATGATTCCCTGAAGTTATTTAAACTCCAAAAGAAATTGCTCTGCTCTCCGGTGGGCAAGCGTATTGCAAATATTTCCCGGAGACCTTCTGGGATGGATGAGGGCCCCAATGTGGGTGAAATGCATTGCTTCGGTGGGGAAGGGAGTGAAAAAGCAGCAGCACTACCCCCCCTTCCCCTTCCCTTCCCTTTTCCCTTCCCAACCATCAGCTTTGCTTCTTTACAGCCTGGTGTTATTTGCAAGGCAGCAGGGTAGGTTTGGTCTCCAAGGGCAACCAGACAAGCCTCAACTCTCCCTCTCTGGCTTCACTTTCTAATGAAAACAAACATCCCAGCGCTAGCCGAGCTTCTGGGTCCAGCGTCTGCGTCCCTCTGCGTGGGTTTGCTGGGACCCGGCTCAGGCAGGCGGGACAGCTGCTGGAACTCAGCGTGCGTCTCCTGTCCGTCTGGTGCGCGGTGCCCGTCTGTCAGTCCAGCCAGTGCCTGCGTGTCTCTTGCTCTCTCGCCCTCTTGCTGGGTCTCTCCCTGGCTCTTTGCGTCTCTCTCAACGCCGGGCCGCCCGGCTGCCACTCGCGTGCGCTGCCAGCCCCGGGGGCTCTCCTGCCTCCCGCACCCCCTTTTTCGGACTGTCGCCTCAACTTGAAAGCCACTTTAGTGGGTCTCCCCTCCTCCCTGCTCAGCCTGCCCCGGGCTGGCCCCATCGGTCCCTTCCCTGCCCCGGGCTGTGCCCGTCCCTTGCCCGGTGCACCCCTCGGGCTCCGCACCCCACGCCTGCCCGCACCGAGTCGTTACTCACCGTCCCTGGCCCCAGGGCTCCGCCGCGGGTCTCCTCGGGCGTCTCCCCCGGCTGCAGAGGGCAGGAGCCGGCGGCGCTGGCCGAGCCCGGAGCGCTCGCGTCCCGCCAGCCCGGGCGGAGATGGCCGTGGCGTGGAGGCGGCTCCGCGGCTCCAGGGCGCCACCTTCGGGATCCTCAGCGCCACGGCCTGGGGGTCCCGGGCTGGGGAATCGGACCGGCCCCGGCGTCAGACGGTGCAAAACAGGCACCCGGCAGCCGCCAGCCTCTGCCTCCCGGGTGTGCTGAGCAGCTGCCAGCTTCCACCCCAACGGTGGTCGCCCCTCAGGCATGATCCTTGGGGCCTCCTTGACCTGCTTCATGGGTTGCTGTGGGCTCAGGCACCGGCCATGAGGTGCTGTACAAACACATGGCCAAAAGGAGGCCCTGCCCCCAAGAGTTTACACCCTGCTGTCCAGCCAGTTCTGCTATAGCGAACTAGCCACGCTCAGCCGGCCACATGTGGCTAGCAGCTAGCGTGTTGGACACCACACTATGCGGCTGAGGTGATGAGCACGAGCGCCGTGATCCTGGGGTGGCTGGCATCACAGGAGAGGAAATTCTGTGAGTGATGATTTGCCCAGGGCTGCAAACGTGCTAGGAGCTGTACAAAACACAAACATTCTTACCCTCAACTTTGCTCTTCTGAATGGTCTGTCAGGTGTTTGTATGAGAGGCCACTTCCCACCCTATTTGTATTATGGCCACACCCAGACTATGTCTACACTGGCAGGTTCTAGCACAAGAACGGCTGTTCTTGTGCAAGAACCCGCAGAGCGTCCACACTGCCCGCCCGCTCCTGCACAAGAAGATTTATAGTACGCTGTCGGAAGACACGGTTTCTTGTGCAAGAGCTATGCTCTTTTCTAACAAGTGTAAGCCCTCTTGCACAAGAGGTCTTGAGCAAGAGGGCAGTGTGGAGGCAGGGGTTTCTTGCGCAAGAAAGCCCGATGGCTAAAATGGCCATCAGAGCTTTCTTGCACAAGAGAGCGTCCACACTGCCATGGATGCTCTTGCACCAAAGCACATGGCAGTGTGGACATGTTCTTGTGCAAGAGCAAGCCCCATTGTGTTAGGCACTGAGGAAGCATCTAAGGTAGAGCGAGAGAGTCCTTGTGTCATGTGGTTCACAATCTAAATGGACAAAGACAAAGGATGGGAGGAGCAATAAGGCCTTGTCTATAGTGCACCAGATTAGCTGAACTGATTTGGTTAAACGGATTTCATTAAACTAGTGCGAAGTTCAGTTTGGATATCCTCCCTTGGGTTTAAAAGTGGCCATTTCAGATTGCTTGTTAATGCAAGTCAGTAACCAAATCAATAACCCATTCTTAACCAAACGGCTTATTTCTGCTTTTGAAAATCTCCCCCTCGATTGGCTTTTGAGCAGGAGATCTGGATAAAGTGGCCTTAATGAAGATGGGCATGGGAAGGTGGGAGGAGGCTGGAAAGACTCCCTCCACACAGATAGTTTTCTGTCTCTAAGCCACTCTATCCCACAAGGGTTTGTTTTGTGGGGAAGTTCCCTCCCCCCCCATATAAAATGGTGGCAGAGACTTTCTTTTTTGATATATTGCAGCCAAACCTCCTAGTGCACTGTGGCCCAAGATGTGGAATATAATGTGGAAGAAATGAAATACGATTGCGCAGGCATCTGTAAACAGCATCGGATTAGTTTCTACATCAGGGCTACTCAACATGAGACCCACAGCCTGTTTGTTTGCAGCCCCTGGTGCTGATAGGGTTTACACAGGGCTCAACATGCAGCCCACGGGTGGGATCCTTTGAACATGGCCTCCACTGGGAACAGGAGTGGTCCGAAGCTGGCTGCTGCAGCTGGCGCCCCAGGCAGAAGGCACGATCAGCATCTCCACTTGCACAGCCGTCAATGGCCGTGATGTCATCACCAGGTGCCCGGGCGCCCCATGATGTCATCATCGGGCGCCCGGGCCGGCGGCGCCCTAGGCGACTGCCTAGTCTGACTAGGTTCACAGGCCACCCCTGACGGGGAACACTCTCTCCACAATGGCACGTCAATATAATGGTCTTCTGTTGATATGCATTTTAGTAGTTAAATTCCTGGACCGTCATTGCTCATTAAAAGTGTTGTCATATGGGTGGAAATAGGGTAAATATTGCATTTTATTGATATCAGCAGAACTGACTTAAATGGGACCTGCATGTTGTGGAGTCTTGCCTTAATCTTTGTATTCATGCTCGTCAGTGTAAAAGAATCTATTTCCATATATTTGCCTATATATTTGCATGTACATGCAACCACACTTAAGTTGTGGCCCTCGTCATGTGCTGTGAGTATCATTGTGGCCCCCTGGGCTTCCAAAGTTGAGTAGCCCTGGTCTACATGCTAATTTTCTCTGCTCTCAGTCCCATCATTCAGCATTCCAGGTGTCATTAACTTATGTTAACCAATGTGCAAGGAGACCAGGCCTTTTTGGGTTCTGGAAATGAGATTCTGGAAATTAGAGTGTCTGTGAAACAGCTGTGAGAAGAGAGCAAAGCCTGATGGGTAGATCTGCCTGCCTATCCATCTCCTTTTGGGATGAATCCCCATCAGGGCAATGAGATAAAGTGGCTAAGAGGGAGAACTGCTTACCAAATGTGCAATGTGTAATGTGACCAGGATTCATCATCAAATTTGGACTGCTGGTTGGATCATTAGCTTCCCCGGCGAGGGCTGGGTACTGACAGGGAACGTGATGTAAATGCTGATCCACCCCTCTTTGGACCTTAGCTTTCTAAGCACACTTGTGATAGGCAGGGGGATGATGAAGACCAGAAGTGCAAAAAGGGTCTGGAGAAAGTGAACAGGGAATTCTGATTTTACCCTTTCATATAACACAAGAACTAGGCATCGCCTGATGAAATGAATAGGCAGCAGGTTTAAAACACATATAAGGGAGTTCTTTACATAACACACCATCTACTTGTGGAACTTGTTGCTGTGGATGTTCTGAAGGCTGCAAGTATAAATGAGTTGAAAAAAGAATTAGATAAGTTCATAGAGGATAAATCCAGCAATAGCCATTAGCCAGGATGGGCAGGGGCACAAGTCCACACTCTAGATGTCCCTCAGCTGCCAAAAGCTGGGACTAGGCATCACTCAAAATCGCCCTCTGGGGCAAGTGGCATTGGCCACTGTCAAAAGGCAGGACATTGGGCTAGATGGACCATTGGCCTCACCCAGTATGCAGCACCCTTCTGAGGGGGTGCAGGGCCTGGGATACCCCTCCACCCATCCCAGGCTACACTGCTCTGCCTCTTCCCACCCCGGCTCTGCCCCTGCCCCCCTTCCCGCTCCACCTCTTCTCCCAACCCCCACGCCTGCTCCCCTTCCACCCCACCTCTTCCCACTCCTGCTCCATCCCCATTACATTTCTTCCCCCAAACTCTGTCCCCCCCCATGCAATCTACAGCCATCAACGTATGGTCCATCTCCACGGAAGCCTTTCTCTACAAAAGCTTGCAAGGGAGAGAAGCAAAAATGACCGGTTGGCCTGAGGGCAGTGAATTAGCAGCTCTATTTTGCAGCAGGGCCCTGCTTTGAGCAAAGGGGGCCTGCCTGGCCATTGGCAAACATAAGACGACATTACAGGAGAGGCTCTGCCTCCCCCTTGAAGTTCTGACGAGCCCCAGACTCAGCCTGGGGGAGAACGTCTCTCAGGACTTAGATAATTTTCAAGGGCAAAGTCACTGTGGATAAGACATGCCTTTGCTAAGCCTGTGTTTTTTGCTTGCTTGGCAGGATCTCTCCGAAGGAATGAGTGTCCACAGTCCATGTAGAGCTCTCAGGGAGTGCCTGAGATGGGGCGGGGGAGGTACTAAGAAGGTCTCAGACAGTGTTTTTTTCTGGCAAGGGAGGTCGTGTCCAATGTCCCAAGGAAGGGTGGAAGATGAGAGGTCCGGGCCCAGCAATATGCCTGGTGTTCCAGAGCTAGAAACAGTAATGAAACTACCCAGACCTAGTAGGCTCAGCCCAGCAATTAGGTCCACTCACACAGACAGTTGACCATACAGAGGGATACAGAGCCAGTTTATAAGTAAAGCGGGTAAGGAAATATGCTCAGTTATTACAGCACATATTTACCACACATGCCGCTAGGATGTCCGCGCTTCTCAACATAAACAGGCATATACATCCCATCATCCCTGCCTGGGAGAGGAGGGATGCAGGTCAGAGCTCACACTCCATGGCCCTCACCCTCCAGCAAGGGGAAACAGACTGTATGCCGTTGGAGAAGAACTCAGAGTGAATTTTTGGAGCCGACTCAGATTTCGGTCTCAGTTACTCTGGTGTGAATCCAGAATGATGCAAATGAAGTCAAAGGAGTGAACACTGAGGAGTTACACCAATGTAACTGCCCTCTGGCCTCTCATGTGAGCTGATAGCATTTCCAGGTAGCAAATATGCAAAGCTGGGGAAGTGAGAAGCCAGAGGGTGCATCTACACTGCCACCGCAGGTCCAAATAAGATACACAATTTGAGCGACGCAAATTATGTATCTTATTTTGATCTCATTTCAAAATAGCTTATTTTGAAATTTGGCGCGGTCTACACATTCCTTTGTGGAATGAGGGACACAGGGATGCTGGAATAGCGTGCCCCTTATTTCAAACCGTATTTTAAAGATGCGGAATAGCTATTTAAAGACTATTTTGAAATAGTGCTGCTGTCTAGATGTAGGCTGAGTGGGCTGAGGATGGGAATTGGTTTATAAATCCCAGGAGCATTCTCATTATCAGAATCCATTTGTAGCATGCTGCTGATCTGTGTATTGACTCAAAAAGAGTTTAGGTGCAGTTAGAAATGAGAGGCCAAATCCTGCTCCCACTGAAGCTAGTGGAAGGGCTTGTGGTTCCTGTTCTGAATCCTGAAGCATATGGTCATTACTGGGTCTAAGGGTCCCTTTACACATCACACTTGGCTTCCCTGCTTTCATCATGTCACACACACCAGCCTCTGCTGAGTTCCACCAACTGGCACAAGAGAAAGGAAGAAGACTAAAAATAACAGGCCAGAGGCAGCAAAAAGATGTTTGGAAATGAAGCCACTGTGGTGACTTTCTTCTTTTTCTTAAGGGGAACGTCTCTTGGGCTATGTCTAGACTTAAAGAGATTTTTCGAAAAAAGTGGCCTTTTTCGAAAAAACTTCACCTGCGTCTAGACTGCCCTTGTGGTCTTTCAAAATTAAATTGAAAGAACGCAGTGGGTTTTTTTGACAGCGGTAAACCTCATTTTATGAGGAAGAACGCCTTTTTTCGAAAGAGCTCTTTCGAAAAAAGGCGCCATTGAACGCAACCTGCGCTTTTTTGAAGGAGAGCGTCCAGATTGCCTGAGTGCTCTCTTTCGATAAAGCGGATTGCTTTTTCGAAACTCTTGTGGCAGTCTAGATGATCTCTTTTGAAAGAGGTTTGTAGTCTAGACGTACCCTTGGATTTATCCAACTTAAGGGCCTGAAAACCCTTCGCTCAGAGGTTCTCAGGGAAGAGCTGCGCACTGAGATGTAGTTGGAAGTCTTTGTGAACTGCTGGAATGAGTCTGTAGAAAAGACCAGGAATAACTATCAAAATCTTTTCCCCTGGGAAAACGTCCCATCTTGGAGATCAATCCAGGCTCATAACCTTGGTGCAGAGCCCAAGCTCTAAGTAGCATTCTTCCTCTCACCAGAGTTCCTTCCCCACCCCCCTCAATGTATAGTCCTGTTCTCGCAGGAGAAGCTGATATTAAATTAGCCCCTTGTTTCCCAGAGACCTGATCGTATCTCTGCTCCCATCAGACTCTTGTCTAGTGAAGCCCTTTCCCACCCCACTACCATTGACCTGCTTTGCTCCGAGCCATAATTTACTCTAAATGGAAAGGCCACGTATGCACTGAGATTACTTGGTGTTCTTGTTCCATTCACAGAAAATGCAGCTTCACCGTAACTGAGTTCCCCATTTGCAGCTCACTGCAGGATCAACTCTTAAATATCTTCCATTGCCCATCACTCAGGCTAGTCCTTATTTGCTTTGGACTACATTCTATAATCAGTTGTGCACAAGAAAAGAACCCATGATTCAATGCCAGCCAAACAACAACATTGCATTGGGTTGTGATTACTATGCAATGGATGTACTATGATTTCACGATAGCCCAGTAACAATGGTGCATTGGCCTGCCTATATTACATCATGGCTGGTCAATTTTTCTCTCTTCATTTCCCCCTGATCCCAATTTTGGGAGAATTGGAGACCAAATTGATGTGTGTGGTTTGGTTCTTGGGTGTTATTTTAAGATCCTCCAAAAAATCCTCACTTTGACATAACAAACACATTGGAGAAAAAGCAAGCACCGGTGAGGTATCTTGAGTCTTTATTTAAATCCTACCCCACAAGAAATGATATTCTCTAGCATTATCACTACTTTTTTAAAATTAAATACTGTGTTAAATATAAAATACTGAGTCACAAGAGTGGATGGCATAAAATAAAAGACACTAAATACAAAAAAATCACTCAGCAAATCTCATTCACAGACATCGTAAATGTTACAAGTCATTGAAAGTTAGTATCAAAGGTTATAACAATCAGATCATCCCTGGTTATACTATAGAAAGGACTTATAAAGCACAAGAAGATCTGGAACTTGACAGTAATAGTGCCTCCGGCTCAGCAAATCTGGGGCTGTGTGAATGAGATCTGAAGCGGGGGCAGGTATTGTTAGACTTCCATCTCCCATTGACAGGCAACAGGGCAAATAACTCATTTCTGCCTTTAAAAATTTCCCCTTTGATTTGGCTTTGAAATCGAGACAAATGAAATATGATCATGTGGGAAGCTGTCACCAGCATGAGATTAGTTTCCAATTTTCTGCACCTTCAGTCCCATGATTCAGCATTCCTAGTGTCATTAACCTAACCAAAGCGTGAGAAGACCAGTCCCATGGTCCTGGAAATGACGTGTGCCTGCAAGACAGCTGTGAAAAGAAAGTGAAGCCAGGTGGGTGGATCTCTCCATCCACCCACCTCCTTTGGGGGTGAATCCCCGCCAGGACGAAGCGATAAAGCAGAGTATTTTGCATAGGGAGATGGGATAAGGCAGGAAGAAGTGCTTTCCCCTCTGTTTGGACCTTGGATTTCTGAGCACCATGGCAGTGCTCTGGTTAAGACCAAAAGTGCAAAATAAAGACAGCAGATATTAAAGGAGCAGAACCATTTCTCAGTTGCTTCTCCCAGCTGTGATAATCTTTTCCTTTGTTTATTTACTGCCTCTTCTAGGGCAGCTGCAAATGTTGGCATCTCGCTGGTCACTTTGGGTATGTCTACACTGCAACCCTATTTCGAAATAACTAGCGCTATTCCAAAAGAACTCAGTCCGCATCTACACAGCAGGCAGCTGTTTCAAAATAGTGCCAAAATACTATCAAGCTGGAGGACTTCTTATTCCGACTCCCTCATTGTATGAGAAAGAAGGAAAGTCGGAGGCAGAGTGCTCTATTTCGAAATAAGTGCTGTGTGAACGCTCCCGATTTCGAAATAAGATTCGCAATTGACGTGGCTCAATTTGTGTAGCTTATTTTGAGGTAAGCCCTGCAGTGCAGACAGACTCTTTGTGGCCTTTTTCACTATGGGATACTTGCCCAGCAGAGGAAATCAGGCTTGGGGAACACATCTGTCCAGTGGAACTCTTTCCCTGTGACACTGAATTAATGAAAGAGGAGGAGGAAAGTAGCTGTAGGTTGGAGCTGTAATACAAACCTCACTCCAATGTGATTCTGAGACTCAGATCGCGATCTGTTAAGCTGCCATCTGTTTAAGGTGAAGTAGGTCTTCCTCAGAATCAAGAACTTAACATTTATAAAGCACTGGACAACTTCAAAGCGCTTTACAAATATCAGCTCATCCTCACCTCTGCCCCATGTGAGGTAGGTCAGTATCATTATCTCCATTTTATAAATGGGGAAATTGAGGCACAGAACACTTAAGTGAATTGCCCAAGGTCACATAGCAAGTCAGTGGCAGAGGTGGGCATAGAACCCAGGAGATCCAGCCTTCCCATTCTGTGTTCAGACCAAACCTCCTTCTATCATTACAAGGAAATGGTCCCAAACAGCCATCTGTCCACATCACAGGGGTTTATTTTCTTTACCAGCTGGTAAGCAGCCACAGGGTAAGAACCACAGAAGCAGGGGAAGGGGCATAGAAATGAACAGGGAAGAAACAGCCATACGGATTCCTATTTCAAACACCTTTCTCAAACCCAGAGTATTTCATCTACCCCCTCCAAAGTCTGGGTCTGAGACCCTGGACTGGGCCCCTCTTTTCCAGTGAGGCTATTTGACAGTTAGATATTTTGGAAAAACGAGGGGTAGGGGGATCCCACTATCCATGGAGCATTGCAAGAGAGAGCCACCAATGAGAGGTCAGGCAGATAGAGGGGGTACAACTGGAGCTACACCTTCCACCTCTTCATGACAGGCAACAACTCCTTTCTTCAGTGAGATGGTCTCACAGCTACCAAGCCCTCTGTAGCTCCCCGTAGCTCCCTCGGGGTGATGCACAGGGAACCAGCCTTGCTGAGGTTTCCTTTCCTTGGGAGTTTGGCAGTAGAAAAGCTGTTTGGCGGTAAGGGGCCAATTCCACTCTCTTTACCCCAGTGGAGCCCTGCTGATTTCAATGGAATTACAACAGCGCTACTGGGAGCCAGCTTTGGCTCTTTGTTTTCTTGGAGCGATTTCTCTCCCCCACTGGATAAGGCACTTGGATTCTCCCAGGTCTCTTGGGTTATTGAAATCTGTGGCTATTAAGATACTGTACATGTGACCCAGTTCCCTTCCCTAATACCATCCTTTGCCCTCTGCATTTGCAGGGGGGAGAACCTCAGCTCCAGCTGTTGTGCACATGGCTTCTTCAGCCGTCTTCTGCGGGTCCCACCTCTGCATCGGAGGGTCACATGCTCACTGCTTGCCCTGCATCTGCCCAACTCCAATTCTACCCAGCCCGTGACTTCCCTACCCAGAAGAGGAGAAGAACATGAGCAGACATGTAGGCCCCTCATGGACATCAAGAAACACAGGGCTTTCCCCCTTTGGTCATGCAACAGGATAGAGCTTCTGGACCTGCAGTGTCCAGGCAGCTCATGAGAGTGAAGAGGCTGTACAAATGGCAGAGGAAAGCCGCATGCACAGATATTTATGCACATACACAAGCACCATGGGAAAGAGGGCGCTAGTGCCCTAACCAATGGATGTGTGAACACAGGCAGGGTAGCTCCTGGATGGGACAAGTTTATCCAGCAATACCATTTGCTTTATCAAAGCTTAAACCTCTTGGACCAGAAATTTACAAGTGAGACTTCAGCCAACATTTCAAGAGGGACAAGTTTAACCAGGCACTTTCTAAATCTCTCTTGGGGAATGACAATACAATACACTGTCCATTAGCGCCCAATCTTGCAAATGTCCACAGCTCCCATTCAGATCAATGAGTGTGGAGGACTGTCATGATTATGAGGGTTAGCCAGCAGCCTGGGGATTAAGGGGTAAACTCCTCCTAGCCAGGTGGAGTGACCAATAAGAACGTAGGTGGGACTTTCAAACTGGGACAAAGGAATTTGGTTTTTTTCCCTTTCTCCCTTTTCTCTGTCTGGGTGAGTTCTCTGAAGCTACAGAGAGGGACAAGCATGTCTCTCTCTCTCCAAGACACCATTCTTCATTTTCTGTAAGTAGGGTACAGTTTAGGTAGTTTTGTTAGGCTTTATTGTTTTAAAGGTTGGATATGGGATCTGAGATCTGGCATTGGTTAAAAGATGTTTTGGCTTTTCTTTGTAACTAAGTTCTAGGCCCATGGAGTTTCTCCATGAGTATATTTTGTTACCTTCCTATCTAGTCATTATGCTTGCAACCGGAATATTGTTGTAATAATAAAAGTTCTTTCTTTTCTTTTTTATTAACCTGGCAGTGGTTAATTGTGTGCCCTGATTTTTATTTTAGGGGTGAGATCTCCCAAATGATCTCTTCCCTGATTTCATATCAACATTTGGGTGGTGGCAGCGGAAGTTTTATTCCCAAGATCTAGGTTTTTAAGATTTTGGGGGAAGTTTTATACCAAAGCCTGGTAGATAAGGCTTTGGGGTACACTTGCTGGCCCCCACTTCTGCATTTATCATGCCAGAGTGGGGAAGGAGCCATGGGGTACACTTGCTGGCCCCCACTTCTGCATTTATCATGCCAGAGTGGGGAAGGAGCCATGGGGTACACTTGCTAGCCCCCACTTCTGCATTTATCATGCCAGAGTGGGGAAGGAGCCATGACAAGGACACTCAGTACCTGCAGCAACAGGGAAAAGGGGAACAGTGGCTGCACTCCTACAAAACGTCCCCCTCCTTGATGTGGCCATTATGATTACACATGAGGAATTAGCAGGGAAATCAGTCAAGGTACGTCTACACAGCACACTTATTTCGAAATAAGCTATGTTGGATTTTTTTTTCCAAATAGCTTATTTCGAAATAGCACGTCTACACTACAAAGAAGCCTCAAATGACTCCGAGGGTGGCTTCCCTAATGTAGACGTGCTACCTCAATTTAGAGCCACAGGATGCACAGGGGAGTAATTACTCTGACTGCCCTGGGGAGGAGCTATTTCGAAATAGCAGCGGGGCGTGCACACTACTGCTATTCCGAAACAGCTATTTCAGAATAAGCGTTATTCCTCATGGAATGAGATTTACAGATTTTGAAATAAGCCATCTGTAATTTCAAAATTATGTTGAAATAACAGAATTGCTGTGTAGACACTTGCACTGTTATTTCTAAATAATGTCAGTTATTTTAAAATAACTGTGCTGTGTAGATGCATTCTTAGTTCAGAGGAGTTCCAGGTCTGCCTATGAATTTGAGGGTAGGGTTAAAAAGGGAGGAATGTGTTCAGGCAATACCCCTTTTATGAGAAAGGAATGATATGTCATACACAGGGTCACAGCTGGTCCTCTTCAGCTATATCTAGACTGCAAGCTTCTTGCGCAAGAAGCTTTTATTGGAAGAGATCTTCCGCAAAAACTTCTTGCGCAAGAGCACGTCCACACTGCAAAAGCGCATGCGTCCAGACTTGCATGGATGCTCTCTCGAAAGTAAGCTCTGATGCTATGCACAGAATGGCCACCAGGGCACTTGTGTTTTTTCCTCTTTCCTCTTTTTGCTCAAAAAAACCCTCTTCCCCATTCGCACACACCGTTTTGCGAAAAAGCTCTTTCGATAAAAGGCATTCTTCCTTATAGAATGAGGAATACCTACCCCGGAAAACCCCCTCTTTCTTTTAATTTTTTTGCACAAAAACGTGCTTGAGGTGTGGATGCTCCACAAGTTATTTTGGAAAAACAGCCCTTTTTCCAAAAAAAACCTCTGTAGTGTAGACATAGCCTTCTTGTGTACATGCAAACTGGCATCTGCAGACAAGTAGATTGTACACTTAGGACAGTTTTTCAACCTCTACTGCTTGGCATACAAATTCCCCATGACAATTTGGTCAACAGTGACAATAAATAGTTTTGTCCTTTGGAAGAGGGGGCTGAGTTGCAATGCTTCTGTGGTAACACTGATACTGCGAGCGTCTATAATACTTGCATCCAAGGCTCTCAATTACTTTCTGACAATCCTGCATGGCAGGTAAATAGCATCCTGATTTTACAGATGGACAAACTGAGGTACAAAGAGATTAAGTGACTTGCCCAAGGTTAGTGACAGAGATGTGTGTTGGACCCAGGAATCCTGACTCCCAGTCTCTTTGGTAACCACAAGACCACAGTGCCTTTGTTTTGAGTATATTACATGTCTCTCCAATGGAGATAAAACCCCTGGCACTGGCTGTAGGATCAGCTTGGATGCAGAGATACTTGGATCAGACAAAGCAGGAGACCTGATTAGAGGCCTGTCTCCAGCAACGGCCTGACAGAGACTGCTCATGGGGATCTGGTTTGGACTCTGCCCTGCTGGCAGAACAAGTGAGCTAAGAGAGGAGATGTCTACACAGCAGCTAGGAGTGAGGTAAACAGACTCAGACCGAGTCTACCATATGCAAGAAAGTCGAACTAAGATACACAACTCCAGCTATGAGAATAGCTAGCTGGATTCGATGTACCTTAACTCAAATTTCTGTGGCGTCCCCACTGCAGAAGGTTGATGGGAGAATCTCTCCTGTCAACTTCCCTTACTTCTCGCAACACCGTGGAGTACTGGGGTCGATGGGGGCACCATCAGCAGTTGATTTAGCAGGTCCTTACTAGATCCACTAAATCAAACCCTGGGAGATCAATCTCCACAGAATTGCTCTCTGGGCAAGTGTAGACCTGCACTAGCTCTCACTGATTTTATATATATATATATATCGTATCTGCTGGGAGTCAGGTTAATGGCTTGGGAGTTGAAGTTCTGGTGGGAGACTGAACAAATAGCAGCAACATGCCGACACTGATCAGAGAGGTGGGAAATGGAATGTATATTCTATGTGCTTACGGTGGCCCAAAGAACTGGATAAAGAATCTTGCAAGCTGATCTGAACCCACCACAGATACAAGGCCACATCCAATCATTGGCAGAATATCAACACTCACGCTAAGTGAAATCCTTAGCCTCAACAGGCAGACAGCTCCTCCTGACTGCCCCTCTCCCACCTCCATTCCTACTCCCAGACGTATGCTTTATAAGGGATCAGCACCATGCATTGTGTTAAGTGGAGCTCCAGTCATACAGTAGTTTCCCACACTGGCAACTTCTTTAGGACTTTCCTGTTCAATTAGCTGTCCACAATTATAGCATCATTATGACCCAGCTCTCCTCTCATCACACTCCCAGCATGCTAAATGGAAGACTGCCTCACACATGGGGATTGGAGTGGTAAATACTCTCCTAAAAGTCGTTCCAAATCTAGGCTGTTGACAACCATCAAGAGCGTTGCTAAGCCCAGTGCAGCCTGGAGTCTACTGAGTGCGTGCAGCACACAGAAGAGACACAAAGCCCCCTGAATTCTAATCCACATTTTCAAGATTATTCTAGCAGGTTTACTCTCCTCGTTTGAAAAAAAATGGATATAGAGTGAATCGGAATCCAGCTAGCTGGAGAGATGGAACCAGAGTCATTTTCTTCCCTCTGCTAGGCAAAGGCACACCAGCGGTAAACACCATGAATGGGGATCTTGCTTTTGAACCACAGCTGGGAATGAAGATGGAAAGGAAATCAAAGTGCATCATGTACGAAATGTCTGAACACCCATCTGTAAGGAATGTATAGAGCTGTATGCTTAATACTGGCTTGTTCACAAGGTTTTCCAGTGCTCGGGGACTCTAGGGAGTCCTGGACTAGATTCAAGTTTCAGTCACCTATAAGGCTTTGTTGACTCTGGTCCCTCCAGTCACAAAGTGCTTTTATATATCATATCGTTCAAGCTGTGTCAGTCTGTTGCTTGGGGGACCCAACTCAATGCTGCCGCCTCCACCACATGTGGCCAGTTGAGGTATTGCAGCTGCAGAGAGCCCAGCAGAAAAGAGACCACTCCAGCTAGGAGCTTATCCGTTCAGCTGGTCTTTGGATTGCAGAGTTCTGGGGAGCGCAGATGAGCTGCTGGAATAGCCATCTCCATTCCAGGGCCTGGGACATCGCTCTGAGGCTTGTGTCTTTTGTTACATATACTGTCTGAAGCGTTAACATTCGCCAGCATTTAGAGACAGGGGATTTCAGGAATTGTCTATGATCTGATTAAACACTTAAAACAAACCCGAAAACCTGGGGAGAAACAGAAGGCTTTCAGGCCTGCCCTGGTTCTGTTAGTGAAAGTCTCTCCCAGAGGTAAAAGTAGGCAGGTGCACCCTAGTGAGCAGGTCCAGTAAGAACCCGCTGAGCTGCGGCAAAGCCAGCAGGGAGCTATTTAAAGAGCTGACAGGGACCCGGGCTATAATAGGACAGTACGGGTACATCTACACAGCAGGGCTAAGCTTGAAATAAGCAATGCAACCTGAGCTACGCTAATTGTGTAGCTTACGTGGAAATAGCGTGTTTCGAATTTGGGCACGTCTACACAGCACTTATTTCGGAATAGAGCACTCTGCCTCTGACTTCCCTTAATCCTCGTAAAATGAGAGTTACAGGAGTCGGACTAAGAAGTCCTCCGGCGAGACATTATTTCGACATTATGTCAAAATAATTGCTTGTGTGTAGACACACACCTTGTTATTTCAGAATAACATCCGTTATTCTGAAATAAGGCTGCTGTGTAGATGTACCCCGCCTGTAAGAAATTCTAAGTTATTTTCACTGCTGCTTTCTCTTATCTCCCTGCTGTAACTCAGGCCTGGGAGTCAGGGCAAAAACAAAATCCCAGAGCCTGGATGTCAAAGACTTACCCCAGCCAGGAGACACCCCTGGAATTTGGGGTCACCACTGAACGGATTTCTCAAGGCCCTTGTACCCAAGTTACCTCTTCTCCCCACCCTGTTTGTTGCAGACTGAAGCTTTAAACAACACAGATTTTCCAACATGCTAAGTGCCTGGCAACCAGTAGAAGCCACTGGACACTGCTGGTGCTTAGCTCACTATTCTCACATGCTGACCATGTGCATTTGGACACCTTCTTATCAGCCAGAGATTCTGTGGTGATACAAGGGATCCTCGCCCAGCAGCAGAGGGAGAGAAGAGAAGTGCAGACACCTTTGCATACACATAGCCTTTCTTTGGGCTATTGAGGACGTAGGGGGTCCTGTGGGAATCATTCAGGGTACCCCTGAAGCAAGTCTCACAGCCAGATTCCACTGACAGGGCTGGAGAGACTGGGCTAAGAATAGCAGTGTAGACATCTGAGCTGGGTCTGGAGCCTGGGCTCTGAGACCTCCCCGCCCCCGAGCCAGACTCCACCCCACACCTGACCCTCTACACTGCTAGGTAGTAATAGAGATGTAGCCGTGTTCGTCTGATCTTGCTGAAACAAAAGACAGGACTATGCAGCACTTTAAAAACTAACCCTGCAGCACAACTCCAAGTCAGTCATCCCAGAGTCTGAGGCTTGCTGGCATGGGCCTCTTTGCACTGCCCAGACGTACACCCAGAAATCTCTGCCTGGGAACAAGAGTGAGGAAAGCCCCAAATGGGAGCAGTTTCCTCTGGATACAGTAATGAGCTGGGCACAGGGATAGTCAGGGAAAACATGTGTGAAACCTCCCAGCTCCCCATACATGGAAATAAGGATCTCTATAGACACCTAGGGATGCCCAGTGCTGTTCATTTTTTGGCTGACTGAGACACTGGCAGCCATAGGCAACTGGTGCTTGTGCGGGATGGGGGTGCAGGAAGGGCCACCCATAAGAACAGGGAGGGGGCCTGAGGAGACACCCCATTTCGCAATTAACTTTTTGGTGAGAGCACAGGATGGGGGGGGGGAGGGGTGCAGAGAGCTACCACAAGTTGCCTATGCTAGCAGCGGTATTACAAAAGGGAATACACCCCAGTGCCTGTAACTTCCCATCCAGAGCTCAACGTGGTCCACAAGTGGTAACTCATTCTAGGAAGCAGCTCCCTTCCCATCCCAGCCCCACCCCTGGGATCTCAGTCAGGCCCTGACCTAAGATTTTATGCTGCAGCTGGAGACTGGCCAAACCCCAAACTTCTTTCCCAGCCCCTCTCTCTGCCTCCAAAACTCTGTGGGTCGGGGAAGTGTGATCTTAACTATCCCTGGTTAAACCATGCTCAGGTTCACCTTGCTCATCTGTGGCTGGCTACCTGAGCCTGCTTGACCCCAAGTTAGTTGTCTAGCGGGAGCAAGAGGGGTAGGGAGGTAGCCCTTTAAAGAATCTGCCCTATAAAAAGCCCCATTCGATGACAGACATGATTGATTCTTATGAGGTCTGACTGACTGCTCTCCTTTCTAGGCAGAATCAAGACTTGCTTAAGAAGTTGTCCACTTAACTATCCACTAACGGAGTCTCGTTAGGGTGGGAAACAAACCTGGTGCGTTATTGCTCTGATCCTGGTGCTAGTGTCAAATGTCCATTTTTCCTAGCCACCTTCATGCATCAGCCGCCTTCAAAGTCCCTCCTGGAGCTAAGTGCTGCTCTCTAAGGGCAGCCTCTCTCCTTGAGAGCTGCCAGGGACCAGGCCAGGCTCCTGTGGGCTCAGGACCCCCATTTGGATGAGGGGTTTGCAGGTTTCGAGGTTGCTCAGGACCGCGTAAACAAAGCCTTAGCACAAAGCTCCCCAATGCCCTGTTTGGGTTGGTCTGCTCTCCCAACAACCCCATGAATTGTTCGTTTTGTTAGGTAACCTTTGCCTAGCAACCAAACACTATACAAGGTTAAAATCAGTTTAAAATAAACCTTTCAGGCTCTTCCGTCTGCACGAGACTAGCTGGAGAGGAACATTAGAGGCTCCCTCCCGTCAGGGGAGCGGGCCCTGGGAATGGCTTTCCGGCGGAAACAACAGAGCCAAGCATCTTGGAAAATCTCCCCCCAAGCACCAAATGGCGTGCTCCGTGTCTGTCGGATGCCTATCTGGACATCTTGGCCTGCAGCGCGTCCGGCCGGTAGAGGTACCGCCAAATGGCATAGTAGTGGATGCCTGCTCCAGTTGCCACGAAGAGGTGCCAAATGGCATGGGCAAAGGGGATGCGCCCGTCGCTCTTGAAGAAGACGGTGCCCAGGCAGTAAAATAGTCCGCCAGCCATCAGCTCCATGAGGCCATCTCGGTTCGGCTGTTTGCAAGCATGAGGAGAGAGAAGAGTCAGCGGTGGGGATACTGCGCTGACCCAACCACAGGTCTCCTCCTCAGAGCCCAGCAGAGATCGAACAGCAGCAGCAATGGCTGGAGTGAGAGGGCAAACAGCCCCGCTGGTGTCCGGGGTGTCGTGCCCACATCAGCCAGCAGGGATTCGGGCCAGAATTTCACCTTTTTATGGAACTGCTCCGCCCAAAGAAGCCTCCACTCTGAGCCCATAGCAGGGAGCCTAGCTCCATGACTGGCCACTCAGAAGGTATGTGGGGATGGCCAGGGACCATTGAGTCCAAATGCCTCAATGGAGCCAGCCAAGTTTGAGAAGTGTCGCCATGTACAGTACATGGCAGCCACTGAATAGCAAGGAGCCACAATAGCTAAGGCCGTGTTTTCTTTCCGGGGAAGATAGATGCTGCCATGATCGATCTTCCAGAATTTGATTTAACGAGTCTAGTAAAGACCCACTAAATCAAACTCAGAGGGTGCCCTGTTGGCAGCTGGTCCTCCTGCTCCTGCTAGGAGTAAGGGAAGCCAACAGGAGTGTTTACTCCTATTGGCCTCCCACTGTGAAGATGGCAGGGAAACTCAGATTATGGTACGTTGATTCCAGCTACGCAATTAATATAGCTGGAATTGCATATCTTAATTCGACATTCCCCTTTAGTGTAGACCTGCCTTTAATCTTTCCAGATGTGGTCCAGGCATGATTTGCTCTGTGGAGGACAGAGACTAGCTCATTGAGTCTTGGGCAGAATTACTTACCATCGAAAGGATCACCAGAGCAGGGAAGACGCCCATGATAACGTAACATGCCAGCTCCACCAGCTTGTACCTGTGAGGGAGGATGACAGGCTCAGTGGAGGCAAGGCACTGAGGGAATGGCTTAACCTAATGCTTGAAAACCTGCTCTGGGGAGAAGGCTCCGTTATTAGTACCACAAACCATTTCTATCGCTCCACACATTCGCTGCATTTTACAGACCCTGCCCCACCATGCTGCACATCCACATAGACATGGAAGAGGCAGGGCAGTAGCTCAGCAAAGGCAAGGTGAGGGAATGCTTGGAGCTGTGTTTTGAAGAGGGCTCTGGAAAGGAAACCCCTAAGGGACGTGCTCACAAACCCGGGCCCCGTGCAGGCCTCCCCATAAGCATTCCAGCCAGAGTGAACTAACACTTTTCTGTGTCATCTTTTCCCCTCAGTCCCGTATTCCCTTTCCGCACTCATCTGAGTCTTTCCTTCCCCTCCCCTTGCTGGACCTTAACCAGGGCACTTTACTCTTCTGGGCCACAGTCCCCTTTTCTGCCAAACCCCCATGCAACATACAGATGTAGTTGGTTTCGGATATTCCATAGCCTCCAGCACCAGAGTGCTGAAGTTCTAGCACACATAGGGGTTGGGGGGCTATGATCACATGTGTTTATAGCAGTGGTTCGCAGAGGCACAGGAATGTGTCAATGTGTGTGTCAGTCCTGGGGGGCTGAAGCTTGTACAGAAGGGCCCATCCAGGCTCTCCTCCCCTCCCTGCACTAATCTCTCCAAGGGAGGTAGCCTGGGCTCAGGATCTCCTTCTCCCCCTCTCCCCAATCCCTCACCTGGAGGTGGTAGGGCTCTTGCTGACAGTCCCAGGGCACTGTCAGCAGCAGCAGTGCAGAAGTAAGGGAGGCCCCGGGGTACTAAATATCACATTTCACATTGTCTCCCTTGTTTCTGCACAGCTGGTAGGGTGCTGCCTTCAGAGCTGGGCACCTGGGCCAGCAGCTGCTGCTCCCCATTCTACCGTCAGAGCTCGGTCACAGTCAGAGCCATAGGTCCTGCGCTTTAAGGGGTCCTGCAATGACCATCTCAACCATCTGATGGATGGGAGGGACACGGGATTACAGGGGCAGCAGTAGGGGTCGCCCCTCTCCCCCCCCCATTCACCAAGGCGGTGCAGCCCAGCAGCCTGCTCTGCCCCACCTGCTGCCTTCTCCTGGCTGGCTGTGCTCAGCATCACTGCAACAGCGGGAAGCAGACTGCCCCAGACCTACAACACTTCGCTTCCCACAGCCTCGGTAAATGCAGGGGGATGGGGAGAGGGTGACCCTTGCTCTACCCTGCACCAGGCCCCCATAAACCCTCAGCGTGCATTGCTTGGGAGAGGGGGTCAGGGAGCGGAGCAGGGTTCGGGCTTGGGGAAGGGTGGAGTGGGAGTGGGGCAGGATGGGATGGTGCAGAGGCAGGACGGGGCCTGCAGCAGGGGGGTTGCCCTGGGCCCTGCACCTGGGACACTGGGGGGAGGTTCCCCCTCGGAGTAGCCCTGGTGGCAGTCTATGTACTGGGGGGGAGGGTGTAAATGACTACACACAAAGAAGGGGGGGCTGATCAAATACATTTGAAAGCCACACGGGGTATGTCTACACTACAGCGCTAATTCGAACTAAGCTAATTCGAACTAGTGCATCTAGACCTAAAAACTAGTTCGAATTAGCGTTTTGCTAATTCGAACTAGCATGTCCACATTAAGTGGACCCTGAACCGGGGTTTAGGATGGCCGGAAGCAGTGCCGGCAGGGCATCAGATGAGGACTTAGAGCGTGGAGCTGCTGCCTCAGGCTAGCCGAGGGCTGTGCTTAAAGGGACCCGACCCCCACCCCGGACAGACAGTTTTCAGGGGTGCCCCGCTTGCAAAGCAGTCCTGGCTTGGAGTGCCCTGAGTGCCCACTCTGGGCACATCACAGCACTCAGCCATCAGCCCGGCTGCACTTGCCGCAGGCTGCCATGTGGGGAGAGGGGGCAATTGGGGGGCTGCAGGAGAGCTTCCACCCCCAGAAGCCCGCAGAGCCAGCTCAGTCCTCCCATCGGGGGCTCATACCCCATTTCTCCCTCACCTCCTTCCACTTACCCTTCCCTAGCCCCCCTTCCTGATGTACAAAATAAAGAAAACATGTGGTCAAAAATAGAATCTCTCTTTATTGAATAAAACTCGGGGAGACTGGGAAAAGGAGGTGGGAGAGGGGAAGAGAGAGGGTGGGAGAGGGAAGGGCAACTAAAATGATCAGAGGTTTGGAACAGGTCCCATATGAAAAGAGGCTAAAGAGACTGGGACTTTTCAGTTTAGAAAAGAGGAGACTGAGGGGATATAGAATAGAGGTCTATAAAAGCATGAGTGGGGTGGAGAGGGTGCATCAAGAAAAGTTCTTCATTAGTTCCCATAATAGAAGGACTAGAGGACACCAAAGGAAAGGAATGGGCAGCAGGCTTCAAACTAGTAACAGAAAGTTCTTCTTCACAAAGCAAAGAGTCAACCTGTGGAACTCCTTGCTGCAGAAGGCTGTGAAGGCTAGAACTAGAACAGAGTTTAAAGAGAAGTGAGATCAAGTCATGGAGGTTGGGTCCATGGAGTGGTATTAGCCAGGGGGTTGGAGTGGTGTCCCTGCCCAAAGTTTGTGGAAGGCTGGAGAGGGATGGCACGAGACAAATGGCTTGGTCACTGTCGTCGGTCCATCCCCTCCAGGTCCCTAGGGTTGGCCGCTGTCGGCAGACAGGCTACTGGGCTAGATGGACCTTTGGTCTGACCCAGTACGGCCATTGTAAGCTCAGGGCTCAGGGTCGGGGGTCTCAGTGGACCCCCTTGATTCTCTTGCACACCTGCTCCTGGGTGGCCAGGCTGGCAGTTCTCCTGCCCTAGATGGCCACTTTCCTGTGGCCAAGGTCCACGATGTCCGCACTAGACCAGGCGGGTGCCCGCCTCTTGCGGTCCAGGGCAAGCTCCCGGGAGCTGCCAGCCTGGTCCCGGGAAGAGGGGGAGGGCTGGGGGGCATCGGGTGGCTGGCTCGAGCCGTGCCAGGTGCAGGGTCTGCTAGCTGGGTGCTGGCAGGCTTGCACCTGGCACGGGCACCGTAGCCAGCCCGTGCCCCTTTAAGGGGTCCGGGGCCGGGAGGGGGACAATAGAGTTTCCCTGGTGGTGCCCAGAGTGGGCACCAGGGAAAGCTGGGGAGGGCTAGCCTCCCACTAGTTCGAATTAAGGGGCTACACACCCCTTAATTCGAACTAGTAAGTTCGAACTAGGCTTAGTCCTCATACAATGAGGTTTACCTAGTTCGAACTAAGTGCTCCGCTAGTTCGAATTAAGTTTGAACTAGCGGAGCGCTAGTGTAGCGCCTATCAAAGTTAATTCGAACTAACATCCGTTAGTTCAAATTAACTTTCTAGTGTAGACATACCCTTGGTGTGGTGGATGGAGGCCCAGCAGCAGTGCAAAGTGTCAGAACTGTTCTGTGTTTGGCACGTGGAGCACTGGGGGGCCCTGCCAGGGCTCTGAGGCTCTGTGGAGGTTTGCAAGGGGAGCTCTGCCTGGTCAGAAAACAGCCCTGGATCGAAAGACCTAGGCCACTTTTTGCTGTCTGCTGCCACCAACTGGAAGTCGCGTGTAATTGCAGCACACAGCTTGTTCAAGTTCCATGGCTGATTAAAAGCCAAACTTAAGCCACACTTGGGGTATGTCTAGACTACATCCCTCTGTCCCCAGAGGGATGTAAATTAAACATACCGAAATTGCTAATGAAGTGGGGATTTAAATATCCCGCGCTTTATTAGAATAAAAATGGCCACCGCTTTTTGCTCCCACGGCACTTTGCCGGTAAAAAGCAGCAGTCTAGACGGGGATCGGTTGACAAGGAAAGCCTTTTCTGACCGATCCCTTATGTCTCGTGCAACAAGATTTACAGGATGGGTCGGAAAAGGCTTTCCTTGTTGACTGATCCCTGTCTAGACTGCCGCTTTTTGCCAGCAAAGTGCCGTGGCAGCAAAAAGCGGCGACCATTTTTATTCTAATGAAACTCAGGATGCTTAAATCCCCGCTTCATTAGCAATTTCGGTATGTCTGATTTACATCCCTCTGGCGACTGAGGGATGTAGTCTAGACATACCCTTGATGACGGACCTAAGCACCTGGCCGGGGGTGGGCTAGCCCGGCAGGATACCAGGAATTTCCCGGTGGGCCGTCGTCCGATGGGCCGTTGTGTCCACACGCCGTTGCCCCTCACTCTGAGTGGCTCCGCCTCTGCGCTGTATGCTGCATGCAGAGCCCGACCCGCCACCTGCGCCGTGTGCTGGACATGATGCAGGGGGCAGGGCTTGAGGGACACGCAGGGGTGACGTCATGGGGAGGGCCGTTCTCAACCCATTTCCTGGGCCTATTTTGATTGCCAGTACGCTCCTGCACCTGGTGGTCCAGACACTCACGCCTCCCTCCTAGGGAGAATGTAGGGAGGGGCCGTGGTGCAGGAAATGCACTGGGGACTGCTTTAGGGCTCCCTTGCCCCTTCCTTGCTGCCCATTCACATTAAAAACAGGGCAGGGGAGGGAGAAGGAAGGAAGGAAGGGGAGGCCATGCAGTCCCCTCGAATAACAAACAGACTGGCAGCAGTTAGACAAACTCACCGCTCATGGAAGAAGAAGACATAGATGGTTCCGATAGAGGCCATGATCCAGATGATCCAGCGCATGTGGGAGGCCCAAGGACCCAACTCCCGTAGGTTCAGCCTGAAAAAAATCCCACAGAGACCAAAAGGTGAAAGAGGCATCATGAAGCAGAGAAGAACCGTAGCTGGCCATGAGAAACCATCCCAGAGCCACAAGGGGAAGGGGAGGCAGCAGGTTTGAAATCCATGCGGAGTGGTAGTCACTGATAGATGCTGGAGTGCCAGGAGGAGCAAAAGCCTACAAAAAGGAAACATACAGGAAGCTCCCATAGCTGGCACCCCGGCGAAGCTCTCTCAGCCTTCTATTGCTAAAATTCTGAGACCCAGCAGAGCCAGTCTTACACATAAAGACTATTCAGGGATGACTATGATGCCGTGTTTTGGAATAATCACTAGCGCGGCTGAAGGAACAGCTTTCCTCACCTTATTCTGGGCAAGATCAGTCGGCAATGGCCTGCCTGCTTTGCGCTGTTTGTGCTGGAGATGAGTGTGTGAAGCAAATGGATCCCGGCTTTGCACAGCAGAGTTCTGAAGCATTCTAGTGCTAATGACCCATTCTGGAGTACTGTGTGAGCAGAGGGTGGAGAATGCTGTGGCCTAGCAAAGCGTGATATAATGGACCGAGCGCGGACCACTGTTGCCAGCTCTCGTGGTTTTATTCCTCAATTTATATGATTTAATGTTCTTCACGAGGCCCCAGCTCCTAGGGCCATGTGACGAGGTGAGAATCTCAGCTTTCACGTAAAAAATAAGTGAGTTTCTGGCCCTGTGGTGGCGGAGGAAGCTTGAAAACCAGGAAACCTAAAGGCCAATTAAAAAGATCTCACTTTTTAAAACAATCTCAGGATTCTTCACGTCCCGAGTCATGCGTTTTGGCTTGGCAACGCCGATACACCAGGAATTCCTGAGTTCTGAGCCAACTGCTTGTTGTCCAGCCTAGGGCCAGGTAAAAGGGCTGAAATTTTTAAATCCAGGTGTCCATTTAGCTCTCTCAAACCAAACCTGGGCACCAAAATCAATGGCCTGGTTTTTAGAGGCAAAGAATATGCCCAGCCATGGACACAGCATTGAGCCAGGGCTAAAATGCAGGAGTGGGACGTGTGACTTTTGTTTCCAGATGGAGTTTTAATTTTTTTGCAAAACTTGTAATCTGGATGTAAAGTGTGAGACTATTTCCTGGATTCCTTCTCCTCTCTCCGAAGAGAGATCGGCTTGCTGTTACACAGTGAACTCACCAGGGGGCATAAGATGCTGCTATGAAGAAGTAGATCACCATCCTATCAAACATGTGCAGGCAGTGCTCCACCGTTCTAGAGAGGGGACAAACACATGCCGGGAGTTACAGCGTGCTGAGCCAGGCAGCGGGGAGCAAATGGATTTACAAGCGGATTTACTTCAGAAACTATATCAATGCTAAGATGCAATGTACTGATCAATGAGATGGACGTAATGATGCTTAAAGACTTGTTAGCATTGACAAACACTAGCTATGGCGCCGTGCAAAGCGGCTTCTGCCCTTCTGCACTAATGCACTTTGATGCTGATCTACAGTATCTCTGTTCAGCTTCTAGCAAGTGTTTCCTGCACCAGAGATTCAGTGGTCATAGGGAACAGGTTGAATTGACTCTTCTATCAAGTAGCTACTGTGTGTGAGCCACTGCCTGCTACTGGAAAGAATCAGAACTGCTCAGCTGTGTGTCAGAGGCCCAGGTGGCTAACCACTAATAGCTCCTGAGAAGCAGGGACCTGGGGAAGATGAGGGTTTGATATTGGGCCGTCTCTGAGAAGCCACACAGAGCAGAACAGTAGCAACTGGAACTCTCAATAGCTAAGGATTTATTGTAACTGATGTCTTAAACTGGGCTAGAACTTAGATTTCCAGAGCTTCAAGCACCATCTGTCTCTAACCCCTTCCCCTCACAATGAATATTAGAATTTGTAGACTTTATAAATAAAGAATTGTGATTTTTCAGTAAAAATGCAAATACAGAAATACTTTGTCCAAATATCAAAATACTTTGATGTAGAAATTCTGCTGAGGTACAACATAGGGGTTGTAGTTTGAATGCTTCATGCTCCCATCCTTCCCTATGGATCAGGCTCCCTAGTCAGACTACATCTCCCATGATGCACCATGGCACCTCCTCTCAGAGAGGAGAGACAATACATCATGGGAATTGCTCGCCCCAGTGCATCAAGGGGACATCAGGTAAATGAACTACAACTTCCATATGGCACCATAGCAGCATTTCTGAATTCAAATATTTTGGGTTTTTACAAAATATTCGTTTTTCGGCCATAGACTTTTCAATGGGAAAAAAATTTCCTCAGGAGAAAAAGTCATTTTTTGTGAAATATTTAATTTTGTTGGAAACTCAATGTCCCGCTTGTCCAGCTGAGGGCAGTGGCTTGCACCTACATTAGCTAGCAGTCAGCAGAACTAATAAAAAGTTTGGTGGCATCATTTTCAACCAGGCCTAATGACTCTGTGATCAGTGAGCGAGTGTAGGAAGGAAAGGGTGCACAGTACTGGCGTGATTAATGGGGAGGTAGAAGCCCTCATAAAGAGATCAGAATTTTAGATCTTTGTCCTTCCCTTGGAGGTCCCGGTCACCTGGCTGTGCCTCCACAGCCCTAGTGACAAATGGCAGCACTACCTGAGGTGTCTCTTCTTCCAGGAGATGGTGTGAAAGATGGTGGAGACAGTGAAGAGGCCAGACAAGCCACACCCATAGATCCAAGCTGAGATGGTCTCCCACTGGTCATCTGAGAGGACGCAGAGGATGGAGCTGCCAAGAATGCTGGGGATGATCCAGAACTGGAAGGCAGAAGAACTCCATTGGCCACCTCTGGCTCATTCATTTAGAAAAGGCCTTTATAGAATCATTCTTCTAGGGAATGACTGTTACCCCTGATTTCCTGTCAGATAGTTCCTCATTTATGGCTAAATAGTCCAGCTGAGGGGCAGAGGCTGGGACAGACACAGCGTTATATTATCCAGATGATTTCAGGCCCTGCTTAGCACGACAGGTACACCAGACACCAGCACCACCTCTAGAGAAGACTGCAAGCAGAGCCCCTTCTAAAGGTGGGGCACAGGAAGCTTTCGAGTATAGAGTGGCGCTGTAGGTCCCCTTCCCAAGGGGCAGAGATCAGAGACAGCCCCTCCCAGCGGGGGAGGGGAGGAGGGCAGATGGGCTCTGGGCATTACATGTGATTTCTCTTCACTCCTTTTATTTTTCATGTGTCTCATTCCCACCAAACAGGAAGCAGAGGATCCTGTTGTAAACCGCAGAAAAGAGGCTTCCTACCCGATTTACCCCAGGGTCTGGGAAGGGGAATAAATAACAGAATTTGCTTAGTCAAAACTGCTGAACAGTCTACACCTTAGCGAGTGCCCCTGTGGGGAACAGCACAGCAGGTCACCCTCAGTCATACAGAAGACATGAGCTTGTAAGATGCCAGCTAGGGCTTTCAAAGGGGGTGTTGGAAAAATGAAGCAATCTGATTGGCTCCTTGCTATTGCATTATCACATTCTAACCCCACCATTTGGTCCTCCATGGCCTAGTCTCTTGGCTGGTAGCCATGGGTCTAGCTCACGGGTGGGCAGTAATTTTCACACGGGGGCCACTTAATGAATTTTGGTATGTGGTCACGAGCCAGCTCCAACCCCAGAGGGGCTTGGAGTAGAAGGGGCGGGGCTGGAGACTAGTCTCCCCCAGAGTTGCGTGGACTAGAGATTTTGAATTAAAAATATAGTAAAGGACTCACAGCTCACGGCTCTACCATCACCATATTGCTGACAGCAACCTGGGATTGCTGCCGCTATTTAAAAGGCTCGTGGTTCAGGCCCCTGCCAGCGTAGCACCGCAACCAAGAGCCATTTAAATAGGATCCAGTTGCCTGAGCCACCACTTGGAAATTTGGTGGCATGGGCAGCAGGATATAAATAGAAAGCAGCCAGATGCAGTCTGTGGGCTGGATCTAAGTGTTAGGTGGGCCAGATCCGGCCCCCAGGCCGCATCTTGCCCAGCCCTGCCTTAGCTGTTCACATACTGCTTCCAGGGGACAATGCATGGCCTAGTGGCTAAAGCCCAGAAGTTGCAGAGGTGGATTTAGCTCCTGGCTCTGCTACTCAATCACAAAACTCAAATTCTGAGAAAGTGTAACCACCACCAAGTAGATTTGAATCTCGGACTTCTGGAGCTGAGTAGAGGAGCCTCTACCCTCTGAGCTAAAAGCCAGCTGGCTCCCAGCCCATGCTGTATAGGTGTCTTGATCTTAACTGTTGCTGTGGTCTAGGTACCACTTGCATTGCTCAGTAACCACACTAGGGCTGTGTCTACATTGGCCCCTATTCCATAATAGGGATGCAAATGTAGCACTTTGGAATAGGCAAATCTGCGGGGGATTTAAATATCCCCCCGCGGCATTTGCATTTTCATGGCTGCCGCTTTTTTCCGGCTTGTAGATAAGCCGGAGAAAAGCGCCAGTCTGGACGCGATCCTCCGGAAAATAAGCTCTTTTCCGGAGGATCTCTTATTTCTACTTGACTGGCGCTTTTCTCCAGCTTATCTACAAGCCAGAAAAAAGCAGCAGCCATGAAAATGCAAATGCCGCGGGGGGGATATTTAAATCCCCCGCGGATTTGCCTATTCCAAAGTGCTACATTTGCATCCCTATTACGGAATAGGGGCCAATGTAGACACAGCCTAGGTGTGTAGGTTACAAAAGCTTCTCAGGTCACCCACCCTATCACCCCACATTTCCTAGCAGCCCCATTCCCTGGCACTGGGCCCAGTATGGTTTTAAAAATCCCATGCAATGCAGCTCCCACCACTTTTCCTGGAGAGATGACTCTGAAGGAGTTCTTCCCGACATTTAGCATCTGATCATTGCTATTGAATGCACCGTCTGTAAGACACAACACATAGCAAGCCATTCCAGGGAAGCCCCAGGGAAAGGATCTGTCTCCTTCATTTAACTCCTGAGAGAGCCCCAGAGTATTCATTTGTGGGGGAAGGTGCCTGGAACAGGTGTCTTTAGGTTTCTTTATTCTGGGGTCCCCTGTTATCTGTACACCCTTTTCTACACTTTATTTAAGGCCCTGGTCCAATGGCCCTTTAAAGCAATGGGAGTCTTTCCATTGGCTTCAACCGACTTTGGGATTAGGCGCCATTCTCCTAAATGCAATGGCTTTTCAAAGTCATGGGGAAGCATTCCCCAAAGGCAAGGGCATCTTCATGAGGAAATTTGCTCTCAACACCTTCCTAATATCCGATGCTGCAGCTAAGCCCAGCTCTGCCTGATTCTATTCTCCTGCAGCCAGTGGGAGAGTTTCTTGACTCAGGGCTGTGGGATCAGGCCCATAAAGTGGGCGTGGCTTGAAAAATATACTTCTAGGCTTAGAAAAATGGAGACACTCAGTCTCCTGGCTGTGAGTGATAAGGTCACAGCCCATCCCTCCGGTGCTGGGGGTGCAGGGCCTCATGCCTCCCCATGCACCCGAGGTGAGAGAAGCCTCACAGTAGATGCCACGCCCTGATTGCCTTACTTACCTCACTCTCAGCCAATCAGATCCTTCCATTCCCCAACAATGCCAGGCCCTCTTATCTTGCCACAACGGCCATCTCCTGCTGTGAAAAAGGAATGTTCCATTTTCACGGAGACCGTAGGGGTGTCCAGCATGAGCAATTCTTAGCAAAACACTTTGATTTTCTAAGCAAACAACTTCACCCCATGGAACAAAATGGGCAGGGGAGGAGAAAAAACAACGTTGATTCAGGTAGGCATCAGAGAAAGGGAGTGGTTAGGGGAGTGGGTTTGCCACACAGCTTCCCCTCCTCCTTGGCTGGTGGGATGAGAGCTCCCTCATCCTGTTCCAATCTACTTTGATCATTGGATGTATAAAGCTCAGTTATGCAAGTTCCTCAGATCCCCCGTTGTGTCAACATCGGAGCCACAGCTCCGGTTTGCCGCCTCCTCATTCAAACCTCTTTCTAGAGCTTAGAATCCTAGAAGCATAGGACTGGAAGGGACCTCCAGAAGTCATCAAGTCCAGATCCCTGAGCTGAGCCAGAGCCAAGTGCATCTGGCCCATCCCTAATGGGCGTTTGTTCAACCTTTTCTTAAAAATCTCCAGTAACTGCCATTCCACAACCTCTCCTGGAAGCCATTTCCAGAGCTTAACTACCCTTAGGATTAGAAATTTTTTCCTAATATCTAATGTAAATCTCCTTTGCTGCAGATTAAGCTCATTACTTCATCAGTGGGCATGGAGAACAATCAATCACAGTCCTTCCTCTAACAGCCTGTAACATATTTAGGGACTTATCAGCTCCCTCCTCAGCCTTCTTTTCTCCAGACTAAACATGTTTTAAACCTTTTTTTTCCTTTACAGTTTTTAAAACTTTTCCTAATTGCTCAGGGTTTAAAACCTTTTATCATTATTGTTGCTCTCCTTTTGATTCTCTCCAGTGTGTCCACATCTTTCCTAAAGTCACATTGATCACAGTTCTCTGGTTGGGTCCTCACCAAGGCCAAATAGAGTAGGACAGTCACCTCCTGCATCTTACATACAAAGCTGTTGTTCATACACCTCAGACCATTAGCCCTTTTTGCAACTGCGTCAGCATGTTGACTCATATTCAATTTGTGACCCACTTTAACCCCTCAGCATAATGCCATCTATCACCTGGCCACCTGTTATTGCCCATTTTGTGGTCGTACATTAGAATTTTTCTTCCTAAGTGAAGTACTTTGCACTAGTCTTAATTGAATTTCATCTTGTAGAACTCAGACCAATTTTCCAATTTGTCAAAGTCCTTTTAATTCTAATCTTGTCTTCCAACATGCTTGCTATTCCTCCCAGCTTCATGTCATCTGCAACTTTTATAAGCATACTCTCTGCTCTATTTTCCAAGTCATTAATGAAAATATTGAAGAGTGCCAGTCCTGTAGTGATCCCTGAGGGCCCTGTCAGATATGCTCTTCCAGTTTGACAGCAAACAATAACTGTTTTTGAGAATGGTCATTCAACCAGTTTTGGTCGCATCTTATAATACATTCATCTAGAAGACCACATTTCCCTAGTTTGCTTTTGCTTATGAGATAGTCACGTGTCAAAACCTCACCAAAATCAAGATATATCCTGTCTAATGCTTCCCACCATCACTAATCCAGTAACCCTGTCAAAGAAGAAAATTAGGTTGGTTTGGCATGATTTATCCTTGACAAACTCATGACAGCGATTCCTTCTAATCCTAGAATTCTCTAGGTGCTTACAGATTGATTGTTTAATAATTTAGCCTCACAGCTCTGCAATTTCCAGGTTCCTTTTTGTTCCCCTTTTTCCATATAAATGCTTATGTTTGCCATTCCCCAGTTCTCCAGGAGCTCAACCCTCTTCCATGAGTTCATGAAGCTAATTTCAAGATTGCATCCACTAGTTCATTAGTTCCTAGGATGGATTTAATTAGGCCCTGCTGACTTGAATACTTCTAACTTATTTAAATATTCTTTTACCTGTTCATTCCCTATGTTGGTTTCAGTTTCTTCTCCTTTGTTAATAAACAAGCTTTCATGGGCACCCTCTGCCTCTTTCTGTCTCTCCCCCCTTCCCATTTTTCCTTCTCCCACCCCGTCTTCTTTCTTGCCTCATTTATTTTGGTTCTGGACATCCAACACTCTGGTCATCTGAAGAAGTAGGTTTGTGTCCACAAAAGCTCATGATACAATTTACATATTTTGTTACTCTTTAAAGTGCTACCACACTATTTGTTGTTTTTCAAGTTTTCCCTGTTACAGACTAACTCGGTTACCCCTCTGAAGCTATTGATTAGTTGGTCACCATTAACCTATTAAGTGACAGCTGAAGTAAAGTAAAGTAAACACCTCCGCCTTAAAGTCTGCGGTTTTGAAGTCTGCTCTCTTTATTCTGCTGCTATCCTTCCTTTCCTTCGAATCAGAAAATCGATCCTTTCATGATCACTTTTACCCAAACTGCTGCTCAAGCGTGTCTATGTCAGGTAAGAGCCTCTCACAACAAGCCTTGACTGTTCCTTAAAGTCACCAGAGACCTAAGGTGACATAGCGAGCTCTTGCACACACGCTCCATCCTGGCCGTGTGTATGTGCAGTGCCTGGATGGGCAGACACCAGGTGTCAGTGGGGACACACCCTAGGCCTTGAGCTCCACTTAGGAAGGTGCAACCCTAATATTTTACATTCAACCTGAGATGGCTCCTCACTTCACTTGTAAGGGAACCAGGAGCAGAGCACACCCCAGCTTTGCCTTCCTTTCTGGGAACACTATGGGAGCAGAGACCCATACCCCTCTCCCTTCCCACCAGACATGCCCCTCCCCCTGGTCCCCAAGACAATGTGACGGTGACTCACGGCATGTGTGGCACAGTTAGCTGCATGCTCATACTCTGTTGGCTGGTATCTCCGGTTGGATGGGACTCTGTGATTCATAAACCTGGAACGAGAAACAGGGAGAAAAGCAGGGTCAGAGGTAGAGAAGTAAAGGATTAACCAGTTAACTGGTGGGGGCTGGAGTAGCTCCCCACCTGCCGTGGGCAGGGGGCTGCTCCAGCCCCTTGTGTGTCTCGACACTGACGGGGATGCTCCAGCCAGTCTGGAGCAGCCTTTGGCCATGGTGGGCCCAGGTGCCCCCCTTTTAATCAGTCCAGCCGGGCTGGAGCGGCCCCCCCCCACTCACTCCTCCTTAATCAGTTAACCAGGTAAACAACATGTTTAACCAGTTAGCCAATTAAACAGGATTTTACATCCTTAGTCAGAGGGCAGAGTCCTGGGACAGGTTCACAAGCATTTATGGATAATGTCGACTCTCTGACATTTGGGTTTGTGTTCTGATGGGCGTTGCGCACTGGTTCCCTCCAAGTAACCCAATCCCGGACCTGGGAGCACAGGGTGAAAATGCCGGTGCTCCAATTCCAGCGCCACACAAACCCAAGAGAGAGGCTGCTCCGCCTATGGTCTGTGATGGCTTCTGCAGGGCGGCTTTCATGTGCAGCTCTGGAGCTCACTAGGAGCTGCTGGTGTGTGTGTTTCTGCACCCTCTGACCCCACCATGGCTCCTAAGTATATCTGGCAGGCTAACTAGCCTCAGTGTTGCCTATCGTTGCCCTAAGTCCTGGTCTGGTCCCAGCAGTATCCGACGGGGCTGATGACAGCTCCCTTTCTGCTCACACTCTGCTTCACTCACCTTTCTATTCATCCTGCACCGTTCACCCTGCAGTCACTTTGCACCAGCCCGCACTGGCTGGAGAAGCAGGAGTTGCAAGATCACCCCCCAAGCTTCAGTCTCTGACACAGTGCACGCTCCCCCATGGCTGGCTTAGAACCCTTCAGTGTGTCAGGGAAGCAGTTTTCTAGGTGGACACTTTCCCTATGCTGGATGACCACGTCTGAGGTGCGCACCCTTCCCACAGCTCCATGTCCCCATGAGATGCCATGTCCGGGAGGATACTGGGCCAAAAGGGCAGCTGCTATGTAAGACTCAAACTCTCTAGAGCATGCTGACACTGGATGCGGAAACATGACATGTGCTAATGCTCCTAAAGAGGGAAGATCAGAAACAGTGTCGCCTACCAATTCTCTGACTCTGTGGACAGCGGCTGCCTTTCCTCTACCCTAGTGATATCTGGCCACCTAGAGAAACTGACCACAGCTCAAATAATCACACCCAAATCCCTGAAAAGATGCACTCGTTATTGTATGAACCATCACTTAGCTCTGTCAGGAAGGAGTCTAGGGCTGAGAGGCTAAAATAAAGAGGCCTCGTGTGACACCGTGGGACCATGTGGGCAATGCTGCCCACTGTCTGAGCTCAGGAGTAGAAGGAGGCAGCCAGGGAAAGAGAGAGAGAGAAAACTGATGGCACACATAAAACAGCCAGTGCCCTGGTCTCTGGGCCCCACTTGGTCTGGGCCTGAGTGCTAGCTCCTTCCACAGGCCAGTCATAGAACTGCACAGCTTTCTGCTGCAGGCACGGTGGGCTCTCAGGCAGGCACAAATCACAGGGTAACAGGGTCCTAACTGCAAGGACAGGTATAGATCCACTTCTCAAAACCACGGCTTTGCCCAGCACTTTCAGAGGAGGCTAGGGACGGACACAGACATAGTGAGAGGGAAACTTGTGGGGAGGGGCAATAACAATCCTTTTCTCATCTGGAGCATCTTCCATCCAATGATCTGAAGCACTTAATAACCATGGGGCTGTTAAGCCTGACAGCACTCCAAGGAGCACAGTTTTAAGAGCTTTCTGAGGAAGAAAGAGCTGCTCATTCTTTGCAGCAATTACTTATTGGCTATTGAGACACAATTGTGTGATCTCTACAATATTAGATCACTGTTATCCGGAAATCTCCAGCAGAGAGACATGACTATCATTTCTGGTATATTACAGGTCGGCACACAGAGACCTAACGCACAACATCCAAGGTGCTTGCTCTTCCCTGGCTACGTATGAATAAGTAGAGGCCAGCAAATCTCAGATATCCCCTTTATATCTGAGGGTATCTGCAACCACAGAAGTGGATGCAGAAATCCGCAGCTCATATTTGCGGCTACAGATGCAGATACAAATTTTGTATTAGGAATCCTGCAAATGTGCAGATATCTGCTTTATATCTATGGGTATCTGCATCCAGAGACGTGGATGTGGATGTGGATGTGGATATCTGCAGTTCGTTTTTGCAGATGCAGATGTGGATACATATTTAGTATTCACGCAGGACTCTAAGAGTAAGCCCTATTGAAGTTCCTCATATCCTGCTAGGACGGCATCATGCCCCCAGATCCTAGCTGACTCCCCTGGATGAAGTGCTGACATACAGCAGCAAAGAACTTCTAGCACTGAAGGCTGGCTCCATTCCAATGCAGCATCTGTCAGGACCTTACCATTCCAAGATGTAACATGGTAAAGATATTCTAGTAATCGGGGATCGGGGGATAAACCTTCAGCATTCAAAACCCGCACTTCAGCCAAAGGAATCTAATTCTTAGTGTCCCCTAGGAGCAGGATTAATCTTGCGGAGGCCAGCCGCAATCACTAGAAGAACACACAATCGCTCTAAGTGCTCACTTGCATGTTCACTTGAGTATACTGGAGTGCAACAGTAGCGCCCCCATAGTTGCTCTGGGGTGGAGCCAGGTTAGAGGCTGTTCAAAACTGAGAGACACTTTGTGATATTGTTGATACCAGTATTACAAAAATGCAAGGAATCTGACTAGATATGCCATGTGAGGTATCTGCAAAAAAGTGATGATTTGCCAAGTAATGATAATCTAGCTTATATGTTTCAATCACCTTTGTATTATGAATTATAAACAAATATGATGTTTCTGTATTTCACAACGTGTGCTGTGTTTTGGGGTGACACTTCCAGACAGATTGGCATCAACGCTGCCTAGCTTATTCAATGGCCCATCAAGGGTCATCAACTCATTTTGAGGATGCATCTTAAGAGTCAGCAAGCCAAGTACTTATGGACAGAACTCGAAGGCTTTTCCATGCCTGCTGATATAAAGCTTTTGTTTGGAGAAGCACAAACCACATGGCAAAAGAATATAAAAGGCGGCTACATCATATCCATTTTGTCTTCAGTCCTGCTTTTTACCTCCGGAGTAACTTTTCTACAAATGAAGGTCTGAACAAAGGACTGAGTGACCCATCCTAGTTGTGCATGTGTTCCAGAGGGACTTTCAAGCCATCAAACTCACCAATACTAAGAAACTGATACATGGACTTTCAAGTCTCTGGTATGTATTTGGTCACTTTGTCATTTACCAATTCTCTTCTTGTTCTTTCTTTATAACAAACTTTTAGTTTTAGACTCTAAAACATTTGCTGATAGCAAGCTATTTGGGGTAAGATTCAAACTTATACTGACCTGGTAATGCGGTTGACCCTTTGGGTCAGAAGAACATTTTGTGTATGTGAGCAGAGTTTTTTTAATAACTTCTCACAGTACGGGGCTTAGGTGTTGATTGGGAGCCAGAGCACTGGAATGCAATAAAGAGAGCTGTGTGATTTCTTTTCTTAGCTTCTTGATAACCTGTGTGGAGGATCAGAGGCACAGTTTATCACTGGTTGGGGAGTGTAATTTCAGGGGGACTATCTATTCTCCTTGGCTATGTCTACACTACAGAGATTTTGTAGAAAAATAGCCGTTTTTCTGCAAAAACTCGTGGAGCGTCTACACCTCAAGTGTGTTTTTGCTCAAGTAAATCAAAAGATCAGATGGGTTTTACGCAGTTGGTATTCCTCTTTCTACGAGGAATACCGCCTTTTTGCGCATGAACTCTTGCACAAAAAGGTATGAGGACAGGAAAGAGGGGTTTTTGCGCAAGAAGAGGGAAGAAGAAAAAGCACAGGTGCCCCGGTGGCCATTTTGTCCATAGCAATCACTGCTTGCTTGCGAGAGAGCATCCAGGCAGTCTGAACACTCTCTTGCGCAAAAGCACATCACTTTTTCGACGTGCTTTTGCAGTGTGGACGCTCTCTTGCGCAATAATTTTTTGCAGAAGATCTCTTCCGACAAAAGCTTTTTGCACAAAAAGCCTCCAGTCTAGATGTAGCCCTTTTCCTAGCATGCCCTTACCTTGGTGTTTCTAGTGAGGGCTGCCATAGGCACTTCAAGTCATATCCTGGTCTAGGTTTTCCCTTTCCGGTGGCTAGCAGAGTGGACCAGTCAGGGAGGGGAATGGATGCATGTTGCACCTGCTGCATGCAACAACCAGCATGTTCCCCTGGCTTTGCTGGGAGCTTAGAGACACTGTGCCTCCTGGCCAGCATAGGCCCATGTCAGGTTATAGTTATTCTCTATTTGCACCATGGCAGGATTGGAAGACAGGCAGGTCTCTTCTAGCCCCATGATTCTACAAATCTAGTTCCAAGGTATTGAACAAACCCAGGGGAAGATGAATCCCTTCATAGACAGGCAAGAAATCCTAAGGTGTAACACAGTTGGATCACGGCCTGGCCTCACTGCCATGGTTAGACCTGCTTTGCACAAAAATAAACCAAAACTGAACTGACCAACCTGGACTTCATCTATCCCTTAGACTTAGGCCTGTTCTGTTCAGTCAGGGCTACTCTTGTGGGACATGCATGTGTGTATTTACTACTCAGCTCCCCCGGTCCTGTTTATTAATCTCTCTAATAGGCTTTAATAACCCTCCAAGCCAAGCCCCAGTGAACAAAGAGAGCTTTGGCTCTGTTAATTCCCCGCCTGAGCCTGGATTTTGTTCGCATTCCTTCCCAACATCCTGGAACAATCTCTCTCCAACAACAGGACGTTATTTTACAGCGCCGTTGCTAGGTAACTGTCTAGAGCCTCACTGAAACCCCATCTGGGGGCTTTTCTTTCTTCCTTTCTTTTTAAAAATCCTTTCTGCATGGCCTAGACATTCAGGGTTCTGTGGTGATGTCACAGTTTCCATAGAAACACGCACGAGGAAATTACAAAAAAAAACTAAAAACAAAACCTCACTTTGTCTTGTGCCCATGCTGACTCGAATGATCATTATTATTATTAATAATAATAAAAGCAAGGCTGACCTCGGGGGCATGTGTCACATCAATTCCCACAACCCCTTGGGATGGGGGGGTGCTTTCCAAACAAGGGTCGGGAAGTAAATGTCTGGGAATGGCCGAACGGAATACCAGCATGTAAGGATATCCTCACACACACAATGTACCTAGGCACAGGGCCTGGATGGCTCTAGGGCCTGGAAATGGGATCTCACATATTTTAGGGTCCCGTTGGACATCCAGCTCTGGCAAGCCTATCTAGTTTCTTCTATAAAGGCACCTCTCTCATAGTATTAGCTGAGTGGTTCCCAAAATGTCAACCGTAACTTCACAATTGACAATGACTTGATTTTGCCACCTTCCACCCCTGAGGTAGCCAGGCCTATGGTTTTACATTTTTATTTCTCCTTCTCTCGTCTCTGCCACTTCTTTCTCTCTTTCCCTTCTTGTGTTCACCTCTCTGACTATACCTACACTCTGGGCCTTACAGTGGCACGACTGAACTGCTGTAATGTCTCCTGGGCAGCCCCGCTATGCTGGCAGGAGTGAGCTCTCCCACCTGCACAATTAAACCCCTCCCAAGGAGCAGTGACTCAGTTTGAGTGCCAGCGTGGACAGCACTTTGTCGGTGAAACTTTAGATGGTCAGGGGGCTTGGTTTTTTCACCCCCTTGACCAACATAAGTTTTGCTGACAAACGTGCTAGTGTAGACAAAGCCTTGGTGACCTCCTCCCTTAGGGTACATCTACGTTTAAGCCATTTCAGCAGCAGCGCTCAAGTTGTGCCTCCGTAGCCCTTCAGCACAGATATTATCTATATTAACAGGAGGGGTAACCCACCTTTCTGAGAGGTTGGGTCTTCAGGATCTCTAGGGACTGGGCTACATTGAAAACTTACATTGGTGCAGCTATGCCTCCCATGGATGTGAAAAAGCCCTACCCCTGAGAGATGGAGCTATGCCGACCTACTACCCGGTGTAGATAGCGCTAGGTCAGATGAAGATTTCTTCCATTAACCTAGCTCAGGGGTCAGCAAACCTGGCACATGTGCAGCTGCAGGCTGGAGCACTAGCTCCATCTTCCCGCTGGGAGGAGGGGGGGGTAGGAGAGGCACACATGCACGCATCCCTGGGGTTACCCCTACCCCACCTGGGTGTGCAGCTCCTGGGAGCTAAGGGGTTAACCTCCTCCCCTTCCTGGCTACAGGCTTCTTGCTTCAGGAGCGGGGGGGAACTGGACCTGCTCCACAGAGCCAGGGCGGAGTGGCTGGTCACATGTGGGGTTCCAGGGCCAGGGCTGCTCCCCATGGGCTGTGCGCGGGGGCAGAGAGACCTTTCCCTAGCACCCCTCTGCGACCAGCCAGGCTGGCGCCAGCCCTGAGCTCTGCTTGCCCCAGACCCAGAGCCGCAGCCTGCAGGCAAAGGGCTGGGCCAGGCAGGGAAGAGATTCTCTCTCCGCCCGCCCCGCCTCACCTCAGGCTGCCGGGGCAGGATGGGAGGGGTCAGGGGTTGCACTGAGGGGCATGGGTTGATGCAGGGGATCAGGCAGGGGGTGAGGATCATGGAGCTGAGGGGAGCCAGGCTAGAGCAGAGGGAAGATGTGAGGGGGGATACAATTTTATTTTGCAGAATCTTCACTTTCCTTTACTCCCCACTTTTTTGCCTCCTTCCCCAACTAGCATTCTCACCCTCTCACCTTTTCTGCGTTACTCCCCCAAACCCCTCCCACCTCCAGCCCCCCTCTCAGACCCTCACCCCACATCCTCTCCTGCCACCAAACTCCCTTCCAGATCCTGCTCTCGTCACTTCCTCTTGCATCCCTATCCCACTCTCTGGCAGTCCTGTCCCACACACTGAATCCCTCATTTTTGTTCCCATCCCAGAGCCTAAGAGGGTCCACAAAATCCACCAGCTCTGGAATCCCAGAAAAGTAAATTTGGTCTATGGAAAGCCCCTGAACCTTCCCCTTACCCGGTGGGGGCTGGAGTGCCAGAGGAGTGACGTGTCTCAGTCGGGGGGGCCACATCAGTGAGAGCTGGGGGGTTTTGGAGGAGTTTGTTTGCTTCTCATTTGCATGGTTCCCAACTGATTTTTCTTTGGGTCAGTGACTCTGAACCCAAAAAAAGCTCCCCACCTCTGCCATAAATAAAGAAAATATTGAAACCTTTTGTGTTGGACGTAGTATTTTACTTTATTTAAAATGAAGTTTGATAAACTAACATAAGAAAGTTAAAATGCTTAATTTGTTTAATAATTTAAATTAAACCATTTTCCCCAGCTGCAGCACTAACAAAATGGTTCCGGACAAATTATGTAATTAACAGTGAGTTTCCATTAGCAACTGGTAGTCCGCAGAAAGGTTTGCATTGACCCAGGTGGTCCATGAGGAATGCAGTGGAGAGAGCCCTTCTCCCGACAGAGCATCACAGCCCAGGGTAGGAGGGTTAAATCTTGGCATGCCACTTTGGAAAGGTCATTGACCCCTGACCTAGCTACTACCTCTTGGAGGGGGGAGGATTAACTACAGCGATGGGTGAATCCCTCCTACTACTGTAGTGCATGTCTACACTGACGTGGTGCAGCTCTGGTGCTGTACTGTTTTAAGTGCAGACATAGTCTACATGAGCATTGTGCTCTGAGGTGAAGGCATAGAGATTTCAGATCAATTTTCCTGTCAATAGTGTGTGACTGCCTTCCCCCTCCAATGAGGGTAGTTTGGGTAGGTGTAGAGGGGAGACCAAGCAGTTTAGTTATTTTGGTGTTAAAGGCAGAACTCACCGTTTGCCACTCTGGGCAAAACCAGATCTACAAACAGGCCTACAGAGGAGTGATGAGGAACATGACTCTCTCACAACTCTCTAATTAAAAAGAAACTTCTCGTAATTCAACACACGTCTTCCTAAGCAACCAGGAGCCTGCGGCCGTGCCAGATCAAGCACGGAGCCTGTGCTAACCTCACTCCAGCCTACACCTGTAGACATGCAGAACTGTTAGTCCAAAAGTCTAAGTTGCTTTCAGAGGGTGTCCAGTTCCATATGGATAGGCGACACCAGCCAGCTCCCTTGTTCATACTCACAGGAGAGACCCAGGCATGAGGCAGTCTGCTCATGCTGAGAGGTAGCTTCTTTAATCAGGAGTGGGAAGGTTGTCATGCAGCTGTCTAGGCTGTGCTTTGTTCTGTGGACAAGCCAAGAAATTCAGTATCTAGGGCTCTCAGTCCAGCACTTTTCACCAGCACCAATTTAACACAAAAGTATTTAGTAAGTAAAAGATAACAGAATCTGGAGAACAGCTGACATGGAGAGAGAGAGGCCTGTGGCCCTATGAGGATCTAGATTTATTGATTAAGACCTGTCAAAAACTCAATAAAGAATATACCACAGGTACCTAACATCCCCTGTCAATCAAACTGCCTGTCACTGCACTCATGGACACCAGTGGGAATTGGCAGTAACTCCATCAATGAGAGCAGAATCTCACCTGTGTGCTTGGTCTAGTAGACCTGTACATGCTTCAGGGAAGGAACCATGTCTCTCTTATGCATCCAAAAAGCTCCTGGTGTGCACTATTGGTACTACATAAATAAATGCTAAAACGACCACCAGTGCCACCAGGTGAAGTCATTCACATATACAAGGAGCGCTCTCCCCCTTCCAGAATGTGTTACTGTCTTTGGAAGAGCACTCATAACAGTATCTCATACCACATTTCACCCCTGGACCCGGAAACCTAAGGAGGGCCAATACTAAACTGCTTGTTTTAAGATGAAGTTTATTGCAGGCAACTAGTTTTGGATCAGGGGCGTACATATCCTTATAAAATATTCATTTGCCTAGGTAATCTTTTATGATTTATGATTAGATATTGCCACTTTCATCCCCTTTCACTTTCTGTGATGGATTGGTCTGGCCAAACCCTTGCCTCAGAGAAACCATAGAGAGGTCCTCCAAGCAGGCAAGAGTGGCAGTGGAAGAAATGGTCAATTGGGGACCAGAAAGGCTTACAAAGATTGCTGGCGAGCAGTGCAGCAGTCAGTTGCACTGGAGCCCTGAAGGAGAAAAGACCAGGGGGTAACTAGCTGGCTGAGGGAGGAGCAGCAGCCTAATTGATAGCTCCCATTGGAGAGCTGCTGAGAGACTGATAGATTCAAAGATAAAGCCCTAAGGCAGGGAGTGGCAACCTTTTCAAACCAAAGAGCCAAACTACATCAAAATTCAGAACAAGTGGTCAACAAAGAGCCAGTATAAGAATGCTCATTTGCATGACTGAAAATATACAACTCAATATTATTGATAACTGACATAATAATTAATAGCAAACATGAAACACTGTAGTCACAGACTTTATGTAATGGGACTCCTGCTGCATCTTTTCGCACATTTTTTTTTTTGAAGTTCACATCATAACTGGTCAAATTCAGGTTCACGCTACGTGAGTAATTATACGTCTTTAAAATTTTCAATTTTTTCATTTTCATGTAAAAAGTTGCATGTATTTTGGGACTGACCAAAAATCCATATTTGGTTTCATACTGAGCCATATTTGGCTCAAGAGCCATCGGTTGCAGATCTCTGCCCTAAGGTAAGGGCAGGGGGTTGTCCCCAAGAGGAGTAGCTCTGGAGGCACCATTCTTGATCGGAGTGGAGAGAATGAACTGAGAGAATGGACTGGACTCAGAGCCACTCTGCAGAGGGCACCAGGAGAGGCTCCTGTTAGAGGTGTGCCTTGGAAGGGGTTGTGATTTCACACAGGAGTGTGACTAGCTGCAGGCTCGGCCAAAGAGTTCGCAAGGCCCAATGCAGCGCACTGTGTTTGGCTGAGCCACACAGCTGTGCGGCTCCCAGTTAGGGCAATGAGTGAGTGGCTGGGTGGGTGGGGCCTACAGTTGGGCAGTGTGGGGCCCTGAATGCGCGGGGGCCAAGGCAACCACCTCATTTGCCTTGCCCAAAGGCTGGGCCTGACTAGCTGAAGAGCTAAGTAGCCAAAAAGCCTTTGAACTAGGGGAGTGCAGACAGGCGCTCTTGGCTGGACGGGGGGCCTGTGGGCGGTGAGTGCCATCCCGTTACTCTTCCCCTGTGTGAACTGTCATCCCTCGCTGTGGTAAATCTAAATTAGAATGCAGACCTCAGGCTTTGGGTCAAGGACTTGTCTGTAATGCCCCAGGCAAAGTGACACAATAAGACCCCATTAGCATCCTGGGAAGAGGGAGTCAATCTATTTGGTGCCCAGGCTGGTACAGCCCTTTTGCAAGGCTGGGTTCAAAGGAGAATTGTGGAGACATATTTTCAAAGCTCTGTGGGAGCACAGCAGGCACAAAATGGAGCCTTTGAAAGTCTGCCCTCTCCTTCCTGTGAGCTTCTTTGCCGCTTAAAGTTAATAAGCTGCAAGGCTAGAGTTTGGAACATGTACCTGATTTCCCACTTGCTCTGCCTACATGGTGATACACATTGGAGTGCCCACAGACTGAGCCTCCAGCCCCCGAGCATCAGCCACTCTAATCTAGAATGGCTTTGGGTTCACTGCAGTTTAAAAGTAACCATAGGCTCTCATGGTCTCTCTCTTGGGGTCTTCTCCTCATTCCCTAACCCCATAGGTGACTTGTGTAGCTGCCATGCCCCTGCCAAAATGTTAATTGCTAAGTGGGGTGCCTCCTCATGCCCCCTCCCTGTCCCTCTCGGTGGTTCTCTCTGCACCCCGTCAGCACCAGTCGCCTCTGCCAAATCCCAAAGGGTCTCTCTTCACAACCCCCACAAATCAGGAAGGCCCATATTCCCTTAAAGACCCCATGCAAACCAATGCCTGCAGCCTCCCTGCCAGAAGCCCTGAGAAATGTCTGCAGCAGCAGCAAATCACTGCTCCCCAAGTAGCCACTCCGAGAATGCCTTCAGTGTACGCTCCACGGGGCAACCTGAATGGACTTCCTAGTGGAAGCTGGACCAATTGCATTGAGCAGACAAAGCGAAACACCTTCAGACCAGGTGCAATTAGTGAGATCTAGATGATCAGAACATGCAGCACCTGAACGTACCTGTTCTCATGAGAATAGGCGGTTCTGAGTGTATCGTGTCCCCCTCAGGCTCCATGGTGCTCAAAACCTTGTCCTCCTACCCACCCCCTCTTTGTACTGCGAGCTTGATCCTGCAAAGTGCATAATGCCCTTGGCACTCACTGATAACGCACACAGCCCTGCCAGGAGAACACACACAGCCCAAAGGAGGGCGAGTGGTGGGATGGCTCCTTTGGGTGTGGGGGGAGGGAAGCAACTTTAATTTCCAGAAGGGGTTCAATCGGTGCCCGGCTGCGTGAGGATGTTAAGATGCTGTGATAGCTGCAGGCTTCTGCCAGCCACAAATAGCATGGCTAGACCCCAGCCAGCATCAGCCACATTTGGGTCTGTCCTGGAGACCTGCTGGTGCCCTAGTATAGGGGAGGTTGCTGATCCTCTGTCCTATTGCTGCCTCTCCCCCATGGGCTTTCCACTGATGGTGCTGCAGCCGCCCACATGCTTTATCCTCTAGTCTAGCTTCCCCAGTGAAAACAAAATGAAAGAGCAGCCCCCCGGCATTCTGTCTCCTCCATTTCCCAGCTCTTGCCTTTGGCCCCATCATTATACACTGCATTGCAACAGTGCCTAGCAACCCCAGTCATGGACCATGATCACACTGTGCTAGGCGCTGTACACCACAAAGAGAGGGTCTCTGCCCTAAAGGGCTTGCAGTCCCTGTGCTTTCCTTGCTCCAGTCTTGTCCTCATGGACTCTGCTGCCAAGTGGGCCAACATCCATGGTGTAAACCTGATTCCACTCTGTGTCCCCATCTCTTCCACTACAACTGGCCTCGAGGCTGACAAGTTCAGCTGAGGGAGCCTCCGGCAGGATTTCTACCATCAGCGCTGTGAGCACCATGCAACACCCTCCCTCTGCTACTCGCCACAGTACAATCCGTGCTCGGCTGCCGCGTCAGAGCACAGCTAGTTCCAGTGGAATTACAGCCCTCAGAGCCTTACATCCGAGCTGCTGTCTGGATTGAATACCTGTCTGCAAACAGGCCTGCCAGGTGAGGGCACCTGCGACTCTAATTACACTTGAGGAGAGCTCTGATCATCCAAACTCCTGCTGCATGTTTCTCAGCCTGAGCACTGAGCAAAGGGCTGACGGGATGAACTGCCATTTTCAGCACAAATATCAAGAAGAGACAAGTTTCTTCCTGCTTGGAGCCAAGGGCCAGGTTAGATCTCACGCCCAAAGACACAGCTCCTGGCTGCGGGCCTGGTTCATTTAGGAAGAGAAAATACCATGACACTGCCCCCACACCACATCACCTTATTCTTCCTAGAGATATTATGATGATATGATTCTGGCATAACTATGATGTGTTTTTATGTGGTAGCTCATGTGAGGAATGGTTGGAAGGGTTATGGTTTATTGAATGATTATCCTACTTGTATGAGTGTTGGAATGATTCCGCTCTTGTGAGAGACTTTCCAAACTTTCCTGACGAAATGGGCTAGCGAAAGGATCGGAGTCCCCACTCCCACTTCCTTTGCCCAGAGCATCCTTGATCTCAAACACTCCCCTTCCACTCTTCTCTGCGGCACAGTACTCGTAGCCCTGACAAGACTGGGCCCAGGATCCCTGAGGGGTTCGAGCCCCAACTTTGTGGTCACTTAAGGCAGGAGCTAGTGTCCTCCCTCTGGGGTGCTCGCTCTGCACTGGACACTTCCCTGATCCATTGCTCACTGTACATATTTCAAAGCAAATACAATGTATTGAACAGCAATCCATTAAAAAAAGAATAATGAAAAAATGGGGAAGTAAAAGGAAAATATGTCGACTAAAACTATATGTTCACGTAGCCGGATTTGTGTAAATTAGGTTGACTTTGCCCCATAGGCTGTGTCTACACTGGCGCGATCTTGCGCTAAAGTGGCCGCTCTTGCGCAAAAACTTGCTGCCTGTTTACACTGGCCATGTGTTCTTGCGCAAGTAAACTGACGTTCTGCTGTATGAAATCAGGGCTTCTTGCGCATGAACTATGATGCTCCCGCTCAGGAATAAGCCCTTTTGCGCAACTGTTCTTGCACAAGAAGCCAGTGTGGACAGGCAACATGAATTTCTTGCGCAAGAAAGCCCTATGGTTAAAATGGCCATCAGAGCTTTCTTGCGCAAGAGAGCGTCTACACTGGCATGGATGCTCTTGTGCAAAAGCACATCTCTTGTGCAAAAGTACATGCAAGTGTAGACGCTCTCTTGCACAACTACTTTAACGCAAGAACTCTTAGAGCTGCCATCAGACACTGTGCGCGCCTGATTGCAGTTGTGTAGCAGGGCAGCTGCCCTGTACTGGCCCCTTTAAGAGCCAAACCCCAGCCTGGAGCAGGCCCGGGGAGTTCAGCCCAGCTGGGCGGCGTTGGCCAATTAAGGCCCAGCTGGGAGCTATAAAAGGGAAGGGCTGTTTCAGCAAAGGCAGTGTGAGCCTGGCTGCCGAGGGAGCAGGACGCTCCCTGGAGCTAGGGCAGGGCTAGAGAGCCAGGCTGGGCCAGGGCGCTCGGACAGCCAATCGGCCAGCCTGCTAGGCCTGCGGCAAGGCCTGCTGGAGAGACACCAACCCCCGGAAAGGGGGCTCAGAGCGAGTGACTTGGGCACTGCCGGAGGGCAGTGTGGCGAAGAGAGCAACACTACCGGAAGATTCCAGAGGGGAAACGCCACGTGAGCGGAGGCCTGTGCGGGCGGAATGGACTGATTCCGGGGACAGATGATGGACCCCCGCTACGGTGGTGAGTGACCCCCTCACAAGTTGTAAGGTGCGCAGTGCACTGGGGGGCAATGCTGCGCATGCGCCCGGGGGCGGAGCCACGTATGCATCACGCGCCCGTTGCCCGGGGTGCAGGAATGGCTCGATCGGCCCTGTTGGGAGGGGATGTGTTCTGCCTTAAGACAGATGAAATGGATCTACCTTCATCTCAGTGACTCCACCCTCTCGCCCTCACAGCTCACACCAAAACAGCACCAGCTAGGAACAATTTGCCAGTCACATCTGATTAGATGGCATCTTGTAAAAGAGAACGGAACCAGGGGCGGCCTGTCCATATAGGTGAACGAGGCGGTTGCCTAGGACGCCAAGTTAAATGGGGCGAAATGGTGGCGCAATATCGTTGAGAGGTTTGGAGGTGGGGGTGCCGATTGCATGGTTCGCCTAGGGTGCCAGTTGCTGGCAGCTAGTCTAGAACTGCTCCTGAACAGAACAAGACAGAGAAATGGTCAGAAAGTTTCATCTGGACTTCAGCTACGTCTCGACTGCAGGCTTCTTCTGGAAGAAGCTTTTTTGGAAGAGATCTTCCGAAAAAACTGCTTCTGAAAAAGAGCGTCCACACTGCAAAAGTGCATCAAAAAAGCGATCTGCTTTTTCGAATGAGAGCATCCTGACTGAATGGACGCTCTCTTGCATGTAAGCAGTGATTGCTGTGGACGGAATGGCCACCAGGGCACCTGTGCTTTTTTCCTCTTCTTCCGAAAGAACTCCTTCTTCCCTGTCCACACATGCCTTTTTGCGAAAGAGCTCTATTGCAAAAAGGCTTCTTCCTCATAGAATGAGGATTACCAATGCCAGAAAACCCCCTCTATTCTTTCGATTTTCTTGCGGAAGAACGCAGTTGCACTGTGGACGTTCCTCAAGTTTTGTCCGTAAAATGGCCATTTTTCCGACAAAACTCTGTAGTGTAAACATACCCTCCTATACCAGCTCCTGCTAAGGGAAGCTAGGATTGCACTAAGTGATTTCCCCATCAAACCTGCTCTTAACACTAACCCATCCTGTGACTCCTGCTGAGAGAGGGTAAGAGTGGAGTGGTAGGATGGGCGCTCACACTATTCTCTGCAGTCGTTTCTGTTCTTGCAAGAAAGTAGTAAGTACAATTTCCCACATGCAGGCCCCAGCAGGAGCATTGGAAGGTGCCCAGAGTGACACGTATGCATTGCTCCAGGCAAGGGAGTTAGCAGAGTCACCATGAAGAATCTGTTTCTTCCCATGCTGCACCCATTATAAATGGGAGCCATCGTCAACTGAACAAGAGGGCTTTCATCCCTTTTTCTCTCCAGTTGCTGCTTCTGGCAGACAATTAGCTGAGCTTTGTGAAGCTGTCAGTCCTAAATGGAAGAACAGCAGCCTGTGCCAGAATTAATATGCACAGGTTGTTAACTGTTGCAAAAAGGTTTCCCACAACCCTCCTCCGGGTCTGACTGATCCTTGTCCCATTTCCCAGAGAGCAAGCTACAAAAATCCCATGCCCGCAACTCTTGACTCTGGCACAAAGAGACTCTTGTCCTGCAGAATCAAAGGCAAGGCCAAAACTGACTGCCCATATTCTCTTCCCCCTTCTCCTGCTTATGTTTTACTCACTGTCACCCAAGAATGAGGATCCAGCATGGAACATCATGCAGATCTATGAGCTATTTTCTGAGTCTCACTTTGTGCAGGGTAGAGAGGAGAGGCTGAAAACCAGATTTTAGCTCTTAGGTGAGATGTGAGAGCCTTTGGGAGCTTGAAGACTCAAGTGGATGGTCTGAGGCTTATGGATCTGAAGCACTGAGATTTCACACACACCTTGAGGCATATACAGCGCATGTGGGGTAAAGGTTTCATATGCACTTGCGCGGGAGGAGCTGCACAACTCAGACAGGGCTTTCCTGCTTTCCTCAGCACTTTTGCCCTACTAACACTACATTGATGACATCATCATCATCATCATCATATGGACCTACGAGAATGAGACTTTTGAAGAATTCCACAAGGGTTTCAACAACTTCCACCCCACCACCAACCTTAGCCTCGACCAGTCCACACAAGAGATCCACTTCCTTGACATTACAATACAATTAAATGATGGCCACATTTCCACCACCTTATACTGGAAACCTACCGACCATTATTCTTACCTATATGCCTCTAGCTTCCATCCACGACATATCACACAATCAGCTGTTTACAGCCAGGCCCTAAGATACAGCTGGATTTGCTCCAGTCCCACAGATAGAGACAAACACCTTCAGGATCTATATGAGGCTTAAATACCCAACCGGGGAAGTAAAAACAAAAAAACAAAAAAAAAAAACCCAGATTTGACAGAGCCAGAGGAGTTCCCAGAAATCAGCTTCTTCAAGATAGGCCCAACAAGCATAATAACAGAATACCACTAGTCATCACCTATAGCCCCCAACTTAAACTTCACCAGCTGTCATGATCATAAGGAATGGCCAGCAGCTTGGGGACTAAGGGGTTAACTGTACCGAGGCAGGTAGCAGTCAGCCAATAGAAATGCAGACGGATTTCAAACTGAGACAAAGAAATGTTGGGGTTTTCCTTTCTTTGTCTCTGGGCAGTTGTCTCTCCAGATACTGAGGGGGACAGACAATATGTCCCTCTCCAAGAAAAGACTCTTCACTATCTGTAAGTAGGGCAAAGTCTAGATAAATCCGTTAGGTTTTATTGTTTTATGGTTTGGGAATGGGAATCTGATGTCTGTGCATTTAGAAATGGGGTTTCCTCTCTTTTGAAACTAAGTTTTGGCCCATAGGAGTGCCCATGAGTATATTAATTGGTCACTTTTTTCCATCTAGTCATTATGTTTGCAACAGAAGGATTGTTTTGATAATAAAAGTTCTTTCTTTTTTGTTAACCTGATATTGGTTCAGTTCTGTGTCCTGGAAAATCTGTCTGTGGGATCTACATGCCTCTGACTAGGGGACAGCAGACACAGACTGCAGTTTATATTTTCTCTTGTCTTTTTCAAGCTCTTTGGGGGAAAAGAGCTTGGGGTACCCTGGGGTTGGGTTTCAAGTGTCCACCCCTGTTTGTGGGTTCAAAAGCACTTGATGGTGGCAGCGGATTTTATCCCCCAAAACTAGGGTTTCAGGATTTTGGGGGGGAGTTTTCTACCAAAGCCTGGAAATAGAAGGTTTCAGGGTGCTTTTGTGGGCCCCCACTTCTGCATTCATCTTGCCACAGTGGGGAATCAGCCTTGACACCAGCACATCATAACAATCTACAACCTATCCTGCAAAAACGATCCCTCCCTCTCACAGGCCTTGGGAGACAGGCCAATCCTCGCCTAGACAGCCCCCTAATCTGAAACAAATTCTCCCCAGCAACCACCCATCAGACCTCAAACATATTCACTCAGAAAATTACCCCGCAATAAACTCTGTTGCCAATTCTGTCCACACATCTATACAAGAGACACCGTCACAACCGACCCAACCACAGAAGCCACCACATCAGAGGCTTATACAACCACACCTCCTCTAACTTGAAATATGCCATCAAGTGCCAGCGTGTCCTTCTACCATGTACATTGGCCAAACTGGACAGTCTCTACATGACAAAGGATTTATGGACACAAATCAGATATTCAAAATGGTAACACTCATAAACCTGTTGGGAAACATTTACTGTTGGCCACCCTGGAGCGATTCAAATGCCACCCAGCTGAATAGTAAAGCACCTACAGCCTCTAGCATGTGTTTTTAGTGGTGGTGCACATCTATGTGTCTTGATGCATATAGCAAAATGTATTCCACACATCGATGGAAAAAAATTAGAGGGAGCATTAGCTGGGGGTGACAAGAGCTTTGGCTGGGAGTGGGAAGTTCCTGAACTAGGATCCTGGGAGAAATTATAGCAGTACCATGATCTTCTCTATCTAATGTCTTCCACCCAAGGCTCTCTGTGTTCTTTATAAACAGCAATTAACCCTCCTAATGTCCCTAGGAGGCTGGTAGATGCAGCGAGACCAGGTCTGCCCAAGAGCGTAAGTGAGGAATTAAACTCATGCTGCTCCTGGGAGGCAGGCCATGAAAACGTTTGCCCAGAACATACAGCAAACTGAAGGACATGACACAAAGCCAAGTCTCCTGACTCCCAGTGCTGTCTCTACAAGGGGAATGGGGATTGGCTCTCAGTCTGCTTTAGCAGTGCAGCTGGGAGGAATTCAGACAGCTGTTCCCCAGCACACTCCGGCCTCCTAGTGCCTAGTTTGATTACTTGATTTCCCCAAAATTTCTGTGCCAGGCCTGGAGCACCCCCCAGCTGAACTGGTATGGCACTGCACATGCATCCTACCTCAGTTTCCCTACAGGTCCACTTGATGCTTGAGTAATGATACCCTCTTTAGGGCTTGGTTATTACAAAGCCACCCACAAAAAGGTCCATAACAAAAAGTCCCAAATAAACAAAAGGTACTTCTGACTTCCAGGGCTCTTCTGAAGCCTGCCCTCTAAACTATATTCAGGGCTCTCTCTCAGTCTGTGTGCCCTTATGGGAGCTTCCCTGCCTCCTGGAGCTAGGTAGCCAAGCAACTATTGTCTCTCTCCTGGCCAGGAGTCCCTAACTCTCCTTCTGGAGAGGAGCTCGGGTCCCATTTGTCTTCTGCTTGCAGCAGGAGTTCAGTCCAGCCTTTCTCCTGCAGCGGGGTAATTGAAGTAACTACAGTCTCCCAGCTGGCACCACTTAGTCCTCAGGCTCAGAAGGTTCGAGAATCTTTTCTGTCATGTCTGGTCCCTTCCAACACAGGAGCCTTCTTATCGCCTTTGCTGTCTGCAGGCATTGGCCCTGCTGCATTTATGTTGGTCCCCTTTTCCCAGCTCATCCCCAATTGGTTGGGAAAGGGGGAGAGCCTTGTGCTGCCATCTGTGCAAAGTTTTGGGACCCAGGCCCTTAAAAAAAGGAACAGGGTTGTCTCCTAATGCCTCTTACTCCCTCTTATTGCTTCCTCTCTCCCAGGTCTTTGTAGCTCTAACTCAACTTTCACTTCTTAAAGAGCCATGGCCGAGTGGATGGACGGGTGGGTGATTCTGCAGAGAGCTGGGCCAAGGAGGGGGGGTTCAGATCCTGATCCCCAGGCAGGCAAAGTTGGAAGATGGCTCTGAGGCTGAGGCAGAGCTGGGGGTCAGGTTCCAGTTGGAAGAAATGTCATGAGCTGTTCTAATGGGATAACAAACCACGTGAGTCTGGCTCTTCCCAGGAGATCTGGGCTAGAAAATGGGCCCAAATTTTGGAGTTTGGATTTGGCTCAGAACCAAACATCACAGGCTGACTTTGGAGTCAGAATTAGGGATTCAGGTCTGGCGTCTGCCTGCCTGCCAGCCTGAACTTGGAAGGGGCTTGGATTTGAGGTTCCCATTTTGGCCCATCTTTAATTGCATCCCCTGAGCTGGCAGAGAGCATCAGCTGGTGCTGACTGTCCCTCTCCCTGCCAACATCCAGCATCCCTCCAGGTTCTTCAGAACCAAGAAAGAGGATTAATTTTTAGCTTGTTCCCAGATGATCACCCATCACACTCGCTCTTGAAATCGCCACGCAATTGGCAAATCCAGCCAGCCCCAATCAGCTCTGTGACAGCGTCTCATTACAACAAAAAGACAGGGAACATAATGGCCTCTGACAGATGAGATCACCAATGCCGGGAAGTCCCTCTGGGCTGCCAACAGTCCCTTATGAGAAGGTTCATCCCTTATGGTTTCATCTCTGCACAAGACCAGAAGTGGCTGAGTGTTGCAAAAAGCAGAAAGAAATACCCTGGCAAATGTAGCTGAGTATTGCTTAGTATTATTATTAGTAATAATAAGGATGATGATGATAATAATAGGAGAGGAGGGTAGGGTAGCATTATAACTTTTGAAATATGTTGGCAACCCTACATCATTGCCTCTCCTAACTTCCCTGTCTCCCCCATCTACAGCCGTGTCTATACTTATTGAACTCTGCAGCATCGACATCCCAGAGGTTGATTTAGCGGGTCTAGTAAGGACATGCTAAATTGATAGCTGATCACGCTTCCATTAATCCTTGGGCAGGACTGGATTAAGGCATGGGCTAGCTGGCAGCTGCCCAGGGGGCCAACCTATGGAGGGTGTCTGACGGCAGCTGTAAGGGCTACAGAGTGCCCCTCACAGCTGCCATCAGGCACCGCGTGCCTGGCTCCCAGATTGCGGGCTGCAGCGGCTGCCTGGGGTGGGGGCCGCGTTAACCCCCCGCGGTGCCAGCTAGCAGTGCCCTTCCCCCTGCAGCCGCAGGGCCCTGCACGGTCTGGCTCGGCCCGCCCCGGGCGGCCCCAGGCTGCACGGCAGCAGTGGTAGACAGGCTGGGTTGGACTGGGCTGGACACGTGCGTCCTGCCGCCGCCAGTTCCACATGCCCTCCCCCACGTGCTGGGGAGGGCGGGGCCGCACATGCACCCTCTCCCATGCGCTGAGCACATGCGCCCTCCCCCAACCCGGGGCGCAATTAAACTGTCTGCCCGGGGCACCTGAATGGTTCGGTCTGGCCCTGCCCTCGGGCCACGACGAGTAAGGGGAGCCAAAGGAGAGTTTCTCTCATCAACCCCTTCAGTGGAGACACTGCAGTAAATCAAACTAAGGTATGTTGACTCCAGTTACGCTATTCACATAGCTGGAGTAGCAAATTTTAGATTGACATTGCCTCCTAGTGTAGACCAGGCCAACCAGTCATCCCCTTTACTCCACCTCTCACCTAACCAATGATCAAAACCATGTGTCTTGTACTAACACTTCAGAATCCCAGGAACAAAATCTCAGGCTTTCTTGTGAGCGTTGTTTGTGTGTGTTGGAGCCATTGTGCCCGTTGCGTGAATTCCTTTCAGCCGGGGCCTGGCTCATGCTAAACTTTTGACTTGTAATCTTATACAGGAGAAACATAGTAATAGGATTCAGTTCTCTTCCTTGGCTTATAATTAGGTGGCTTCCTAAGAGTTTAAAACAGCATTACAGAGCAACATGGCCAATGTCCAACATGCACGTGGATTTGGCTGGCCAGATCCCCTGAGTCAGATGCCCTCCAGGGGTAGGCAAATTCAGACCTTGGAAGATACTCTTCTGCAGAGAGAAGACTCTTTACACCAATGGTTCTCTATCTTTTCTACACTGGGACCCCTTCTTCTATCTTTCCTACCATTTGTTACATGGGAATGGTGCAGTGGATGTGACCCCTTTGACACCTGTTTGTGGCCCCTAGATCAAGACCCCAAGCTCTACAGCATGGGTTCCCAAACTGGGGAACGTGCCCCCCTGGGGGTGTGTGAAAAAATTCCAGGGGGGATGTGAGGCAACCCAGTCCCCCCCACCATCAATCCGCCCCTCCCCCCCCCCCCCCAAGTTTTGCTGCTATTTTTGTTTCGACCCTGGTCAGTTCCTTTGTTTGTTTGTTTGTTGTTTGCTCAACAAGTTTTGCTGCTATTTTTTTGGAAGGGGGGGTGTAATGATTATGAGGGTTATCCAGCAGCCTGGGGATTAAGGGGTTAACTACACCTAGCCAGGTGGAGTGACCAATAGGAATGTAGGTGGGACTGTCAAACTGGGAATTTGGGTTTTTTCCTTTCTCCCTTTTCTCTGTCTGGGTGAGTTCTCTGCAGCTACAGAGAGGGACAAGTATGTCTCTCTCTCTCTCTCTCTCTCTAAGACACCATTCTTCATTTTCTGTAAGTAGGGTAAAGTTTAGGTAGTTTCATTAGGTTTTATTGTTTTAAGGATTGGGTATGGGATCTGAGATCTGGCACTGTTTAAAAGATGTTTTGGCTTTTCTTTGTAATTAAGTTCTAGGCCCAAGGAGTTTCTCCATGAGTATATTTTGTTACCTTTCTATCTAGTCATTATGCTTGCAACAGGACTATTGTTGTAATAATAAAAGTTCTTTCTTTTCTTTTTATTAACCTGGCATTGGTTAATTGTGTGCCCTGATTTTTATTTTAGGGGTGAGATTTCCCAAATGATCTTTCCCCTGGTTTCTTTAGCAACATTTGGGTGGTGGCAGCAGAAGTTTTATTCCCAAGATCTAGGTTTTTAAGATTTTGGGGGAAGTTTTATACCAAAGCCTGGTAGATAAGGCTTTGGGGTACACTTGCTGGCCCCCACTTCTGCATTTATCATGCCAGAGTGGGGAAGGAGCCATGACAGGGGGCATGAGGGTTTCTCAAAAATAAAAAAGATGGTATGATGCCGAAATTTTGGGAACCACTGATCTACAGTAACAACATGTTTGGCCCACACCAAATGCCTGTGTGACAAACATTCTGAAATACCTGGCTTAGTTCTTATCAAGGAAAGATTTTCCACTGAAAGTTACAAATGCAAACTGTAATCCTAACTCCTTCCAGTGCTGCCATCTGCCAAAACACTCCCACATGCCTACAACCCAGGCATTGTACTCAGTGTCTGCTTCTCTGCATTTGAATGCTCCTTTCCTAGCTCCTACGCACACATATGGCACTCCAGGTTCAGAAAGTTCAGCCTTGTGTGTCCTACCCTTTAAATACAGCTTCCTTCCTCCTTGGCCCTCCCTGCGGAGATGAAAAGAGCCACAAAATCTGCTCTTGGTTTTGCAATTTGCTTCCCTGCGGTGGAAGTCAACCAGCTACCCACATTCTTCTCTCAGTTTTAGGACCGATCCCAGCCTGCATTTCAGAGGGAAGCATCCTGCAAGAGGGCAGATTGGGGGAGAGGGAGCGTTGGGAAGATGGGTGTGAGAGAGCAGAATATTTCCTCTCCATGCTCTTTTAGTGCAGCAAATGGGACTGGCAACTTCTGGTGGGAGGAGAATGAGTCTGAAAAATGGAAACACAAGATGCGTGTACACAGAGCCTAGAGCAATGGGATCCCAACTCTGACTGAGGCCTCTGGAGGCTTCTACAATTGAAACTGGATGGGGAATCTTGCATCCAAAGACACTTTTCCAGCTCAACAGGGGCTATTCAAACCCCCTTATACAGTAAAAACAGCAGGTGGGGTAACACCCAAGGACTAATCTGTATGGTGCGACAGACTACACCGTGGGGACTGAGAGTTTCCCTGAATGCAAGTTCAGGGCTAGGTTGTGTCAGAGAGAAAGCCAACAGGAGTGGTGCAAGTGTCACCCTCAAAGGAAACAGAGGAACAGAATTTCTTGGGCATAAAGCTTCCTGGAGTGGCACCACAGGAAGATTTCTGAGCAAGGAAGCTGCCTGCTGTTGTGTGTTTCAACGGTGTTCAGGGAAACAGGATTTTGTGTGCAATCGGAGCAGCAGCCGGCAGTTGACTTTAAGTGCTAAGCTCCTTGCAGTGTGGGAGAAGACTTCATGTGCTCCCCCCACCCCCAAGTGCTGATTTGCCTAGGGATAGGAGGTGGGAGGAGCATGCGAAGTCTCCTCCCACCCTGCCCCCCCCCCGTCCTGCGAGGAGCGTGTGGTGCTTAGAAGTGCTGCACTCCTCACAGAGCGGGAGGAGACTTTGTGCGCTCCTCGCCCCGCCCCCAGGCCAGTCACGGCTTGGGGGCGGAGGGAGGTGTGGGAAGTCTCCTTCCGCCCTGCTAGGAGCACGTGGCGCTTAGAAGCGCCACGCACTCCCTGCAGGGTGGGGGCAGGGGGGAAGGAGACTTTGCACACCTCCTCCTGCCTCCAAGCCCTGATTAGCTTAGGGGTGAGGGGAGTGGCAGGGCCTCCGCAGGCCGGATCAACCCACTTGGCAGGCCGGATTCGGCCCGCGGAGGCCCTTTTGCTCACCCCTGGACTACAAAGATGGTCCAAACATAATATTATTCCTCACTTTTACTTAATCCAGATAGCACCGCTTTTCTGGACCACAGAATCTGGCCCATCACCTCAATAAAGTGTACCAGACCCTGTTTAACCCTCTCATTCCAGGCTGTTAATGGAGCCATAAAATTCTGCAAAACAATCCCCAGCACAGCATGTTTCAAAGCCCCTGAATGAGAATATGCCATTCTGTTTAGTGGTCAGATGCTTCCTGTCATCACGCTTCTATCAAAAAGGTTGATTTGGTGTATAGACAGAGGAACAACGTGAAGGAGGTAGTGTGGTCTAATGGCTAGGGCCCTGGCCTAGCAGTTAGGTGTCCTGAAGTCTAGTCCCAGCACCGATGCTGCTGACATACATTTGACCTTGTACAAGTCTTCCCTCCCCCCATCTATAAATAATAAGCTCTTTGCGAAGAGATTGCCTCTGCTTATACATATGCACAGGCTCTTATGCAATGGGACCCTGGTCTCAGCGGGGGCTTCTAGATGCTATTGCAATTCAGATAAGCAATTCAGCATATTTATGAACACCAAAGACATTTTAAGATCACGACTGGTTTGCAAACTAATCACTAGCTGTGTTTTTAATACATGTGGTTGGTAACAGTTTGATCATCTCTAATGTTAGGCTTCCTCAGCCAACATTCTTTGCAAGAGATAGGCACTGCAGTGTAGCCAGCCAAGGACAAGGATAATTTTTAATATTTCATTTCTCCATCTGATCCTCTCTGTCAGTCCAGGCATCAAATCCTGTAATTTCCAGAGATGAGATTGAGCAGCAAACTGTGGAACTGGATGTAGATCTGGATACAAACTTTCCTGACATTTGGGTGCTTGGATCAAAGGTCTGGTTCTGGCCCATCACTGCTAATTAACTTCTGCAATCTGATGCGGAGTATGCCAGTTATTTTATCAAGGGAACTCACATTGTGTCCCCACTCAGCAATAACAGGCTTTAGATTTTGAACAGAAAGTGAACATTTTAAAGTTCAAGTTCTGCTTGGCTCTAGTGGTGAAACACTAACTCTGGATTGCATTGTGTGTTAGTTGCATCACTGTCCCATCCCTGTGGTCATTCAGACTGTCCCCCCCCTGGTGATTGCACTGTTATCCACTCATCTAGGTCCTTCTATGATACCCCCTTTGCTGTTATAGCTGAACACTTTGCAAAAATTACAAATAAAAATAACTTTTCTTTCTTTCTCGTTCCAATATTTCCGTTTCTTTCCTTGTGTGCATAAGTGTGTTGAAATTATTGAGTGAAAGCCAAGACGGGAAAATAAGTTTTACATTTAGCTGTAAGCTCGGGGAGGCTGTGCTCATTCTTATCTCTTGCAGGGCTCAGTTTCATTGCCCAGCAACTCCTGGGAAAGTTCTGACTTCTGCTCCCATTGGCCACCTGTTTTGTAACCCCATGTATCCATCAGTGCAGGGGAATTACACGGTGACTGTGCAGCCTCCCTGGGTCCTAAGCTGTTGTTAGAGACAGAAGGGGCCTGTTGGAGGCTGGAGTCAATCTCTCTGCTGGGGCAGGACATAACTCCCTGCAGAGGATGCATTGTATATTAAGATGATACTTTGTTTGCTCTTGAGACGCAATTGAGGCACAAATGAACGCTGCACGAGCTCAGCAAGACCAGATTACTGTTTGCTTTCATAAGGGGTTTGTTACTATGGGACACCACAAACTAGTGCTGGGTGCCGGCCTGCCTCCTCAGCCCAGGATAGGCTAATATCCCACCCAAAACTCTCTCAGGCCTTCCCTCAGGCCATGGTTTATTATTTCAAAGGAAAGCTCACAAAATAACTCAAGACAAAGTTACCCCTGTCCATAAACCAGGCTGCAGGGGCCTAGAGGCCTCACACTCGGTGCTGCTCTCTGCTCCAGGGCCTGTTCCAGGAGCCAGCTGTACTCTTACAACCATCCCCTCAGCCCTCTGGAGGGACTAGGATTGCCAGATGGTTTAACCAAAATTACCGACCCCTCCCCCCCAAAAAAAACACTGGGGAAAAAAATGTGTTGGGGGAAAAAGGCGGGGAGACCCTTTCAGAGTGCCTGCAGAGTCAGAATAGGGATAGGAACAGGGGAGAAGCTGAGCACTAAGACCTAGGGAAGACATTGCTTCCCCTTGGTCTTTAGGCTTTTTGCCGGTGGCCATTTTGTGTTATTGATCAAGCCAGAATACAGCTTCCCTGCGGAACCTGGTAAGCAGGTGGTCCGGGGCTGGGCCCAGTTGCTGAGTATGTTGTAGGGTTGCCAGGTGTCCAGTATCTTTGCTTACTGGCCGGGAAAAAAATCAGAAAATATCGGACATGTTAGGTGTCCGGTATCTTCTGAATTTTTTTACTGGACAGGAGGTGAAAATACCGGACTGTCCAGGTCAATACCGGGCACCTGGCAACCCTAGGGATCACCTGATCCTTTCCCAGCTGGAACAGGGCAGGTTGGCTCTCAGGCCACTAGTCCATATGGAGTCAGTCCGGCTTGTTACAGCACCTGATTCTGCAAGTAGCCCCACTGATTTCAGTGGACTTGCTTATGGTCCTTGGAGGCAGAGTCTCACCCTGGGAAGGGAGGGCAGGAATGCAGGCTTGGCTCAGATAAGCACCTCTCTGAGTTGTCTTTAGTCTTTCAAGCAGCTCTGTGCTTGGAGTGGTAAACAGCAGCAATTTTTAAGGCCTCTTTATTCCCACAGTTTTGTCCCACATGGGTTTAACAAAAAAAAAAGAAAACAACTGTGCAAGGCATCTACGTTCCCGCAGAGGGCAAGTCTGAGCAAATATAAGCCAACTTCACATATTCAGATATATCAAGATTTATTTAGTAGGCAGCCTCGGACAATACTTGCCAGCCCCCCTGCAGTTCACTCAAAATGAATGAGTATGACTGAAGAACAACTGAATGAATGATTATGACTGAACAACAATGGTTCCACCATAGACCTGTTCTCTCTTATGGTGCGTATCTCTCTTAACCTCAGGCTTCAATTCCCCACCATTTCTGGACTTATGGTGCTAACTGTGAGGTTTGGGTTCTCTTCTTTTAGTGTTGGTGAAAGATGTGATAGAGATATGCTGAGGACTTAGGGCCTCTGTTTTTCCTTCGAGTCAGAGACGAGCTGGCCCTCAGAGGGACTCAGTGGGAGGTGGGGGTGACTGGTTCCACAAGGAAGAACAAGGCATCTCAGGTTTACCTATGACTAGCTCACTTGGGGCATGTCCACAGCAGGGCTAAAGCCGAAATAAGCTACGCAACTTGAACTACGTCTATTGTGCAGCTTACGTCAAAATAACTTACTTTGGCTTTTGGTGCAGTCGACGCAGCAGGAAGTCCAAATTAGAGCATTCTTCCTCCGACTGCCCTTACTCCTCATACAATGAGGGTTACAGGAGTCCGAGTAAGAAGTCCTCCAGCTCAACATTATGTTGAAATAAACTGCTTGCTGTGTAGACGCGAACTATGTTATTTCGGAATAAGGTCAGTTATTCTGAAATGACCCAGCTGTGTTGAGTGTTGGGGAGGCCTTTAATTAGGCAAGGACTCACCTGGGCAAGATAAATGGAAGTTATGCACAGGGAGGGAGGCTTACACTAGAGAAATAGAAGGTGGTGGGAAGATGAACAATTCCCAGAATGTATGGCGACGGCTTCTCAGAGGAAGTTGATGTAAAGGGCCACACAGGCAAAGGAAACCAAGAAAGAATGCTGCCTTCCTTCAGCTAGAGATGCTGAGGAGACATTCTATTTTGTGTTATGTTCTGTCTTTTTGGGCTGAATAAAATTAGAGTACTGATGGAGCTCTGTTCAATATATAAGCTTCACTGGACTTACTAAAATCTCTCCCAGGGAAACTGAGGCTGAGATGCAATGGTAGTGCTGCGCTGGGCCTCAAAGGAAGCGTTCCCTGTAAACTGGATGTTTGTGCAGCTGCTCGGGAGAGATTCAAATGCCACCCAACTGATTAGCAAAGCATCCACAGGTAGGTTTTTAGGGGTGGTGCACATTCACACATGCCATGGTGCACATACAATTATTCTGCACATGGATGGAAAAAATCCACATATAGATGGAAAAGATTAGCAGAAACCAGGGGGTGCTCTAAGGCACACGTAGGCAGTGGTAATGCAAGATATCCAAAGAGAGCTCTTCCGATACCTCACCAATGCCCTACAGCCATTACTTCCGGTGGTATGAGGGTAGTCCATTCTTCAGAGCCCATCCTGGTGCTCCATGGTGACAATAACAATGGTGATGTTTGTGATGTGACCACATACCCAGCAGGAATGAGCCAAAGACCCACCAAACTCATCTCACCAGATGACCAGGGCTTTCAGTGGCTGTATTCGAACAAAGCAATCAAAAGGTGAAAGATTTCATACCCTATTACCCTTGTGCTGCATGAACCATCCATTCTCTTTTCTTCTTGTTGTATGGAATCCATGTACATCTCTGACCCACCCTTACACCTCTTTGTCGTTATGGGCTGTACTTGGATCTGTGCATTTACTGGCTAGGAAGCAGACTGTAACCAATGGTCAAGTTCTGTGCTCAAATACATTTAATACAATTCTTAATGAAGTTCAGGAGGAGGGCAGATTTTGGTACAGTCAGGGTTCATCTCAGCACTCGATCTAGGGTTACTACCATCCCACCTTCACCTCCTCCGGTGTGAAGTGGTTTCCAATATATACGGGGCTTACAGTTTGGTTCAATGGCTGTCAGTCCCCCCACTCTAAAAATTGTTCCCGCACCCCTGCCTCCAAATTTAGCTTCATTGTTGGGAATTTAAATGGCATCTTTTCATTGCAGCTACTGTTTCCATTGTTACTCTTGGCTTAGCTGCCCAGTGCAAGAGCAGACCAACCTAATAACCTCTAGGGTCTTTTACCTGAATAAATTAAATCTTGAGCCTCTGGGAATTATCCTGATTTTGCCTAGCTGCTGTGAGCGGTTCCCTATGGGCCCCCATGTTCTAGGTCTGGTGAAAGAATCCACACACAAGTTGCTTTTTATCATGTTTCCCTACTTTTTTTTTTTTTTTTGATTCCCAAAGCAAAAACAGTACTTTTGTGTGCCCAAAGGGAGGGGAGCTTGGACTTGTCCTTGGCTCAGCTACGTAAAAAGAATCCGCGTTTTACTGAAAACTGGCAACAACATTAATACAAAATAACAAAGGCTTTGGACCTCACTCAAACTCAGTGTCAGAAGCAGGCGTAACATCCATAGGCGTCTCTGGGTCAAATGTGGTAGTGATGTGACTGGAGAGGTAAATTACATATTGAGTCTAAGTGAGTTGGGGAAACAAGTGTCAGTCTCAAAGAGGTGTAACATGCACTTATTTGCCATTCAGTGGGCGTGCTAAACAAGTGAAATTGATACATCAAGGTGTCAGACTGGGGGTGGAGCAGGAAAAAGCAACTCAGTGGAGGTGGGTAAAATAAAGCAGGTGGAATCTGATCTGCTTTCAGGCGTAACTGACACTGCCATTTACGTCATGGCTGAATTAGAACCTTTGTGTAGAAGATGATTGTCCTCAAAGATGGAGGAAACTCACTATAGAGCAGCACCAAGATACAGACAACAAAAGGGATGTTTATCCAGTTGAGATGCTTTTGGGGGCCCCTTCCTTTCTCTCGGTCTTTCATGTGCACACACACACAAACACTGACATGAGCAGTGTGTCAAACTTCAATAGGTAGCAGGTTTAAAACAAACAAAAGGAAGTGCTTCTTCACACAATGCACAATCAATCTGTGGAACTCCTTGCCAGAGGACATTGTAAAGTCCAAGGCTATAACAGGATTCAAAAAAGAGCTGGATAAACTCATGGAGGATAGGTCCATCAGTGGCTATTAGCGAGGATGGGCAGAGTCCCTAGCCTTTGTCTGGCAGAAGCTAGAGTTAGGAGACAGGGGATGGATCACTTGATGACTGCCTGTTCTGTTAATTCCCCCTGAGGCACCTGGCATTGGCCACTGTCAGAAGACAGGATACTGGGTTAGATGGACCTTTCATAGAATAGTAAAACTGGAAGGGACCTCTAGAGAACATCGAATCCAGTCCCCTTCCCTCACGGCAGGACCGAGCACTGTCTAGATCAGTGTTTCCCAATTTTATTTGGCTGAGGAACCCTTTTCAGCTTTTCAAAATTTCAAGGAACCCCTAGGTTTGTCAAGCAAAAAAAAAAAAGGGGGGGGGGGGAGAGAGGGACCCACCAATTCATGACCCAAGACCCCCCCCCATCTCCTTTCTGTGAGGCCTCATCCGCTCTGTTCCCCTCCTCTCCATCACTTGCTATACCCAGCCCTTATACTTGTCTCAACCTAGTGAGTGAGATGTGGGGTGGGAATGAGGGATTTGGGTGTGGGAAGGGGTGAGAAGTACAAGCTCTGAGAGGGAATTTGGATGCAGGAGAAAGGGCTGTTGACTCAGGGAGGGGGCTCTAGGCCGGGGAGTGTTGGAAGGTTGGGGTGCTGAGCAAGCCAGGGCTTGTGGAGTATGTTGGGCTCAGGACACAGATTTGTGATGTGTGGATGGTGCAGGAGTGTTGTGGCAGAAGACTGAGGATGTGGGGATGCAGGAGTTTGGGGATGTAAGAGGCTCAGGACAGGGGTTCCAGTGTATGATAGGCTCAGATTTGGGGTCAGGTGGTGCAGGAGTGTTATGATGTTGCAGTGAAATGGGGGTTTGGCCCCAACTGGGGGCTTGTTGGCCTGGCTTCATTTTTAAATAAAATATTATGTCCAACTCAAAAGGTTTAGCATTGTCTTTATATGTGAGAGGGATGAGGAACCTGTTTTGAGCCAAAGGTCACTGACCCACAGAAAAGTCAGTTGGGGCCACACAAGTGAGATGCAAAAAAACAAAAAAAAGCTTCTCCAAAAACCCCCAAGCCTCACTAATGTGGTCCCAAATGTGCTGGTGGGGGTAGGGGACAGAGTGCTAGTGGGTGCTGGGGAGAGGGTGCTGCTGGGTGGAAAGATGTTGGCTCAGGTGGCAGGCTGCTGGGGCAAGGTGCTGGGACAGGCAGGTGGCAGGGTGCTGGGGTCAGGGACATGGTCCTGCTGGGCACTAGGGTGACTGGCAGGGTGCTGGGACAAGGAACAGGGTGCTGCTGGGTGCTAGCGTGGATGGCAGGGTGCTGGGGCTGGGGCCAGGGTCAGGGCCAGGGTGGTGCCGAGTCCTGGGGTGTGAGGCAAGGTGCTGGGGCCAGGGCGGTGCTAGGGTGGATGGCAGGGCTGCCAAGAAGCGGGATAGGGATGGGGTGCAGGATCTGGGAGGGAGCTGGGGGGCGGAAGGGAACAAGGTCTGGGTAGGGTGCAGACCAGATAGGTAGGGTGCAGAAGCAGGCTGGATGTAGGGTGTCTGGCTACGAGGGAGGGTGCGAGGAGGGAACTTGGGTAGGAGTTGGACCTCCCTGATCTGGCACCCTCTGGACCTGACTGGTCCCAGATGAGGGATTTTTGGACCAGGGGAGGTCATTTCAGGACTCCCGGTCCCCCCTCCTTCCCCACTAGGCTTCTTTGCACCTCTATCCCCCGCAACCGAACTAAGCTGCCCACCCCTGCTGGTTCCCTGTACTTCCCCCAAAACCATCCCTCACAATCCAAGGGAGTGCAGCACCAGTTCCCTGCAGCCCCTCACAGCCCAGCTGAGCTGCCCGTCTGTTCTGTATGCCCTCCCCCATCCACCTCAGCCCAGCTGAGCCCTGCACTGGTTCCCTGCATGCCACCCCCACAGCACAGCTGATCCCCGTTTCCCTGCACCTCCTCCAAGCCCCACAAAACTGCTGAGCCAAGAGCCGATTCCCTGTCTCTCCCTCCCCTTGAGTCTAGCCCCGGTTCCCGGCACCTCCCTCCTCCTGCAGCCAAACTGAGCTCTGAGCTCCACACACACACCCCACCCCACCCCACTGCCCAGCCCAGCTCCCCGGACCTCCCCACTCTGCAACCCAGCTGAGCTCAATTTCCCTGCACCTTCCCCCAAACCATGGAGACATGCTGAGCCAGCGCTGATTCCCTGCCCCTGCCTTCCTCCCTCCCCTTGGCTGTGTCTACATTGGCACGATCTTGCGCCAAAGTGGCCGCTCTTGCGCAAAAATGTGCTGCCTGTCTACACTGGCCGTGTGTTCTTGCTCAAGTACACTAACGTTCTCATGTATGAAATCAGGGCTTCTTCCACAAGAACTACGATGCTCCCACTCAGGAATAAGCCCTTTTGAGCAACTGTTCTTGTGCAAGAGGCCAGTGTAGACAGGCAACATGAATTTCTTGAGCAAGAAAGCCCTATGGCTAAAATGGCCATCGGCACTTTCTTGGACAAGAGAGTGTCCACACTGCCATAGATGCTCTTGTGCAAAAGCACAGCTCGCACATGGAAGAGTGGATGTGTTCTTGCACAAGAACACTTGCGCAAGATGTTCTTGCACAAGAATCAACCAGTGTAGACATAGCCTAAGAGTTTCCTCACATGAGCAAAATGAATTTTGTGTTGTGCACCAGTATTGAGCTCATGTGGATTGTTTGGATGTGCCACCCAAGTTATTAATAAATATTTTTAAACCTCTACCTTTTCCCTCCGCTGCCATGTCAGCTCCCCTGGTGCCTGCTGCCCCCTGACTCCTCACCCTCCTCTGCTGTCCTGACTCCTGCTCTTCTCACTGTCCTCATCCCTCCTGCAACCTGCCCCCCTCCACCAGCCATTCTCTCTCCCCGTGCCCACTTCTCCAGTAGCCCCACTCTGATCATGTGAGCTACCCTTCCTCATCCCCTTTTCTAACACCTCCCCTCCCACTGACACCTCCTCTCCCCTCCTGCCCTTTTCCTCATTGTCTGTGCTTGGCCCCCTGGCAATTGTCTCTCTTCCACCCCATCCCTTTGGTGTAGTGGTCACCAACCACTGGAGGTTGCCGGGCACCAGGGGGTGTGGCCGTTCGCCCGCCGGGCGCCAGAGGGCGGGGACACTTGCACGCCCAGGGGTGGGGCGGGCCCCCCCAAGTGCCGCAAGCCTGGGGCCGGCTGCCCCCCCCAAGTGCCGCGAGCCCAGGGCCGGCGCCCCCCCCCCCAAGTGCCATGTGCCCGGGGCCAGCGCCCCCTGCCCCTCAGAGCACGGGCGGCCAATCTGTGGTGCTCCCGGGGCCGGTGCTCACCTTCAGGGAAGGTCGCGCACAGCAGGGACAGGTCCGGGGGAGAGACGCTCTGGGGCCGGGCTGGGAGGTCGCGCGCGCGGGGTCGGGACCAGCTCCATGCTGGCTAGCCGGCTCTCTCTCTTTTTCAGAGGGGGCGGGGGAGCGCCGGCTCCTCGCGGAACCCCTCGTTGTGCTCCGCGGAACCCCAGGGTTCCACGGAGCACCAATTGGGAAACACTGGTCTAGATCATTCCTGATAGATGTCTGTGCAACCTGGTCTTGAATATCTCCAGTGCAACCTCCCTAGGCAATTTATTCCAGTGTTTAACCACCCTGACAGTTAGGAAGTTTTTCTTAATATCCGACCTAAACCTCCCCTGCTGCAGTTTAAACCCATTGCTTCTTGTCCTATCCTCAGCGGCAAAGGAGAAGAATTTCCCCCCCTCCCTCCTGTGACACCCTTTTAGGTATCTTTGTTCTGACCCAGTATGGCTGTTCTTATGAAGTTGGTTTTCCTTTCTATTGTGAGAGCCACTTTCAATCTACAGTGCTCAGCTTTCCTTGGGAGCCCTCTTGTCAGATTATTGGGAGAACCTGACATGCTAGTGCCAAAGGGGCAGCTCTCATGGGAAATTGGAATAAAGCAGAAGGCACTTCCAAGGGACCTGTTTAATGATCTGGCTGAACAGCACTACCTGGGAATTCAGGGCTTTCTTGTTCATGGAATGGAATCAAATTCAGTTTCTTCTCTGCAGCTGTTATAGACTTTCTTCAAATTCTTTCTTTCTTGCCATCCTCCCTCTCTTCCTGAAGCCACACAACATTTAGAAGCAGGCCAACCCTGCTTGAATCTTGGGGTGTGTCTAGACTACCTAGTTTTGTCGACAAAAGTGGACTTTTGTCGACAAAACAATACCAGCGTCTACACTACCGCGGAGTTCTGTCGACATAACGTCGACAGAACTCCGCGGTTTTGTCGACGCTGGTATACCTCATTTTACGAGGCATAACACTTTCTGTCGACAGAACTCTGTCGACAGAAGGTGTTATTGCCTGTAACACTGCGTCCAGACTACGGAGTTCTGTCGACAAAGCGGCTTGCTTTGTCGACAGAACTCCATGTGTCTGGACGCAAATTGTCGACGGAAGTTTTGTCGACAGTATCTGTCGACAAAACTTCCGTCGACAAAACGCGGTAGTCTAGACGTACCCTTGGTTAACATTCTTGCCTCCTGAGCAAGGGACAGCCTCCTGTCTTATCTGGCAGTTCATAAACCACTCCCACTTTGATTGTTGCCTTTCATCTAATTCTCTTGCTAAGGTCTTTCATCTGGCTGTTTTTCCAGTGCATTTATTAATGACCAGTTGACATGAATCTCTTCCTTCTTTGCGTCTCTTGAATCAGATAATACAAAAGAAATCCCTCCCCCACAAAAAAAAATCAGTTCCAAATTCCTTTTATGAGATCAAGAATTTATGCTACTCTGGCGAAGGGGTGGGAGGAATCAATGCCACAAGAGTGAAAGCTCCCCACTCTACAACCGGTATCAAGATGCATCTAATGCCTCCCCAAGAGGCCAGGCTACACCTGTCCCTATTTATAAAATGCAGCCAAGATGGGATGGATGGAGAGCTCCTTTTCAGCTGTGATTCCTAACGTACTGAGAGGGCTCGCTACCCAATCCCTGAATCACAAGCCTTTCCTCTTCTGGTCCCTGGCCCTTCCAGATCTTGCCAAGCCAGACATTTAAACTCAGGTCTCCAGCTCAGCATGGCAGTTCTAGCACTCAATTAGTCAGTGGGCTATATTTGTATCATTTATGCTCCAGGAAGAACTATCCAAAGACTTCAGCAAAAAGACTTTGAAAAACAAAAGCCAGGCCCTTAGGTTACATGTGGGAGGAGATTTATCTTCACGCACTAAAAGTTCCAGTGCTGCTCATTTGTCCTGCTTCCCCGGCTCCCTAATCCTGTCTGAGAAGAAAAAAGAGAAGACAGAAAGGAACCTTGCCCCTCCTGTCAGTTAGCAAGGCTCATTCCACTCACATCCCCCACTGTGCCTGTCCTAACAATGGGCGCTTAGCAACTCATTCAACAAGCAACACTTGTGGGACAAAAAGTGTATTCAGTCATATCTAGCAGATCAGTTTCTCTAACTGGACAGAGAGGGATTTTCTAAAGCGGGCTCGCTCCAGCGGCTTCCAAAATATGCTTTGGTCTGGAGCCCAGAAAACTGACATCATTTCATTCATCTGATCACCTTCCTATTGCCCTTTGTAAAAAGGGGGGGGGAAGCCCTTGTGCAGTCTCCTGATGATTAAAAAGGGATCTGTACTGGACAAGGAGGTTACAAAGCATCATGTGCTTCACCCAGTTTCCCATGTGTAAACAGGAGGAGAGCAGTACAGCTTCAATTTTGTCAGTAGGAACGTTGTGTTTAAATCCCTCTGAAGGAAGAGAAGAGAGTCTTCATTCAGGATTTGTGTATACTCGGTTCCTGAGACAAAGGGATGAGGAAACCGGCTTTGTGACAGGAATTGGATAGCCATTTGGAATTTGTCAAGTCAGCAGCTCTTTCTCCACATCACAGAAACCACCCCCCGCAGAAGAACTGGCATGTGCAGCAGGGAGAGAGGCTAAGGACCGAACAAACACAACCACTGAACTGTTCTCTCAGGTATTTCCCACACGTCAGGGCTAACTTAGGAAACCCTGGCTAAGGAGCTGGGTGCAGGAACCTTGAACTGCCGTTGCTTGTAATGCCCAAGTACTGTGCATAAAGGAGCCAGGCTTAACGGACTGTTTGATGCCTTTCTTTCCCCATTCACTGAATTCACTGAGAAGTTCTGTTTTCAAACACCATCTCACAGGGTATGTCTACACTACCCTCCTAGTTCGAACTAGGAGGGTAATGTATGCATACCGCACTTGCTAATGAAGCCCGGGATTTGAATTTCCTGGGCTTCATTAGCAAGTGCGGTATGCATACATTACCCCGCTAGTTCGAACTAGCGGGGTAGTGTAGACATACCCCCAGAGCCTTTCCATTGCAACATCACTTTATGTCTGGCTACAAATGATACTATGACAGTGATTATACTTTCTACTTGACTCACTATGCCTGTCTTCAGGGTTAAAATGAACAATTCAGGTGTACATTGCATTTCCTGTCTGAGATGCCTGACAATAATTTTCTGTTGCAATTTACTTAGGAATATAGGACATGGGACTGAAAGGTATTTCCTGAGCTATTGAGTCCTATACTATGCGAGCACAGGGCACCAATGTTCACTCTAATTTTTTACATCCACGTGTGGAATAAATGTTGTTATATGCACCAAGGCATGTGCACCACCAATAGAAACACATGTTGCTGACTGGGAGCTGCTCTGGGCACTCTCGTTATCAGCTGAGTGGCATCTGAATGTCTCCTGCGTGACCGTCCAAGCACACAACTTGCTGGGAACACAGAAGGCACCCCCCATCATCATATTGTCCTGTTCAAAAAGGCATCATGATCCCCATTAAAAGTAGTTACATTCCTTACCCTCACCACGCCTCATGAAAGCCTGTTCCAGAATCTCACTCTGATAGTTAGCCACCTTCTAATTTCCAATCTTAGTGTATTCATGGCCAGTTTGTACCCATTCGTTCCTCTGCCAACATTGTCCTTTAACTTAAATAGCTCTTCTCTCTGTCTGGTGTTCTCCCCCAAATGTATTCAGAGAGAACAAGCCTTCATTTTGCGAGGCTCAACAAGTCAAGTTCTCTGTCTCCTCTTGAAAAGATAGGATCTCTAGTCCCCTGATCATTCTAATACCTCTTCTCTGTACCTAGTCCTGTCAGAATTCACCTTTTTTGAGCATGTGTAATGCCCTGAGTTTCTCTGTATATTGGTTGGACACATAGAAAATTCATACCCTGAGCTATTAGAAAAAGTTGCTAGCACTGGGGGAGATTGTGCTGCATGGGAACCTGTCCCAGACTAAGGGAAGGGTCAGAGATCCAACTCTCTGTAGGAAGCAGCTACATCACAGACAGACAACTCAAGCTGTCCTTTTGGATCTGTGAGACAGCCAATCAGCCAGTTCCACCAATACTCTTCCAAAATCCATACACGATCCCAAAGTCCCTGAGACCCACTAGGATCCCTGCCTGCCCTTAACAGAAGCAATACAAAAGGAAGAAAGGTCCTGCAATTCTCTTAGAGTTGTGTTCAAGTCCATGGGGGTTTTGTTATGGGGCCAGCTCTGCAAAATGTCAGTCTGTCACACTATGGCTTGTGCCCCTCTAGGAGATACTTCTGGTCATCGGCATCTTCTTTGAGCTGGCTGGAAAGATGGCCTTGAAGTCAAGCCCCAGATCTGGGAACTTGCTAACCAGAAATCTATTCCCAAGTCCATGACACTTTCAGGCAAGTCATGTACAGACACATTTTTAGAAGTGGCTAGTGGGTGCCCCATCCAAATGAGACTTCTGGGAATGGGGAGGAAGGGGGGGCTAATTTTTAAGAGGTGCACAACTCCAAAGGGTTATCATGGGTCAAAGTGTCCCAAGAAGGACACCCAAACATTGAAAGACTCAACGATCAGTGGCCACGTTTGCTTGAGTTTCCCCACCAGTGAAATGGGACTAGTCATACTTATCTCACAGAGGTGTCATGAGGCTGAATTTATTCTTGTCTACAAAGGTGCTATGAAAGTGCAAAGGACTATCATTAAACCTGGAAAACAAAGCAGGGGTGTCAGCCCTGCAGGTGCCTTGTGCTCTGAGGAGCTGAGCATCTTTCAAACTCCGCTGTCAGCTTAATTTGCAGTGTCCTGAAAGTGCCAACCAGGAATTCAATCCTTACTTCCTCTATGAAAGGGCAGGGGTTGGGAGGGATCCTAGAGGGTTTCAAAACACAACGCAACATGGTTCAGTTAAAGGAATTAAGAACACAGCCACTTGGCTTTACCTGGCATATCTTGTCTTCTGAAAATCCAGGATTCTGGACATGAACATCTTGGAAGGTCCATGAGAATCCAGCTCTGGTCCAGAGAGTGTTGAAGAGAGGCGGGAAGGTGGGAGGAAGAAGCAGAGTGAGGCAGGGAGGAGAGGAGGAAATTCAAGAGCAGCAGGTTATATCCCAGAGACAGATTTTTCAGCTCAGTAGCGGACAGGGGGCAGGGGAGTCTCTGTGATTCCTCTGACCCAAGGAGGAAACGGCGACCCCCAGGGTAACTGTATCAACTTCATCCGCGCTTGCTTTGTCTGCTGGCTCAGGCATGTGGAGGTAGCAACTCACAGTCCTAAGGACCAGCTCTCTCGCTCTCTCTTGCTCTCTCTCCCAAACACTCTGTGTGTGTTTAAAATGCTAAAGAGAAAAAATCAAGGCCACCCTTTGCTTCTCCCGCCCCCTGTTGCACAAGAGAATAATACAATAAAAACAAAAGAAACCTAAGAGAGAGCGTGCGTGTGTGTGTGTGTGTGTGTGTGTGTGTGTGTGTGTGTGTGTGAGGGAGGGCGGGAGGAGACATGGGTTCTGCTGCAAAATAATAATCCAACGGGGAGGAGGAAAAGAAGGCAAGCGAACGAGCAATCCCCTCCTGCCCCACATGTCACAGCAACCTGCCCAACCTGCCTTATCCACACAGCCAGCTTGAGCAGAGCTATAAATACACCCAGCGGATCAAATAGCAGCCGATTTGAATTTAAAATGTAATTAAAGCATGTCGAGGGTGGAGCTGCAGACAGATGGACAGAGACAGACGGGGGAAGGCAGGGGGGAGTGAGCAGCTGATGATGGGTAGAATCACTCAGTGCTTCCCCAGACATGGAGCCCTTAGTCGGCTTCCCTTGCTCCCAGCGAGGGCATGGCCTTCCTCGCCTTCGCAGGTACTTTGAGGAGGTGACTCTTTTCTGCATAGGACTCCTGCTTCCCCCAGGGCTGGGCCCCTTCCCTGTCTTGAGCTGGGATGCTGGGAGATGGTGCCGGGAGGGCAGCAGAAGGCACTGCTCTGGAGACATCTGGAGCTGCATTCTAGGAGGTACCGTTCTCCCGGAGCTGCCTCATCTGGGGATGGAGGAAGGGAGGTTTCTCCCCTTTCAAGCTAAATGCACCTTTTTTATCAGGGCATGAATCTCAGTCAAGAGCTGTAACTAGTCAAGACTCTTTATAAACAGCCTGTGGGAGCGGGGCGGACGGGGGGGGGGAGGGACTGTGACGGCCGGGGCACAACAGTTAGCTGAGCAGGGCACTACACAGAATGGTGCTGCTGGAGGGCTGGGAACCTTGGCTCCTGCCCCTCTGTCTGCCTCCATCACTCTCCCTTTCTTTGCCTCTCAGGCAAGGCCTCTCCCTTCCCGCTGTGACTGCTGTGCCTCTGGATCTCTGCCCCTCCCCCTAACATGCATTAATGGATATGCTTGGGCTGAATGCCCTGGAGACTGGTCTTTCACACAGACACATTTGCTCTGCTCCTTCCTTGAATAGTTGGGGGGGGAGGGGAGGAGCTTATTCTGATATAAAGCCTAAAAGATGGGGGGGAAGGGGCGGGATCCCTCTCCTTTTCTCTGTCTCTTTCCTTCCCACATCCACTAAAAAATACCCTCTTAGATGCTGCTGAAAACTGCCATGAACAGAAGGAGCCAGCCTGAACAGAATTAGAGGAGGAGTAGCTCTGTTTGTTTCCATTCAACAAAAGAGGTTGGCTTTGCTGGCGCACAGGGTCTTAAAGGCGACACACACACACACAAAATCAGGAGAAACATGACCTGGTATTGCTCTGATGCTGGAGGGGAAGTTCCAGGAAAACAGTTAACAGGCTTGATTCTCCACTAGTCCCAATTTCATTCACATCTAACTCCATTGCTTTCTGTGGACTTCCCCCTGCACATGAATGGCCCTAAAACATTATTTAGTACGAAATCTTCCTGCTCTTATGTATCAATGCAAGTTGATATAAACCAGTTGTGTATAAACTTGAGGTAAACAGGTCCACATAGGGGGTTTGAACCAGTTTCACGGAATCAATATGTGGAGCAGTTTAGGTGATTTCTGATAGCTGCTCCTAGACTCCTGCTGCTCATACTTGGGAGCTTTTTTTCATATTGTTTCTCCAGCCTCCGTGACTGTGGAGAAATTTTTTCCAGGGTTCTTTACTGATGTCTGTTTGCTCCTTTACCTTTCATTAGACATAATACAGGCATTTTTGGAGAAAGAGAAAAAGAGGACGAGTAATATAGTTTTAGTGAAAGTGCCGCAAATTCTGTGTGTATACGAGGCCATCTTGTAATATTTGGCCAAAAAAGTAAGCTTAGCCTTAGGTGTGATTATTAAATCAGTTTAGTTAAATGAGTGAAGCTTTGTGCATGGAGGTTCTTAAATTGATTGCATCTTGCTTCTGAAAATGTAGAGAAGGCATCTATATGGATATGACCAGTTTTTAAAGGATAGAAGGGCTTGTCTACACACAGCTGTCACACCGCTTTCATTATTGATTTAAAAATGTTATCATTAAACTGTTACAGCCTTTTAGCATGGCCCACATGGCTAAAGGCCGTTAGCCTGTGCACCTGTGGTTACCCTTTAATGTTTTTAGCACGCTGCCTTGATAAGAACTAGCATGAGTATGTCTATGAAAGCTGGGAATTGCTCCCCTAGCTTCCATATGTAGGTATCAGAGGTCCCTGTAAGCTGTGCGCTTGGTTAGTCACTCAGGAGAGGTACAGGTGCCACCCTCCTGACTATCAGAGAATCACTGCCACAGCAAACAGCATGTGTTTCTACTGGTGGTGCACATCCACACATGTCTAGGTACACATCATACAATTTATTCCACACGTGAATAGAAAAAAATTAGAGGGAACATTGGTAGGGTCAGCTTTAGTCTTGGCAAGCAGCATTCCCAGATAGTCTATTCCTAAATTTCTCTTAACAGAGCGTGCTAATGAGTAAATCCTATGGGGATTTTGTGATGCCATAGTAGATTAAGTGCTAAGTCCTATGGTAAGACTTTCAAATTGATTTAACAGATGACATCAGGAAGATTTGAACCATGGCCTCTGCTGACCCACCGTGTCACCTGGCTCCCTCCAACTAAAATACAAAACTCAAAGCAGTTGGTTGAATCACAACAGGAAGCTTGTGATGTAATGAAATCTCCAGGAATACATTCCACCAAAATTGGTAACCCTATTGGGACAGCACGAACCAATGGACAACAGTCAGTGGTCAAGAAAAAGAAAGAAAAGGGATACATAGATGATCCTGCACCACATTTCTTTGCTTGTTTGGGATTTTTTTAAATTTGTTTGACTTGTGGTGTGGCTTCCTGAGGGCTCTCTGATATAGTGCCCAAAGTGCTCCTGGGTATACCGTAAGTGCTGTCAGTTTGCTACATTTGTAGTCATACCCAACACAGCCCAAGTGGATGGAGTGGACAAATTTATTACATCTTGCCTTTAGATGGAACAAGTCAGAGGGCAAGGAAAAGGGATAAATCCAGAGTATCTCTCTGATCTATTTCTCTTACCATTAACAGCTGGCACCACAGTACTGAGACCTCAGATCCAAAACTCGCATGAAGGCCATTTCTGATAGCTGCTCCTAGACTCCTGCTGCTCACAACTGGAGATTTTATTTCAAATTGCTTCTCCAGTTTTCATGACTGTGCAAAAGCTTTTTCCAGGGCTCTTTAGGGATGTCTGTTTGCTCCTTTATCTTTCATTAGACATAATACAGGTATTTTTAGAGAAGGAAAAAAAAAGATGACTAATAATGCTTAATGAACTGAAAGTGTGGTCCCCATGGGAGCCCATCCCCATGCGGAGCCACAGAGTTCATTGGCAAAGAACACCTGAAATGAACTGTCAGGACCAAAATAGATTGGGTTCTGAGGGCAAAAGGCAAACTGAAGAAAAAAAATCTGTTACTATTTTTGAAGCCTGAATTCAGTTGCTATAGCAACTAAAATCTCACGATTCACACTGTGGAATAACTCCAGAGCTAAAGCTTCATCTGATTCTGGTGGCCAGATAATTGCATTGAACTGAACAGCCTTTCAAGGGCTAGAAATGGAGAAATTCACCCTGTCCCAGCCAAGCGAGCAAATGAACAGAGCAGCCCAGCCCATGCAGCCCCACCTCCTCACACCTTGCCCTATAGTCAGGTATCTTCCCCAGAGTAGTAATGTTCTTGGATATGGGCCTCACTTCTTCCCACCCCCACGATACAAGTACCTCACTCTAAAGTTATGGAAAGCTACTATTATCCTGGAGTCCGAGAATTGTGCACGTGGATGTTTATTTGGTTACATACATTATTAGGGCTCGCCAAGTGGTGGAGAGCCCCGCTTGCCAGCCGTACGATTTCACGTGGTTCTGTGCTCTGCGCATCCGCAGATCGCTCTGCGCCGGCTCTTCCAGGAACCTTGAGACATTGTCAAGTCCAGCCTCCTCTGCTGAGGAAGGAAAGTGGAAAGCAGGTCAACGGCCCCACATTTCTGTTGCGGAGACGCAGGGCCTAGGATGGAGGTTGGGTGCAGAAGGGTGCACAGGGTAAGAGACTGGGGTGCGGGAGACAGTGTGGGGTCTGAGAGGGAGTTTGGGTGAAGGAAGGATTATGCTCTGGGGAAGAGGAATGGGGTGCAGGGTCAGGGAGGGGCTCTGGGTGCAGGAGAGTATTCTGGCCTGGGGGAGTGATGAAGGAGGGGGTGTAGGTTCTGGGAGGGAATTGTGACTTGGGGCGGGGGTGTGTGTGTGTGCAGAGGGTTTGGATAGTGACCTGGGGGAGGGAGTTGAGATGTAGGAGGGGCTGGGGTGCCAGAGGCAGGCTTTTCCTGGGGCGGCGCTTACCTAAGCATCTCCTGGCCAGCAGCCCTGCAGACCCTACAAGATATGCTGGACGCCCTGCCTGCTGCTGCCCCAGACTGCATTAAACTGCAGCTGCTCACCCTACGTGGCTCCCAGCTCCAGGAAGGGGGAGAGGCTTGCGTTGCATTGCGTTGCATCGTTGTCATCGTCGCCCCGCCCAGTCTAGCCCCAGCCCCAGCCCCCAAGCCAATCTCTCAGTGCCTTTTGGCTGGTTGTTGCTGGCCAATAGGCACTGAGAGATTGGCTGGGGTCAGTTCCTATTGGCTGGTTATTTCTAGGGGCTAGGGATAGGGAGATCACCTGAAACCTCCTCCTCCCTCAAGAGCAGAGTGGCATAGGGAGCAGCCCTGCATTTAAAACAGCTGCTGCCTGCCTGAGGGTCCAGGCAGGGTGGTCTGCAGGCTGGATTTGGTGGATTGGTGGGCTGGATCCAGCCCACTACAGGTATCTTGCCCACCCCGATCTAGACCATCCCTGACAGATGTTTGTCCAGCTTGCTGTTAAAAGCCTCCAATGACAGGGATTCCACCACCTTTCTTGGGAGCCTGTTCTGGAGCTAAACTACCTGTAGAGTTAAAAAGTCTTTCCTAATATCTAACCTAAATCTTCCTTGTTGTCTATTAAGCCCATTACTTCTTGTCCTTCCTTCATCAGACATAGGTCTCCACCCTTTTTCTAACAGGCCCTAACATATTTGAAGATTGTTATCAGGTCCCCCTCAGTCTTCTTCTGTAAAGAAAAAAACATGTCTGGTTTTTAAACCTTTCCTTGTTTGGAATATGTGCCTGTCATATTGGCATCTAATTTATTAACTTATGACTTCTGGATGCTGCAGAGAATCTCTATCAATTTATAAATCCAAAAAGCAAGGTGGAAGAGATTGTGCTGCAGTTTAGAACCATCCATCAAAGATTTGGGGGGAAAGTGAGTGCATTCGGAAAGCTAGTAAACCACAAGAGGGAATGTGAGCTACAATGGGGAATAGTTCCCTGAACTCCATCCCTGTGGCAGGCAAATATGCAATGTGAGCAAATCCATCTTCACTGAAAACAAGCTATTTGTGGCTCCATGTACTTGCACTCTTGAATATTTCTGGTCCTGGATTATCTGCATGTCTGTGGCCATTTCTGGCTCTAGTATTGATGTACCTGGCAATGTACAGTCCCAGACATTTGCTTTCCTGACAATTATCATTGAAGTATAAATCCCACACTTTGCTCTCATTTGTGATCTTTCCAACATGCTTCAACAGACTTTTTCAAACAGAGAATTGAAAAAGTTTGTGTCTGACTCTTCCAGGTTGTTTCTTGCTTGTAGGTTTAGGGGTATAGCTAGTAAATTGAAATGTGTGCCTCCGCTGCCCACCCGTAGCCATTAACTCATGGTGGTATACCCATAATTCCCCAGACAGGCAGACAATTGGACTCCAAGTAACTATATTTAAAGGGCAAGCACCATTTAAATGTACAGCACCTAGCACAACAGAGTTTCAGTGCTGCCTGGAGCCTCTGGGTGCCAATGTAACACACACACTACGTAAGGATAATAGCAAAGCATGCACAGCTAGACACAGATCTGAAGTAGTGTTAACAAAAGCCTACCTAGAAAAAAATCTGTCAGTTACCATGAGTAACTCTAACCTTGAGAATTTGTGATGCTGTCTGGCATGCATGGCATATGCCTGCCTACACCCAGCAGCGATCTGACCATGAATCTGTGCACGATGAATCATGAATTGTGAAGATTCAAAGCACAGCGGGTTGCAAACCGTCACTTGCTTGAAAGCGTGTCTCTCTCATCCACAGAAGTCGGTCCAATATAAGATATTACCTCACCCGCCTTCTCGCTTGCTGTCCAATCTGCTAAACCTGAGTGACCTCCTGTGGTAGACAGCAGAACTGCAAAGACCCCGGCTGTATATAAACTTGCAAATCAATCGCACGCATAGACACACTTCAGTCTGTACCATCCAAGCAAACAGGCCTCGTTAGCTCATTTCTTTGGTACACCAACAAAGAGAAATGGCATATGGGAAAATGAACCCTTTCACGAAACTTTATTTCCCTCCCACCAAACACAGATCATCCTCCCTTATCATGATTTTGAAAGCCATGTTGTAGGCAAGATGGTCTGCTGCAGGAGAGGTCTGGTGACTAGGACAGTAGATGGCATGTCAGGAGATATGGATTCTATTCCTTTATCTGCTGCAGACTGCTCTGCGAACATGGGGAAACCTCTGTTTCTCTCCTACACTTTGTTGTATCAATTTAGACTGCAAGCCTAGCAGAGTAGGAGCTGCTTCTTACTGTCTATTCAGTGCCCTCTGGACAATCCGATACTGAGCTGAGGTCCCCATGTGCCACAGTAACATACACTCTGTGACCTCAAGCACGGCATTTAACCAATCTGTGCCTCGGTTTCCCACAGTTTACCAAAATGGGGGTAATGCTACTGACCCGCCTCACAGGGGTGCTGTGAGCCTTCTCTCATTAGTGCTTGTGAAGAGCCTCCACGCCTGGGGATGGAAGATGGGACAGAAGGGCAGAGCATTAAAATACAAGTCAAACCCGCCCATTCAAATGACACCCATTGTCCCGAGGCCATGTCTAAAAGGAGACATTTCCTTGCCTCTGACTCACTCAGCCTAACTGCAAAAGACAATAGCTCAGCGGTGCCCCTGTCAGGTGTGTTATTGTACATGTCCCCGGGAGGCCGGAGCAGCTCCGCTTTGTCTCACTGCTCTTATATCCTAAGAACAAGCAAGGTAACAGGGCCGATCAGTTGCAAATAAATAACACATAATACAGAAGCAAGCAAGGACACGAAGCTGCCATAGGGAAAGAGAGCTCTACAGGTTACTGACACGTTTAAACAGATTGTCAGCATTTGCATGCGGAATTTAGTGGAACAGAACGAATGACCAAGGGAAGGCAGGGACTTGCAGCATAAAGTTAATCACGTTGGCCAGCGCAAGAAGGAAACTATCATCAGGGAGCAAAAAGCAGGTCAGTGAGCAATAAACCAAAGTGGTAAGGTCTCTAATACTGCTGTAAGTCTGCCCAGCTCAGGCTGGTTTAATGAAACTGGTTACGTGGCTCCTTAAGCCAGTAGAGCAATTCCTGAGATTGTTAACTCTTGGGCACAGAGACTGTTTTTTTGTTATCTAGTTGTTCAATGCCCAGCACAGAGGGATCCTTCTCCTTGGTTGGAGCCAATACTACTTATTGCTCATAATGGAGCCATGGCCCTCAAACTGTGGGCCCACTTGTCTTCCACACAACAATTCCAGGTAGTCCATGGAGCAAGCCATAATAGTGAGGCCTCCTATATTTTTCAAGCACAGATGTCTCCTGTTGTCAGGGTCCTGAGTGAAGGCAGGCAGGACTAGTGGCAGGATCTCAGGGGCAGGAACAATCACTAGAGCTCAGTCAACATCAGGGTCAATAGTTAGGCCAAGGGCAGAGCCAGAGCTAGATCAGGCCAGTACCAGGTATCAGGGTCCACATGGGTGCTCCAGAGTTCAAAAAGGAATCAAGGTCCAAGTCAGAGCCAAGATGATCTTTGCGGCTGCGTCTAGACTGGCATGATTTTGCGGAAATACTTTTAACAGAAAAGTTTTTCCGTTAAAATTATTTCCGCAAAAGAGCGTCTAGATTGGCACGGATGGTTTTGTGCAAAAAGTGCTTTTGCGCAAAAGCATCCATGCCCAGTATAGACGCGCTTTTGCGCAAGAAAGCTCCGATGGCCATTTTAGCCATTGGGCTTTCTTGCGCAAAAAATTAAGGTGCCTGTCTACACTGGCCCTCTTGCGCAAGAGGGCTTATCCCTGAGCGGGAGCAAGAAGCACTGATTTTGTACATTACAAAGACAGTGCTCTTGCGCAAATTCAAGCGGCCAGTGTAGACAGCTGGCAAGTTTTTGTGCAAAATCTTGCCAGTCTAGATGCACCCTGAAAGTTTGGCAACAGGGTGGCTGGCTGGCAGTAGGTAGTAAGTAATGCATGGCATTGGTGCTGGAACATCTTTGAGTTTATATAGGGTAGGGAGCCAATCAGGCATCATGAGTCTGCTGTCTGTCAAACCCTTTGAGGCAGGACTTCCTGTGGTCTGGGTTTGCAGTGAGTTGTGCATAGGGGCGTACAAGCTTGTTTCAGATAATACTGGGTGGAGGTTTCTACTAATTGGAAAATGTGCAGGCCTAACATTGAAACTTCCTGGGCCTTAAACCTGTCAATACTGGCCCAGTTCAGGACTCTCTTGGGGTATGTCTACACTACCCTCCTAATTCGAACTAGGAGGGTAATGTAGGCATACCGCACTTGCAAATGAAGCCCGGGATTTGAATTTTTAAATGCTGGCAGTTCGAACCCCGTGCCGCGCGGCTACACGCGGCACGGAGTAGCTAGTTCGGATTAGGCTTCCACGAGGAGTACAGCTAGTTCGGATTAGGAAGCCTAATCCAAACTAGCTACTCCTTGCCGCGTGTAGCCGCGCGGCACGGGGTTCGAACTGCCGGCATTTAAAAATGGCGCCGGACGGCTTCATGCAAATGAAGCCCGGGAATGAAGCCCGGGAAATTCAAATCCCGGGCTTCATTTGCAAGTGCAGTATGCCTACATTACCCTCCTAGTTCGAATTAGGAGGGTAGTGTAGACATACCCTTGGGGTTTCCAGGCAGTCCACTGACCAACTGCCCTCAGAAAGCAACCCATGTGCACAGCTTTTTCAGTTATTCCTTCAGTGTTCATATAACACTGAAAATGGCAACAAAGCAGGAAGGGGGAAATAAAACACACAGATGAACTGAACCAACTACAAAATGGTCGGGAGAGAAAAGAGCACCAGGGACAGTGGTGAAAGGGGGAAGTTCCCTGATCAACCTAAAAGCCTCACACCCTAGGAGTAGGGTTGCCAGGTGTCCAGTTTTTAACTGAACAGTCCAGTATTTGAGCTTTCTGTTTGGGAAAAAATTGAGAAACTATAATTGAGTAAATAGAACTGTCCAGTAGTTTCTCAGTCAGATGTAATGTAGATTGTGATGTAATGGAATGAGATGGAATGTAGATTGTGATGTAATGTCAAATGTGTCCAGTATTTTTGTTGAAACCATCTGGCAACCCTACCTGGGAGTGGATCTGAATAGTAGATACAAAAAGAGGGGGAAGGGAGTGTAACCAGGTAGGTATGACCATCAAATTAAATTGAGCTTGCCTTTTCAAAACCATCCTACGGGTACTTTTTCCTGATGCCCATAGCTTTTTCCGTATGAGCAAACCCTCTGACACTAATAGACATATTTTGGAAAGGACTCACCAACATGCACCAATGAAGTGCTGTACTCTTTTGAAAAACTGGGCCCAGCTGTGATCCCCTTCTTCTGAATATCTCAGCCAATGTTCCATCTAAACTTTTCCATCCATGTATAGTTTATTTCCATCCAAGCGTGGAATAATTTGTTATGTGCAAAGGCATGTGCGAATGTGCACCACCACTAGAAATACAAAGCTGGCTGTGGGCGCTCTGCTAAGCAGCTGGGCAGCTTCTGAGTCTCTTCTGAGTGGCCACCCAAGTGCACAGCTTAGGGAACACTGATCTGAGCCCTATTTTCTAAGCCCAGCTGGGTTATTTACTCACTTTGTGATCTCAGACAACTCATATGACCTGCTTGTGCTTTAGTTAACCCACCTGAAAATACTGGGTCAAAAGCAAACCCTGTGCTGGAAGGGAAACTCAGAAGTTTCATCTAGAGGATCTAGTCATAGAATCATAGGGCTGGAAGAGACCTCAAGAGGTCATCAAATCCAGCCCCCTGCCCAAAGCAAGACCAATCCCAACTAAATCAACCCAGCCAGGGCTTTGTCAAGCCGAGACTTTAAAACCTCTAGGGATGAAGATTCCATCATCTCCCTAGGTAACCCATTCCCGTACTTCACCATTCTCCTAGTGAAATAGTTTTTCCTAATATCCAACCTAGACCGCCTCCATTGTAACTTGAGACAATTGCTCCTTGTTCTGCCTCCATCACTACTGAAAACAGCCTCTCTCCATCCTCTTTGGACCCTCCCTTCAGGAAGTTGAAGGCTGCTATCAAATCCCCCCTCACTCTCCTCTTTTGCAGACTAAATAAGTCCAAATCTCTCAGCCTCTCCTCACAAGTCATGTGCTCCAGCCCCCTAATCATTTTGGTTGCCCTCCGCTGGACCCTCTCCAATGCATCCACATCCTTTCTACAGTGGGGGGGGGGGGGGCGGAACTGGACGCAATACTCCAGATGTGGCCTCACCAGAGCCGAATAAAGGGGAATAATCACATCTCTAGATCTGCTGGCAATGCTCCTCCTAATGCAACTTAATGTGCCATTAACCTTATTGGCTACAAGGGCACACTGTTGACTCATATCCAGTTTCTCATCCACTGTAATTCCCAGGTCCTTTTATGCCAAACTGCTTCTTAGCCATTCAGTCCCTAGCTTGTAACTATGCTTGGGATTCTTCCATCTCAAGTGCAGGACTCTACACTTGTCTTTGTTGAACCTCGTCAGATTTCTTTTGGCCCAATCCTCTAATCTATCTGAGTGACTCTGGACTCTATCACTGCCCTCCAACGTATTTACCTCTCCCCCTAGCTTAGTGGTATAGTGTTATCTCCAAACTGGAAACTTCTTCTACAGTTTTGATTCTGGGTTGCGTATAATTCCAGTTGGAGCAGATTTTTGAGATGTGGTTCAAGACGAAAGACCAGCTGGTGCTGAGATTGCCACCATTTGAGGATGAGATCCCATATGCTTTCAGATCTGAGTCAGCCTTAAACTCAGAACCCTGCATAACTCAATCCTGAATCTGGCTATGAATACCATCTTTTCAGCCCATCACTAACACATCCCTATGTATAGAACTGTAGGAATAAATTAAGTTTATCACCTTACATTTCAAAACTTTCCAACATCAGTTAATTACCTGGAATGGGGCAGGATCTTTGTGAAGAAACTCATGTCAATACTCCCTCTCCTGGGAGGATATTAAAGTGAAACATGAAAAGTCTTCCCATAGGCAGCACCCAAGCAAAGGCCACTTGCTGGTCTAAAAAGACTTTCTTTAAGCACCTGTGGGGCAGGTTCTACTCAGAAAAGTGACTGTGCAAAATGACAGTGAGGCTCTGTATTTATTACCTCTCACTAGGACCCTACACAATTCATGGTGCATTTTGGTCAGTTTCCAAGTCCTGGGATTTTAAAAACTACAAATGTTCTGATCTCAGCTATGCAATGCTGAAATATTGCGGTGTTGTAATTCTAGGGGTCCTGACCCCACAAAAAAGGAGCTGGGGGTTGCAAGGTTATTGTAGGGTGGATGAAATACTGCTACCCGTACTTCTGCGCTGCTGCTGGTGGGGGCACTGCCTTCACAAGGCAGCACTGCCACCAGCAAGGTAGCAGTGAAAATGGCGTGGGATAGTATTGGCCACTCTCACTTCGCTACCACTGCCTGCCACCACTCTGGCTGTCCAGCTCTGAAGGCAACAGTGCAGAAGGGTGACATGGAATGATATCACCACCCTTACTTCAGCACTACTGCTGGCCACCCAGCTCTGAAGGCAGTGCAGAAGTAAGGATGGCAATACCATGACCTCCAAATGCCAGTCTCCCCTGTGAAAACTGTACAGTAAAGTGTAAAAGCAAACAAAAGACTAAATTTCACAGTGGGAGACCAGATTTCACGATCCAAGATGTGTTTTTCATGGCTGTGAACTTGGTAGGGCCCTACCTCTTAGGGCTCATCTAGACTACGCTAAAGTGTCAAAAGAGGATATGCAAATTCCTGCAGAATTTGTATATCTTCTTCGGATCTCATTTTCAAAAGCAAAGCTTTCGAAAGTGAAAGTAGTCAAGACGCGGGGGGGGGGGGGGGTTTCGGCAACTCCCTCCCTTTTCGAAAAGCTGCTTGGCCTCAAAAAATAAGGGTTACGTGGCTTTTCAAAAAAGGGTGGGTTGCCGAAAAAAACCACATCTTGACTACTTTCACTTTCGAAAGCTCCTCTTTTGAAAGTGAGATCGGAAGAAGATATGCAAATTCCTGCGGAATTTGCATATCCTCTTTCGACACTTTAATGTAGTCTAGATGAGCCTTCTCTGATTCCAGATCCAACTTGTTCAGGCTGTAAGTTTAAAAAAAAAAGTGTCTGCCCTGGAGGATCTGGGAGACAAGTTGAACTTCTTCCTTCTCACACAACATGACCAAAAATAAAGGACCAATTGGAGCCATCACAGGAGCAACTGAGCAGAATTTAGCAAACAATTCTGTTGATGCTTCAGTGGGTAACCGAGTTAGCCTGTACAGGATAAACTTAAAAAAACAAAAAAATAGTCTGGTAGCACTGTAAAGACTAACAAAACGTGTAGATGGTATCATGAGCTTCCGTGGAAGAAAGAGAATTCAGCTGCCCCGCCTTAGCTGCTGGTCACTCTCTGCAGGGCTCGCAAGAGTCACTGAAGTTGGCAGATGATGACTGAAGTCACAAAGATTTCTTGAGTAAAAAGAGATTTTTCTTTTTTTCTCCCTCTCCCTTCTTATTTTGAGGGTCCTCCCTTTTTTTCTCCACTCAAGCTCATCTCATCTGAGGAAGTAGGTTTTGCCCTCAAAAGCTTACAATACAGGCAGTCCCCGACTTACGTGGATCCGCACTTATAAACGGGGCTTTTCTCACCCCAGAGCTCATGGGCGGCGAGTCGCCACTCGTGTCCTCCGGGGCGAGAAAAGCTTCTCCTAGTCTCCCTGGTCTGCTGGGGGGTCCAGCAAAGCCGCTGGACCCCCCCCCCCAGCAGACTAGGGACACCCGAGCAAAGCCGCCGCCTGGGCGGCTTTGCTCATTTGCCCCGGAGCAAAGCTGCCCAGGCAGTGGGACTCCCGCCGCCTGGGCGGCTTTGCTCCTGTCCCCCTGGTCTGCTGGGGGGGGGGGTCCAGCAAAGCCACTGGACCCCCCCAGCAGACCAGGGACACCCGAGCAAAGCCGCCCAGGAGGCGGGAGGCCCGCTGCCTGGGCGGCTTTGCTCGTTTGCCCCGGAGCAAAGCCGCCCAGGCAGCGGGACTCCCGCCTCCTGGGCGGCATTGCTCCTGTCCCCCTGGTCTGCTGGGGGGGTCCAGGAAAGCCGCTGGACCCCCCCAGCAGACCAGGGACACCCGAGCAAAGCCGCCGCCTGGGCTGCTTTGCTCGTTTGCCCCGGAGCAAAGCCGCCCAGGTAGCGGGACTCCCGCCACCTGGGCGGCTTTGCTCCTGTCCCCCTGGTCTGCTGGGGGGGGGGTCCAGCAAAGCCACTGAACCCCCCCCCCCAATAGACCAGGGACACCCGAGCAAAGCCGCCACCTGGGCGGCTTTGCTCCCGGGCAAACAAGCAAAGCCGCCCAGGCGGCGGCTTTGTTCTGGTGTCCCTGGTCTGCTGGGGGGGGGTCCAGCGGCTTTGCTGGACCTCCCCAGCAGACCAGAGGGACAGGAGCAAAGCTTTGGAGCACGCCCGCAGTGGGACAGCCCGGGCGCGCCTGGGCTGTCCCGCTGCGGGCGTGCTCCAAAGCTTTGCTCCCCGTCTCCCTGCAGACCAGGGAGACGGAGAGCAAAGCCGCTGAGCACGCCCGCAGGGGGACAGCCCAAGCGCGCCCAGGCTGTCCCGCTGCGGGCGTGCTCAGCGGCTTTGCTCCTGTCCCCCTGGTCTGCTGGGGTGGGGTGGGGTGCAGCTAGTGCCCCCCCCAGCAGACCAGGCTTTTCTTGCCTACCCCTGGGGTAGAGCAGCTGGGGGCTGCCGGGTTGGTCCCGCAGCGCCGGTCCGGACCAACCCGGCAGCACCCCAGCTGCTCTGCCCCAGGAGTCCTGATTCAGCCGCTGCTGGTCAGTTTCAACAGCGGCTGAATCAGGACGTCTGGGGCAGAGTAGCTGGGGTGCTGCTGGGTTGCTCCAGTAGCGCCGAGGAGCTGCGCTACTGGAGCAACCCAGCAGCACCCCAGCTGCTCTGCCCCAGGCATCCCCAAGTCAGCCACTGCTGAAACTGACCAGCGGCTGACTACAGGAAGCCCGAGGCAGAGTTGCTCTGCCCCAGGCTTCCTGGAATCAGCCGCTGATCAGTTTCAGCAGCAGCTGACTTGGGGACACTTGGGGTTCTTAAGTTGAATCTGTATGTAAGTCAGAACTGGCATCCAGATTCAGCCGCGGTTGAAACTGATCAGTTTCAGCAGCGGCTGACGCCAGTTCCGACTTACATACAGATTCAACTTAAGAACAAACCTACAGTCCCTATCTTGTACGTAACCCGGGGACTGCCTGTACTGTAATCCTTCTGCCAAGTAGCACCAGCAGCAGCCAGGGCAGGGTTCAATATCTGGGGGTTCCTCTCCATCCATCCAACACAGAACTGGCTCAAGCCCCTACCCAGTGACCTGGGAAATTCGTACAACACCCGTGGGAGGCAATGCTTCCCTGCTCGCAACCACAGAGTCTGAGTGTAGAAGAGAAACTTTTATTAAAAGGGGAAAGAAGTACAGGCAGTCCCCGGGTTACATGGGTCCGACTTATGTCAGATCCCTACTTACGAACGGGGTGGGTGGGCCCCCCACCTTTACCTAGGTCCGGATACCTGCCTCAGCAGCTGAATTCCAGGCTGAGGTGCAGGCAGACCCCTCCTTGCAGAGGCTGAGGGACCAGGCTGGCCTCTGTGCAGCTCAGCCCCGGGGGAGAGGTGGCCAGGAGAGATTCCTGCGGGAGCATGGATTCCTGTTCCGGGAATGGCTTCCCCCCGGAAGGTGAGGGCATGGGGGGTCCAGCGGCAGCTGGTCATCCCCTGAAAGTATCGCCTCAAGCTGCTGTATTTGGCCCACGACGTCCCCGTTGGGGGCCACCGGGGGATCCGGAGCACCCGGCTGAGGCTGCTCCAACACTTCTATTGGCCGGGAATCTTTACAACCGTGCAGCGGTACTGCTGGTCCTGTGACTCCTGCCAGAGGGGCGGGAAGGCCCAAGACAGTAGGAAAGCGGCTTGGGGGTCTCTACCCCAGATAGAGGACCCTCTGGGCTTGCTGAGAGAGTTATGGGAGGGGAAGACCTCCCTGGATGGAGCATCGGGGGTGGAAGCTGCCCTGGCTGTCCAGAGAAGTCTCGCTGGGCTCATGGCCCCGGCCCGAGAGGCCCTGGCCAGAGATCAAGGCCAGCGGAAGGGTGGGTGTGACCCCCGAGGACAGGCCTGTGCCAGTCGCCCTGGAGCGGGGCGGCGAGTGGACAGAGGGAAGCCAGCTCATGTGGGGCCTCGCCACGGCCGGCCCGAGTCAAGGGGAGCACCCATGTCCCCAGGACGGGTTCCCACGCAGAGGACCCGAACTTCTCTAGGTCACGAGCGGAGTGACCCTGCTCAGTTCGCTCTCGGAGTGGGGAAAACTATGACGTAGTGGGGGTACCTGGCTGGTTTCTATGCTGCTGGCTCTGGGATAACCCCCACTGGCTGCCGTGGGTACCACGACCCAGCAAAACAGGATGAGTCACTATGCAAAGGGACCTCTCAACCAGTATGGCCAGACACCCCCCATGGAGAGGAACAAAGGAAGGTGGAATGCTGCCCTGGCTGGAGGGCAGGGCTGGAAGAGTGTTAGTTAGTTGCTGTCTGGGGGCATGGAGGAGACAGCCTAGGGAAAGGGGCTGGAGTTTAGGGGCCCAGTCTCCCCCATCTCAAGGGGGCCTGAGGCATCCTAGCCCAGCTCTGTGACCAGATTACATCTGGGCTGTGCTGTATCCTGGAGAGGCAATAAACTTCCTCTATTCCACCGGCTGGTGCAGTCTGGTTGTGCCATTTTGGGGTGCAGGAGACGGGGGAACCCCAACGTGCCGTCATGGGCCCCCCCCAGCAGACCGTGGGCCCCCCCACCCCAGCAGACCAGGGAGACGCGGAGCGGCTTTTCTCGCCGTGGAGGACGCGGGCAGTGGGACTGCCGACACGCGCCGCGGCAGTCCTGCCGCCCGCGTCCTCCACGGCGAGAAAAGCCGCTCTGCGTCTCCCTGGTCTGCTCGGGGGGGGGGGGGCGCAGCTAGTGTGGGGTGCCTCTCCCACTGTCGCCACCCCTGGCGGCGCGGCGGGCGCTGCCCCCCAGCAGACCAGGGAGACGCGGAACGGCTTTTCTCAGCAGACACCTCAGCTTGAGAATAAAGGACTGAGGGAAGTGAGGTGTGGGAGAATAAAACTGAGCTCTGGAGAAATGTTTGGCTAGAGTTTCCCCTACAATATGTACCAGTTCCGACTTACATACAAATTCAACTTAAGAACAAACCTACAGTCCCTATCTTGTACGTAACCCGGGGACTGCCTGTAACGTGGCATTAATTTTGGAAAACACCATACACAGAGTTCAGACAAACCCATGAGTAAATGTCCCAGCTCGAGTAGGTTGGGAAATGTCCTTGTCCTCTCAAGCTTTTGAGTCCAGCACGGTAAGTGTCCCATTCACATGCCCAACCTTTCTCTGCACCCCACTCAGTCACGGCCCCTGGTCAGGGCAGACCAGAGTTCAGAGGTGATCTGCAGAGTTCACCTCCCATCCTGAGGGGGAAGGATAGGAGTCATCTCACCCACTCTGCGGGCCACTTACCATCCACGTGCTCACTGCTCTCTGGCGCCACTCTGCTGGCCATTTGTTGCCCTTCGCTGCCACCGCTCTGCTGGCCGCTCCTCATGCCTCTCCATCGTTCGCCCCTCACTGCTCTGCTGGATGCGCCTTACACCTCTCCATTACCACCCTGCTGGCTAGTCATCACATCTTCTGCTGGCTTGTGATGGATTTGATGCTGGGTCAAACCTCATGATTTCAGCTCTTGGCCCAAAGCACAATCCAACCACAAGAGAGTCCAGCATTCACTGGTGTAAGCTTACATATAAAAGGGACTCCTTATAGAGCAGTGTTTCTTAAACTTTTTAAGACCAAACAATGCTTTTTTTAATGGGGAACACCAAGGATTTTTTACTGAGTAAAAAAAAAGGTCAGGGGAAAGTTATTGAGGAAAAAAAAGGTCGCCTGCCCCTTTAAGGATGACCATTTTGAATTCTGTTGTTCTCCACGGCACACCGGTGTGCCATGGAACACAGTTTAAGAAACAGTTATAGAGCCTTTCTTTAACTCTATCATTGAAACAGTGGGAAGAAACAGGTTGAGCCAGTCTTACAGCTCATACCTAGAGAGCATGCAGCCTGCTGACTCACCTCCCTCCCCAGCTCAAGCTATAGGTCTCAGAGGGTGAGTCTACACAGCAAAGTTATTTCAGAATAATGTCCGTTATTCCGAAATAACAATGCAAGCGTCCACACAGCAATTCCATTATTTCAAAATAATTTTGAAATAATGGATAGTTTATTCTGACTTCTGTAAACCTCATTCTAAGAAGAATAATGCCTATTCTGAAATAGCTATTTTGAAATAAGTCATGTGTAGACGCTCCACTTCTGCTGTTTCAAAATAGCCCCTCACTAGGGCTATTTTATTCCTCACCAGGGCTAAGTTATTCCTCCTGGGGCTCTAAATCGAGATAGCGCATCTACATTAGGGAAGCCTGTCTTGGCCTAATTTTGAGGTCTCTGCAGTGTGGAAGTGCTATTTTGAAATAAGCTATTTTGGAATAACTATTCCAAAACAGTAATAGAGATGTAGCTGTGTTAGTCTGGTCTTGCTGAAACAAAAGACAGGACTATGCAGCACTTTAAAGACTAACAAGATGGTTTATTAGGTGATGAGCTTTCGTGGGCCAGACCCACTTCCTCAGATCAAATTGTGAAAGAAAATTGGCATGACCAATGAAATTTGGTATATATGGTCATGCCAATTTTCTTCTACAATTTGATCTGAGGAAGTGGGTCTGGCCCATGAAAGCTCATCACCTAATAAACCATCTTGATAGTCTTTAAAGTGCTGCATAGTCCTGTCTTTTGTTATTCCAGAATAGCTTATTCTGAAATAGATTTAGATTTAGTCTGAAAGACCAGCCTCTGTCCATCCAAGTGTATTTACACCAACAGGGTCTCTTCTTTTAACTGAATTAAACACAGTCTGACTTTTCTGCATTGTGCATTCCCACAATAACTGCAAGCATTGGTGGTCATATCTTACAATTCCTGTATTTAGTGTTAACACAGTTTGTGATCCCCACAACAGCCAAATTAGTTACAATGGGAAAAGCACCTTCTAACAGCTGAACATCTAGCAGGCCTGAGCAACCTGCTTGAAGTGTATTTACATAACCACACCCAGGATTTCTTTCCAGTCCAGCATGAACTGTATTTACATAAAGACAGTTGAATACCTTACAGGGCTAAACAACTGAGTGAGCATAACCACACCCAGGATTCCTTTCCCTGCCCCTCCCGACTTCTGACACCTCACTTCTCCCAACTGGCCTCAGGCCCCGACCTCTCCCTACATGCGACAGATCCCTTTCTGACCTCCTCCCCAACTCACCTGTCCCGTTTCCCACATCTTTCCAGTCCGCTTCTCTTTGAACCTACCCCCAAAAGCCCTTTGCCTCCAATTATTCATCCCACTTTTCCAAACATTGCTCTTCAAATCCACCCCAGACTGACCCAGCCAGTCCCCCATGCCTTTCCTTCAGCCTGACTCCACTCAGCACTTTCCTCTAAACCCGTCTTCCTTCCTCTCTCTCTAAAAATCAAATGAACCTTAAACCCATGTTCCCCCACATTTGACCATATCTTTTCCAAACCCTGGATACGGTATTTAACAGCCCCAACAACCTACGTACCAAGTCTCTTGTTGGACTGCTAAAAAGCATAGCACAAGACTAATACAAAGTTTACAACCAAATTCAGGGAGGATTGAAGGGGGCTGAAAAATCTAAACTTGGAATTTCCAATGCTTTCCTTTTGACCTGGGAAGGATCACTTCATCTCTGGGTCCTGCCATGAGGGACTCACGTTGTAGTAATGTGTTATATATAACACATTACTACAACATGATTTGGTAGATACTGACACAGATACACTCCCTCTTAAGAGTGTCCTCTTTTTTGAAAGTTCAAATATGGTAATCCTAGGACAGTGAAAACAGTGTTCTGTGGTTGTGGAAAATTAAATTACAATGTCCCTTCAGTTTCTGTTCTTTAGCCTTGTTTCCTGTTGCTTCAGGACAGCTTGCAATCAGGATCCACCTTGAAAATCTCTTGCTATAATAAGAGGCTGCACAGGAAGCAGAGGTATTAGGCTTGGCTGCTAATGAATGTCTCCACATATAAGTCCTTCTGGAGGGCTAGTAGGGGAGTTTTTTGCAGTGTAGCTTCTTCCAGCTCATCTGATGAAGTGGGTTTTACCCATGAAAGCTCATGATATTATGTATTTTTGTTAGTCTCTAAGGCTATGTCTACACTTGCAGCTTCTTGCACCAGACATATGCAAATGAGGCTAAGCATGGAATATTGCCGAGCCTCATTTGCATACCTAATGAGCCGCCATTTTTTTGCAGAAGAGGCTCTTGCACCAGAAAGAACTGTCTACACTACTCCTTCTTGCGCAAGAAAACCCCTCTTGTGCAATGCCGTTATTTCTGAAAATAATTGGTGTAACAGCATTGTGCAAGAGAGGTTTTCTTGCGCAAGAAGGGGCAGTGTAGACAGCTCCTTCTGGCGCAAGAGCCTCTTCTGCAAAAATAGCACCTCGTTAGGTATGCAAATGAGGCTCGGCAATATTCCACGCTTAACCTCATTTGCATATTTCTAACGCAAGAAGCTGCAAGTGTAGACATCGCCTATGGGTATGTCTACACTTACACCCTCTTTCAAGAGAGGGATGCAAATGAAGACATTCGAAATTGCAAATGAAGCCGGGATTTAAATATCCCATGCTTCATTTGCATAGTTGCGTTATGGCGCTATTTCAAAATAGCGCTATTTCGAAATAACAGACACTGTTAAGATGCGGTTATTTCGAGAGAAAACCCTTCTCTCAAAATAACCCTTATTCCTCATACAATGAGGTTTATCAGTTATTTCGAGAGAAGGGTTTTCTCTCAAAATAACTGTCTTAACAGCATCTGTTATTTCGAAATAGCGCCAAAATGTGAATATGCAAATGAAGCACAGGATATTTAAATCTCAGCTTCATTTGCAATTTCGAATGTCTTCATTTGCATCCCTCTCTTGAAAGAGGGTGCAAGTGTAGTCATACCCTAAGATGCCACAGGACTACTTGTTTTAAATTTTAGGCTAACACAGCTACTCCTCTGAGACTTTCTTCCAGCTTGTTCTTTCGTCACCTCACTGTTTCACCTGTATCTAATTCAGTTCAATAGTGATGAAGATAGTACTTGTCTGAATGCAAATAATAATTTCTTGTTGTTTGCCTGCACTGTGAACCCTGTAGTCACACTATACAGGTGGAATAATACTGAGCACTTATATAGCACCTATCTTTTGAGGCTCTACAGCATATTATGAACTTTCAGGAGTTTAGCTTCACAATACCCCTGTAAGGTAATAGGCACTATGATTGCCAGTAAATTTTCAAATCAGGAAACTCACATCCCAAGAGTATATTCGATTTTCTCAAGTAAATGTGCATAAGAGCAGGAAACAGAGTTCAGATCTACTATCTCCCGGTTCTGTGCATTAGCAAGAGAACATCCTTCAGTTTCTATGTACAGTGTTACCAACTCTAATGAGTTAACTGCAAGTTTCACAACATTTGGCGTGAAACCCAGCTCCTAGAGAGAAGTAATGAAAATCCCAGGTTTCATTTTAAAAAAGGAAGTTTCGAAGCTGCATGCCTGTGGACAAAAATTTGAAAGTGTTATCTGAGAGCACCCTGAAGGCTTAAAAAAAGACAAAGAACTAAAACATGATTACTATTGTTTTCAATCTCACGACTGGGGGGAGGGGGAGTTGGAAGGGTTGACCCATGATGATTTTAAGAAGCCACTGAGAGCAGAAGACAATGACGCTCCAGAACTGCAGCTGAGTTGGTGAATAGTGTTATGTCTAGTAAATGAAATCTTGTTTTACTGATATATAATCTCTGTCAGAGTATCACTGTGGTCCAGCAGGCCAGGTGCTAGCATGGGAGTTGAGATATCTAAGCTCTGCCACTGAACTAATCATGTGACTTTGGGCATGTTTGTGTGCCTCTGTGTTCCCATCTGCAAAATGGAGTAATATCTATTGTCCTTTGTATAGCACTTTGAGACCTGTGAATGAAAATGGCTATAGAAGAACTAAAGCTTGTTATTGATGCTGCAGCTAACACCTAAAGAAACTGTTCCTCACACAGTTATGGAGGCTCCTTACCAATGTTCCTGCTAAACTTTTCCACCTTGTGCGAAATAATTTTTTTTATCTGCACTGAGTTATGTGCAAATGCACCATCAATAGGGAAAAAAAACCCTAGCTATGGGCACTCTGTGAATCAGCTGGGTGGTGTCTGAATTTCTCCTCAGGGGCAGCTTACAGAGAACACTTTCCCTTAGCCCAGCTCCTTAAGTTGTGTGTGTGCCTTAAGTACCTGTGCACAATATCCTGCTTTTGGTGGTATCCCTGACAACCCCTGCTCAGGTGGGTATCATGGTTGCTGGGATACCATGGTGACTACCCAGTGCACAATCAGGTTTCCTCAATCATGGGATCAGAAATTCATGTTTATTGCTCCTTCCACCCCAACATTTTCTAGATCTCTCCCCTAGACCAGCAGTTTTCAAACTCTGGGTCAGGAGTGGGACCCCAATGTGGGCTGTGACCCAGTTTTAATGGGGGTCACCAGGGCTGGCTTGGACTTCCTGGAGTCCAGAGCCAGGGCCCAAGCCCAAGCCCCACTGCCCGAACCCCAAACCTCAGGGTTTCAGCCCTGGATGGCAAGACTCAGGTTACAGGCCCCCTGCCTAAGGTTGTGGGGCTCAGGTTTGGCTTTGACCCCTCCATCCAGGGCCATAGGCTCAGGTGGGCTTAGGCTTCAGTCCCCCTGCCAAAATCATGTAGTAACTTTTGTTGTCAAAAGGGAGGTCAAGGTGCAATGAAGTTTGAGAACCACCAAAAGCAGGATATTGTGCACAGGTGCTTAAGACACACACACACAACTTAAGGAGCTGGGCTAAGGCAGAGTGTTCCCTGTAAGCCACCACTGAGAACAAATTCAGACACCACCCAGCTGATTCACATAGCGCCCATAGCTAGGGTTGGTTTTTTTTTCCTATTGGTGGTGCATTTGCACATAACTCAGTGCAGATAAAAAAAATTATTCCGCACAAGGTGGAAAAGTTTAGCAGGAACATTGGTAAGGAGCCTCCATAACTGACAGATTCATTAGGCTCTGCGGGAAGCAACGCTCCTATTACACACAGCAGCGCGCCACACCCCCCATCCAGCGCCTGTCCCAGCCAGAGCCCACTTAGCTCCAGGGAGCTGCAAGGCGCCCGCTACGACAGTAGCGCATGCGCAGTTTCCAAGCTTCCCGGAGCCCCCCTAGCGCGCAGGCGCGCGCGCCGCAGTACGGTGGCCGGGCCGCCGAGCGCGCTTGGTGTGGATTGGGAGGTTATGGGGGATGGGGGCGGGATGGCGCAGGCGCGCTCAGGCTCCAGCTACCGGAGCGTAAACAAGGCGCTGGAAGGGATGAGGGGGCGGTCGGAGCCGAGCGGGGCCCGCTGAGCCCGAGCCCACCCCCCCCCCCCAGCTCCCCGCCGGCCGGGGCTCCCGCCGCCCAGGGAGGCGCCATGAACCTGGCCAGTCAGAGCGGGGAGGGCGGCTCCGGCCAGCTGCTCTTCGCCAACTTCAACCAGGACAACACGTAAGGGGGGGGGGGCGTGGCTGGGGGGGGGAGTCGGGGGGGGGGAGGGGCGGGCGGTGCAGCCTCTTTCTGTGGTGGGGGGCGGGGAGTCTGACCCCCCCCCCAAGGTCCTCCCCATTGCTGGAGTGCGCCCCCTTTCCCCGGCATAGAGCTGTAGCCCAGGTGCCCTCTCATTCCAGCCATGTGCGGAATATTTCTGTGCGCGTGTGGGGATGGGCACCACCCACAGAAACACAAAACCTGGCTGGGGGGGGGGGGGGCGCGCTGCGAGTCAGTTTGGGCGGCATTTGAATCTCTCCTGGGCAGCTGCACAAGTGCACAGCTTACCGGCAATGCTGAGAGCGTGCCCCCTCCATAGCCCTCGCTCCCATAGGTCTTGGAAAGAGGCATGTGGCTGCTGCTGCTGCACCCGTGGCTTGAAGTGGTTTCCATTATATACAGGGGGTACAGTTTTGATCAGTGGTTTTCAGCAGCCGGGCCCTTTCACAAAGTGTCCCAGCACCTTGCTTAGTCCCCATCCACCTCTCCTCCCCCACTGGATAGGATGGGGTACTGGCTCTTCTTGTGAACCTCTCCAGTTTTGATTTCGAGGGTGCACTTCTTTTTTCAGTTCCCCAACTCCTAAGATAATGCTTCTGCAAGTGCTTTTGGTCCCTAGATCACAGTGCTTGTCAGAGCTGGGTCAGCATCATTCTCATTTTACAGCTGGGGAAACTAAGGCACTGTGAGACTAACTGACTTTTTTATGGTTATGCAGTAAATATGTGGCAGGTGCAGGCATAAGGCCTAGGCTATCATATGCAATCTTTAAAGGTTACATAAAAGGGGGCACTTGCTAAACCTCCCTACTTATAACACCATAAAGTGTGTGTAGTCTGTGATTAGTTGTTATCCTTGAGATGTGCTCCTCTGTTTTGGTCTCCCTGGGATGTCTCCCTCGTTCACTTTACGGTGTCCATTCTCTAGGGTAGACTGAGGGATGGGACTCCAAGGAGTTAGTGAGGCATGGGATTGCAACTCATTGTTGTCATATTTTCAGGTAACTTTCTCTTAACCCTCTCTCTGTGGTGATGAAATAATGTGCAATAACTTTCAGAGATTCTTTATTAGCAGATGCTCCCTTCAATGTTTTATTTTTCTCAAAAGTGCATGGGCAGCCTCTTTTTATAAAGAACAACAGGGTCCTTAAAAATCACGTATTTTTATGTATTTTGAGTTCTAGAGAGAAGTAGTACACTTCACATCATCCTTATATCCAAAATTATTTGACCATTGGAACTTCATGTTTTAGTTTTGTGAATGTGTCTCGGTCTCCTTAGCTGTGGAATGCTGTTTTGTATTTGTAATCTAAATCCACAGAAAGTGGTGGTTGATGTGTTGGGGAGAAATAAATCCATACATATGAAAGAATAACCATCTTCAGTTTAAACATGGATAACAGGAAGAAGAAAAGGTTATAAGAATTATGGAAAGAAGGATTGAGCTCTTGAAAATGCTTAAGAGATTTAGGGGTGAATAACCAAATGGAAATCTGGTACTGAGAAGGGAGGAATTCATCTTGGGAAGCAAAAGGAAATGGGAGAATGAGAGTAGCTATTTTTAACGGTTGCTTCTGTTGTAGTTCTAGGGGCTGAAGCCAAGCTTGCACAATTTAACTTTATGGGGACTCCCATGTCATGGGGCTTGGGGCAGATACTCTCCTGGTAGCTCCTAATGCTATCCCTGGCTTTTCTATGCAGAAATATAATTGTTGTGACACTGATGGACCACAGAGTTGTTATAGCATGTTGGGAGTACCTCAGAAAGAAAAAGGCTAAGAACCCATGCTTTATAAAGTTTGGCATGCACTCAAGCATACAGAATATGCACATTTTTTATTTAATGCTAAGCACACAGCTTTTTCTATCCCTATCAGTTACTATGTAAATCAAGCCAAACTAGGAATTACTACTTCATCTTTATTACTATTTTAAAGGACTAGCTTCTAACTTTTTTAAAGTTAAATATGCTGACCAAATTCACAAGCCTAAAAACTTTACTCTTTCACTTTCTTAACACAAATACTGATTCCCCCCCCCTCCAAGTGTCCCTTGAGTTTGTTTTTAAACCATAACAGTTTGCATGCAGAGGAAAATGTTTCATGATAACTGTGCAGGATAGCTCCCTGCTTCAATATTTTTTGCCTGTGTAGTTGTTCTTAAAGTTTCATTAGCAATAGTTAAATATTTAATTTAGCATAGGAAGCTTTATTTAGTAAACTGCTCTTTGAGACTATTTCTCATTAGACTCTGTGGTCCCTTGTTACTGAAAGTTTATCATTGCTATGAATTACAGTTGACCAAAATTATTTCTTCAGAGTACCTGTTTGGGGTGTCTACATAATGGGGGCACTTTTTCTTCTGCAAGTGTTGCTCAAACCAAAAAGAATAAAGGCAGATGGTATTAAACTTATGAGACGTTGAAAGGTAAAGCAGAACAAATCACACTCTCTTTGATTAGGAAGCAGATTTATTGATAACTGGCCCAACTTGAAGCAGATATATTAAAATATACATCTTCAGCATATAAAACAGCAGATCTTAAAGGGTTCTGTTGAAAAAGCAGTTCTCTTTGAAATATTGATCGAGTATGTCATAGGGTAGATAGCCAGGATGCGTTCTAAGTCTAAAGTTCTGAATATGAAATAGTTTGGTTTAAAATGAAATTAAGGTAGAGAATGAAGGAATTGGAAATTTGCTGCACCACTCAATTAACTTGTTTTAGTGTATAGATAGAAACTTCAGAAGGTAAGATTTGAATTTAATGTTCTAAATTTCAGTGGAAAAAATGATCAAATGATTGCTTCAGTGCATCAGAAGCAATTACAAACATATGTTATTGTAGGTGCACTTGGTACATACTTACTGAAGTTGTAATGTTGGAACTTTAAAGAATACTGCCAACACACAAGTTCCTGTAGCATTGCATAGTTTTTCAATTTAAAGAAATATAGTTCCAAGATGTAATCAAGCAGGTATCCCATTCTTCATTGTCTTTCTTAGAAAATATCATTTTAGATGTACTTTCATTGGTGCTGAATGTAGTGAGACAGTAGCCTCTAGTAATTTAAGTACCATTCACAAAAGATTTTACTTGCCTTTTTATCAAAATAGGAGTGCATGGGTTTAATTTTATCCAGGATCCAAAATCTGTCTTGTATTGGGAATGTTTTGGTGCTTTGGGACTTCTGCATGAAAAATACTATTCACACCTTCGATGCTATAGTGAGAAGAACTCTTTATCCTGGTTCATGCTTTGTTTTGAGGGTAGTAATTTCAACTAAGTGAGAACATGGGAGTGAGACAATTCTCAGAGACCAAGACATTTAATTTGAGTTTAGACTTAATTTCCTTGTTATATTTATCATTACATAAATCAGCACGACTGCTAATCCCTGATTAGAAAAGTCTGGGATAATTTGGAGGGGATTGCAGATCAGGATTCAGGTGCATTAGCACTGCTACATAGTAGAAGCTTTCAGGAAATCTGAATAATATATAACTAAACCTCTCCCAAAATATTAAGAAAAGCTTGAATATATAGGTTTAGAAGGGAGTATGAGACTAAAATTGGGTTCTGTTGGTGCTTGCTTGTGAATCGATTAATATATCCTGTTTGTGGTTATAAATTTCTTCTGAATTGCCACAGGGTAGAAATTTATATGTGAAAATTAATTACAAACAGTGGGTAATCTTACAACTAAAGTATTATTTACATGCAATAACAATTTGGTGAAGTTGTTTGGAGATGATACTTTACAGTGCCTTAAAATTTGAAGCCACAGCTATTTCAAATCTATACTAGAAAGCCGATACTTAACATTAGACAACCTGTGAAGTTTGTTTTTTTTAAAAAACAAGTTGAATTATAACACCAATTTTTCTCTAAAATGTCTGAGTTTAATTGTAATAATTGTTTTCAGAACAAATCCTTTCTCTTGGACAAAGACAATTATCGGTGTTTGATTTTTTTTTTCTGTTAAGAAATAAAGCCCTGAACAAGAATTTATAATGAAAATGTTGACATAACTTTAATTATAGTGGTACTCGCAGGCACCATCAAAAATATTTTTCATCCCTAATCTCATTACTGTACCCTGAATCACATGAGCCAATTATAGGCCCTTAAGTCTAATCTATCCTTGTGTCTTGTTAGCACTGTCTTTTTTCCTTAACAGCCTCTCTTAATTCTGTATTTGTAGCAAAAGTTTAGACTTTTAAAATTATAGCATGCTCCAATTTGCTAATGCTCAAGGTAAATAAAAATTGTTGTTTACAATGCTCCACACTTGTTGGGAATCTCCTCCCTCCGCTTTCAGTACACTTGCATTCCTGCCTCTGTACTTGCTGGGAACACCGATGCATTCACCTCTTTGTTCTGTTTGAGCTCTTTCCTATCCTTCAGGATCACACATTATAATAACTTTCCTTCTGGTCAAAGAGTATTTGAGGAAGTAGAGGTATGTTCTTCAGAACCCATTGATAGCTCTTTAATGTCATCAGGTGTTGAGATGAGAGAGGTAGTCAAATGTCAGTTTCTGATTCTGCTGTCCTGGTGGAGAGTAAGCAATTGAAGGGGAGCATTCTTGATAGTTCGACATTCTAACTAAAAGAACTGGTCCTCTGCTTTGTGTTGAGAATAAGTTTGATCTGTCTCAACTTCCTCCATTCTACTACTTAGGTTGAACTAGGGATGTTAAATTTAGATTAATCAACTAATCAAATAGTCAATGGAATTTCCGTTGACTACTCGATTAGTCAATAAGGGCACCTCCGCCTTTGAAATGTAGTAAGGGCCCTACGGGGCTCTTGTACATTTCAAAAGCAGCTTGAGTCCCCCACTGGTCCTGTGCTCCCTGCCGCGCTTCTACTTCTGAAATGTAGCAAGAGACCCACTCTTGCTCCATTTCAAAGGCAGAACCGCCACCAGTTTCCCACTGTGCCCCTACCTCACCGCTGCTGATAGAGGCAGCAAGGGAGGAGAGCAACTAGTTGAGTCATGAGTCAACTGTGCAATAAGCAAATGCTTATATCGCTAGGTTGAACCTCCGTAAACCGGGAGTCTCTGGTCTGGCAACATCAGTGGTCCGATAGGACCATGGATGTTCCAGGACCAGAGAGTCCTGGTGGAGGGCTGGTGCTTCGGAGACCTGCGGACAGGCTGGACTGTGGGATGCTGGCAGCAAGCTGCCAATGGGGCCAGGCGCCTAGATCCCATCAGCTGAGCAGCCAGGTGCGCCCCAGTGGGTCTGTCTGGCAGGGCTGGGAGCCTGGTGCACCACAGTGGGGCTGCTCAACTAGGCTGCCTGGGACGCCATCTGGGTTGCCTGGAAGGGTTGGGACCCTGCCGCACTGCAGCTGTTGCACTAGAGCAGTGTTTCCCAAACCAGGCTTATTGTCAAACGAAGTACAGTAATAATGTGAGTAGGTTCTACCAGCCACTATGCCTGTGTTCACCCAGACAATGGATCCGCTGAGCCAGTAGAAGGTCCAACTGCCCCCTAGGCCAGACAAAGACAGCCCATCCAAGACATAACTTTATATACGGGTATAAACAAGTAACACATCCCTCCTGACATGTCAAGTTGCCATCCTCTGATGTTACTTAGGTACCACCCGTCACCCTGCACCTGGTGATTCAATCAAAACATCTTTATCCATCATGCTGTGATTTTAGATCCTTTTCTGAACCTGGGTCGATATGTCCCTATTATTTGTGGGGAGTAGGGATGTAAAGGAGTAGTCGACTACTTGCACCCCTCCCCCTCAGCTGGCTTAAAAGCCAGTTCCTCCCAGCACCCTTTCTGCGGTGCTGCCCATTCCCCACCCCTCCTCCTTGCTGCTGCCTCTATCGCGGCAGCAGTCCCTATGCACAGCTGGTCCTGGGACTCCTGCGCACAGGGGCTGCTACTAGCTGGGCAGGCAGCCCGACTCAGTTCCAGCTCACACCGGCTTTTAAATTGCAGAACCGCAGTGGGGTTTGGTCTGGCACCCAGCATGAGCCAGAACTGAGCCGGGCTGCCTATCAACTAATTGGGTAATTGATAGAATTTTTATCATCCCTAGTGGTGAGTGTGGGGTACTAAGGTCCATTTTATTTACTTTCAACCTCTGCCTAGTACCTATTTCTATTTTACAGCCGATAGCTAGTACCATTTACTGTTCTTCACTATTAGGGGTGTTAGTGACTAAGCAAAAGCTTATCGGATAGTCAACCAACTAGTCGCTCCTCCCCCATCCCTCCACTGCCTCTATCAGAAAGAGTCCCCATTGGGGCTCTTGTCTATTTCAAAGTGGAAGCGCTGCATGGGGACTCCCTACTGACCCTGGGCTCCACACTACATTTCAATCTTTGAGATGCTGGGGCTCTTGTATATTTCAAAGGCAGAACACCACAGGGAACTTCCGCCTTTGAAATGTAGCAACAGCCAGGCAGGCTCTTGCTACATTTCAAAGCGGAAGCACCCTTATCGACTAATCAAATAGTCGATGGAAATTCCATTGACTATTGCATTAGTTTTTAATTTAATTTTAACATCTCTAGCACCTATTACCAATTAGCATTTTACACTATCAGTCCTGTTCGTGTGAGGTTCCATTAGTTCCTGCCTCTTGCTCGCAACTTTGCTATTATAAAGCATAGCTAAGTCCTGACTGTTGGTAGGTAGGTCTCAAGCCTCATATCAGACCTGTGCCACATGGACTTTTGTTTCAGGCCTTCATCTTACTACACTTGTATCTGTATTAAAAAATCTGATTTAATAAGATTGTTGATTCTGGAGAGATTTATTGCTGCTTCTTGTCCTAGATGTTGTAAATATAGAACTATTAAAGGTGTTGGTAGTGTCAAAAAACGTGTCAATTGTTGCAATTTTATGGTTTAGTTAAAATCCTTTAAAGTAGGAAATCGTGTGTGTTTGGGTTTGGTGATGATGCTAGTGTTCTTCACCTTGGCTGATAGGCTTTAGATAGTCTTCGGGCTTATAGTTGACAGATTTTTTTAAAGCCTTTCAAGTGTGTTGAAAGAGTTTGTATGCCTGGTGGGTCAGAGTTCCAGTTTCTGGAATGTACAAACTGAATTGCCACATGCTCACATTGTTAACCAAATGTATGAACTGTTAAGGATAGTAGGATATTTATGTACAATTATTTTAACTGCTGATTTAAAAAGTGATCTGAAAGGGGGGGGGGGGAGAATGGCATGTCATGTTTTGCTGTTTGTGGGTTCTTTTAATTAAAAATTGAAGTCTTGTTCTTGAAAACTCTGGAAAATTAATGAAATGTCATTATAAGATAAAAGTACAAACAGGGCAGAGAGAGGGAAGGGAATAAGGTAAATTGTTTAAAACTTTGTTCTGTCCTTCTTAACATCTGTTTAACATCAGTGTCTAGCATTTTAGAGACAGAAGGGTTGTGTTTAAAGATACAGATTGGTACAAGTGTTGAAATGTTGAGCTAACAAGTGAGACTCCCCCCCCCCCCACCCCCCACCAATGAGTCCTCTTGCAAAACCAGAGTTGACATTCCATAATTTCTCAGGTGGAAAAACTGGCAGAAACTTTGTAGAAAAAAATCTTGTGCATCATCAAGAAGCAAAACATAGGCACATTCTTTATTTTAAAAAGAAACCTTTTCAACTCTAAAACTTTTTATTTCAGCTACATAATGGGGTAAAGAAATTACTAGTGTGTTTGCTTCAGATTGCAGGCTTAAAAGTTAGGCTGTGGTGTGCTTTGTTAAAAATCTGAAACATGAAACAGGTTAGATTTCCCATTTGGGGCAAATGCTGAAACCATCTGATTTTTCTCTCTGTTCAGAAAATTGTAATCAGTGTCTTCTGTTCGTTTTTCTGCCAAGCTTCTTAACTACAGTTCTTGTTGAACTGATCACAAAACAACAGTTTTGAAATTTGCTGTTTTCTAGTCTATTCGTGGTCTCTTCGATTTATGTTTTTAATAGAATAATCCAATGTCTCTTTTCAGGTCCCTAGCTGTTGGCAGTAAGTCAGGTTACAAATTCTTCTCCCTTTCTTCTGTGGACAAACTGGAACAAATCTATGAATGCAGTAAGTGTCTTTTTCTCTTATGTTTGTACAGACTAAGCCAGGTCTTAACTGTTTTCCTAAAGGCTCGGTTGTAAATCATGTAGCTGAAGTTTTAATTGTGAAATATCACATGCACATGAAACAAACTGTTGGATGGTTAAGCGGTTTGCATTATATTGTAGCTTGCAGACATAGGTGGCATGCTGTGAAATCTGGTGCTAAATGATGTTTTCTGGCTGCCAAGTCAGTTACTGCGTAATGCAATGTGATGTACGTGGAGATGATCTTATGAGGTCTTAATTTTTTCTGGCCTTTAGGAAAGGTGACCATAGTTAGCATAGCCTTCATTCAATTTAATAAAAAACCCAGATTCCTAATTATGTCATTGCTATGTATCCCAGTGTCTTTGCTAAAGAGACAACTTGTAATAATAATTAAAAAAAGAACAGTTTAAGGTCTTGCTACTTGATAGCTTCTGCTTTCCTCACAATAACCCATGAAATGTCTGCAGCCTTCCTTTCCCCTTTTCTCCACCCATGTCCTACCCCAACTAACTGAAGCTGAATTGGATACTGTAAAATTGGTTAATTTCCAAGATCCACCCATTGGAGATGCCACTCATGCTAAACCTATTTTGTCCAACTTCTACACCGAGAAACCCCAAAATGTGTTTCTGCAGAGCTAGGCTACCTGTGCATAGGGTGTCATTAGTTGTAAGTAACATTACGATATTGTTACATCTGTTGCCAAGTAATTTCAATACTTTCTGAATAACTGAAGGGAAGATAATTATACATACACAATGGAAATATCTTGATTTATTCTTTACTTCTCTGTGGCAGGAATTCTATGCCCCATGGGCACAGGTCAAGTCAGGCTAGCTTACAGCAGCTCAGCAACCTCTCTTTTTTTTTTTCTTCTTCTAAAAATGCAGCTAAAGCATGGAGTGCAGGATGAGTCTTTACTCATTATACTCATGAAGAAGGCTTTCAAAATGTGAACAGAGCATCAACTAATGCAGATGGTCTAACAAAGTGGTGGGCAATCTGCAGACTTTCAGAATACAGGTTGAACCTCTAAAATCCGGGATTCTCTGGTCTGGCAACATCCATTGCTGGACCAGAGAGCCCCGGCTGCCCAGTTTCAGATGTGCATCCCCAGCGGGGCTAGCATGGGGGGGAGCACAGCCTTGGCTAGGGCTGGTGGCAAGGAATGTGGCCCCAGGTGGGTCTAGAGGCAGTGGGGCCAGTGGCTAGGAGCACAACCCCACAGAGGCTGGCGAGGTGGGGAGTACAGCTCCACCTGAGACTAGTGTGGTGCAAAACACAAGCTCGGTCAGGGTTGGTGCAGTGGGGGAGCACAGTACCAGCTTAGCTGGGGGGCAGCAGGGTTGGCAGTCAGGAGCACAGTCCTGGCTGGGGCTGGTGACAGAGAGCACAGCCCTGGACACAGTTGGAGGTAGCAGGGTTGTCCCCTGCCTAGGGCTGGCATGGTGGAGTGACACAGCCCCAGCCAGGGCTGGCTCGATGGGGGGCTGGCAGCAGCAGCAGCAGGGACCACAGCCCCAGCTGGGAGCAGAGCCCTACACCTGGGTAGGGTGCCTTGAACACCCTCCCTCTCCTCCCCCCCCCCCCCCATTGTCTGGCAAACTCTGTGGTTTGGGGCCACTCAGGTCCCGAGAGTGCTGAACAAGGGAGGTTCAACCTATACGAACATTTTTTCTTTCCCATGTTCTCTATAGGCAGTGATGTCAGCTGTTAACATTAACATCTAAATTAGCAATAGAGTTCAGCGGTAATATACCATTAAATCAAAGTTAATACTTATTTTTTTTATTCCTGCACCTCCTAAAGGCAGCAGTGGGTTTTCCACTGTGGTAGGCACTGTACTACAAATACATGTAGGTAGTCACTTTCTCAGAAGCTTACAATCTGAATAGGCAAGACAGACCAATGATGTGGGAAGCAGAAGCACAGAGATACGCTCCAGGTCACACAACAGATCCATGGCAGAACCGCCACAGAACCCAGATCCATGTCTGCCAACTCTGTGTGCTCTGGGCTGGAGCATCCAAGGGGAGGGCGAATAGTGGGTGTTCAGCACCTACTGACAGCCTCCCCAGGCATGGGAACAGGAAGAGGTGGGGCGGAGAATAACAGGGGCTTTGGGAATGGAATTGGGGGTAATGTAGGAGTCCAGCACCCTTCGGGAAATCACTAAGTCAGCACTCTGCCCACATCTCCTGACTCCTAGGTTAGTGCCCTATCCAGAGGACATGTCCATGATGCTTCCTGGGATCTGTTGGGATTGTTTCGGACCAGTGGCAGACAGCCTAGGCTAGATAGTGGACCACATGAGTGGCTCTCAGTAAGGGCCATTCATGCCATTCCTTTCAGTGAGAGGGAAAATATTCAATTATTTGGCAACAGTTTTAACAGATTGGTCATTTTACTTATACCTAATAACACGCTAAGCACAGGGTAACTTTGCAGAAACACATTTTAGGGTTTCACTTGGTGTGGAAGTTGGACAGAATCGGTGTTGACTCTGCTCCTATATGGTTGTGCCCATGCTGTGCTAGTTATATCCTCTATCAGTATTTCTTGTATTTTTCTACTGTAAAATTTAAGTGCACACTCACTAAGATCATTACGGCTGTGTCTATGCTAGAGACCTTTAAGTGGCACAGCTGTATTGCTGCAGCTGCATTGCGATAAGGACACCAGTGTAGCTGCTGTATGCTGATGGTAGAGAGCTTTCCCATCAGCATAAACCACCCCAACAAACAGTGGTAGCTTTGTTGGTGGGAGATGCTTTCCTGTTGACATAGTGCTGTCTATACCAGAGTTGTTAGTGTAACTTATGTCAGTCAGGGTGTGTTGGCTTTTTTTCACCCTCCTGACAAAAGTGCTAGTGTAGACATAGCCTCAGCCAAGTACTCGACTCAAAATGTGCAGTGTGTTTCTGGTGGTTAAATGAGAGAAGCTGAGTCTTGTCTTGTCTTTTCTCTTCTCTCCCCGCCTCCTCCGCCTCCCACCACAGACTTGTGCTGTGACTTCACGTAAACCACATAACCTATACCAGTGGTCCCCAATGCAGTGGCGCCCGCTGGGGCATTTATGTGCGACCGCCTAGCGCGTCCCCACCCCGGGCGGTCTGGCAGCTCCGCGCAGCACCCACCACCCAAAAAGGTTGGGAATCACTGACCTATACAACTCTGTTCACCCCTCCGAATACCAGACATGTTAGGCTTAGTGAATGCTTGTAATGTGCTTTGATGACCTTGGTCGAAAGATGTGGTAGAAATACAGATGAACCATCTAGGACTTTAATCTAATTGGTTCTTGTCTTAGATGTTACATGCTGCTAGTGACGATTCTGTAATCCTACTATGGATTAGGGATGTTAAGCATCTGCTTATCAGATAGTCAACTAGTCCTTATCTGATAGTCAGTCAATTAGTCGATTCCCACCCACCCCCCCCTTGCTGCCTCTCTCTGATAGAGGCAGCAAAGCAGAGGGTGGGGTGGGGGCCAAGGTAGTACTTCAAAGGGGCAGTGCTGCACAGCTGAGCCCAGGATCAACTATGTGGCACTGTCCCTTTGAAATGCCTTGGCATTTGAAAGGGACAGCGCCGCACAGCTGAACCTGGGATCAGCTGGGGACTCCCCAGCTGAGCCCGGGCTCCAGCGTGGCATTTCCGTGGAACCCGGGATCAGTGGAAAATCCACCGGGAGCTCCTGTACATTTCAAAGGAGGAATGTGAAAGTGCCTATTGACTAGTTGAATAGTCGATAGAAATTCCATCAATTACTCACCTAGTAAATTAACCGTTACTTAACATCTTTACTATGGATATCTTTTTTTCCTCACAATCTCCTCCTCTCTTCCCTGGCACCCCGCCAGTTGAACACATCCATTTACAGTACTGTTTTGTTTTTTTCCTATGTTTCTCAAACAGATTTTGTGGCACAGTAATTTGCTAATTTGTTTTTACAGTATTGGATTCAGAGTTTGTATCTGTGAAAATTTTGAACATCAAGCTAAAGTGCTTTGTATCCAATTTGTGTTCTGTGCCTGTAATTTTCTAAGGTGAGAGAAAGTAGCAAAGACTAGATAAGGTTAAGAGGGTGGATGAGATTAACTGCTTCAGTACTGAGCAGCCAACCTAGTGTTCTAAAAATACTGCTTATTTAATTCAACCAGACATACCTTGTACTTTCCTATATAGCCTGACAATTATTTGACTGGATGTTTAGTAGCAAGCATCTGTGATTTGGCACCAGTGAATGGGTTCTATCAGTTGGGAAGAAAAATGCAAAGGAATATAAACTAGGGTCTGAGGTTCACTGAGTATGTTAAGTGCTTGATTCCATTAAAGCCCATCATAAAATCTTCCTTTCTGTATAGATAACCATCTGTTCAGGATTCTGTCTCCAGTCTCTTAGCTCTCTACTGTGAGACTGAAGGAACTGCCTTAGCTCTTAAGGTGTTTGATCATTTGGGAGCACACAGCGTGGAGTATTGTCAGAGCTGGTCCCCTTAATGATTGTTGCATTTGCCAGGAGTTCAGGTCATTTCATTCTTGACCATGATCATTTACACTCCTTCCTGTAAGTCCCACATCAGTTCTGCGGAATGCCACTTCCCATGTGTAGCTTGGCCTCTGACAACACCATTGCTGCTGCTGTTTCAGAAGCTTTTCAGTCCCACTCCTAGGTCTGGCAGAGTGGCAGGTCCAGTTGGAACCTTCTTGGCACCTCTCATTCCCGGCCTTGTGTTGTCAGGGGAGAGTGGGTGGAAGGAGGAGCTGATTCTTTTTCACAATATGGGAGGAGGGAGCCATCCTGAGCAAGGAGGCGCTTTCTGCTCCTCCTTTCTTCCCTCTTGTAAAAATGGTGTATTTGCTGTAATTCACTCTGGAGTGACATGGCAATGCATCTGAGGAGTGTAACTTGTATTGTCGATTACTACTTGCACCAAATTGATCACAGTAAGTGGTGACCTGTGTATTTTAAAATCTAAATGCATCATTACCTCTTTGTTTTTGGAACTGTGATACCTTGGCATATTAAAATTATGTATTAATAAATTATCTGATTTTTTTTTAAAAAGGTGCCCATGGCATCAAGAAGGTTGAGATCCTCTGCTTTAAACCATGATTGTGAAAACTTAGCCCAAACACAAAAGCTATTTGCTCGTCGTTCTTATATTGAAGAATTAATCAATGGTTCTTCTCTGTTTAAAAAAAGATACATGCACAGGCACACCAGTGCTTGGCTCGCTAAAGTGGATGAATAGAATTTTGCAAGTCTGCTTTAAGCAAACTATTTCAATTTTTCCTCAGATTTTGAACAGAAGTTTGTTTCTGTGTAAACATGTTTAAGTGCCTTGTAACAGTTCAATAAGTTAAAATACTATTTCTGATGCTCTAATTTAATCAGAAATTCTAATTAAAACTGAAGGATTCTTCATCTTCATCACATTTAATAATGAAAAGTAGTTGGTACAGGTTGCACCTCCCAAATCCAGGATTCTCTTGTCCGGCAGTATCCTTGGTCTGTCATGAGCTCCAGGGTAAGAGCGCCAGCAGCTGGGAGCCTGGTGCAACACTGCAAGTTTGCTAGCAGCGAGGCCACAGCAGCCTGGGCAAAGCGTGATCAGGACTTTCTGCCACCTGGCAGTGAGGATGGGACTACAGCATCCCAAGAGGAGAAGCCTGGTACAGCCATGTCAGTCAGGAGGCAGCAATGCCAGCAGTAGCATGGCTAGGGCTGCCTGCTGCCCAACGGTGGGGTTGGGGCTACAGGCCACAGGAACCCAGGAAAGGAAGCCAACCGTGGCAGCCTGGCAAAATCAGCAGGGCTGGGACCACATGCTGCCCGGTAGTGGGGTTGAGGCTGCGGCAGCCTGATCAGGCAATGTGCCATTTGGCAGTGGGGCTGGAGCTGCCCAGCCAGCCACAGAGCCAACGCTGGGGCTGGCCCGCAGATAGCCCAGCTGGACTGAAGGAGCCAGCAGCGGGGAGGGAATTCCCTCATCCAGGATTGGCCATGTTCCCAGGATGCTGGACAAGAGAGGTCCAAACTGTATAAACTCTTTCAACAGCCTCTTTGGGTATTGAGACTTTTTCGTGTGTGTGTGTGTGTGTGTGTGTGTGTGTGTGTGTGTGTGTTTGTTTGTTTTACTCGGGAACCTCTTTAAATATGTCAGCAAATATTTTTCAGTTTTTACCTAGATAAACTTACTCATACTGAACAGGTATGGCATAGGTTGTGTTCATGTGCTAGACAGCTTGGACAAATAAGCAGTCTTTCAGGCAACTTCTGGGTTTTCTGATGAGAAGAGTATCAACAGTTTGACTACCAACAGATGCCTCCGAAGCCCTCAGAGATAGTTCTTTCTGGCAGTTTTACTGTTCAGCAAACATCAGCACTGCACTGATCCAAATATTGATTTTGAAATGGTAGATTTACAGTAATGGATCAAGACAGGAAGGCACAAGGAGCTTGTCTTGACTGAATCTATAATGGAACATCAGGCTTTTAGCAGATATTTATTTACAGCTCTAGAATTGCTGTAGGTATCTGATAAGCACTCTCCTGTTATCTTTGGATACTTAAGAGTCATTTCTTCTTTCCACTTGAATATTAAATGCATCTGTACAGCCAACAGTCCTAGAAAATGCCACTATTGATCCATCAGGGAAAAAGCCACTGCTTTCTGTGGCTCAGTGGATTATCCAGATGCTCAGGCTCACTTCAGAATGCCTCATGTCTGTTCTTACAGCTGTTGCAGATCATGTCTGGTCAGTTTTCATATGAGACCTCTGCGGAAAATAAGTTGCATTTGAAGAGCTGGTAGCCCTTTCAATTTTAGAACAACAAGTATACCAACTGCCTTGAGTGCAATAGTTTTTCTGTCTGTATGCAGATCTTGCAGAAACTCCAGGTTACTTGGTATCATAAAGCTTTTCACATACATGGAATGTTTCTAGGCAGTCACCTACTCATTCACTACATACCATACTATGTAAGATCCTTTCCTTTTATGAGACTTCGATATAACCATTCAGTATCCTATTAATGATGTCTTCACAAATAACAGTTAACCCCATTTTAAAAATACTCTCACATTTTACAAACTTGTACAATCGTATGCCATTTAAAGAAGGGGCTTCGTAAACCAGAATTCAGTAGTTCTGTTCACAAATGAAGCTCACAAAAAAGTGTGTGTGGAATATAGTTTGGCTTATTTCTTTGGTGCGGTCGGTAGACTACTTTTTCCTCAACATGGAATTTCTTACTTCCCTTTCCCTCTTTTCCGTAGCCGACACAGAAGATGTATGCATCGTAGAGAGGCTTTTCTCCAGTAGCTTGGTGGCCATAGTTAGCCTCAAAGCCCCGCGCAAGCTGAAAGTCTGCCACTTTAAGAAGGGGACTGAGATTTGCAACTATAGCTATTCCAATACAATCTTGGCTGTCAAACTCAATAGACAGGTAAGTCATAATGTTTGTATGTGGGGCTGTCTCTTGACAGGCTAGAAGGATGGCACCTGCCAAGTACTGTTTCCCTCTGGTGCCAAAAAATAGTTTGAAACTGCTAATTTTATCTTTCCTGCTTCTAGCCCTGGAAGGGTATATGAATTATCTTCTTAATTTGTGTGAAATTCTGCTGAGTATGAACATTGTCGGGCAACATCCCTCAGGGCATCCTTCTCAGTAATTGATTAAAGAACTATATAGAAGTTCCTTAAACTTAATCCTTTCTATATGAGATATACTGTGGAAGTTGGGAGCGTCTTTGTGGGTTTGAGGGCTGCATTAAGTTAGCAAATATATCATAAATACCAGGATGTGCAAGTAACCCAATTTGTTAGTTATTGCTAAGCCAGAAAGTAAATCTACGCTACAGGGACTCTACCAGCTTAGCTCACGGTGTAGATGCATACTATAGTAACTATACCAACAGAAGGGGTTTTCCTGCATATGTAGAAACAAACCCTTCAACATAGCTACCTTAGTTTGGTGAAAGATGCCTTCTGCCAACATAGCTGCATCTACCCTAGGGGTTTTGTCACTATAGCTAAGTCAGTGAAAGGGTGTATTTTTTTAACACCTTTGATTAATGTAGCTATATGCCTGTAACTTTTCAGTATAGAACAGTATTGTAAAGAGATGTAGGTTGTCTCAGCTTAATGTTAATTCTTCCCATCAACTCAGAAGTGGCTAGGACTGAATTGGGCAAGGACTGTCTACCTTTGTGTTTGAAAATTGTCTTTTGGACACCGGTTGTAGTAGTCTGTAAGAAATTGTACAAATACCTTTCAATATATTTAATTTTGTCTTTGTATTTTTCTCTCCCCTTTTTCTAGAGGTTGATAGTATGCCTAGAAGAGTCTCTGTACATACATAACATACGAGACATGAAGGTGCTGCATACAATCAGGGAAACACCCCCCAATCCTGCTGGTAAATATCTAGCTAGCGACACACTTAATTTAAGATACATATGAACTGTATAGTCTCTTTCACTGTGTGCAACTATGTTTCTTGTAGGAAATTGTGTAGAGTGCTCATTAATAGCATCTTTATTCCCACTGCAAATTGGGGGTTAGCTTTTAAATCCTGAACTATGTTCAGTTTCATAGGGTGTTGAGCCAGCCCAGTGACACTAGATGGATTAATTTCTCGGCTCTCTTGTGTGAAACTTTTTTAAAGTAACTTCTTTTCCTGATTTGGTGAAAAAATTTCCTACGGGTATAATTCAGAGTTAGTCATCTTTGAAGAGTTAAGAAGCCATAATGAGCATGATGTCACCAGAATCTACATTGTAACATTGCAAAATATATCCATTGGAATAATGTTTTAGGAATCACTAACTGTGAACCTAGAAAATTCTTGGCTCTTCTTCACAGTTTGTCCCTTTTGCATTACTATTTCTGTTTTAAAATTAGATCACTTTTTTTTTAAACTGATGGCTGTTGGTCTTAAAATTGTCCAGCCTTTACCCCATTTAAGTTCCTTCTGACTGGATGTGAGTTAAGTTTTGATAGTTTGTAGCTGGATCTGCATAGAAAATTAAACCTCTGATGGGTATGTTTTGGACTCTGCCTCTTCAATCCTTTTTTGCTTATCCTTCATAGGGTTGTGCGCCTTGTCAATAAACAATGACAACTGCTATCTGGCCTACCCAGGAAGTGCAACCATCGGAGAGGTGCAAGTCTTTGACACCATCAATCTGGTGAGAGACCTTGTCAGTGCTACTGGCATTTTTTAAAGTTATGTCTTTTGTGAAATGTGGCTTATTAGACTCAAAGAGGAGTTAATAGAAACTCAAATTACTTCAGATCATTATTGTGGGAGGAGGTCTCTAATGTAGTTGGTCCACTACTGAAGCTGGACAGAAAGCAGCAGAATATAGTAAAAGTATAATACTACATGTGACTAGTAGATAGGGTTGAGCATTCTAGATACAAAACAAACAAGAAAGATTTTTCTAGGGCTCTCAATTTCTATCACAGTTGTAGCACGCGATTAGTACAAAGCCAATTAACTCACTTTAAAATGGTCAGGATTAATTGCACTGTTGAACAAAAATAGAATACTATTTTGATGTTTTTACTAATAAACTGAAGTTAGTTACACATTTCCAACTATACTGATTTCAGTTACAACTAGGGATGTTAAAATGTGTACATGTTTACATGTGGCAGGAGGAGAGGTGGGAACGGTGCTTGTGGGGAGCTTGTGGGGAGCCAGTTTGTCAGCTCCCCGCGAGCTCCAGTTCCCACCGAGTCCCCCTATCACCTGCACTGCTGCTTCTGTATCAGTCAGCAGTGCGGGTCAAGGGACTCCATAGTGTATCAGCTCTCATCTGCACTCCTCCCCTCCCTCCTGCTTCCCAGGCTCATTGATTAACCGAGTACACATTCACACCCTTAATTAATTACAACACAGACTACAAAGTGTACAGTGCTTTCTTTATATTTTTATTACAAATATTTGCACTGTAAAAAAGAAATAGAATTTTTCAGTTCTCCTCATACAAGTCCACTCGGTTCTACTTCTTTTTCAGCCAATCACTAAGAAAAACATGCTTGTTTACATTTATGGGAGATAATGCTGCCTGCCTCATACTTTGTGTTGCCTGAAAGGGAAAATAGGTATTTGCATGTCTCTCTTGTAGCCAGTGTTGCAAGGTATTTACATGCCAGATCTACTAAACATTTGTATGCCCCTTCAAGCTTCAGTTTGTAGTCTCTAAAATTTTACATTGTTTTTAAATGCAGTTATGTAAAAAAAACTTGTATGAGGTGAGGATGTGAATACCCATTTAAAAAGTTAATTGTATAATTTTGATTATTTAAGCGGTTAGCTATGGAGGGATATGGGGTCCTGCCATGCTACAGGCAGGGGTCTTCTCCACGTGGGGTCTGGCCCTCCAGTTAACAGATTACTGGGTAAGCATGCAAGTAAGGCTAATGCTTAACCTTTTATATCCCTAGTATGAGGTAAAATGAAAAATGCTGTTTTTGTGTTCTTGCTGTTTCCCCTTGTGTCCTTCCTCAGCAGTTGCCTGTGTGAGAAGCCCTAGATATCTTTTCCTTAAGATATGCCAATCATTTTTATGAATGGTGATGTTAATGTTTTAGTGAAATTGTACCTTACCAGGGCTAAAACAGTTAATCTTCGTTTGTTTGGGTTCTCTTAAAAATCCAGCTTTGCATTTTTTTTGTTTTGATTTTACTGAATTCTGTATTTTATTGGCTTATTCTTGCAGAGGGCTGCTAATATGATCCCAGCTCATGATAGTCCCTTGGCTGCATTGGCTTTTGATGCAAATGGCACTAAGCTTGCCACGGCATCAGAAAAGGTAAGTTTTGATTAGCTTGTGACTATGTGGACCAAAATTAAGCTTACTTTGTAGTGTTTCAGAGTATCTTAAATGTTTCACAAATACTAAAAAGAGAGGTTAGCTAGCAAAATTAAAACCCTTAATTAGGAGCTACTGATATTAGTGGATATTTGGTAACAAGACTTTTTAAATTACTACATTATATCTAATTGTTTATAGTCAGGACTTCCCCCATCAGTGATGAAGAATATTGGAAGGTTAGCTAGCTTGCGTATTATTAAGCAAGAAGAATAAAAAACAGAAGCAAGACAGTAAAAGTCATAGTGGAATAGAGAGAAATGACTAGCCTTTATCTGGCACAGACTGCCAACTTCTGTCTGATTTGTACAAATCAGCACTCTCTTTCAGAACTGAAGTGCATGCCATTTTCTCTACTTCTTTTTAGACAGTTCCATGCCTAAGAGGTGTGGTGTTAGTTGCATTTCCTTTCAACAAGGAAAATAAATACTGTTATAATTATTCTCAGAAAGGGAAAAGGCTCCTCCTTCATGCATAACTTCCTTCCCTTTAACTTTGTAAATCAGCTATTAATCCCATCCTCTTTCTGCTTTTCTCACCTTCTAAAAATAAACACTAAGAATAAATGCAACTAGCTTATGTTGGGTGACTCTTATCTGGTGTGCAGCAATTGTGACAAGAATTGCAAAGTATGAACTGCTTGTGATGGTACTCTTATCTTTGTGAACATTGACTAGAGTGAGAGCCACAAAGCAGGTACTTAAATTGAGGAATGAGGCTTGGTTTTTTTCTTCATAGGGTACAGTGATCCGAGTATTTTCCATTCCAGAGGGACAGAAACTCTTTGAATTCCGAAGGGGAGTGAAGAGGTGAAGTTCAAAAACACTCATTCTCTGAAGCTTGTTCTTTGTGGTAGATTTCCAATGTATTCTGTAGTTGACCTTTTGTATAGCCATGAGTCATAGTAACTGAAGTAAGTTTATACTACAGTACAATTGATCCTGGATCCCTTAAAGTTACAGACCAGGTTTGTGAGAAAGCAAAAGAGAACTACAGAGGGCCATATTCTCTATGTGACTTTACCAACAGCCTGTCCGCTTTGCAGATCTCTGAATAATTCTCACTGTAAGACACTCCAGCACACCGGCAGACTGTATCAATATATATCAAGTTCTGCCTGCTATAGCACTGCTGCTTGTGGGATAGTGATGTTGGTGTTGGGAAAGATATCTTTCCTGTTCAAGATTTGTGACGTTTAGTTCTGATGCCTGAGCTAAGGAAGAGCTTTAGAGATTTTATGCTGATGTAGCTGTCCAAAACTGGGTTCATTCATTGTACTCATGTACCATATCATTTAGACAGCTGTATTAGTATTATACACTGAGGATGTTGCTGATTATTGGCTAGTATATCAAGAAATGCTAATTGTAGTTGTAAGGAGGAAGAATGCTGTTCTGAATTTTAGGATGATTTCTAACCAGCTCCTTGCCCTGGCTCCCCACCATCCCAGTCCAAACATAAAAGAAGTTCAGATTGAGCCAGATGTTCTCCTGTTGAATGAAGGAAATGGGAAACAAAAAATGTCTTGCTCTTACAGTTTCTCCTGATATATCAAGCCCTCCAAAAGCCTTGCAACAAAAAACAGAAATGAAGGCCTGACTTCTTCTAAAGTAGAAAAGCTTATTTTAAAAGCTTGAGGCAATAGAGAACATATGTGATAGACTTATAATAGGGAGAGGGAAAGGGAGCAAAACAGAAGTCTTGAAGTACACTTTTGAAAAAATGGCATATATACGGTTATATTTACTTCATTATAAAGCATCCAAAGCTATTTTGCATTGTAGGGAAAATGTATTAATTTTTTTACCTAACTCTTTTCTGCTGTGTACAAGTGCAATACATAGCTGATGAAAAGCTCTTTTGTTTTCCTTTTAAAATCTAGGATTTTTTAAAAAGTTAAACATTGGTGCTTGCTTAATACCTGCACCCGGTGACCTCCTTTTCAGTGTGGCAGTGCATTATTGCCTTTAGGAAAAATAGTATCCTTTCACCTCACAATAGTTTACTAGAATTGCTTATGCAACTGCTCCCATTTATGAAGAGTCTTTGCTGAGCATTAATACTATCGTATAGCAAAGTGAGCTAAATCTTAGGGTGGGGAGAGTAGCCATGCTGAACTTTTAAGGGCTGGTCTATACTATGAGAGGTGATCAATCTAAGTTAAGCAACTTCAGCTACATAAATAATGTAGCTGAAGTCAACCTGCTTAGATCTGTTTACCATAGTGTCTTCACTACAGTGTGTCAATGGGAGATGCTCTCCAGTCAACTCCTTTTGCACTTCCTGTTCTGATGGAGTACCAGAGTCAACATGAGTGATCAAATCAACCCCCACTGGATTGATCCGTAGTGTAGACATACTCTAAGGATACTTCACTTCTACTACATATCCCTGGTTGTTATCTGAACGTTCCTTTAGAGAAAGTGTAAATTGACCACTTGGGAGTTTATTTTGAATAATGAGGATGATGGTTTTTATGCAATATACCTCTTCTGAGTTTTAGAATATTGTAAGGATGGAGATGACCAGTTTTCAGGTCTACTTGCTAGCCATTTAGGGATTAACATAAATGAACAAAAATGGAAGTCCTACTGGAATCTGCCTTTAATTGAAAGTCTAATTTTGAGAGCTATCCGTGTTTTCATAAACTAAAGAATCTTAACTTTTTAGTTTTGATAATGGTGCTCATTTTTTATTTAAATCTCATTCAATTTCCAGTGACTGTTAATTATAAACAGGTGACTATCTGCTTTGTGTAGTTTCATCAGGAGATCAGAAACAAGCAGCCTTAAGGAGCCATCCCTTTCCTCAGATTTCTCATAAGAACATAAGAATGGCTGTACTGGGTCAGACCAAAGGTCCATCTAGCCCAGTATCCTGTCTGCTGACAGTGGCCAACACCAGGTGCCCCAGAGAGGGTGGACCGAAAACAATGATCAAGCAATTTGTCTCCTGACATCCTTCTCCAGCCTCTGACAAACAGAGGCCAAGGACACCACCTACATAACAAATGTACATTATAATAACATGTTCCTATATCATTAACTCAAAGGTATTCAAGCAGTTTTTATTTGCCAGTGTCACCAGAAGCTTCTCACCAAAGAGAGCATGTCAGTTATATGTATATATAGTCTGCCTTTTAGGCAATGACAAGCAAGGTCTTGTGCTTAATCTTTGGCTATACTGGCATTTATTGAAGGCTCTAATATACTTCCAAAGCCTTCAGAATACATTTGATTGCCCTTATCTTTCAACATTACAAGTATATTTTTGTGAACTGAGTGTAAATATAAAAGCATTCATTATGGGTGTGTCAAGGGGTCCTTTAGATTCTAATAGTATTAATGAGCATTTTTTATAAACTTACGTTTTTTGCTTTCTTCTTTCATTTTAAACGGCGAATAGTCCTTGTTGGCAGATGCAGCTGAAATATACATAGCAGCACTGACAGATAAAAACCCAATTAAAATGACACAACTTTTTCAGTCATTCCATCACCGTTATGGTGACCTTTTCAATTCTTCTTTTCCTCCCTTTCACACACTCTGCCTTGCAGACCAATATTTCCAAAATTTGTCCCGTTTTCAGTATTAAGGTACTTGTTGATACTCTGATAACTTTCCTTCTCGACTATTGCAATTTTCTCTAGGCTTCACCTTCCTGTGCTCTGCTCTTTCCTTGTCTCTGTGTATTCAGATGGGAAGTTTGTTTTGTTTCTCTCTGATCTGTGTTTGGAGAGAGATGGTCAGATTTCTGAGCAGACATCCCCCTTTCCCATTAAGTCAAATCATGTCTGCAGAGCACCAAGTACCCCATTTCTGTCTACATTTCTCTACTCCTCTTCTCCAACAGCTCCTCCCTACAGACTACTCAAGTTTGTCTCCTGAATTCTGCCTCTTAAATATAACGACTTGAGTGTGAGTACCAACCTCAGGGCAGACTGCTAGGAAGCAGGGCACAAACCTCGAAGTAGCTGTGAGTTCTGTACTTAGATTTTACTAGCCATTGATGAAGTGTAAACTCCTCAGGTAGTGTAAACTCTTCAAATACTATAGTACTTGAAGATGGAGTCACATATAGTCTCGTTGGGTACTCCAGCCTATTTTGTTACCCAGATAAGCATACTTTTTGTGATAGATGGTCCCATATATTTGAGACTCACTTTGATATTTCCAGTTCCAAAGGATTGCTCATTTACCCCAGGTCACTTGCACCTTTGGTGTGAGATCTAAGACAACATTTGTAATCAATCCTATAAAAATTATATGAAAAGTCCTTAAATAGGAAAAGGAAATCAGAGAGTTATTGTACAAGGTTAAAGCAGGTAAATGAGTTACAATCTTAAATTTCAAAAGTTAATAGATGTTTCTATAATTAGCAAGTTCTGCATGTCCTTTAGGGTTAACCCAAGCTAAGCAGTGGGGATTCTCATGCCTGTGCCCGAAAAAACATTGCCTTCTAGAGTCCAAGCTACATAGAAATACCTAGTTCCTTTTGTTTGGGGGCTTCTATCCTTCTCCTATGTGCAAACTCAGTTTCTCGGAGGAATCCACTTGCATGACTCATCTTCACTGGGGCAGCATGAAAGAGAGAGGAGACAAACTTTTTTTTGTCCTCTTTGACATCCCACAATAATCAGTTTGGTATTTGTGGCCCTTTCCTGTTGTGAAGGACATAACATCTTCTGTTGAAGATTAGCAGTTCACACTAACTGGTCTCTCTCTCTCCTCTTTCTGGTGACTTTTAGAATCACAGAGGTTCACAAAAGAAGGGCTCAAATCTTACCTTCCATTATGGTTATCACTCTGATAAGTGAGATCAATGCATGCAGCAACTTGCAACAGTTTAATAAAATCCTAATGGTGAACATATTCTTACAACACTGATTTTAACACTGTTAATACACAGGTGATCCAGAGTGATTCCAGCTGTGTGTTTACCATTGCTCAACTGAGATGTGGGGACTTTAGCATGAGCTGGCACCTGGTCTGTCCGCATCAGTGTCCTTCGCCCACTCTTGTTTTCCTATCATTTAGTGTGCCTGGAACAACTTTCAGTTGAATGTATGCTAGCTTCCTTCCCTTCCAAAGCTTGCCACATGCATTATTGTACTTGCTTTTAGATTAGAAATTTACTGGTGCAGATACTTGTTTGACACAGGTCAACTACTGTAATGTATCTGGTATGATTACAGTACTATGTGAGGCTGCACTAATCTACAGGTATAAAACACTAGAATAGGTATTGAAAAGAACTGATACAAGTGTTTGATCTCTCTATGATTCATTCAGACCTGGGCCTCTCTTGAGACTTTAAAAACTCATTTCACAAAGGCTATCAAGTTCACATTTGGGGCACACTCAGATTTCATGACAGAAAAATGACGTGTAAATAGCTGATAGTTTGTTTTCACACTACTTCAAATCTCTTTAACCATTTTGATGACAGTAAATCATTGGTATAATACTGCAGTTGGTATGACACTTAGCCATGTAGTTGCACTGGGCTTTATGTAGAGATGGGTAGACCGAATTTGGACTCTGATGCCTGCTGATTCCCTAGCTGGTGTCTCAGTTGAAATCCAGTGAAGAACGAGCCATCCAAACTCAAAAGCCTGAGATTCTCTCTCCTTGAGTGAATCAGGAAATGTCAGTGAAAAGAGTTCAGAATGTTCTATAGAAATGTTTTCCCTTTTCTGATTCACGGGGGCACTGCACACAGGCTCCAAGTCCTTTGGGGATCTTGGCTTAGATGTGAGTGATCTGTAAGTCTCTGATACAAGACTGAAAAGGAAAGCTGTCTTTCCACCTTTCTGCAACATTTCCGGATTGTTTTTTTCCTGGCCTGCATAGTGCAGCTGGTTTAACTGAAGAGGCTGGAAATATTCAATGACAAAAATTCCTATACGTTAGCGTGAGGAACTAATATTCTCACGTTAACTGAGACTCACGAGCTGTATATGATTTAATGATACTGTTTCTGGGTTGGTTTAGCACTAGTATGTAGAGATTTATGCAGTTATTTTCTTTTCTAGGTGTGTAAGCATCTGCTCGTTGGCCTTCAGCATGGATGGTATGTTCCTTTCTGCATCCAGTAACACAGAGACAGTGCACATCTTCAAACTCGAGACTGTGAAAGAAAAGTAAGTTTCAGAAATGCTCAAGAAACTGATTTATTTGATAATCTGGATGAATTTTCATCTTAGACGTTTCCATCTTTTGAAAACCCCTTACTGTTAAGGGCATGGACATAGCAAGAGAATTGTGGATCAGCTGTTTGAATCCAGCTGCTGAAATACATGTGCCTCTGTAAATAGCTAAGTTATTTCTGCTAATGAGAATTTGGAATGTCCTTGGGGGAAGTATGAGGGGCAGATAAATTTTTTAATCACACATGTGCCTCTTACTACACAAAGTCAGTCATCTTCCTCACCTGTGTGTATCATAGTGCTGACATTCAGATGCACAAAGTGCTATAAAAGGCTGCAACTTAAAACACTTACGTTCATGTTGGTGAGCACATGGAGCATACTAACTCTCTAGATTATCATTTCAAAGGTGACCTACAAAGGAAATTTATATTTGAGCCCTGTTGGCTGTGTCATGATGCATAAAGGAGTTCTAGAAAGGTTTCTCGGTTTTCTTGCATGATCTTTATATTAGAAATTCAGATGTTATTTACTGTTATCACTGAGAGACTCTGTGGATAATAGTTGAATGATGATACTATATAAATGAGAGTGAAACTTGATTGAGAATGGAAGTGGCTCTTTTTTATTTTGGGGTTGCTTAAACTTTGTATTTAACACTTCATAATGCAATTTTATAAACAGAAAAAAGTTAGCAATTTTAACATCCTACCATTTCAATAAAGGGCTAAGAATGCTCATAGTACATAAGACGTCCAGTGAGAAGCCCAACAAAAATAGACATACTAGATGTATCAGTAGTGTTATTTCTAAGGGGAAGGAGGAAAACTAGGAAAAGAGCCTTTGTATGTCAAAATAAAAAGATCACCAACCATCCTTCTTCCTTTGCAGGTTGTTTTTAATGTCAAAATACACGATAGAATGCAACATTCCTTTTTCTTCCTCCTAAACTTTAGACCTCAGGAAGAGCCCACTACCTGGACAGGTTACTTTGGAAAAGTGCTGATGGCCTCCACAAGCTATCTGCCCTCTCAAGTCACTGAAATGTTCAACCAGGGCAGAGCCTTTGCTACAGTCCGCCTGCCATTCTGCGGACACAAAAACATCTGTGCTCTCGCCACGTGAGTTTAGAGATGAGTTGTGTTTTTTCCTCACCATCTGGTGGATTGCCAGCATCAAGCAAAGGAAGCATTGACTGTGTAGATAATGTGTCAAGCTTGTCCGGCATGTCAGGTCACACATCTCATTTGTAGCTAAATGGCTCATGTATAGAACACATCAGGGGCTGGAACCATTTAGAAGCTTCGTCGTGCTCAGGAACTAATTACTCAGAGTTGACTGAAATAGAGGGTAGAGCGTTCCTTCAGGGGTGATTGTGGCATTAATGGCTTTTTAGAGACGATTTTGTGAGGTTCCCAAAATCCTTTATCGTGAAGGAAGAACAGACTCAGACCTACAATATTCATTCCCCCTTTGTGCTAAATAAAATGCTTGTACATTTGGCATTATGTAGTTCATTAGACAGTCCTGACTATCCAATATAGAAGACTTTAAAGGGAATTGCAGACCCCAGCTTTGGCACTTTCCTGAGACAATCTCTCAGATTTGGTAAAAGCATGGTATTCACAAATCTTTTTAAAATGACTACACATATTTTAGTCTTCATTCAGTCTGAACACAGCTATCAAAGTAATAAACTGCAATATTACATGTGTTTTGTGGGGAATTAATAAATTTGTGCAGATCTACTCAAACTTACAAGTTTCACTTCACATTGAATCGTATTTAATCTGATCTAGAATTTAACTAGATAAATTCGGTGGAGGTTAGGTCCATCAAGGGCTATTGACCAGGATGGGTAGGAATGGTGTCCCTGGACTCTGGCAGAGGCTGGGAATGGGTGACAGGGGAGGGATTGCTTGAAGATTCTCTGTTCTGTTCACTCCCTCTGGGGCATCTGGCATTGGCCACTGTTGGAAGACAGGATACTGGGCTAGATGGACCTTTGGTCTGACCCAGGGTACGTCTAGACTACATGCCTCTGTCGCCAGAGGCATGTAGATTAGGCTACCAGGCATAGGAAAATGAAGCGGCGATTTAAATGATCGCCGCTTTATTTAAATTTACTTGGCTGCCGCGCTGAGCCGACAAACAGCTGATCAGCTGTTTGTCGGCTCAGCGCGGCAGCCATGTAAATTTAAATAAAGCGGCGATCATTTAAATCGCCGCTTCATTTTCCTATGCCTGGTAGCCTAATCTACATGCCTCTGGCGACAGAGGCATGTAGTCTAGACGTACCCCCAATGTGGCCGTTCTTATGATCTCTGAGCTCTCTGCAGATGTGAAATCAGCCTCACCTCATGCCTGTGTGATAGAGAAGTATATTGTCGCCTTAGATGGAGAAATTGAGTGACATAGGAGGCCACAGCAAATGAGTAGCAGAGCTAGTAAGCAGACCAGTGTCTCCTGACTCCTTGGCTCTTTTAGCCATTAGGCAATACTGCCTCCAAATGTGAGTCAATTGATGTGCACAAGATCTAGACGGTTGGCCCTCTTTTAATGCCAGTGGTAGTTTTTTGCTGGATTGCCCTGTATGTTATTTTGTCATGGGAACCCTGCCTATGTAGCCATTGATACCAGATTTCTTATGAGCTATAGCGAGGGAACAAGTGAGTGGAAGTGATCCCTTAGAAACCACTCTTTTTGCTGGTATAAAACTGTCACATTCCTAAAACTTGGTTTTCAGTGTCCTCTCGTGATCTCCCCTAGAATCCAGAAGATTCCCCGTTTACTGGTGGGAGCGTCTGATGGGTACCTCTATATGTACAACCTAGATCCCCAGGAAGGAGGAGAGTGCACACTAATGAAACAGCACAAGTAAGTCCAGACTCAGCCCTTCCTGAGTACTTGTCACATTTGTTTTTCTAATATAACTGGCCTGATAAAAATCTCTCTTGTTCCAAAACTCATTTCCTGTTGCTGAACTCAAACCTTAGAACTCATTTTTGTATTGATATTTTTTTAAGAGCAGAGGCAGGAGGCGAGTAACCTTTAGCGTCTTCTGCTTGTTCCTTCCAAGGAACTGTTACAATAAGCATCACGCTTGCAGCAGGAACTTAATGCTGTCTGATAGCAATCAAGAATCAATCTGCTGTTAGCTTATACTCCCATCTCCTGCTGGTGGTTGTTACTGTGACAAGAATATGAAACGTGTGACACTTAACACGCCTCATCCAGAGAACTTTCCAAAGGAGAAGTGCCAGGATCCTCATTTTACAAATACAGAGAGTACCTTGTGCACTGATTATATAATGTCACAGTACAGGCTAGGGATGTAAGCGACTAGTCGACTGTCCGATAAGCAAATGCTTATCAGTCCACTCGACTAGTCCTCCCTCTTTCCCCCCCCCCCCCCCCCCCGCCTTGCTGCCTCTATCAGAGCGAAGCAGCAAGGGTGGGAGCAGGAGCCAGTGCTGGGGGGAACCAGAAAAGCTGGTTTCCTCCCAGTACCATCTCTGTGTGGAGCAGGGGAGGCAGAGGCACAGTGGGAAACAGTGTGAGCAGAGACTGCTTCTGTCCCCGCACACACCAGTTCCCACAGCGGGCACTTCTGCTTCTTGCTCTTAAAGGCAGCAAGAGTGGGACAGGAGCCAGTGCTGGGGGGAACTGGCTTAAAAGCCGGTTCCCCCAGCACCATCTCGGGGTGCCGCCTGCCCCCTCCCCCCCACCTCTATCAGAGGCAGTATCCCCAGCAGGGAGCTGGGCCCACCCTGCAGACAGGAGCTGTTGCCACCAAGCAACCCCTGTTCACAGTGGCCAGGGCTGATCACAGGCAGGGTCTGCTCAGGTAGCAGCTCCTGTCCGTAGCCAAGCCTGGCCACTGCACATGGGCTGCTCCAGCACCAGTCCCTGTTCACAGTGGACATGACTGACTGCTGTGAACAGGGGCTGCAGGACTCAACACGAGCCGGGACCAAGCAGTTCCAGCTCGTACTGATTGTTGCACCTCTGAATTTTAAATGTAGTAAGAGCCCAGCAGCTCTTACTACATCTAAAATGCAGAGCCATAGCGTGGGTGGCTCTGGAGCGAGTATGAGCCAGGGCTGCTCAGTCCCGGCTCGAGTTGGCTCCTGTGGAGCTATCCTCCCCTTCCCCTCCCCACCTGCTGAGGCTCTGCAGAGGCACTTATCGACTAATTGTATAGTCGATTAGCCAAATAATCGTATTTTAACACCTTAGTACAGGCTTACTTGTAAGCTACCTTGTCTGTAGGCCGTAGCCACATGGCCTATTTTAGTAGCTGTTCTATAGAATGGTTTAGGAGAGATCAGGGCTAATAGCATAGCAGGGGTTTATGGATTTTTTTTTTTTTTTAAGGCCAGAAAGACACTACATTATCAGGTAGTTTGACCCCCTGTATATTGCAAGTCGTGGAATTTCACCCAGTAGTTCCTGCAAAGGGGCTTTAATGTCTTTTGGGGCAAAAGCATGTCTTCTAGAAAAGAATCCAGGCTTGGTTTAAATATTTCAAGTCCTGGGTAATCCACCACATTGCTTAGGTGGATTGTTCTACTTGGTAATCATCATCGTTTAAAAATAAAAACGTGCGCCCTGTTTCTGGTCTGAATTATCTAGTGCAGTGGTGGGCAACTTGGGGCAGTCCACCCAGGGTCTGCGTGACATTTTGTTTACCATTGCCCATAGGCAGGGTTGCCAGATTCTGCTGGTTTCCATCTGCGATAGGGGGAAAAAACCAACCTAACAGTGTCACTAAATCAGGGTTCAGAAATTGTATGGAAGGTGGGTAGGAGAGGTTGTGCCTCGCCAAACAGCCAGGTGTGGCCTGGTCCCTGCCCCTGATATAATCCCCTGACTGCCCCCTTGGAATCCCTGGTCTCCCATCCAACTGCCCCAGGGAGCTCCCACCCCTGTGCAAAACCTCTGCTTCCCAGACTGTGCTGCTTAGAGCACTGGGGCAGACAGCGCTGCAGCCGTGCCACCGGCCGGCACTCACATCTGCACCACTCCTAGCATCATGGCTGTAAGTGCGGCATGCGTGCCGCCCTGGTGTTGTCAGAGCTGAGGCTGTGGGAGAGGACAGAATGGAAGGGATATGAGGCTGCTCTCCCCTGGTGGGAGATCGGGGACCAGACAAAGGTCTACGGCCTGTTGACCACATCCAGCCTGCCAGATTTAGATTATTTGTTTTAGTGTTTGTGGTGAGATGTGCAGTCCACCAAATGCTTTCCCTACAGTTCTCTGCAAGGCTGACCTCTTGGTCACAGTGTAAGTGATGTGTGACATTGGAGATTAGAAAGTTGTTGAGTGACCAAAGGCCATAAGAACCTCTTAAATGTCACACCCACACATGTTTTTCTTGCATGCATAATATGAAGGTCTTGGAATTGTATTGGTGATCATTACTTGAACCACTTCTGTGCTTCTAATGCCTCCTTATACCCACTAGGCTGGATGGCAGCATGGAGCCAGCCAATGAAATTTTAGAGTCTGCATCACATGACCGGCCACTAGTAGCGCAAACATATAGTGCCGCTGTGACAAAAGGTACTTATGTGCCTTCATCACCCACAAGACATGGTAAGAATAACACTGGAAAACCCGGGGAAAATGATTCTGAAGATGACTGTCCCAGATGGCTTTTTGTGGTCTTCCAAGTTTTAACCTTTATCTTTGACTCTAAACCGGTTATGAAGTGTTGTTCTATTAGTCATAGTGGGAAGGCGAGGGTAGCTGTTAAGTGACTCAGAGCCGCTTTGGAATCTTCACTGGCCAAATCGTTACTTCTGTTAGCAGGGCTCGACAAATGCGCTCGCCCGTGGCGAGTAGACTTTATCAGCTGGCTAGTGCAGGGGCGGACTGGCCCAGTGGGCGGTTGTGATGGGCTGGCCACAGCCCGCACTACGGGCGGTGCAGCCCCATCCGATCCGCCAGCTGGGCGGAGGAGCGGAGCGCCGCCGGGAAGGGGGAAGTGCAGTGATTCTCAGCGCCAGGCTGCCTGTGTGCAGCTCCGGCGCGAGAAGGCAGGGCACAAGCCAGAGGGCGGGATGCCAGCAGACTCCAGGATGCTGGTGTGACATGGCCCCGCTGATTTTAAAAGGCCGCGGCAGCTCGGCTCTGGATGCGTGGCCTCAAGAACTGGCTGCAGCGCAGCCAGGCCCCGCCCCGCCGGCTCCGGTCCTGCCGTGGCCCCAACTCCCTCGCCGGTGAGAGATCGCTCCCGGCCGAGCACCCGGCTCGCTGCACCCGCCCTGCACCCCTTTTTCTCTATGCCGCCTGTTCCCCACGCTGCCCCTGTTTCCCTGTACCCCGGATCCCCTGCTCTCCCTCTTTCCTGTGACTCTATGGCTCTGTGCCGCCTTGCACCCTGCTCCCCTCCGATCCCTGCCCCCCCAGCTTTATGCTACCCATTCCCTGCACTGCCCCTAGACCCCGACCCTGAATCCCTCTGGCTCTGTGCCTCCCGTTCCCCGTGCTACCCCTGTACCCCCCCACACTGTTCCCTGCACCCCTCTGGCTCTGTGCTGTCCCTGCACCCTGTTTCCCCTGTGGGTCGGGGGTGATGGGGTCCTTGTCTATAGGGAGGGGCTGGACAGGGCAGCGAAAAGGCTGCTGTGATACAGCAGCGAGTGAAAGGGGGAATTCACTTGAAGCGCCTTTGCCTTTATAGAATAAAACAAATGAAAATGCTATTTGCTATTTATAGAGCTAAAATGCCAGGGCAAAAATGAAAACAAAAAAAAAATTTCAAAATGCAAACGTGTAAAAGACGACAAAAAAAAGAGGGGGGGCGGCCAAAAATGTTTTGTTTGGGGCAGCAAAAAACCTAGAGCTGGCCCTGGGGGAGGGGAAGGGGCTGGGCTGGACTTGACTGTGGAGAGGGGAGGGGAAAATATGGGGAAGGGGCTTGTGCTGAGGGGAGGGGAGGGCAGGGGAAAGGAGGGATGTCAGGAGGAGGGGGGGGACACCAAGGGACAGGGGTGCAAGAGAGACAAATGCCAGGGGGCCAAGTGCAGAAAATGAGGAAAAGGGCAGGAGGGGAGGTGTCAGTGGGAGAAGAGACAGGGTGATGCCGGGAGAGGAGAGAGTAAGGGCACTGGGGGCTAGAGGGGGAAGGGGGAGGTGCTGGGAGAAGGCTAGAAAGAAAGGGTGGGCATGAGGAAGGCGGGGATGGAGCAAGTCATGTGTGAGGGCACAGGGGCATGAGGGGAACGGGGGCAGAGAGTGGTGAGGGGATGGGCATCAGGGAAAAAGAGAGCAAAGGGGGCAGGGGCAGTGAGAGAAGGGGGAGGTATCAGGAGGGCGCAGGTGCCAGGGGATTCTGGGGGTGAAGCAGAAGGGCAGACACCTGCAGGGGAGGGACCAGCACGAGAGGAGAGAGGCAGGACAGGTGTGTAGAGGGAGGTGTTAGGAGAGGGGATGAGGAGGGGTAGCTCACATGATCAGAGTGGGGCACTGGAGGAGTGGGCACAGGGGGGAGAGAAGGGCTGGTGGAGGGGGGCAGGTCTCAGGAAGGCTGAAGGCAGTGAGAAGGGCAGGAGTCAGGACAGCAGGGAGGGTGAGGGGTTGGAGGGCAGCAGGCACCAGGGGAGATGATGGAGCAAGGGGAGAAGCCTTGGCAGCAGAGGGAAAAGGTAGAGATTTATAAGATATCACCCAAGTTATTAATAAATATTTATTAATAAGTTATTAGTAATTACTGTTCTTATTCTTATTCGTAATTTATGCTATTAAAAAACCACTGTTTTGGGGGGAGGGTGGCGAGTCCCTTTTTTGTCTGGCGAGTAGGGTTTTCCAGAACTTGTCGAGCCCTGTCTGTTAGTGTCTGTGCAGTCTGGACAGAACTCAGTATGAACTGTGCTTGGATATCATAGTAATGTGTGCCTTAGAGTTTGACAGTTTGTTAACCTTACGTAGTGTTGGGCCAGATGCTTGGTTCCAGCTTCTGCTCAGCCTCTGGACTGCAGTCCTTGTTTTGTAAGAGTTGCAAGAGGCACCCCAATGTTTTGGTTGCTGTTGTGACCTTTTTTGCTGTCCCACCAGTCTCTGACATACACATTAAATTGGTACTGGCATAGTGGAGACCAGAATTTGAGTCCCAGAACAAGGGAGTGAGCTGTGCTTAAGTTCAGAAACCGGTTGATCAGCAAATCTTGGTTTAGAAAACATAGTGTCTTGTGCTTGAGCTTATCAGCTTGCAACAGGCGCTGTCTTGCATCCACACTCCAATTTTGGCTGCTGATCCCCAACCACTGTCACTTTCTCTGCAGCCTATACAGATGATCTGGGTGCAGTGGGTGGAGCTTGCCTGGAAGATGAAACCAATGCACTGCGATTGGACGAAGACAGTGAGCATCCCCCTATGATTCTGCGGACTGACTGAACTTTTGACCTGTGAACTCACTCCGAAAGCAGAGAATACTGGGCTGATGTTTCTCGAGGAATCTCTCGTGTTACGCTGCTATGAACTTTGGCATGAGTTGGGAGAGAGGATGAGACTCCAGAAACAATTTTAAACATTGTAACTGTATTCCTAATTCTATACCATTGGGGAAAATACATGGTTTTCAGTTCAGTGGCTTTTAATCTTGCTTATCTATTTTAGCTGTGTGTGGTTTTTCGCTTTTTTGTTTTTTGGGAGGGCAGGGGGTTGGGATTTTTTTGTTGTTGTTGTTGCCAAAACCTGCTGTTTGTGCAGCCCTTGGAACCTGCTAGCTTTGCATGCATTCATGTGCCAAGCGAGCATAGGAGAGAGAAGCCACTTTATAACAAACTCAAGTTTGTATTTTTTTATATATGTATATAATACTTAGCCTATATAAGGAAGGAGTAGAAAAGAGAGGTTCTGGATGCTGAGGCTGGTTCTGCACTGACAAAGGTCCAAATGGCTTCCTGTGCATTGCCTCATGACTGACATGCAGCCTTTAAGATGCAATGTCCTGTTTTTGGGTTCCTCCTCCCCTTTCCTGAACCATTTGGTTAATTAAAATTCCTTCTGAATGTTGCCTGTTTGTGGGAGTGTTCTATTTCTTGAGATGGAAGGCCTGTTTCTGGGCTGAAATTTTTCTGTCCCCAAGAATGTGTAATATAGAAAGTGCCTGTACAGGAAAACTTTGTAGGGAAAGGGAAGCTATGAAGGGGTAGGGGTTTTTTTGTTTGTTTTTTTTAATGGGCGTGTGTTCATCTGTCCTTGTTATTTGGATTGTCTTCAAGCCAAGTTAGCCAATATGCTGAGTAGAAGAGGTGTTTCAGGCTAATAACTTGGAAAGTACTTTCTTCCTTCCTCCCCCTGCTAAATCAGTTATGTCCCTGTCAGAGCAGCAATAATATTTTATTTTCTACCTGCTTTAATCCCTCAGAGCTAAGCCAGTATCCTTCCTGCCAAGGACTAGATGGAGATCGCTTCAGGGTCTGCCGGCCCACCTCCTTAAATGGCCTTAAGGTTTTGCATTGGGAAGATACAACAGTCCCTTCTCCTTTTCATGCCTCCATCCAGCTAGGCTCTGAGCGTGTTGCCTCAGCCGTGCCGGTTCAGAAATTACAGAATGCGGCTGTAAATACAAACGACTATCCACTCGAGTTCCAGCTTCTGAGAGTTATTAATCTTCTCTCAAGAGTTCATTGGATAGTGAAACTGCATTGAGTGTTGCCTCCATTTCCATCCGCTTGAGGAGCACTTCTGATGCTCTTAAAGGGTTAGTTTTCCCCTTGGCAGCTCTGGAATGAATTCTCTTGTGCTGCTGTGACCCTGGCAAGGAGTGATCAAGGGTAGGCAACGCCGCCCTCTATTTATGACGTGCCTTTTGCTGAATCTTGGATGTATTAGGTGAGCAAAATGTCTAGCACAGCCTTTGGGCGTAAGTGTTGCTTTCCTTGGACTGTAAGCCTCCTTTACCTTTCAGGTAATGAAACTGATTGCCCAGCTCTCTCTGGCACCTCTTGAAAACAACCAAAAAACCCCGAACAGGTTGGAACAAAAGGGAGAACAGAACCAGGACTTCCTTGAGCACTTTCACAAATTGAACTTTCCTGCCAATCACACACAACTATGATGCTGCTTAGATTCGGGATTTGCTTCTTTTATGCATGCTGTTGAATAGGGCCCAACAGTGGCAATTTGTCCCTGGAGCTCAGCGCAGGTAGCTGGGCTTCTTTTTCCTCTAAGCGAGCTGAGGATGGTGGGAGGCTATGCCTACAAACTTGCCTGTAATCTTGTCTTTATAAAATGAACCACTGTTAGTCAAATCCCTTTCCTAGAAGAGCATCTTCACCATTCTCTCCCTAATCCCAGTTCTTTTGCACATAGTGGGGAATCATCTGATTTTCTTCTACCCACTTTCTGAGCCCTCTGTAGTTCTGGATATGTTGACTGGATCAACTAGTTTGGACCTCTTCAGTGGTGTCCCCTGAGTGTGTTTTGTTCTAAAACATGTTGTCATCTCATTAAGTCTCTGAACTTCAAGCTCTGTCAGAAAGCAAAGCCCCGTGAATAGAATAGTCAACCATTTGTGGGCTTTGCTGTGGAAGTTGTAACTTTTTAGTGAGGCCTGAAATGCAAGTCTAAGAGCAAACACCAGCTCAGCAGGTTTTGTTGGTGGCCTTTTAGAACTATCAAGAGACTTCGGTTGTGATTCTGGTCGTGCCAGTTTTGAAAACCCATTTTGGAGACATGGCATAAATTCTGTGTTCTATCATAAGAGCTTATAATACAGAGTCATGAGCACCACTGATGTAACACAGGTCTGGCAAAGATGCAGCCTTTACAACTTTTCTCCATTCCAGTGTAAACTAAAGGAATTCCCTGACAATATTGCCCTTTTTTAAAAAGTTAGTACATCGCTCACCAAATGACACGCCTGTCAGCACATCCTTAGTTAAGGTTCCAACACCAACCTTAACTCTACCCCTCTGCTCATTTATCTAAGCTTGAGACCTCACAGATGTCAGCTCTATTTTCCATACATGCCACAGACTACTACCTCCATCCATATTCTATATACAGACAGGAGAATTGCACACCAGAGACTTAAGAGTCACCCTTCTGCTACAGGCTGAAGGTGATCATTTCTAGACCTTCTGTTTAAAACAGAGATTACCTTTACTCAGCCAGCATTCCCCTGTGGACCAGACAGCCCAGCCTACCATGTTCACCATCACTGCTGTATCTGCCTGTCCAATGAGAGTCAAAGAAGCCACTTTCCAGAGATCTGTCTTTATCCAAACCACTCCACACACCACCTGCTCCTCACTATGGGATTGACTGACTTCATCTTGTGTCCCAGTGGGAAGGAGCTGGCTCACATATAGGCTCTGCATGCAACCTCCTTTCTGTCAGGTAAGATGTGACTGCCATCTCTCCCGCCTGGCCCTGTCTCTTAGGTCAGTCACCAGTCACGATGTAAACAATTCAGGGGTTGACACACACTCGTTGCATTTCCAGTTCCATTCCCTGTCCAGCTCTTAAACATTGCGCTAGCAAAAGGGAGAACCCAATCCTTAGTCTCTGGCTGCAAATTTATTTAGGAGCATAGGGCTTAATCCCAGGTATGCAAGGACCTGCTTTACAGTGACAACCCGCTCTTCCGTCACGTATCCTCCTATGACTAAGGAGTGTACTATTGGAATTCCTATGCTGCACTGGGAAGTTGGTGGTAAATCCTTTTAACTGTGAATTTCCTCAATCCTTAATGTATTTCTTAGGGTTCATATTAATATTCTAGTGGGCAATATATCCTCAGCCATAACTCCACCTACATTTTTTTATCAAAGGCTTATTTTTAACAGTCAAGCTTTTGGGGGAGAGGATCCGTAGGTGGTAAAATGTATAACCAAAGATGCTGTACTTGGGAGGGAGGGGGGAAGAAATGTGTATAGACTTGGAATTCTAAATTCAGATGTTGCTAGATTCTAGTGTTACTAGTTCCCATTGATTATCGTAGGTAGAGGATGGGCAGCACTTCAGATACTCTGTTAATGTGTATTTCAATATCTAGTGTGCTTTTTCTGCGTCTGCTTTGGGATCGGTCAGTTCTTGTGATTTTTCTCCTTTTTTTTTTTTTTTGTTATGAACCAGAAGATGTTGCCTGTTTTGAACTTGTCCCGTAGCATTGCTCCCACAGTAGATAAATCTAGCAGTTAAAAAGTAACTGAGCATGACCAAGAGGAGTCTATTGGAGAATCATGTGAAGAAGCATCAGGAGGCTCGTAAAAGCTGCTGCTTTTTTCTAAAATCCCAGTTCAGCCATGCACCAAAGCATGTGAGTAGTGCTAATGAAATTAGTTAGGCTCAACCTTAAGCATCTTGCTGAATTGGGGCCTAGATGTTGAATTTCTTAGGACTAATACCCAACGGAACTAAATTTCCATAAAGGAGTAGGAAAAAGTTTTAGCATTTTTTTTAAATTGCCTCAGATTGTAAATAAACACCAGTAGGAGTACAAACCACAGGCTGCTTCCTTAGCTACTTTGTAAGTATAACAACAGGAGTTTCCAGCTGAAGGGAAGTTGATAACAAATAATAAGGGGAGACCAGTTGGAAAACTACCACCACTTAATTCAGCCAGAGACCTAGGATTGTAAATCTGATCAGCAGAATTTATTTTTTTTACGGGGAAACTGACCCGGTGCTTACTTGGTTCTAATATGTCATCTGCACAAAAGATAACATGTAATAATAAGGTTTTAGAATTTCTATCCTAGAGGGTCACCTCAGCTACTCTGCATATTTTTCTCTTGTATGCAGACCAGTTACTACTGTCTGGGAAATAATCATTAGAGCTCTGTGCAGATACAAAATTGGTATCTGCATCTGCAAAAATGATCCGTGGGTATCTGCAAATTTTCAGGTATCTGTGGATTTGCGGGTCTCTGATAATCTTCTCCCACCCTCCAAAGAAATGTCTGTGGTTGTAATCACTGCAGTTACACAGCTCAAAAATCCTGCACTGCTTTGAAAGTTTACCCCTTATGGTTAAAACTCAACTTACAGAGTGCAGAAAAGTTTTAATTTAACCTATTAGCACTTGAGGTCAAGGCTTAAGTGTCTTCTCTAGATGTGCAAGCATAATTCTCCATGTTTCTGGGAGTTACGCCATATGTTGAAAGGAGATTAGACTCTTAAGATGCTAATGCGGCTTGGGAAAGTGCTCACAAGCAAGAGAGTCTGGCTCCTGGTGTGTGAATAACTCGCTTCAAATTGCAATTTCACAATTGAAGGCACTTAGCAAATTTTCATTTATGCATCTTTAATATTTAACTGACACAATCCATCTCCGTAAAATTGCAGACAACAGGTCTTCACTCTGGCTACTTTTCCTTGTCCATTGTGAGTGTCTTGGCTCTATACTGTTGATTGTATGGTTGCAGTAAATACACATTATTCCTTCCTTCCTTTATACAGACATTGGTTCATTGGTGGGTGGGTGGGGAAATTGGGAGTAGCTAGAGTGGGAAATCAAATCCTAATCCCCTGCTCCTGAATTGAATGGAGTCAGTCTTTCTCAACCCTCTCCAGCCAGTCAAATCTTTCCTTTTCCGATTTTCTTCCTCACCTGGAGGGAGCTTCATCCCACAGTGCTAAAACGATAGTGCTTCTATTCAGTGTCTGTATAAATAAACGGAAAAATCTGTTCACAACATTCCACACTACCGAGTATCCAGCTCTTACTGCTAACCCATTGCTGTTCAAATTTTATAATTGCATAAGAAATTAAACCTGTGTTGTGATACGTACTTTGTGTCTCTTTTTTCATTTGCTACATGAAAATGGGGCCCGTTTAGCTCTAGATGACTTTGTACAAAAGAGAAGAGCACTAGTTCTGCCAGAGCTGTAGCTGATAAAGCTACAGCCAACACTGCCATGTACGTGCTGTCAAGGGACACCATCAGTGTTCGTTCTACCTTTTGGAAGCATTGCAAAGATCATTGTGAAACAGTGCAAGGACAGCTGGCAACTTTCATCTCCTGGTAGGGTTGCCAACTTTCTACTTAAGCGAAACCAAACACCCTTGTCCTGTCCCTTCTCCAAAGCAACCCCTCTTCCTGTCACTCCATCCTCCTCCCTTTGTTACTTGCCTGCTCTACCATCACTCAGTCATTTTCCCTCAGGGTTGGCGTGAGAGCTCTGGGTAGGGCCAGAAATGACATCATAAAGGTTCAGGAGGCAGCTCTGGGCTAAGGGAGTGGGTTGAAATGTGAAGGGGGTGGAGAGCTCTAGGATTGCACCGGAGGTGAAGATTGTAGGATGTAGGAGGGGGCTCCACGCGGGGGGGGGAGGATCCGGAGGGTTCAGAGTGTGGGATAGGTCTCCAGATGGAGGCAGGAGGTTGGTGTGTGGAAGGGAGTACAGTCTTTAGCCTGGCAGTATGGGTTTGGAATGGGGCCAGAAGTGAGGGGCTCAGGGTACAGGAAGGAACTCTGGGCTGGTGCAGGGAGGTGGGAGGGCATAGAGTGGGTGGCGATAAAGGGGTTTTGGGAATAGGAAGGTGCTTTAGGCTGGGACCAAGGAGATTGGATGGCGGGATGAGGATCAGGGCTGGAGCAGGATGTTGAGGAGTGGGGAGATGAGGCTCTGGCTGGGGTTGCAAGTTCTGAGATGGGGATGAGGGCTTTGAGGGGCAGGAAGGTGCTGTGGCCTGGGCTTAGGAGGAGGGTAGGGATGTTAAGCGGGTAGAATTTTTATCGGCTACACGATTATTTGATAAGGGAAGTTAAAGCTCCCAGCTCAGGTCGGGTCCGGGCGCGCAGTGTAAATGTAGTAGAAGCCGGGCAGCCTTCCCACCCGTCTCCTCCTGTGTTTTAAATGCAGAGCCACAGTGGGGATAGGTCCTCTGCTGTCACTCTGCATTTAGATGAACGTAGTGGACAGCAAAAACTTCTCAGTTAATTCAGCCAGAGACCTAGGATTGACTACTCTGACATCCCTAGAGGAGGGAGGGGCATCACGGCTAGAGCAGAGGGTTGGAGTGGGGGAGTGGCTCAGGAGGAGCTTAGACTCCCGATGGTGCTTATCCCAAGCAGCTCCCAGAAGCAGCAGCACCTCCCCTCTCCAGCTCCGACACGGACGGGCAGCTCTGCACACTGCCCTGTCTGTAGGTAGTGCCCCGGCAACTTCCATTGGCTGTAGTTCTCAGCCAATGAGAGCTGCAGAACTGACATTTGGGGATTGGGGGCAGTGTGTGTTGCTCCCTGACTGCCCCTACACTATTCATGCCTGGCTGGGCTGCCAGGATGGACCTGTTTGTCTGGGGACATGGTGCCACGTGGGAAGGTATGCAGTCACACACCCTCTCACCAGATTTCTGCCAGGGTTCACACCGCAATGTGGCCAGCAGTAGCCTTTCCTCACGGCATGGTAGGGAAGAGATGGGAGCTGCTTCCAGCAGCAGGGGAAGAGGAGGAAGGGAATGTGTCTTCAGGGCTTACCTCTTCTCTCTCGCTCCCTTCTCCCCCCCACCCCATTGGAAGCAGCTTCTCCTATCTGGCCCACACTGGGTTGGAAGGCAGCTAATGTGTCTGCTGCTGGGCCCCCACCTAACCCAGCTGCCTCTGGCTGTTGCAGGGACAGGAAGGGGTTAAGCCCTAAGGACGCACTCTGCACCAGGAAACCTCATTGCAAGGGCTTTAGGATGTGGGAGGCAGCACATGAAGAGGGTGTTACGCTGCTGCCCTGGGGGCTGCGGTGGAGCCTGCAGCATTGGGGCACAAACAGGCCAGAAATCGCTTTCTGCCTGTCGTCCCAGAGCTGGGCTGAGAGCCTTCCCCTGCCAACACGGTGTGAGGCTTTGGGATGTGCTGGGCTCAGCTCCTCCGGGCGCTGCTGAAAGGTCTTGGGCTTTCCTGTGGCGCTGGCCCAGCCAAGGTAGCAGGGGAAGGAAGGAGCCTCCAACTAAGGCCTGGTTCCCTGCATAGCAGTGGGAATGGGACCTGTCCCACCAGCGTGGGGATATGAACGAGCAATAGGGCTGGGGAGAAAAGGGGCAAAGCAGGGAAAGGACAGTGAGGGGCAGAGTCGCATTATGACTTTTGTGGGCCCTAGGCACTTTTGCCTTCATGGGCCCCTCCCACCATAATATCAATATTAAAAATTATTTTTGATATAACTTTAAATACTTCAACTTTTTTTTTTCTGTTTAGGCAAAATTTAATAGAGTTTGTGGGCCCTAAAAGTTTCATTTTTTTTTCTGACGTGAGAAAAAAATTAAAACATTTTCTTCGACCCTAAAAGTTCTTTTTTTTTCTTCTGATTTTAAAAGAAATTAAAACATTGTCGTGGGCTCCTAAGAGTATCGTGGGCCCTAGGCACTGTGCCTAATGGATAAGTCGGCCCTGGTGAAGGGAAGCACGTGAAGGGCTGATAGGCGGGCAGCACAGGTGACACACAACTGGCTAGTGCCTGCCTGCATTTGTCAGCCATCACAGCTTGCAGTGTGCAGCCGGCCAGAAACTAAGCGGGGGACAGGATCCTGCTGGCTGAGTCCTAGCGCAGAGCAGGTGCTGTGTGGACAGACCAGAACGGGGAGTGGCTGGCCATGTGCCAACAGCCTTGCACACTCCCCCTGATTGTCGGCCACTGGATCCCCTCTCCCCTGCTCATGCACCACAGATGGGCAGGCACCTGGCAAGCAGGGATCTGGCCAGTAGCAGGACCCACCAGCCTTCATCAGGGGAAGACAGAAAATATGGGACAATTTTTCTGGTTTTAAGAAAGTCTGGATGCTTACAGCAGGGCTTAAATACAGAATTGTCCCTTTAAAAACAGGCCATCTGGTCACCCTGCCCTAGCTTCCCTCATCAAGAAGAGTCTGGCAGGGATGGGGGGGGGGAGAAGAACGAGTTTGCCTGACACTCACTGCCAGCTCAGTGCAGGGTTTGATGGTGAGACATCCTCCGGACCAATCGTCTGCTCCCCTCCCTGATTCTAAACAGAGGCTTCTTGTAAGGCACGACAAGAGAAACCAGGGGAAGGTAGCTTTCTATCTCGCTTTAGCAATCTGCAAGGAGAAGCTTTCAGCCAAACATGTGTCGATGCTGGATTCTGTCCATTTTAATAGACAAACATTGTTCTTTTAGAGAGTCCTAATTATGTGCAATCGTCTTCCACCCACACCAAAATCCTCTGGCTAGTCCAGTCCATAGGGAAAGCTAGAAATAAGAACACCGGATACAATAGTTTTAAACAGAAGTGACTTCTCTAAGGCATTCTGTCCGGGTGGACTGAAGCATGTTACATTGTTTTTCCTGTGTGCAGTATTTCAGAGGTTCACTGGAGCAATCTCTATGCTTTCAACATTGGCGTGATGTGCTAAGAAAAACAAAGGATGTTGTCCTTCAAGTATCAAACCCCTGGGCAGCACGTAAAACTGTTTTCACACTAGGTATGCGTCCAGGAGGTTGGTTGGAAGGCTGAAGACACCTTAGTGGCACAAAGCTATCCATTTTTAACAACAGCCTCACCGGGGCTCTTCTCAATGTATTGTTTTTTTAATTTTGTTTTGTGTGTTCTTTTTGCAGGCCACTTTTCTACTTTCTCATTCTCTCTCTACCACTACTTTCTTTCCTTTCCCCATCCATCCCACCTTCCCCCAAAAAAACCAACACACCCAAAATTGCAAGAAAGCAAGTCACTGTGTATATATTTTAGAGACATTCTTGTGCAGAAGCATATTCAGCAGCCAGGGAAGGATTACTTTTAAATAAATTAAGCTCTTTAAGTAATTCCATTGAAGTCATTGGCTTTGCACCTGTTTAAGACATTACTGACTCTGGCCTATTAAATACGAATTCCCCAGGGAAGAAGATGAGACTATTTCAGTCTCCGATTTTCTTTATCAAAATGAACAAACTTCAAACCCATTGTCTTTGTAAGTACATTTTATTTGCTGCACGCTGCCATTAGCCTTTAATTTTCTCACCTTGAACGGTCTCTAGGCAGACCTGTAACTTTCATGAGGGAATTAAAACTTGGAAGGTTCTTCCCCCCACCCCCAACCCTCTCCCCCCATTGTAGTTTTTAGCTTTTGATTCTGTTCCTTAATGCCTGAATTTGTACTTGCCTGAGTCTTAGGACTCCAGAGTTCAGGATGAAATCTGTTCAGGGCAATACAACTGCTGCGGTAGTAAATTAGTCCCATTATACAGACTGTACTACAACTGTGAAGAGACTGTTCTTGGGGAATTAGGGGATAGGCCGTAAGGATGTGTCTATACTGCACTGTTATTTCGTGATAACTAGCGTTATTTTGAAATAATGTGAGCGACTACACAGCTATTCCGTTATTTTGAAAATATTTTGAAATAACGGATGGCTTGTTCTGAAATGTGTAAACCTCATTCTACAACAAATAATGCCTGTTCCAAAATAGCTATTTCAAAATAAGGCGGGTGTAGACACTCCACGGCTGCTATTTCGAAATAGCCCTTTACCGAGGCCATTCTAAGTTATTCCTCCCTAGTGCCTCCTGGGGCTCTAAATCGAGATAGCTTCTTTAGAAATAGCACGTCTACACTACAGGGAAGCTGCAAAATTAGTCTGAGGCAGGCTTCCCTAATGTAGACGTGCTATTTCAGAATAACTATTCTGGAATAGCTTATTTTGAAATAATTGTGCAGTGTAGATGTATCCTATCAGTGAGGTGCATATTAAACAGTAGGTAGACTATAGATATGGAAGATGGTCCCCGTCTTATAAATGCTCTGACCTAAGAAACCTCTCCCAGTGCAACATAACTCTCCCATCACATTTCACAGTATGATGATAAAAATGGCGGGTGCTAGATGAATGTTGGGCACGGGTAAGCCTCATGCCTCCTCCTCTTTTCAGATGTCGGTGCTGAGGTTCAGAGCATGTATCGATATTGGGATATCTTCCCTATAGACATAGATCCTTTTTGATGAATGTTGTTCTGAGCAGTAGTAGGGTATAGTGCAGGAATAGTCAACAGTATCACGAGCTGAATCCAGACCCTGGGTACTAAGGATCTGACTGTGAAATCTTTTATTTTTATCACGATTTTTATTTTTTCCCCCCAGAGTCTGGACTATGACTGTAAATTGGCCAAGAACATTTGCATCTTGAAAAAAATAATGGATTACCCCTGGAGTAGTGCTCTTGTCATCTTTTCCATACTAGATGCCGAAATGACACCCCTGGCCTCTATCAGGGCTGGTACCCTCTGCACACACAGTTCTGTGGCCAAGTTTTGGAGAGAAATTCTGCCAGGCATGGAGCACAGATTCCTTCAGCTAATTTCTTGGAGTAATGTGAATGAAATGGGCTTCTAGGCTCCCCACTTCTTCGTGTATTTCATACACACACATTACTAATTGTTTTAGCATCTTTTTCTGTTTTACAGGTAAGTTTGTAAGAGTATCAAGGTGCCTTATATTCATTGATTTTTAAGACTAGGGAGTCATCTAGGCTGAGCTCCTGCATGACACCGGCCACAGAATTTCGCCAGTGATTGTGTTATGGATGCCAGTGAGATTGCAAACTTGTGCTTTGATTCAGTCATCTTTATTCATTTGAAAAATCTCACTGAAGTCAATGGAATGGTATCCCCTAAAAAACAACAAATGGGCCTGCAGCACCTTAGAGACTAACAAAAAATGTTGATGGTATCACGCACTTTTGTGGGCACAGCCCACTTCTTCAGATGAATGGAGTAAAGGTCCAGGTTACAAGTAATTGTCAGAGAAAGAGAGGGGATGAGGAGGGAAAGATAAAGGGGAAAATCTTGTCAATTAGAGTGCCCATGCTAATGAGGTTAATATAGTGGGCTGTAAGTACCAAACAAACATGAACATAAGAACAGCTGTACTGGGTCAGTATCATCTAGCCCAGTATCCTGTCTACCGACAGTGGCCAGCACCAGGTGCCCCAGAGAGGGTGGACCGAAGACAATGATCAAGCGATTTATCTCCTGCCATCTCTCTCCAGCCTCTGACAAACAGAGGCCAAGGACACCATTTTATCCCTTGGCTAATAGCCTTTTATGGACCTAACCTAACATGGCGATGAAGCTGCCTGGATGAAGTAAAAGCAGCTGGCTTAACGTGGGATCAAATCAAGACTATCGCTAAGGCTCACAAGAGATGGAGAAGGCCTGTGGAGGCCCTTTGCTCCATTAGGAGCCCAAAGGACAAATAGATAGATAGATAGAAGTACCTGGTGCTTAGCTTTTGATATCATTAGAGTGTGGAATGTAGGGGTCTATCCAGTTCAGGTCTTTGTTCAAACCTTGATTGCAGGTGTTCTAATTTGTAAATGAAACCAAGGTCCACACCTTCTCTCTCCAGCTGTTTTTTGAAATTGCTTTTTAATATGGTCACTTTAAAATCCATTAGTGAGTGCCTGGGCAAGTTAAAATGTTGCCCAACAGGTTTCTGCATGTTACCATTTCGAATGTCTGATTTGTGTCCATTAATCCTTTGTCGTAGAGACTGTCCAGTTTGGCCAATATAAGACAGAGTCGCATGGTTGTGCAGTTACACTGTAGTTTCTGGTTCCTTTTCTCTGTCCCATCGCTGCATGCTAACCCTTCCAACAGTGTGATACAACATAAGGGAGCTGACTGCTGTTTAAAGATGAAAAATAGAGTCCTGTATGGATACAAAATTTGTATCCGTAGCCACACCCACATCTGCAAAAATGAGCCAGGGATATCTGCATGCACAGCCACAGATATGGATATCTGCAGCTATAAAGCGGATATCCACAAATTTGCAGTGCTCTAGTTAAAAATTATTAAACCTAAGCTGGGTGGAGATCACTTCAGCGTCTGCAGTGACCCGGATCTGACAATTCTGGCCTGCTCCTTTCAGCTTTGGTTTTCCTAGTGGAGCGGCGTACTTTGTTGGGTATATGACTGGAACATGGCAGCATTAGGGCATAAGATTTGAAGGAGAAATTAAAAAAACATGACAGCAAAGCAAACAGTCCATACCCGAAACTGAAGAACAGCCTTTCACAGCAGATGAAACAGAAAGGGAAATCAAAACATTGAAAACAACCTCTGGGCTTAATATTGCCTCTGAATTTCTGAAGAACCTGGGGAAAACTAGCAGATGATGTCAAGCCAACTTCCAGTCTAGATTTCTTGTTTGCAGTGTTGTAGTCGTGTTGGTCCCAGGGTTTTAGAGAGATGGGAATCTAGTAAAAGACATTACCTCACCCACCTCGTCTTTCTATCTAGAGTTGTACAGGAGAATAGAATACCTAAGAGCTGGCACAGAGCATAAGTAAAGTTTTGCCAAAACCTAAGATTGCTGACTTGCAACAACTCCCCATCTCTTTGATATGCTGCATGTACAAATTACTTCAAAGAACTGGCCCTACAGTTGATAACTTGAGTATTCATCAAGCAAGCTTCAGACCGAACTGCCACAGTATCTGTAATCGCATGCTAGCAATCACCACTAACATCAAAATGGCCTCCCTCCTAGGCAGAAGCCAGGCTCAATATTCTCAGATCTTACTACTGCATAGGATACAACCCGGTATACGGGTCTACTGTAAAGACTGTTGTTGGTCCACGAAAGTGGGTTATATGGCTATGGAGCTGACTGGCTGCCTCTTCCAAATTTCACATGGTCATAAAAGCTAGCTCCTGGAGGTCCCGAAACAGCAACCCCAGCAGGGCTTCCATTCTGGGCACTGACACTTTTCACCCTCTTTACAAAGGACCTTCCCATCACCACTACCAAACATCTTATCTATGCAGACATCATCCGCTTGGCAATATAAGACCAGGATTTTGGTAGCCTAGAAGAAGTCTTGGCTGCCGACATGAAAGAGGTAGCCCACTATTGTAAAAGAGAGAGACTTGCACCCTGATACCAAAAAGACGTTTCCAGCTGCTTCAATCTATATTTTACAAAGGTCAACAACCAGATCAACATCTTCCTGAATGGATGCAGGCTAGACCATGACCCAAATCTTGTGCATCTAGTTGTTATTCTGGACTGTGCCTTGATTTTCAAGGAACTCCTTACAAAGACCCTTACTGAAAACAAAGAGAATAAACCACCTTATCAATGAACAAGCTGGTTTTACCTGAGGACTTAATGTGCAGACACTAGGGCCTTGTCTATACTTACCTGGAAGGTCAAATTAAAATATGCAGCTCCAGCAATGTCAATTGCGTAGCTAGAGTCGATGTACCTGAATTCGACCTTTGGTGCCATCTCCACAGCAGGAGGTCAACGGGAACAAACACTCCTGTTGATTTCCCTTACTCCTTGTGAATCGAGGAGTACTGGCATTGATGGAGGTGACCTCAGCATTTGATTTAATGGGTCTTTACTAGACCCACTAAATCAAACTCTGGAAGATCGACCGCTGCAACTGTCAATCTTCTCAGTAGTGAAGACATAGCCTAAGGCTTTGTTTATACTCAGAGACACTGACAGCCTCTGAAGACCCCTGGTTAAGGTGGGGGGCAGTTCTGCACTCCTGGAAGGGGCAGGGTTGGGGTAGCCAGCCCTCAGAGCCACCCGGAGCATGCTGCACAGTGTTCTAGGTGGCAATTTAAAGTGCCTGGGCCCTTTTGAATCAACTTAGGGAAATTATCCCCTTTGCATTCTCCTATGGGCCAGCCTCTCTACCCTGGCAATTGAGCGACAAAATTTTCATCGTTCAGCGGTGCTACCGTTATCCTCAGAAAGACAAAAGTTTTGTCACAAAGGGTGTGTCTAGACTACAGGGTTTTGTCAACAAAAGTGGACTTTTGTCGACAAAACTATACCTGCATCCACACTGCCTTTGAGTTATGTCGACGTATGTAAACCTCATTCTACGAGGAATAACGCCTTTTGTTGACAGAGTTCTGTCCATATAAGGCATTATTGCATCTACACTGTCCTTTGCGTCCACACTGTTATGTCGACAAAGCGGCTTGCTTTGTCGACAGAACTGGATGTAGTCTAGATGCTCTTTGTCGACAGAAGCTTTGTCGACGGTATCTGTCAACAAAACTTCTGTCGACAAAACCCTGTAGTCTAGACGTACCCAGAAAGTGCCAGTGTGACCAGTGTTTTGTCAGCGGAGTGCTCTCCTGTCAACAACACTAACACCACTTTGGGGAGGGGGGTAGAAGTATTAGTGACCAAACAGCGGCTGCATGCCTGACTTTTAGCAACAAGCTTGTGCAGACACAGCCTTCTCACTAAAAGCTGCATCATGTAGACATAGCCTAAGAAGCTCTGGGCTTGCCTCATGTTGTTCTATGGCAGATTATTGTGGCTCAGCTCTTTTCACACCCGACTAGTAGATAGTCAAATGAATGAAACCCTGGGTCTTATAAGAGACACCACAAGACCAACTGACCTGCTCTGACCACAAGTCCTGTCCAACATCACCCCTCCTGACATCAGGCAGCAAGTCACCTTACAGGATCTGCCCCTGTAGGTGCAAGACTTGCTACAACCCCTTGTGTTTGAAGAGGCGTTTGATCCAGTGAGCTACCGCGTCTGCTCCAGGCACCCTGTTTGGTCTGTTCCCCTGAGGAATCTACCTGATATGACTTCTAGGCGGTGCACTAGGTGGCAAGAACAAGCCACCAACACAGGCCTTGGCTATCTCATGACAGGTCCAGCCCCCTGGTTGTGACTCACCACCCCATCTTTACTCAACGCTCAATTGCTGGGGCATGATCAGACAAGCAGCTAATGATTGTAAGGGAGCCTCTGCGAAATCCCTCTTTGGCAATATGGCCTGTTTGATGTAGGCCACATGCTTGCAGGCTGCACTTATTGACCAGGCCTGCCTGGTTGCCTCATGGACTTGCCCCAGCTAGTGAATGATGCAGACACTTGACTCTCTGTGTAGATGCAATTGCTATGTGTATAACAGGAGAGAGAAGTAGCCACTTTGATGAAAGAAGGACTTAGGAAAATAGCCCCAGAATGGAGGACAAGTTACCTGCTCGCTGCTGGTTGTAGGGCTGGCTATCTCGGCGGCGTGAAGCTTGCAGTGCTAGTAGGCAGTAGCTATCTTTAATCATCGCTGTGCCTATTATTTGTCCAAAGTGATGGTGAAAGACAATGTAACCTGATTCAAAAGACTTTCCTGGGGTCTTGGAGAGGGGAGTCTGGTGGATGTAGATAGAAAGGGAGTTTCATAGGCAGGCACCCTTGAACCATGGAGGCGTTCTCTTAAAGCTGACCTGTAAAAATGGGGAGGGCTGAAAATAAGGCCAACCAGGCTGAGTTAACCAATCGGAGAGTGGTAGTCAGATTGACTTTGGGCTGGGATTAGGAGGAGCTCTCTACTCACCAGTGGTTGGGGTAGGACGCAGTGTTCCCTCCAAGCTCCCCCACAGCACAGCTGATTAATCAGTCCCGCCCAGTCAGAGGCTCTGTGCAAGGAGCAGACTGACTGGGCGGGACGATTAATCAGCTGTGAAAGTGTGTTGCCACACGGCTTAAAGGAAACACTGGGAGGAGAGTGGCAAAAACCCTCTTTTCGTTTCATTATTTCTATTCTAACTGCACCAAATAGGTACAAAATAAAGGAGCCTAGCATACTGTGACAGACAGACAAGGTTGGTGAAGTAGCATCTTTTATTGAACCAACTTTTGTGAACGAGTGGTCCTGTGGCGAGGGTGTGTCTAGACTATAGGGTTTTTTTGAAAAAAAGTGGCCTTTAAAAAAAAAAAAAAAAAAAAAAGTCCCCTGTGTCTAGACTGCCACCAAGTTCTGTGGAAATAAAATTGAAAGAACACGGTGGTTTTTTGACGGTGGTAAACTTCGTTTCACGAGGAAGAACGCCTTTTTTCGAAAGTGCTCTTTCGAAAAAAGGCATTCTTGAACGCAAACAGGGCTTTTTCGAAAGAGAGCATCCGGACTGTCTGAGTGCTCTCTTTCGAAAAAGTGGCTTGCTTTTTCGAAAGTACTGGATTGTAGGCTAGACACTCTTTTTCGAAAGAAGCTTGCAGTCTAGACATAGCCTCAGAGACTAACAAAAATATATAAGATTGTGAGCTTTTGTGGGTGGAAATAACAGAATTCAAGAAATATCTAACAGCGAAAGAAGTACTTGTCAATTGTTGGACCCATGTTAAGGAAGCTAATTAAGTGGGCTGGATGCATCCAATACATAGCTTTTGTTATGAAAAAGTGTGTGTGAAAGGCGGGGGGAAATCTCTCACTTACGTTAGTGAGAGAGACACGCTTTTGAGTTTGCACAGCTCACCCACTTTGTCTCTCTGGGTATGTCTACACTACCCCGCTAGTTCGAACTAGCGGGGTAATGTATGCATACCGAACGTGCAAATGAAGCCCGGGATTTGAATTTCCCGGGCTTTATTTGCATAAGCGGGGAGCCGCCATTTTTAAATCCCCGCTGGTTCGAACCCCGTGTAGCGCGGCTACACGGGGCTCGAACTAGGTAGTTCGGACTAGGTTCCTATTCCGAACTATCGGTACACCTCGTGGAACTAGCGGGGTAGTGTAGACATACCCTCTGATATCCTGAGACTGGTATGGCTACAACAACATTGCCTTCAACAACCTAATATAACATAAGCTATGTCTACACTGGCAATTGAAGGACAAAACTTTGGTTTGGAGGTGCTAAACTACACACATGCATACCCCAAAAGGCAAGTTTTGTTCCAGCATGTGCCAGCTTGAACAGCGTGTTGTCGGCAGGAGAGCAAACACCACTCGTGGAAGGTGGAAGTATTTTGTCTGCAAAAGAGCTGACAAACAGCTTTAACGCTGCCTGACTTTTAGCGACATAGCTCTGTCGACAAAAGCTGTGTAGCGTGACAAAGCCTGAGTCAAGCAAGAGAAGCCCCTAATGAAGCATGCACATCTAGTACCTGAATAAGACACGTCGATCACTAGAAAACTTTATGCCAGATTGTTAATGATGAGCTATTGGTTAGTCTGACTCCTGGCTAGCAATTCGCTGTCCGGACAGTAGGTGGTACAACACTCCTGATCAAAAACAATTGCAGCCTGGCAAAAGGGCTTTCACTGGGAAGAACTCGCTGCCTGCCACTGAGACTGAGGCCTGTGAGAGAAGGCAAGGGAAGGGAGCAGTGGCCCCATAGGAGCAAAGAGCAGCTTTGCCAAGGGTGATGCTGAGAGAGAACCCCAAAGTGCTATTTCTGGCACGGCGGGAGGAAAACGTCTCACTTTCTCTTGTCATTAAGGAACATAAATCTGGAACCAGACCCACTGACGGGGGTAAAGAGGGTAGTTGCCCCAATTCCCTACTGCAGCAGCCAGAGTGCCAGCCCCTTTAAATCACCTCTGGAGTGCTGTGCTGTGTGCTCTGCATGGCTCTGAGGGCAGGGGCAGGGCTGACTGCCCTGGCCCCACCCCTTCCACCCAAGACCCCACCCCTTCTGGAGTGCAGGGCCAGGGCCCCATATTCACCTGGCCTAGGGGCCTGTGAAAGCTGTCGGTTCTTCTGCTTGGGACCTGCTGCGGTCTGTGGCAGACGATATGGCAGAGTGCAGTATTGCAGGCACTGAAGGCCTCGCTTTCCGCCGGTGTAACTCCACCGTCCTCAATAGAGCCTTGCCAGCAAAGATTCTGACCCTCTCTCTTGCCGTCATTATGTTACCGGCTCATCTTCCTGTGCCTGTTTCCAAAACTGGAGCCATTCCACCCTGCAAGAGGGAGCTTTGAAATTCATACAGGGACTTTGGGTGGAGCCCTGTCCATATTGTAAAAAGGGAGCTGTGACATTGGCATCAGCAAGCCCAGGACTTTACCCTATCACAGCACAAGGCAGCATTTACTGCTTAGTAGCATTAGGTGCATATCCTTTGCTGTTTGAGGCGGACAGCCATATCACTGCATGCTTGCATCTGAGCTGAGCGCTGACTCCCTGCCTGAGGCAGTGTAGATAACACCTGGCTTGTGTCTAGCACTCTCCAATCCTAGATCTCAAAGTGCTTTACCATGGGGGTCAGTTTGGTAACCCCCAGTTTATCAAATGGGGAAACTGAGGCACAGAGAGGGGAAGTGACTTGCCCAAGATCAACCAACAGGCCAGATCCAGGAATAAAAGCCAAGTCTCATGTGTTGCAGTGACTCTACCCTCATGGTGTCCAACCAGTTCTGAAGTAGTAACCACTATGTCTATAATGGCGACCACTATAGCGAGCTAGCCACATTATTCAAGCCAACTAGCCACATTCAACTGGCCAAATAGCTCTAGTGGCTAGTGTGTTGGACACCATGGCTTACCCCCTAGATGTGGATGAAGGCACTTTGTAGCCCCACTCTGAGGAGCTACAGCAAATACCAGCAATTAAGTATGATTGCGTGTGTGATGTGCCGCAGGGTACAATCTGGACTGACATCTGTGTCCCCTCAAATCTCCAGTCGGGGAGGGGGGGTTTAAACTGCTTTGTTGGAAGAGCAACTGCTCTTGGTCCTGCTCACACACAGCTTCTCACATGTAAAATCTCTCTCAGCCAAATTTTATGATTGCTCTGTCCTCGTGAATTACATATAGTGAGACATCAGCAACTTCCCAGTCCCAGACCTTCCCACCAGAATTGTGTATCTTCTACTGTCCAGCACTCTCCTGGTCATAGAACGTCCGCCATCTCATCAATGGAAAACGATTTACACACATCCCGTTGTCTCAAGTGGAGGTGCCCAACCTTTCAAACACAAATTGGTTTAGACAAAACAATAAAACAAGTGCATTCACTTCAGAAAGATGGATTTTTAAGTGATTATACGTATAGGATCAGAAAAGTCAGAACTGGTTACAAAGAAAATAAAAGATAAAACACAGAATATCTATGGCTGGAAGACACCAGACCAGGCTGCTGTTTTTTCAGGTGTTTTTGCTGCTGTCAGCAGAGAGGAGTAGAATAGAGAGGTGTGGAGGAGAGGAGTAATTTGTCTTGTGCCTGTTCTCCATTCTTATGCCATTCTCCCTTCTTTGAGGACTATCTCCCGGGCACCCACAAATTTGGGACACCGCTGGGACTTAATGTCCACCTATTCACCTCTTTCGATCCCTGTTCTGGGGCTCTACTTCCTCCAGAGAGGCTCTAGTTAACAAAAAGTGAAAAAACGCACCAGACGTATTAGCAGAGCCCGTGAAAAAGCCATGCAAGTGGTAATGAAGCCATTGAACAGGCATTGGCCAATCCCTGTCAGTTCACAAGACTTTGGTTTAAAATTTGTTTTAAAAATATTTCATTAGTGTGTTGCTAAAGATTATAAAACCACATCTCTAAAAATCATTGTAGCCCCGGCTGCCATCGGGGCAGGGAGGCAGTTTAATAGTACTGCGTAGGGCCCCATAAATTCTAAGGACCCGCCTGCACTAGGCTTCAGACAACAGCCAGTCTGTTTACACAGGAACCACATACACCCCCCCCCCCCCCCACACACACACACACACTCTACCCTCCAGTATCCCTGTTAATCTGTGACTTTAAAAACAACAGGTAGTCCTGTGGCGCCTTAGCGACTAACAAAAACATTGTGCTCTTGTCAGTATGTAAAGTTCTTCTTCACACCTTTCTTCCTGCTTACCTGGCTGATTGTCCAATTGATTTTGTTGATGCCTGGCTAAAGGGTTGGTTTGTCTTTTGTTCCTGAGGAGCAGGTTTGTGCCTGCTTTTCTCAGCTTGAATCATGTTCAGCAAGGTGATGCAGAAGAATCTCAGAACTTAAGGATACACATTTTCTCAGGAAGACAAATGTTTGACAGATTGAGCGTTCAAAGGATGCACCATAGATGTGTAGAAAGGATGAATACCGGGGTGCAGTCTGTCACACTGTGAGGTGTACATGAACATAAGAACGGCCATATTGGGTCAGACCAAAGGTCCATCTGTCCGAGTATCCTGTCTGCTGATAGTGACCAATGCCAGGTTCCCCCGAGGGAGTGAACGGAACAGGTAATGTTCAAGCGATCTCTCTCCTGCCATCCATCTCCACCCTCTGACAAACAGAGGCTAGGGACACCATTCCTTACCCATCTTGGCCAATAGCCATTAATGGACTTAACCTCCATGAATTTATCTGTTCTCTTTTAAACCCTGTTATAGTCCTCGCCTTCACAACCTCCTCAGGCAAGGAGTTCCACAGGTTGACTGTGCGCTGTGTGAAGAAGAACTTCCTTTTATTTGTTTTAAATCTGCTGCCCATTAGTTTCATTTGGTGGCCCCTGGTTCTTATTTTATGGGAATAAGTAAATAACTTTTCCTTATTCACTTTCTCCACACCACTCATGATTTTATAGACCTCTATCATATCACATTAAAGGCTGAATACAGATATGAGGCTTTAGCCTCAGTAAGGAGCCATAATGGTTCATTCCCACTATAGATGGACAAGGGCATGTAGTGCCAGTACAGCCCCAAAGAGGGCCCCCTTTGTCAAAGCCGGAACTACTCATGATAGACGCTAGGAGTTTGGCGCCTACCCAAAACTGACAAAAACACGGTGTTTATGACGTCTGCCAGCGGAGGGTGAGGCTGCTTATATGAGACAGGCTGGTAATTTAGCATCTCTGGCAGGCGGCAACCTGTGTCCTTTAAAAAAAGAAAAGAATAAGGGATAACTCACCTGTTCTGCTGTGTGAGACCCCTTTCCGAGGCACAGTGGGGCATGGATATAGAGGTAGGGAGGAGTGTGTTCTCATGACAAAAGCACAGGCCTTGGATTGTGTGTTTACAGCACCTACTACAATGGGGACCCTAGTGCTTTGGCAATGAAAACATTGACAAATAACCAGCATTCCCTTCCCAGGTCTGCCTTTGACTAGCTGCATGAGAGGGAGCTAGTGGATTGCCTCTCTCTGCCCTGTTTCACCCATCTGTAAAATGGAGATAACGCCTGCTCCGCCGGCATTTCTTAATGTATCTCACGCTTCATGTCTTGGAGGGAAGGGGCTCAGATACAGCAGGGAAGAGCCTTGATATAAATTCATGTATTCCCAAGTTGGCCACGTGACATATTTTGCTCAGCAGCATCAGTCTCCATTGTGTCCTCCAGGTTTCACCATCCTGCTACCAAGCATCCTTGTGGGGGATTCAGAGCATCCTACCCCTGTGTCCAGTTCATCTTTCCATCTGGGCTGCTAGTGGCCCTCTCTTGCATCTTTAGCACCAGCTCGGTTTGCTGAGCTCACTCCGCGGAACGCTGCCGTAGCACTCAGAAGTCCCATGCAACGAAACTGGAGCCTGCCCCGGAGGAACAGTTCAGCCTTGTGCACCAAGGCCGGGCTGTCAGCTACAGCTCTGCCTTTGAAGGGCTCTGTGCAGCCAAGGAACAAAGCAAACGGTTCCTCTGGGCAGACAGTAAATAGAGCTAAATCACACTGAGCTGCTGTTCTCCTTTCTCCTAAAAGCAATTTTAAAATAAAGGGGGGCGAGGGACTAGCAAGACTGTACATTTCCATGTTCAAACCAGCCTTTCATGTGTCCCAGGGCGAAAGACGATTTGCATTTCAAGAGGTCAGTGTGTAATGATTTCTTTTCCTTTTGTTTCCATTTTCAATAAATTATTACAGCTCCTGCCTCCCTCTCTCTGATTCCCTGGCCAGCCCAAGAAGCTGGAGGGGGTTTTATTGGGAAGGAATCTAGAACCACATGTAGATGCAAACACTGCCAAGCACGCCAGCAAATGATAAAGAGGCGGCACCTTAGGCCATTGCGGAGCCTGCTTTCCTAAGAGGGACTTTTCACCAGCATCCTTGGTGTGGCATCAAGGGCCAGGTATGTGTAAAACCTAAACCGCTGCCTGCAGAAATGGCACCTGATAGTAAAGCACGTTCAGAACCCAACCTCTGTCTTCTAGCTTGTGTAAATGTAAGCGGGGGAATGGTCCTGCTCTTGAAGGGGACTTTCCTGGCTCCTACACTGCCCTGGTGAAATGGGCTAGTGAAAGGATCCCCGTGCCCGCGCCCACTTCTTTTACCCAAAGGCCTCCTTGACCTCAAGGGCTCCCCCTTCCATTCTCCGGTGTGGCAGAGTCCTCATAACCACAGCAAGGCTGGGGCCAGGATCCTTGGGGGATTCAACCCAGGCCCGTCCCTACCAATATGTGCAGTATGCAGCTGTATAGGGCACCAGGACATTTGGGGCACTGAATTGCCCCAATTCTGTGGTGCCCTAGACAGCTGCATATTGCGTATGGGGTGGAGGGCGGAGTGCTGGCTCAGACGGCCAGCCCCATCCTAGTGCCCCCCCCCCAGCCTGTGCCCAGCAAGATCATCCCTAGGAGAGCACAGAGCCTGGGACACCCCCCTGCTTTGCCCTTATTCTGCCCACGCTCCATCCCTTTCCCCACACTCCATCCCTGCTTCACCCTGCCCTAACTCCATTCCACCCCTTTCCCTCAAGCGATGCTCCCTGGGGGACTAACAGGGGGCTGGTGCCAGCAGCAGGGGCTGGGCCCAATGGTCCCTCTCATCTTTTCCATCCGTGTGCAGAAAAAAAAACGTTACGTGCACAGAGGTATGTGCAGAGGTGCACCCCTAGTGGAAGCAAACAACCTAGCTGTGTGCGCTGCTAATCTGCTGGGGGGGGGGGCATTTGAATCTCTGAACGGCCACACAAGCACCCAGCTTACAGGGACTACTGGTTGTTTCCTCCCAGTAGTGGGAGGCAGAGTGACCCAGCCCCAGCTGCGTTGCTCCGCTTCCTCTCACCAGTGAGTTCGGGGGGGGGCGGTTCCACGCTTTCCCCTAAGACGCTCCACCAAACCACACAGCTGAGGGAGTGGAGTGGGCTGTGGCTGGGTCGCTCCACTTCCCACCACCATGGGAGAGTACGAGATGGGCCCACACCCTGCTGCCCCCCTCCCCTGCTCCTGGCCTCTACAGCTCTTGCCCAGCTGGGCCCTGAGCAAGAATGTCTACACAGCGCCAAATTTTGAAATAAACCGCTATTCTGAAACATCACTTAATCCTCATGGAATGAGGTTTACAGGGACGTCAGAATAGCGAGCCCATTAGTTTGAAAGCTATTTCGAAATAATGGGCGCGTTGTCAAGACGCAGAATAGCTATTTTGAGATACCGGAAGTATCCCAAAATAGTGCCTCAGTATAGACGTTCCCTTACTGTAAAGTGCTTTTGCTTGGTCTGAAGGTGAGTTTAACCTTTAAATTAGATGTTTTTCTCTACATAGGAGATTTTCACATTCCTGTTTTTTCTTATGTGTCTTCATATACAATAACCATATCAGGCTCTCTTCATCCAGTTTTAGATTCACCTTTAAAAACTTTTTGTGATAATAAGCTTTTAATTCTAGTTATTTAATAAACTTTCTATCTAATCTGTCAATCACCCCATGTTCATATTCATATTCATAATAATGCACCAGTTATTAGAGGAATTTAATAACGGGAACATGTTAGCAGATGAAATTTCAAGACTTTGAAATAAGGCTATAAGGGCCATAGTAAATAATACCCCCAAACCATTATCCATTGCAAAGTATGTACAATTACAATTTTGTATAACCAATAGCCTTTAGCAAATTAATTTATTGTGTGTTACTGTGTTTTTAAAGAACCCCTTTATAAAAATGAAGCAAAGATTTGAAAGTGGTGCAAGTAAGAGATGGTGAAAGCAATAGAATGAAGCAGCATTTAAAGCCAATATAGAATCATAGAATCATAGACCTTAGAAGGCCATCAAGTCCAGCCCTCTACCCAAGGCAGGACCAATCAACACAGCCAGGGCTTTGTCAAGCCAGGACTTAAACACCTCTAGGGATGGAGACTCCACTACTTCCCTAGGTAACCCATTCCAGTGCTTCACCATTCTCCTAGTGAAATAGTTTTTTCTAATATCCAACCTGGACCTCTCCTACCGCAACTTGAGACCATTGTTCCTTGTTCTGCCATCCATCACCACTGTGAACAGCCTTTCCCCAGCCTCTTTGGAACCTCCCTTCAAGAAGCTGAAGGTTGCTATCAAATCCCCCCTCACTCTTCTCTTCTGCAGACTAAATAGACCCAATTCCCTCAGCTTCTCCTCGTAGGTCATATGCTCCAGCCCCCTAATCATTTTGGTTGCCCTCTGCTGGACCCTCTCCAATGCATCCACATCCTTCCTGTAATTGGGGGCCCAGAACTGGACACAATACTCCAGATGTGGCCTCACCAAAGCCGAGTAAAGAGGAATAATCATATCTCTGGATCGACTGGCAATGCTCCTCTTAATGCAACCTAATATGCCATTAGCCTTCTTGGCTACAAGGGCACACTGTTGACTCATGTCCAGCTTCTCATCCACTGTAACCCCCAGGTCCTTTTCTACAGAACTGCTACTTAGCCAGTTGGTCTACAGCCTGTAACAATGCTTGGGATTTTTCTGTCCCAAGTACAGGACTCTACACTTGTCCTTGTTGAACCTTATCAGATTTCTTGTGGCCCAATCCTCCAATTTGTCTAAGTCACTCTGGACTCTATCCCTTCCCTCCAGTGTGTCTACCTCTCCCCCTAGCTTAGTGTCATCTGCAAACTTGCTGAGAGTGTAATCCATCCCCTTATCCAGGTCATTAATAAAGATGTGAACATAACCAGTCCCAGAACCGAACCTTGGGGCACTCCGCTAGAAACCGACCGCCATCCTGACATCGAGCCGTTGATCACTTATTCTATGATTCTATGATTTGCATGAGTTGCAATCTCATTTGCATATTTGTTGCTGATCCGTTTTGCACAGAAACCCCTTTATCTACAAGATGGGTATACCTCCTTTTTGGGGGCATAAGGATCTTGCAGAAAAAGGGGTTTTAGAGCAAAAAGAAAACATCCACACTGCTTGTTTTTGTGCAAAAACGGATCGGCAGAAAATATGCAAATGAGATCACAACTCATGCAAATGAGTCCCTCATTTGCATAGTTTTTACCGAGAAAACTCGTAGTGTAGACGTACCCTGAGAGGGCCTGCTCCCCAGCTTGCTTGGCTCCCTGTTCTCTCCTTAGTTCAGCCCTGCTCTGTTTGTCCCAGGGAATTCCAGCTCACACAGGACCCCCGTGGCCTCCTGACTCTGCATTAGCCTGCCCTGTCCATCTGGCTGACCCTGTCCATCTGGCTGACCTGGAGCGTTGTCCTTTCCCCATTGTTCGTGGGAACTGTCAGTCTCAGAATCCTGATTTCCCATCGACCCTTCCCCTTCATTTTGATACTGGGGGCTAGCAAAAAAAAACCACTGAGCTTTAGTAAGGGGCCACCGGTCCTCTTACATATAACTAACAAGTGGGGGTAGCAGGGAATATCCTGACTCCCACAATGGGGACAGAAGATATGGAACAATACCAGTAAGGATCACTTACAACTTATCTCTGCCCGACTGTAGCAATGCCCACCCTGCCTCTGCTGAGGAGAAACCTGTTACTCAGCGCCTGTTCCTCCACCCTGTCTGTAAGTTCCACAAGCCAAAGCCTGGCATCTGGGGAAGAAAAGGGTGTTTCAGAGAAAGGGACTTTGACTAATCCTCAGAGATCTGTCCCCTCGGATCATTCCTAGCTGCCTCATTGACTGAGAAGACAAATGTCTTTCTGGTCCTAATAATCTAATTGTGCCTGATAAAGAGACACAACCCTTTCATTGCCAGGGGCTGCGGTTTGTTTTCTCTTCTGCCACCTTGCCTCTTCGGGCTGGGGAAGGATTGGTAACCGCAGCCGGCTCCAGACACAAACCCTTCTCCCTCTCCCCACTGGCTATGGTTGATACCAGTGTTTACATTGAGCAGATGCAGTCTGGGATATTCAATGACACATGCAACTCGCCCTAGACATGCAAAACACTTCTGCAGTGAGGGAGCTGGTTTACTTGCTTTAAAACGCCTGGCCGTGAGCTTAGGCAACTTGAGGTAGTACCCAGGAGGTGCACTATTCTCTGTGCCCCTACCAAAATTGTGATTGCTAAATGGGGTGCTCCCTCATGACCCCTCTCTATTCCTCTGGGTGGCCCTCCCTGCCCCCTCTCCCCTCCCAGGCACCTGTCGTCTGTTGTGGGGAGGGGCAGATCATCATCTTCCTGTGATACTCTGCAAAAAAAGAAGAGAAAGAGAGAAACCTGTTTATGAAACCAGATTGGTTGGTAGAAAATTGATCTGTGGGAAAAAGCCTGTGGCTAATTTTAGCTCTTCTTGCTTCTTTAAAATACAATAGCGGTTTGATTGACTGTTTTGGTAAGTGCCTTTTTTTCCCCACTCACCTGCTGCCAATCAAGTGCTGCTTTTATTTAAAGCAAGGGGGTCAGGGAAGGAAGGACGTAGGACGGTAGCAGAGCCAGCCCGCCCTGGGGAAAGGGCAGTAGGGGCAGGAAGACAGGCAGAGAAAAGGCAAGAGAGAAGAGGTGGGAAAAAGGCTTTGAACAAATGCAGGACTGGGACTGACGTAGCTAAATTTAACAACACGCTGTGGGCCTGACTCTCACCTAGGTAGCTATTGACTTCAGTGCTGCTACTCCTGCTTTGCACCACTGCGACTGTTGCTCCTTAAGGAGCCTTTTGTGGCACTCAGGCAATTGTGTAAGAAATACTTTTGCCAAATCCTTTGTTCCCCTTTGGTGTTCCACTCCCTGTATCTGGTGAGAGATTGTATCTAAAGAGGTCGTTGTGTTTCCTAAGGGCCCCCTCCTCCTGCCTAGCCCCCCCTGAACCTGTAGGTCATTAGTTGTCCCCTGTATTTATGTGGATCCTGGAGTCCAGTGCTAGGCTGGGGGAGGGGCCTTTAGAAGTGGGTGGGCTTGCGCCTGCCCACCTCCCAGATTTTTCCAATAAGGCCTCACTACAAAGATAAAGAAAAGAAGGGGAAATACTTAAGCCACCCTGTTAGAGGGGTGCTGTTTGCCTGGTGCTGGTGAGGACTCAGCAGGGATGGCGACACCCCCATAAAGGATGTGTGAGCTGCTGCTGTGCTACTGCTGAGAGCTCTGCTCCTCCCCTTTAGTCCACATGGAGATGGGGCTCAAGGCCAACAGATGGCAGAAGAAGAACATAGTCCATCAGGTGTGCACTGAATAGGGATGAAGAAGTAAGGCTCATTGAATAGTGTTGCCAACTTTCCTGCCTAATCCTTTCAGCTGCCTCACAATCCATCTCAGTGCGACCTTCTGGGTGCAATCCAGACCAGTGGGGGGCTGCGTCACAACCTGCCCTGTAATCTTGTGTTTCTTACCAGGCTTTGCTGCTGTAGCTCCCACCTGGGCTGGGCACACAAAGCCAAAGAGCATGCAGGTAAAACCCTGCGTGTCTGCGTATAGCTGTAGCCTGGGACCCCACAAAAAGATCTCCAGGCCACAAAAAGTGAAGATCTTTTTGCAGAGCCCCCTTAGCCTGGTACCCTGGGCAGCAGCCACTAAAGCCCTGTGTTCCAGCCCAGCCTGGTGGTGGGGGGGGGGGGAAACAAACATGGCTCTGTGTGCTACTGTCTCCCCCTCCTCCAGCTGGGCTGGAGCTACAGCTGCAAGCATCAGTAAACTCCCTCAATGCACTTCCTTCACCTGCAGGCTTCATCCCCACAGCTCCCATTGCCCAGGAATCACAGCGAATGGGAGCTGTAGGGGGCGGTGCTTGCAGGCGAGTGCAAAGCAGCCTGCCCTCTTCATAGACGACTGGTGCCTGCAGGAGGAGGGGATGCAGGAAGGACCACCCAGAAGAACAGGGAGGGGCACCCTGTTTAGGAATTAAAATTTTGGCAGGGGCACACGGCGTTGGTGCACCTCCCAAGTGCTACCAAGGGTCACCTATGACCCCCTCCCCTCCCCAGAATCTGCACCGCCAAAAGGGAGCTGCCCCAGGTAAGAGCCCCATACCCCATCCCCCTGCCCGAGTCCCGAGTCACCTCTCACACCCGACCTCTCACCCAGATTCCCCACCTCCTGCCCTGAAACCCCACACTCCAAACCCTTTGGCCCCAGATTGGAGCCTCCCTTCTACACTCCAAATGCCTCATCTTCAGCCCCACTCAGAACCCACATCACCAGCCAGAACCCTCACCCCATCTTGCACCCAACCCCCACCTCAACCCACAGCCTCCCCCAAACTCTGAACCCCCCCCATTTTGGCCCCAATCCAGAATGTAGGGGGCCCCAGAAGAGTTAATCTAACCCTGTTGATCAGTAAGGCCGTGTCCACACTCAGGGGTTCTTTCGAAAAAAGTACCCTTTTTTCGAAAGAACTTCCCCTGCATCTAGACTCAAGCCGCGTTCTTTCGAAATTATTTCGAAAGAACGCGGCTTTTCTTTCGATGGCGGTAAACCTCGTTTCACGAGGAAGAACGCCTTCCTTCGAAAGTTCCTCTTTCGAAGGAAGGCGTTCTTCAATGTAAAGAGGCCGTCTTCGAAAGAGAGCATCCAGACTCGCTGGGTGCTCTCTTTCGAAAAAGCGGATTTCCTCTATCGAAAGATCCGTCTGCTGTCTAGACGCGATCTTTCGAAAGAGCCTCTTTCGAAAGAAGCCTGCAGTCTAGACACAGCCTAAGGGTATGTCTACACTGCCACCCTAGTTCAAACTAGGGTGGCTAATGTAGGCATTCAAAGTTGCAAATGAAGCCCGGGATTTAAATATCCCAGGCTTCATTTGCATCTTGCCAGGCGCCGCCATTTTTAAATCCCCCTTAGTGCAGACTCCGTGCCCGCGGCCAGGGGCAGATGACTGTTTTGCGGGGCCCCGGGCAGCATAATTCCGCGGGGCCCCCCCCTTTGCCACGGCGCATGCGCGGGGCTTTTTGAAGCACGAGGTCTGGGGCGGCCACCCCGTTCGCCCTGCCCTATATCCGCCCCTACCCGCGGCTACACGCGGCACGGAGTAGGTAGTTCGAATTAGGCTCTCTAATTCGTTCCACAAGCAGCACTAAGGGGATTTAAAAAGGCAGCGCCCGGCAAGATGCAAATGAAGCCCAGGATATTTAAATCCCGGGCTTCATTTGCAACTTCGAATGCCTACATTAGCCACCTTAGTTCGAACTAGGGTGGCAGTGTAGACATACCCTAAGTTATTTGTTCTCAAATGATGCCACACAAGGCATATTTTGTACAAAGATTATGACAGTTCTGTGTAGGACATGACCAAGGAGAACCTTTGGCCACATGGCATTTCACAGCACAGGTGCATCGTGAAGGAGCCATGACAGATGGAAGGACGGTTCCAGTGGCTGGTGAAAGGAAGCCTTTCCCCAGAGTGATTCAATAGTTAAGATTCCCCCGAGCACTGAGAAATTCCTGGTGGTAGGAGCAAGGGAGGTGACCAAAGGGCTCCCCTTCCCTCCCCCCTACTCTGCCCCACCCACCCCTGAGCTATGGCAAGTTTCAGAAAGACCTAAAATGGGAAGGGGAAGGAAGGGAAGGTGCCAGCAACAGAGCTAAGGAGATACTGGAAATCCTGAGCCACAGAAAGGTTTGTACATGCTGTTGCCCTGATTCAGGAGTGGGGAACCTTTTTTGGGTCAGGGGCTGCTGACCCACAAAAAAAAATTAGTCAGGGGCACCACACAAGAAGGAAGCAAAACAAAACAAAAAAACCACAAATCCTCACTGATGTTGCCCCCAGCTAAGGAAGAGAAAGACACTCCCCACATTCCCCTCATACACCAGAGCCTAGGGGGACCTAGGTAGGGTTGCCAGATGGTTGAAACAAAAATACTGAACACTCCCCGCCCCAACAAAAAAAAAAACAGCGGGGAAAAATTCTGTTGAAGGGGAAAAAAAGGGAGGGGGGACTGAAGTTGTTAAGCAAAAAAAAAGTAAAATAAAACAGCATTAAAACAGCATGTCCCCTGCTGCTGTGAGTGCAGGGATAGGAACAGGGGAGCGGTTGAGCACCAAGCATTGGTTCCCCTTGGTCGGCAGCCATTTTGTGCCGGCAGCCTTGCAGAACCAGGTAAGCATGGAGTTGGCTGACTGGGGGTGTTGGGAGCCGGGGGGGCTCAGGAGGGAGGCCAGGTGGTGAGTGTTTGTAAGGTTGCCAGGTGCCCGGCATTTTCGCCTCCTGGCCGGGGAAAAAAAATCAGAAAATACCGGACGTTTTAGGTATTCTCTGAATTTTTTGAAAATACCGGACGTTTCATAGTCTCTGAATTTTTTTACCGGACAGGAGGTGAAAATACTAGACTGTCCGCGTGAATACCGGACACCGGGCAACCCTAGGGCTAGGCTAGGGCAGGAGAACAGCGGGGGGGAGGGGCTGGATCGCCAGCGTGGCTTCCCTAATATTGGTGATTCCTAAATCCAAGGGGCTGGGAAGCGCTCATCTGCTTGTCTGATGGGCTCCTTTCCCCGACCTTTGCTGCAGGCCTGCTGATGGGGCTGGGACAAAGGGGGCAGGTGCCCTGCGCCCCGGTGATTCAAAAGGCCCCAAGCTCTTTAAATCACCATCAGAGCATTGTTGAGGGCTGTCTCCCCCAGGCCCGCTCCTTCTGCCCAAATGGCGCCCTGACAGCAAGGTGGTGGGGTGGTTTCCCCTGTGGCCTAGGGTATAGGGCACTCACTTGGGAAGGATGAGGTCATGGGCTCTAGTCCCAGGTCAGGTGCACCAAGCCAGCCCCCACCCAGCAAGGCAGCGCCGGGACTGTCTCTGAGACTGTTTGCAAAGTGCTGACACAATGGGGCCTCAATTCTCAGGTGGCCTGAGACACTGTTGTAATAATCATGATAAATAACTAACACAGAAGGGCTCCTGGCAACCAGACAGAATGGGTGGAGTTGCTCTCCGCTCTGTGCTACCTTATTTGTGGCAGGCAGGGGTGGTTCCAATACAACCTCTGTCCCTCTCCATTGCTGCCTGTGAGGCAGCAGGAAAGGATCAATAAAAACTCTTTCTATAATTTATTATTCACTTAAACACATGCTTGGATAAAGGCCTCCCCTGAGCAGAGTCATGAATCTCCGGAGAGTGCTTTCTCGCTGGGGCAAAAAATAGCTGGTGTTGAACCGCACGAATATAAATCTACAGTGTGCAAGATCTTTGACTCTCCTTCCCAATCGATTGTAGCACTGGTAGCTGGCCTGGGTGACATTTATACCTGGTGACGGAGGGGATAAAGAAGGAAATGGGACACAGCCGTAGGAGCTGGGGAAAGGAATATTTTAACAGACTGGCTTTTAAGAGTGCTCCACTTTTCCTGCCGGCTCATTCCCCAGGTCCCAGGCTGTTCAGGGCTGATGGAAGTTGGAGGCCGGGATGGGAGCATTTTAGGCCAGAGGTGGGCAATACTTTTCGCAGAGGAGCCATTTAATGAATTTTGGTACATGGTCATGGTCACGGGCTGGCTCCATCCCCAGAAGGGGCGTGGCCTGGAGTGGAAGGGGCGGGGCTGGGGTCTAGCCTCCCCTCAGGCTACTCTAGGGCTGGAGGCTTTGAATGAAAACTACAGCAAAGGGCTCGCAGGCTCCTGACCCTGCTGCTACCACATTGCCTGGCAGCCGCCTAGAGTTGAAACCATTTAAAGGGCTCCCAGCTCCGGCCCCTGCTGGGAGAGCGCCATGACTGGGAACCATGAGCCATTTAAATAGGATCCTGCTTCTTGAGCCACCTTCTGGAAATACAGTGGCACAGGCAGCAGGATATAAATAGGAAGCCGCCAGATGCAGTCTGCAGGCAGGATCAAAGTGTTAGGCAGGTCGGATCCGGTCCCCGGACTGATTTTAGGCAGACTCAAGGGATGTTGAAACCCTTTTCTGTACAGTACTATCCCACAAGCCAGATTAGGAGGAGCCCTTGTCTCTCTGATTTGCCTCCATCCAAGAAACTTCCCCTGCTCCCTTCCTCCTAGCCCAGTCTTTGATCTTTCTCCCAGCGAAGGGCAGCCCAGCCCTCTCCAGTAGGCCTGCAGCTACTGGCAGTGCTTCCATCTTCTACTCTGCGGCCTCCCAAACAGCCGCTCTGATGTGGGGCAAAGCTCAGGGATCCCACATTAATCTGCCCCAGTTTAAATACTGTTTTGTTTCCTTCCATCTCTCCTCTCCCAGATGCCTTTGTGGTGACTGCTTTGGCCATCTCCACTACTTCGCCAATGCCACAGAGCCCTCTCCCACACCCCAAATCCTCATGCCCAGCCCCACCCCAGATCTTGCACCCCTAGTTAGAGCTCTCAGTCCCCTGCTCCCTAGCTCCCTGCCCCAGCTCTGTGAAAGTGTGTGAGGGTGAGGGAAAGTGAATAAGGGAGGGAGGGGGATGGAGCGAGCAAGGGGCTCAGAGAAAGGGTGAGGCAGAAGCAGGGCTGTGGGGACCAGGTGGGGAAGGAGTGTTCTGGTTTGTCTAATTAGAAATTGGCAACCCTATCCAGGACTTGAACATGGTCGAGCGGTGTCTCCTGCTTTTGAGCCATCAATTCCTCTCCGGCATTCAAGAGTTTGTTGAGGAGCCGGGTTGTTTTCAGTTGCTTTGCAGAACGGATTCAATGAATGTATCATGTGCACACATTAGATCCGGCGTCGGAGTAGCAGAGGGTGACGACAAGGGGGAGCGAGTGTCTGGGAAACGCCTTTCATGCCACGCCAGGCTGGAGGCGGATTTGCAAACACTGATTTTCTCTTCTCTTAAGGAAGGTTTCAAAGGGAAAAGGAGTCTGCGCAAGGACTGAAGAGGTTTACACAGAGGCCCTGAAGGGGGTCGCTCCACCATGCAGGAGGAATGCAGCATCTCATAGGATCTGGTGCAAAACCCACGAGTGCTGGTGCCTGCAGAACTCAAGTGGGTCTCCCTTCCTACAGAGAGCATGGATCTGTATCTACACAGCCTCTGCTGTAACCCAAGGTGCTCCTGGTTACATATTGTCTCCCACGGCCATCTGCGGTCAGTGTTTCAGCCTGCTACTGTCAGCCTGCTTTGTGTTGGTTTGGCTGCTTGACAGTGGGTTTTTTTTTAGATCGAGCAGCTGGCAGAGTTGAATCTACTGCTACCTAATGACTGTAAAAACTGTGCGGTGGCTTTTTGCTCAAGAATAGGTTTTGTGGGGGGCGGGGGTTAAATTTGCTATGTGCTGTTGTCTTTGCGCTAATTTCCAGGTGCCAATATTTCAGCAGCAGAAGTTTGTGTGGAATGTTTAATTTCTACAAAAGCATGGTCTTTGATAGAGCTTCCCGGACGGCTGTCGGCTGGAGCACACGTGTGCTGGGATGGAAAGGTGGCAGACATGTTTTTTTCTTTAAGGCCAAGGCCATTTGTAGCTGGAAGGGTGACCTTGTTTCTTCCAAGGAGAGCAGAGCAGGTTCTCCCAAGGGTGGCTCTGAAGCTCTTGCTAGAGCCAGCACATTCACTTCCAAAGCTTGGGTGGGTGTTTTACACAACAACAGGCTGCTGAGTAGCAGTGCATTGCTGCAAAATTCATATCCTTAAAGATGAGAGCGCTTGCTTGAGGAGGAGCCCAAACTCAACGGGAGCTTTGCATCCTGAATTTCATAGGTTGAGCCTGTATCTCTCTAATGGAAAAACTTAAAAACCAACAAATAGTCTAGTAGCACCTTAAAGACTAACAAAACATGTCGATGGTATCGTGAGCTTTCATGGGCACAACCCACTTCTTCAGATGACTGGAGTATTAAAAGTCCAGATCCAAGAATAAAGAAGGGAATTGGGAAGAGGGAGAAGGAGGAAAAAAAGGAGAAAAAAGACAGTGAATAGATTGTTCAAGTAGTTACCGGAGGCTGATAAGAACAATTAGCACCTCCAGTGTTTGGTTGGTTGGTTAAGTCATTAAGATGTGGAAGGTATTGTGTGAGCCAGTCGATATCTCTGTTCATTCCATTCTGATAATAATTAAATTTGTAAGTTCCAACCCTTCCCTGTGTATTTGGCTTGTGGAATTGGCAAGAAACAACATGGTGACTTGGAGATCCATTAATAGGTGCCCAGGCAGATTAAAGTGTTCTCCAACCGGTTTTTGTGTGCTGCCTTTTTGGATATCTGATTTGTGTCCATTAATTCTTTCCGGTAGAGACTGAACAGTTTGGCCAATATACATGGCAGTGGGGCATTGCTGGCATAGATCACGTAAGTGGATGTGCAGTTAAATGAGCCCCTGATGTAGTGGGGTCTAGTGATGAAATTGCTTGTGTACATGTGTGGGCAGAGTTGACACAGGAGCTGATTGCAGGGGTGGGTTCCTGGATGATTATGATGGAGGTGTGTTGTGTGGTTACTGTAAAGAATTTGTTTGAGGTTAGGGGGTTGTCTGTAGGCAAGGATTGCTTTGTCCCCCAAGGCCTGTGAGAGTAAGGGGCATTTTCCAGGATAGGCTGTAGATTGTTGATAATGCGTTGGAGGGGTTTAAGTTGTGGGCTGTATGTAATGACAAGTGGAATTCTGTTGTTTTCTCTTTTTGGCCTGTCTTGAAGTAGTTCGTGTCTGGGTACACTTTTAGCTCTGTCAATCTGTTTTTTCACTTCTACAGGTGGATATTTCAGTTTTAAGAACGCTCTATATAGATCTTGTAGGTGTTTTTCTCTGTCTGTGGGATTGGAGCAAATCCAGTTGTATTTTAGGGCTTGGCTGTATACAATAGTCTGAGAAATGTGTCTGGGATGGAAGCTAGAGGCATGAAGGTTAATGCAGCGGTCGGTAGGTTTCTGGGATAGGGTGGTGGAAATTTGTCCATCATTTAATTGTACTGTAGTGTCAAGGAAGTGGATCTCTCGTATGGATTGATCCAGGCTGAGATTGATAGTGGGGTGGAAGTTGTTGAAATCCCTGTGAAATTCTTCAAAGGTCTCTTTCCCATGGGTCCATAGGATGAAGACGTCATCAATGTAGCGTAAATAGAGTAAGAGTACTAGGGGTAGAGAGCTGAGGAAACATTGTTCAAGGTCAGACATAAAGACGTTGGCATATTGTGAGGCCATGTGGGTGCCTATGGCTGTGCCGCTGACTTGAAGATACAAATTGTCTCTGAATCAGAAGTAGTTGTGGGTGAGTTGCAGAGCTCTGTAACCAGGTGTACAGTGCTGTCATCGGGAATGGTGTTCCTAATAGCCTGTCATCTGTCCTTGTGTGGAATGTTGGTGTAAAGACCTTCTACGTCCATGGTGGCCAGGATGGTGTTTTCAGGAAGATTACTGATGTTTTGTAGGTTCCTCAGGAATTCAGTGGTGTCTTGAAGATAGCTAGGAGTGCTGGTAGCATAGGGTCTGAGGAGAGAGTCACTATCGCCAGATAATCCTTTGGTAAGTGTGCCAATGCTTGAGTTGATGGGTCATCCAGGATTTCCAGGTTTGTGTATCTTGGGTAGCAGATAGAAAACTCCTGGCCAGGGATTGGGGGGTGGGGGATATTAGTGTAAATTTGGCCCTGAGCGGCATCAGGTGGCTTCATGAGCAGTTGTTTCAGGTTTTTTTGGCATTCTTTAGTGGGATCACAGGAGAGAGGCTTGTAGAATTTGGTGTTGGTGAGTTGTCTGGTCGCCTCCTGTTCATCATCTGTTCTGTTCATGATCAGGGCTCGCCAAGCGGCAGCGAGCCCTGCTCACCAGCCACACGGTTCTGCGAGCTGCGCATGCGCAAATCGCGCGGCGCCGGCTTGTAATCTACTCACCACGGGCAAGTAGATTATATGATTTGTCGAGCCTTGTTCATGATGATTACAGCATCCCCTTTGTCAGGATCCTTGATTGTGATGTTAGAATTGTTTTTGAGGCTGTGTGTAGCATTGCGTTCTGCATGACTGAGATTATATGTTATATGATGTTGTTTGCTGACAACGTCAGCCCGGGCATGTTTGTGGAAGCAATCGATGTAGAAGTCAAGACTCTCATTACGGCTGTTAGTAGTATCAGAGGGGTAGCCGTGTTAGTCTGAATCTGCAAAAGCGGCGAGGAGTCCTGTGGCACCTTATAGACTAACTGAAGTGTTGGAGCATAAGCTTTCATGGGCAAAGACCCACTTCGTCAGAGGCATGTATCTGACAAAGTGGGTCTTTGCCCATGAAAGCTTATGCTCCAACACTTCAGTTAGTCTATAAGGTGCCACAGGACTCCTCACCGCTTTGGCTGTTAGTAGGTGTCCACATAGAAGCCTTCCTCTTGTGGGATTGGCAGGGGGCAGCAGCAAGGTCAGTGTGTTGTACATCGGTGTGTTTGAAATATTCTTTAGGTGGAAGCGGCAAAAATAGGCTTCCAAATCTCCACAGAACTGAATCATATTCATAGGGGCTGTGGGGCAGAAGGAGAGTCCTCAAGATAGGACAGATTCCCTTGCCGAGCTAAGAGAATGGTTGGATGGGTTGACAATGTTGCTAGGTGAGTTGAAAGTATCGGGAACAAGAGATCCTGCAGCATGTAGGAGTTTGGATAGCTCATTGTCCTTTTTCTTCTGAAGGGAGATGAAGTGATCCTTGTAGGTGGTTTGTTGAGTTTTGTAAAGTCTGGAGAAGAGGAGGTGTGTGTGGAAGCTTGGTTTTTTACGAGAGTTTCTAATGTTGAGAGCTCCTCCTTGATTTTCTTCCATGTGTTGTATAGAATGCTGAGAAGGTGGTTCCTGAGTTTCTTTGCGAGAGCGTGGCATAATCTCTGGCTGTAATGAGTATGGCTCAGATCCAAACCCTCCCAAACTCAGGGTGGATTAGAGCAGAATTGGGATCCAGAGCCCCTCTCTGCATTTTATAATCTTCTTCCTTTTCCTTTCAGTGTGGCTAAGCTTTTCATACACCCGCCCCACCCTGCAAGATGTTTGCTTGATTTAGTGCAGTGCTTCTCAAACTTTCAGATTGGCGACTCCTTTCACGTCGCAAACCTCTGAGTGCGAGACACCCCCTTATCAATTAAAAACACTTTTTAAATATATATTTAACATCCTTGTAAATGCTGGATGCAAAGCTGCATTTGGGGTGGAGGCTGACCGCTCACAACCCCCCATGCAATCACCTCGTCACCTCCAGAAAGGTCCCTATCCCCACTTTGAGAACCCCCGATTTAGTGATAGTTTCACCAAAACAGTTCTCATAATTCTCTCTGACAGCTCCTCCTGGCAAAGCTGAGCCCCACAGACCTTTGCTTTATCAGTCTCTGCCACCTACCAGGTGTGCCGTGTGTGGCTCTGGAGAGAGGAATACGTAATGAACAGATTATTCAATTAGGAATTTAACACATGACCAAGTGATCATTTTAAGAGGCTTTCCAGTCAAACAGGATTTGAATAAACTGGTGTGCGAGTAATGGATTCTCTTAACTGGTTTATTCCTTTATCAGTTTTTTTTAAAGCACTTCAGCACTTTCAGTGTGCCATTGTTGATCCTTTTCTCCGTGCTCTGCCTTCCTCCCTGATTTATGCAAATCCTCGGTAAGGCGTTTAATGCGTTGCACGTGTCAATAGCACTGACATCTCCAATAAAGCCTTATACTTCATGCACGCCCAGGCTGATTAAGATTGGGGGACGGGGCCCAATACTGGAAAGGGAAGGCTTTCAACACTGGCCGCTTCCTTTGAATTGGCTTGGCTGGTGGCGCTCCTGATAAAAATCTCTCCCTGTCTTGTTGCTGTATTTCTTTTGATGGAAAGGTTCTGCTGGAAGTGCCTCTTCTCTTTGCACTGTAATCTTAGTGATATATGAAGGATTTTGAATAGGGAACTGAGACTAGTCCTGTCTGGATCTATTTCCTGGTGTGTCACTCAGTGATTGGAGGAGCTCAAGGGGGCAGTTAGATGCATTAAGACTCATGGGCATTAAAATGTACGGGAGGATTTCTTGTCCAAGTGAGAGCATGAGCAAAAGAGATGGGCTGGCAGACGGACTATGTGTGGTGGCAGCGAGGAGAACAACAAATCCTGCAATTGTGTGTTTGCAAAGCCGGATGAGTTGTGCCAAGATCCCAATGGAGAAATCAGAGAGTAAAATCCTGCCTTCCAGTGTTCCTGAGTGACAGAGCTGACTGACACATTAGTTATGGGGACTCACTGCCCCTGCCTGGAAGATGCCTGGATACATTAATAAGGAGAAGTGGAATCGCAAGGTAGTCTGGGAACTACTTTGCAAATTGTCAGAGAGGCAGAAAAGTAGATTTTCCTATTAGTAATGCTAACAGAACTGGAGATTTTTAAGAAATCAGTCTGGCTACTGCCACGGTAATTTACATACTGTTACCCAGCATCCTTTGCTGTTCGTTTTGTTTTCTCATGATTGTTGTGATTTTGAAACATTTTTTAATGTGCACTTCAGGTCTGTTTTCCTTCCTACCCTGTTTCTTCAGGTTTGTTTTCCTTCCTACCCTGTTTCTTCAGGTTTGTTTTCCTTCCTACCCTGTTTCTTTAGGTTTGTTTTTCTTCCCACCCTGTTCCTGTACCTTTTCTGTGGCCATTATAGCCAGGGATCTATGCATTCTAGATTCCGCAGCCCAGAATTCCCCCTGAAAGCCAATCCTTACTCAAATGCAGGGATGGGAAGCCAAGGATCAGGGACTGTATGCGGCCCGTGGCTTGCCTGGATCTGGCCCCCAAGGCATGGGGTTCTCCCCACCCAGCATTGGGGAGCCCATGCTGGTACTCCAGTCCCACTCCCACCACCTCCTCTGTGGGGTTGGAGCACACAAACTCTACTAGCCTGGGCCCCCTTAGGCTCTGGGGAATGTGGAGAGAATCTTTCTCCTTCTCAGTTGGGGGCCATGTGAGTGAGAGTTTGGTTGTTGGGTTTTTTTTCTTTGCTTCTCGCTTGTGATTTGTGGATTCTGTGGACCAGTGGCCCCGACCCCCCCCCCCCAAAAAGGTTCCCCAGCCCTGCTCTAATGTCTCAGCTCTCATTTTGAAACAAATTGTTTTCAGCCCTCCTGGCTGCAAAGATAAATACGAACAGCATGTAGCAGAGGGAGCAATGTCTGTCTTCATCTGCAGACAGCCTGAAACAGTGGCTTTGAGAGGTGTGAACCACCTCATGGGTCTCGGTTGTTGATTCTGGAACCTAATGATGAGAATCTGGGGCATACTGAAAACTACGATTGTAGGGACAACATCAAACAAATTGACTGCAACAGCTAATAGCACGGGGACTGCTGTACTCACTGTGTTATTTATGTTTGAAGATTTTATTGAGTTATATACAATTTAAAAAAATGGCCCCAAAGCTTCGGCAGAATCCAAAGTCCTAGCTGGAGAATTTTGGCTGCTCCCACCCCAGAGTATGTGGATACCTTGATTATAACGTGCAGTAACATGACCCAAGACCTTGGGGTGCATTTAATAACATCTGAGGGAGAGGAGTGGGAATGCTGGAAGGCTAATGGATAGCAAGCTGAGGCCAAACAAATTGTCTGGGAAGTCTGGTGCAAGACAAAGTGCCATCTGGACAAGTCCTTTTTTTGTTTTGGTTTGGTTTGGTTTTGGTCGTCCCCCCTCTCTCCCCCGCTCCAGACAAAGGAGATTGGGGGACGGCTGAGTGGCGGCACTTTGAAGTCTAATATTAAGAGAACAAGATGAAAGTCATTCCAATGTACCACAGTGCTGGGTGCGACAGTGCTTACAGCTCCACCTTCAGTTTCAGGGCCATTCAGCTCCGCTCTTTAGGTTCAGGACTTAATACGTATCCGGACCTGAGCTCCTTCAGTAAGCTCCAGGCCTCACTGCTCTCACTTCTCTAGGTTCTGGTGTCGTTTGACTCTTGTTTGACACTCACCCACTTTTGGTATTGCCCAAGAACTGGATCCCTGCTGACTTCACTGAAGAAGTGCCCAAGATAGAAAGATGGGAAGCAGCAGTGCAGGGTGCGGAGAGAGGCTCTGTGGTTTTGAGTTTGCTCACAAAGACCTGGGTCGCTGCTCCCTGAAGGACTGGCGGGAGCTTTGCCATTTGCAGCCGACATAGCTCCCCAGACCACTGGTTCCGCTGATTGCCAGTGGCCCTGTTGCAGAAAGTCCATAGTTCAAATGGGTAGTTTCTCTTCCTGACCAGCCCAGTCCCAAGCCTTGGCAGCTGCGTGTGGAAACAGGTGGAGTGAGGAGAAAGGAGCTCGGAGTCACCCACAATTAGGGCTGAAAATGCTCAGTTCGGTGGAGGCTTGGTGGTACCAGGCAGGACCTAAACAGGAGTAATTCCTTGGAGGCAGCTGCTTTCCTTAGGAAGAGCGTTGCCCACAGCCTGTGTAACCCTCTCTCAGTCTTAGCTTACCCCCCTTGGTCCAATTCACCTCTTGTGGGGGTCTCATGGCAACCTTTCAAGACTGCCAGAGAGATGTGACCCCAGTGCTGGGGCCAAGCACGGTACATTCTGTGCTGTCCACTGATATGAGCACGAGGGAGGGGTTGTCCCTAGGCAGTGGGTAATGTAGGCAAGGAAAGGCCAAAACTGACTACATGCCCCAGCCATCAGGGAAGACCAGGGCTGTGGCATGACAGCTCAGCCCCCTAGTTGCCGGGAAAGGCTGAGGCTGTGGTGCAGCAGGCTGGCTTCCGGCTGCCGGGAGGGTTGGGAACACCACACAGCAGCCCCAGCACTCCAGGTGGCCAGGAAGGAAAAGGCTGCAATTGGATGGGGCTTAGCCCCATGGGAAGGGGGAGAAAGGTTGTTGAAGGGGTGGGGCTGGGGTTTGCTTTCCCCAGCTGGGCCTTCACCCGCCACTCATGGGGTTGTCTCTTTCATAAGCGACCTCCTCTTTCCATGTCCTTTGTGAATAGCACTTGTTGAATAATGCCTGAGAGAAAGGCCCGGGAATGCTGGGAGCCTGACAGAGAGCAAGGCTGAGGCCAAACAAATTGCCTGGGAAGTCTGGTGCAAGCCAAAGTGTCCTCTGGACAAGCAAAGGTATCTGGGGTTTTACCCCCAAAAGAGATTGGGGGAAGGCTGAGTGATAGCAGGCACAGTAGCCAGGAACGGCCAATCAAAGGGCCAGATGGGAGCGAAGCACAGACGTGCTGCCTCAGGCGTCATGGTGACAGCTGGAGGCTTTGCACACAGCAGCTTGGCTTCATTCCCAGGCCTGTCTCTACCGGCGTGATGGAGATCCACGAGTCGGACCCGTCCTCACAGCGGCCGTTCTGGGCAATGGCGGACTGCGTTGGCGGAGGACTAAGCTAGTGCTGTGGTGGAGGGTGAGTTGTGTCACACCTGGGGGGGCTGGAACAATGGGTGCCGAGAGCCATTGAACCAGACGGAAAACCCTGGCTATGATGGAAAGGACTTGAAGCCAGGGGGTGTGGCAGCACCCCTAATCCAAGCACCTGTGGGCACACCAGGCACAACAGTGGCCACTCACATTTTTCTTGGATGTAATCTACCCCTGTTACCCAGGCTCAGCTCTGACCGGGGGAGCCGACAGCCTGCATGGGCCTTTGGGCAACAGAAGGGGCGAGGCCTTGGGCGGAAGGGCCAGGGTAGCTAACCCTCCACATCCCCTGCCCACCCCTCAGAGCCACACAGAGTACATGGCACGACGCTCTGGTGGCGATTTAAAGCCACAGTAACAGCAGCGGAATCACCAGACTCAGGGACAACTGCCCCTTTTCCCACCCGTCCCCTCCTCAGCAAGCCTGGTTCTGACTCACCAGCTCTGACTGTGGGGGTAAATGTGTAAGACCAAGCGAGAGTCGGGCCGGCTACAGACAAGAAACCCTGGCTTGACTATCAACACAGATCAAACAGCAGCCAGAGAAGCCCACGGTATCAGACAGCCACTGCAGCACGACAAAACACCGGTGGATGAAGAATCATTTTCACCCGCTACTGGTCAAGGCTGGATTTAAACCAGCAGCCAACTGGTACAAGCGTTACGGCTCAACACCCATCCCCCGAGCCATTCCGCCTCCTTGAGTCCATTTTAATAAATCCAGCACAGGCTCTTCCTGGGCACAGAAGTCTACCTGGGCAAGCGGCAGGTTCAGTTTCATATTAGCAGCTATGTTAATTGCATCCCCAAAGTGCTTTGCAGAGTTACATTTACCATATATCTGAGAGAGTCTGTCTGTGGGTGTGTGCGTCTGTCTGTCCCTCTGTCCATTTGTTCAAGAACTCCTACTCAATGGTAAGAGCTAGGACGACCAAATTTGGTCTGCAGCTTCCAATTATCATAACTTAAAGCAAGGCCAGGGTGTGGTTGTGCCAGGACAAGGGGATGTCCCTGAAATGTGATTGTTTTCCATAACATGGAAAAGAAGGGGACGCTAGCAGGGACAGTTATACTGTGTAATGACCACAGGGGGCAACAAGGGACCAGTGATGGGGACCGGGACAGCTATAACCCCACTGGGCCAGCAGGAGGCAGGGATGGAGGTAAGCTTCCTGCCCACCACCTGAACAGTAAGGCGTCTGCTATGACCAGCCCCGGGAAGTGGCCTCCAGGCAGTGCAGCCCCAACCGTGGCAAGCCCTGGGGATTCACCATCCAGGCAGTGGAGCCCCTACTGTGGTCAGCCCCAGGGAGCTGCCACCTGGGCAGCACAGCCCCTGCCAGCTCCTGCACCTCCTACACCCTGAGCCCCGTGCCGTAAGCGCCTTCATGCCCCCCAACCCTGACTCATGCACCCCCCCACACACACAGCCCTTGTGCTGAACACCCTCTCACCCCGCCCCCAGCCCTGACTCCTGCAATCCCCACACCCCCAGCTTCCTGAGGGACCTGAGCAACGCTGGGTAAATCTTCTAGCAATACGTAATAATTAACAGTAGCTAGAGAGGGCCAGGGAGACACAGAACTTAGGAGCCATAGGCAAGGGAGAAAATATGTTTTCAGGCGAGCTTGGGAGTGAGCTAATTTATCAGTGAGGCGGTGAGATACAGCCTGGGCTGCTTCAGATTTGTAAAATCCCACGTTAGGCTGGGTGACTCTTACTGCTGAGCCCAGTAAGATGTTTTCTGCTAGGATGTGTTCCGCTACACTGTGTGTGTATGTAGAATGCGGGGCGGGGGAGGGGGTAAGATGGGGGAGACTATGACTTCCTAAGAACATAAGAACTAGGTCCAACCAATGGCCCATCTAGCACAGTACCCAAGTAGCTGGTGCCAGATGCTTCAATGGGAATGCACCTGCACTGGGGGTGTCCAAATAAGTGTTTTCTGAGCTCCCTGAAGAACATAAGCCCCACGAAATGTTTAAAAAATAATTTACTGGGTCTACATCAGTGGCCTAGCGAAGAGGGGGTTGGGGGAGGGGCAGTTGCCTCCGGGCACCGTGCCAGGGGGGCACTACTTTAGTTCCCCTCCGCTCCCCCTGTTATCCCTCGGCTCGCCTGCTCCTCTTCCACCCGCCACCGCCAGCTGGAGCCTCCTCTCTGTCTTTCCACCCCCATCCCGACCCTCCTCCCCCAGCCTGACCCTCCTCCATCTCCGCCAGCAGGTTAGTGCATGCAGGGCCCCGGCCCCAAACTGGAGGGGGCGAGGGAAGACACGATACAAGCTCCCCGCCCCCAGGGTTGGGCTCAGATGTGCGCCAGGTTTGGGGCCCCGCCTCACGGTGGCGGTGTCAGGGGTGTGTGCAAATTTTGCCTTTGCCCCCGGGCACATAACACCCTCGCCACACCTCTGGCTTACATCAGTTGGTAGAAAGTACAAGCTTCACAGAGCTCTGCTTCAGGTCTGGAGAAGGAAATCAGTGTGAGTGAAATACAACGTGGGGCAGATTGTGACGCATACAGTTGGCCATATGGTACCACTTGTGTTAACAGGTAGCATGTAACCTGTTCTTGGCTGTGCCACTAACTTGTCAGGCGGACAGGGGTGCCAACAGGGGAGACAAAGAGGTCAGCTGTCCTGGGGCCCGGTGATTTAAAAGGGCCTGAGGCTCTGGGCTGCCACCATTACTATGGCAGCAGCAACCAGAACACTGGCCCTTTAAATTGCCTCTGGAGCCCCACACAGTGTGGTCTGGGTAGTGCTAAGGGCTAGGTGGGAGAGACTAGACCTTCTCCCTGAGGCCCTGCTCCTTCTGGGGGGCCCAGAGCTGAGCCTCCCCCATCTTGTCCAGGGCCCAGCAAAGTCTGTCACCAGCCCTGCAGACAGATCACATAACCTCACTGTGCATTGGTGTCCCCATCTGTAATGCGCCTCCAAGTGTTCCTGGGAAGCTAAGTTCATAAGTGCTGGTCGAGTGCTTTGAGAGCGTGACAGAGAAGCACTGTCACAGGGCAGCGTTTTGTTCCCTATCACCGAGCTCTTCCCTGTTTGGCTTCAAAGTGAGCCTTTCACTCCGACCCCACCTCTTTAAATAGCCTGGATCAGCAGGAGCAAACTCAAGCACTGAGCCCATCAAGGCACTGCCGCTGATTAGCAGGTTCCTTCCATTGCTCCCGCTGCTGATTGTCTTTTTTTTTTAATTATGCAAAGTGATAATCAAGGTCCTGAATTAGCTCCTCGTCTTGGATTAATTAGTGATGGGTGCCAATCAGTTTCAGCACCACAGAAAAGGCCCTGGGTGACTTCTGTTCTTCTATCAGAATATTCCTAGGATTGTGGGTGTGTTGGTGAGTGTGCGGGTGTGGTGTTGTGAGTGGCCATGACACCCGGAGAAGTGCCATGACCTGAATCAGGGTATGTCTACACTACCCTCCTAGTTCGAACTCATTCCACGAGGAGTAACGGTAGTTCGAACTAGGAAGCCTAGTCCGAACTACCTAGTTCGTGCTGCATGTAGCCGCGCGGCACGGGGTTCGAACGAGCAGGGATTTAAAAATGGTGGTGCCCAGTTTATGCAAATGAAGCCCGGGAAATTCAAATCCCGGACTTCATTTGCAAGTGCGGTATGCCTACATTACCCCGCTAGTTCGAACTAGGAGGGTAGTGTAGACATAAACTCAGCCAGTTATGTCTTAGCATTGTCCAGTGGGAAACACAGATTTAGGAGTTATCACATCTGGGTACTGGGCCTGGCTCTGCTACTACCTTGATGAAATTACTTAGCCTCTCTGCACCTTTGTTTCTTCATCTGTAGAATGAGGATAATCCCTGGCTGGATCTTGGTGAGGTGCTTTGAGATTCACGAGTGGGCAGCTGTAAAGAAGGATGTGGCAGATTTGTCGTTTTCTACATTGGTTTTGATGCTCTGGTTTTATTGCCGTTCCTTTGAGCTCCTTGCGGCGATTTTTGTTGGTCTCAGACATCTCTGGCTAGTTGTCCAGGGTCTTTTAGGCCAGTGTTTCTCAACCTTTTTTTATAAAGTACCCCTTTAAAAAAATAAATATAAGTACCCCCAGAACCTACAGTTTTCAGACACACCTTTTTTTCTACCACTGCAACACATTTGTTTAAAAAACTTTATTGTAGCCGGGCTGGTGATGAAATTTTTGGGTGTAAAATGTAAAAAAGTAATAAAGCGCTGTAAAACTTAAAACAAAAATTCAGTTTTCTCCAAATTTCAGTTGTGTTGACGTACCCTCCAGACTTCTCTCAAGTACCCCTAAGGGTATTCGTACCGCTGGTTGAGAAACACTGTTTTAGGCAATAAGAAGTGAGATTGGGCGGGGTAAAGCAATGGGGTTTGACCCCTGTGGAATATAGCTAGGTGTGTGCACACGCCCATGAAATAACTGAGAACAGATTCCAGCCTTAAGTTCTTAGGACTGAGGGTACGGTACGGCTTGTACATCTGTTGTAAGAAAGACCCCATCCCCCTTCTGTTCTGAAATTTGATTTGTCCTTTTCATATGTGTTCATTTTTTTAATTGTATCCTTTGGTATATATGGTTGTGCCAATTTTCTTCCACGATTTGATCTGCGGAAGTGGGTCTGGCCCACAAAGCTCATCCCCTAATAAACCATCTTGTGAGTCTTTAAAGTGCTACATGGTCCTGTTTTTTGTTTCAGCTACACCAGACTAACACGGCTACATGTCTATCACTTTTCCCAGCTCACAACTATCTCTGGGTATGTCTACACTACAAAGTTAATTCGAACTAACAGGCGTTAGTTCGAATTAACTGTAATAGGCGCTACACTAGGCGCTGGTGATTCCGGTTGAAATTTCACCCCCATCGTTACATATTTCAGGAGTCTCACTCCATGGTTTCTCCACCCACCTGCCAAATATAACCATGAGGACCAAATGCAGTGCAATAAGATTTGCATGTAACGCTATACATGCATTTGTAGGCATTATGGACTAAATGCAAGGAAAGATCCACAAGAAAGTGTAGACCCCTCTACCACGTGTCAGCTTGGCTGTGTCCAGACTCCATGCCTCCGTCGACGGAGGCATGTAGATTAGCCAGCTCGGAAGAGGGAAATGAAGCCGCGATTAAAATAATCGCGGCTTCATTTAAATTTAAATGGCTGCCCCGATCTGCCGATCAGCTGTTTGTCGGCAGATCGGGAGAGTCTGGACGCGATGCCCCGACAAAGAAGCCTTTCTTCATCGACACAGGTAAACCTGGTTTCACGAGGCTTACCTGTGTCGATGAAGAAAGGCTTCTTTGTCGGGGCATCGCGTCCAGACTCTCCCGATCTGCCGACAAACAGCTGATCGGCAGATCGGGGCAGCTATTTAAATTTAAATGAAGCCGCGATTATTTTAATCGCGGCTTCATTTCCCTCTTCCGAGCTGGCTAATCTACATGCCTCCGTCGACGGAGGCATGGAGTCTGGACACAGCCCTTGTGTCTCCTCCACAGTCCCCCATCTCCTAAGAGGAACCAAAGCTGCCCTGCCTCCCATGTCACGAAGGGAGGTGAAGAAATGTTTGTGGGCTAGCACGAAGACTTCCTTTCGCCAGCATCACTTAAACACCTTCACAGAACTCCAGATGACCTTCTCTCTGCTCAGAGCGAGTGATTTGATCCTGATACTCTGTGACCTCCTCTATTTACAATCCCAGCACCTTCTTGCATCCAGAGTCAGTGCTGTATGTCTAACACCCCTTTCAGCTGCTTCCACTGTGCTGCCCCGGCTTACCCTTTGGCTACGTCTACACTGCTGGCTTTTTGCGCAAGAACAACTGCTCTTGCACAAAAACTTGCCAGGTGTCTACACTGCACGTGCGTTCTTGCACAATCATAGAATCATAGAATCATAGAATAATAGGACTGGAAGGGACCTCGAGAGGTCATCGAGTCCAGCCCCCCGCCCTCAAGGCAGGATCAAGCTCCATCTACACCATCCCTGACAGATGTCTATCTAACCTGTTCTTAAATATCTCCAGAGAGGGAGATTCCACCACCCCCCTTGGCAATTTATTCCAATATTTGACCACCCTGACAGTTAGGAATTTTTTCCTAATGTCCAATCTAAACCTCCCCTGCTGCACTTTAAGCCCATTACTCCTTGTCCTGTCCTCAGAAACCAAGAGGAACAAATTTTCGCCTTCCTCCTTGTGACACCCTTTTAGATATTTGAAAACCGCTATCATGTCCCCCCTTAATCTTCTTTTTTCCAAACTAAACAAGCCCAGTTCATGAAGCCTGGCTTCATAGGTCATGTTCTCTAGACCTTTAATCATTCTTGTCGCTCTTCTCTGTACCCTTTCCAATTTCTCCACATCTTTCTTGAAATGTGGCGCCCAGAACTGGACACAGTACTCCAGCTGAGGCCTAACTAGTGCAGAATAGAGCGGCAGAATGACTTCATGAGTTTTGCTTACAACACAAAGTAAATTTACAGTACAGTGTTGGAAAACAGGGCTTCTTCCAGAAAAGTTATTCCTCTCCCCACGAGGAATAAGCCCTCTTGTGCAAGAGCTCTTCCACAAGAGGACAGTGTAGACAGGCAACATTAATTTCTTGCGCAAGAAGCCCCTATGGTTAAAATAGCCATCAGAGCTTTCTTGTGCAAGAGAGCGTCCACACAACCATGGATGCTCTTGCGCAAAAGCACACCTCTTGCATAAAAGCACATGGCAGTATGGACGCGCTCTTGTGGAAGATTTTTTGCACACGAACTCTTGCGTAAAACAGTTCTTGCGCAAGAAGCCTGCAGAGTAGATGTAGCCTTTGTCTTTGTGTTCTGTGACTAGCCCCTCCAACCAAGACACTTCTCTAGTCTTGCTCCTTCTAGGGTATCAACCGTCCAAAGTAATAAGCTTCAGTCAATGGTAACCAAGAAGGCTTCCTTCTTTGTTGCGGGGCTATGTCAAAACCACCAGCTTTGCTCTCTGGGCTTCTCTCCCAGGTGTCTGCCTTGCCCTCTGCCAGTCTCTCCTGGACAGAGCTTCCTGCCTTCTCTGCAAGCTCTCTCAGGCTCCGTTATAAGACCCAGGTGTCTAATGAGCCTTACCTACCTCTGCCCCTCCTGGCCAGAAGACAGTCAGTCAATCAGACCACAGGGGTGGAGTGTAACTGGGGTCAGTGAGGGGAGAAATCTCACCACGTTCCTATTATACCTCAGCTGTCAAAAGCATCTGCTCTAGTCTTCCCGTGTCCTGAGCAACGTTGACAAGGCTACACCTCAAAGGTGCTCACGGGACCCTCTCTAGCCTCGCCGCCCTCCTGACAGCTTATGAATGTTTGCAAAGGGTTCCCTGACCTCCTTTCCAGAGCCATCTCTTTCTGTGTGCTACAATGTGCATCGGCCACCTCTCGGTCCCTGGAGTTTCACCCGGCAGCTAGCTATTTCCATGAACTGAAGTGAGGGACATCTAGACATGTCAAATCAAGGATGAGTTCAGTTTTCTTGCTGGGGAGCCTGAAAAGTCTCAGAGACCTTTGAGTTCCTTTTTTAGGAGGCTGAGCAGTCACTGCAGAGCTGAGCCAGCTATGGGAGTGTGTGCGGGATTCTAGTCTGACTTGTTCACCTGTCTATGGGTATGTCTACACTACAAAGTTAATTCAAGCTAACAGCCATTAGTTCAAATTAACTTTCATAGCGTCTATACATGCAAACCGCTAGTTCGAACTTAATTCGAACTTGTGGAGCACTTAATTCGAACTAGGTAAACCTCATTCTACAAGGACTAACGCCTGGTTCGAATTAAGTAGTTCAAATTAAGGGCTGTGTAGCCACTTAATTCGAACTAGTGGGAGGCTAGCCCTTCCCAGCTTGCCCTGGTGGCCACTCTGGGCACAACCAGGGAAACTCTTCTACCCCCCTCCCGGCCCCGGAGCCCTTAAAGGGGCACAGTCTGGCTATGACGCTTGTGCCAGTTGCAAGCCTGCCAGAACCCAGCCAGCAGACCCTGTACCTGGCACGGGATGAGCCAGCCACCCGCTGCCACCCAGCCCTCCGCCTCTTCTCAGGACCAGGCTGGTGGCTCACAGGAGCCTGCCCGGGGCCACAAGAGGTGGGCGCCTGCCTGGTCTAGTGCGGAGATCGTGGACCTCATCGACGTTTGAGGGAAGTCCTCCAATGTCCACGATATCTGCGCTAGCCACAGGAATGCGGCCGTCTAGAGCCGTATGGCTGACAGCCTGGCCACCAGAGGCCACATGCGGACCCGGGAGCAGGTCCGCTGCAAGATCAAGGACCTGTAGCAGGCCTACTCCAGGGCCTCCCAGCCAGGGGCCGACCCGGAGGAATGCCCTCACTTCGAGGCCCTGGATCGCATTCTGGGGGCTCACGCAGTGCATGCCCCCCGGGTGGTGATCGACCCCGGGGCAGAGGGACCCATCCTGGACACGGAAGAGGAGGATGCCAAGAGCCAGGAGCCTGCAGGGAGCCTGCCCAGGACCCAGGACCGCCAAGGCACCCCACATCGTCTGTGTCATCCAAGGCCGGGGAAGGCTCCACATGTGAGTGCCATCATGCTCCCCTTATGTATATGGGGCGCGTGGGGGGGAGAGGGAGCCCAGGGACTGTGCACCTGGGCCTTGCCCACCATGGAGCAACAACTGGGTGTCTTGCAGGGGCCCTGGCCCGTTCCCCACAAGCCGACCTCGCCTTGCAGAGGGGTGCTGGGTTTCACCCACCGTTTCCCCAGGGAGAACTGACCACTGCTCTTGTTTCACCACAACTGCAGCACCTGGGACTGCAGGGTGCACCACCCCACCTGCAACAGCTACCCACACCTGGGCCAGCAGGTGCACCAGGAACCTGGAGGACTACCACCGGCGGCACCTGCAGTTACTGGAGCACCAGATCCGCATCCAGGAGCACTGGGTCTGGGAGGACCTGCGGCTGCAGCAGCAGAACTTGGAGGTGCTGGAGGAGCAGAGCCATGCCCTCAGAGATCACCTCCAGACCCTGGTGGACAGGTTCCCGCCTCCTCCTGCTCCAGCCCCTGTGGACGCCCCAACTCTCGCTCCTCCTCCCACCCATGCTCCCCCTCCCGCTTCCTCCACACCCCCCATCCCTCCTGTCCCACCCTCCACAGCCACTTCCCTCTGATGCACCCACACCCGCAGTGCTGCGAGACGGAAGAGCCAGCAGGACCCCCAACCCTGAGCTTTCCCTTCCCTTCCTCCCCTTCCATCCCTTTCCATCTCCCTCCTCCCAGGTTTTCCCTCCCCTCTTCCACCCTCATTCCTCCCTCCCCCCACCCCAGTTATGTAAAATAAAAAGAGATTTTTGTTGGAAAAAAATGTCTTTATTTGACATTAGGAAGGGTGGTTAGGGAAGGGAAAGGGGAAGGAGGGGAGGGTGGAAGAAGGCCCCAGGGGGGCATGCAGAGAGAGTTCAGTCCTCCTCCACCTGGAAGCTCTCCTGCAGGGATTCCCGGATCCAGACAGCCCCCTGCTGGGCCTCTCGGATGGCAGCGGTGCAGGGCTGCACATACTGGCCAGCCATGCAGTCAGCCTCAGCCATCCAGGCTGGCAGGAAAGCCTCCCCCTTCCTCTCACATAAATTGTGCAGCACACAACATGCTGCCACCACAGGAGGGATATTGTGCTCAGCGAGGTCGAGGCGGGTGAGGAGACACCTAAATCGTGCTTTCAGGTGTCCGAAGGCCCCCTCGACCACTATGCGAGCCCTGGTGAGCCTGGCATTGAAGGCCTGCTGGGAGGGGTTGAGGTGCCCTGTGTAGCGCTTCATCAGCCAGGGCTGTAGGGAGTAGGCTGCATCCCCCACCAGGCAGACGGGCATGTCCGCGTCCCCGACCCTGATGTGGCAGTCGGGGAAGAAAGTCCTGGACTGCAGCCTCTGGCAAACGGAGGAGTTCTGGAACACCCTGGCGTCGTGTGCCTTGCCGGACCAGCCCACATTAATGTCCGTGAACTGGCCCCGGTGGTCACACACGGCCTGCAGGAGGACGGAGAAGTACCCCTTGCGGTTGATGTACTGGGAGGCCTGGTGTTCCAGGACACAGATGGGGATGTGCGTCCCATCGATGGCCCCCCCCCCCCCCCGCAGTTGGGGAAGCCGAGGGCGCCGAACCCCCGGATGACCGCCTCCAGGTCGGCGAGGCGGACCACCCTGCAGAGCAGCACCCGGTTGATGGCCTTGACCACCTGCAGAGAGACTCAGGAAACCACGAATCACTGGGGTGCCCAGGTGGCTGGGAGTGTTTGTTCCCTGGCACTGCCCCGCGCCCCACTTCAGGAAGCAATCCCTGCAGGTGGCATGTAGTACGGCCGGGACAGACCGAACCCTCCGATGCAGGGCACTTTCGCCTCCTCCTATCCCCATTTTCCCTGGGGCGGCCCATTCCCTCCTTGCAGCCCCTCTGCCCCCCGGCCCAGTGGCCGGTGGGTGCCGTACCTCCATGAGCACTGCTCCGACGGTGAATCTCCCCACGCAGAACTGGTTCCCGACGGATTGGTAGCTGTCTGGCGTAGAGAGGTTCCACAGGGCGATGGCCACATGCTTCTGGAGGGGGATGGCGGGCCTCATGCGAGTGTCCCGTCACCGCAGAGCAGGGGCGAGCCACTCGCAGAGCTCCAGGAAGGTGTCCTTCTTCATCCTGAAGTTCTGGGTCCACTGTTGGTCTCCCCAGCACTCCAGGACAATGCGGTCCCACTAGTCACTGCAGGTGTTCAGATACCAGATGCGGCGGGGCATGCTGGCATCTGGGCGCTGCTGCCACTCCTCCACGACACCCGGGGAGGCCAGGGGGAGAGGCAGGGGGCTGACGTGCACCAGGTGCTGCAAGGCAGCCTCCACCCGTTGCTGGCAGGCTTGCAGCAGCAAGTCCAAAAACTGTAGCAGCATGCCCAGGGTGAGCTCTGGCTCCATGGTGCCAACTGCGGCGGCGGCCCCAATGGGAAGCACCGACACAGGCAGGTGGAGAGAAAAACGCTTTGCTGTCCCTCGGCGAGGTAGGCAAGCAAGCGGAAAAGCTGAGAACCAGCTATCCAAGGGGGTCCCTTTAAGCACGAGCCTCAGATAGCCTCAGACAGCAGCCACACAAAGCAACTACTGACCTGATGCCCTGCCGGAACCGGTTTCAGCTGCCCTTAAATGCGACCCAGTGTCCAATCAGTATGAATGCGCTAGTTTTTAAGTCTAGATGCACTAATTCTAATTAGCTTAGTTCGAATTAGCTAATTTGAATTAAGTGTTTTGTTCTGACACCCATCCCCGGGGTATCTGAGTGGCTTCTGTGTGAAATCAATAGTAGGAGCAAGTCCCAAAGGTCCTGTGGCAGAGTTGCTTTTGGTTACTGGGAGTTATTATTTGTTACGTGTGTTGTGGTAGCACCTAGGGTCCCATCATGCTTAGTCCTGTACAAACACTTAGCACGAGTAGTTTGAAATGTATTGTTCTGCGATGTGAGGAAAGAACATAGGAACCCCAAAGCATGTCCTCTCCCTGTTAGTCCGACAGCTCTGCCGAAGGAAAAGCAGAGGAGAAGAAAGGAGTGTTCAGCAGTCCAGCGCAGGGGCACACGCACCAGGAAGAGACATTTAATCACTAGGGGTACGTCTACACTAGCCCTCTAGTTCGAACTAGGGAGGCAAATGAGGGTGACCGAAATTGCAAATGAAGCGCGGGATTTAAATATGAGGGATTTAAAACCTCACTCCAGGAGGAATAACAGCTAATTCGAGTTAGGGCTTTACTTCGAACTCCCATTTCACTGCCGTGTGTAGACGTGGGCAGTTATTCCGGGCTAGTCAATTTCCAAAAGTGGCGATCGCCCAGGAATATGCTAATGAAGCGTGGGATATTTAAATCCCACGCTTCATTTGCAATTTCAGTCACCCTCATTAGCCTCCCTAGTTCGAACTAGGGGGCTAGCTTAGACATACTCTAGATGTTTAAGACTATGGTGATGCCTGTTTTGAGTTTGCTCCAACTAATTAGGTGTCAGGACCTTGCACACAGATGCAGGGCTATTCTGCCGATTCACCTTGGCGCACAGACCAGGCATATCTAATTTGTTCCAGCTCAGGAGCATACAATGGTACTGAGTTAATATAGAAGGAAGTTGGAGCCAAAAAAGCCATTGAGAAATCCTAGGAACAGCCACGCCTGGGAGAAAGCTTAGGCTGAGGTTTTATTGTCTGTGGCTCTTAGTTAAGGCAGCAACGAGGTGTCACTGCATGTGTGGGTACTGTGTTGGGAGCAAGGCAGCTTATCCTGTATCAACAGTAAGTGGGTCTGGCCCACGAAAGCTCATCATCTAATAAACCATCTTGTTAGTCTTTAAAGAGCTACATAGTCCTGTATTTTGCTTCAGCTACACCAGACTAACACGGCTACATTTCTATCACTATAAACCCACAGACTTCCATTTAACATCTCATGGCAGGAGGAGGGGCCTCTTTCTTGTGTTGTGCCTGGTCAGTGATGTGGGGAGAAAAATGCCCCTTGCCCACCCCACAAGCTTGTCCTAGGAGCCAGCAGTGCCTTTCATTGCTAGTTAGCAAAGAGCTGAGACCGTTCCAAGGTATGTACAGTCATTAGAGATGCCTGCCCTGCTGGATTTGACTATTCCCCTCCTGAATGTTGGAATGGGGGCGGGCAGTGCCTGTGGGGTGGGGTGCAGCCTGACCAGAGTCCAGTGTGAAGGACACACCCTAGCATTTGCATTTACCAGGCAAAATCTGCCCCTCCGGGCCTTGTCTTCCCCACTTCAGGGGGCTGATTTGTAAGTTGGAATTGGTCCTGCCTAGTTGGAATTGGTCCTGCCTAGAGCAGGGGGCTGGACTTGATGACCTTCTGAGGTCTCTTCCAGCTCTATGATTCTATGATTCTATGAACAGGAACCAATCCAGCCCATTCTCTGCAGCTCTGCTCTGAGTCAGTAAGTGGATAATGAAAAGTGGGGGACACTGCAGGGGAGGGAGAGGCAGCCCAAACCTGCTCCTCTAATAACTGGGAGCACTGGTCTTCCTTCCGTGCATGTTACCAGTAGGTCAGAAAGCTAAGCAGGACTCTCCATTTCCTCTGCCTCATTAATTTGCCATCGGTGATCATGCGCAGGGATCATCCACCTAGGCTGGCCCAGGGATTTCTCCATGACCCTGTGCACTGTGGCGGTCACCCATATCTTGCTGCTGGGCATTCACAGGGCCCAGAACACACCAGCTTTGGAGGAAATCATTGGCCATAGGCGGGGACCTAAAATAATGTAGGCCAGTGTTTCCCAAATGGTGTTCCGCGGAACACCGGGGTTCCGCGAAGTGAAAATAAGAGTTCAGCGAGAAAATTCCATTACAATAATATTTTATGATTTAAAAAAATCATAATTAATATTATGATTTTTGTTTTTAAATATGTGCAATTATACTAAATGATGATCTCATCACCTTGTTTAGCATTTGTTTATTATTATCCTTACTTATTTGTGGTCTAATTTTTCAGCTCCGTATACTAGAATGTTATTAGGGGTTCCGCAAAATTCTTTCGCATTTAAAAGGGTTCTGTGGCCAAATAAAACTGGGAGACACTGACATAGGCAATAACTCAGGGGAGGGGACAGGGGTGTCTTTTTTGTTCTGTTTGCAGCGCAAAAGGGGCTCTCAGGTGCTACAAAAATAATTCTACTAACTGATCAATAACGGGGCAAAATCCTTTGGCACAGCTAGAACTCAGCTGAGCAGCAAAGCTTGCATAGACTAATCATGCTCATGTCATCTTGTCACTGAAGAGGGACTAGAAATACACCTTGTGGATGAGGATCTGATGCAGAATGACCAGATGTCTCATTTTTAAAGGGACAGGCCTGTATTTCAGTCTTTCTGCAGGTGACCCTACTTTTTCTTAAAAATGTACAAATTGTCCTGTATTTTCTCCCCTTCCTTCAGGACTGGTGGGTCCTACTGCTGGACGGATCCTTGCTTGTCAGCCGCACATCCTCCAGTCGTGAGTTGTGGGGGTTTACTGGCTGCTGTCGGGGTGGATGTACAAGGCTGGTGGCGAGGCAAAGCTGCAGCGTGCCGGGCTGGCAGCTCCCCAGGTTGGTCCATGAGTACAGTCCCTGCTGGGTGCCTGCTCTTGGCTAACAGGCTCGCCCGCTCCCCGCCCTATTTCCAGCCGGCACTGGCTGCTTGCTGCCATGAATAGTAAAGTTCAGGAGGTGGGTGGTTATGTGTCACCTCTGCTGCCTACCCGTCGGCCCTTTACATGCTCCCCTGGTCACTGTCCTTTCCCTGCTGTGTCCCTTCACGTCCTCAGCCCGGCTGCCCCTCCACAGCTGTTTTCCTCTGGAGCAGGGGCTTACTACCCTCTTCACACACTATCCCTGTCCTAGATCCTGCCCCCAGGCAGTACGGGGCCGCTTTGCCCCTCAGGCACCCTCTCCTGCAGAGCCTCCTTTCTGACCGGCTTTGCGGAAGCCACTGCAGTCAGGTTCCCTGGCCCTTGGTGCACAGAACATCCTTAGGAATTAACCCCTTCCCAGGGGAGCAGACAGCCTCCACGGACCCCTGGGCAAGGTGTAGGGTGGGGCTGCCTCCGCAATTCTAAAAGGGGCGGGGCCTTGGGAGGAAGGGGCGGGGCTAGGGGCAGCCAACCCTCAGTGCCACCCAGAGCACGATGCTGCCCCTCCTGCAGCTCTGGGCCCACACAGTAGCCAGGGGACAAAAGGTGGCTGGTAGACAAGCTGCTTCTAGCCACAGGAGAGCCGTAGGCAAGGGGAGAGGAGGGAAGAAATCGTCTGTACAGCTACGTGGGCCAAGTCATCTCTGCCTGCCCAACCTCACCCCTGTGGCTGGAAGCTCTTAGCCCTTCCTTCCTGTACAGTGCCAAAAGGCTGCTGATGGCCCTGTTCTGGTGTGAACCCTCACAGGAATCTGGGGAGGGGGCTGTGACCCTGCTTCCCCCTCGCCATGTTGTCCTGAGAAGTGGTGCCAGGTACTAGGAGCAGCCAGCTCCCTCCTGGGGGCCCAGCCAGACATGCAGCGGCGGATATAGAGCAGGGCGACTGCCCCGGGCCCCGCGCTTCAAGAGGCCCTGCGCATGTGCCGTGTCAAAGACGGGGGCCCCGCAAAATTGTGCTGCCCTGGGCCCGCAAAACCCTCATCCGCCCCTGCAGACATGCATACAAACAATTTTACCAGGTGCCCCATAATCACTATAGGGAAATATGGTCACCCTAATCATGTCTATTCTGGGGTTTCACTTTGGCTCATCTTGGCAATGAGTCATCCAAGCCTGACCCAACCAGCCCCAAAATTCAGGGATGTTAAGATCTAGGTTTTGGTTTCATCCCAGTCTCGAGTCCAAAGCCATCTGCGAGCCCAGGGCAAACACACAGGCTATGGCTATACTGCAGCCTTCTTCTGCAAAAGCTTACGCAAATGAAGCGTGGAGTAGAATATCGCCGTGCTTCATTTGCATAATTAATTAGCAGCTGTTTTTGTGCAAGAGGCTTTTGTGCAAAAAGGAGCTGTCTAGACAGCTCCTTTTTGCGCAAAAGCCTCTTGTGCAAAAACAGCCCCTAATTCATTTATGCAAATGAAGCGCAGCGATATTCTACTCTGTGCATCATTTGCATAAGCTTTTGCGGACAAATGCAGTATAGATATAGCCCAAGTGACCAGATGTCCCAATTTGTGGGAAAAGCCCTGATATCTGGGTCTTATAAAGGCGCCTATTTACTGCCAACTTTAGTCTCTGTGGCTGTGTCTACACTGCACCCCTTTTCCGGAAAAGGGATGCAGATTAGACCAGTCGGAATTGCAAATCCACGGGGGATTTAAATATCCCCGCGGCATTTGCATTAACATGGCTGCCGCTTTTTTCCGACTTGGGGATAAGCCGGAGAAAAGCGCCAGTCTAGACGTGATTCTCCGGAAAATAAGCCCTTTTGAAAGTAGGAATAAGAGATCCTCCAGAAAAGGGCTTATTTTCCGGAGAATCACGTCTAGACTGGCGCTTTTCTCCGGCTTATCCCCAAGCCGGAAAAAAGCGGCAGCCATGTTAATGCAAATGCCGCGGAGGATATTTAAATCCCCCGCGGATTTGCAATGCCGACTGGTCTAATCTGCATCCCTTTTCCGGAAAAGGGGTGCAGTGTAGACACAGCCTGTCTGTCTTTATGTCTGTGTGTCAGTCCCTCCCCTTGACAACTGGGATCTGGCAGGCTATGTCCACACTGCGAGTTTTTGGGGCAGAAAATATGCTAATGAGGGACTCGTTAGCATAAATCGCGATCTCATTTGCATACTTTCTGCCGCAAAAACTCGCCATGTAGACAAAGCCACGGTGAATGCCACAAGCTTTTATGGCTCCTGGTTTGAACTGGGGACTTGTTCCTCTCTGAATTGGATTCTGACTAACACACACACCCCTCCAGAGGAGGTGAATTGCATTTAACAAACTCTCTGGATGGCATCCGCACTTCATGAATAACTGCGTGCAGCTGTGTTCAAGCTCCTGCATTCTTGTTTAATCTCAGACTTCGTTCTGCAGAGCTGGCTTTGTTGCAAAGCCCCTGATATTGTCTCCTGGTGCATACTGCTTACGCTCCTGAGCTGCCCTGAAGGAACGCACTCTTGGGGAAGCATAAAGACACATGAGGCTAATGCTATTTAAAGGCACCGTTTCCAACACACTGGGTTCCAATGCAGCACAGTGCTCCACTTCCAGTAGAGAACTGATGCAGAAGATATGTACTCACAATGCTACATATAACCAGTGAGCATGAGTGGATGTTTACACACACACAGGCTCCGCCATTCTGTCCAATTCTTTCCAGTCTTCTCTCTGTAATGGCAGCTTTCGTACCCCTGTGATCTCCCGAGACATGACCACTCAGGAATGGTTTTGGGGAGTTCTTATAGGCCTGCTTTTTGGAAAGATGCATGTGCAAATAGGCATCCCCTTGGGCACGTACTTTGTATGCACAGATTATGGTGACTGCACGTGAAATTGTGAAAAGTGCACATGCAAGTGGCAGACGGTGTGCAATTGTAATAACTGCACGTGCATCTCCATCATGCAAAAGCATGCCTATCCTTCTGCACATCGGGTGTTGGAGGGATGGACTTTTCACATGCCCCAAAAGGGTCCGTGTAGCTCAGTGTTTCCCAGTTGGTGCTCTGGGGAACCCTGGGGTTCTGCAAAGCAAAACGAGGGGTTCCGCGAGGAGCCGGCACTCCCCCGCCCCCTCTGAAAGAGAGAGAGAGCCGGCTAGCCAGCAGAGGCAGGGGCGGCGAGTTGTAGGGGCTCATGGTGCCCATGCTCCACCAATATTTGGAGCTGGAGCAGGCCCCAGCCCTGCCCCAAGCATCCTCCCACCCTGGCCCCAGAGCATCTCTCCCCCAGCCCAAGCCCCGTCCCCGTCCTGTCCCTGCCATGCGCAACCTTCACTGAGTTCCCCCTTGCCAGCTGCTGCTACCCTACGCGGCGTGCTCAAACCGGTGGGCAGGGAGACGCCCGGGCGTGACGTAATGTCGCGGCCCGGGATTTAAAAACTGCTGAGCGCTGCGTTGTGCCACGCAGCTGAGCTGCGGGTTCTGAGTCCAGGGACGGAGCGCAGACTCCAGCCCGGCAAAGTGGAAAGCAGAAGGTAGGGGAAGGGGAAGGGCTGGGAGAGGAAGGAGTTTGTGCGGAGGGGAAGAGGAAGGGCTGGGAGAGGAAGGGGCTTGTGTGAGGGCGGGGAGAGGGGAAGGCACCAAAGGGACAGGGTAGAGGAGAGACAAATGCCAGGAGGCCAAGTGCAGACAATGAGGAAAAAGGCAGGAGGGGAGGTGTCAATGGGAGGGGGACGGGGTGTTGCTGGGAAGGGGAGAGGGTAAGGGCATTAGGGGCTAGAGGGGGAAGGGGGAGGTGCTGGGAGAAGGCTTGAAAGAAGGGGTGGGCATGACGAAGGCCAGGATGGAGCAAGGCATGTGTGAGGGCACAGGGGCATGAGGGGACCAGGGGCATGAGGGTGGTGAGGGGGTGAGCATCAGGGAAAAAGAGAGCAAAGGAGGCAGGGGCAGTGAGGGAAGGGAGAGGCAACAGGAGGGTGCAGGAGTAAGAGAAGGTGCAAGTGCCAGGGGATTCTGGGGGTGAAGCAGAAGGGCAGACACCTGCAGGGGAGGGACCAGCACTAGAGGAGAGACACAAGGCAGGTTTGTAGAGGGAGGTGTTAGGAGAGGGGATGAGGAGGGGTAGGTCACATGATCAGAGTGGGGCTACTGGAGGAGTGGGCACAGGGAGGAGAGAAGGGCTGGTGGACAGGTGCAAGTTGCAGGAGGGCTGAGGGCAGTGAGAAGGGCAGGAGTCAGGACTGGCAGTTTGTGCAAGAGTTCTTGTGCAAGAACACGTCCACACTGCCATGTGCGAGCTGTGCTTTTGCACAAGAGCATCTATGGCAGTGTGGATGCTCTCTTGCCCAAGAAAGTGCCAATGGCCATTTTAGCCATAGAGCTTTCTTGCACAAGAAATTCATGTTGCCTGTCTACACTGGCCTCTTGCGCAAGAACAGTTGCGCAAAAGGGCTTATTCCCAAGCGGGAGCATCATAGTTCTTGTGCAAGAAGCCCTGATTTCATACATGAGAATGTCGGTGTACTTGAGCAAGAACACACGGCCAGTGTAGACAGGAAGCAAGTTTTTGTATGAGAGGAGCCGCTTTGGTGCAAGATTGCGCCAGTGTAGACACAGCCAAGGGGAGGGAGGGAGGCAGGGGCAGGGAATCAGCACTGGCTCAGCATGTCTGCATGGTTTGGGGGAAGGTGCAGGGAAATTGAGCTCAGCTGGGTTGCAGAGTGGGGAGGTCCGGGGAGCTGGGCTGGGCTGTGGGGTGGGTGTGTGTGTGTGGAGCTCAGAGCTCAGTTTGGCTGCAGGAGGAGGGAGGTGCCGGGAACCGGGGCTAGACTCGAGGGGAGGGAGAGACAGGGAATCGGCTCTTGGCTCAGCAGTTTTGTGGGGCTTGGGGGAGGTGCAGGGAAATGGGGCTCAGCTGTGCTGTGGGGGAAGCATGCAGGGAACCAGTGCAGGCCTCAGCTGGGCTGAGGGGGATGGGGGAGGGCATACAGAACAGATGGGCAGGTCAGCTGGGCTGTGAGGGGCTGCAGGGAACTGGTGCTTCACTCTCTTGGATTGTGGGGGATGGTTTGGGGGAAGTGCAGGAAATCAGCAAGGGTGGGCAGCTCAGTTGGATTGCAGGGGATAGAGGTGCAAAGAAGCCTAGTGGGGGGAGGGGAGCCAGGAGCCCTGAAATGACCTCCCCTGGTCCAAAAATCCCTCATCTGGGACCAGTCAGGTCCAGAGGGTGCCAGATCAGGGAGGTCCAACTCCTACCCACTCCTTGCACCCTCCCTCGTAGCCAGACACCCTACCCCCAATCTGCCTCTGCTCCCTCCCCCTGGCCAGACACCCTACATCCAGCCTGCTTCTGCACTCTACCTACCACCCAGACCTTGTCTCCTTCCACCCCCCACCTCCCTCCCAGATCCTGCACCCCATCCCTATCCTGCTCCTTGGCAGCCCTGCCATCCACCCTAGCACCTAGCACCACTCTGGCCCTGGCCCCAGCACCCTGCCACCCACGCTAGCACCCAGCTGCACCCTGTTCCTTGTCCCAGCACCCTGCCAGTCACCCTAGTGCCCAGCAGGACCATGTCCCTGACCCCAGCACCCTGCCACCTGCCTGCCCCAGCACCTTGCCCCAGTACCACGCCACGTGAGCCAGCATCCTTCCATCCAGCAGCACCCTCTCCCCAGCCCCAGCACCCACTTTCACTCTGTCCCCTGTCCCCACCAGCACATTTGGGACCACATTAGTGAGGCTTGGGGGTTTTTGGAGGGTTTATGGGGTTTTTTTGCATCTCACTTGTGTGGCCCCAACTGACTTTTCTGTGGGTCAGTGACCCTGGACTCAAAACAGGTTCCTCACCCCTCTCATAAATAAAGACAATGCTAAAACCTTTTGAGTTTGACATAATATTGTATTTAAAAATGAAGCCAGGCCAACAAGCCCCCAACTGGAGCCAAACCCCCATCTCACTGCAGCATCATAACACTTCTGCACCACCTGACCCCAAATCTGAGCCTATCATACACTGGAACCCACCGTCCTGAGCCTCTTACATCTCCAAACTCCTGCATCCCCACATCCTCAGTCTTCTGCCACAACACTCCTGCACCATCCACACATCACAAATCTGTCCTGGGCCCATCATACTCACAACCTTCTTGCCCTGAGTCCCTCACATATCCAGCCCAAACTCCTGCACCCTCACATCCACAAGCCCTGGCTTGCTCAGCACCCGAACCTTCCACCTGAGCCCAACACTCCCCAGCCTGGAGCACCATCCCCGAGCCAACATCCCCTCCTCCTGCATCCAAATTCCCTCCTAGAGCTTGTACTTCTCACCCCTTCCCACACCCAAATCCCTCATTCCCACCCCACACATCCTGTCTCAATCTAGTGAGCGTGTGACAGCGCGTTGGGGGTCCCCTGTCTCCTGCACCCCGAAATGGCAAAAACAGACCGCACCAGCCGGTGTAATAGAGGAAGTTTATTGCCTCTCCAGGATACAGCACAGCACAGATGTAATCTGGTCACAGAGCTGGGCTAGGATGCCTCAGGCCCCCTTGAGATGTGGGAGACTGGGCCCCTAAACTCCAGTCCCCTTCCCTAGGCTGTCTCCTCCATGCTTCCAGCCAGCAACTCACTAACCCTCTTCCAGCCCTGCCCCCCAGCCAGGGCAGCATTCCACCTTCCTTTGTTCCTCTCCATGGGGGGTGTCTGGCCACTGGTTTGCATAGTGACTCATCCTGTTTTGCTGGGTCGTGGTACCCACGGCAGCCAGTGGGGGTTACCCCAGAGCCAGCAGCATAGAAACCAGCCAGGTACCCCCACTACGTCACAGAGCGTGTATAAGGTCTGGAGATAGCAAATGATGGAGAGGAGGGGAACAGAGCGGATGAGGCCTCAAAGAAGGAGTGTGGGGGGGGTCTTGGAGAAGGAATGTGATTTTCATGCATTAGCTTGACAAACCTAGGGGTTCCTTGAAATTCTGAAAAGCTGAAAAGGGTTCCTCGGCCAAATAAAATTGGGAAACACTGGTGTAGCTAAAATGGGCTTAGCATAGTGCCCAGAAAATGAAGTGATGTGTGGAACTGGGATATAAGGATCACCTAGGGTTATCCCCTCTTTTAATCATTTTATCCAAACAATCCCCACATAAAGACTTGTGAAAGTGTGAGCTTCCCAAATTAGACATTTGCATAAAAGCAAAATACCTTCATTGTGAGTTCTACCAGGCATGTGAATGCCAAAGCAGGTCATTCAAGTTATAATTGGCTCTAATTAGCACTCCCACCAGCTGCAACATTCTTTACCTTCAGCCAAGTGGCATCCAAAAGGTGAGAATTTTTTTTCCTGCCTCTGAAATCATTAAGGATATCAGCTCTTCTCTGATCCTTACAAATGACGGATCAGTCTAAAGGAGAACAAAACACACCAGCATAAATGGGGGGTGGCTTTTGGAAAGTAAGATTTGATCCATACAGTGGAAAAGCCTCCTTTTATAGATAAGTAAGAGCAATTTCTACTAGAAAGAGGAGAAAAAAGTAATATATGGAATATAACGGACTAGAGGCTTTTCTTGGGTCCAAACCTAATTCAATAATTTTTTCAGCCAAAGAAATCAAAGGGACACAATGATCTCTTCTTAGTTTCCTCAGATAAACCAGGATCCAGCCAGGCCCCAGGAAGCTAGAGTTGAACATACAAATAGAAAGAACCCAAGTCAAGGAGACCTTGTAGAAATTCAGGGCCAAGTTTACAGTAGGGATGTTATTTGAATAGTCAATTAAACTCATGAATTCTTACCAGTTACTCGACCATTCCCAAGGGGCTCCCTGCCACTCTGTGCTGCTGCCTCTGTATCAGAAGCAGCAGCATGGGGTTCCAGACGGGAGCTGCTCCAAGAGAGGAGCCAGTTTAAAAACCAGCTCCCCTTGCAGACCGGCTGCCTGTTGCCCTGCCTGCTGCCTCTGGTACAGAGTCAGCAGCATGTGGTAGCAGCAGCTTCTGTCTGGAGGGGTGGGGCTGAGCTCCTGGCCCCGGTGCGAGCTGGAACTGAGCTGGGCTGCCTGCCGCCTGGCTCCTAATACACTTTAAATGTAGAGCCACAGCGGGGCTAGGTCCCAGACCTGGTGCGAGGACTGAGCCAGGCTGCTGGCCAGCCTGCTAAAAAAATTACTAGCAAGGAAGATGGGGGAGGGGGAATATGTGTAGTCTATATCATTAACTTATAAGCTTTGGTTTATCGGTTAATTGGTTAATCGACTACACAATTACATCCCTAGTTTACAGAGCCAAGCCAATTCATCACTATTGTTATGATTAAGTCCTCCACTCAGAATGCTGCTGGAGGACCAGATAGGATTGTTCTGGGAAGGGCTTTTGGGAATTTAAAACGTAATTGTCATGGAAGCGCTGGAATGGAAGTATTTTGAGAGTAACAAAGCTGGAGAGAGCAGAGAGCAGATGTTCTCTTAACTCTCCCCTGTTGAATGTCAGGGAGCTATAGGACGGTGCCTGAAATGCAAATACAGCAAAATCCCTCCCTAGAGTCACAAAAGAACACAGCCGTGTTCACACAAAAGAACAACCAGCTGTGCTGGTTGAGCCTGGACAAAAAGGGCACGTAACCCTCTGGGCTCAGTTCTTTATGAACATTATTGACCTTGAACTTTTTGTCTAGTAAGGGTGGACCTGTCTGGATAATAAGGCGCTAGAAATGCCTACACTAGATGGAGCCTCTTAATTGTTCTTCCTCTAGCTGAAGGTCTTAAAGGGCCTTTTAAAAGTGTGTGTGTGTAGGTTGGATCCAAACTATTTTACAGCTTCAGGGAACATCTCCCACTCACCCTCTTAAGATGACAGTAGATAGAACAGGAAAAGACCTGCTAGATCAAGTCCATTTCGTAGCAAGGGAAGGATACTGTGTCTCACTAGGGCTCTTAGCCAGTACTGCCCTAACTCTCCATGTCCTGTTCAGGGACTGGTCATGGCTTTCTGCATAATACCCCCCGAACTGTCCCTGTGTAACAGATTGTTGTTTGATTGATGGAAGGCGACCAGGTGTCTCAGTGACAGGCACCAATGTACATTTCCAAAGGAATAAATAGCATCCGCGGATTCAGCCACTCAAGTTATTTTAGTTTCCAATGCGGAGTGGGGAGAGGAGTAATCTGGCATAAATTGGGAGGGTCCTTGCCTCCCACCCTGTGAGTTTTTCATGGGGGAGGTTTCCCTGTTTGTAAACTGGGTCAAGCAGCGATTGCAAAAGCATTCAAGCTAACAGGCCCAGACTGAAATACAGTCGAATCTAAATTATTCAGGCCCGGTTAAAAAATTAAACAGCCCAACCAAACTTACACCCACCCAGCCCTGCTCTAGGGATAGGGAGACCTCCTCCAGGGCTGGGGCTGTAGGTCTCTTTCGTGACGATAGACAGAATAACCTGACCCCCAAGGAGTAATCCAGAAGGGGCCAGAAAAGGCATAGGCAGGGCACTGTGGTGAGCAAGGGCCAGGCAAGAGGAGGGGACACGAGAGGGCACTGGAACTCGCTGGGAAGGAATTCAGACTGACCTCTGTTCAATCATACAGATTGCAGCAGGGCCGGATCCGTGGCTCCTATTAACTGGCACCACTCCAGTGAAATAGATGCTGCCGCACTGATTTGCACTGGCTATGGACCTGTCCCTATTATACAGCAGAAAAGATTTTCACTTATAGAACTGCACCCTCTCCGTCCTATACGCGTTCTCAGGGCTGTTGGAGGAGTGCATTCAGAAATAGAAAAATTAAGGGTGACCAGCAGGTGCTCCCTCTACTTTTTTCGACCACTGAGCTAAGTTCCCCCTAAGCTGCATGGCCGCACAGCGTCCCATTTAGTCCTGCCCAGGGGCTCAGGGCTGCAATGGGAAGAGGTCTCTCCCCCAGGGCTGAAGCTGCCCTGCTTTGCCATTAGCCTTCCTTCAGCTCTGAGCACTCTCCTGCGCCTCAAAACCCTCCTCCATGACTCCACCCCAAAGCCTACACCCTCAGCCCAGGTCCTGTTCCCCTTCCTGCACCCACCCCCCAGCCCTGAGTCCCTCCCCATACCTGGACCCTCCTCCTGCACCCCACACTCCTCAGCCCCTGTACCCCAAGGCAGAACCCTTGCACCCCAACCCTCTGCCCAAGCCTTGAGTCCCCTCCCACACTCAGGACCCCTTGGCCCCTCTCCTAGCACATGAATTTGGGTATGTGCACCAATATGAAGGTGCTGTGTGCCACATCACCTCCACATTAGTGAACATAAGAAAATTCATTCTACTCAGGGGCATGCTTCCCTAAAAGCCCCGATTCCCTGCATGCACGACTAGAAAACCCCCCAGAGAATTTGAAGGGATTCTTATCATTTTAAGACTGTTTTCAATAAACCACAAGCTACTACCGAGTAATGCACTGAGGCCTCACAACAGGAGTGGTGCCCAGCGGGAGAAAACCTGGTTCAGCTCTAGTAGCTCTTCCACATTAGAAACATTTGGCATTGCCATTTGCCACTACGTAGTACCCACCACACAGTATGGTGCTTGTGTTGGCACATTAGCATAACTAAGCTCTTGATTGAAATAATGGTGACTTAGAAGTACAGCCGCTAACAAGGAAGTACTTTTGATCACTACCTCTTTTCAAGCTGTCTAGACCAGTGTTTCTCAACCAGTGGTACAGGTACCCGTAGGGGTACTTGAGAGAAGTTGGGGAGTATGTCAACACAACTGAAATTTGGAGAAAACTGAATTTTTGTTTTAAGTTTTACAGCACTTTATTATTTTTGGACTTTTTACACCCAAAAATTTCATCACCTGCCCAGCTACGATTAAGTTGTTTAAGCAAATGTGTTGCAATGGTAGAAAAAAATGTGTGTGTCTGAAAACTGTAGGTACTGGGGGTACTTATGATTTTATTTTTATTTTTTGTAAAAGGGGTACTTTATAAAAAAAAAAGATTGAGAAACTCGGGTATAGAACACCATGGGGCTGCCTGGTTGACTCTGGGCCTTTCAGCAAGCAGTCTTCAAAGAGTCAACCTAGAACAAGGTGGGGTGAGTTGTACCTGTCTGCCTTAGGGTGCATCTACACAGCACCCTAAACTAGAAATAAGATACACACTTTGTGCAAATTGCGTATCTTTTTTTGAATCTATTTCAAAATAGCTTACTTTGAAATTTGGTGCGTCTACACAGCGCCAAATTTCAAAATAACGCACTATTTCGAGCCATCCCTTTAGACCTGATGCAACAAGGCTTACCGGATGGCGAAACAGAGTGCCTATTATTTCGACAAATATTTCGACTTGTGTAGATGCGGCTTGTATAGACACGGGGTAGCTATTTCAGGATACCTCCGGTCTCCCAAAATAGCCGTGCAGTGTAGATGTACCCATAGGGAGCAGCCTGCTTTGTCACTCTCGGTAGTTTTGGTTCTTGTTACAGTTCTGGATTCTAAGCAATGAACTAGTGTTAGGTTGTGACCTTCCTTCAAGTTTACCTAACTTCTTGGCGTGTACACCATGAACATAACATAGCTAAGTGTCTCCTTGATTTAAAGCTGTCAGAGCTGAGCTGTCGGCTTCATTAGGTACCGTTAGAAGTCACTATGTATAGCCCAGCGCACATGCGCCAAGCACACTGTGCTTTCCCAGAGAGTGCTCTGGCAGCTGACTCACAGGACCCCCATCAATATTTACAAGCCTCTGAAAACTGGAGCAGAGGCTGAGTCTTTAATGGAATGTGCTTTCAGCCAGCACAATTTATTTAAAAGCAGAAAGAGATCTTGCCAATTAAATCTATGACCCTAGATATAAGCAGCTCCTGCTGGTTTGGCTGCTTGCCAGCATGTCAGGTGCCATTGACTGTGGGGGCCAGGAAAGAATGTGGAGATGACTGGACATGTGGGAAGGGACCACAAGACTGTGTAGGAAGGGACCTAGGAGAATGTGGAGCACCTGTCTGCCCACTAGCGCCCCACCACACTGGGAGTGTCTGTTGAGGAGGCTTTGGCTCTGAGTCACGCAAGAGTGAGGAGATAAGCAAGGTCGACAGTGTGACACTGTTGCAAAAAAATGATTCTGCGGGGCATTAACAGGAGTGTTGTGAGCAAGACATGAGAAGTCATTTGTCTGCTCTACTCTGCGCTGATTAGGCCTCAGTTGGAATATTGTGTCTAGTTCTGGGCACCACATTTCAAGAAAGATGTGGAGAAATTGGTGAAGGTTCACAGAAGAGCAATAAAAATGATTAAAGGTCTAGAGAACATGGGCTATGAGGGAAGGCTAGAGGAACTGGGCTTGTTTAGTTTGGAAAAGAGAAGACAGGTATCTAAGAAGGTGTCACAGGGAGGAAGGGAGGAAATTGTTCTCCTTGGCCTCTGAGGATAGGACAAGAAGCAATGGGCTTAAACTGCAGCAAGGGAGGTTTAGGTTGGACATTTGGAAAAACTTCCCAACTATCAGGGTGGTTAAGCACTGGAATAAATTGCCCAGGGAGGTTGTGGAATTGCGATCACTGGAGATATTTAAGAGCAGGTAGAAAGACACCTGTAAGGAATGATCTAGATGGTGCTTGGTCCTACTGTGAGGGCAGGGAACTGGACTTGATGACCTCTCAAGGTCCCTTCCAGTTCTAGTGTTCTATGATCAATCTTGTCTACATGTGTTCTCTCCCCAGACACTACATGGCTGTTGGAGCTGGGGTTGTGGAGTGTAGTGAGGCAGCGTGGCCTCCATCTGAGCCAGAGCGGGAGGAACCTCTCTCTCTACCCAGCTGGGCTGACCCTCCAACAGGAAGTTGGGGGCAGGACAGGAAGTATAAAAGGCAGAGCCTCTAGCTTAGTGGGGGCTGAGCCAGGGAATAAGACAGATGTGTCCTGCTTGCTGCTACATTCTGACCCTGCTGCTGAGCCAGGCAGTGCCCTGGACCTGGAAAAGACCAGAACCAGGGAGGAGCTGGAGCTGATGGGACTGCTGGTGGCTGAATACCCAAACAAACCTAAGGAGCTGATGTGGTGGGACTGCCGGACTATCCTAATTTCCCAGCCATGTTCCCAGGCCTCAGACAACTGTGGCAGGGGAGAGGGGTGTGTGCAAAGTAGGCAGTTGCTTCAAGGCCTGGCAATCCAAAGCGGCCCGGGGCTCCTCGCTGCTGCTGCTACAGCAATAGCGGTGGCCGGAACTCCTGGCCCTTTAAATCACCGCCGGAGTTCTACTCCACACACTCCAAGCTCTGAGGGCTGGGGGGGGGAGGGGAGAGAGGGTAGGCTGCCTCTGCCCTGCCCCTTCTGCCCAAGGCCTCACCCCTACCAGGAGCGCATGTAAAGAAGCAAAGGGCCAGATAGACACAACCTCTTTACTTTGATGTAGCTGCCTGTGTCAAAGCGCGGGCCCCTGTGTGCAGACCTGAGGATGCGACACTGTAAAGGTGTCATTCTACCCAATGTCCAGTGTTTAAGCTATGCGCTTGGGTGGCCACCCAGGTGAGATTCTGATGCCTCCCAGCTGATGAGCAGAACGCCCCCAGCAGCCACAGGTGGCAGCATGTGTTTCTACTGATGGTTCACATCTGCACATGCCTGAGTGCATATAACAAAAATTATTCCACACATAGATGGAAAAATTAGAGGAAACACTGCCTATGTCCCCATTTAAATTCACTTTGGCCACGGTGGGCTCTCAGAATCGGACCCCGTGGCTGGCAGACTGCCCCATTCCACGTCAATGTGTGGATATCACTTGCAGGGTTGGCATCTTGACTGGCTTCCCTTGGTTTAGCTTTTGAGGGAATCCTGACAGAGTCAAGCAGTGAGGCAGCACGCAGGGCAGTGGGATGCACTCCATCAGCCTGGTGCATTTATTTGGGTATTGCCATTAAATGGCTATTAGCCAGTATGAGTAAGGAATGGTGTCCCTAGCCTCTGTTTGTCAGAGGGTGGAAATGGATGGCAAGAGAGAGATCGCTTATATATATATTCTTACAATTGAGCCAAACCAGGACTGGCTCCTGCCATAAGCAGAATAGCCTCATCTGGTTCTCAACAAGGGGTATGTATACCCCAGCGTTACACAAAGATTTTCCATCAGCTCATCTAGATATTTACCTAATTTTACAATAGGCTACATAAAAAGCACTGGCAAAGTCAGTGCCAACTAAACTTTCATACGACTTGTGTATACTGGTCTGTATTATACACTGAACAGTACAGTATTGATATTCCAGTTGATTTATTTTATAATTCTATGGTAAACATGAGAAAGTCGGCAATTTTTCTGTCTGTGTGTTGGGGCACTTTTGTATTTTTATGGCTGATTTTGTAAGCAAATCGTTTTTAAGTGAGGTGAAACTTAGGGTTAAGCAAGAAAATTGGACACCTCACAGGGGTACAATAGTCTGAAAAGGTTGAAAGCCATCGTCCTAGGTCAGGGGTCTCCAGCCTTTTTAAGCAGGAGATCACCTTTTGAATTTAAGTGAAATCCAGGATGTACCTCAAACCCAAATACCCTTGCCCTGCCTCCTTTGTGCCCCTTCTCCGAGGCCCTATCCCTGCTCACTCCGTCCTCCTATTCTCCCTCCCTTTCACCAGGCAGGGGCAGAGGGTTGGGGCACACAGGTTCTACTCTTGGGCTAAGGGATTTGGAGTGTGGAAGGGGTTCTGAGCTGAGCCTGGGGCAGGGAGTTGGGCTGCAGGAGGGGGTTCAGGGTGCAGGCTCTGTAAAGGAGTTTGGGTCTGGGAGGGGGCTCAGAGCTAGGGCAGGGGTTTGGGGTGTAGACGAGGGTACATGACTGGTGCAGGAGTTCGGAGCTGGCTCCAGCAGGACACTGTTTACCACAGGTGGCTCCTGGGTGGTTGTGCAATGGGGCTAAGGCAGGCTCACCCCTGCCCTAGCCCTGCACCACTCTCAAAAGCAGCCAGCAAACTCCCTCCATCCCAAGCCCTGTGCTCCCTTCTTCCAGTTCTGTGGAGATAGAATACAGGGTGGAAGAAGGGGCACCCTGGCATCAGCACCCCTCCTTTCCCTTCCCTGCTGTGTACCACAAGCAGGAGGCTCCCAGGGGATGGGGGGAAGCTCCCAGGCTAAGGGCAGGAGTTGCACAGTGAGGGGAGGAGCAGCTGAAGTACCAGTAGATCCCGATCGACTGGTTGGTGACCACTGTGACCTAGGTCATCAGGCTACTGAAGGACTAAATCTATAATCAGGGCTCGCTGAACCACGGCGAGTCCGGTTGCCAGCTGCGCTGTCCAGCGATCTGCACATGTGCAGATCACCCGAACCCAGTTCTTCCGGGTTACAATCTACTCGCCCGTGGCAAGTAGATTGTATTATTTGTCGAGCCCTGTCTATAATGCATGTGGGTAGGCTGGAGGGAGAGGGTGTTTTTCGTTGTTTTCCCAAAACCCTACACAGAGCAAACAATTTCCCTTTTGTCTGCTAAAACTCTCACGATGAGCCTGGAGAAGTCATTAGTGGAGACCTCACCCAACCCAGTCTGTGCCTTTCAGGTTCTGGGGCCTAGGACCATTCTCTGCAGAAATCCAGGGACTGAAACATCCATGTTCATGGAGAGTTCCTCATCTGTTTCAAACACTGACGTTTCTTTCTTTATGGTGGCATCGGCGTTATCACACCTGCCACCAGCTGCCTTCCTGAAGCGTCTCTTTGGGCTTCACTTCTTCACTTCAGCCTCTTTGGGAGGCGGTTCCTTCATCTTGTGCAGACTGATGTAAATGAAACTAATAGGTTTTAAATGAATAAGTTCAGGATAAATTAGGTTTTGTCTCCACAGAAGCCAGATGGCATGTTGATGTCATTACAGAGCATGCTCCATTAGAGACTAGCGTATTTGTTTATTTACTGGTGAATCCAAAATACTTCTTACTGCATCTTTGGGGTAAAGCACACATTGCACTTGGAAAAAGCCAGGACAGGTTTTGTGATTTTTCAGATAAAGCCAACGTTCCAACTCTGGGCCTTTCCTAATCAAGAGTCACTGTAAAAACAGCGAGCAGACCTGTGGCACCTTAGAGACTAACACATGTATTAGGTCATGAGCTTTTGTGGATAAAACCCACTTCATCAGATGAGTTGGAGTGGAAATTACAGAATCTGGGAGATACATAAAGGCTGTGTCTAGACTGGCAAGTTTTTCCGGAAAATCAGCAGCTTTTCCGGAAAAACTTGCCAGCTGTCTACACTGGCTACTTGAATTTCTGGAAAAGCACTGACGATCTCATGTAAAATCATCAGTGCTTTTCTGGAAAAACTATGCTGCTCCCGTTCGGGCAAAAGTCTTTTTCCGAAAGACTTTTGCCCAAAAGGGCCAGTGTAGACAGCATAGTACTGTTTTCCGCAAAAAAGCCCCAATCGCGAAAATGGCAATCGGGGCTTTTTTGAGGAAAACTGCGTCTAGATTGGCCACGGACGCTTTTCCGCAAAAAGTGCTTTTGCGGAAAAGCATCCTGCCAATCTAGACGCGCTTTTCCGAAAATCCTTTTAACTGAAAACTTTTCCATTAAAAGCATTTTCGGAAATTCATGCCAGTGTAGGCGTAGCCAAACAGCAAAAGAAGTGTAGTAACTTCCCCTGTTTATAGCCTCTAAAAATAAGACAAAGCAAGCCTGCTCCATCCTCTGACTTCAGGGCAACAGTGTAGGCGGGAGCTGTGAAGACTGGAAAAACCCCAGTCAAGAGGGAGAAAGCCATGGGAGAGGTAACATCTGGCAAGCCGGAATCCTAGGAGTGGGTGCCTTGCTGGACCAAAAATGGGAAATAAAGGTGCATTTGTCCTGAACTGTAACATGACAGCCATTAATTTAAATTTAGCAAAAACAGGCTACAAGCCCACCTGGTCCATCTTTTCAGAGAACCAAATCCCTTTGGCTAAAATCAAAGGCAAAAAATGTCTGGTCAGGATCTATAAGATTGCAAACCAAAGGGAAAATCAATTTTGGAGCATATAATTCAACTGCAACATAGTTTATTTTCCTAACTCCTGTAACATTGCCCCCTTGTTTTGGTGGAGGGCATATATTATTACGTTCCATAATATATTTCCCATCCCGTATCAGTAGAGCCTTGCGTGGATACAAGATTTGTATCTGAATCCACATCTGTATCTGCAAAAATGAGCCGGTGAAATCTGCATTGACATCAGCGGATGCGGATACCTGTGGATATAAAGCGGATATCCACAGATTTGCAGGGCTCTACCTACTGAAACTAATCCTGCTAGTGTTTATTCCATGACACTGACTGTTGCCCAACTGGGTCTGTGCCATAGATACGTGAAAAATGCCATGCAACTAGTAAGATAAATGGCTGTTGCTGTTTTTCACAAACTCAGGAGCTGCTGAAGTGCTTGTTGGCCCATGCAGTCTGCTGGTTCCTAATTGGCTTCATTTTTCATATTGGCAGATGGCATTTCTGCGAGACAGTACGTAACTAATGGAGAAAAGCGAGCTACATCCCAAACATAATCCTCAGTGCGTCAGGGCAAGGCGATGTTCTGTCTTTGGTCAGCGGTTATTAAACATTCATTTTTCTCTACTTTCCATATTCATGGATTTCTTCTCCAGTGCATACCTCCCTGGGATATTGATGTCCTGCCATGCTGGCCTGGGTTTCAGCAATAATATTTTAAAACAGTGCAAATATATTTGCAGAAATTAGTCTGCCAACTCAGGAAGAGTCCTGGGAGCCAAGCCCACTCTTGAGACAGTCTTGTGCCACGAAATGAACGGTGTACTGCAAAAAATGTGGCAACAGCCATCCTGCGTTGTCTTTAAGGACATACATGAGCCAGGTTTTGGAGATGGAGAATAACAATGACTTTGCCCTTATACACTTCTTTAATCCCAGGATCACAAAATGCTTTACAAAATCAGGCAAGGTCATTAGTTCCTGTTTAACAAATGGGGAAAGTGAGGCACAAGGAGGATGAAGGGTGTTGTGTCCAAGACAACGCAACAAATCAGAGCCAGCCATTGAATCCTTTACCATCCAGTCACTGTCTTGCTGTCTCCTAGGATGAACACATGCCTGTCTGAGTTGTTTAACGTTTTTCAAATGAAACTTTTCGTTGTTAAAATGTGCCCCTTCTCAAGAAGAACGGTTGACTTTTGTTCAAACTATTCCGGTGTTTACAAAACGTTCATGACATTTTTGTCAACAAACCAATGATTGACAACCTCTGGTTTTCTGGCAAATGAAAAATGTTGAAAACCTTTTGCATAATGATTTTGTTTTACAGTTTTCACCACAGTTTTGTTTTAGCCTTGCAAAATAGAAACAACTTTGACATGTCAATGTTTTACCAGCATTTTTCTCTTAAGTTTTCAACCAGCTCTCTTGCCTCAAGGCTGGATGGTGCCACAGGCCCTAATTCTGATTCTGGTTCTGATTGAAAGTGGAACAGAAGCTGTTTAGATTAATCCCTGGGACGGATTTATTTCCTGGGGTGCGATCCCTCGTTCTGCCACCTGTATGAAGGTGAGAGTCTGTGAAAGGGAAGCAAACCGATGTTGGTTAGCAAGATTATAAATCAGCAAAGGAGAAATAATGTCTTGATAATGACGGAAATCCCAGTAACCAAGCACTGCCTAATTGCTCCATGGTAGCATTCAGGGAGAATGTTTAGAGGCTGGGGAGCAGTGTTCCCTCTAAGATGGGTGCTTGGGCAACTGCTCAGGAGAGATTCAAATGCCACCCAGCTGATCAGCAGAGTGCCCATAGCTAGCTTTGTGTGTCTCCTGGTGGTGCACAATCACTCATGTCTTGGCGCACAAAGAAAATTTTATTCTGCACATGAATGGGGAAAAATCCGCACATGGATGGAAAAGATTAGAGGAAACATTGCTGGGGAGTCTCATTCTGTCTAAGTCAGGGGCACAAGGCTACAGCTGTTGTGGTTCTTGTCACTTGCCTGGACTCATACCTTGAAGATCCCTAGGCATGCGGCTCGTTCCACTGAAGGAGAGGGAGATAGAATGTAGTTAACAGGAAGGAAGGGTAGTTGATAGGTTGGGCAGCTTGCAGAGTTTCACCTACCTCCATAGAGCCTGATACACCATTGCCTGTCCCACATATCAGGCCCGTATGCAGGAATTTCTGTGGGGGGCAGGAGGTGCGAGCTGGGGGAAGGGCTAGTGGCTGCCCCACCCCCAATCCTGCTCCCATGGCCCAGCCTCGCCCCTGGCCTCTCTCCTGGAGGAGGAAGAGAGAATCGGCCAGCTAGAGCATAGGAGAGGGAGGCTGGCAGTGCGCTGCTTCACCCTTTCCTAGACTGGCCGGAATCAGCCCCATGGTGGACCATGAAGGACCGTGGAGAGTGCGTTTGCATCCTTCCCCCGCCCCCCTGCATATGGTCATTTACCCCTCTCTAGTTTAAAGGTCACTAGAACAGAGTAATGGAGTCAGGTCCACAACGTCCTTTCTGCAACAAACAAAATGTTCACATCTTATCTAGGCCACTTGCCTCTACCTCCGCCAGGGCTTTGGGCTTCTTGGCAAGGGCAAGAGCAGGTGTATATGACACATAGTTCCTCTGGCCCCACCTGCTTGCTTGTTCCTTCCTCTTGAGCAGCCATGATAGTGGAACAGACAAGGATCCCGCACCCCCAGAGGTGCTCACAGAACGGGGTTCTTGGATATCTTTGCGGACTTCCAGACTAAGAAAAGGTGCTTGGTAACTGAAGCAAGGTAGCTCACTCTAATGTCAGGCTTTCCACTCTTGACAGCATCTCCTTCGATGTCTGCTTGGGGAAAGTAGCCTCAATACTCTCTGTTCCTCAGCTTGGCAAACACCGGTTCTTGCCTGCCACACATGAGACCTTGGAAGGTGTGGAGAAAATTCCCATTCATGTGGGGCTGAGAGAGCTCAAGCAGCTAGAGATAAAGAAACCAGCCAGAGGCCATCCTCTTGAGGAGGTAGAGAGGGGTGGAGACAGATTTTGAGAGAGTGACAGGAGAGCTAGGATGTATATAAACACATGCTCATGGAGACACAGACACACGCACACAGGCCTTGGTCTAACTAGGAAATTACACTAAAGAGTTCCTACTTTTGGGCCACGAAGGCTATGTCTACACTTGAGGCTTCTTGCGCGAGAAATATGCAAATGAGACTAAGTGTGGCATATCACCGAGCCTCATTTGCATACCTAATGAGCCACCATTTTTGCAGAAGAGGCTCTTGTGCCAGAAAGCGCTGTTTACACTGCCCCTTCTTGAACAAGAATAACCCTTTTGCGCAATGCTGTTATTCCTGAAAATAATCGGTGTAACGGCATTGTGCAAGAGGGTTTTTGTTGCGCAAGAAGGGGCAGTGTAGACAGCGCCTTCTGGTGCAAGAGCCTCTTCTGCAAAAATGGTGGCTCATTAGGTATGCAAATGAGGCTCGGCGATATTCCATGCTTAGCCTCATTTGCATATTTCTCACGCAAGAAGCCGCAAATGTAGACATAGCCTCGCAGTTCAGCTGCCATGGATGAGACTTTGTGGATAAAATTCCATTTTAAATAATACTTCTCTCTCTCTCTCTTTCCCCAGATTGCAGCTGGACAAATACAACAAAAAAATTCAATTACTATTCACTCGCAACTTTAAATGAGTCCACACTGGCCGTGTTCTTTCTCCCTGCCCCTTTGCGCCTTCCCATAAACATTCAGGCAAGCCAGTCAAAAGCTCGTGAATGCCAAAGTTGCACCTGTATATTTCTGTGGCATGTGCTTGCATGCTCTCCAATCAGGGAGTCGAAAGGTAATCACACCTGTCTTACTTTGACCAACCATAATTTACCAAGACAGTTTGAATAGCAAAGTTATGAATCATGTTTGTGATTTATAGAACACTGCCACAGTCACCAAACCCTTTGGATGAAGGAAAATAAAATCAGAGGAAATTATCCCTGAATGTCCCTCAAAGGGGAAAAGAGGCAAATTCGGTGGGTAAACTTTATATTTTGGATTAGTCACTTGGTTCTTCTATGAATGAAGAAGGGGTTAAGGAATGACTGCCTACATTGTTTCTCTAATATCCTCTGGCATCACTGCCAGCACTGCATCCCACAGGACAGAGGAGCCGATTTATGGAAGGCGGCACTTATCGACTACTAGAAGATGGTAATTCACAATGAGGCTCTTCAACGTTGTAGCCGATGCATGTGAGGTGGGAAACGGGACTGCTGTTGTCATTTCTCCCCATTCCGTTCCTGCCTGCTTTATCCTCACTGGTTCCAGGAAAGCCCCTTATTAATCGAAGGTTAAGTAAATGTCACATCCCTCTCTCCTCTCCTGGATGAGCTCAAGCATTGTTTCATGAGCTGCTTAGTCTGACATTAATACAGTTCTGGAATTTAAACATCTGGGACCTTTGGAATGGCAGGGCTGTGAATGAGGAGACCCAAAGGTGTCAACTGCAAAGGATGGAGCAAAGCCGTGTTTGAATGGGTGGAAAATCCACAGCTGGAGAACAGTTTGGAGCTGACCTGCCATCGTCCTGATACTATTCCAGTTGTAGCCTCAGTTTGGGGACATGCCCCCTTTGCTTAGCCTTTGCCTAAGGCGGCAGTTTGGAGGATCAATATGCACATCTGTTCCGGTGCCCAGCCCCCCAAATTTCCCGGCTGAGATAGATGCAACTCAGTGTGGGGCAGAGGGAGCTCAGCAAGGTCAGAGGGGCAAAGAACAGCTCTGGAGCATGGATCAAAGGGCACTGAGGGAATAAATAGATGCTTCCTCCCTGCTCCATCCCTCTTTAGGACCTGACAGGATGGAAACAGGTTCTGCTGAAGGATACTAGCAGATCTTGAGTGCGGCTCTAATGCAGGGGCGAGTAAAATACGGCCTGTGGGCTGGATCTGGCCCGCCTTACGTTCAAATCCACCCTACCCCAATACTCTGGGCTGCCAATGTCCTGCAGCCCAGCGGGACCCTCGGGCCTGCCACGGCTCCACATGCTGCTCAAAGTGACCAGCTGTTGGTGGAGAGTAAAGATTTCCCACCTACAGACCTACTTTCCCCTGCAAGAGGGCTGGGTTGTCCCACCAGGGAGTACATGAAGTGCTCTCTGAGAGCTCTGCCACTGGCGGTCCTGCGTCTTTTTTGCCTGTGTTTGAAAGGGTCTCTCCAGAACCATTAGCCTCTTCTTGCTCCAATCCAGTCTGAACGTTGTTCACTTCATCACAGGCCTCTGTACCTCTTTCCAGGTGCTCTGTCTCATTGTGGCACACCTCGCCTGGTTTCTTGTCCCACTTCTGCATGCCTGTCCTCCCTGGGGCTACGTCTAGATTTCACGCCTCTTTCGAAAAAGAGCATTGAGACTACAACCCGTACTTTCTAAAAGGCAAACCGCTTTTTTGAAAGAGAGCACCCAGGCAGTCTGGATGCTCTCTTTCGAAAAAGCACAGTTTGCATTACATTCATATGTGTTCATTTTTTAAATTGTATCCTTTGGTATATATGGTTGTGACAATTTTCTTCCACGATTTGATCTGAGGAAGTGGGTCTGGCTCACGAAAGCTCATCACCTAATAAACCATCTTGTTAGTCTTTAAAGTGCTACATAGTCCTGGGGTTTTTTTTTGTTTTTTGTTTGTTTTTTGAAAGTGCTGGCATTCTTCCTCGTAAAACAAGGTTTTTCCGCAGTCGAAAAAACTGCCATATTCTTTCAATTTACGTTCGAAAGAACGCGGCGGCAGTGTAGACGCAGGGGAAGTTTGTTTGAAAAAAGGCCACTTCCTTCGAAAAAACCCTGTAGTCTAGACACACCCTGGGGCGCCAGCTCCTGCCCCATTCCACTTCTATCTGCTGCCTTCGCAGACCAAGGGAGCTTCATGTAGCAAATCCACATGGTGAAGAGGTCCTGTGAGTGAGCACCATGCTACTGTGATGGGTGCGTCTACACAGTAGGGCTTAACTCGAAACAAATTACACAAATTGAGCTACATCCATTTCAAAATAGTTTATTTTGAAATTGGGAGTGTCTACACAGCACTTATTTCAAAATAGAGCACCCTTCCTCTGACTTCCCTTACTCATACAATGAGGGTTACAGGAGTTGGAGTAAGAAGTCCTCCAGCTTAACAGTATTTCAACATTATTTCGAAATAGCTGCCTGCTGTGTGGACACAGACTAAGTTAGTTCGAAAGAATGTTTCTGTGTAGACATACCTGACTAGGGCTTGCCATTTACTCAGACTGCAGGGTCATGAATCCATCATGTAGAATCACTAAACCTCATTGGCATTCACCTCAGAGCCTGTCCCTGACAAAAAGCCAGAAGGGAGGAGGCCAGTCTGTGACCATCCATGTGGGTAAATACATTCTCTCCAATGCCAGGGGCACAATGCACATTTGACTGAACTATTGCTGTGCCGGTTGGACTCCTGTCTGACTCTTACACACAATTTCTGGAAACAATCATGCACGGCCTTGACATATGGATGAAGATGATTTAATCCCGTGGTGTCCAACATGCTAGCCACTAGTGGCTATTTGGCCAGTTGAGTGTGGCTAGTTGGTTCGAACAATGTGGCTAGGACACCACAGATCTAACAGGTCTTTTCCTTTTCAATTTCTTTGATTCTGCTCACTGAAGTTACACCGTGAGTTTCTGTTGGGGGATGGTATTTTATTTCCTTCCCTGAACTATTGTGTACAGGTTCTGTGTATGTTACTAAAGAGCTGCCACATTACACTCCAGAAGTGACAGCATTTCAGGGATCTCTAGCCGGAACCCTCCTGTGTGGTTTGTACAGCTGTTTGCTGAGTTTGTCATATGCCTTTGAGATCTTCCACGTGCAACAGGAAGCTAAGATTCTAGTGCTCAGTGAAGTGGCTTTGGAGCGGAATGTGGCCTGCCGGTTTGATTTAGGGCAGTGGAATCATTTTCCAATGGGGTCTCTAATTACAAGCAAAATGTAGTTGAGAAGAAGGTGCACAAAACTGTTTTTCTGCTGTTTGTTTTGTTAGCGTTTCTGTTTTGTATGTGAAGGATAATGGGTTAGGTGCTCCAGCTCGAACACGGCTGCCAAACCCAGGCAACTGGCAGTCAGGTTTAAACTGCTATCGAAGAATGCACCTGTTCGTGGTGCCGTTCAGCTGTTTGATGCAAGCAGTGACTCGTGGGGCCCGATTCCTCGCAGTCAGTCATTCACACCTGTGCAAAGTGCACTTAGTGGAAAATGCTGCCATTCTGCTTAGGAAGCGCTTTGAAAGGCAGTGGAAAATCAAGCCAAGTGTCTCACTGGCCCACTCCCGTGCAAGTCAAGATCTTGTTTACTAACATAGGAGTAACATTAACACCCTGAAGCAGGTACCCATGCAGCTTGGGTGCTTGGTGTCACTCAGCCTTCAGCCTTAAGCCTCACTGTGGACCTGAGGCATCAGCAAATCCCACTCATTGTATTGTTGCTCGCAAACAGTCCACAAGAAGGTTGAGGGTTGGCATTATATTTATTAATGATGGTAATACAGAGTGGCTGTGTCTAGACTGGCATGATTTTCCGGAAATGCTTTTAACGGAAAAGTTTTCTGTTAAAAGCATTTGCGGAAAAGAGCATCTAGATTGGCACAGACGCTTTTCCGCAAAAGCACTTTTTGCCGAAAAGCGTCCCTGCCAATCTAGACGCGCTTTTGCGCAAAAAAGCCCCGATTGACATTTTTGCGATCGGGGCTTTTTTGCGGAAAACAAATCTGAGCTGTCTACACCGGCCCTTTTGCGCAAAAGGGACTTTTGCCCGAACGGGAGCAGCATAGTATTTCCGCAAAAAACACTGATTTCTTACAGTAGGAAGTCAGTGCTTTTGCAGAAATTCAAGCGGCCAGTGTAGACAGCTGGCAAGTTTTTCCGGAAAAGCGGCTGATTTTCCGGAAAAACTGGCCAGTCTAGACACAGCCCTCGTGTTTCCTTCCACAGGGCTTGGTTTAGTGTACACATGTATCAGTTCTTTCTGGAATGCAACCACCTCTGGGGTGAGACACAGCAGCTATTTAACCATGCACAGCAACACTGTGGTCCATCAGTGAAGAAGAATCCTGGCTGCAATAGAAACAATGGGGAATTCTAGGTAGGCAGAATGTGACCACCCCCATTAGCCTGCCTCTTAATATTATGATTATGTGTGGGGCGTAAGAACACAAGAACAGCCATACTGGGTCAGACCAAAGGTCTATCTAGCCCAGTGTCCTGACTTTGACAGTGGCCCATGACAGGTGCCCCAGAAGGAATTAATAGAACAGGTAATTGTCATGTGATCATCCATTCCTAGCTTTTGACAAACAGAGGCTAGGAACACTATTCCTGCCCATCCTGACTAACAGCCATTGCTGGACCTATCCTCCATGTATTCATCTAGTTCTTTTTTGAACCTTGTTAAAGTCCTGGTCTTTACACCATCCTCTGGCAAGGAGTTCCACAGGTTGACTATACATTCTGTGAAGAAATACTTTGGTTGGTTTTAAACCTGCTACCTATTAATTTAATTTTTGACCCCTACTTCTTGTGTTATGGGAACAAGTAAATAACTTTTCCTTATTTATTTTCTTAACACCAGTCATGATTTTATAGGCCTTTATCATATCCCCCCGTCTCCTCTTTTCTAAACTGAAAGTCTCAGTTTTATTAATTTCTCCTTATCTGGCAGCTATTCCAAACCCCTCATCATTTTTGCTGCCCTTTTCTGAACTTTTTCCAAAGCCAGGACATCTTTTTTGAGATGAGGTGACCACATCTGCACATAGTATTCAAGATGCAGGCGTTCCATGGATTTATATAGCAGCAATAAGATAGTCTCTTATTCTCTATCCCTTTCTTAATGATTCCTAACATTCTTTTTGGACTGCTGCTCCACATTGAGTGGATGTTTTCAGAGAACTATCCACAATGACTCCCAAATCTCTCTCTTGAGCAGTAATAGCTAATGTAGTCCCCATCATTTTAAACTCATAGCTGGGGTTATGTTTTCCCATATGTGTTACTTTGCATTTGTCAGCATTAAAATCCTTCCGATTGAGGTCCATGGCCCTACAGCAAGGTGCTGTACAAAGACGTAACAAAGCCCTGTAGAGCTGCCAACCTGGGTGTGGGACAGAAGGGACCAAACAGACCAAGGAGGTGGGGGCGGGAGGAGGTCAGAAGAAAGTCTCAGCTGCCCACCTGCCTATCCAGCCCCAGGCAAGGGCAGTTCCTGGGCAGCAAACCCTGGTGGTTTTTGAGAAGGGGGGTGGGAAAGCCCCACAGCGCCTCTGGTAACCACAAGACCCATTGCCCTGTGCAGTCTGCCAGCCAGTGCCTCCAGCAGCGCAGCGGCCCCCAGCCCCATGCCTCGGCTGGCTCCCAGGCCTGGGGGGAAGCAGCCACTCCTCAATGGCTAGCAGGCCCTGTGCGCCTGGCTGCCCCTTGGAGCTGCGCCCCTTCTGCCTGGCTCCATCGCGCGGAGGGCGCAGCGGGGCCCTTCCCGCCCGGGCCTGGCGGGGCGCAGAGGGTGACCCGGGGCGGGGGGGAGGCGGCAGCCCCCCGCTCTTGCGGGGCTGGGCGGGCGGAGCGGCGGAAGGCGGGAGCTGGGGGGAGCTGTGCCATCGCGCACACGCTCTCCGCCTCCCCGCAGCGGCTCCTCCAGGCAGCGGCCGGCGCGGAGCCGGCGGAGGCTGCATGGAGCCGGCGGCCGGGCGATGGCTGGCGGCGGCCGGGCAGGAGCGCTGAAGCGGCGGCGGAGCCGGCCGGCCAGAGGTAGGGCGGGAGGGGGGCGCGGGGCGAACCTGTTGGGCATGGCAGGAGCCCGGCCCGGCGGCGGCAGAGGGGGGAGACCCCCAAACCGCGCGGGTTGCACTTGGCAAAGCCCCGCCTGAGATTGGGGGGGGCCCGGCCACTACCCCCCCTTCCGCCCCAGCTGCACCCCGGGCTCTGCCCCGCCTGAGATTGGGGGGGCCCGGCCACTACCCCCCCTTCCGCCCCAGCTGCACCCCGGGCTCTGCCCCGCCTGAGATTGGGGGGGTCCGGCCACTACCCCCCCATCCGCCCCAGCTGCACCCCGGGCTCTGCCCCGCCTGAGATTGGGGGGGCCCGGCCACTACCCCCCCTTCCACCCCAGCTGCACCCCGGGCTCTGCCCCGCCTGAGATTGGGGGGCCCCGGCCACTACCCCCCTTCCGCCCCAGCTGCACCCCGGGCTCTGCCCCGCCTGAGATTGGGGGGGCCCGGCCACTACCCCCCCTTCCGCCCCAGCTGCACCCCGGGCTCTGCCCCGCCTGAGATTGGGGGGGCCCGGCCACTACCCCCCCATCCGCCCCAGCTGCATCCCGGGCTCTGCCCCGCCTGAGATTGGGGGGCCCGGCCACTACCCCCCCATCCGCCCCAGCTGCACCCCGGGCTCTGCCCCGCCTGAGATTGGGGGGCCCGGCCACTACCCCCCCCTTCCGCCCCAGCTGCACCCCGGGCTCTGCCCCGCCTGAGATTGGGGGGGCCCGGCCACTACCCCCCCTTCCGCCCCAGCTGCACCCCGGGCTCTGCCCCGCCTGGCGGCATCCCCCAGAAATACCCCGGGGGGGCTGTTCGATCGCTGCGGGATCCCCCATCTGTCATCTAGCCAGGGCTTTCCCCGTCCCTGCCTCCGGCAGCGCCCCCCGGCGGGGCATCAGGCCGGGGCCGCCCGCCCTGCACCGAGGCAGCCTGGATCCCGGCTCGTGGCATGGCGCGGGTGGATGCGGGAAGGTGGGAACCAGCCCAGCAGGTGCCGGTGCCTTGTTGCTATTGACGGCGTGAGAGGCGGCCGGCTGGGGCATCTGGCCGCCCCCTGGCTCCGCCGCAGGAGGGGAGAGGACGGAGCCAGCCGCAGCGTTTAGCTCCCTTCCAGCTGCGCTGTTCTCGCCCCTCGCCCACCTTGGCTGGGCCGGGGGAGGGAAGAGGGGGAAGGAGCTAGAGCGGCAAGAAGTTGCTTTGGGCACCGAGAGCATCAGCCATTGTGGGGGAGCCCAGGGCTGGGTTTGGACAATCCAGACTGGTTCTAGTAATACAGGAATACATCCTGGCAGAGCGGAGGGAGCATGACCTCCCCCAGGCGAGCCCCTGCCCACACCCAGCCAGCCCAGGCTTGACTATATTTTTGCTGCTGGAAATATTTTTAAAAAGCAAAAAATCTGATTGATCAGATTGATCTGAATGGATTCAGCCCTCCCCTCCTCTCAGTTCTGAGTCAGAGAAAGGGGCCCTGGACATCCCTAGACCAAGAGGCAGTAAGCCCCATTTCTCCTCCTGCTGACTGGTGTAAGTGAGGAGTAACTGCACTGGTCTTAATGGATATACACCCGCTGTGCGTGGAGAACCAGGCCCGATGTTATTAAGAAATCGCATTGATGGCAGGCCAGCAACGGTTCCTTCCTGCACTGTGTACTGTCCACGCATCTCAGCTTTATTGGTCTAGTATAATCAGTAAGAAATGTGTATTGTGATAAGAGGCTTTTATAATAGACTTATTCTCCAAACCGGTTTTCTGTTAAAAAAAGCCCACACACAACAGGCTTTACAATGGGTCTGGAGACCATTTCCTCTCTGCGCTTATCTGATTTGTTTCTTTTAGCCTCTGGTGTTCGGTAAGTGGTTTTTGCTGTGTTTGTTTTTAATAATTTTAGCTGCTTTCATGACTCTGCTGAAGGGTGTTAACAAAAGGTTAATGAAGCGTGGCTTTTCTCAACGAAAAATAATACCGGGAGGATCTGTATTCATTCTCACTCCTGTCTGAGGCCGTCAAAACTTTGTTCGTTGTTGGATCGTCTCGCAGCTCACATGGAGAATAAGAAAGCACGGACCTGACAGTAGACACAAAGGTGCTAATTATACACGCAGTTGTATACACAGATTCCTAGCAGATAGAGTCCACAACTCTTTTATCACACCTTTAAAATGGAGTGGAGCCTACATAAAGAAATGATCTGTGAAACAGACCAGGAGTGACATAGCCTTATTTTTCTGTTGTAATTTCATTTTCTTCAAAATGTGACACTCCAAGGTCACCGTATATTGCCCACCACAACCTCACATCACAAGCCTCATCTAATTCATGAGGCCTGCATTTAACTGCTGCAGGTAGCTAGATTTTTACTCTCACCTCTTTCCATTCAATAGAAATGTAGGCAAAAAATTCCAAGCCCATGATGAGGATGCTCAGTTTGGATCAATTTTGGGTTGCAGTTGCTTTGCGTCATTTACCTGTTTGTTCTTGTTGCACTGCTTGCTGGAGACGGCAGTTCCCTTAGATTGTGGCTGGAATATAGGCTCCCCACCCCAGGGTCTTGCTGTTGCTACTTTGACTTTTACTCTCTGAAAAAACAATATGACAAATATCAGAAGCCGAGACAGTGAATTAGACAGAAATGCCGACTGGCCTGTCACACAGATTCAGAGGACACTGTGGCAGGTTCCCGGAATAAATACATATATTTATGGCTCAAGGAAGCCAAAGAAGCCATCAGTGTTTGGAAGGACTAGCTCCTGAGTGGTCAATATAACTTTCATTAGGTTGTGTGACACTGGCTCTGCAACCTAATTAATTAAGGCATTATGTTTCTATCCCTGTTTATCCAATATGTGGCTGGTCAGCTTAACATGGCTAAGACTCCATGTAAACCTTTATATCCTAGTAAACATCACATTGCATAATGAGATAGGAGCTGACTGAAATTGAATCCCCCTCCCTCCATGCTTCTGGTTTTAGGAGCATTTTATTCCCCCCAGATGAGTGTACCTAGCCTTGTGTTTGGGTGGAGCACCGCTGACATCTAGTGACCAATTAGAGACATGCACAGCATACACCACTATACAAAAAGGTCTACCTTTTGCTCTTTTGATGGTGTTTGAAATGAAATGAAGAAGGGAATCATCTAAAAGGATTTTGACCATGCAAAGGACTGTTCATGGAGGGCCTACCAACATGAGCTGTGGCTGCATTAATATTCAAGATAGATGCTGTCTCTGTCTGATTTCACAAGAGACTTTTGGGAGTTTTGCAAACTGCAAAGCTTCTTGGAGTAAGGTCAGAGATTTGGAATCCTTTGGGGATTTCCAGGCATGCAGGCAGATTTTTCCCTCTACAGAGCCATCACTCATTGTGGTAGTCACACACATGCTGCTCACCACAACAGAAAACAATTCAAACCCAACAAACTCCCAATGCCAGGATTCATATTCCTGGCTGGAGTGGGTGAGAGCGCCACCCGGAGGAGTGTTTCTCAAAGTGGTTTGTGGCTCCACTATGGTTTGTTTACTCACTGGCTCCGCAGTGTTGCGGTTTGCCATTTGCAGCCAAAGGTGACCTGGGTCACTGCTTCCCGCAGCTTCTCTTGGCGGCAAATGGCAGCCAATGGGAACCGTGATGCTCTGTGGCTGCGGAGCCGGTAAGTAAACAAAGTGGAGCAGCCTGGTAGCAGATTTCTCAGAGTGGGTCTGTGGACCACTTTGAGAAACACTGACGTTGAAGTAGAGCTAGGTCCCTGTGATGCAGCCCCAGTTATATTTAAAGAGGTTCTTTGTAAGTGGCCCCTCGTGGCAGTAAGGATCAGTTCCTGCTGCTCTCGGGCTCACAGGTTTGGGGTTTGGAGCCTCCATTTTGGGTTGGAAATTACAGCCCTGGGAATGGTGGAGCTATGGCCAGTTCAAGTCAATCTGGGTCTCCCTGCAAAGCCATTTTCTTGGGGATCACCTACTGAAAAGCCCAGATTCGCACCCATGCTTGCTGCAGGAATCCGGAATACCAGCCAGAGCCATGGTAGGGGGGAGATGTCTTGAGAGTTCAGCAGCCTCAAGTTATCGTCTCATTGATGACAGAGCTCCTTGACAGTGTGAAGGAACTAGTGCTCCATATCATGTCCCACTGGGGCATGCGCAGTATATAACACACCAGCCTTCCAACCTGCTCTCTGGGCTATGTCTACACTCATGGCTTCTTGCGCCAGAAATATGCAAATGAGGCTAAGCGTGGAGTGTCGCCGAGCCTCATTTGCATACCTAATGAGCCGCCATTTTTGCAGAAGAGGCTCTTGCGCCAGAAGGAGCTGTCTACACTGCCCCTTCTTGCGCAAGAAAAACCCTCTTGCGCAATGCCATTCTTCCTGGAAAGTAATCGGCGTAACAGCATTGCGCAAGAGGGTTTTTGCTGCGCAAGAAGGGGCAGAGTAGACAGCTCCTTCTGGTGCAAGAGCCTCTTCTGTAAAAATGGCGGCTCATTAGGTATGCAAATGAGGCTCGGCGATATTCCACGCTTAGCCTCATTTGCATGTTTCTGGCGCAAGAAGCCGCGAGTGTAGACAAAGACCTGCTGTCTATTGAAGGGAGTGGCAATCTCCAACTCTTACCAGAACTTTTTCATGCGGCTAACAGCTAGCAGGGAGCCTCCTTCAGCTGCAGGAGTAAGGCCTCTGCAATCAGACCTGGAGAACTGCTGTGTCTCCCTGCAGTGAAATGTTCCTTGGTCACATGGGTGGTGCCCATCTACATATTTTGTTAGTCTTTGAGGTGCTGCTAGACTATTTGTTGATTTTTAAATACAGACAACCGAGTCAGGCAAAAGGTCGTAGGAAGGCCACCGGTTTGTGACAAGAGTTTGCCCTTTGTCTTGAGATGCGGCTCTCAAATGCCTTTATAGATATTTTCTAAAGCAGGACAAGGTATTCACTTCATGTTACATGAAAGGTAAACTGAGGCACAGAGGCTAAACTGCTCTGCCAAGGGCATATAGACCGAGTCGCAACCAAGCCAAGAATAGACCCCTGCTCGCTGCTCTAACCACAGACTAGGGATGTTAAAATACATTTATTTTTGTACACGTGTACCTGCTGAAATTTTCAGCGGTTACGTTTACATGCAGGGGGCAGGTGGAAGCCTGATTAAAAGCTGGCTCCCTGCGAGCACCAGCGTCTCCCTGTTCCCCTTCCCCCGCTTCCTCTGATATGGAAGCAGCAGGTTGGGGGTGCATGTAACGGTGAGGATTAACCAATGAGTGCAGCACTGACAGCATTGCCTCTCCCCAGGTACTGCTTTCTCCGTCGTTAATCGTTAATCAGTCAGCGACGCCATCTTGTGGCCAGTCCCTAGTCCTCTTTCACCCTGCTGACTGCCTGGTCTAGAGCCAAAGCCACCCCGGTTGGCCTGTTCAGGCCCCTGAGTTGAGCTTTTTATTATTGTTTGTTCCTGGCAGAACGGCGGGTAAAAAAACAAGTGCTCAGGTGTATTTGTTGAAACTGAAGCATGTGATAGGAGGCTGCAGAGCACAAATGCAGGGACAGTATTAAAGCCCCAGCCCCAAAGCAAACCTCAGAGAGAAACCCCCCTGGTTGTCAGTGTGAAAGTCCTGCCGAGTGGCAGCAGCCCTCTGGTGCCAGTTTGTCAGGTGCGGGGACTTTCCTTAGCCCCACCCCTCGACGCTTGCAATGAGCTCTCTAGATACCCAGCCCAAAGCTCCTGTCTGCTCTTGCGCTGGCTGCCAGAGCAGTGGGGGCTATTGAGACGGACGAGGCAGCAACTAGACCTAGGGAGCAAGGATATGTCCTGCAGCCGGGACCGAACCCAGAGCTGCAGGAGGAAGGGGGTCAGCGGGAGGGGGGCTCACTTTGGTGCACCACACGAGATGCTGACATGCACCCTGTAATGGAGTCCCCTTTCAGGAGCGTCTGTAGAAAGACTGCACTGGTGCAAATGTATTTCTGGGTGTGATTCACTGTCCCATTGAGTGGCACCTAGACCTCTTCCAGACAGAATAATGAGTCTATTCTACAGCCTTAACAGGGAGCTTTTAGCTCAAGTAGTCTAAGCTCCCGAAGTCCCAGGTTCGGTTCTGCCCAGGGGCATTACACAAAGAATGCAAGGCTGCATGGGGGCAGGCCTAAAGGTCTCTGTAGAAACAGCCATCCCGGAGCTAGGTCTCCAGGCTGTGCATGAAGAGGCAACTGGGAGCGAAGGGGCCACTTCACTTCCTTGTGGCCCTGCAACAAAATAACCCGAGGGCTGAGGCCAGTCCTCAATCTCCAATCTGCACATGTGCCAGGGCCCCTTAGCTTGTGTGTAGGATCATTGGCAACGTCAGTCTCCCTTTGGGCCAGATCTCCAGAGCCTTGTTTGACTCGCTCCTAACTTCCATCAGGCCAAACCTCTGAGTTGCTGAGTGTCTCCAGCTCCCATCGACTGCAGTGGGTCGGGCCCCTTAGCTTCAGTGGGTTTTTGCTTGAATAAGACTCTCAGGATTTGGTCCACTCGGAATACCATCCTCTCCAGTGCCAGCTGTTGGGAGCATTGCTCCGGGTCTGGCTGGTGAAGATAATTTTCCCCTGGGCAGTGCTATCGGGCATACAGCCGAGAGACTAGGAATGGTACTTGGTGGGTCAGGAAATGTTCCTAGCCATCCATCCCCACACATAGAACACTCAGGTGCCTGGTCAGTCACAGACACCGGCAAATGAGATGCATGTGACTAGTTAAAATGGTCCAGTTCCTTGCTCACTAAAGACCATTTCTTTGACGATCGATGAAAATGAAACGCTGCACATCCAAGGATCTCCTCTGGGTCCCGACTTCCTGCTGGCATGAGCTGCTGTGAGAAATTATGCAGAAGCTCTGGCTGTCAGTGAGCTGCAAAGGCTCCGGCACCATGCTGGGATCTATGGGATCCTGGTTCTTAGCAGAGTTTCTCTGGCTTCTGTGGCCATGGAGGGATCCATTTCCCCGGAGCCCCAGGCTGTCACTGTTAAAAAGCTGCTCACGAGTGCTTGGTTCTCAGACCCAGAGCCCATCCGGGACTGTGGTAGGGCTGAGCTGATGGTGTGATGTTGCCCTCTCTTGCTTTAGATCAGCCACCATGGGCTCAGTGGGAGACGAGCACTTCAAGGACATCAGCCCCATGGTGACCCCTGAGGGGAACGTGGTGATGAGCTTCAGCTTTGACAGCTACCAGCTGGAGGAGGAGGAGCTGCAGGCAAAAGGGAACCAGGCCAAGGGAGTTCTCACCTTTATGGAGCCAGGTAAGGCTTGGCACGTCTCCTGGCTTGCAAAGAGGGAGTGAGGGGGAAGGGCTATGGGGGGCACCTAGCAACGGCAGCGACAGACATGTAAGACACCTGTCGATGCAAGGAGAGGAGTGGGAGGAGAGAGCATCGTCATAGCACACAGTAGGCCAACCAGCCTCACGCTCTGTGTGTCACTTAGCACCTGGCAAACCCTGCTGTGCCTGGGTTCCTTTCACCTGGGAGAGGCCCCCAGACTTTGGCCGTGTGTTCAGTTTTCCTGACTCCTTGGGTCGGGAGAGCTCCCAGGGCGAGATTTCTTGCCAGATCTTCTAGTTGCGTCAGACATGCTCCACGCGCAGCCATTACCTTGCTGTGGGGTTGCTTCAGGCCCAAAGGAGACCAGGGAATGCAGAGGCCACGGGAGGGGGTGGAAATAACGACGATATGTTCAGGGAACTTTTCCCAAGCCGCCAGAAGATTTGGTTCAAATCTTGGACAGCGTCTGGGGCTGGTTCTTATTTTACAAGAGTCATTCAGCCCAGTCCTTAGGCCTAACTACTGTGAGAAGGGCCTGCTGTCCGTGGAACCCCTGAGCACAAACAGCAAGTGAACCAGGCTGCTGGCTGGTCTGCTAAAAATGTACTGGGGAGGAATGCACGTAGTCTGTACCATTAACCGATAAGCTTTTGCATATTGGTTAATCGACTACACCATTACATCCCTACTCTGTATTGTGCCAGGGCGGGGGGGGGGTGGTGCGTGTGCGTGCGTGTGCGTGCGTGTGCGTGTGTGTGTGTGTGAAAGAAAGGGACACTATTTGCCACTTCCCTGTGCAGAGCCCCAGTATTTTAGCAGTGCAGACTCCAACACGTTGCAAGTGCAGTATGTTCCCAGATGACAGGAAAGCAATTAGTGAGCAATCGCTCTCCTGGCCAAGCAGATCTTATACGAGAGTCTACTACAAACCTCTCACAGGCTGTGTCACTTGAGCAAGTGCCAGCTCTGGGACAGATCCTTCATTACCTCCACTGCGGCTCATTGCAGTTGCACCCACTGAGGATCTGGCCTTAGGTCTGCATATTTTTCAGAGAGTCGTACCTCTGCCTGTCCCTCTCTGTACATACATTGGTTGGAGTGGGCCCGTTTCACACCAGATTACCTCAGTGCATTGCACATCAAAGACCTGGTATTCTTATACCTCCAGGCTACATCTACACTGGCATGATTTTCCGCAAACGCTTTTAACGGAAAAGTTTTCCATTAAAAGCATTTGCGGAAAAGAGCGTCTAGATTGGCACTGACGCTTTTTCGCAAAAACATTTTTTGCGGAAAAGCGTATGTGCCAATCTAGACGCGGTTTTGCGCAAGAAAGCCCCGATCGCCATTTTCACCATCGGGGCTTTTTTGCGCAAAACAATAACGCGTTGTCTACACTGGCCCTCTTGCATAAAAGCATTTGCGCAAGAGGGCTTTTGTCCAAACGGGAGCAGCATAGTATTTCCTCAAGAACACTGACAATCTTACATGAGATCGTCAGTGTTCTTACGGAAATTCAAGTGGCCAGTGTAGACAGCTGGCAAGTTTTTCCGCAAAAGCAGCTGCTTATCCTAGTACACTCAGGGACCATTTCATTCTGCAATAGAGAAACCTCACTCCTTGCTCCCGGCATGGAAATAGCCCTAGGCTGGAAACTATAGGTAGGTGAACAGGGGCACGTGCATACAGATCCATATGGACAAGTGTCTTTAGGAGGCTATTTTCCCCATTGGCTGGCGCTACAGAGTTGTCCAACATGTGGGTTTCTTGCCCCCCCTCTGAAGCAGTGCTGGCCACTGTTAGAGACCGGATCCCAGACTAGCTAGGCCACTGGTCATTTCTGCACAGGCGAGCGCGTAGAATAATGGCCCTGCAGTGTCTCAGTTGCAGTGAATAGAAAGGGGATTCTTTACAGAGGCTGCAAGATACAGTCTGTCATTTCTCTGACGCTTCACCTCCCAGCTTGTGCTGCTACTTGGGGTGGTCGTAAGTCCTGTCGTGGCCTGGCAACCGGCTGTGAGTGTGTATCTCTTGCACACTGGCACTGGAACAGTCTGTTCCTCATCTCAGCCTCTCGATGCATTTCTCAGCCTGGCTGTAGGATTCTGTGTTGGGCTCTAATGGGCACATTGGCATCACCATCACCTGCTCTGTCTTATTTTGGGGTGTAGCCTCTGAAGACCCCGAGCCCCAGGACCGATACCATGGGATTTACTTTGCCATGCTGCTTGCTGGGGTTGGATTTCTCCTGCCGTACAACAGCTTCATCACAGATGTGGACTATTTGCATCATAAATATCCAGGTGGGTCGTTCCTGGCGATGGTGGTTTGGAGCGTCTTAGGGAGGCAAAATCCCGTTTAATTAGTTAACCGGTTAAACGTTATGCTTAACCGGTTAATCGGTTAAATGAGAGCAGGCAGAAGGCCAGCCCATTGCAGTTGTCCTGGAGTGGTGTCCTCAACACGGGCAGGGACTCCTCCTGGTGCACCCGGCTGGGCCTGCTGCAGGGGGGGTTGGCAGCTTTGGCTGGGCTGGAGTGCCCTGCAACTGTAGCGGCCCCATGGGGCTGAAGTAGCCCCCTTCCTGCGGTGGGATGGGGTGCTTCTCCTATCCCTGCCGGTTAACCATGACTGGTAAGCATCACCTGGTTAACTGGTTAACCATTCACATCCCTAGTGTGTCCCTGGCTCCACTCTGTAGATTTCATTGCACCACGCCAGGACATAACATGGAAACTGTCAGTCAGAGTCCTCATTAGCAGCAGAATGCTAGTCTGACAGGCAGAGGGGAAGCAGCCTGGACAGGCCGCTGATTTCCAATTCACATTTAACCTTTGAAAGCCAGCGGTCAGGATTCCTGGTGTTAAATGCCACTAGCAAACACGCATGGCTGCATCTAGACTGGCAAGTGTTTCCACAAAAGCAGCCGCTTTTGCGGAAAAACTTGCCAGCTGTCTACACTGGTCGCTTGAATTTGCGCAAGAACACTGATGACTAATGTAAGATTGTCAGTGTTCTTGTGCAAATACTTTGCTGCTCCCGTTCGGGAAAAAGCCCTCTTGCACAAATGTATTTGCGCAAGAGGGCCAGTGTAGACAGCTAAAAACTGTTTTGCGCAAAAAAGCCCTGATGGCGAAAATGGCAATCGGGGCTTTCTTGCACAAAAGCGCGTCTAGATTGGTCACGGATGCTTTTCCGCAAAAAGTGCTTTTGCACAAAAGCGTCCGTGGCCAATCTAGATGCTCTTTTCCGCAAATGCTTTTAATGGAAAAACTTTTCCATTAAAAGCATTTGCGGAAAATCATGTCAGTCTAGACGCAGCCGCATCTGTTTAGTGCTGGGAGAGCCTTAGAAGCTGGTGCTAGAAAAGGCAGGGGCTGCCGAAGTGAGTGCCTGCGTATTCTGAGGGGCTCTGGTTCGGAAACAAGATTTCTCCTGGTCTCCCAGATCTTGTGGGTACAAATAATTAACAGGTGCTAGATGTTCTCCAGGAGGTCTGCCCGCCTGAACTCCCCAGGGCAGCCTGATTCATGACAGCAGCGTCACCCGTGAGTGTTTGTACCCTGCGTGCAAAGGGGAGTTATACAAAATGCATGGCTACCCCACTGGCATCTCCCTAGACCCTCACACTGCCCTCTATCATTCTACAGCCTTCTCTCCTGGAGAGCCCCAGCTGCCATTTTGGCCCACCAGACCTGACCTGGGACTAGAACCCATGACCCTGTGCTTCCCAGGCTAGTGCCCTAGCCCCTAGGCCACATGGGAACCCACCCCACCTAAACAATGCCGCCCTGACATTGTTCTTTGAGGCCACAGCTGAGTTACCCAGACAGTGGCCCTGTAAACACTCATCCCCATTCATCCTGCAGATAAACCAGATAGGTGGGCTAGGGAAAGCATAGAATGGCCGCCAGACCCCACATTCAGCTCCCAGAGGTGCCAGCACAGAGCCACTGCCAGCAGCAGCTTGAATGCACCCTGCTGTGCCTGGTAAATCAACACACTCAGCCTGGCGCTGCTCTCGGAGTGTTGCTGACCATCCTCGGCCCTTCTCTCCTCCTGCAGGGACCTCCATTGTGTTTGATATGAGCCTCACCTACATCCTGGTAGCCTTGGTAGCCGTCATCTTGAACAACGCCCTGGTGGAGCTGCTGAGTCTGCACACCAGGATCTCTGTGGGTAGGTCTCTCCCCTTCCTACCCCTGCCTCAGGGATCGAGACAGGATCCAAGCCTACCTCTGCAGTCGTGGGTCCCCTTATCTCCTGAGCTATTCTCCTGTCCCCTCAGTGCAAGCTGCCAGGCTGGCCTTTGCCAGAAGCTTGGACTCTCCTCCCATCTCCAGCACCTCTCCGCGGAGCGACCTAGAAAGAGGCTGCAAGCACTGAGATCATTGTCCGTCCTTGGTCCCTCCAGGGTACTGGAGAGGCTCTTCTCCTCCCTGCCTGATCTGCCAGGACGAGATGTGTCTTAGGTGTGCAGTGACCTCATGCTCACTTTCCAAGGGGAAGACAATTGGGCGCTCGAGGCTGGTCATGTACAAAGCAGTAGAAGCATAAATCCTTTCACCCACACCCCAGCTCACCCAGTCACGTAGACTTAGCCCAGCATCCAGTGTAAGCACCCAGACTTCCAGCCACGCGGCCCATCAGACGCCAGAAACACCCTCAGGCAGACAGCTGGCTGCCTAGAAACTCATCCAACATGAGGAACCCACAGAGAGTTAAATAACTAACGCCACCTTGGCTTTCATGGGAACAAACGGGGAGTTTTCTCTGCCCCCTTGTTCATCTGCTCTGTGGCTCCATCCCCACCTCAGTACAGGGACACGTTCCTTCCCCCGGCGGCTCCGTGCGGTGGGAGTGGCTCTGACAGGTGGCCCGTTGGAGTTCCACTGGGATTCACAGGCTGCTGGACTCATCATGTCTCTGTCCCGAGCCAGCCCAGAGGCGGGTTCCCAGCTCTGCTCTCTGCCCCTGACTCCCGTGTCCCTCTTGTTCGCTGCAGGATACCTCTTTGCGCTCGGCCCCCTTCTCTTCGTCAGCATCTGCGACGTCTGGCTGGAGCTCTTCACCCGCCGGCAAGCGTACGCCATTAACCTGATAGCCGTAGGGGTCGTGGCCTTCGGCTGCACAGGTATGTGAAGTCTGGTGCAAGGAGGGCGATGTTTGGGGGGGGAGCAGAGACCTGGTGCAGGGCACGAGGCCTGCTTGAAAACGGAGAGGGGAATATGTGGAAAGGGGAAACTCCCCCTTCACCCAAAGATCCTCTTTCCTTGCAGGGAAAAGCAGGAACAAACCTCCTGATATTTCTGTTGGGTCCACATAGGTCAGCAGTTCACTGCCACTGAGGGGTAGTTGCTGCTGCCCGAACCTCGAGAGCCCTTCTCCCTGGTCCATCTCCACAGTCGTTGTCTTATTTTTTCAGTCACAGCTGTTCTTCTCAGACCCTGGGAGCACCCTGGGACCTAGAGCAGGTGATGCAGCATGCATACCTGCCAATAAAAACCAGGAAAAGTCCAATTTGCATAAAAGCACATTTATTTGCATTAAATTACACTGATTTGCATAAAGTGCTGCCTGATGGCCTGGGCAGGGTGGGCTTTCAGAACCCCCCAATGCCAAGCACCGTACTCACCCACCCCATCATACATCTCTAGCGCCACCCCATCAACTGCAGCCAGAGGGGCCGGATCCTGAGCTGGGGTAAATCAGCATCACTGTGGCTGCTCCTTGCCCTGCTGACTGATCGGGCAGGCTTGTTTGTTCAGTTGGGAAGAGCTGATGGGCGGGGCGTCTGAGTACCAGGCGGAGAGGAAAGAAGGCAAATTGAAATTGAGCTCTTGTTTGGTGAAAAAACTGGGGGTCCCTCCTCCCATTCTGGGCTCTATGAAGTGTCACTTTTTGAGCTAAGGCGACGTACTGGTGATTTTCCATCACGGCTTGCGGTTCCAGCTGCTGAGTTTTTGGTTCCTTTTGAAAACATTAGTAACCCGAAAGCTGCGCTAACCAATCCCTTTTCCCTTGCGACCGAATGCTTTGGGACAATGAAATTCCGGGGCCATGTAGCTGCTGGCCATGGGTCTTGGTAATCCCAAGGCCTGCCCCAGGTGGGTTATTTTTATTCACAGACCATTTTTCAGCCAGTAAAACCCCAGCCCTCTGCAGCTAATTAGCAGCAGCGCGCCCAGGTGTGTTTACTGCCTTGGCATTGTTTTCTTTATGGTGCCGCTTAGCACTCTGGCCCGCACGTCGTTCGCGTCATGCTTCACAGCATGCACCCTGACACCCCACCCCCCTCCAACACCCTGCTCCCATCTTGGCTTTCAGTTCCTGGGACTCTCTTGCGCCAGAGGTAGGGCGACCCGGCAGCAAGGATGAAAAATCGTGACGAGGTTGGAGGGTAGTCGGCCTCTATATAAAAGAAAGCCCCAAATATCAAGACTGTCCCTATAAAATTGAGACATCGGGGTCAGCCTGGCCAGAGGCGTCCAGGACAGAGCTGGCGCCTTTCCCCAGGATTCTTGGGGTTTTTTAGTGTTGGCACGAGTGAAGCAGGCGGCTCTGATTCATGAAAACACGCCGACCGGCTACCATAGGTTTACCGTTAAGAAGGGGCTCTCTTCAGTCAGATCTTTAGAAGCAAACTACACCAGCCTCTCCGGGTTCAACCGCTCCAGGGACTCTGCCAAGCATCGGAGACAGGACTCCTGGCCGTATATTTGGGCTGGATCCTGGAGGCATTGTGGGTAGGGAGTAATACCGCTTCTCCTCTCTTTCTTCCATGTGCCTCCCTCTTGAAGTGCAGCAATCCAGTTTCTACGGCTACACCGGGATGTTGCCCAAGCGGTACACCCAGGGGGTGATGACTGGCGAGAGTGAGTATCTTTGGGATCCTGGATTTGGAAAGCCTGCTGGTTGGCAGAGCTGCTCGCAGTGCTGATGAGATAATAGGCTCGTTAGCCAGCTGCTGGCTGGCACATCGGCTAGTGCCCTTCGCTGGCCTGTTCTCCTGTCTGTAATCATTACTTGGCACATGTCAGAAACCCCTCCCCTCCCTCCCCGCAGCTTGGCACAGTGGCCACATCTGTGCTTGGAGCCCAGACATGATCCCTAGGTCTCATCCAGCTACTGTGCTAGGGATCAGCATCCTGCATGTACACCCGCAGGGCACAGGTGGTTCATGGTGGGGGGCGACTAGCCGTGCTCTCACTAGGGCAGCTTTGCAGGAGCTGGGAGCACCCCTCACTGGTGAAGACCTAGGCAGAGTCTGGGTGCAGTGCTCCACCCATCCCCATGTTAGGTTCTTGGGGAAGTTGCTGCTTAGAGATGTGACCCCTCCATGCTCAGAGCCCACCTTATCAGTATGCCCAGCGCCGAGTTGCACCCACAGGCTGCGGCTGCGCTTCGGTCGGTGGTGTGATTGCAGCGTCTGCAGACACACCCGCGCTCACTTGGGTCTAGCTAGCCCGCGAGGCTGCAAGTCAGTGCGGGCTGTATAAGCTCACTGGGACCTGGGGCACTTCCTCCAGGGAGGGGGAGATGCCCATGCTGAAGCCTGTGCTTCATTGCAGCTGGCCCCGATGTTTCCTCTAATCTTTTCCATCCATATCTGGAATACATTTTGTGTGCACCGAGGCAGGTGCGCATGTGCACCACCAGAAGAAAGAAAACACCTGGCAGTGGGCCCTCTGCTAAGCAGCGGGGCAGCATAAGAATCTCTCCTGAGCGGCTGCACAAGCGCACAGAGCACCAAAGCTAGCTAGACGGAAGCTAGGTGGGGTATGTCCACACGGGCTGCGGAGAGGAGGCCAGCATACAGACAGCCTGCTCATTTCCTAGGGCATTGTACAGCATGTAGACTAGAGTTGGAGTCCCTGCTGTGACCCTGGGTAGTTAGGTTGCAGCCCATCTTGCCCCCGACATAGCAAAGGCCGTCACTCATTCCTAGCTGAGTCTTCTTCAGAAGACCTCTCCACCCCATTGCCGGAGTCCATCGGCCCAGCCATCTCTGGAGCCTGCGAGGGCTCGTTGCTGACTCTCCGACATGCTGCTCTCTCCTCAGGTGCTGCAGGCCATCCTAGGTTTTAGTCTTTCCCTGACAGAGCCAAACAGCCATTGGCCAGGATCATGGCTTTTACATCCTGCCGAGCTCAGACACGTAGGCCCAGGCACACAGTGGCAGGTGGAAGGCGCGCTCACCACATACCATTGGCAGATGCACTAACCGAGGACAGCTGGGGAGTTCTCTCTGCTGTTTTGATTGATATCCCGATGGGCAAATTGGTTGGCCTTTGGCTAGTGTTTACATTAATCGGTGGCCAGCTGGCCCCAGGCCAGACAGAGAAAAAACGGTAATTATGGTGGGCACGTGGGCCAGAAAGAGAGGCTGCCCCCCTCCCATGGGGCAGTGGTAAGGAACAGTTCCCTGTGGTCAGCCCCATCCCTTCCAGTTAACACAGAGTGGCATGAAAAGCCTGGCATTGTAGCTCTGCCCACTGCTAGCTCCTGATTCCTCAGGGAAACACATTGACTGGCTGAGGGGTGCAGGCGCTTTTCAGAGGCCTCTGGAGGTCCGGCTGGCCCTGACGACTGAGAAGCCCTTGAGCTGTGCACAGTCCCGAGAATCCCCTCTCCTACTGGGCTGACGGATCTGACTTGCTCTCTTCCGCTCAGGCACGGCTGGGGTGATCATCTCCCTCAGCCGCATCTTCACCAAGCTGCTCCTGTCGGATGAGAAGGAGAACACCATCATCTTCTTCTTCATCTCCATCGGCATCGAGCTCATGTGCTTCATTCTCCACCTGCTGGTGAAACACACCCATTTCGTCCGGTACTACACCGCCTGCTCCCGGGAGGGTGCTGCTGAGGGCAAAGGGCTGCCAGACCGCGGCACCGGATACAGGGTGCACCACGACGTCACGGCGGAGGACGTCCGGTTTGTAAGTCTCCCTTTCTGTGCTACAGGGGCTGGCGGGGCAGGGCCCGCGCGGGTTCTCCTGCCTCTGACCTGGGCCTCCCTGCTGCTGGGACTGATGTGCTGGCAAAGCTGCGTCCTACAGAAATGGGCAGGATTGTCCAAGGTGCAAAGAGGCACTGATTTGCTCCAGGCAGCCTTGCGGCACAGAATCCCAGAATTGAGCTAGAACCTGGGGCAAGGCTTCGGCCCTCAGACCCCGGAAAGCAGCCAGCTGGGCCCATGGGAGCCGCTCCAACCGGTGGTGTCAGCTGTTTGGCAGGAGAAAGGTGCTTTGCTTCTCACGCCAGTCACTCTGCCGCGTAAGTTCCTGCTGAGGAGTATTAGCAGTGCAGCTCCTTCAGCTTCGCAGGCAGAGTGCTGGCTAGAAACACTGTGCTCCAGCCCCTCTCAGAGGCGGATTGTAAATGAGAGTGGTACTTGGCCTGCATCTCAGTTCACTGTAGGACAGGGGCTGCCACCTTGTAGTGGATTCAGCACTTTCTGGTGTCCCGCCGGGTCGCTGCAGGCAGGCCCGTGTTCCTTGCTTGCAGCTGTGCCGTTCTCTAAGAGACATTGCAAAGACCTTTAATAGTTTCCTACCATTACCGTCCAGTGCAAACCATTGCTGCGGTTGCCACGGGGATGGTGGGCTATGCAGAAGGGATGTAAAATCCCGTTTAATTAGTTAACCTGTTAAATATTATGTTTAACCGTTAACCGATTAAATGGGAACCAGTGGCGGGAGCAGGGGCTGCTCCACCCCAGATGTGCCACAGACGGGGGCTGTCCCCAGCACATCCAGGCCAGGCCCACCACAAATGGAGGTATGCTCCAGCCAGGCTGTGGGCCCCTGCCCGTAGTGCACTGGGCCAGGCCCACCATGGATGGGGGCTGCTCCGGCTGGGCTGGAGTGCTCCCTTCCCCCCCTACCCACCGCAGTGGACCTTGTGGGACTGAAGCAACCCCCTGCCTGCGGTGGGCGGGCCCCCGCTGGTTAACCGTAACCTACCAGGCGATGCTTACCGGTTAATTGGTTCACCGTTCACATCCCTATTTTGCAGCCATGCACGGGAGAGGAGGTGGGTCGACAAGATACCCTGCTTTATGCGGTTGTGCATGGGATGGAAAAATGCGAGCTCCCCTGTTTTAGGAGGTGCGGGGTGCCCTCTAATGATGCACTGGTGCAGCGAGATGCAGAAGTAGTGTCCATAAATAGCTCAGTCTAGCCTCCCCTTTTGTCCCCTGCCCTTCCTGGCAGGAGTGGATCAGAGCCACTGACCTCATCCATTCTGGCCTCCCTAGTGGTATCAGGCAGCCTTACATCAAGCTGGCTACGTTCCCTGAGTCTTTCCCCCTCCTCTCACTGCACTTTCCTAGGGCTTAACGCTACTCTTATGCTGTCCCCAGGAAAATCGGCCTCGTGGGCAGGTGGGCTCCCCTCCGGGCAGCCTGGCGAATGAAGCTGATCTGGCTGGCAGCAGCACCTACGTGAGGTTCGATGTCCCACGACCAAAAATCAAAAGGAGTTGGCCTGGTTTCCAAGGTAGGACACCAGTGTCCAGCTGCAGGGACTCGCTGGCCAGGCAGGCCAGACCCTCCGTAGCATGCACGCTAAGGAATGCACTTGCCTTTTGCTCTAGCTGGCAGGGACAACTAGTCCCACTCCCGCTTACAGGGGCTTTCAGAGGCTGCTGCTTAAAGTAGAATGGTCACTTTTTAATAATGCGACTGTGGCTTGAGAATTTCTGTCGCAATGTTGCAGGAGGATGGATGATCTTTCACTAAAGGCTTAGGATATCCGGGGTCAGCTCCGACTTTGCCACTGCATTTTGACATGACCTTGGGCAAGTCACTTATTTTCTGTGTGCCTCAGAAGAGAGAGAGGGTGTAAACAGGTTCCAGCTCATCAATGTCTGCAAGGCACTTGGAAATCACTGAGATGGCAGCCATAGATGTCCTTAGCTAGATCTACCTTTTACCTCCAAATGCTCCTCACTCTAGATATATGCAGCATCACTGAAATGCAGCTGTCTCTGGGGTGGGAGGAACACAAACATTGCGGAGGCAGAGAAACTTTGAGGCCAAAGTAGGGTAATCTCATGGCGTCCCGTGTTGCACATCACAGGGCGGGTGAGGCAATATTTCTGCCAAGCACTGGACGTAAAATAACACGCAGTCTCTCTTGCCTTTTTGCCCTCACAGGCAATGTTCCCACTTATCTTTTCCAGCCATGTGTGGATTTTTTTCCATCCACGTGTAGAATAAATTTTGTCATGTGCACTGAGGCATGTGCAAATGTGCACCACCAGGAGAAATAAAAACCTAGCTGTGGGCACTCTGCTAATCAACTGGGCAACATTGGAATCTCTCCTGAGCAGCTGCCCAAGTGCCCAGCTTACAGGGCAGACAGCTCCCAGGGGAAAGGGAGACGAGGGGGTGGGCAGACTGAGGTCGCAGCTCTTGTAAGCTAGCTATTCCCGGAGCGGCAGCGATGGCAGGCACAGAACACGGGCAGTGGCCGCATTCATACAGCTCTGGTGTCTGATGTTAATCAGAGGGCCTGCGTAGGTACCCTGCTGATTTCAGCCCTGAGTCCTGCTGCTGTGGTTCGCACCAGCACGGAATCTGATCCACAGTCCGGAGCGTGGAGTCCGGCCAGGGCAAAGGGATTGCTAGCGTGGGCGGTGGGCGTGCTCCAGCTGCCCACGGGCAGACTTCGGAGGGCAGGAGCCCACCTGGACTTCTGGATGGATTCCTCTCTGTCACATGGTGGGACCGCCCCCTGCCGGCACAGCCCTGCTCCGTGCCTTTGTGAGAGCCTATGGCCCGGGAAGAGGGCTGGTGGGGCTGCACCCAGGGAAGCTGACAGCTTCTGTGGGCCCTGGGCAAGGTAGGGGGGCTCCATGCTCCTGGAAGGGGCAGGGCCTCGGGTGGAAGAGGGGGGCACCGGGAGCAGGCTCTCCACCCCTCAGAGCCATCTGGAGCACGTGGCCGGGCACGCTGGTGGTGATTGAAAGGGTCCGGAGCTCTGGCCGCCACCTCTTCTGAGATAGCAGCCCCAGGACTCTTTGAATGGCCCCAGGCCCCGTTCCGCCGCTCCCCTCCCCAGCAGGCCTGACTGCACCTCTGAGTGCCACGCTCTGGGGGGGGAAGAGCTTGGGTTCCGTTGTACACTGATGAGTTGTGTCCTCCTCCAGACATGATGCTGCATCGCTACGTTGTCTCCAGGGTGATCTGGGCCTACATGCTTTCCATAGCCATGACCTACTTCATCACACTGTGCCTCTTTCCTGGGCTGGAGTCAGAGATCCGCAACTGCACGCTAGGGGAGTGGCTCCCCATCTTAATCATGGCCATCTTCAACCTCTCGGACTTTGTCGGCAAGGTAGGGGGGCAGGCTTCCTTGGGGCGAGTGGGTAGCAGAGGAGGAGCCAGACGCAGGCTAACAGGTCTAGTCTGGGGGTCAGGCTGCCCCCTGTGCGAGAGAACTGGGAGTCAATTGCGCCGGGCTTGGAGTTAGCCCTCCTCTGCTGTTAGAAAATCAACCTGTTCAAACCCAGCTGTCTGTGGATCCCATTGGTTAGGAAGGGTGCGGTTGGTGTGTGCGTGGGCTGAAGGTCTGGGCTAAATGGGGTTGAGCTGGAACTGAGGATGGGCTAGGTTTGGCTTCCTTGAGATCGCATAGTGGAGGCCTGTTTGTTTCCAGGGCTCGTCTGGCTCTGGCATTACCACTCAGGCTAGCTGGCCCCCGAACAGCCTGTTTATTGATCTAGAATGGGTTCCCAAACTGGAGGGCGTGCCCCCCTGGGGGGGGGCGTGAAGAAATTCCAGGGGGGGAGCGAGGCGACCCAGTCCCCCCTCTGCCTCCTGTTAATCCTCCCCCCTAAGTTTTGCTGCTATTTTTGTTTTTCGGCCCCAGTCAGTTCCTTTTTTTCTTGCTCAACAAGTTTTACTGCTATTGGGGGGGGGGGAGGCGTGAGAGTTTCTCAAACAAAAAAGGGGGCGTGATGCCGAGAAGTTTGGGAACCACTGATCTAGATTGTATTCCAGGAGTTATTTTGCTTTGCACTCCAGTGCAACGTCCCCTCTGTGTTTTAGATCCTGGCGGCCCTGCCTTATGACTGGAGAGGGACCCACCTTCTCATCTACTCCTGTCTGCGAGTGATCTTCATCCCTCTCTTTATAATGTGCGTCTACCCCAATGGGAAACCCACCTTCAGCCACCCCGCTTGGCCTTGCATCTTCTCCCTCCTCATGGGGATCACCAATGGGTACTTTGGCAGCGTGCCCATGATCCTAGCTGCTGGCAAAGTGAGCCCGGAGCAGCGGGAACTGGCAGGTAGGAGGAACCACATGTTAAAAGCATTTCCGGAAAAGCGCGTCTAGATTGCACGGACGCTTTTCCGCAAAAAGTGCGTTTGCGGAAAAGCGTCCGTGCGAATCTAGGCGCTCTTTTCCGAAAATGCTTTTAACAGAAAACTTTTCCATTAAAAGCATTTCCGGAAAATCATGCCAGTCTAGATGTAGCCCAGGTGCTGCTGGGCGAACCCATGGCAACGCACCGCAGGGCTAGCAAGCGGGTCCGCACTGTGGTTGGCCACTACTCATGACCCTGTAACATGATTGGCACCCAGGTTCCATGCTGTGGGGCTGGGCCCTGCCACTATAACCAGATTAGGAAGATCCCCGACTTCCCAAGGATGCACTTGAGGGGAGATTTCCCCTGCTGATGCTGCAGCTGCATTGCTACACATGCACTTGGAAGCAGCAGTGGAGGCAGCGTGGGAGGTGGCCCAGATGTACCCAGGATGCATTGCTGCAGACATTGCCATGGGATATGGTAGGTGTGGACAGGCCAACGGGGAAAAGGTGCCGTGTGCACAGAGCCAGGGACTATCCCAGTTACGCATAACACAGCTCCCTGCAGTGTGCGGAGACTCTTACCGCAGCCAGTGAGAGACTGGGGGGAAGGGGAGAGGAAGGTGCAGGCAGAAAGCAGGCCTGTCGTTTCCCTCTCCTGTTCCTGGTAATCACTGCAATAGCCCCCAGGTCAGAAGCCGTCTCAGGGCTGCAGGCCGGAGAGTGCTGTCCCCTCCCCAAGCCATGCGAAGATGCTGGGGGCCTGGCTCTCCGGCACTGATGTGCTGGCTGCCGTGCGTGTTGGTTTACAAGCAGCACAGGCACTGAGTGTGGTTTTCCATAACATGCCTCCAGAGCACAATGCTGGCAACCCAGCGCCAGCGCTGGTGGCCGTGCTACCGGGCCAAGGGAGAGCGAGGGTCACTCGGTCACTGGTTGTATCCTGCAAGGGTCAGGGATCTGGCTCAGCATAGGCGGGAGGCAGCTGCCAGGAGGGGAGCTCTATGGGGGCCAAAACAGTGCCACCCTACCCATCGGGGCAGCATGATCCTCACACCCGTATTGCCCCCTCCACCGCCCCTCCGATGGAACCAGTTCAGCCAGAGAGCTCCAACCTTCAGGGGAATGACTCCCATGCTGGGCTGGTAACCTCTGTCCCAAATCCAGCAGGCCCCAAGAGCGCCCCCTGTTCGGGAAGCATCCCTGATTAGAGCAGCCAGTACATGTCTGGCAGACGACAGTTAACCGCCTGGCCTCTCTTTCCCATTCCCCTTCTCCAGGTAACACCATGACTGTGTCCTACATGACCGGATTGACCCTGGGCTCCGCTGTGGCCTACTTTGCCTATAGCCTCACCAGTACGTCTCACAGTACCTGTTTCCTCACTGAAACCTACAACAGCTCGTTCACGGCGGGGTACTGAGCGGGCGCTGTGGCTGGGGCTGCAGAAGCTCTGGGATGGGGTAGGGGGCAGGAGCAGGACGCAGGCGGGTTGGGCTGGGGAGGAGAGGAGAATGGGAATTATCTGCCCTGTGTTGAGTAATCATTCCCACCCTACCCCAAAATCCGATCCCTGAAATAATAACCCCCCTTTCCAGGCCTCTGGCCTAATGGGCTGAAAGGACGGAGCCCATCCTCAGGCCTGCAAGCTGGCGACAGGCAGGGCCAGGAGGTGCTTGCAGTGGGTCCTCACAGGCTTCAGAAACGGTGCCCAATTTTGGGGGTAACAGTGTGTGTCGCCCTGAAATGGCCACACACCCCTCCCCCCCGACTTAGCCTCCTCCCTGCATGCTCTGGCAGGCGCGATCTCAGTGCCCTGAGGCTGGCATCAGCTCTGTCCAGCCCTCCCCTGCCAGGCCCTTAACGGGGCCGCACTGTTCAGAAAGTGGAGGCCCCGTGAGTGAGTCTGGCACATGCCTGGTGTAACGCCACCGAAACCAGCGGTAAGCTGAGCCCGTGCGTTTCCCAGCCAGCTCTGTGGCTAGGCGGGGCAGTTAATCCCCATCCGCTCCCCCTTGCCGCTGGGCTGTTCCCAGGGGACAAGTTAAAACTGGTGTGTGTGTGTATGAGGGGGGAGTGAATTCTGGCGACTCTCTGCATGAGGATGCCCTAGCTCCAAGTGAGAGGCCAGCTCCTGGGGGGCAGAGCAGTGAGGGTCACCCAGCTACTGCCCCCATGCCTGAGCATTTCACCCCGCAGGGTAGAGTGGGGAGGAGCCTCCTGTAGGTTCCTGATGGTGTACAGAGGTCAGGGAGTGTGTGCGCACACAGCGCAAGGGGCTGGGAGTGGTGGAATGGGAGGATTTGTTTTGCTGTGCCATGGATCAGACCTGGCCATCCATCAAATGCAGAGCGTGAGGCCTTTGTGGTGGTCTCCACTCTTCAGAACACATCCCAGCCATAAAATTACCCCATTGCCTATCCCACCTCCCCAGATCCCAGCACCGCCCTACTGTCCAGCCCCTTTGGACGTCAGACCTCTGCACGCAGCCGCTGCGTAGGACACGCCTCGGTTGTGGTGCTGGTTTGTACCACGGCCCACTCCAGCTTGCTGCCTCACAACTAGCACGGCTTCCCCGCACGCCCCTCGCACCTGGCAGATGTAAACCCGAGACTGAGTGTGCGTGCCATGGCAATGAAGGGACAGCGGGCAGACTGCAAGGCGAGGGGGCAGTGGGAGAGGGCAGGCAGAAGAAGGCAGGAGAGAGAGAGAGACTGATGGAGAGCAGGAGGTGGGGGAAAGGCCTCAGGCGACCAAGAGGAGCCGCGTTAGTCAGACACTATTCACGTTATATTATAATCACTGGCCAAAGGTTACCATGGCCTGGACATGTAAGGCTGGGCCCCTTCCCAAGAGAACTGATCCTGAGCTGCTGTCCTCAGGGATTTGTCTACACTAGCAGCTTGTAGAGTTTGCAAGTGGTGTGGTCTGCACTAGCGAGTGGGGTAGTAGGGCTGGGTGACAAGCAAGTAAAATCCCCAGTGTCCTCTCCACACTCCGCTCTGGACAGGGACTGGTGGTTATGCAGTTTACTGATGCAGACTGAGCCTTCCCGCAATACCGGGGCTGCTTTTTCTAGCCTCCCCCATGTGATGTTGTACTAGAAACTCCTGCCGGGGGTGACACAGTTGCACCTCCCCTCACCACCCTGAACCACCCAACGGATCAGCTCTTCTGGGCCCCTCTTCATTCCGCCCCTAGAGCAGGGCACATACTCAGTGGCCATTCTACCCTGCTCCATGGGACAGTGCAAGGATATAAGGGCGGGGGGGCAGCGTTTCCTATAAGCTAGGCAGGGCCACTCAAGAGAGATTCAAACGCCGCCCAGCAGATTAGCAGAGCACCCACAGCTAGGTTTTGTGTTTCTCCTGGTGGTGCACATTTGCACAAAACTCGGTGCACATAAAATTATTCTGCACATGGATGGGGAAAATTCACGCACAAAAGATTAGTGGTGGGGTGGGACACAGAACAGTCACTGGAGAGCAGGATGGAGCAGTTGCTTCAGCAAAACGAGCCCAGACCTCATGCAGGGACTATGCCTCCTACTCCCACTTTTGACACCCCCCCATAAAAGACCATCCCAATGACTAGAGCTGCCTCTCCATTGAGCGTTCAGTGCCCTGGAGAAAGGCTCAGAGGATGTGCCACAACGAAGGCTTGCTTCAAGCCTGCATAAGCGATTAAGGTGACTTGAAATATGTGTATGTTTGTGTCCTTGTATGGTGCAGCTCCAAGGTTGCATACTCTTGCAAAGCTCCCATAGTTGGTGTTTTCTATAAAGCCCCAGCAGCTGGAGTTATAAACATCAACTTTCATTCAAACAATATGAGTTTTTAGCCCTCCTGGTTGTAGTGCCAAGCCTGAAAACCTGAGCCTAAAATCCAGACGGCAAATAAAAAAACCCACATTTTATTATATTGTTTAAAAATACTTATGATTTTTTTAAACCTTTCTCATGATTTTCAGGAGCCTGATCCATGAATTTTGAACGCTCAATGGTACTGCAGCTGTGCCCCATCTCTTTCAATAACACATCTCGGAGTCCAGCAAGACCATACTGTGTTCCACTGATTTCTTTTCTCCGATTGATGATAATATAGTGCGCAGAGCCACAAAGACAATAATGTATAACGTAGAGAGAAGGTGACACACGGGCCAGTTTATAATCTTTGGACTAGATCGTAAAGTGCATAACAGACAAAGATTGAAACACACACACACACACACACACACACACAGTAGTTGCTTATGTCATACATTTTACTTATGAATGTAGCTCATTTTGTAATATTTTAAATATATTTATAGGCGGTCATCGGTCCTTTTTATTAAAGTACAGAGCAGCAACTGTATGAGCTATTCATGGGGGAAATCAATAGATTTTTTTCCTAAGGTGTCTCTACCTTCACCTGAGGTACCCTGCCAGTTGCTGGCAGTGAAGTCACCGGCAGTGAAACTAATCATTAAACAGCCAAAAAATCATAGCACGGAGCTGTCCTTACAATGCAAGGGCGGTCACAGGCTGCACTTGCAGATGGGCTTTCAGAGTATGTCTACACCTGGGCTACGTCTAGACTGGCATGATTTTCCGGAAATGCTTTTAACGGAAAAGTTTTCCGTTAAAAGCATTTGCGGAAAAGAGCGTCTAGATTGGCACGGACGCTTTTCCGCAAAAGCACTTTTTGCGGAAAAGCATCCGTGCCAATCTAGACGCGCTTTTGCGCAAAAAAGCCCCCATCGCCATTTTAGCCATCGGGGCTTTTTTGCGCAAAACAGTACTGTGCTGTCTACACTGGCCCTCTTGCGCAAATGATTTGCGCAAGAGGGCTTTTGCCCGAACGGGAGCAGCATAGTATTTCCACAAGAACACTGACGATCTTACATGAGATCGTCAGTGTTCTTGCAGAAATTCAAGCAGCCAGTGTAGACAGCTGGCAAGTTTTTCTGGAAAAGCGGTTGATTTTCGGGAAAAACTGGCCAGTCTAGACACAGCCCTGCTGTTAGACGCTAGTGGCCCACCTTTCCTGGCCTCTTTCGTGCTTTCTAGGCAGGGTCAGAGTTTAAGGCCAGCTTGGACTATTATAGTCTAGAGCGGCCTATCTACTGCGTAACGCAGGCCAGAGAATTTCTCCTGCAAAGGAGGGGATTAGCTCTTCCTTCTGTGTAACCTAGCAACACTTCTCAGGAGAGAGTTGTGAGCTGAAGAGCTGCTTGAGTTGCCAACGGAGTGATGGGGCCTAGCTTGTCTTCAGAGAGCCTCCCAAATCAAACCACCTTCCCCAGACAGTTCTGAACTTGCACTACACAGCTAGGCCCTGCTCTAATGGCCTGAATCAAAACCAAGAGGAAGTTTGAGGGTAGAGGGGTTGCATCTGATGCTAGCACCCAACAATCCACCCCAACAAGCTCGATAGTTGTGTGTCAGAGAGTCCTGACTCATTTGCCTTCCTGTGTGCTGCAAAGGAAATCAGCACATTTTGAAGAAATAATAAAATAGTTGGCCTAGCTAGTCAAGCAAGTGTAAATTGTCTAGAGTCAGTGGTTACAGTAGGGTCAGTCCCTCACATGGTTCTTTTTCTGCAATGCATAAAGGCCCATGTCATGTTCTTAACCGTGCTCACTGCTAAGTGTGTTGCTTAATGAACTGCCCAAAGGATGCCATTTATCAGCCTGCCACGCTCCAGGAACGGTGCTGCCTCAGCTTGAATGCCAGCTACTGGCCTCTGAGCTGTTAACTCCCACGTCGCCTGTCTGCCGCCCTCCAGCACACACATCACAACGCCACTCCAGAGCTGTAGCACACGCTGGGAGGCCCTCTGTGCTTTCCAAGCCCTGTGATTTTACCATGGTGTGACCCTGAGGATATGTCTACAGGTTTTTGCTGGAAAAATGGCTGTTTTTCCGACAAAACCTGAGTAACGGCCACACTGCAATCGCGTTCTTTCAAAAGTACAGCAAAAGAGCAGAGGGGTTTTTCCAGCGTTGGTAATCCTCTTTCTACGAGGAAGAAGCCTTTTTGCAAAAGAGCGCTTTTGGAAAGACGCGTGTGTGGACGGGGAAGAGGGACTCCTTTCACAAGAAGTGGAAAGAGGAAAAAGCACAGGTGCCTTGGTGACCATTCCGCCCATAGTAATCACAGCTTACATGCAAGAGAGCGTCCATTCGGTGTGGACACTATCTGTCAAAAAAGCAGATCGCGTTTTTGATGTGCTTTCACAGTGCGGCCACTCTCTTTCAGAAGAAGTTTTTTTGGAAGATCTTGTCTGGAAAAGCTTCCGAAAGAAGCCTGAAGTCTAGACATAGCCAGAGAGCCCCCCAACCCAGTGTAGCCAAGGCCTATGGCACAACAAACCTGCTTCCAGGCCTGGAGCAGGTGGCAGGCTGGGACCCGCACCAGTGCCAAATAAAGGGGAATAATGACTTCTCTAGATCTGCTGGAAATGCTCCTCCTAATGCACCCCAATATGCCGTTAGCCTTCTTGGCTACAAGGGCAGACTGTTGATGCATATCCAGCTTTTCATCCACTGTGATCCCCAGGTCCTTTCCTGCAGAACTGCCGCTTAGCCACTGGGTCCCCAGCCTGTAGCAGTACTTGGGATTCGTCTAGTCTCTGATCGCTTTCCTCTCCTTCAAGCGTTTCAAAACAGATTCCTTGAGGGCCTGCTCCATGATTTTACCAGGGATTGAGCTGAGGCTAACTGGTCTATAGTTCCCTGGCTTCTTCCTATTTTTAAAAAGATGAGCGCCACGTTGCCGTTTTCCAGTCGTCATGAGGCCTCACCCAGTCACCTCCGGTTGTCAAAGAAAATGGCCAATGACTCTGCAATCACATCAGCCAACACTCACAGCCTCCAAACAAAGGCCAGGTTTGTTGTTTCAATTGGTCTGATTGTTCACAGCTGGAGGTACTAACTCAGCACTTGGCCCAGCTGTGGAAGGGACCCTAACCCTTGCTAGAACCTGTCTGGGTCTCTCATTTGATCTTCTTTGCAGTGATGATGGGTCCTGGTCATCTAAAAGAGCCCTCCAGGTCCATCTTACTGTGCCATTTATGGCTGTCCACCCCATTAACAACCATTATTAAAAAATGCTTTCATATTGGGCTCAACTGTACATGTCAAGTGGCATGCTATAGCGAAAGAAGGCTGCAACTCGCAGTCACCAAGGGGAATGGGACACTCAAGTCCCCTCTGACTTTCCCCAGGGGTTCTCCCAGCCCCCCGAAGTGCTGAACAGCCCGGCTGAAATATTTGCCGGTGGGCTTTGGTAGTTGCAGAAAAGACAAATCAAGTGACATTATATTAAGGAGCCAGGCATGTGATTCACTAACACACGGATTGTGCCTCAGCAAATATCCTAAAGGCCTGCTGCATGGTGAACAGTCAGTGCTGTTTGGTAGCATGTAACAGCGTATCAAAGCCAAACTGTATGTATTTGAGCTGCAGGGTTTCCAGGAGCCATACGAATGTTTAGTGGCACGTGGAGTCTGCTGGTACATTGGCATCTCTGTTTCTCGGAGTGTGTGGCCATAAAGGTAGGGCTACAGTCACTCCAAGCCACATTGTGAGGTTGGCATCTTTCAGTAGGCTCTTTGCTGCCCCTGAAAGTCCTCCTGGGCCAAGATAGATTGGCAATTAAGGGGCTCCTTGCTACATAGCAAGAGGGAAACCCCAAACTTAAGCCCCAACCCCTGTGCTCCCCAGGAGAATGCCTAATCCCTAGGCCACTCCAAAACCCGGACACGGCATCATGGCTCAGCCCAGCTACTGTCACTTTGCCTTGAACACATTGGGTGGTATGTGAGGGAGCTGTGGAGTTGGCTCTGGCATGGGCATGTGTGCGAACATCCTTATCCCAAAGTGCTGCTGAACCAGCTGTTTGCATCCCCAGGGCAGTAGGGCCGTGGGCTGCGGGCAGGGATGAGAGACAGACTCCATAGTGCGTGTCTCGCTCAGGAGGGGTTCACAGGCCTTGTCTAGTCTCTGTGTCGCTGTCTTAGTTGTCACTTTGCTGTTGTGTGTATGCTGATGAATAAACTCGGGGGTGTTTTTTTGTTAAAAGGCGCCAGAGAGCAGGCCCCGGGTCACTTCTTAGCTCTGCTGGGGACACATCTGGCCACAGGAGACAATGCAGCAGCCAGCCACTGAGCCGCAGGGATAGGCAGGTGCAGCCTGCCTATGGATTTGAGTGGGAGGTGGGCACCGACTCACTTTGAGGCCCTGGGCTGATAGGGCTAACTCAAGAGGCCCCTCCCGCCTTGTCCCACCAACCCTTCCAGCATAGTCTGTACTGGCATTTGGTAGACCCACAGCCCAAGTCAGTGAGCCTGGGCCAGTGGCAGGTTTGTTATGACAGTGCCTCAATTCCCCACCTGTAAAATGGGGGTAACAGCACTGCCCTGCCTTACAGGGTGGGTGTGAGGAAACGGGGGGAGGCTCACCTGCACCAGTAATGCCATCCATGGGCAGCTTGTATAATAGGCGGGGGAAGGTATTGCCTTCCCAAACTGCCAACCTGGCCCCACCCACACGCCTACTATAGGTGTATTGGGGGGGAGGGGCGCGGAGTGGTGCCACCCCCCCGAGTGCCCATCTGCCCTCCCCATGCTGGGGGGTGTGCGCACTGCCCTGCCTCCCCATAGTATGGTGGGGACAGGAGGCAGCTGGACTCCCATGGGGGGTGGGGCCTCAGCAGAAGGGGTGGGACTGGGGGCTTGCCTCTTCCAGCCCTACCTTTACCCACCACCGATGATGGCATCCACATAAAGACCAGCGCTAAACAGTGCCTGCAATACTACATCTGACTGCTTCTGGGGCCTGGCCTTCGGCACTGAGGGAGCCAGCTGCATCAAGTTACCCCAAAATATTTATTCCGGCTTTCAGTTCAGGCCCTACCTTAGGCTGGAATATGCTTTATGGGTCAACTAGTCCTTGGCTTAGCCATGCTGTCCATTTCCCCATCTGCATCTGTGCATGCGGCCCACCACCCACCACCTGAATGTAGGGAGCCTCACAAAAACACCTCAACGGTAGAGCCATGCGGCAGCTAGGCAACCCGTCTCACAGAGCAGGCAAGGGGCTTGCCCAAGGCCATGGAGCGAGTCAGTGGCAGAAAGGGGCCTAGACTGCAAGTATTCCTGATTCCTGACCCTTGTGCCTTGCCCTAAATGTCACTGCCAAGCCCAGTTTACCAAGTCACTTCATTGGGACGTAGAGCACAATACATAATCACTCTCCCACCCGCAGCCTTCGCTAGGGTTGCCAGATGGTTGAAACAAAAATGCCGAACACCCTCCCCCACAAAAAAATTGAGGAAAAAAAAGACTCCATTTTGTGCCGGCAGCCTTACAGAAGCAGGTCGGACAGCCTGCCTGGCCATGTGCTTCAAGAACAACTCAGCCAAAGGGAGGGAGTGTGATTATTCTTGGCTGCCTGTTATTCCAACAAACAGCTCCTATTGGCTGGATCTGCCAGAAACCAGCCAATGAGACTGTGCTGGGGGTGTGACAGCTAATAAAACGTCCCTCTCCCCCCCCTCCAGTTTCAAAATCAATGGAGCCCTGAAGCCACATGGCAGGCGGGCCTGCAGGGTGAGCTAGGGACCTGCCTGGGGCTCCCCGCTGCCTCCACGGGCCGGATCTAGTGGCTAGCAGGCTGAATTCAGCCCTCGGGACGTATTTTCCCCAGATCTGCTCTAGCAAGACTGGCTTCCTTAGGAGGGGCCCTTTGGGGTCAAAGACAAGACTCTTGAGCACAGCCTGGCAATGCCTGTAGGGTGGGCCACCGCCTGGTTCCCCTTTTGTTCCATGCAAAGCACTAGGAGAGGCTAAATGAGCTGGCATCTGCGTTGGATGGGTACAGCAGCCCTGTCTGCGGGTGCTGGGTAGCTGCCATTGATGTACTAGCTGCAGCATTTCAATTCTCCACGCAAGGTGCTTAAGGTTCCAGGCTGGGATTTGGAACGCTTGGATCTTCCACCGCCTCCCTGTGTGATGTTGGATGAACCCCTCAGGGCCAAGCACCCCCCCCCCCAACATGTGCAGGGACCAAAACCCGAGTAGGGTCAAATTAGGCTGAGGCCGGGGCAGTGACATGGAGCCATTTTTGGAAGCTAGACCCATGCCAACAAACCAGGTTTTCCCAGAGCCAAAGGCAAGGCCCTTCCCCATCCCAGAGCAGGCAGCCCCCCCTCGCCGAAGTGGGGAGCGGTCCCTGGCAGGCAGGTACTGTGAGAACAATTTTGGGGACACGCAGGACAAGACGCTCAACGGGCACCCACAGGGCGCTGCTGTGGGGAATGCGGCTCCAGGCGTCACTAGGCACATGGGTGAGCAGGTCGGGAGGTGACAGCATCCAGGAGACAGAGCTTGGAGGCCGCGGCTGCCTCCAGGGCCACATGGAAAACAGGAGCAGGGGTAGCAAAGAGCCCCATGGTCTGAGGGCTGAAGAAAGACACCTTCTGTTTAGCGTCTGCCAAAGGACGCTGAGAGGGGACTTCACAGACGTGTCTAAAGGCTTCCTGGTGCGAAACTGCCCCTGATGAAAGGGCTGGTTCATGCTGCAGAACAAGGCTGATGGCTGGAAGGGGCAAACAGACAAGCGCATGGGAGAAATGAGGCACAAATATTTCCTGGGGAGGCTGATGCACCATTGGCACAAACAGCCAAATCCAATGAGGGATTCCCCCTTGTTTGGTGTCTCCAGTGCAGACGAGCTGCCTTTCTGGTGTGTGTGGGGTCAGAACAAGGAAACTGTGAGGAGCTACAGGAGGCTGGGATGTGCAGGGGGCAGATCTGATGCTCTAATGGGCCCCTCTGGCCTCACACTCTGCTAACGACTGAGAAGCAGGATGGGGCTGAGGGAAGCAGCCCCTGGGGCATCACTGCCCAGCTGGGCCCCAGACCCAACTGTCATTCAGTGGGGCTCCAGGGGAACCCCTCAAACACCCTGAGGGGCCGGCCAGGGCCAGGACACCAGCATAGCTGAGGATGGGTGGGGGAGTGGCAGTGACATCACAAAGGGCCCATTGCATGACCACAGCCTATTGGGGGACAGGGATGACCTCACAAAGAGGCCCTGGCAACAGCCACTCAGGATGGAGGTGCAAGGCCGGGGCAAGCGCCGAGTTTCCTGCGGCTTAGCAGCAGTGCGGCCCCTTCCCAGGCTCTCTGCAGGGGCCGGATGGAGAATTGGGACCGAGGGGCGGGGGCAGAAGGAGCCTCATCGGCGTTTTCTCCTTCCCTGCGGCCAGTCATGTTAGGCCCGGTGAGACGATCAGAGCCTCGGAAAGGATTGGAGCCTGCTCTGTCTGGTTCCCCTTTGCCCCGTCCCCCCTCTGTCTCGCCTTCTCCTGCGTCTTTCCCCCTTTCCCTGCCCCCCGCCCCACCAAGTGGGGGAGGGTGGGGGTTGGGGCGGAGGGAGGCCTCACACAGAACTTGGGCTGGCAGAGCGCTGGGAGCAGGAGGTGACCTGGGCCCTCCACTTGGACGTGTGCTGAGACCCGCCCCCCTCCCCCCCCCAGCTCCCAGAGTCTCGCTGCTGAATGGCCAAGCGGGTGCTTACTGACAGGGGATATTCACAGCCTTTTGTTCTCTTTCAAACCGTTCTCAGGGAGTCGTTATGAACGGTTCCCAGCCATGTGGGAAGGTCCTAACACCTGGGGCTCCGCAGGGGTCTGTTTTGGGACTCTTCCCTATCTTCATCAGACATTTAGCTTGTGGCATCCAGACGGCGCTTAGTAAGTTTGCAGATGATCCCAAGCTGGGAGGCGTGGCAAGTGCTTTGGGGGACAGGGTCATACTTCCAACTGATCTGGACAACGTGGAGAAATGGGCTGAGATAAACAGGATTAAGCTGAATGAGGAGAAAGGTAACGTGCTCCGCTTAGGAAGGAACAACCCATTTGGCACATGCCGAATGGGAAGCAACTGGCTAGGAAGGAGTCCTGCAGGAAGGGATCTAGGGGTTCATAGTGGATCACAAGGGAAATAGGGGCGACACTGTAGCAAAAACAAGCAAACAGGATTCCGGGCTGCATTAACAGGGTGGCCTTCTCCGCTGGGGGACCACAGAGCCACAGGGGAGGTGCCCAGCTCGGAGGGCAGCTCCGTTACGAGCAGCAGTGCAGAAGGAAGGGGGTGTGGCCTGGCACTGCCGCCCTTCCCTCTGCACCGCTGCTGGTGGCATCATTTCCTTCCAAGCTGTGTGGCTAGAGTGAGCGGGCTCCCAGCTGTGAAGTCAGCACCCTCAGCAGCAGCGCAGAAGGAAGTGCAGCCGGCGATGCCGTTGCCACCCTTCCGTCTGTGCCACTGCTGGCCAGATTGGGTGGCAGAGAGCAGCTGCCCTCCAGCCGCCCAGCTCAGAAGGCCAGGAGAGATCAGGGACATTTCTTCTTATTTCAAACTCCGCTGGGATGGAGACCTGGAAACTGAAGATGAGGCCACGGCCGGGAAAGTCCCAACGTCCGGTGCCCCTGCAAGCGACCCTCCTGCCCTCGCCTTGCCGCCCCCTTCTGGGCGGGGACCCCCAGGGGGAGAAACGCTGCACTAGAGGATTCCTCTACAACCCCGAGGGCCAACACGGCCAGGAGTTCCTGGCAGCCCCTTTCCCACCACTTCCACGGAGGAGGCGGTAAGTTCTCAGGAGAGGTTTCCCCAACTCAGAGATCTGCCTGGATGGAGAGTGGAGGAGCAAAGGGAGGGCCTGGCCAGAAATGCCCAGGGCCAGGACAGGGCTCACACGGCAGCACCCCCGGCAGGGAGTGGCCAGAGACTCCTGGGTACAGACTGGGGGATGAAGAAACCTGCTGCGCAGCCAGGCACAAAACACCGTGTCTGCCAGCCACTGGGACCAGCCCAGATTTATCCAGCCTCCAGCTGACTCTGGAGTCCCTGCAACCTTCTCCTGCTTTGCCTGGAAGAGCAAAAGTGATTCGTGGCCTCTCAGAGATGCTCCCTCAATGCCAAAATCTCCACCCACCTCAGGTGTAGCAACAGCAGGAGCCAAGTAAAAAAATTGTGAGACTGGTTTCAGATAAAGAGATTGAAGAGAAATAAACCAGTCTGTGTTTTTATGAGCTTTGTTTTCTGGGCCTTAAGCACACGCTCGGGTCTGTTTCAGCCATTCCCTCCAAACCAGAGGACTTGAAACACTTTTCCCACGATGGCCAAGGGGGCTGCTATGCCCCAGGGCTAGTGGGGACAGAGCAGTGCCAGCCAAGACCCCTCTCTGGGATGCAGCCCACAGGCACAGGAAGACTGTTTCTCTTGCCATGACAATACCCCTCCCCAGGCAAAGCCCTCCCAGACTCCTGGCTGGAGCAGTCATGCCTAGCAGTCAGAGCAGTGACTGTCAGAGTCCTGGGTCGGAGCTGGGGCCAGGAGGCCCAAAGGCCGGTCTCCTGGGCTCAGACTTGAATGGCCAAAGGGACCATCATGAGCATCTGGTCCGGCCCCCTGCCCCTTTAGGCCCCAGAACCTCACCCAGCCCCTCTGGTCCCAGTCCCACTCTCCCTGGCTGAGTTACTGATGCCCTCACGTCATGGCTGAGCAATGGCAAGGGATGGAGAATCCCTCATTGACATGACTTGAACCCAGCCCAGGACCCTGCCCCTTGATGCCGAGGGAGGCAGCCTCATCCACCGAACCCCCACAGGCTCTGCACATCTGACCCCTTGAAAATTGCTTCCCATCCCCAGACATGGGGTCAGTCAGAGCAGGCGTGTTCTGGCCGGAGCCCCCAGCCACACGGCGGGGAAAGAATTGTCTGGAGCAGCTCAGCACTGGGGAGCCCACGTTTCCGTCTGCTGAGCGCGGGGCAGCTGTTCAAATTCCTCCCACTCACGTGAGTTCAAGGGCCGCCGATGGGAGCTGGGCAGCACAAACGCTCCCACTGACTCCCAGTTGCCTGAGCCCCTGTGCCAGGGGCACAGCCGGGGGATGGCTGCCCCTTGAGACGAGCCCTTCCAAGGGCGTTGCTCAGCCTTTACTCCAAGGCCGTGCCAATTCCCCACACTCAGTGCTAACCTGGCCGGTCAGCCACGTCCATAGGTGTGTCTGCTAGCACCTCTGCCACTCCGCGGCCTTGCACCCAGACGGGTCCCCTCGGTTAGAGGCCATCAGGCCCAGACCTAGTTGAGAAGTAAGTCCCCTCTCCCTCCTGAGAAATACGGCCCAGAGGCCCAGTCCATAGGTAAGTCCCATCTATCGGGAGCAATAGGATCTAGCTCAAAGGTGAGTGCAAACTTCCAGGGTACTGTCTTGCTACGGGCGGTGGGATTAGCTGGACCCAGCCCCCCCCGCTCCACTGGGTCCAAGCCCTGGGCCCTGTTGGTCATGGAGCAGGGACTCCGCCCGCCACACGCTGAGCTCGCGAGGAACAATTCCCCGCCCTGGGCGCCTTCCTACCAGCTCTGGCGCTTCTCTCCCGTCGGGCGGCCTCGGGGCAGCGTCCCGTCTGAGGGTGTCCGTGGCCGCGGCTGCTGCTGGAGTCTCCCACACACCGTCCCAGTCACTCAACCATTAACCGTCCCAGTCACTACCCCCCCACCCAACTCAGCCATTGATCCTCCTGGCCACTAAACCCCCACATCAGCCATTAACTCCTCCGACCTCTAGCTCACGCCATCAGCCAATAAATGTCCAGGACACCAACCTCCCCTCCCCTCTCCTCCCCCACCTCAGCCATTGATCCCTCCACTTCAGGCAGTAACCTCTCTATCCATTGCCCGCCCCCCTCACCTCAGCCATTGACCCTCCTGGCCACTAACTCCCACCTAGCTCAACCATTAACCGGCCCAGGCAATAACCCCCCCACCTCAGCCATTAACACCCCTGGCCACTAACCTCCCCCCCACCTCAGCCATGAATCCCTCCCCCTCAGTCCCCTGGCCACTAACCCCCCCCCCCCAGCCATGAATCCCTCCCTCTCAGCCATTAACCCCCTGCCCACTAAACCCCCACCTCAGCCATTAATCCTTCTAGCCTGTAATCCCCTTCCTCAGCCTTTAACTCCCCTGGCTATTAACAACCCCAGCCACTAAACCCTCCCTCTCAGCCATGAACCCCTCTGGACACTAACCCCCCCCCCCCCCCACCCCTCCCCTGCCACTAAACCCTCCCCCTCAGACATGAACCCCTCTGGCCACTAACCTCCCTCCCACCTCAGCCACTAAACCCTCCCTCTCAGACATGAACCCCTCTGGCCACTAACCTGCCTCCCACCTCAGCCACTAATCCCTCCCCCTCAGACATGAACCCCTCTGGCCACTAACCTGCCTCCCACCTCAGCCACTAATCCCTCCCCCTCAGACATGAACCCCTCTGGCCACTAACCTCCCTCCCACCTCAGCCACTAAACCCTCCCTCTCAGACATGAACCCCTCTGGCCACTAACCTGCCTCCCACCTCAGCCACTAAACCCTCCCTCTCAGACATGAACCCCTCTGGCCACTAACCTGCCTCCCACCTCAGCCACTAAACCCTCCCCCTCAGACATGAACCCCTCTGGCCACTAACCTGCCTCCCACCTCAGCCACTAATCCCTCCCCGTCAGCCATTGACCCTCCTGGCCACTAAACCCCCACATCAGCCCATTAAGCCCTTGGACCCCTAGCTCTCCCCGTCCCCGTTAGCCAATAAACGCCCCGGACACTAACCCCCCCACCTCAACATTAACCCCCCTGGCCTGTAACATCCCTCCACACACAAACCTCAGCCACTAACCACCCAGGCTGCTAACTGCCCACCTCAGCTATTAGCTCCCCCTGTGATACCCGCCCCAGTTATCAACCCTCCCAGCACTCAAACCCCCCACCTCAACAACTAACCTTCCTGGGCTGTAACCCCCCCACCTCAGGCAATAACCCCTGCCCCCCAGCAGCTAACCCCCCTGTGCTGTCACTCCCCCAACTCAGCCATTAACCCCCCTGGCCACTAACCCCACCCAGCCATTCATTGACCCCTCCCCCCACTAACTCCCCTGGCCGTGAATCCCACCCAGCCGTGGGAGTCTGCAGAGTCTCCCTCTGCTCCCCCGCCAGCCTCTGCAGAAGCAGCTGCCCCTCCTCCCCCCTCAGCGTGTGCAGCTTGTTAAATCCAGCCGCAATCGTCTCCCACTTGTAGGGTTACCAGGTAGGTTTAGAAAAAATACCGGACACACTTGATTGGGGGGGGGGAACCAGCCGGGAGGGGGGGCAGGGCTGGCCGGGGGGGGGGGCGGAAGCAGCGCGGCTGGCCAGAGGAGACGGGGGGGTCAGGGCAGCGTGGCTGGCCGGGGGAGATGGGGGAGGGGTGGGGGGGCTCAGGGGCAGCGCCGCTGTCCGGAGGAGATGCGGGGGGAGAGGTGTCAGGAGCAGTGAGGCTGGCCCGGGGAGATGGGGGAGGAGGAGAACCGACCGGCAGGAAGTGGGGTGGCCAGGAGGGGGTTGGGGGCAGCGGAGCTGGTCGGTGGAAGCGCATGGTGGGGGGAGCCCTGACCTGGGCATGTGCAGATCCCAGGGCGCTGTCAGTCCCGCACACGGTCCAGAGAAGCACGAGTGAGTCCAGCTGCGGCTCCACCACACACTCAGGAGCAGGGACAGGGCTTCTCCTCCTCCCCAAGGCATCAGATGCTGCCAGGGCTCCCAGTGCCGATCGCGCCCCGCCTCTCAGCCACTCCCCCAGCCCCCGCCAGGCTTCTGTCGTGTGCCCAGCCAGAAATCCAGGAAATACCGGACATTGCACATGTCCGGTATTTTCTGGATTTTTTTTACCGGACAGAGGGCCCAAAAACAGGACTGTCCGGTAGTACCCGGACGCCTGGCAACCCCAGCCTTCGCTACTTAACCCTGCTGCTTTGCTCCCAAATGAATAGGCACATTGCATGGTGGGTTCAGGCTCACCAGGGGGGCAAGGGCTAGTCCTTAGGGAACAAAAGTGTGCATGCGTCCTCCATGATGTTAGGCAAAGGCCCCGCTGCAACAGCCGTGAGAAACAAAGCCAACCTAACCGCCATGCAGCCACCATGAGGCCTTTCCGAACAAGGGAGAGGTGGGCACTGCATTATAGCAGGGGCCAGCCGCCCTGAGGGGTGTGAGCTTCTTGCCAGGAGCTTGAGGGTCACCCCTAAACATGATTCTACAACATGGGTCTTAGGTTCCCCTCCCCTGCTCTAAAATAACCTTGCATTGCTATTGCCTCCACAAATGCAGCGCGTTCACCTTGGGCTTGTGCCAACAATAAAAGCCCTCTGTGACGCCACAGACTCCCCGCCCTGCAGTTACAGATGTGCGCCTTGGGTACACCACAAATTGGGCTGGCCCAGTCAGTCCGGGCATGGCTGGATGCTGAAGAAAGGGGCATCTGCCTTTAGGAAGTTTCCAGCTGAAGCATAGCACCTCACTTAGCATTCAGCGCCAGGGCGAAGGGGCGGCTGCGTAACAGCCACACAAGCAGACTTGGGCAGGAGCTAATGGTCTCCTGGCAAAGCAACCACAGTGTTACGGCACACCCAAGCAAAAATAACCAAGAATCCTTCCCCCGGGCCCGACCCTGAAGGGTTATGCTGGAGAGCTGGGGTCATTCATGTTGCAGGGAAAAAGAGATTGGACCTTGCTCTGTTAATTTCTAATGCAGAAGCCTGAATGTGTTAGCTAAGGTCTTGGAGAAAAAAATGCAAGTGTGAGACTATAAACTGACTCAGTTAAATCACCTGCATGACCTTCATTTTGCTTCAGGTTGAACCTCTCTAATCCAGCACTCTGGTCCAGCAATATCCACAGTCCAGCAACATTTTAGTTAGCTGGATGGCTCCTTGCCACATACGTGGTCAAGTTTTCAGTGAGCCCATGAAGTTTATTTACAGCCACCAGTCCTGGCTCTGTGTTCTGTGCTATGATTTCACTCTAATTTACCCCTAAGGCTACGTCTACACTGCAGGCTTCTTGCGCAAGAACTGTTTTGCGGAAGAGTTCTTGTGCAAAAAAATCTTCCACAAGAGCACGTCCATACTGCCACATGCTTTTGCTCAAGAGCATGCATGGCCGTGTGGACGCTCTCTTGTGCAAGAAAGCTCTGATGGCCATTTTAACCATAGGGGCTTCTTGCGCAAGAAATTCATGTTGCCTGTCTACACTGCCCTCTTGTGGAAGAGCTCTTGTGCAAGAAGGCTTATTCCTCGTAGGGAGAGGAATAACTCTTCTGGAAGAAGCCCTGTTTTCCGATGTTTTACTGTAAATGTACTTGCGCAAGAACTCACGTGCAGTGTAGACAGCCAGCAAGCGTGCAATGCAGACACAGCCTAAGTGTTTTCCAAGAGTCCAGTTTGCAGTGGAAGGGTTGGTAATGCTGCTACACAATACTGTCCTCTGGTGGTTTGACAAATTCTCTGGTTCAGCACCAGGTGGGTCCCATGGGCGCTGCACTAGAGAGATTCGACCTGTGCAAGAGTATTGTGCGGTTGTGTTCTCTTTTCCCCCTTGGAACAAAACCAGAATAGGGGTCCCCATCCATGGGCTTTTCACTAGCGTTGCTTTACCCCCCAAGGTTGAAATGGTGCATTTCTCTCACTGGCGGAAAGCACATGTGGGAAGGTGGCAGGGTGGGAGTAAGAGGCACCGTAGAGGCCAGATGGTACCAGTGCCTTCGCTAGTGGCTGCAGTCCAAACCCACAGTCAGTGGGCACACAGCCATGCTGAAAGGCAGGTGACTAACTTAAGTCATTCCAACATCAGAGGCAGCCCTAATTAGAGGCCCTTTCTAAGCTGGCTCCGGAAGGCCCTGGGAGGTCTGTGATGGATGTGTTTGGAAGCTTACCTGACCTGGGAGGAAAAAGCTAGTGCTGTGAGCCCAGGGCTTGAGGCTACATGCCAGATGGGCAGGTGACTCACCTGAAATGGGAACAGGTGTCATAGCCAATCCAATGGGACTCCCCTGGGCTATGGAGAATGCAACTGAATGTCATGGCTTAGCTGTGGTACCAGAGCAGCTGGTGGGAAGCAGGGCTGCTAATATGCCAACATTTAACCAGAGGAAAGCCAGTCTCATTTTAACAGCTGTCTTCCGTCCTTGCCCCCCTCCAGCTGCTGCGTTGTCCTGTCTCATCCTAGGCTGTGTGGTCCCAGTGACAGACTCATCCTTGCCCCACAGCACTGGCTGTTAGCTGCAGCTTCTGCTAGAGGGCCACATCTGGCTCCTGTAGGAAATGACACTGCCAATGGTTCTTGCCCCATCCTGAATTGCTCCAATCCCATGGTCCTTCCTGGGAAAGCCAGGAGACAACAAGGTGCAGTCACCAGAGTTCCTGAAAATACGTGTACCATGGCCGGGGGTAGCTGGGCCCGCTGGGATACATCGCTCTGTGTCAGCATCTCGGCTTTCCCCAGGCCTAGGGGAGCCCAGCGTGGACTGAGCCCAGGACCGCTAGCGTGAAGGCTGCATCTAGCCGAGAAAGCCACCGCCGGCACCTGAAGCAGAGGGATAGTGCTGTAAGGCGCTAATGGTGTGATACTACCCTCACCATGCCGTGGCAGGAGCAGCTCTGCCCTGTGCCCACCCTCGGCTGTACTGCACCAGGAGGTACATTCCCATTGCAGCTTCTTGCTGGGTTGGCCTCTAGGAGCCCCGGGGAACTGAAGATTGTCAGCGGAGTGTGGCTTTCTGCTTCTAGAAAGCGCATTCACCCCAAGTCCCACAAGCCACCTGCCCTTGGCCTATCCTCACGCTGGAAAGGGCAGAACACAACCCCTGTTCTGTTGGGACTCGTTTGGCTGCTTAATGAGGGCTGGGGTGTAAACCGGGCTAGTTCATCATTTCCATGTAGCACCTGTGGTGATGGTGAATGAGCTCCTGCGGACCCAGGAGGCTACTTCGAGGTGGGGTCCGAGGAACCGTAGAGGGATGACACGAGAAGGAGCTTGCATTAGGCCATGAGAGATTGAAGAAGAGGAGGGCCCTGAGTAGAGGTCAGCAGCCCAAGGACAACCTTACTTCCTCCTTAGGCCACCTCAGAGTAGGACACGGGGCTGGGAGCAGTTCTGAGGCCCAGGGAGATGACGGGAAATCCAGTCTGTCTCTTCCATGAACGAGAGCTGCAGAGGAGTTGGTAAGAGCCAGGTCTCCTCTTTGAGAATTCTGGGGGTGAAACAGTAGGGGGCGTATCCCAAATGTTCTCTCCCCTCCCCCATAAATTACGTCTAGGACACGTTGACAAAGCTGGTTTTACATGTGCAGGAAAAAACCCCTCCAGTTTGGCACGTTGCTAGAGATTTCCACATCCGACTGCCATTGGCAAGGGGGGTGAAGCCTGGTCGCTTGCCCAGGGGCTTTTGGAGACGCAGCGGAGAGAGGAAGCCAACCAAGAGGCTATTCTCTCCTCCCCTCCCCCCCCCCCCAAGTTCTCGCTGGTCCTGTTTTCACACAGCGCTGTTTGACGTGGTGGAGTCCAGCCAGCGCTGAATGATGGCGATGGAACAAGCAGCCAACCCTTGGCTTGGGGGGGTGGGGGGTGGGGCGGGGTCAGAGATGGGGCTGAAATGCCAACGGCAGAGCAAAAATCAGCCATAAGAGGCTTTAGTAGCAAAGGGTCCTGGCCAAGGACACCCATTTACAAGGGAGGAGCAGCCAGTGTTTGGAGCTGGCCACGCTCCATTGCCAGTCAGTGCACTGAGGGCAGAGAGCTCAGCTGAGAAGCTGTAATAGGATGGGCATAGGAGAGGCAAGAGCAGGCCCAATCTGGGAACGTGTTTAGGACCTGCTGCTCTACAGGCTGTTCCATGGTAAATCTTAGCGCATAAGCAAATACACTGACACGGGGCACCTCTCGGTGTGGAGACTGCACCTCTACCTCCCCGAAGACAAGGAGCAAATTTTAGCCACTCGATGAGAAAGCCAGCAAAGCAACTTCGGCTGGTCCCTCAGTGGCAGCCAACAGCACAGTCCTACCCTGACAAGCGACTCAACAAGACCACCACCTGCTCACTCCAATCCAGCCTCCTGCGGGTGTCAGCGCACGTGACAGGCGCCTCAGGTAAACCACATGGAAGCGCTTTACTGATCCAGAGCATCAACTCCCTTCCCGCTGCCTCCGATCCCTGCCCAGCAAACACTGCTGAGGAGTCTGTTCCCGATGGAAACGTAGGGAACAATCGGACTGATGCACAGTCATCCACCAGCGCGGCCCAGCTGTAATGCTCAGCATGATTTGGCCGGCAGCACCTTTAGAAATGGGGGGGGTCAGAGGAAATGGAAGGAGTGCAGCTTGGCGGAGGATCCTCAGCTGAGCGTGCAGGTGGGAGAGGGAGATCTCTGTTCACGCAGACTCAGGAAAGCACTTGAGCACGTGCTGCGTTTTCATTGAAGCCCAGGGGCCTGAACAGGGATGGATTCAGACGTACCTGGGCTCTGGAGCGGCACCTCTCAGCACACTGGAGGGACCAAGCAGCCAGAGACAAGCCAGCAGGCGGAGGCTGCTGCATTTACAGTCACTATTGAGAGCAGGATGGCTTCTGCTGCATTGCCGAGAGAATAGGGTTGGAGCCTCCCCACACCGCCTTGTGTCCAGCCCAAGTTACCTGGGAGGGGGGGCATTTTGTCTTCTCCTGCTGAGCCTTCCCCCCACTCCACATCCAGCAGCTTTCCCTGGCAGCAAGGCCGGGCAGCAAGAGGGAAGGAGCCAGGTCTCACAGGGCTCTAGCTGGCTGCTCAGGGCTGCTCTGAGAGAACCTGGCTGGGGAGGTGACAGCAGTCTGCTCCCTGCCTGGGCTGTTCCCGGTGCCGGGGGGCACTCTGGCTCACTGTGTCTCTGTCCCCAGCAGCCTGGCTCAGGCAGCACACAGCCTATTGCTTAGGGTCGCCAACTTTCTATTGGCATAAAACCTAACACCCTAGCCCCGCCCCTTCCCCATGGCCCCGCCCCCACTCACTACATTCCCCCTCCCTCCCTTTTGCTGGGGGTGAGGGTGTGGGAGGTGAGGTCTCTACATAGGGTGCAGGCTCTAGGATGAGGGGTTCAGGGTGTGGGCTGGGAGCAGGTAGATGGGGTGCAGGAGTGGGTGAGGGCTCTGCAGCGGGGCTGGGGGTACAGGAGGAGGCTACAGGCTGGGCTGTGGGATTCCGAATGTGGGAAGGGACTGCAGGTGGAGGCAGGGACTTGGCGTGTGGAAGGGTGCAGGCTCTGGGATGCAGGAGGGGGCTCAGGACAGGGTGGGGATGAGGGCTCTGGGCTGGGGTCAGGGATGAGGAGCTTGGGGTGCAGATAAGGGCTCTGGGCTGGGGTCAGGGATGAGGAGCTTGGGGTGCAGATGAGGGCTCTGGGCTGGGGTCAGGGATGAGGTGTTTGGGGTGCAGGTGGGGGCTCAGGACTGGGACAGAAGATTGGGGTTCAGGGTTACCTTGGGTGGCTCCTGGTCAGCTGGTCCAAGGCAGGCTGCCTGCCTGTCCTGGCTCCGTGCTGCGCCCCAGAAGCAGCCAGCAGGTCCAGCTCCTTGGGCGGGCGAGAGGGAGAGGAGGGCTCCATGACATTAGCACTGCTCTTGCCCACAGGCATCACCCTCCCTACACACTCCCACTGGCCAGAAACTAGCCAATGGGAGTGCAGAGCCAATGCTCAGGGCAGAGCCAGCACATGGAGCCCTGTGGGCCCCCGGCCTAGGAGCTGGACCCACTGGCTGCTTCCGGGGTGCAGCATGTAGCCAGGACAGGTAGGGACTAGCCCGCCTGGGCTCTGCAGCACGGATGACCAGACAATTAATGGACCCATCAGTGGTGCTGACCAGAGCTACCAGGGTCCCTTTCTGAGGTACCGCCTCCCCAGCCAGGCACCCGCTGCAACAGAGGAGCAACCCAACAGCTGGCCTGAGAAGTGGCTGGTCCCACTCTTCCACTCACCGCCTGCCCAGATCTGGATGCAAGGGGCAGGGCCGAGTGTGCTGGCCATTTGGGGGGAGGGGTACATGACCCTGGCATAACCCTCCCATGCGTCACCTCCTGTGGGTGACCATGACAACACAAAAACGCAACTATAAAAAAACGAGACAAAGAAAGATGCTTCATTTTTTCCAATTGATTTTTTTTCTTTTTTATGAAAAAAACGGTCACACGGAATTCTCCAACAAACATAATGCCAAAAAAATTATTTTTAAACAAAAAGCAAAAACAGAAAACAAAAGACAAAAACCTGGCTCTCCTTTCCTCTCGATTGTCTGAAAAATCCTTGTGTTCCATAGAAGGCATCGGGCAGTAAGTGCTTTCTATTTAACATTAGCATAAAATCTCTCTCTCTCTTTCGCGCGCGCTCTCTTTAAAATTTGCTCACACAATTTGCTTCTATAAGTACAGTACACTTTGTGTGTGGCTGTCTGTGTGTGCCTGTTCCCAGATCATTTACATTCACAATCCAACTGGAAATAAAAAATAATATTCTAAACGTCAGACTGTGTTCTTCTTTATAATTTCATAATTTTTTCACAGTTTTAAAAAGTTTATATTTTTATATATATATATTTATATTTATAATTAAAAAGTTGAATCCATTTAAAGACTTATAATACAGACGGGCTTAAAGAGTCTTTTGGTACATTAAAACTGTACAGCGTAGAAACATTAATATCCACCAAGTCTTGGCGAGCCACTGGCTGGAGCAGAGGTGGCCGGAATTCAGCACCATTGTGGTTCTTTTAAAGTATGAGGGATCATCTTTTAGGGGGTGCCCCTCTGCCCTTCCCATAGAGGCTGCAAGTTTCTAGTACTCAGATAGTACCATGGCAGATAGCTAAAAATCTGTCCTTGTAAGTCTCTCCCCTGGAGCTCTGGGTTGGTCGCTCTGCTCCGATCCAAGCTGGATCTCTCGGTGTCCTAGAAATATGTAGTGCGAATCGGTTCGTTGCAAGGATCAGTGCATCTTTTGAGATTGCAGTTAAGTGCAAGGACATTGCGCTGTTGTGTTGTTAGGCTCCACTCCCCTGGCTCCCTGCAAGCTGCCCGAGAGCCAGGCTGTGTACTGGCACTCCGGAACGCAAACCTGACTCCCTGGCGCAGCTGCTTGAAGGCAAATGGCCAAAGCGGAAGGCTCTGGCCTGTGACAGATGAACGAGATAGGTAGGTCGGCTTTTTGGAGGAGGGAGACTGACTGCTCTCAAGGGGCCACGGAGATCCACTAAGCTGAATGCCTGCTCCTGACGACAGCTAGGTTCTGGCTCCCCACTGTGGAAATGCACCATGCATCACCTGCATCGACACTGCCGGGAGTAGTTCTCTTTCATCCCTTTGAGCGTGCACTTCTGCTTGAACGTCAGGATCCTCTCTGCCCGGGAGCACGCAGCCCCGCAGCACCGTGTGAAATCCAAGGTGCTGTGTGTCTGTGATGGACTATGGCCTCCTTCGAGCCACCAGAAGTGGCTTCCTCGTTCGTGAGCAGGTTGTAGCAACTTCCCCAGGTGTTTCACCTCCTGAAGGGAGATTTTTGTTCGTTACATTCCACCCTGTACCCTCCCTCTTGGATGAGAGCCCTCCCCTTCCTCCCTATCCCCCCATCACAGACATTCTCTTGAGTTCTTGGATGAATCTACGGAGTGAATCCATTTGTTCAGTGAGAGATAAGGGCAGGCGAATGCAGCTTCTGAGATTCTCTTCTCTCCTCCTCCGCTCCTCTCCAGAAAGGACATTGGTCAACAGCTACGTCCAAAGGACTCCATTCCTGCTTGGCTGTCCAGTCGCGTTAGCTCTCTATTAGGTCCCAGGCAGCAGACTTAAGAGGAAGGGAAGTGGACGAAAGGTGCCCCCCCTGTTTGAGCAGAGGTGCTTAGAGATCACGCTCCTTTCTCTTCCACTTCAAACTTCCCAGGAAGTCACGTGCAGTTGGCGAGGAAGGAGCCAAGTAGGTGCAGATACCCTGAGGGCTCGTAGATGTTCTTCTGTCACCATCTGAATTTTTTAGGGGGTCAAGCACAACAAAAGCAGCTGCCTCTGCTGCCAGGGTTTCTGGTTTGATGTTATCCACTGTGCAGGGATCTGAGAATCATCGACTGTCCAGGAGCAGAAGGGAGAAGCTGGTTCATTTTGCCTTCATTAAAACCATCTGATTCTTGATCCCATCTTGAAAAGGATGGGATCCACTCGCCAATGCCATCCCAAAGGCATCTTCTGAAAGTCCTGTGCTTGATTCCTTCCTACCCTTTGTCTCTTCTCTTTTCAAAGACTGTCCTTAGTGCGACACAGAAGTCACAAGCAGGAATAAATCATGTCTGATGAGGTGCATCCTCAGATTGGCCGTGCTCCTCTTCCAAAGCGAAATCAGGACTCTCCAGGTGCATGGCACATGTCCCTGAATTCCTGCTTCCTACACAGTCAGCAGATGACTGGGACGCCATCTGTATTGAAAATCATGCCTGTAGTGGGCTCATACGTCCCTGCTAGGTAGTAAAGATCCTCGCTGTCCTGGTATTTCTTGGTCTTTAGCATCTGCTCGTACTGGTCGAGACCAACCACCAAACACTTGTGAGAAATGGTCTGGACATCGTTTTCATCCACGTGAGAGGACTGGTACAGTGCTCTCTGCATTAAAGGAGAGGGGAAGAGGAGGGGAGAGAGAAAGAGCGTCATTAGCGATCACTTTACAGCACTTAGAATACACTCCTTCCCCACAGATTAGGTGTTTTTGCCATGGAAGGACGGGAGAGCTACACAGAGGGTGTGAATATGATGGGATGCACGAGGTGACCCCTCAGATTTTATTTGCTACATCCCCACAGGCAGACAGAGCACGGAATGGAACGTGGCGAAAAGTTTCACAGCATATTTCCCCCAGTTTCAACCCAATCTGGTGACTTGGTCTTTGCACGTTTCTCAGCTTCTCTGTGAGCCTCAGAATCAACCAGGTGTCATTTTGCCAGAATTTAAATGAAGCTGACCACCGATGGGTCTGAACGACAACCCTGCTGCCGACCACCACTGAAATCTGGGGATGTTTACAAATGGACCGTTGCAGGCTCTTCCCCCTCTGTAAAATGCTCTGCCAAACCTGTGGCCTTTGAGGCTGAGGTTCATCTTGGCACTGAATCACCAGATCCAATCCGATGGCCTTTCCCTTGTTAACACTTTTTGCTCCACTTATAAACATCGGAGCAGTCAACAGCACGTCATAAAACCTTCTCCAAGGCCTGGCCTTCTGCATCCCTGTCTTACCTCCATGAAGTCCTTCCGCTGGTTGGAGGCCTGCAGAGCAGCAGATAAGCTGCGCCCAGATTTCTGATCCCAACGCTACGCCAAGAAGGAAAAATGGAGAGGGAGACAAATTAAAGCAGGCAATTTTCAAAGGCTTCTCCTTTGCTAGATAAAGATGTGCATCCCCTCAGCTTACAACTTGGGCTTGAGTCATCAGCATAAACAGAGCCAATCTTTAGAGCAGGGGTTCTCAAACTTTTGGGCATCATGCCCCCTTTTTGATTTTTGAAAAACCCTCACGCCTGCCCCCCCAAAACAGCAGCAAAACTTGTTGAGGGAAAGGAAAAAAAAAAAAAGGGAACTAAATAGGATAGCAAAACTTGATCGGGGAGGAGGCTGAGCCACCTCGCACCTCCCCCTGGAATTTCTTCATGGCATACCCCCCCCGTTTGGGAACCCATTCTTTAGAGCAGCCAAGCAGTAGGAACTCCCAGTAATGTCAATGAGAGCTGTGGGCGCACAGCACTCCTGAACATCAGACCCGCAGCCTTCCCGTGCAACGAAGCTTCCTCCCCCCTTCGCATAGCAGACGGCAGGAATCAACCGCTTTGCTCTGCGCACCGGGGAGACAAACAGACATTTGATGGGCTCCTGCAAAAGGCTGCTTCTTGTGTTTCCCAGTGGTAACTTAGAAGTGTAAAAACCACCTCTCCCTCCTCAAGGGACTTTAGAAACCCCCCAGGCGTGCCCGTGCACCGACAGCCTGGATCGCACACAATCGACATGCCTGCCCGTTACTGATCAAATGGAACCAAATCTATATTTTGCACTTCATAAAGACCAGTGGAAGCCACCTCACTCCTGTGCAGTGATGAGGCATGAGGAGAGCTTTGCAGCACCACCGTTCCCAGGGTGGGCAGCATTCGGTCGACGTACCTTGCCTTCGTTGAGCTTTTTGCCGGGGTTGGTTTCCTCTGGGTGGTAAAACCACTTGACCCTGACTACCATGTTGTTCCCCCAGGACTCCCACATGCTCTGGATCCGGCCAATGTAAGGCAGGTTGGGCCGGCCAGCTGATAAGAAGACTGCGCAGTCTCCAATCCGGATGATCTCCTTGCCCCGGACAATGGCCTTGTAGAACAGCTTCCTGGCCTTCCCTTTCATGCCTCGTCTCTGTGGGAATGAGGAGCGCAAAGCTGAGCAAACAGAGTATCAGGTGCAAGCCAGTCTCACACGTCCCCCTCGCCCGCTCCGGCACAGCTTGCTCTCCCCTGCCTGCATCCCTCTATGGATAATCAGAGCACCAACGGTCAGCCAAATGGAATGGCAAACCAACCTGAGGACACCGCTCTGGTGAGAGGCTCCAGATGAGGCATGTGACCTTGGACGAGACACTGAGTCCGACCTCCCCCTTTTAAGCAGCCCCTACTGGCTAACAGAACAGAAATGGTGGCAGGTATTTATCCCTTGCTTGCCAGAGTGCAAGTGACACAGCAACTAATAAAACAGTTAAAGGGTGATCTGAGGACCCCTAATTGAGAAGGGAGTGGGAAGTACATAAAGACCGTATTTCAGTGGGGTACCTGCTCCTCCAGAAACAACTGGAGCATTGTGTCCAGTTCTGGGCACCACATTTCAGGAAAGGTGTGGAGAAATTGGAGAAGGTCCAGAAAAAAGCAACAAAAATGACTGAAGGCCTAGAAAACATGAGTTACGAGGGAAGGCTGAAAGAATTGGCCTTGTTTAGTTTAGAAAAGAGAAGACTGAGGGAACATGGTAACAGCTTTCCAATGCCTAAAAGGGTGTCACAAGGAGGAGGAAGAAAAATTGTTCTCCTTAACTTCTGAGGATAGGACAAGAAGCAATGGGCTTAAATTTCAGCAAGGGAGGTTTAGGTTGGATATTAGGAAAAACTTCTTAACTGTCAGGGTGGTTAAACACTGGAATAAATTGCCTAGGGAGGTTGTGAAATCCCCATCATTGGAGATATTTAAAAGTAGGTTAAACACCTTTTAGGGATGATCTAGAATGGACGGTGCTTGGTGAATGCAGGGGACTGGACTTGACGACCTTTTGAGGTCCCTTCCAGGTCTGGGATTCTATGATTCTGTGATTCCAAGCAACAAAACCGAACCTGAAGATCTCAACCCACCAAAAGATAGCTGCTCTCTTTATAGTTTCAGGACACCTAGGTGCCGATGCTCATAGACGGGGGGCTAGGCAGTCCCAACAGAAGCACTGCAGCTGTCGCTGGAGGGTCTTTCCGGAGGGTCTCTTGTAAATCTGCCTAAAACTTCTTTGAGCTTCTTCCTTCCTGCTTGGAATAACCCTGGTTACAGACCAGGTGGGGAACACACCAAACCTCGCCACTGGGGACACCTTTGCCAGCAGGAAGAAGGTGGGGATGAAACAGCTGGTTGGGCAGGAAAGGAGGCAGAGTGGAAAGGTGGCGGGGATTATGAAAATAGAGAGAGCAAGCACCAAAAGAACGAGCCGGAGGGCTGTGCTCACCTGGGTGGGTTTGCCAAACCACTTCCAAAGCTGCCGTGCAGGGAGGAAAGCGGCGATCTTGGGTCTGTTTTCCACCGAGGGCAGCCTCTGCCGTTTGGCAAGCTCCTTGGTGGTGGGAAGATGGATTCCCTCCCGCTTTTTGGGCCTGCTCTTGTTGCTGGCCTGCTGTGGCTGCTTCTGCTGTTGCTGCTGCGGTGGCTGCTGCTGCGGTGGCTGCTGCTGCTGCTGCTTCTGGCCTTGAGGGTGTGAAGACACGCGGGACTTTCCCGCCTGCTTGGTCTGCTTCGGAGCGAGAGCCTGCTGGACTGAGGAGCTCGGCTGGGCTTCAGCCGTCTCCTCGTCTGAGCTACAAGAGGAGTCTTCGTCTGTGGTGGAAGAGGAGGAGGAACTGGAGCTCGATGACGAGGAGGTGGACGATGCTGATGACGAGGATGAGGAAGAGGATGAAGAGGAGCTGCTACTGCTGGAAGAGGAGGAGGAAGAGGAGGAATTAGAGGAAGACACGGGGGTGGACGCTCTGGAGCTGGTTGAGCTGCTGTCCTGGGCTTCGCCTCCGTTCTTCTCAGCTTCCTCCTCGCCCTCAGACTCCGAGCTGCTGCCGCTGCTGTTACTTTCAGACTCCTCCGCTGCCGCAGCGGCGGTAGTTTTGACTTCCGGATCCTTGCCTCCGAAATTAGAAGCTGGAGCGTCCCCTTCCGCGGCTTTAGCTCTTGAAGATTTCTGCTTGGCTTCGCTGCCCAACGCAGTGGAGTAGCCCAGCCCCACGACACTCTTGCCGTCCCTCCTGCTGGTCAGGTTTGAATCCTCCAGCATCCTCATGGCCTCCTTTGTTTTCTTGGTCTTTGGAGACATCACCCCTTCGTGGTCCAGCTTGATGAGGATTTCATTGTCCAGTTGCTTTCTCTGGGCCTTGGCTGTGGAAGCAAACTCCGGCGACTCCTCGGCAGGCCTTCCCTTCTTGGCTTTGGTTTTCCCAGAGGGGTTGTCACTGGCACTGAAGGGTCCCAGTGTCCCCGGGAGCTCACTATAGGGCTCTGGTCCAAGAACATTGCTGAACACTGGGGGCTGAAAAGAAGGCTGAGGTGGGCTATGGAGTTTCGCAGAGATCTTCATTTTGCCGGCTTTATTCCGCTTTTCCTCTGTGGGGGTGGGAGAACCCCCCGCAGGATTCTGCTGGCTTTTCCTTGACCCCTTCACGCTTTGCTTGCTGAGGCAGACTGTCGTCTCTGGAGCAGAAGGGTTGCTCGCTGTGGGATCTGCCTGGTTCGTCTCTTCCGGCAGGACTGCTTCTTCTGGAAAGGAAGAGAAAGTAGTTAGACTGAGCGATGCAAATATTACCCCCCGGACACGTTCAGTAAGCCGGGATGGGCTCCCTCAAGTCACACCAGCGGCTGAATATTCCTGGCACGTAACGCGGAAGTTGAGGCAGTGGGGAGGGGGCTTGCTTTTTTACCCCACTGTTCACTCCCGCAAGTGGCCATCTTAGCAGGGCCCTTTCTGTGGACTTAATAAATCCTACAAGCCTGCAGATCTGAAGCGGACACCAGTGAACTGCTGATCACTATCGAGAGGGCGCACGAGGGGTTGCCTCTAGCGCAAACCGGGCTGAGAACACACGGTCTCACTGATCTACGCTGCACTTACTGCTGCTGACACCTCGCCTTAAGCTGAGATACCAGCTCATTCTGTGGCATATTAAGCTACTACGGGTGGCGTGGGCCATGGCGCGAGCCGACCTCATGACACTTCTTGTGGCCTACGAGCAGCACTGAGAGGGCAGCCTTAGCCGCTGGAGGGCACAGCAGACGCCAGCTCAGCCCCTTGTTGTGGACACACTGGGAGACTCACCGGCTGCATCCGCAGGGAGGAGCAGCTGCAATGTTGCAGCCCCTTTCCCTCCTTTACAAGCGTAGCCCTGGCAGGTGCTCCAGCTCCCCACGGGTGCAGCGCGCTCCCTGCTGCTAGGAACACGCGCACCCTCGCAGCACAAGATGGAGGCGCATCCCCACAGATGCTCCACTGAGAAAACGGAGTCTCCAAACCTGGCTTGCAGCACTGAATTCAATAGCCCTGCTGGTAAATAACTAGCTCTTTAACAAACTCCTGTGAGAGGGTGAGAAACCCAGCAGCCGCTGGACACTTTGGGTCACAGTGCTGGATGGAAGCAGCCTTCTAGGCAATGTTGCCTCTAATATGTTCCATCCACGAGCAGAATAAATTTTGTTTCATGCACCACAGCATGTGCAGATGTGCACCACCAACAGAAACACATGCTGCCAGCTGTGGGCGCTCTGCTAATCATCTGGGCGGCACCTGAATCTCTCCTGGATGGCTGTCCAAGTGATCAGCTTACAGGGAACACTGCTTCTAGGGAAGGATGAAGATTAGGAAGTTGAGCAGAAAAGACCAGGTTCAGACCTGGACTAGTGGAGGTGGGTGTGTTTGGAGAACTACTGGATTAACAGCTGGTGCAAGGACACACTGGACTGTGTAATAAAATAGGGCGAATCAACATACCAGCTTTCAGCTTGATGCTTGGCTTTCTCCCACGGCCTTTGCCCTTGGCCACTGGCTCCTCTGACCCTAGTGTGCTGCTCTCTTTTCCATCCCCAGCATCCTTGCTGGACTTTCGGCTGCGGCGCTTTGTACTGGGCACCAAGAGGGCCGGGGAGGGCTCGGCACCTGTAACGTCCAGTCACGCAGATGGTTAGCAGCAAGCCTGCCTGCTACGAAAGCCAAACTAAAACCACCCCATAGCCAAAACTGGAGGTCTGGATTCTCAGCAGAAGCCATTAAAGGAGCATGTTGCTGTCCCCAGATTTTTCCTGGGACCACACTATGCCTATGAGGGATGCACATTAAGTGCTACTGGGAAACTGCTACCTTACTAACACTGGGCAGACAGGGATTCACCCCATCACCCCCAAATCAGTTCTCCTCCCAACTCCCCAGCCTTAGAAAGCTCAGTCCTGATCCACATGCAGATATCTTAGGACACAATCCTGGAACAGCTGTGAACGATCCTTGGAATCTTACAGGATAGTTCCTTAGCCTAGGAGCAGCCTTAAAAGGAAACTGCTAGCGTCTCATGGGCAAAAAGACCAGGATTCTGAGGGATACATCCCAGAAGAACCCAATTCAGGAGTCCAGACTTACACTGGATCTTGTAATCCGGGGGTAGGAGCCGGATATGAGACAGGGGAATCCGGCCAGTGTCTCCATCATCAAATTCCACTGTTATCAGATCCCCATCCTCCTCCAGATCCAGGGCCCCTGTGGTTTGGGGGGAAAGAGATGAAGGAGAGAGGATTAGGCACACACGTAGCAGGAGCTGCAGAATGGAGAGTTCTGACACTTGAAAGTTATGATGGTGGGAGGAAGGGCCAGTTCAGAACCTGCTACTAAACCAGACCCACGTGGGGCAAACAGCCTGTGGTCCAATCACATGCCCCACCTTCAAGCACAAAACTTCCCTTTCAACAGTCCTCCCAAGTGCTTACCCACAGGATGACTACATGATTCTACCCCCCAATTCTCTTCTCACACAGATTCACTCTTCCTGTGCACGGATGCCCCTTGGTTCCTGCCTGTCCAATGCATTCTGCTAGCATCGGCTGCCTCTTATTCATCTTCCCACCCCGGGACAGAATCGCTATTTCATCCATCTCTCCTCAGTCTGTTAACTGTGTGCAGCCCCCTTTTTTAACTCGGCGTCTTGCCCTCCTAGAGCCATCGTGTCACTGATACTAGCATCCCAACTGGCAGCTTCTTCGCCGACGGCCACTTTCCAAGCCAATCGACATGAAACCACGTGACGAGGGCGTTGTACGGAAGGAGAAAGCGCTTTGCAGTCAGACGGGAGCCGCTCACAGCTCTTCTCGCTGCGCTCTTTACAGCTAAGATCCTCAAAGAGGCCGAACGGAGTCAGGCATATTCAGGGTACAATTTTCAAAGTACCCGTCTGACGTAGAAACCTAAACCTCTGGGAAGTCACTTGGAGTTAGACTCCTACCTCCCTTACAGGCTTTTGAAATCCCCCCCTTCCATCGTCTGTTGAATTCTATGGTATTTAAGCACCTTAAACCTCTGCCGAAAACTCAGCAGGCACTACTCCAAGGAAGGAATCTGGCACCACAGGGCTACCCTGCCAGGTTGTGGGGCTGCACTGTACTATCCCACTGAGCCGTCAAGTTGTGTGCTAAGACGCTTCTGGCTTGTGCGCGTCTGAGGGACGTTCTCACCTCGGACCACAGTCCCTGGGTAGAGGCAGCGGTACTGCTGGCTCCAGTAGGCAGCAATCCTTGTGCCTTCAGGCAGGAACCTCACGGAGGGCGGCTTCACGTCAATAATCTGTTTGGGGTGGGACAGCAACTTACTAACCCATCCAAAGCCTTCCTGCTCTCCTGTCCCCCCCTCCCCCTGCCCACTAGTGTTTCAGGAGACTGGCTGCCAATGGGCATTGTTGAGCCCTCCTCAGGCAGGACTGAGCCAGGCCCGGCTGCACTTCCCCCTTCCCCCAGGAGTCAAAGGTGCAGCTGCTGAAGGCTGTAGAGTGGGAAGGGGAGACTGCTACAGCAAAGCAAAGGGGCACATTTCTCCACGTGATACAATGCAGTGCAGCACCGATGTTGGACCTCCCTGGTCCGGCACCCTCGGGACCTGACCAGTCCTGAACCAGGGAGTTTGCCGGATCAGGGGAGGGCAAGACTGGCCCCTCTGCTCTGCTCCTGGGAATCCACTAGCCCTCACCAGCTGCCGGCCCCAGCTCCCAGACCTCCACGCCACCAGCCCCCACTCCTGGTTGGCCCCCCCGCCAACAGGTTCTACATCCGGCCACTGGGGCTCTCTGGTCCAGCAACATGAGTGGTCCTGCTGCCACAGTTTTCCCCCCTGACTGCTCCAACCCCAGAGACCCCAGGGAGTCCCCGAGGATGCCAGACCAGAGGTATTGCTGGACCAGAGAGTCCCAGGCTACAGAGGTTCAACCTGTACCGTCCCTGGCAGAACAGGGTTGAGCCTTCGGCCCTGGGGCGTTAGCCCAATGCCAGCGACGGGAGGCTGAATCTACATGCTGGGACGGGAATAACAATCCATCTGGTACCCTCTCCAACCAGATGCGGTACAAGGGGTAGGATTTGGGGGTACTGCTGCAACCCGCCACTACCCACCAGACAGGAGGGATTTTCCTTTTGCCTCCCCCAGCCCAGATATGAACGTCACAGTCCGCATATGGAGAGTCAAACAGCCCGACTTACTGCTTCCTGCAGCAGCTGCTCCAGACAATAGATATGGGGGCGATTTCCCCTCTCCCCTTCCACCACCACTCGGTATCTGAAATCACAAGCATCATGAGAGATCAACGCTTCTTAAGAAGGACCCCGCGCGTCCCTGTGGCCCTTCCCTGGGCTGCGGCTCCTTCCCCGCTGTCGTATCTTCGCCAGGCACTGTCGTCTTACACCTCACAGTCCCCAGATGCCATTTAAAGGGAGGCTGCATTTTCCCAGCTGAGAAATTCACTGGTTAACGAAGGTGGCTCATTATGGTGAATTCCTCCACCCAGCCAAACTCAGCGGCTACCCTCCAACCTTGCAGCTCTTAGACACCTGCATCTCACCAGTACTCAGCTTGCTTGGTGCAGAATCAGGGGGTGCTGGCTCACCCACCAGGTCCCAGAAAGTACTGAGCAGATTCCACTGTGCCTGAAGGACAAGGCAGCAGCCCTGTGCGTACATGCAGCCCTGCGGGAGCCTCGAAGCGTGTGCGACCCCTCCCCTCCACCATAGCAGGGTTCATCTGGGAGAGGCTGCCCTTTTACTCACATGTCAGGAGAGTGCACGGTCTTCACGTGTCCGGCATACAGCAGCTTGTCATCCATGGGAATGAGGACACGCAGCCCATCCTTCAGCTCATCCTTGTCAATGATACAGGAGCGGGGGGCTGCAGGGCCATGGAGCAAGACATGGGAGTTAGCGGCTCCATTCACAACAGAAAGGGGCAGAGCTCACTGGGGCTACGGCTAGACTGCAAGCCTCTTTCGGAAAAGAGCGTCTAGACTACAACCAGGACTTTGGAAAAAGCGAGTTGCTTTTTCGAAAGAGAGCACCCAGGCAGTCTGGATGCTCTCTTTCGAAAAAAGGCGTTATTCCTCGTAAAACAAGGTTTTCCGCGGTCGAAAAAACTGCCGCGTTCTTTCGATTTACTTTCGAAAGAACACGGCAGCAGTCTAGACCACTTTTTTCGAGAAATCCCTGTAGTCTAAACACACGTAGGGTGAGAGAAGACCCAGGAAAGGCCTTGCCACAACTTCCAAACACCCCACCCCCATCAGCCTCAGACTGCCAGCTATTTGGGGTATGGGTTGTCTTTCTTCATACAGCTCCCAGCATAACAAGGTCCTATTCTCAGCTGGCCCTCTGGCAGGTCTGTGACACCATCATAATACCAACAGGTCAGCCGAACCCCGGCCCCTCGCAGAGACTGGTCTTTACCTAGAAACCTCTAGGGTGCTTTAAAGGAATAAATGGCAGCTCTTTATTGGTGGCGACCCATGTGAGGCTCATGGTTCCTTATGCCGGTAGAAACCAACTAGGGGCTAACACATGGAACACAACGAGCCGTCCCTGATCTCCGGCCGGGCAAAGGCAGAGAACCCAAAGAGAGGGGTCTGTATGATCATCATCCTATTCCCAGGTGAATGCAGCTTGGAGACCCTGCCTGATTCTCCACGCAGCCCTGCTACTGACCCAGCTTTGCCACTGCACTCACTGAGGCACAAGGAAGATCAAGAAACTTGCTGGGAGCCAAAATATTGGTCAGTGGTTCAAATGGGGACTAGAACTCACAGCCCTCCTGGGACCCAGCCCTTTGCTCTGACTGCTAGTAAGCACAGCCCTCCTTAGGGACTGATGATGCATTCCTGCAATTGCTGAGCAAGGCAGGCCCAGCGCTTGGGGACTCAGGGCACACTAATGAGAGCTCTGCTCCTACCTAGCCTCAGAGCAGAGCAGCATCCCCTGTATAACTGAGCTGGCTGCTCTTTATCCAGCTGGGAAAATCCCATCCAATTCTCCCACCCACTGCAGCAGAAAAGCCAGGCATGCTCAGATAAAGCTTCCTCTCCCCCAACAGCTACAGCCTCCTGCTCTCACCTGGGGTAGGCGGCCGCTCTACAAGCATGCTCAGGGGCAGATTCTCATCCTCTGAGAAGCTACTGTCTTGATTGGGCTCAAAGTCCTCTTCAGCTGCCATGCTTTCCATCAGTTTGCTGACGGCCCCGCCCTTCCCTCGGTTCTGGAGAAGGAAACAAACGAGCACATCAGAAAACTCGGTCACGTCTGGCATGGAGCCTCGGGGCTTAGGAGCCATTTTAAAAACCCTCCTTCCCAGCTCTGAAGTTTCCTTCCTAAGGCCAGGTCTACACTACGGGAGAAAGTCGACTTAAGAGACACAACTCTAGCTATGAGAATAGCATAGCTGGAGTTGGCGTACCTTAAATTGAATTTCTGCAGCATTTCCCCTGCAGGAGGTCGACGGGAGAGTTTGTTCCGTTGACTTCCCTTACTCCTCGTGACTCACCAGGGACACAATCAGCAGTTGATTTAGTGGGTCTTTACTAGACTCACTAAATCAAACCCCCGGGAGATCGATCTCCAGAGCTTCGCTCTCTGGTAAGTATAGACAAGCTCTAAGTGACCCATTAGATGTGGACAGTTCTGTGCTCGGATGCCAAGGTGCAATGTTCCTGTGCCATACCTGCTATTCTCCCTCCTGGGGTAAGCAACCTGACAATTAGGAGGCAGACTGCCTCAGCGTGAACCACCGTAGTCAGCCGGCCCTGCCAATGCTGCACCCAAAGTTCCAGTCGCCTTTTGGGAGCTTCCTTGCTTTATTTGGTGTGTTTATTCCTCACTGTGGCTGTCAGTGGGCCCAGGGCTCAGAGAGCCCTTTCGTACATTCTAGCTGCATTTCTGGACCTGTCTGGACATTAAAGGGAATGCAGAACAGAACCAGACAGCCGTAGGACTGGCCTGCCTCTACACGGGACAAGGTACTGAAAGCAAGCTACTGTGGCAGGGTCCACAGTCTCAGGGTACGTCTACACTAGCTCGTTAGTTCGATCCTAATTCGAATGAAAGATCTTTAATTCGAACAACCTACTCCGTGCTGCGTGTAGCTGCGGGCACGGAGTTCTGACTAAGGGGGATTTAAAAATGGCGGTGCACAGGAACATGCAAATAAAGCCTGGGATATTTAAATCCCGGGCTTCATTTGCAACTCCGCTTGCCCTAATTACCCTACCTAGCTCGAACTAACGAGCTAGTGTAGACGTACCCTCGGTGTCTCTCAAAACCTGGACCTGGACAGATGGGACTCCATGGTGAGGGTGGCAGTTCAGTCACACCCTCCCACTCCGTCTTGAACTCTTGTCCACTGGTCCAGCAACACCCCTCCGTGCTGCCCGAATGGGGCCATTTTCTTCACACGCAGAATTGGGTTTGCAAGCCCACTCCCTCCTGAGCACCCTGCACTGTCACCAGGACGCACCTTCCCTCAGGCCCTAGAAGAATCACACCACGGTGATGCTCTCCATTCATCTGAGTCTTTAAGCTTCCCAAGAAGAGGAGAACTTAAAAGAACAAAGCCTTTCTTCCCAGAAGGGGTGTTTGTTCAAGTTTCTATGTCAGCCTGCCCCAGTCCCATTAGTGAGAGTACTTGACAGTGCGACAAATGTCCCAGCTCCCAAAAGGGTGCATCTGTCTTCCCCCCCTCCCAGTGTACGGAGGGAGCAAACACCCCACTGTCTTGCTACAACCTGACTTCAATCTGTGGAGTCAACCCTCACCTCTTTCTTCACTTCCTTTGCTTTCACCTTGGCTTTACTCTTCTTGCTGGAGCTCAGGGAGTTGGCCAGGCTGACTCGGGCATCGGAGGGGGGGCTGGAGATGCCAGGGGGAGACATGGAAGAGGAGGAGGAGCAGCAAGGGGCCTCTTTAGCTTTCTTCCGCTGCTAAAAGCAAATACAGAACAACGCCCACCCATCAAAAGGCTTGCTCAGTAAGGCTCACTACCCAGTTACAGGGAAAGATGGAGCAAAGGAGCGTGCAGCACTTCATATTGAAACGGAGACAAAAGTAAAGACGCCAGTCCCTATGGGGCTGAGCGCAAGCGGGCAGCTTGCCAGACGCTTGCACTGCAAGAGGCTCTCACTGCCTCTCTGCGTACAGCATAGACATTCCATCGAGAGCTTTTCATTATCCCGGGTGGCACCTCCTGCCGACCAATTCTTCCCCCAGAACGGCTGGAAAAGGACCCTTGCTGATGTGGTGTCACAACTTGTCTTATTCCTCCCGTAATCCAGTCTCCCTAGTGACCGGCCAATGAGCCCAACTGGAGCCAAAGGAACCTAATGCCTCAGCAAACTAATTAGCCGGTGATTGGGAGAGGTTCACTTCTGTTCCCAGACAACACAAAGATTTAGGACATCGCTATGCGAAAGGGAAAGCGCTCAAAAGGCCATGTGGTGGGTGAGGGAAGCAGAGAGAGCCAAACCAGGGGAGGTTTTCCGTATTGCTGCAGTACTGGGTTTCTCTGGTGAGGCAGGGCACATTTTCCAATCTCTCATTTTACAGTGGGGCAGAGAAAGGATTACATGGCTAGCCAGGGGGTTAGACCCTGCCCCACTGCAGTCAGTGGGAGTTTTACCACCCTTTCAGCAGGGGCAGGAACTCCCTCCGCATCCCTAAACCAAGGTCTGATATAGTCAGAGCCATTAGCCACGGCTGCAGTAGTGGCAGTGGCCAGGAACTTATGGCCCCTCTGAATCGCCAGGCCCTGGGGCCACTGTCCCTTTTGCCCACCCGTCGGCAGGCCTGGTTGCAGCATTTCACTGGACAGCTGTGGATAAAGGAAGCTTCTTTACGAGCAGCGGGTTTCCAAGAAGCAGCAACCAGTTGCTGAGATGAGACAGCCATTAAACTCACCTCCTTTCAAGTGCCAGGATCAAGGCAATTCACCTCCCAGCCCCACTTTCCTGCCCGGCCCCCCCACCCCAGAAAAGTGGCCCTTACCTTGCTCAGCTCTTTCCTTTCCTTCCCTTTGCTCCCTTCCTTTTTGGGGCTCAGCGGCGCCCCCTTCCCGCAGCGGCTGGGCTTGGAAACAGGGGTGGAGCTGGTTGGGGTGCTGGGCATTGGCCCAGGCAAGGAAGTGCTGGCGTCGTGGAGGAAGATGCGCTCGCTCCGGCGCCGGTTCCACAAGTCGTCATCACTCGCCTCCAGCCCGAACTCAAAGCTGAGGTCCTTGGGAGACTTGAATTTTTTCAGCTTCCGGCCCTTCTCTGCCCCAATTTTGACTTTGTCCGTGCTCCCAGGGTTGGGGTCCATGCTGCTGGCTGCTGGGATAGGGGTGGCGCTGCCTTGTTCCATCAGCCCCTTCTTTCCACGCAGCATCCCGGAGGGAGATTTCTTCCGGATCTTTATCTCGCTCTCCGAGTCGGTGTATTCAAACTCTGTTCCTAAATGCAAGGGGGTTGAGCCATCAATCAACTGTGGACTGCATCTGACCCAGTCTCCTTTGGCGTTGATGCCAGACTTTACACTTGCTCTGCAGAGCATGGCCAAACCCCTCAAGAAAATCCACCCTCGTTCATTGCAAGGAGCCACACCAGGAAATGGACGCCAATTCCCAGGAAGAAACAAGAGAATTCTCCTTCTCAAGTCGGTCCTGCTGAGAGCTCTGTGAGCAGCTACAAGTAAGGAACTACCTCCACAAGCACCCACCAACACAATATCGCTCCGAATTAATGACCATTCCCATCACTTCCCCATTCCCTACCTCCCCAGAGACGTATCAATCCAAGCTTCCCAGACTGCTGCCTGTGGGGTCCTCGCCACCCCTACTTTCTCCCCTCCTGTCCAGAAAAGCCTGTACTCTTTTTACAGACCGGGCTTGGTAGGAAAGGGTTTGATGGCTGACAAGAAATGCAAACTCCTCCTGGCTAAGGCTGACTGATTTAATGGCCGGGCTCCTCACACAGATCCACTTGGCCCATTGGATTTGGATGAAATGTTTTATTAATTAAAAAAAACTCCCCAGACTTCAAGAGATGTTTTCGGATTAGCCAGGGAGAGCTGAGGGACCCGTCTATTGGCTTGAGTAGCCACTGCAAAGTTCAGCGAGGTAAATGATCTCTCGTTGTTAGCGAGTGGAAATCCCCTCCTGCCTGCACCACAGCAAAGATCTGAGACAGGATCCGATTAAGGTCCTTTCTGGCTCCCCCTCCCGCAGTATCCAGGTACCTCACAGACTTTGAGGCATTCATCCTGACAACCCCCTGTGATGTCAGGCTGTGCTATTCTCCCCATTGCACAGAGGGGGAATGGAGGTACTGAGACATTATAGTGACAGGCTCCGGGTCACCAAGGAATGCTGTGACAGTGCAGAGAATTGACCCCAGGTTTCCCGAGTGCTAAGATAACCTCCTAGCCTTGATGCATCTGTTCCTCCCTCTCTTGATGCTAAAAGTTCAACCCTCCACAAGGAAATGTCTTCAATGCCTGCAGTTCTCCTCCTCTGACAAACATGCCCAAGGGATTTCCGCGAGTCTGCCTATCTCACAGATGGTGGGGGTGCGAGAGCTCCACCTTGCCTTTAGAACAACAAATACAGCTGCCTGGGGGGAAGGAGACTAGTAGACATCTGGGTGGATACAAAATCTGTATCCACAAAAATGAGTCACGGATATCTGCATCCATCCACCGATTTTCAGGCTCGAGAGACCAGAGCTGCGACTTCACACCTGGAGAGCCAAAGGCAAAACTCATTCCTGCCTGCCCTCTTTGCCAAAATAGGCAACACCCGTCCATACCTAAGCTTGGCCCAAATCCTTCCCAGGGCTAACAACGACTGGCATCTGTGTGGTACATTTGTCCCGGGCATCCCATAGGCTTTATGGAAACATGCTTTTGAATATGAATATGACATAACTGGAGTAGGGTTTATGCAAAATACCTCATATAAGGTATCATTGGAAAGCTTGTAATCTTTCTTCTGCTGTCCATACACACGCACAGCCTCTAACCTCCACTCCAATTCATCTGACAAAGTGGGTTTTACCCACGGAAGCTTATGCTTCTAAGGTGCCACAGGACTCCTCATTGTTTTTGCAGACACAGACTAACACAGCTACCCTCTGAGCCGACTAAATAGGATTACCCCATTTGTATGCACGTATCATTCCTGTGTTTGAAGTTAGAAATATAGGGTATAAACCTGTTTTACTAACAGACAAGCTAAGCGAGACATTAATGTCCTTCCAGGATCTTGATGGCCCTTTGGCAAGAAAACAATGAATTGTAAATGGACTAGTTTTTCCTGGGACAGAGGGGCTATGGTTGATCCTACCAAGACACCTGGCCAAAGTGGATGCTGCGCTTTTCCACTGTAAGTGAGGGGAAAGGTTTAAATTTAACACAAAGGATTACCGCCTTGGGCAAAAGCTATATAAAGGTGGGAAGCCAAACAACAGCAGCGGCTACCAGATGGCAGGCCCCCCTGGTGATGGCCCAAGATGACTTCTGTAAACATCTAAGACTGAACATGGGGAAGATTTGAGCCTAGACTAGGAAGTTTCTTTCGCAGACCAGACAGCCTAGCAGAATAACTGAGGGTGAAGATATTCCATGTGGTATATTAGGCTTAGCTTGTGTGTTTTGTTTTGTTTTATTTAGTAACCTATACTGTTGTCTACTAGATCTTATGGCCACTGAAATCAGACCTTTTATACTTAATAAAATCACTTTGTGTATTAACAAACCCAGCGTAAGTAATTGTTAGCTGGGGACAAGGGGCAAGCAACTGGGCACATCTCTTTACCCTGAGAAAGAAGGCGAACATGAGCTTACCCTCTGTAAAACTTCATACAGTGGGTTTATCTGGGGTTCAGGTCCCACTGAGCCTGTGCATTTGGGTGCTGAAACAAGTCCCTTTGGCTGAGCCTTCCCAGAGCTGATCTGATCTCAGGGTCTGTGTTCTAGTGCAAAGGGCAGTCACCCTCGCTCTGCGTCCCGGCCAGAGTGCCTGGCTCTACAGGACAGGGGGGTGGGGTGCCCCTAAGGGTAGGTAAGTGGGCCGAGTGGTATTTCAGCACATCAAGTGCAAAAGAGGGTGCGTGTCTCTGACTGAACCCATCACAACATTTTGTTTGCAGGAAGGAGCTACAGTAAAACTCCAATAGTCCGGCATCCAATAGTCCGGCATCCAAATGGCAAGAGCCTAGTGAGTGAACTTCGGCAAAAAATGAGTCACAAGGTAACAGCGGCAGCAGCTGAACTGAGCAAGAAGGGTAAAAAAAGCTTAAAAAACCGAAAACATTACAGTATACTGTATACAGTATGTACAATAAAAAGGGTTAAGAACACTTTATATACAGTATATAATGTATACAGCATATATATAACCTGCTTATAGTACCTCCTGATAGTCCGGCATATCTGATAATCCAGCACCACCTAAATCCCATAGATTCCGGATTATCGGAAGTCTACTGTATTAAAAATACATGATCTTGGATTTACAACGGTCACTTCCTTGAATGAAGATGCTCTCCAGGGCATGAAACTGGGATGAGAGTTACCCCCCGTTTGTGCACGTGAGAGAATGTCAAACACTCTGTTTTTCTCCCTCCTTCATTAGCTAAAAAACCGTTTTTTGCCTCCCCTCTTCCTCAGTGAGACATTGCAAACATGCTTCGGAAGAGGGCTAGGCAAAATCAGACAAAGCAGGCAATGCCTGAAATGAAGGATCCATTCATAGTTACGACATTAACTCTCCTTTTTATTCATACAAATTAGACAGGTTCTAGATGCTCTGGGTTTTAACAGGGCCAGGTTACGAGAGGCAGTTGTTATAAATTCTTAACGGAGGTGACTGGAACAAGCTGGCGAAAGCCTAATATAGCATGGAAACGGTGCTAAAATAAGCAGGCCTCCCTGGAAAGATGTCTTTTTCCATTCTCATTTAATAAATATTAATAAAGAGTTTATAAATGGAACCTTTATAGAGCTGACGGCTGAGAAAGATGTCACCCTGGGATACCTTTTGCAGCACGGTGCATGGGGAGGAAAAGATGAACGTAGACCAGAGAGACTAGGGACAGAGAGACACGGGTGCTAGCAATCTGAGTGGACATCCTAGCATAAGGAGCTCCTGAGTCCCAGTCTAATGACTCCCTCTATGGCTTTGGACAAATCACGTACATTGCCTGCCTCAGTTTCCTCATTTATAAAATGGAGATAATCCTTCCCCACCTATTTTAAAGTCTCCTCCCGCCCCATGTTCTTATTTTGTGGCTCTCCCCCATTACAGACCAGGACAAGAAAGCGAAAGGTGATAGCTCTGGGAGACGGGCTCTCCAGGTCGTACATGTTCTCGCGGCTGAGATGGCTGCAAGGAAAGCAGAATAGGAGAGAGCCTTTGGCTGGTGGAATGTGGCCTTGTTATTTGTGAGCTGCTCCCATGCTGACTGCATTCAGAGCTTCCCTGGGAACAGGGAGGGGAGGCCGGGAGGAGGTGAACTGGGAGTTCAGCACCTTTCCTTGTTCCAACTTCTCCTCTGTCCTGCACCCTGAAGAACACACTATTGGGCAGAGAAATGCTGCTTCAAGGTTTAGGTGGTCTGCTGCCAGCATGGGGCTTCCTCCAGTTGCCTTTGCTGCTTGCCCAGGGTAGCCTACGTGTATCCGAATGGGGCAGCCCTGCATTGCGATCCCACAACCTTGCCGGGACCCACTCTGGCGACGTGCTTTCCACAGAAGACTTTCCACTGACTTCAGTGGGTTGTGAACCAGGCACTTCTGTAGCCTGCAGCACAGAGCACAGGTAACGGGGCCCTTCTAGCAGGCACAAACACGGCTCCTTGCCCCACATGCTCTGCAGGAAACCTCCCTGACCCACCCTTAATTACAGCCACATGGCTTTCCCCTCCTCTACTCCCACCCCCACCACTGCCATACCAAGTGGCATGTTCAGTGCCATTTCACTCAGGGGCTCAGCAGAACTTGGGGAGGGCGGCGGGGGAGAAAGAAAGAGGATGGTGACAATCCGCCCCACTCGGGGGCCCCGCCCAAGGGAAGCCAGGTCGTGTCAGTTTAGAAGCCCCAAGGAAAGCCGCTGATGCAGGCGACCAGCAGCAAACAACTGGACGCACTTTGCCAGGCCACAGGTTTAGTCTTGACACACTGGCTTGCAATCCCCACCGTGCTGGCGCTCCCTCTGCAACGCCTTGACATCCGGGCACACAGGCCAGCAGCCACTGCCAGATGGACTGAAGCCACCACCTCCCTCTCCAAGGGCGGTGGCCCTGTAAGACAACCCTTGTAGCCTCAACTCCGGTGCTTCAGTTGGGTGTTCCAGTGTGGGGAGCAAGATGCAGGAGCGGGGTGCTGGGGGGAGGTTCTGGTCCCTCCCTTTAAAAGCCATCACGGAATGAAAACCTTGAGCCAATATTTCCATCCATGCTCCTCAGCCAAAGGTTGCCACTCCCCCCCACCATGTTCAGCACAGGGACCCTCTACTCCCATGAATTTGCTTCTTCTGGTCCCCGACAGCTGCCATCCACGCCCGCATGTGACTTACCCATCAGATTCTGTCGCTCTTCTTTCTTCTTAGCTTTCTGCTTGGCCTCCAGCTGGACGATGGAAAGAGGAGGGGGAACAATGGGGCTCGGCATAGCACTAGCAGCAAACCTCGCTAGCAGGCCCAAACCGCTCTCATCCAGGGCTGGGGACGAAAGCCTGTCATTGCTGTCCATCCCATAATCCTCTGCTTCCTCCTCTTCCTCCTCGGAGCTAGAATCTAGCATGCAGAAAAAAAGGAAGCTCATTAAAAGTCTTATCAGGCTTCCACTGTCCATCCTTCCGCCCTGGGGCATCAGGTTGCAGCTTCCTAGCAAAGCGAGTGCCAGGGTTTCTATCACTATAAAACCTGTGGTGTCCTCTTGCGCTGCAGAGCCACCCAAACTGAGCTACACATCTTAGACCACAGAAAACAAGTCCTTGCAGTCACAGACAGTGTTCCCCGTAAGCTGAGCGCATGTGCGGCCACTCAGGAGAAATTCAAATGCCGCCCCGCTGATTAGCACAGTGCTCTCAGCTAGGGTTTTTTCCCCCAGTGGTGGTGCACATTGGCACACGCCTCAGCGCACATACAAAATTATTGTACACATAGCTGGAAAAAATCCACATATGGATGGAAAAGCTTAGCGGGAACATTGGCCACAGAGCACATAACTCAGCTACTAAGACATGCCTGGTGATAGCAGCCTTGTTCAAACAGAGGGACATAGCTCATGGTAGCGTGTGGTCAAAAACAAAAAACAAGAAACCATATGGGGCAAAAGTTGGAAAGAGACTTAAGCTAAGATCTTCAGATTTTATTATTGCTTTTTGCTTCTCCCTCTTCACAATGAAAACCTTTGCTTTGTCACTGCACTGGACCGGCTCTGTAACTGGGAGAGAGTGCTCCTTCACTGAAGGGGAATACCAGAAATTAGCACGTGCCCTGGCAGGGAGGGAAGAGACACACAGAGCAAGACAGAGACAAAGACAGAAATGGCAAGACAGCAAGGATGGGGGGTGGGGTATCAAGAGCAATGAAACTTGAAGACTTAAGATAAATAATTGCAGATGGAGAGAGGCGTAAGGGAAGAGAATGGCAGTTATAAGGGGTCCATTTTCAGCAGACTGTTTTGGAGGTGGGGGGTGAAAATTGTTCTGCTAACACACTGCCTAAAACTTTCAATTTATGTCCAGTTGGTCCCAGCCCAGTAAGGCAGAATCATTTGCAGGTGGGCATGTGTCTATTTTTAACAGAACAAATACTAAAGCAAATATCATCGTGGGGGTGTGCATGTGTGTGTTTGGAGAGAGATTTGGGGGGGGGAGTTAGGGGAAGACTGCAAACTCAGAAGAGAGAGAGAGTGTGTGTGTGTGTGTAGAGATTTTTTGGGGGGGGAGGTTAGGGGAAGACTGCAAACTCAGAAACATGCATCACTCTCTAACCTGTAGCACATTCATGCTAGTCAGTCTGTAAAGCAGCTTGAAGGTGATTAGTTACTGAATGTGTGATCTAGTAGATACTGGTTAGAAAGGAATTTATCTGTATAGTTAATTGCACCAAAATAGATCTGAACCTATTTCAGAGCTCTAGTTCAGAAGGAGAAATGATCCTCAAGAATGGCCAGTTTCCTTCAGTAGTAGGAATGTTATTGGCACCACCAAATGTCTAGCTCTCAGTTCTCTAAGGGTTAAGGTCTTTCCATTCTGAAAGACAGCCAACCTAGACATCAACCCATCAACCTATTTCAAAGATTAACTGAACAGCAAAATACTTTTACTTCCACTTGTGATCTCTATAATATGAATATAAATGACCTCAATGACACCCCCCTCCCCAAAACCCATGAAAAGCAATGGTTGTTTTTGTCTCGTCTTGTTTTTAATCTTAAAAACAACAGGAAACCAGAAAACAGTTTTGCCTTCCCTATTTTTACTGGAGTTCTGTCACTCAGCAGTTGAATGGGCATATTGAATTTTTCAGAGGCAGCACATACGTCAGGAGTCAGAGTTTAATCGCTACTAACAAACCGGAGCATTTTAGATCACTAAAAATTCCTTCCCCCCTTCAGTTGCTCAGCCTGGTTGTTTGGGGTGTCAAAATCCCATTAGTTCTCCAGTCCTCCAACAAAACAGGGAAATCCAGAACCTGGTATTTCTGATGTTAACACCACGCAAGGAAAAGACAAAAAAAAGTGTGTGTGTGTGAGAGAGAGAGAGAAATAAGACTATTTCCTAGCTTTATGTCTCTCAGAAACAAGCAGAAAGGGGCGCTACTTTTATTCCTTTGCAGCTCAACCTTTAAACTCAGATGCATCCCTACCAGTGAGACAAAAGTTACCCGCATACAGAGACTTGCATCTGAGACACTCCCATTAACATGGCGCAGGCAGACAGTATTGAATCCCTAGCACTGAACCCCAACCCCAAACTTTCATCATCAACTGAGGCCTGCCCTCCTTGCAAAAGTTCCCACAGACTAAATGCCAGCCTGCAGGTCCCATGATATTTTTATTAACAATGAAGGAAAAATGGAGACCATTGAAGATGCATCAGCTATAGATGCCCCTTTCCCTCCTCCATACTACACACCGGCCACCGTTGGCCCATCTACCACAGAAACTCCCAAGGTGGAGCTTTGTCTTGACTGTTATCTAGAGTCACATGACCAACAGCCTAGTTCTTGAGGCCCATGAGATACAACCATTTTCGGCTAATGCTGATGCCCTGCCATGCTTGTTGGATTTGCTTAAATCAGAGAGACTAGTTTGTCACAGCCTTCCTTTTCCCCTCTTCCACAATCCTTGGGAAGGACAAAGATACGGGATTTCCCTCAAGGGTTTCACATGTTCGATAATTCACAAGCAGAAAGCAATGAACAGTAGTCTGCTGAACCCATCTCTAAAAATCAACAGCATCGAGCTGGGGAAGAGTTACTAGCCCAAGGGGTTTGGAAAAATGGAGAAATCTCTCTCATTACCTATCCCCAAAAATCTGCCCTGTCTGATAAAGAGCCCATTTCCAGGTGAACTGCACAGTAGCTTGGTTACTGGGACTGCACCTGTTCTGTTTACACACTCCTTGGCTAAGAGGTTAGGGTGGATCATTCACGCTACCTGTTTCAGAGTCTTGGCTCTAACAACTCTTTCTGGCAGGAGTGGCAGAGAATATTTCAGCACTGGACAGGAAGCAGCCAACACCAGCTGGCAAGCATACCTCAGAGGTGCCCTCTGTGATGGATATGAATCTGGTACACAGCTTAAGAGCTCCTGATCAAACTTCAAAAGCGACAAGGAGTCCTGTAGCACCTTATAGACTAACAGATGTATTGGAGCATAAGCTTTCATGGGCAAAGACCCACTTCGTCAGATGGTCTTTGCCTACGAAAGCTTATGCTCCAAAACATCTGTTAGTCTATAAGGTGCTACAGGACTCCTTGTCGCTTTTGCAGATCCAGACTAACACGGCTACCCCTCTGATACTTGCTTAAACTTCAGCAGCTCATAGTATCTGTAGGCCCTCACTTCAGTCTCCAGGCCAAGATGGCAACCATCATACTACTATCCTTTTAGCTCAGCCTCTATACTTCAAATGGGAAGCCAAACAACCACACCCAGACAAACAGCATCCAGCCAGATTGATGGCTAGGAGCTCTCTGGGGTCTGCTGTTCAGATCTGGTGGATGAGGAGGGAAGGAAGGAAGCCTGCCACCAACATGAAATCATAAAAAGAAATGAGTAGTTCAGCTGGACTAAGGGAATGCTTCTCATTTAGTGCTCAAGTTCCTCGTCAACGAGCCCAACGATTCATTTAGCATATGCGAGTCCGTAAGATGTCTTAAACGGCTACAGCATTTCAAATGCACTAAGGTAAAGCAGATATAAAAGCCACTAAAAACTGATCATTTTTCCTATTCCCACCTCTCATACCATTTATTTCTGCATTAAATAGCCTTCCCTCTTCTCACAACCGTGTACTCCTTCCCCCTTCACTTTTTCATGGACAAGAAACAATTAAAAGTATTTTTAAACTTCTCGCTGAACTCCAACACTTCAAAGCCAAAAACAAAGGCTACTTTATAATTAAACACTGATAATTGCTCTCACACATGCAGGTGTTACCACTGAAATTAATGGGACTACTTAAAATAAAGCAAGTACATAAGTTGTTTCAGGATCAGGGACGTAACATATTCAGGAGAAAAAAAAGTTGATCTCTGGTCAAATATAGAAAAAAAAATGCCAACACATTATACTTTTTCTCACACATCATTAACCAACCAAGACTTTGTGAAGTAAAGAGAGGAATGTACCCAAGACTCAAAATTTTACCTGCAACTTTCAAGTATACATATATACACACATACCGATGCATATACACTATATAGGCACGTGCACACGCACACAAACACACACTCACTTGTTTCTCAATGCTATCAACGGCAAATAAAATAGAACCACCAAATACCTTTTGGACAAAATTTCAATGTGTGTGTCCAAATTAAAGAAAAAAAAGAGAGAAAAACTGAACTATCTTCTCTCTTTGTTCTTTAGTCTTTCAAAGTGACTGAGCTGGTGTGAGGTTTTGTTAATATTTATTATTTATATTAGCCTAGCTTCTTGTTGTTAGGAGAACAGTAATAAGTGAGTAGGTTTTGTTAATGATGGACAGAAACTGGCATGTTATTTAGTTTGCAGAGACTGATGAGACAGGATAGATTTGGAAAAGGGTAGAGAGGATGAGTAGAGGAGAAAGGAGAGTAAAAACACACAAAAATTTATTTCATACTGAAAAAAAACCAGCATGGTATTGTCATAATGCCAAGCAGGCCTACAGCGCACAAAGCAGGCTAAGTGTAGGCAGACTTTAGACAGCTGATGGGTCCTTCACATCCAGACTGGAATGATCTGTCCAGTTCTGGACATTGTTTTTAAAATTTTCCCCTCATAAGATTACACATAGTTTCTCAAACACAATCTCCCATTCTTTTAAGATTTCCCCTCTCCCTCCCCAGTGTTCTGCTGCTGACTCCAGAAATGAGGTGTATCACAAAAAAAAAAAATTATACCAGTTCCTTAGGATCTGTTTCAGAGGCTTGTGGTTAAGTCCAACTGGTTTATTATGGCATAAAACTTCTCTAGATCGGGGGAAGAATGGGAAAAAAGAAGCATGATCTGTTTATAAGGAAAACAAAAGATCACAAAGGGTCGGAGAAATGTGAGTCTAAGTTTACAATATTACCATTCTGACAGCTTGCAAAGTTTGTTGTTACCAAATGATGGGTTTCTCACCATGCAAGATTTGCTCACATCAGAACACAGTGACACTCTTCACTCTCCAAGAAAAAAAAATGTCCCCATTAAGAAAACAAAACAAAACAAAAAACATGGTTTTCTGTGGTCAACTTTCTACAACCAGGTAACAACCTTGAAAGCCAGAAAAAAAGTAAATAATATGAACTTTCCAGAACAAAAGATCCACATTTCCCCAATCACTATGATGGTTTTTTTTTTAAATCACCCCCTTTCCTACTCCTTATTCTCCTCCCACACACACCCCAGCTGGAGATGTTTATCCCATAATAAACCAGTGGGATTCAATTACCCTGCCTCTGAAGTTGAGTCTAAGAAATTGATATCATTGGTTCTGGTAATGCATCAGTGGATCATGGCCCCAGGACAAAGGCAGTACCATTACAGGAGGTGGTATAGCTTCCTATATTGGGTACGGCCTGCCAAGTCCTTCCCTTTTCTTGGGAGCAGGAAATTTCCCATAAGGAAGTTTTACAACGGTGGGGCTTTTTCTGGAGTCCTCAGCACACATACACACTCAAGCAAGGCTTCCTTTCAAGATTCTTCACGACAGAGAAATCAAAGTGAACATTGACCATCTTCAAACTAAAATCACCCAGAAAATGCAAATGTTCTAAGTGTTGTTATTAATGGGGTTTAACAGTGAAACGTCTCAGGTTTACAGATGACATAAAGAAAAGGTATTTTGCCTACCTACATAACAATGTTCAAGGTTCAGGTTCATGGTTAGTGACCCCTCGCTGAGCAGTGTCTGCCCTACTCCCAGCCAATCACTTTGCTTCTTTAGTGCAGCGTGAGAGCAAATGCAAGAGACCGATACAGACATTCAAAGCATCATGGATAGGGGTCAGGGGTGAAGGGGTTGGCCAAGCAGCTGCAAGAAGAAAGCGAGCACTTCCAGAAAAGCTGAGGTTATTAATCGTTTTAGTATCAGGGAAAGCCATTAGAAACCCTATTACCCAAATATCCCTTAAATAAATACTTTGGAGAAAAGTTCGTTTGCAGGAAACTCACAATCAATAATCCCTCCTCCCTTCCCCACCAAACTTCCCTTCCCCTCCACAATGGTTTGCATTTTGTCTCACCAGCCACTAAATTACATCAGAGAATTTTCTTTAATTACATGCATTTCTTCCCCACCCTTATTCCAGATTTCCCTGTCCTCTCTGAAATCAGGATCTTAAATAGTTGCTTGAAATATTCCCACAGCCAGTTTGGGTTCTTAAGACTCTGGTCAAGTTATCTATCTGCTTTTTCTGGAACAAGTTAAATAGATAAACCTGAAGAACTTGGCATCTAAAAGGGATTGATATCCTCAAAATTTCCAACAGCAGTAGCAGTAGCAGCAGCAGCAGCAGCAGCAAATAAATAAATAATGAAGAAGCAGGTGAGGGAGGGAAAGGAGGTAAAACAGAATGGAAGCTAAATCCAATTCTTCAAGGAAAATGCAGAGCCCGTGCCCTTAAAGGCAATCCACCAATCATTTCAGGTTTTCTAAGGAATAAAACATCTCTTTTCTGAAACATACGTTGTTTCTTATGGGTTTTTTTTCTTAAATTCATCCGCAAGGTGATTTCAGAACTCAATTAACACTCTCTCTAGCTTTTATGCTGTGTTCTGATTCTTAAAAATGGGTAACTTGTTTTTGTTGGGAGGGTGGGTCTGGGGGAGAGAAGAGAGGAGAAGTTAAGATAAATCAGATCAAAAGCTTCCATCAAAAACCTCTAACAAATCAGAAGCTCTCTGACGTAGACCGTAACAGTTACAAAGATTTTCGCTACACTATGTGCAAATTTATAATGTTTTGTTAACCTAATACTTTGCTGTGAACAATGGGGAACTCCATTACCCTTACTCAACAGTCCAGATTATTTAATTTCTTTGCGATTTTGAGCCCCAAAATTCCAGGACACTCTTGACTTTTCTCCCACATGACTATTATTTGATGAGTGTGCTCTCTACAAGAGAAACCACCTTGTGTCTCTTGAGGAAAAGTTTTGTGTGACCTCCTTTCCTACATAAGAGCTAACAACTGGCAGACAATAAGCCAAATATTTTGGGAGCTGGGGTGGGGAAGAGAATTTTTCCCCAGCAAAATCAAATTCAATTCACTAATTTTCACATCCTTGAACATTTGTGGGTTAAAGTAGATGATGCAAACAATTTAAATAAAAGATAAAAAAAACTTTGGCTTCTAAATATTGTCGACCATATATTAAGCCACCCGTCTGAAGCAGAAAGATAAATATCAATAAATAATTTATACTTTAGTGCCTGTCTCAAAAGACTATTAGGAAAAAAATAAAATGAACAACCTATGCAAAATACAAATGAAATTACAAGCAGGGAAGAGGACAGAACAAGTATGTTTGTTTCATCCTGGAAAATGTAGCAAGTGCCAATGCAAATAGGGATATTTGAATAATAGAGAACGCCCAATACTATGTTAATTCCAGTTCTACTGGGTGGGAGTGGGGGAAAGGGGTAGGCAGAGCGGGATGAAGTGGAAGCGGCATCCTAAATCGCCTAATAAGAGACACAGCAAGAGAGACAAGGTACACAGGTTTAGTTAAAAATGAACTCGATATGTTTAATAAAACTTGGTATACCAAATCGCAGTACAAACATCACATCACACACCCACACAACAGAATCCCATTATAAACCAAACCAAACTGCTCTTTCCAAACCTCTACAAGGCCCAGGCCAAATAAAATATAATTTTTTAAAAAAATAATATAAATGGTAGTGGCTGTGGCATCAAGGAATAGGAGGGGGAGGGAGGGAAGGGAAGAAGGGTAAGAGGAAAGCTAGGGGAAAGGTGAAGCCTAAAATCCAGTCAGTATAAAAGCTCTAAAAGAGCCAGCCAATAATAATATCACAATGATACAAATATATAAAAAAATGATATTGATAAAGCAGCCTACGCTGCCAAGAACAAAGATGGCCGCCCCTACTTTGACCAGCAAAAATGGCTGACCTCAAGTGTTGCCATCTCTCTCTCTCACACACACACACTCTCTCACTCTACAAACATGGAAGATAAGTGTTGTTTTTGTTTTGTGTTTGTTATAATCTAGTAACCTTGATCGAACGAGTCCTCCGAAGAGTCACTGAATGAAGATCCAGCCTCCCGAAGCAGCAAGCAAAACTGCGGCTTGCTGCTTGCGGCCTGTTTAGATTTCAGAGTTCTAGTGGCAGGCACGCCCCTCTTGGCTGACTTGAGACCTCCACCTTGCTTGCTGCTCTTTTTGGCTCCTACGCTGTAGAGACTGGGTGCTCTCGCTTTGGAGCTGGAGGGAGACTGTAAAGGCCACTCGTCCTTCAGGGATTCATCATCTTCCTCTGAGTCCGTATCTGCAGTCAAAGTAATATTTAAATAGCATTAAGTCCGTTAATTTTCTCAAGGCTTTTTTCTTAATTGTCTTAAAATTGACATTTCGGTGCCTATGAAAGTGAGCGACTGAAAATGCTTTATAGAGCGCATCAGATGTTGTGTAGAGCAAGCTTCCCCTAAATGGCTCTGATGATGTACCTCAAGTCTAGCCTTCCTATTACAGTCCAGAGCCATCATTACTTTGTGAACTGATATCCAGAAGCTAATAAAATTAAATGTATTAATAATAAATAATAATAATACATGGCCTCTACACAGGCCTTTCTAGGTTAGAAGTCAGCATACTATGTCCAGGACAAACAACACAGGTCTTTCTTTATTTTAAGCTAGAAGTCTTCACCTGTTTTAGAGTTAAATGGAAAACTCATGATGTTCATGAAAACTACAGACTGAACCTCCCTAGGCCAGCATTCTCTGGTCTAGCAACATCCATGGTCTGGCATGATTTTAGTGAGCTGGATGTCCACTTATCATGGATGTGACCCAGGATATGTCTATGCTACAGAGTTTTTTTCGGAAAAATGGCCGTTTTTCCAAAAAAAAAACTTCAATTACAGCCATACTGCAATTGCATTCTTCCAAAAAAAATTGAAAGAACAGAGGGGGTTTTCCGACATTGGTAACCTATGAGGAAGAAGCCTTTTTCCGAAAGAGTTCTTTTGGAAAAAGACGTGTGGACGGGGAAGAGGGAATTACTTCGGAAGAAGAGGGAAGAGGAAAAAGCACAGTGCTCTGGTGGCCACTCCATCCATAGTAATCACAGCTGAAATGTGAGATAGAGTCCACACTGAATGGGCGCTATCTTTCAAAAAAGCAGATCGCTTTTTCGATGCACTTTGGCTGTGTGGACACTCTCTTTCGGAAGAAGTTTTTCCAGAAGATCTCTTCCGAAAGAAGCCTACAGTCTAAACATAGCCCAAGTTTCCCGCACTCCCATAAAGTTTGTTTGCAGCCACCAGTCCCGGCGCTCAGTGTTCTGGGCTATTATTTAGCTCCAATTTAGCCCTAAATATCTTCTAAGAGCCCAGTAAGCAGTAGAAGCGTTGGAAATGCTGCTCGATAATACTGACCTCCCATAGTTCGGCAAATTCTCTGGTTTGGCACCATTCAGAGCCTTTTCTCAAAATTTCATTTAATTAAGAATATGCTGTACAGCAGATTCATCGTCTGCTGGGCAAATGGGGTTCTGAAAAGCTCCAATCTTCTTAAAGCCTTTAGTTTTGACAAATGCCAACCCCCAACTGCAGGCTCTTGGAAGCTGGAGGAAGGGAACATTCTCAAAGCACAAACGGATTTCTTTGGTGCTCCCACTCTTACTATGGCATCCCTATTCCATTGCAAGGAAATCTGCAAGAAAAGCACAGATATTCCTTCCTCAAATTGCTCCTGCAATTCCCTCCAGTGTAAAAGCTATGGACGTAAGTGACTAGGGCTGTGTCCAGACTCCATGCCTCCGTCGACGGAGGCATGTAGATTAGCCAGCTCGGAAGAGGGAAATGAAGCCGCGATTAAAATAATCGCGGCTTCATTTAAATTTAAATGGCCGCCCCGATCTGCCGATCAGCTGTTTGTCGGCAGATCGGGAGAGTCTGGACGCGATGCCCCGACAAAGAAGCCTTTCTTCATCGACACAGGTAAACCTGGTTTCACGAGGCTTACCTGTGTCGATGAAGAAAGGCTTCTTTGTCGGGGCATCGCGTCCAGACTCTCCCGATCTGCCGACAAACAGCTGATCGGCAGATCGGGGCGGCCATTTAAATTTAAATGAAGCCGCGATTATTTTAATCGCGGCTTCATTTCCCTCTTCCGAGCTGGCTAATCTACATGCCTCCGTCGACGGAGGCATGGAGTCTGGACACAGCCTAGTTGATTATCTGATAAGCATTGCTTAGCAGATAGTCAACTAGTCCCTCGATTAGTTGCTTCTCCCCGTCTTGCTGCCACTATCAGAGGCAGCAAGGGCGGGGGAGCAGAAGCTGGTGCTGGGGAGAATCGGCTTAAAAGCCAGTTCCCCCCAGCACTGTCTCCGCAGGGGGCAGGGAAGGCAGAGGAGAGAGGTAGCAGGGACCAGGCGCGAGCTGAGAATCAACTGATTCCTGGCTTTCGCCCAGTCTCAGACGCTGTGCCTCTGCTTTTTAAATGTAGTAAGAGCCTGCTGGCTCTTAATACATTTAAACGGCTGGTGCGCAGCGAGGGGGACCCAGCGCGAGCCGAGACAGATGATTCACGACTCACACCAGGTTCCTCCGCTGCTGTGTTTCTGCTTTTTAAATGTATTAAGAGCCTGCTGGCTCTTAATACATTTAAAAAGCTGGTGCGCAGCGAGGGGGACCCAGCGCGAGCCGAGACAGATGATTCACGACTCATGCCAGGTTCCTCCGCTGCTGTGTTTCTGCTTTTTAAATGTATTAAGAGCCTGCTGGCTCTTAATACATTTAAAAGGCAGAACCACAGCGGGGTTAGCTCCTGGGGTCGGAAACTAACCCCGCTGCAGCTCCCGTGCTTATCCACTAATCGATGGAAATTCCATCGACTAGTTGATTAAAACTAAATTTAACATCTCTAGTAAAGCCCAGTTTGATTTTTTGTAAAAACAACAAAAAATCCTCCTTGAACACATCCATTCAAAACTGATAGGTGGCAGGAGTCAGAGTGCCCGAGAGCAATGTTTCTCAATCTTTTCTTATAAAGTACCCCATTTACAACACACAAAATAACATAAGTACCCCCTTTTTCAAAACAAAATTATAAGTACCTACAGTTTTCAGACACACAACATTTTTTTCTACCATTGCAACATATTTGTTTAAACAACTTAATCGTAGCAGGGCGGGCAATGAAATTTTTGGGTGTAAAAAATACAAAAATTATAAAGTGCTGTAAAATTTAAAACAATAATTCAGTTTTCTCCAAATTTCAGTTGTGTTGACTTACCCCCTATACTTCTCAAGTGCCCCTAAGGATACTCGTACCACTGGTTGAGAAACATTGCACTAGAGGATGACAGCTCTGGTCTTTATTGTACATGAATCCAGAAGCCATGAAGGTATTTTGATCTTGCAAACCAGGAAATAATAGGGATAGCCCACATCCCATCTGCTGATTGGTGGATTGACTGATTAATCATTGTTCAAACTGCAGTACTTAGAACAAGGCCTCCATTATGAGCTATGATAGAATGACACCAAAAGAGGAGGGGGCATTTGGAATTCTTCCCTCAGTCTGATGATAAACGATGTTGGGTCTGGATTAGTATGTTTTACACAACTAATATTTTCCCATGGGCATATAACGACCACAGGTTGCCCAATATTTCCACACATATCTGAGGAGTAGAACAACGAAGTATTTGGTACCCAAAGGATCCAATAAGAGTGGATATGAATTATTACATCCCTACTCGTGAATGCCCCATTAATTCCAAAGTGTCGTGGACACTATAGTGGGGACAGTTCTAACTGGTTTGAATCAGCAGCTGGTCTCCAGTCAGCCCTGTGCAGGATCATTCTCCATTTTGGGGTGTGGAGCATGTCTAGGAGCCCTGAGTCTTTTTAAGACTATAGGTAAAAACCAGCAGGCTCTGGTACAAGGGTGGGCAATAAGTGGCTCACGGGCTAGAGATGTTAAAATGTGTTTAATTAATTAACCATGTAACCACTGAAAATTTCAGCAGTTATATGGGGGGAGGGCAGATGACTCCCAGGGAGCCAATAGACACGGGGAGCTGGCTTAAAAGCACGTAACTTGTTCCTGCCCGTGTGCCCCCCGCACTGCTAACTCTGTATCAGCATGGGGCTGACGGGGGCCTGTGTGTAACCATGAAGCTGTTACACTTTCATATTCCTACCGTGGGCCAGACATAGCTCACCAGGATTAACACCTGGCAGGCTGTCATACACTGTTTACCTGCGCGTTCGCAGGCATGGCCACTTGCAGCGCCCGTTGGCTGCGATTTGCTCTTCCAGGCCAGTGGGAGCTGTGGAAAGCAATTGCCCAGCCTGCACTGCTTCCCGCAGCTCCCATTGATAGGGAATGGCAAACCATGGCCAATGACCAGTACTGCCCACCCCTGGTCTGGCACCATCACTGCTTATCCTTCTCAGAGAACCCCATCCAACTCCCTGCTGGGACATTTCTGGTTCAGTAACAAGCTGCTCCGTTCCCTTTCAGAAGCTGTAACAGCTCCCCCTCCACTTTGCCGCTTCAATAGCCAATTGGATTGAACACATTAATTTGATCAGAGCAGTGTTAGAATCTCCTTCTCCAGTCGTGGGATCTGTAGCTACACCCCTACAAGGGTTTTCACATAGGACTTTGGTAACTGCATAACAGTAAAAGAAGGTTTTCATTTTTTGTTCGATTGACTTTAAGCACATAATTCTGACCAGCTCCCTAAGAATATCCCAAACCTAGGAGGCCTCTGCCCCCGCCATCACACCCAAATTTCTGTCTAAGCCATTAGAGACAGTTTCCTGGCCTAGCTTGGCTTATTTTTTGATAAAGTCTTCTCCCCCCTTCCAATGGCACCAAGCAGCATGCAAAAGATCTTGCTGTTTCCCCAGATTCTCTCCCCCACCTCTCCTTTTCTTTTGTCCCATGACGACTGCTTTTTGTTCCACATAAAAGTGGACAACAGCCAGACTATTAAGACCAGCAACAGGAGAATGAAATCCTTGCGGGGGGCTGATTTGGGGGGAGAATTTATGAACCCGGGTGGCTAGGTTAGTACCACTTTCACAGCTGACAAGACCCTGTCCCCCTTGGGCAGTATCGTCTGGGCATGAGTGCCGAATGTTCTTCACACAGGCACAAGGGACCAGCTGTAGGTGCATTTATTCCTGCAGCGATGAACTCGTGCTGCCCTCCTCCTCCTCCTCCTCCTCCAAGCATTGTGATTGCTCATTGTTCCTTTTTCCCCACCAACTCAACTCCATTTTCAGTCTGTGGCCTTTTCTCCTCCAAAAGGATGTCCTGAGGTCACAGGAAAACTTTATTCCCAAAGTCAGAATCTTGTGCATCAGCTGCAATTCTATTTCAAAAAGGGGAAGTTGAAGACAACATAAAATATTTTGGGGTCCAAATGAGAGCTGGTGACGCTTGGAGCAGACAGCTAGGCAGGAACAGGGAAATGTGCTTAGGAGGAGTGCAGGCACCAAAGGGACTGAAAGGAAGGGCAGTGACAGGCTTTTTAATGACCATGCCATTCTCAGGACTATCCCTGCAACCTGTTATAAACCTTTGGACAGCTGTCTCTTTAGCATATACCTACAGTCAACCCTACATAACCCCCTAAGAACAAAGTAGTAAGACAACTACTACTCAACCTTTGAGGCAAACACCCTGAAGGCTGGTCTTGCAGATGAATGGAGAGCATGTATTAGCAAAAAACCAGGGATCAGTAGCAAGTGAAGCTGGAAGGGAGAGGAAAGTTTAGGATTTAAGACAGTCCACAGCCCTGGATGGAAACAATGTATTTGAAAAACCTGCCTTCCCTGCTTTGTAAAGTCAGCAGAATTCAACATAGGCAGAATATCCAGCACAAGATGCACAACATGCATTTGAATGTTCGCTGCCTTTGGAAAGAACAATCCCCCATCCCGCTCCCCCCTCCCTGCCAATTCACTCCAAACAAGCCCCAAGAGTCTACAGTCAACCAAGGAGGAGGTGAGTTTTTCCACTGGAAAGCAAAATTAAATCCATCTCACACTGGCCCAAGATGCTGTCACTTAAAGGCTAAAAGCTCCCACAAAACCCAACAACCATTCACAATTGAGAGAGAGAAACCGGGAGGTTACTTACTATAGGAGTAGCTGCTAACTTCCGAAATTGCTGGTGAATGGGAAACCTTCAGCTGACTTTTGACTTTTAACCCCACCTCCATCTTCTGCACTTTGGTGGCCATTTTGTTTTTACCTTCCTTGGCACTTTTTAGCACCAGGCTCAGGCTCTTGGCTAGATTTCTCTTCTCGTCCTTGCCCGGCAGGTGCTCGTGGGGGGACAGGTATCTGCTGCCACCTCCACTGGTTTTCTGTTTCCCTCCAGAACAGTCTGCAAACTTGAAGGGGGATTTGAGCTTGTCCTGTTTGGTAAGGGACAGGGCCTTGTCGAGCTTGCTTGCCAGCTGCTCCTGATCTGACGCCACCTTCTTCTTCTTGATCTTCAGCTGCAGGGAAGGGAGAGAGAATGGCCACATATGAATACCCCTGAGCCTTAACTCTCACGATGAACCAGATTTCGGTTCACTGGGCACTTCCCTCCTCCTCACCCCTCCCCCGCCAAAAAGGCCTAGTAAAGGATGACTTAACCCCGTGGTGAGCATCTGCAGCCCAAGAGCGGCATGAAACCCATCAGGATTCTGTGTGTGGCCCACAAGATATTCTGTTTATCACTGATCAGGATTCCACTGGTTTCCGTCCACTTAGGTTTTTTTTCCTACTCCTATTACTCAAGTGACACGCACTTTAAGCGGGAAGGGAGATTGCACACAACACTGACTGTGAAAGCAGCCTGCTGCGACTTGTGCATCCAATCTATGAGCTGCTAGGGTTCAGTCAGCGCATCCTGCAAATTCTAGGTACAAAACTACCTTATCCCGGGAGACCATCTTGGTTACAACAGCCTTGCAGCCTCCTGAAATGAAGGAAGGACTCTCACTTGGCCCACTCACTAGTCTACGTTGCCCATCGTTGACTTAACCCATAGCCGGCTGTAGCCTCTGCTGTGTCCTCTTCCCTTTGAACAGTCTCCTCAGGCTTGACGTTCCAAGGGCATTTCTGTGGGCATGTGCCACACACAGGACGGAACAGAAAATATGCTTTGCCCTGTGATACTTGGTACCAGTCATGCCAAAATCATGAGGTTGTTTAAAAAAAAATCAATGCATTTGGGGTTCTTTTTATTTGCCCGCTTAATTTTGAACCTTCAGGGTACAGTCAGGCCCTGTATCCAAGCTTTATTCCACTGCCAGAAAGGCCAGGCACTTCCTTATTTTGCAAAGTGACAGCTGAGTCTCTCAGCTAATCGCTTGACTCCAGGAGTGGAGGCTTTCAGAAAAATACCAAATGTCATGAGACTCAGGATACATTTGTGAGAAACGGCAACGCTGATATATTTTAACCGTGTCAGCATTGCCTTGTGGTTTCAAAAGATTACTTTTTAATGTAGTCAATTAACAGTTGTACTAATTACAGTACCCGTGCAGGCATGGGGATATGATATTGACTAGGTGTATTGGGTTTTGCATTCAGCCTTGAACACACTGCTCCAACAGGAACACAAAGGCGGCTGCTTTGAGATTTGCTAGGTAGTTTCTGTCTCTAGCCTCCTGACAATGATCTTATTATTGATACAGGAGCATCTACAATCCTCATCTGAGACCGGGGATGCCTTTTGCTAGGTGCACATACACCCAGAGAGTCTGTCCCATGAAGGGCATCCAGTCTACACAGGGAAGGGGTGGGAGGGGAAATAGCAGCTCGGGGAGGTGAGGTGATATCCCCAACGTCACACAACAAAGCAGTGGCAGAGAGAGAAACAGCTCCTCTCCCCCCCACACACACCTCCAGAATCCCAAGCCAATGCCCCATCCACTAGACCATGCTACCTCTTTCTTTGGAACGCCAGCCCCCCACGCACCACAAGAGCACTGACCTCACTGGAAAAGCTCGATGCTCCATCATGCTCGTCCCAGCTCTGGTTTCTCCCTTTCATTTTCCCACCACTGCTCTCTGCATCCTCGTCCTCCTCAGGGAGGGGCCCTTTGTGTCTCTTCTTCATCCCCTCGCCAGTCTCAGAGTCTTCGGACAGCAGCAAGGACTTGCTCAGTCTGCAAGCCAGGCAAAGAATCGGTCACCGAGATCGCCCTTTCCCTCCCCCGCCCCACTTGCGAATCACTAGCAAATACTGAAGTGTGGTCAGCTCCCCAGTTAAAGGATCTTATGAGCCACCTGGGGTTATATCCTCGGCTGGGGAAAATCCACTGACTTCAATGGACTTGCATCAACCTACACTAGCCGAGAATCCAGCCCATTGTCTGGATTCATGCCAGTGAGCTCCCTTTGCCTTCTCTAGACTATAAGCCCAAGTCAGAGATCCGTATGCCTGTAAAGTGGTGAGACCCACTCAGTGGCCTGGAAAGTGCACTGGAAAAAAAAAAGCTGTAGAGCATCATCTGCTCTGGTTAGGACCAGGAGGGGGAAGAAAGGATGTGACACCCAGTTAGGTCTGTTCCCACCTCTAACGTTTAAGATTCTGTGGATCTAAGGAGACTTGAAAGGTGTCCGACTAGCTGCGTGCCGACAGAAATGGCTGCTCCTGAGCACATGGGAGATGGGCATTTCAGCAAGGAGTACGGAGGACAGGTTGCAGTGCTCCCCATCCGGTTTCTGACGAATGCAGATGAAGAGGTGAGCCGATGGTGAAAGCGCCACGGCCACGCCTTCACAAGGCTGGACACGGCCTGTAGTTCCCCATTCCCATCCTTGCCAATTACCATATAATTACGTAGAGACAAACCCCCCCGCCACTTTCATAGTATACTCAGCCTGTGATCCAGCGGCTACCGTGTCTATGAAATCACTGATGTCACAGAGCACCCTCACTTCCCAGAAGTAGCAAACAGCAGCCTTTTCTCCGCCTCACTTCCCCTGGTAGCTCCCAACCCAAAACCAAACCAACACCGTGTTACTTGAGTCAGGTGAGCTGAAGCCAGCTGTGTACATGGCTTCGCTCCCAGTGCCAGGCCGGAAGTTCCCATGACAACTGGCCCCAATGGAAATGCACACACAAGACCCCTGGCGGCGACCCCCCAAGCCTTTCCAATCACCAAAGCACAGAAGCAAAACATGAAGGAGGCAACTTTTCAAAGGCAGGCTGGAGCAGGTCAAAGTCAATGGACGTCAGGCACCTTCCTCCCTTTGAAAAAAGTCCTGTGAAGACAACGCAGAGCTTGGGGAGCTAGCCTGTGCCAAGCTACCAGGATCAGAGACTCAGCCAGTGAGAGCAAGTAGAGCAGAGAAATACAGCGGGGCTTTGCACAGGGTGCCCAAATAAACCTGCTGGGCTTGCAATGAGTGGGCACCCCAGGCGAGGGAGGTGCTGGTACCAAACCATTTCCAACTGATTAAGGGACAGAGGGGACAGGAAAGATGGCAGAAGCACAGGAGAAAAGCCCTAGGAAACGAATGCCGCAGAACAGAAGTCATCCAGATTTGTGAAATCATTTCCATCAAACTCATTAGCCTCACTACTGACTGACGCTCACTGCGTGGCGGCAGGGCTCGGATGGCCACCGTGCACTAATCGCTGTACAAAACACGGCCAAAGACACAGCCCCTGCCTCGGGCAGCTCCCGTTCAGCTCTGCGTGCGCCTCGCAGTCCGCCTGCCCCTGGCTCCGCCTTCCACAGAACCTCTCCGCCGCCTGCGCGCACGGCTCCACCAGACACACACGACCAACGTGCCAGCCCTGCTGCTGCAGCCACATGCGTGCACCGCCACCGGGGGGCTACACACACATTTCTAACCACAATGCCGTGCCCTCGGCCTGCTGCCATGGACGCGCCCTGCCAGCACACCACCACGCAGGGACCCCCACTGCGTACGAGAGGCCGTCCCCGGCAGGACGCCGTGCAACAACCCCTCCTCCCCGTATTCCAGCCTTACTTTCCGCTCTTGCTGTCACTCTTCCCTCTCTCCTTAGGGGGCGACAGAGCGCTTGATCCATGCTTCCTCTTCCTGGGCCTTCCAGGGCCTCTTCTCGCCAAGCTTCTACTTTTCTCGTCATGCTTTTCCCTTTAAAAAAACCACACGCTTGACCGTTAGCCAAGGCAGCAGCAAAATCACATGCAATCAATTGAACCAGCGCAAGCCAACCCAGAACCGTGGTCTGGCACCAAACCGCTAAGCCGAGCCCTGGAAGCCAAAGGTTCCCTAACCGGGTCGCCCACTGATCGCCAACGACCGAGACGCCAAGCACGCCCACTTGCATTCATCGAGCCGTCAGGTTGCCCTTCTCCTAGCCTAGCAGCACTTTGCAAAGCTTTGGCAGACGCACCACTGGAGGGAAGACGGGGGAAGCGAATGGTCTGCTGGACCTGGAGGCAGAGAAGTTGCTCGGCCAAAAAAAAAAAAAAAAAAAAAAAAAAAAAAAGCAGCAACCCGTACGACTTACTCGGAGTCTCTGCGTCGCTGTAGCTTTACCAGCTCCCTCTGCTTCTCCTTGTAGCGCCGCTGCAGCTCTGCCAGTCTCATCCTGTAGTCCAGCTCCATGGCATCCATGTTCTCTATGGCAGACTTGATGGAATACATCTGGGGTGGAGAGGTAAGAGAGATTTCACAGAGGAGGTGAGGCTGAAGAGGGGATGCAGATGCCAGCCACAAGACTAGAACATGTGTTATTGTTCTCTAATCTCACAGCTCCGCAAGGGCCAAGATGTCCCACGGGTGCAACCGTTTAGACAGCCAGCGGCACATTAGCTGCAGAAGGGAAGGGACCTACCTCGTGTTACTACTGGCCAGAGAGTCATATTTCAAATGGAGACTATATGTTAACTTTTAAGGGAGGGAGCATTAACAGGCTGGCTGGCCGGCCAGGTTGCCTCATAGCAGCACTCTGTACTATCATGAGGGGACCACGGGGAAACTACTACTCTCCAAGTGAGTTAGAGCTACAAAGCCCTGCAGAGGCAGCTTGACCAGCCCCGGGGAGCAAAGGGTCACCACAGCTGAGCAGCGAGTGTCTTCCAACTAAGTCTGGGTCAGAACAGACCGGATCTAAACTAGGTCACATCCTCCTCTTTGTTGGCTGGAAAGGTGCTGGATGCAATGTAGGGCTTGGAATGGGGGTGCATCTAGGACATACCTCTACTGCCATTCCATACCCGTGGATTATTAAAAACATACAGGGATTTTTAGGGTTTAACATAATAACAGTATTAAATGTCTCAGGGCAGACAAGCAAGCGACTTCAGGAAAGGGACCTTACGGTGAAAGCCCCCCAGCTGGCATGGGATTTGCAGACCAGGCAGGAGCGTGGAGGTTCATACGCATTCAGCAATTTCTCACTTGCTGCTGGAGGTTTCAATCTGGCCTGGGAAGGCTCCTGTTCTGCTGGGAGACATTGAGCCACCAGTGACGGCCTCTATTGTCTTTGATTCTTAAGTGAGAAGGCTTTAGGGCTGGATAAACCAAAGATCTCTTTCTCTTCCAGGTCAGATTTAAATATGGTTCAAACCACAACCCGCCTTCAAACACCCAGCTGGAGAAATGTCCCTGGGCGTTCTGCCTCTATCCCTAAACCTCCGGGTGCTAAAGAACCTGCAGCTGCATCTCCAAGAAGGGGAAGCCTGCTGCCATCTTTCTTTGTCCCCAAATGGCTAGCGGAAGAGCTTCTCCTGCTGGCTCCAAACAACAAATACACAGGGTCTCCAAAGCTGTGTCCCTCCCTGCAGAAATCAATGCGGCCGATGCACAAACAAGAAATGGAATGAAGCCACACCCCACTGACTTTTGCTCAACTGGGAGGAAGGTCTAGGTTTGCCATGCTGAGAAGGAGAATGCCAATAGGGAAATAGGTCATAGGAATGACAAGTGGCGGGAGGAGGAAATAGAGGTAGGTTCGCAACATCCCATCTAGCTCAGCTACTTACAGGTTCATCTTTTTTTTGCATCCAGCTGTACTTTTTGTTGGGATTCAACTCTCGAGGCAGCCGGATGGTTTTTAGACTGTCCATAAAGGGGGCTGATAGAACCTCCATTAGCACATGAGTGCTGGCAGCCAGCAAGCTCTCTAGCGTTGGTCGGACCAGGCAGCTCTCCGGACCTGCTTAAGAGAAAATGTAGGATTCAGCATTCAGCAAGGGAAGAGCACATCTTCCAGAGGCATCAAAAAGACCAGCTACCTCTTCTCTGCCTTCACAAATGTCTCATTGCCCTACACCTGAGATCCAGCCTGTTACGACCTGTGCTCAGGGGTCTAGAACTCTTCCGGCTGCTGGGAGATTCAGTTTTCCTTCCACTTGGAAGCTACTGGGAGACAAGACCTTCTCAGGATCCACAGGAATCATTAGCAACGAGAGTCGTGTTGACCTGTGGGAGCTTTTCTGCTGCCAAATGGGTGTTAACCTGGCAGCACTGCAAGCATAAAAGTGGAAGGTGCATCTCTCTCATACAGACTGTGCAGCACCCTGACACTGGACCAGCTCCAGACTGGGGAAATCTGCCAGACCAAGGGAGGCTGATGCTGGTTCCTGCCAGCTGCCAGGCTCTGCTCTGGTGGCAGCAGATGGGCCATCATTGACCGAGCTGGTATTGGCGGGGGGGAAGAGGCAGTGTTGGCTAGAGCGCAGCCCTGCGGGGTGCACCGAGGCCACTGGTTGCAGGGCTCTGCAGCCACCCTGTCTCACACTCTGGGAGGGTGGGGGAGGAATTGCTGAGCACAGGGCCTGGCTTTTTCCCAGATGTGCCCACAGGGATGCTGGACCATGATGCAGCTGAACTAGGGAAGTCGGGACCACAGAAGTCAATCCTACCTATGTACCATGTAGTCTCCATACTGTAGCTGTGCAGACACAGAAGAACAGCCCAGAAACCACCCAAACCTCAGCCTCTCACCCAACTCAGTCTAGAGCAGCCGCCATAGAGGAAACTCATGCCAGGAGCCCTGAAGAGTTGCTGGCCATGACACCACAGCAAGGCTGAGAGTACAGAGACATCATTGCCCTACCCAGAGGGGAGTCTGTCATAGAATCATAGAATCATAGAATACTAGGACTGGAAGGGACCTCAAGAGGTCATCGAGTCCAGCCCCCCGCCCTCAAGGCAGGATCAAGCTCCGTCTACACCATCCCTGACAGATGTCTATCTAACCTGTTCTTAAATATCTCCAGAGAGGGAGATTCCACCACCTCCCTTGGCAATTTATTCCAATATTTGACCACCCTGACAGTTAGGAATTTTTTCCTAATGTCCAATCTAAACCTCCCCTGCTGCACTTTAAGCCCATTACTCCTTGTCCTGTCCTCAGAAACCAAGAGGAACAAATTTTCGCCTTCCTCCTTGTGACACCCTTTTAGATATTTGAAAACCGCTATCATGTCCCCCCTTAATCTTCTTTTTTCCAAACTAAACAAGCCCAGTTCATGAAGCCTGGCTTCATAGGTCATGTTCTCTAAACCTTTAATCATTCTTGTCGCTCTTCTCTGCACCCTTTCCAATTTCTCCACATCTTTCTTGAAATGTGGCGCCCAGAACTGGACACAGTACTCCAGCTGAGGCCTAACTAATGCAGAGTAGAGCGGCAGAATGACTTCACGAGTTTTGCTTACAACACACCTGTTGATACAACCTAGAATCATATTTGCTTTTTTTGCAACAGCATCACACTGTTGACTCATATTCAACTTGTGGTCCACTATGACCCCTAGATCCCTTTCCGCCATGCTCCTTCCTAGACAGTCGCTTCCCATCTTGTATGTATGGAACTGATTGTTCCTTCCTAAGTGGAGCACTTTGCATTTCTCTTTATTAAACCTCATCCTGTTTACCTCTGACCATTTCTCTAACTTTCTAAGGTCATTTTGAATTATGTCCCTATCCTCCAAAGAAGTTGCAACCCCACCCAGTTTGGTATCATCTGCAAACTTAATCATCTGTGTATTATGGGCCCTTGCAGGTCCCCCAGCTCTGCATGGGTAGGGCAGACAGCACACTGTCCCAACTCACTTTGAAATTCCTGCTTCCTCTTCTCCAGTTCCAGCTCTGCTATTTCACTCAGCAGCGTAATCCCCTGCAGGAAGGAGTGCTCCAGGGACAGGACAGGCGACACCTCCAGGTCCACCTGGGCTTGGGTTAGGCTACTGCCGGTTGTCAACAAGGAACAAGCCTGAGGCAGCTCCGTGGCAGCCACTAAGGCATTCATGCCGGCCAGTGGGTCTTCCAGCTTGATGTCCAGAGCTGGGATTTGACAAGACATCGCCTCCTCTGCATATGAGAGCTCCGCCTCCTGCCCGCCCTCCTCTGATGGCAGGCTCGGAAACCCTCCTTCCTGGGGCAAGTCGCTGCTCTGCAGTTCCATGGCTAGAGAAGGCTCCTCTCTCTGGGGTGCCAGGTCCAACCCAGGCTGCTCGCTATCAGGGTGCATTAGGGAATCATCATAGTCCATATGTACAGAACAAGTTTCCACCCCACTCCCAGCTTCCGCCACAGCCTCTGTTTCTGCCGGGCAGGCTGCTACCGGATACGTGTCTTGACAGTTCTGGAGGGCCTCTTGCTCCTGCTCCAAAGCTCTCAGAGCTTCATCTTGGTGCAACAGGAGATCGCAACTGTTCACAGTCTGCCCTGGGGCGGCACTGGAGGCACCCGTGTTCAGAGCCTCCATGTCCTCCTCGCAGATGGCTCCCTGGCTTTCGTCCAGCTCCACCTCGGTTTTCACCCGGTCTTCCAAGGACTCCTCTTCTGCCGCAGCCGGAATAGGCTCTAGCATTTTGGATGGAGACAGGCGGATGGGCTTGACTTCTGGAGAAAGCTCCATGTGCTCGGGCCCTTCTGCAGGCAGCGGGACATCAGGAGCCAGGCCATCTGCATCAGAGGCCGCGGTGGGCTGAAGGAGGTAGGGATAATGTCTTCCAAAGGAGGCTGGAAGGGACGGAAATGGATATCCTGGTGGAATCTCTGCAAGAGATCCAAAGGAATATGACTCTCAGTGGCTGGCACCCATGGAGCTCATCCCTCGGGAAGGCTCCTACTTACTCAACTTCCCCCTCACCAACCCACTTCCCTTCTCGGTGGCAGCTGCTTACTGGACTTCCCAGCTGCCCAGAACATCACCCTCCACCTACAATGGAAGACCAAAAGAGTCACCCAACCCACCCCTGGGTTGAAAGGAGACTTCATCTTCCATTCTATCAGTGCTGGGCTCCTCCACTCTGATCCCTCAATAGACTTCAGTGTTGAGGAACAAACCCCTCCCAAGGTGAGAAGAGAACGCACGATACAGGACCAAGGCTCCAGCATTCCCCACGGTGCTGTCTCGCACCCTCCTTGCTAACGCCACACTTGCCAAGTGCGGATTGGTCCCTTGCATGTTCGCCTTCCTTTAAAAAGGCCCTACCTGGTCTTCTCTTGGGGAAGGGTTTGAGGCAGGGAAGAGGTAAGGAGAGGAGGAACGAAAGGGAGCCAGGCACAAAGAAAAGGGCACTCTTCCAAAGCAGGGCTCTCTTACCTGGGAACAGCGCTTGGAAGGGACTGGCAGCTTCTTTTTCCAAATCCAAGTCCTTCTTCTCTACGTTCTCAGGCACCTCTTCTTTTGGAGGGATGGCAGGGGCAGGGGGTGGAGAGGCAGGGGGTGGGCTGGAAGGGTGGGAGCTGGGGGTGGCCGGATAAGAGTAGGCCGGCTGCGTAGGTGGCTCCTCCATCTTTTGAATAACCTCAGCTTTGAGCACAGACACGGGTGAGGCCCTGGGAGACAGGGGAGGTGGACTCACAGCCTTGCTGTAGGACGTGGAGGTGCTTGGAGACAGAACAGGTGGCTTTCGGTGCAGCAGCCCTGACGCAGAGGAGGAAAGGCCTGATTTTGCATTGTCCAGGCTTCGTTTAGTAACCTTCTCTTCCATGTCTGCTCGCTGCTCAGTTACTTTTAACCTCTCCTGTTGCGAAAGAACAGAGAAGGCCATCAGGGCATGATGCTTCCTGGGGCATCAGGATAGAACCCGAAAGCAAAAAAAGTCCTAAAAGACTCAACGAGACCAGAAGCAGGACTTCCTAGCAAGGGGGCCGTGCAGTCAGAGATGGAGATGCAGAACCAGGACCTAGGAATGGTTCTTTGCAAAAGGCAGGTGGAAAGTCTGGCAGAAGGTACGTGCAGCAAGCAGAGGTAAATGCTTTAACTAGAAGAGGTTTCAGGAGAGCCCAAGTAGTAGAGCCTCTGTGTTTGCAGGCAGCTTTTCTGATTTTGATCATGAACTTTGTGACCATGGAAAACATGTGCCTTTAAAAGTTTAAGATCAAGGAGGCAAATTACAAAAAGGCCCCAAACATATTTTTATAAAAGTCTCATGATTTAGAAGCCAATCTTATGATTTCTGGGGCCTGCCTCGTGGTTGTTGAGCACTTGGGATTGGTAATATTGGGTCCCAGATTTCAGGAAGGAAAAGATTTGTTTAGAGCTGAGTCAACACCAACTCATTTTGTAAGATGGCAACTGAACTTCTGTTGCTGCTGGAAGCTGTACTGGTAGGTGAGCTGACCTTCTGGCTTACATGGCCCCAACCCAAAACCCTGCATCCAAATACCTCCATCTTCAGGGATGCTAAAAATCTAAACTCGGCTCTTTAAAACATGCCAAATGATCCCAGAACTTGAGGTTTCCTTAGGGCCTGGGAATTACTAAGGAAATTTCTCCCTCTGAATGCAGAGGACACACACACAAATCAGACAGGTCACGGACATATGCTGTCCCAGGAATAGGGTGACCAGATGACAAGTTTGGAAAATCGGGATCGGGGTAGAAGGTAATAGGCATCTATATAAGACAAAGCCCCAAATATCCGAACTGTCACTATAAAATTGGGGCACCTGGTCACCCCACCCAGGTACAGACTTGGAACTTGGCCCACTTTAAAACAAGGGGGTCCCCCCGCTTGCCCCAGCGCTTAGAACATACCACCAGCTGTGCGTTCCTCTGGAGTTCCATGGCATGGGCAGCTTGCTGCTGCAGGATGTACAGCTCATGCTGCCGAAGCAGCTGCTGATGAGATAGCAGCTGGAGCTGGTGAGCGTGCTGGAGGGTGCTTCTCGTGGGAGGGTACATTGCAGGCCAGAGTGGGGGTGCCCGATCCATCAGTTCAGCTAGGGAAGACACAAAGGACATCACAACCATGTGGTTACAACACACAAAACCCAAGTGCATGGAGCAGCTACAGAGGTGGATTTAATATTCGTAGTAGATTTATGTAGTGCTCCCTCCTTGGAGTGCATTTGTTAGTTCACACAGAAATGTAAGAAACTCTTCTCTTTAATAAAGTCTCTCCCCCCTCACCACACACACACTCTCCTGCACCTCACCATATCTAGGCAACACCCAACAAAAGGGGCGTGGCCATGCCGGAGAGCCTAACAAACCTACTCTGTTTCAGACTCGGAGGACAAAGGAAGTGCCCTAGTTGAGCCTCCTAGTCTTGAAGGCTCCAAGGCTTCATCCCGCTTGCATTTACATCTAGCTTGAATGCCCCCAGCCGACCTCGACTATACTGTCTCAGACAGCCAAGCCCCAAGCTTCACGGGGCTCTACCAGAGATAAGGATGCCAGTGCCATGGCTGAAGAACTGATATAGCACATTTGCAACGGCTGAAATAATTTAACAAGCAGACAGCTGAATCCCAGACTGGCTGTAGCTACAGAACACGGCTAGCGTTTCCCATGTAGCATGGGACAGGTCAACAGTGCTGTTTTCAAAGCTGTTGTCAGGCCTTACCCAGCCAGCTCCCTGCCAAACTAAAACTCCTTAGAAGCAATACTGATGACAAATCTTTCCTCAGCTCTACAGCAGCTTCCGAGACAGGTGTTTTCCCCAAGCTATCATCAAGGAACCTTGAGGAATCTCCCCATCACTGGAGGTTTTTAAGAACAAGCTGGACAAACATCTGTCAGGGATGGGGGAAATGTATATTTGGCCCTGCTTCAGCATGGAGGGATGGACTAGTTGACCTCCCGAGGTCTGTCCAGCCCTATATTTCTATTATTCTGTAAGGATCTGCAGCAGCCTGCAGGGCCCATCTTGCAGGGCCACAGAAGGGACCCGAATGGAGCGATAGGAGATGGTCAGACTGGGAAAGGAAATGGACTACAAAACTTGTACACAGTGGTCCAAAGAATGAAGAGCGAGAACTATCCATCAATGCACGACCACCACCACGCAGCTTCACCACCCTCCCCCTCGCCTCAACACACCCAGACCCTGCCCTAGAATTTTATCCTGGAAAACAGAAGAGGAGTGCCTTCCGACAGGTGTCTCCTCTCTGGGCCCGTAGCGCAGGCTCTAAGCCCCAGTGTTTCCAACTAGGCATTGTATGTGTGCGCTCAAGGTCTGTTACCATGGGCAGACTCGGTCCCATGTTCGTCTCCACTGAACTTTGTTAGTGTCCTTCAAGACAGGTGCCCTGAACCATCTTTGTGTGCTTACCGAAGTGTGGCAAGTGCTCACTGGAGATCACAACTAGCTGCCCCGACTGAGGATCTCTGGCAAACTGGTAGGCTGAAGGGAGAGCACCCGCCATGCTCGGGGGGAAGCCTGGAGTCATGCCTTGATGCAAGGATGGGTGGCCGAGTCCTAGAAGGAGAATCACCATCAACACTCGGGTCAGTCAGCCAGTCAACGAGAGCTCCCTCAGACACTCATGCACCGGACATAGACAAATGAGGGGACAGGGAGAGAAAAAGGGCACTGCAAAGTCCAGCTGCCCACAGGGACTCAGCAGCACTGCACTTACAGGTGCATTCAATACTGCAGGTTATTTTCAGAGGGGGGCTTTCCAAGAAACACCCCTCTTGAAATCAGGGAACTGCCACTCATCACCATGCTCCGCCACAGCAATCTTGTTCCTCTTTTATTCTTATGGGCAAGTCAAGGGCTTCACGCAACCCTCCCCCTCCCGGAAAGACTCACCGTAGGGATGGCCAGCTAGCCACATGGAAGGGCTGCCAGTCCTGGGTAGCCATGGGTGAGCTGCCAAGTGCGAAGCCGGGTCGGCAGACCAGCGCCCCGAGCCAGTCAGGGTTGGCCCCCCCGTCACCATGAGGTTGGAGTTCAAACCGTTGGCGGTACAGCTGGAGGGATGTAGCCGGGCAAAGTCCGCCAGCTCCTTGCTTTCTCTGCTCATTGGGAGGCAAATGCAGAAGAGTTAGAGGCAGGCTTAGTACTGAGAGTATTGGGCAGCTAAAGGGACACACTAGGAAGTCAACTAGCAAGGAAGCAGCACACTGAGGAGGAAGGGGAAGGAAGGTAAGTGGAACTCCCAAGAATCAGTCCTCAAAGTATGGGTGAGAGATGCAAAGAGAGGCCAGGGGTGCACATACAGTGCCCTGGGGTCCCTTCCAGTAAAGAGGAAGGTTAATAGCAGGCCCCACCTGCATTCTCTACACTGATCCTTTTCCTCTGTCAACCCAGAGCTGTGTCTCCCTACATTGCTTCTCATTTGGAGCAGTTTTGGGTGTGCACCAGTGTCTTTTGGATTTTGCACGGGTGTGTGAAAGGATCACTTTGTGTGCAGATTCAGGGAGCTCTGGACACATACACGATGCCTGAAGTTTGAATGCATGCTAGCTCCCCGCTCCATCCTCTCAAGGCCGGGTCTTTATCTGTGGGGTCCTAAAGACCAATGCGCCCTGCTGAACCAGGGGAGAGCTGCAAGGCTACTGATCCCAGAGTGCTGGCTCAGCCCAAACACACGTGCCTGCCACGCTGCTGATTAAATCTGAGACTTCACTCAAGAGATACATGGCCAGGCACTCAAGCACAATTCGCTAGGTGCATCCCCGTGTGCTTCGCAAGTCGGCCTAGTCCATGCCTGAAGGAGCAAAACCCAGAACCTCACCGGAGCAGCTTCTCCTGGTCTCGCTCCAAACGCCCTGCCAAGAAGTGACTGTCCCGATGGCGGGTGCGGTCCTCCCCACAGTCGTCATCTGAGCGGCCATGCCCTACGACACAAACCATCAGGAGTTAACACAGGTGCTGTCCCTGAACACACAAGCAGCTCTCCTCCAGTCTGAGATGGACCAACTACCCTCCCCACTGTAACTTCATTTCAAGGGCTACCGTCCGCATCTGGGATCTCCAGAGAGATGCAGCTCTAAGCCCCCAAGTAGCTAGTAAAATCAGCTAGAGCCATAGTGTCCAACATGCTAGTCCCTAGACACATGACTATTTGGCCGGTTGAGTGTAGTTTGTTATAGCGAACTTCAGAATGGGTTGGACAGCACAGAGTTAGGAGGACCAGAGTAGGTGCAGGGACTGAAATGTACCTGTTGATCAGAGACACACTCAAGATACACTATCTACATGGAGAGTCTATAGCACGAACTATAGCAGATGTGCTGGGGTTAGGTTCTTGGGCCTGTGCTGTACCACAGTGAACAGACGATGAACCTAATGGGCCATTCTGGCATTACAGTCTACAAATCTATGGCCATACACACACATGGACATGCACACCCACTCTAGAATCATGGAATTCTAGAACTGGAAGGGACCTTGAGAGATCATCAAATCCAGTCCCCTGCCCTCACGTGCCTCTAATAAAAGCCGGTTCCCCCCAGTACTGTCTTTGCAGGTGGGCAGGGGAGGCAAAGGTGCAGTGGGATACCATTTAAAAAGCAAAGCCGCAGCAGTCTGGGACTGGGCACGAGCCAGGACAGCGGAGTCCTGGCTCACACCTGGTCCCCCGCTGCAACTCTGCCTTTTAAATGTAGTAAGAGCCTGATGACTTACTACATTTAAGAAGCAGAGGCGCAGCAGACCCAGAGCCAGTGTGAGTTGGGACTGTTCAGTCCCAATGCGCGCCACCCCAGGAGTTAACTCCCCTATTGACTAATCAAGTAGTCGATGGAAATTCCATTGACGACTCAATTAGCGTAGTAACCTCTATTTAACATCCCTAACCTTGGGGCTGATCCAGTCTGGCAATTCCATGTCCCAGGCTATTTTTAGCTCACCTGAGTTGCCTTATATTTTCCTCGTCTTTTTCTGAAGCCTTTGTCCCCACCCCCACCCCCTTCCAGGCCCTCACACAATTCATTACTGCCCTTGTCTTGTACTTTTTTGGGGTGACTGACAAAGCCCAGCCCCGTTCCCCGTAAATCAATGGCAGCAGGATGACGTCTCTTCGTTCCCCGGAGGCGACATGGGCAGGATCCCTTTATCAGGTCCAGCCTTCGCCCCAAACGCCGAACAGCTGGCTCCCATAGAACAGGGGCAGCTTTCCGCCAGGCTGCGCTGCCTCACAGAATTGCACCTTTTTCCATTTCCCAAGGCCCTCGCTCTCCCTTCTGGCGGGGCCTGGTGCACTGGGAAGTGTCTCTCAACATCAAGTGTACTCTGCTGACAGGGATCCTTTCATGGGAAGGCTCGGCTGCGTGTTTCAGCAGACCTGGACAGTCTGCACTCTGTAGCTGTCAAGACTCCCGACCCCTCAGCTTTTACTGTCAGGATGAGTACTGCAGTGAAACAGCAACCACATCTCCCCAACTGCTTCCCCCAACCCGCTTGCAGGGGGGCATCAGCATCTCAACCAAGGGGCTTTGGTGTCTGCACAGAGCTTGAAGCCCGATGGACACCACATTTTATGGACAATCGTTTCCACAGGCTGCTGCTTCCCTGAGCCAGCAGATCACGCTGGATACCAGTTTCTGGCGCCCGACAGCCAATCCTTCCCTAGTTTTAATGGCTTCCATATGTTTCCCTAAGAGGGGAAAGGATGGCATGAGACAAAGGCTACGGCTGTGGCCTGATGTTCCAGGGTAGAGAGCAGCATCCTCTCTGGTGCCCCTGTGAGTGACTTCTCAGAGGACAGAGACAGACTCCCTCCAATGTCGAATCTCTCAGGAGCTCAGCTTCAGAGCACAGGCCCTGCTGGGACGGGCTGATGGGTACGGCATTCGGATCCTCTCTCTGGCACGTAAAAAGTTACACTCCAGTGGCATTCTCTGCTGCGCTGCTTCACGCCCTCGTGCGTCTCCCTGCTACACTGGGAGACCAATCAGTCCTCCCCACATTCAAACAGGCAGCACCAAAGGGACTGTCTGATGGTCGTGGAAGATGGAGCAAGAGGAAAAGAGAGAGGAGAGGAGATGGATTTTTCCAGCACGTTAGCTGGCAGCATAGAGGGAGCGTACAGCAAACCCTGCTCATGCACAACAGAACACTGATGTATGCTCCAATGCCAGCTGATCTCAGGGCTGGGACTATTTTAAGAGCCTTCTAACGCGGCCAACGTACACGTACCCACAGCCCAATCACCCAGGTCCTTCTATTCAGAGCCCTTTTTATTTATTTCATTTTAATCAAGGCCTGGCAGTCTCTCTGGCAGCTGAAATTGGGGCAGAACTTTGGCTAATGACCTTTCAAGCTATTTTCCCTCCGTGGCTCATCTCTCCCTCCTCCCCCGGTCTATATTATTTCAGATCCACTATTTATAGCTGAGCTTTTTATTTAACAAAACAAAAACAAAAAAACAATCCCCCCCAATGCCAACTCTTCCTTGATTACACTGCTCCCCTTCCCATGAAGGGACGGTCTCTTTTCTGTACAAACCAGCAATTGTCCCTGTCCGTGAATGCCCATTTTGTCCATCTATATGAACATGACGCATGGCGCGCATACAAAATTCAATCACTTATGCACAGAGGAAAAGCTTAGGCCTGTTTCCTTGGCAACCAATGCCTAAGACTAAATACCTGCATTTTACTTGCCAAATACTACAGATTAGCCAACTAAAGCCTGCTTTCTCTTTCTTAAAAGGTCTAAACATTCATGCACTGGCCACTCAGCGCGAGCAAGCTAATGTTATTAGTAGAATATCTCTTGGCGCATAAGGGGAAGGGAGGGAAGAGAAAGAAAAAGAACGGCCTTGTTTTCTGTATGAAAGCCAATTCCATCACTTAGCAACAGACCCGGAGGCCTGTTAGAATTCAACCTTTGTTTGCAGCCTTTTCGTTTGGCTCCGTAAATTACATTTACCGCAGGCTGGGAGGGTATGGGTGCCTGAATGGCTTAACAAACAGCCCCCTGTGATGGCTAGGATGCCTTCGGATGGTTCGAGCCACACCAGAGGAGAGCGTGGAAAGACTGAAGGGGGCTATGGGAATGGGATGGGGTGGAGCGGTTTACTGGGGAGGAGGCTGCTAACAGAGAGAAAAATGACCCTCCAGACAAAGGTTTAGGCTAGGGATGTGATGGCCGGGGCGATCAATCTCTGTCCCTCTGGAGAATTAAAACGCTAAGCTGAATGAACGTGTTTATCTCACTCGGGCTCCCTCAGTACTGCCAAAAATAAATCAATCCACGCCGGCCCAGACGTGAGGTCTGACACAGACAGTGATGGGGGAGGCGGCGTGCTGACAGAGAGGAGGTGCCAAAAGGAGGAATACGGAAGAGCGGTGTTAAGGTCAGGGGAGTTGGCGTTTCAAGAAGACAGGGTGCCCAAGTCTGACAGCTGGGTTCAGAGGTGTCCACCACTGGACTCCCGCGAGCATCTCTGCCATAAATTCCCAGACACTAACGGCAAATCCCCTCATGCTTTCCTCCCTCTGTGGCTTTCCTCCCTCTGCTCAGGAGTACGGATGATCTTAGGTCCACAGCTTGCACCCCTTCGGCACACTGACCTTGGGGGCCAGGCCTTGGCTGCGTTAATGGGGCTGGCACAAAGATCAGAACAGGGGCCTGTTCCACTGGCAAAGGGGCATTTTGGCTTTATAACAGAGACTTCAGCCTCTCAACATGTGCTGCGTTCCTCCTCGGCTCAGCTCTCCCAAGCCTCAACTCTCTCCCTGCTAGGCTCTTGGACCCATTCCGCCCCTCCTCCCCGACCCAGGCGTCTTTCAGCACAAGTCCTGCCAGCCCCAAGCTTTGTGGTCAGCACTCCCTTGGATCTGTTTTTGCTGCAATGGGAGTGGCTGCAAGGGGGCGGATTCCAATATTTGTAGCCTCACTTTGGAAGTGGATTTTAGTGTAACCCTGACCATAAGAACGGCCACACTGGGTCAGACCAAAGGTCCATTCAGCCCAGTATCCTGTCTTCTGACAGTGGCCAATACCAGAAGCCCAGAGGGAGGGATCACAGCAGGTAATCCCCATGTGATCCCTCCCCTATCACTCACCTCCAGAGAAACCGAGGCTAGAGACACCATTCCTACCCATCCTGGCTAATAGTCATTGATGGACCTAACCTCCATGAATCTATTTACCCTGAAAACTCAAGGTCGCTATCCCCTCTGACTCTTCTATTCATTGACTCCAATTCTGTTTCCCTGGACTGAGCGTATGTTTACTCTAATTGGGAGCATGAGTTTCAAGGATGCATCAACACTGTTCTAAAATGCACCCCAAATCCCCTGTGTAGGCTTAGAGCAGGATGGTACAAGCAGAGGCACATCTTGGGGAACTGATAAAGCAGAAAAAGATAAATTCATTCTGGAAACGAAGCTTCCTCACCCGACAATATCCTTGGGAAGCCAGGGAAGGGCAGTCATGGCTACTCTGCAAGACACTGCATCAGCTTAACTTACATTGGGTTTTTCACTGATTTAGTTAAACTGATTCAAGCCACCTCTTCACCTCCGTAGCTGCTCTGATTTTGGCTTGTGTAGGTGTCTCTTAATCTACTTTAAAACCAGATACAACTAAAAATCAAACTGAACTGAAAGAAAAAGGATCTACTTAGGCACGTACACTTGCTTCACTACAGTGGGTTGAAAACGAAAAAAGAAAAAGAACCCTCAGGCCTTCATTTAAATTAATTCAAATTCGTGTGGTGAGATGAGTAAGTCAGTGAGTGTGAGTTCCACTCTCAATTTGGTCACCTGACTTTGGAAACCCAAGCAAATGGCATCAGTAGGGTGCTAAAGCATTTTTTCCCCCTGCAAAAGATTTTGACAAAAAGACCCCACTTAAATAAAAAAAAAGTTTTCAAGAGAATTTTTCAGGGGCTCAGATTATTTGGTTTCACTGAAAATTCCCTCCCAACTAGCTGAAATTTGTTGGTTTTTAATGACTGACAACTCCAACGCTTCAGTTTGGAGATGAAAAACCTGAAAAATGTTGTTGAAAATGTACATTTCCTAGAGAAATGTCAGTTCCGATGAAAAAGCCCTTTTTTGTCCAAAACATTTCAAAGGAAAACTCTAGACCAGCTTTCAAGCTCTGGGAAGGAAAGGGAAGAGTAGGGATGAAGTGCGAACCAGGCAATTTGTGGTGCATTGAAAGTGCTGGAGGGAGAGAAAGGAGCAGAATAGGAAGTGCGGGACTCCAGTGAGTGCAAGAAGAGTGTGGAGGAGGGGGGAAGACTGGGGGTTCACAGACCCCAGGTTGTCCACCACTGCTGTAAGCAGGGTGCTTGTGCAGCCACTCAGGAGAGATTCCAATGCTTCTCAGCTGATTAGCAGAGTACCCACCACTAGGTTTTGTGTTTCTACTGGTGGTGCACATCCGCACGTCTCAGTGCACAAAAAAATTTATTACACACATGGATGGAAAAAAATTGCACTTACATGGAAAAGATTAACAGAAACACTGCCAACAGCTCATCAGGGTTTGCCATGGGGAGAGCAGAGCATTCCGTGGAGCAGGTGGCAGCTTGTACACCCACCCTGGCTCAACCAATAGCAGCAACTGTCTTGTTTTCATGGGCACTCAAACTGATCCTAATGATTAACCAACATCAACTTCGGGATTTATTTCACAAGGCACAGACCAACAGGTGTGCTTCCCAGCCACATTTGTGCTGCACAACAGCAGCCTCCAGTGGCCAGCTGGACAATTGCAAGTATGAATTTTCAGGGATTCTCTCTTAAAGGCCTTGCATCTATTTAAAACAAGGCCCAAGGTGCAAACTCAGTCAGGCAGCAGCCCGCTCTGGTGAGCACTGCACTGTAGAAAGGCTAAAGACAGTGGAAATCAAATAGGCAGGTTCTAGATTTAAAAGGAAACATGTTAAAACCAATTAGAGTAAAAGAGCGTGTTTCGGGGGGGGAAGGGGGGATCCGGGGGCACACCGCAACCAGGACACAGGACAAAATGAACATAAGAAGCCTGGTATAAAAATAACACTTCACAAGTTAAATGAGGACGTGAATGGCATATTTGCAACACTCTGGCTTTAAAGCTGTGCAGATCCATCTATCATGCCTTTTTACTAACACCAAATAAAGGGCCAAGAGCGCAGCGGATGAGTGCATTTAGTTCCCAATCTTCAGAGAATCTATTGTATAACTGATGCCCGGGGAAAGTTACATATGCAAAACCTCCCTGAGCACCCTTAGCCTAGCTGAACAGTTACTTGACTTCAGTGCCATCTGCCTTGCTTCTGCTACTGCAGCGGTTTGGTCTTAGCCGACAAAAGCTGCATTCACTGTAGTCCCTTCCCTGAGCAAGGGCTGAATTTGGTCCTACTTGGTTTCAACCCTTTGCATGTCCTACATTAAAAAAAACGAGTAGGAAATGCACCCATTATTACTGGCGAGTGGCATGTTCCACCCTGTACGGCTCACTAGAACTAGGGATTCCAAGAATGGGAACAGCTCAGGCAGCTGCAGCGCCAGCTGCCTCAACACCTCAGCCTGCTAAGGTCTTGGAGGTATGAAAGGGCAGGATTTCCCATGCCCCTTCAATCCCTGGCCTCCCGGAGAGGCTGCTCACAAGGGGAAGTTGATGAGTCTCCCTGGTTTGTGGTGCACGGGGAAGCAGACTGAGGCTACCAAACTCTGCTCCTGCGGTACAGCCAACAGAGGGCAGGTTTTGCTACCACACTGGCTGAACTCACCCTGATCGGCCTTGGCTCTCCAGACATCCCTTCCCTCTGGGCACACCCCAGCACGGCAGAGTTCAGTCCCCTGGGAGGGAGCTCGAAGCTCTTGGACACACCCCAGGATCCTACCTTTTATGCTGCTCAGGGAGAGGGAGCGATCCCGGTCTGCCAGGCTGGACCCCACTTTGCTGCCGCTATTGTCCTTTTGCCGAGCAACTGCCACCGCGATGCCCACGGGCAGGTGCCTGACCTCCACCTCGCCCTGAGACCCAATGCTCTCGCGGCCAAAGGACTTGGCACTTTCTGGTCTCTCCAGGTCTCTCTTCAACTGTTTCCCAGCTTGTTGGGACAGCAGCTGCTGGATCTTGGAGGTGCCCAGCTGGGCGGGGTCCAGTTTCATATTGCCAAGCCCGCCGAAGGGGCTCTTCTTGCCGTTGCTTTGCCGAGCCGTTGTCTCCTTGACAAAGCTGCCACTGTATTTGATGAGGTTCTGCATGGCAGACCCTTCGCTGTGGGAGGTGGGGTGTAGAATGTCAGCCGTGCCCCGGGACCCTACCACCGAAGACCTCTGCAGGCCACTGGGGTCGAGGTACGCCTTCTTGACTTCCTCCTCCACCTGGTGGTGCTGAGCGGCCAGCACGGCCATCTGGGTGGTGGCAAAGTTGCCCATTTCAAAGGGCTTCCACTTGTGCTCGGGCGGCTTCAGCTGCCGGTGGTCCAGGTGTTGCCTGGAAGAGTCCAAAGTGCCATATACCTTAGCTGCTTCTTTGGAGCCGGCCCTTTGGAAGCGGTCTCGTTCGCAGGTGCGGCGTTCTGGCTCCGGGCACGGCTTCAGGAAGTCTTTGGTGGCCAGGAACTCCCTGCTTTCTGGAGATCCCAGCCCAGGCCGATTCAGAAAGGGCTCCGAAGCCACTTGCCTCTTCAGCGCCATGGAGTTGGCCCTGATCACGGACCCCTTCTCCCTCAGGGCCTCCATCCTTTTGGCATCGCTGTGACAAGAGAAGTCCTGGGACGAGAGTATGCGGGAGGCGTCGGAGTGACCCCGCTCTGAGGGTGACTGCAACACACCCACTTTGCCCACATCCCTGTCCTTCGCTTTGTTGTCCCGGGCCTGGGAGGCAATCTGGATAGGCCCGTTCCTCTCGTCGTAGGCCTCGACCGAAGGCACGAAGGTGGGGGCGACGACTTTGTGCTCCCTCCCGGGCTCCTTGGCCGGCGGGAAGATGGTATACATGCTGGAATGGACAGACTGGGGTGGGAAGGCGGAGGAGGGAGTCATTTTCCCTGGCTGGGAAGGGTGCGGGGAGGGGCAGCTGCAGGAGACGTGCAAAGCACCTCCCAGGGTCATGGCGGAGTCACTCCTTTTCAGCCTGTCCGAGTGGGCAAGAGCAGAAGGCCTCATGTTCTCGTCATGGCGGTTGGGGTCCTTGGCACAGCGGTCCTGCTCGCTCCCCAGCATTTTCAGCATGGGGTCCCCACCGCCGTTGCAGTTGTTGAGTGAAGAGGTCTGCAGCGGATTCTTGGACTTTGGTTCGCCGCTGCTGGCCCCCCGGTTTGGCATGTGCTCGGCTAGGAATGGGGACAGCCGCTCCCCTGCCTTCACCGGCTTCTCCAAGCCAGTCCCCTTCCGGTCACCGTCGGATCTGGGTTCCTGCGTGAGATCCACCACGCTGCGAGGCCGGGGCTCCTCTTTCGGCCTGCCATCTTTCTTGGGGAAGGGAAGGGAGAGGTCGCTCCGGCAGGCCCGCTCCTTGTTGGGGGTGTCTTTCAGACCCTCCTTGGTGCTCTTGTGCAGGTGCACGAGGTCCTTCTCACGGAGCAGGGCGCTGGGTGTGTGGTTGGCCGCTGTCCTCGAGACGGGAGCTTGGGGGTGCAGGGTAGACTGGCCTGCATGGCCAGAGAAGTAAAACCCATCTGCAAAATTAAATGGAACAGGATTATCTTGGTTTCTTTCACTGCAGACTCCCAGCCATGATGGCTCCCATGAGGAGCCCCCAAACTCTAGGCTGTGACTCATGAACATGGGAAGACAGGGCCACGCCAATGTGGGACACGCATTTCAGGGATCGTAGCAAGGGGCAGGACAGATCACCCACCTTTAGTCCTTGATATTAGCAGAGAGCCAGGACTTCTGGTGTTCTCAGAACATGGGACCATCAGATTGAAGGGGAAGGTTTTGCCAAGAATCCCGCCCCCTCCCCCAACCACAGCACCTCTGTCAAAGGCAGGTCCTCAGCACAGCAGTGATGCAACAGAGAATCTGCCTGTGCCTTTTTGGGAGGTACACACCAGCCTCTCTCGTTCTCAAGGAGAGGGCACCACGGGCACATCAGAACAACCCGGGAACCTGCTGCCAGGACCGAGATGGGTTAACTACACTCGTGAAGGGTTCATGCTTATCATTTGATTGGCCAAGATTCTTCTCAAGGTACTTTACAGAGCATCACCCAGCTGGCAGGGGGGTTCTGCATTTTAATTCCAGACTGCGCTCAGCTGGAAATGCCTCTCCCTTGCCCAGTGCTGTACTGTAACCATTGAACAGCACCACCCCCTTAACTCTTTGGGGACCAGAGCAAAGTGGCAACTGTATGACAGCTGGCAGGTAGCCTGGGAAGGGGTCACAGTCTAGGGCAATGGCCACCAGGAGCGAGATTCACGTCCCCATCGTACCAGCTGTGAATAGAACAACTCCCACCTCGTCCTGCTCTCCCATACATCCCTTCCTCCACTGTCACCCTGGCTGGAAACCCCTTCAATACAACAGCATGAAGCATCCAGGGATGGGCCGGCTCCAAGCATCAAAGAGTTAACTCAAGAGGCCAGGCTGAGAGGCTTGTCCCTGAAGGCATCCACACTTTGGTATTTAAGTTCCCTGCCAAGGCCTCGCCCTTCTAGGGAGCAGGGTAAGGATGAGTGCAATCCAAGGGCAGACACAGTCTGGCTGCTGGACGGGGGTCTCTGGACACAGAAGAGCACACTGGTGAAATTGGAGGGCCACCAAGGGTCTGTAGTTAGAGTCACTGACAACCGGACACCCATGCGGACAAGGGAAGTCCCCATAAGCTGTGATTTGCACCTCAGCGGCTGACCCCCATTTTCCAGCAGTGGTTGTTCTGTACCCAGAGCATTTGACCCGTTGGTGCTGGTGGTTTGCGTGGGTGCCACTACGCTGGTGGCAGGGCGCCAACTGCAACCAGCATGGCAAAGCCCCAGCGCAGCTGTGATCTTTGATAAAGCCACCCCCTCCCAAGGGAGCACCCCTTCTGTTAACAGATGCCAAGTTTGGGCTCCCATGCAGGGAGCGGGAAGGAGGGTGGCTGCAGCGGCGTCAGCACATGGGGAAGCCAGATGGGGAAGGAGAGGCGAGGATGGAATAATGGACGACCCCGTGCCATTCATACAGACAGCAACACCCACCCTCACCCCCCAGTGCAAAACACCCCACTGCAAGCAGACTGACCTTTCTGCGACTCAAAGATGCTATGCTGCCCCAGCTGGGCCAGGAGGGGGCTACCACTGCGGGGAGGTTCAAGGTGGCTCAGGGGAATGAACGACGGGTACAGCCCATTGGGCAGATGGGAGAAGCCTGAAAAACAGAAGAGGAAACATGTTTCAGAACAGCCGGCTCCCTGTGTTGGAACAAACCCCACAGAGCTACAGACTGTTATGGCTGGCAACCCCCCCCCTCCCCACAAGAAGCAGCTGCTAGACTCAGTGCCACTCGGCTCCAACAACCCGCCGCGTCATGCCAAGCTGCCAGGGCATGGAGCGTCCGAGTCATACTGCAGGTGCACCATGGAGATCCGCCCAGCAGAGGGCACTGCCTGCTGCCCTCATAGCCCCCTTTGAAGGAGGGCACTTCAGCAGCTACAGATCGCATGGCATACCTGCCCCTAGCCATCCCCCTGCGAAGAGGTGTTGCCCCAGGACACAGGGACCCAACAACATGTCAACATTTGCCACACCCCCGCCCACAGCAGCAATCCCACTGTCCCCAGAGTTGTAGCCACAATACTAGCGAGAGACTCCGCAAGACAGCTCATGCAAAGAGCCACCCCAGAACCTGAATGGAGACAGACAAGAACGGCAGCCTGTGCTCAGAGCAGCCTCTGGATGCCTTAGTTAACATTTCCAATTATTTAGACACTAATCATGATCTCTTTATATGGATAGACCTACTGGATGGACTCAGAATGGCTTCATTTTTGTGTTCCAACTTGTTTTCCGGGCTTACTAGTTTGCTTGCTTGCTTTTTTTTTTAGCAATTTTTACATTTTCAGTAGATATCCAAGGCGGACTTTGTCTTCGTCAGTACACACAGCGCTGGTTCAAACAGCAGTACGTTAAAGCAGTGTTTTTCAAACTATGGCGTGCGACCCAGTACGGGGGCCATGGAATATCAGGGAGATCAGGAGACCGGGGGTGCTAAGGCAGCTACCTGCCTGTGCTAGCACCACTGACCACGCTGTCCCCCAGAAGCAGCCTGCAACAGGCTTGGATCCAGGAGGGGAGGGAGGGTATAGATTGCATAGGGCTCCATGCATTGCCCCTGCCATGAGCACTAACTCCACATTTCCATTGGTTGGGAACATGCTGCTGGCTGTTTCTGGGGTGCAGAATGGGGTGCAAGCTGCCTTAGGTCCCCCGCCCCTCCACCACTGACTGGGAGCCCACTCAAGGAAAGCTGCTCCTTCCCCAGCCCCGACCCACCTCACCCCAAAGCCAGAGCCCCCTTCTATACCCAGAGCTCTCATCCTCAGCCTCACCTCGGAGCCTGCACTCTAGTCTAATTACATTGGGTCAAGGGCATCAACAATTTTCTTCAACGGGGTCACAAGGAAAAAAAAAAAGTTTGAAAACCGCTGGTGTGCACAGAACAATTCATGGGCAACACATCACTGTGCTTTAGAAATCTCGCCCCCTGCTCCGTGTAAACATGCACAGAGACAAGTCTGGGATCAGGAACATGACCTGTGCCAACAAACCAAACTGGGAAAGGGGTGAAGTCAACCCAAAGTGAATAATGATTTCTGGTATTTTTCTGGTGCGCACTGGATGAACAGCAATTGCATTTATTTTTACTGGCCTTTACTGATTAAAACCAAAACCCCCAAGCCCTGGTTATAACCTCTATATGGCTCACTCCTCATGGAGATCTTTCTTCAGCCCGAGTTTTTTTCAGAGCAGGATGGCTTGAACTTTATTCTCGCAGTCACCGTGATATTCCAAGTGGCTGAGGTGCACAGACAATTGCTGCATCCCAGAGTGGGGGTAGATGAGGGGAGGTGGATTTGCTACAGTTCTGTGCATACAATTATATGAAAACAGGGCACATTTGCCCTTTGCCAGCCATGAAGTGTTCACACAGGAACATTCACACTACGTGCGGACAGCAAAACGTGCCTTTTTATTCCATGGGCTGGAGAGAGTTGTAGACCTCATGAGCACTGGTGCAACGAGGAGATTTATTCTCGAGTACCTCACCAGGCATGGGGGGGGAGGGTGAGGAATAAGCCAGCTCTGGGAACAAATTACAGCCAACTTAGCTGGAACTGAAAGTGTCCCATCTGGCAGGGCCTATGATTACAACAAAGGGAGGAGACCCAAACCCATTTCCCTCCTGACCTCGGGCTTGAGTTTCAATTCCACAACTGCTGTGAGCAGAGACCAGCCGAAGTCCATGGGAGTTCTGCACACGGAGCAGACTCAGTCATGAGAACATGGACATTTTGCAGCCTGCAAATCAACACAAGGGAGCAAATACTCTCCAAGCTACGCTCTCGGCTACACAGCTGACCTGGCCGCCCCCACCAGGCGTTTGCCCGGGCCTTCGTGGGCATGAGGCAGAAGGGGCAACACAGATTCTAGTATTTGGGGAGACGAATCTCTGGTGCCAAGAATGTGTTGAAGAAGCAGCTGCTCTAAGGGGCTGCCTGCAGGGCACCATCCCATGACTTGCTGTTTTGTTTTTTTTTCATTGCCCACAGCCATCTCTGCACAAAGGCCTTATCCAGGCTCTTTCCTGAAGATTTCCCACTTGAAGCAACTCCACTCATGCAGGACTTCCTAGCAGCCTGTCCACTCTGGCAACGTCACCAGAACTCCCCCCACTACCAGCCATGGTATGAAATTAAGGGGGGGGGGGGGGAGCTAGTGTGGAAGCCCAAGACCTGACGTCAAACAGTGCTCGCTGCAACCCTGGAGAAGAATAGGATTTAGCAGCTGGGGAGGATGGGGCCGAACTGTCTTTAAAGCCCAAGTGAGCACGAGTGATGGAAGCCTGGGTCAAGCAAGGGTTGAAGTGGTTTCTAAATGGCTAGTTTTTTTAAACCTAGCTCTGCTCTATGGGGTCACCTCAGTCCAGACTGTACAGCGGGATGAGGGCAGTGGCCCAGAGAAGGCTACTTCAGCTGGGTCCCCCTTCCCGCTGGTGGCACCAAAAGCAGTTTGAAAGACCAGGCTTAAGCAGAACCTGGTATCAGTTTGCTACTGGCTAGCCACTTGCTGAATGTCCCTAATCACACGTTATCGATTCCCCCTCCCTCTACGCAGAGCCCACACCACACTTCCGGCTTTCTGCAGCCCCACTCCCTGTGGAAGCCACTGCCCCTCAACTTCTCCCCCCGCTCCCCATGCTAGCTCCATTCAGTGGCTTCCTCCAGCCAGCTGCTGGAAGCACTGGAGGGGTTGGCCTGAGGAATAGGGGAGGGAAACCAAGGGACGCATAGAAGGTCACAGGCTAGATGAAGACACTTTTCTGTCCCCCCTCTCCCCGGGATGGAAGTTGTTACCGATGTTTTATACGTCAGGGTAACAGAAGCAAGGAGCAGGGTGGCTGACAAACCAGTCCCCTGTGCATGTTCACGACCCAGGAAGCACCAGCCCGCTTTGTAGGAAAAAAACTCCCTGGAGAAGCTCCGGGGCTAGCGGACAAGCCTAGGACTCAGCTGGAACAACATTGGGGAAGCCAAAGGGCCAGCACCTCACAGCAGATCAGAACAAGGGAGGAGATGGGCACACACAGCGGGGATCCGTTTGGGAAGGAATGCAGGGGACCAGAGTAAACTGCAGGCACGGAGGTCTCCCATCAGCCCTGGCTTTCCAAGGGGAATCCACGCCATGGTGGGAAGACACACTGAACACACATAGGGTTGCCAGAAAGCTCAAATACTGGACTGTCCGGTTCAAAACCGGACACCTGGCAACCCTAAACACACACCAGCCGGAGCACCCAGCACAGGCTGTAACACGGGGTGCATTCAGCAAGTGGCTGTAACAGGACGCCCCTCCACACGTTCCCAACGCCGGCGAGCTTGAAGCCAGAATTTTGCAGCTTGGGCCCAAAACCCAGATCCAAACAACTTCAACATGGAGACAAATCCCAGTTCTGCCACCAAGCCCCCCTCCAGTGTCTCTAGCACTAGTGCACCCCTGTAAGACAAGGTGCACAAGGCTCAGACCAGCACACCCACACGCAGCTTCCCGCTGAGACCCCATGCCAACCACAAAAGAAGACACAAGGGGGACCTTCCCATTTCTCACCAGAACCCTCGCTCTGAGCTCCCCTGAACTGGGCGCTGGCTGCCTTGTTTGGCTGAAAATTAAGAACAGCGCAGGACTTTCACAGCCTCCTTCAGCTTGGGGCTCGGTCTCCCCTCTGCTTTAAGCTCCCTCGATGGCAGAAGGAGTCTATGCCAGGAATGTGCCCCTCCGTTCCCCACCACAACCTGCAGGGAAGCTACACAGCTCCGCATGGAGGGGAGACAGAAGGGAAGGACATTGGAGAGGCACGTTTCCCCAGTCCTGGCTGCTGCTTGGACACCTGGGGGTGACGCGTCCAGAGAAGTTAGTGGCTTCATTTATCTCCACCCTCTCCCTAAAATAAACAGTGTGGGAGCTGCCTCCCAGGCTAGGGGTGGCTAGCATCCATTTCACTGAACCAAAGCCACCCTATACCCGGCTTTAGTGCTCCCCCACCAAGGGCCGCATCACAAAAGCAACCATAGCTGCTAGGCCACGCAAGGGGCACTGGCAGAGCCTTGGGCTCCGACACTTACATCTGCCTCCAGATCAGTCTTGTTTGCCTGAGTGCCAAATGCAGCCAGCGGATGCTGGGCGAGCAGACAATAAAGGATCTGGGGCGGGGGGGGGGGGGGGGGGGGGGAGGCAAAGAGCTGCCAGGCAAGAGTCTCCCCCTGTGCAGAGACTTGTGGAACGTGTCTGTGGGGAGGGGGCAGCCCAGGCACACAAGCCAAAAGGCAGGGAGAGGAGGAGGCAGACCAGGTACTTCGCCTGCAACAGGCCCCGGACTGTAAACGGATGCAGGGAGTGAGACAGGGACCAATGCCTCCCCTGGGCGGCGCTGCACAAGGGCAAATGCGGGGAAAGGGATGAAGCTGGTCCAAACAAAACGCAAAGGCAGCAGGTCTGTCAGGGGACTCCTGGTGGGGACGGGGCATGTCGGGTATCAGTTCTGTGGCTGTGCGCGCCAGCCTGGGAATCACTCCCCGCCACATGCCCATTCATGCAGAGGCCGGCGAGATACACACTCACCCCAGTGCAGCCAGGCTCCCAAGCAGGGACCTGGAGGCTTAACACACTTTGCTCCTTTTGCCGGCCGTGAGAAAGGCACCAGATCCCTCGCTGGCCACTCCCCCATGCCAGGCCAGAGGGAAGAGCTTAATTGCAACAAGCAACAGACAGCTCACCCCAGCCACAGGCTGCTGCACAGGAAGGGGGAAACCCAGCCCACACCCCCTGGAGTCAATGGAGCAGAAAGCTTTGCAATCCAGCGCAACGTCCTGGACCGCCAGACGTTCCCACAAGCGCTGGTCTGTCTGATTGCGCAGCCCTGGCCCTCGACAGGGCAGCTCTGCCAGCTTGCAGCGGCAAGAAGCTATTCTTGAGCACCTCTGGCTACACGATGACCCAACCCTGTCTCCCAACTGAAGGATGCAATGTTGCCCTCCACCTGGCTGGGGGGGGGGAGGGAGACGCCCCAGCAACCAGCCCCTGCAATCAGCAGACAGGTTCTCTCTCTCTCTCTCTCTTTACCTTCATGGGCATGAGCAGCCCAGAGTTGCACCATCTGTAGGTCAGCGGGGGTGGGTGACCTGAAGGACAAGTCAGAGGGCAAAGGGGCGGGGCTTCCATGGGGTGTGGAGGAGGTCCCTAGTCCGCTGGCCACATACCCACCCAGGAAGGCCTCACCTGAATGGGGGAGGATGGAGAAGAAAGTCAGGGTTAGGTACCAGCTTTAAAGCAGAGCTCACCCCCTGCCCCCTCCCCCCCAGCGCCCACGCCCCTATTGCCCGTTAGGAGGAACTAATGAAAAAGCGCTGCAAGAAGAGCAAGTCTCCCTACAGAACCCTGGTGATCTGTAGGGAGCAGAGACACATGGGCGGTGCACGGGGAGTGGGGCTGGCAGGCAGCAACGCCGGGGTCCCATCCATTGCTCTCATGCCAATACCCTGGGCAAGACTGCTTCCCCCCTGTGGCCCTCACTGCACACGGGGGCCATGAAATAGCCGGGCCTCACGGGAACACTGCAAAGACAGGGGCTGGTAAGGTCACAGGAATTTGGTGGACGCAGCTGCACCAGCCCAGCAGAAAACACATCGTCTTTGCGTGGCCTTCTAAACTGCAGCAGGGAGGGGCTTGGCCCGGTGGCTCCCCGGGGAGAGGGGATGCGACTGATCAGAAGATTAAACACAGCCAACCGCACATACCACAGGGCCAAGGGCGGCTCTTTGCTCCAAAGGACTGGAGGCCGGGTGCAGGTCGGGGGAGGGAGGGAGAACATGCCCAGCCATACCAGGTTTGGGTTAACAGTCCCCAGGAGAAAATCTTCAGAAAGGATCGTCTACATGTACAGGGATCCACAGCCCACGGGGACAGGGAGCACGGGCCAGACTGCCGCACATGCCGCTGCCGCGCGCCCATCTCCAAGGGACGCCCGCGCCCCGATGGATGCAGCGGTAGCCCCGCACCTTTGAGGAGCCCCATCACCCCCATCAGACAGAGGCTGCCGACCCGGCTCCGCAAGAGCGGCTGCCAGAACACGGTGAACTAGCTCCCTGGATAGGATGTGAAGGGCGAAAAGCAGAACGAGACCTTTAAAAAAGGGCCCCTCCCCAGAGATAAAGCCGAGAGGCAAATGTGAGAGAAATGGGGCCCCAGGGAAGGTCACTCCTCCCCTACCACGCAGGGTTATCAAGTCCAGTGGCCCCGCTCTCCGTTCCATTCCTGCCCTTTTGCTAACGACCCCTCCTGCAGCATTACAACCGCAATGCAGGCGCAGGATTCGGGCCACACACGCCACGGCCCACCAGAACTCCTGCAGGACAGGGCTCCAAGGACCAGCTGGGAGGCAGCATGCTCACCTAGATATCCCTGGTCTCCAGCATAGCGGGGGACAGTGCTAGGGGGGAACCCACCACCAGAACGGCTCATGCACAAAGCGGGTGCAGGGAGACGCTGCTCTGAGCTACAGCCGCCTCTTCCCCTCAGAAGCCACAGACTGTTCGCCGGAAGCTCAGTGGCCTCTGAGGCAGTGCAGGAGGTTAAGTAACTTTCCCCCCGCCCCACCCCTGTGTGCACAGATGCTGCCGGTTGGCCAGTGCTGGGGTTTCTCCCACTTATGAAATACTGCTAACTGCCGACGCCACGCGGGCCCCCTCAACGGCACTCGGGAAGTAGGGGGTTCAGACCGAGAAGCCCCGAGTAGCCCCGAGTAAAGGCCTGCAAGGAGATGTGCCCGCGAGCACCACCGAGGAATGGGTCGGCCCACAAGCTCAGCCTTCTGCACCTTCCCCGGCACTGACGGGTTGCAGCAACGTCCAGACAAGGACTTGAGCTGGCAACTCACCCTCCGAAAACCTCGATGAAATGTCCCCCCCTTTGGGGCCCTCCTTGGCAAAGTAGCCCCCACAGGTTCGCTATTTTTACAGTGCCCACAGAGAGGTGAGGCATGGACAGAGCCACCCGTGGCTGTGCTAGAAGGGAGTCCGGGCGCACTCCTGTGCACGCCTGCAATGCCTCGGCTCTGCTAGCCCAGCCCAGACACTGCAAGTCGGGCCACCACATTGGAGAACAGTAAGGAGGCAGCAAGTGACTTCGAGGCACAAGCAGGGGTTTCAGCCAAAGGCCAATTCCCTGGCACCCCCAGCTTTGGCCTGCATTTCCAAATTGAGCCCTTTTGGGAAGCAAACCGTCACGGGATGGTGCCTGGCCCCCATTCTCCTTCAAGGATCTAGGGAGCAACCTAGACTAGAATGAGCTTTGTCAGGTCGCTTCGCCCTAGAGACAAAATAATCTACCTGACCAGTGGCCAGCGGCCACGGAGCAGGAAGGGGTTATGGCCAAAGCAGAGTTCTCGTCCTGGGTCTGCCTCTGAGCCCCAGTTTGCCCATGATAAAATGGTCGTGATAATACACTGCTGGGAGCACGAATCCATTGGTGTTTCTAATGTGCTCTGACCTCAGAAGCCCAGGACTGAAAGGGACTTCAACAGGTGATCTAGTCCAGTCCCTTGCCCTGAAGACAGGACTAACTAATAATCATTCCCAACAGGTGTCTGTCTAACCCAGCGATGGGCAAGAATCAGCCCGCAGGCCAACTACAGCCGCTTGAAGCTCTCATTGGCTGCAGATCGCCGTTCCCAGCCAATGGGAGCTGCGGGAAGCGGCATGGACCGGGACACTGCTTCCCAAAGCTCCTATTCGCTGGGAATGGCAACCCACTGCCAATGGGAACTTCAAGGGGAGGCAGCCTGCCAGGGAGCCGCATCCGGCTCATTGCCTGCCCCGGTCTAACTTGTTCTTAACAGCCTCCAATAATGGAGATTCCACAACCCCCCTTCGGGATGTAAATTTCCATTGAAAAAATTAACCGGTTAAAGGATATCATTGTCATTGTTTAACCAGTTAACCAGGCAGCTGGGGTCCAGCCAGCCCACCATGGGCAGGGGGCTCCTCCAGCCCAGCCTCTGCAGGTGGGGGCGCTGTCGCGGCCAGTCAGTACTCCACTGCACTGCAAGTAAGAGATTATTCTGGCTGGCCAGGGTCCAGCCAGCTGGACCACAGCGGATGAGGGGCTACTCCCCACACCTAGCCCTCTGGATAGGCATTCCAGTAAGGCTAATGCTTACCAGGTAACCTTTTACATCCCTCCTCCCTAGGCAATTAATTCAGTGCTTTACCACCCTGACAGCTAGGAAGTTTTTCCTAATGTCCAACCTAAACCTCCTTTGCTCCAATGTAAGCCCACTGCTTCTTGTCCTATCCTCAGATATTAACGAGAACAAATTGTCTCCCTCCTCATAACAGCCATTTACATGCTTGAAAACAATTACAAGCCCCCCCCCCCCCCCCTCAGTCATCTCTTCTCTAGACACAATTAACTCAAGTTTTTTTTCAATCTTCCCTCATAGTTTCTACACCTTTAATCATTTTTTGTTGCTGGACCTTCTCCAATTTGTCCACATCTTTCAGGACAAATGGCACCCAGAACTGAACCTGGTCCTCCAGTTGAGACCTAATCGATGCAGATGGACTCCCTGGATGGTATCATGGAAGTTTATTATTATTTCACCAACTGCCAGCCACCCATCTGAGACCATCTCTGGAGTTTCACACCCTCTCGAGTAAGCCCTCTTCCACCCAAGCACTTGGCTCATCCTGTCTGTCTGTTTCTGATCACCAGGTGAGCAGGGTTGAGCTGGGATAAAGGAAGCAGCAAGACTCTTTCTGACCCCGGCAGGTGCCATGTGGGGCAAAAGTGTATTACACACATAGCCTGAAATCCAGCCTCCCCACTGGCAGGCCCAGCAGCAAAGCACCTACAGGCCAATAGGGGAACCCATCTAAAGAATGTGCAGAACGCAAGATCCTGAGCAAGAGACGCTCCAGAAACAAGCAGCTGAGCAACTATCAGGTCCACAGATCACTTGGCAGAAAAGCAGATTCTTCAGGCCGATTACCGAATAGAAACCATTTTCCCTTCCCGCTCTCTGCTCTGGGATACACCAGCTTGCTCCAAACAGCAGCTACTTCACACTCCCACAGTAATGGCTCCAAACAGCTGAGAGACAGATGGCAGGACTGCGTAAATCTTTGCCGCCTCCTCCTTTGTCTCTCGGGTCAGTTCTAGTTTTATACGTTAGGTACCGAAGAGGTTTGACTCTGTGCCATACACAAGGCAACAGCGCAACACGGCGCTAGCACATGCAAACGAAAGCCTCTCTCATCAGCTACCTTGCTAGAGGCTGTTCCCCTTTTCTGTGGGCAGTGGGTGAATGTAGGGCCAGGGAAGGCAAGATCCCAGCCCCGCCCCTTCTGCCTGGGGCCCCGCCCCTTCTGCCTGGGGCCCCGCCCCTTCTGCCTGGGGCCCCGCCCCTCCCACAAGAGCCAAGCCGCCACCACCACCACAGGGCAAGCCTTACCCCCTGCATGGGAGCCTCCCCAGCCTGGAGCATCATGGGGAAGGCAGGCAACTCACAGCCCCCACCTCCCTGGCCCCAGGTGCTCTCACCTAGTGTCTGCAGCCTCAGCATGGCTGAAGCCCGAGGGCAGCAACACTCCGCTCCCAGAACACCTACGGCTGAAGCAGGAGACACTGTGAGGGCAGAGCATGGGTGGGGCCACGCCTGGCCATTTGGGAAGGCATTGCCCTCCCCCCACGCCTTATACCTACTGCCCATGGCCCTTTCCACTTCAGTACCAGCCTACTTCCAGACAGCGATTCTAATAGCTTTTACCATTGCCCTGCGTTAGAAAGTTCATCAATCTTTGCATGCAAATGTCCTCCATAAAGTCTTGCTTCGTCTGACACTGCCTTATTACCAGACCATGTTCTGGGGCTAACAATTGCTTCCAAGAGTTAATTTGGAGCATTGATCCTCCATAGCCCCTTGAGCGTCATGCAGGCTTCGACACATAGCCAGGAGACCAATGTAACTCAATGTTTAATCTTCCCGGGAATAAACGAACCATGCAGCTGAACAGGTGATGGGACATTCTTAGTCTTTAGTGCTTCAAGCTTTCATCCCTTTGCTGCCAAATCACCACCTGATGAATACACTGGGGAGTCTAGATCCAGGCCATTTAACAATTCATCTTGCTCTCTACAAACCAGGGCCAGAACCGCCCCCTGAATCCACAGGCTGAGTTTCCTAACTAGGGATGCTAGCGTATAGTTGTTTAAATGATTAACCGATAAAGCTGGGATTATAGGTTAATCCGAACGACGACACGCAAACACACCTCTTGCTGCCCCTGATACAGAGGCAGCAAGAGGTGGGGGAGGCAGGAGACAGTGCAGAGCCGCCTCCCCTCCCACCCTCACTGCCTCCCACAGAGGCAGCGGCACAGGGGGGCAGAAAGGAGCGGGTGCTCGGGGGAGCCATCTTAAAAGCTTGGTGTTCAACCGTGTCCGTCTTCTGGCTGCTTCCATGGTCCTCCAGCCCCAACTGGGGGGAAGAGGGGGAGGTGTATGGCCAGGACTAGTGCGGGAGACAGAGACCAGAGCAGCTTGCCCTGGTATGAAAAAAACAAGTCCCTTAGTTCAGTGGTTCCCAACCGCCGGTCCACGAACCGCGGGCTGCCGGGCCTTGGCAGCTCTGGGGGCTAGGATACACTGCCTAGCGCTGCCCCTCCCGCTGCAGCGTTGGGAAAGGCGTGTCCTGCCCTGCCTCTCAGCCAATCAGCCGGGGCGGGAGTCACCTCCCAGATGCAGAGGAGGGGCCGTACGGAGCCTGGCATGGCAGCCTTTGAGCAGCCAAGACCCGGGCAGCAGCGCTCAACTGGGAGGCAGCGCAGGGCTAGGTGAGGGGGGTGGGGCACGCAGTGGGAGGCTTGGGGGGCGGGACTAGTACTGGGGAGCTCTAAGAGATGGGGGCTCTAAGAGGCAGGGGGCTGACACTGGGGAGCACTGGGGCGGGGAGCTGACACTGGGGGATTCTGGGGTCGGGGATAGTAGTGGGGGATATGGGCGCAGGTCTGGCACTAGGAGGCTCTGGGGACAAGGCTAATATTGAGGACTGGGGGCTGGCACAGGAGGACTCTTGGGGGGCTAGGTGCAGTGGGGCTCTGGAAAAAAGGCAGCTGGCACTGGGGGAGTCTGGTGGGGGGATCTAAGGGGCAGGGGGCTGGCACAGAGGCATTTGGGATGGGGGACTGGCACTGGGGGCTCTAAGGGCAGGAGGCTGGGAGGTAGTGGGGGGGGAGCTCTAAGGGGGTAGGGCTGGCACTGGGGGGGGTTCAGGGGCTGGAGCGTACCCTAGCCCTGTCCTCCAGAGCTGCCATGAACAGCCAGCTTCAGCTGCAGCAGCCACTTGCCACGTGGCCACTGTTGCAGCTGTAGCTGGCTGCTCGTGGAGGCTATGGGGGGTAGGGATGTTAAATATCAGTTAATTAAATAGTCAGTTAACCTCCTGAATTCTTATTGGTTACTTGAATATTCTATAGTCCCCGGGCGCTGGGCCAGCAGCCAGTGCATCCCTCCCCCTGCCACTCTGCACTGCTGCCTCTGTTTCAGAGGCAGCAGTGTGAGGTGCCAGGTGGGAGCTGGTCTGCGAGGGAGGCAGTTTAAAAACCAGCTCCCCTCACGGACTGGCTGCCTGTCACCCCGTGTTGCAGAGGCAGCAGCACAGGATTACACCACCCTCTGTCCAGGGGTGGTCTGAGCTCCCGGACATGGCACAAGCTGGGACTGAGCTGGGCTGCCTGCCCACTCAGCTCCTAATACACTTTAAGTGCAGAGCCACAGCAGGGTGCGTCCCCAGCCTGTTACAAACTGGGACTGATCTGCACTGCTGGCCAGCTCGCTAAAAAATTTACTGGCGGGGGAAGGAGGGGAGAATGCATGTAGTCTATAGCATTAATTAATAAGCTTTTGCTTATTGGTTAATCGACTACACTATTGCATCCCTACTGGGGGCCAGAGTTTTTAGCGGACTGGTAACATTTTATTTGCATATTTGTTATTTGCATAATGAATATGTTCATAAAATTATTATTTAAATCGCCATTTCATTTGGGTAGGTCTAGCAAACTAATCTACATGGCTCTGTCACCAGAGCCATGTAGTCTAAACATATCCTTTGCGACTGGGTTTGCCGGTCCGCAGTATAAAAATGGTAGGGAACCACTGTCTTAGTGAACAGAAGTGGCTTTCTTATCCAGAATGCTCTGCAAGTACTTCTGCATCTATTAGCTCTGCCGAATGGTAGGCAGGGACTTCTTACAACAGCCTCCCTCGGTGACCCATTGCAGATACTACTGAGCCTTTTGTACCCAAAGTCTAGGATAGTGGCTCCCGACCTTTTCGAGGATACAGACCCCTTCTCGACGTGCTGGCTGCCAGCATGCCCTTCAACCTGTGTTGCTTCCTGTGGCTCAGGAAGTCGGCTGCCAGCACGTTCCTCAGTTCATGCTGCTTCCTGAGCCGTGGGAAGCAACGCAGGTTGAAGGTTGTGCTGGCTGCGAGAAGTTCCATGTGGACCCTCTCCAGTACCACCCCAGACGCAAGTTGGGAACCAGCGGTCTAGGGAAAAGGCAGCGGGGGATTCTAAGCACAGCAAAATCAGGTTGTTGCTTCATAAAAGCTCCAGCCATCTATACCCACAACTGGCACAGCTACTGAGACTCCTTGTGATATTGGCTGGTTCCAGGAGGGGATGCAAGACACACCCAGTAACATTGAGGAGGCGAGGACGAACCATCTGTGGTTAGCAATTCAGTTCCCAGCTGTCCCAAACTCTCTGGACACCTCGCTCCCCAACCCGTGACACTGCTCCAGCCCCACCCTACGTCATTGGGCTGCGAAGAAGACAACTGCCTTATAGACTGAGAGGTGCTCAGACACTGTGACAATCGGGGGGATCGACAGAATTGCCTGGCTCCTGGGCAAGGTGGATGGGGCTGGTTCCAGACTCCCAGAAGAAGCAGGGTCTTTGGCAGAAGGGGCAGGACTCAGCGTGAGGCAGCAGCAGCCCCTTGTCCACGCTGGGTGGGGAGAACTGAGCTCCCTGCAGACAGAGGCTGCTCCGCCATCCCACGGAAGGAAGCCCATGGCAGAGTCGGGACTATAACGTGGGCTTCACGCAGCTCCCCTAACAGAAAAGAGTGAAGAAGGAAAACTAACAAGCAAGAAGCCAGCTGTGAGGTCCTGGCCTAGGGGGAATGTGCGGACAGGAGCAAACTGGGAGAGGGAGAAGAGAACGCAGCCAGGCCAGGCATCAACATGAGCTTCAGGCAGGACAGTGCTGGGAACTCTCATTCCATGGCCCTTATGAAGGCCTGATTGAGCAACAGGAAATTAAGGCAGCTGAGCCAGCCTGCCTGCAATCTGCTCAGACTCTCCCGACCTTCCACCTCCCCACCACTTCCCCATTCTGCCCGCCCGCCTTCGGGTCACAGGTCAAGAGAAAAGAGGATGAAGGCAGACTGGGGGGGAGGGGGGTGCAAGGCAGGCTGGGGGTAAGTCTGTCAGCACCTACATCTGCACTGAGCTGCCTCTCCTGGCTCAGTGGCCCATTCACCCGGGTTGCCAATAAATCTGTTCAAAATCTGATGGCTTTCCCTCAACACCCACCACTGAGCCACTCCTGATTTACAGCGCTCTCGGTCCTGTTCTCTCTCCCTTTCTATGGGGAAACAAGAGTTCTAATGTCCCAAGGCTCATTCCCAGACCGAGCCTTCCTGCCTCAGTTTCCCCAGCTTACTCCACATGAACGGGAGCTGCCAGGAACTCGCACCAGCTGTGAGCCAATTCCTTAGACTCTCCGGGGCCCAAAAAAGGCAGTATTTCATAATTCTAAGGCTAGCCATCTGCATGGCTCATGGGCACTCTACCCCCTTTTGGGAGCTGTGAAATAGACAGCAATGGCTTCAGTTTGGTATGACAGAATTTCCCTGCTGTCATCCTCCAACTCTCTTTCCAAACCACAAAGTGGCTGGCAAAGCCAGCATCTGAAGGTTGCTTTGTTGCTTGATGGATCAGATTCCATTTGCCTGCGATGCATGTGCAGCCACCAACGGCATCACCCTCAGCTGCTAAGAGTCCATCCAAGGGAGGTACATTCAGCGGTGGCAGAAAAGGGAGAGAGAACCAGTCCACTGACTAATGCCCATTGCTGACAGGGGCACAAGACTTATGCCAACAGACAGAGATTGTAAAGCCATTTGTTAGCCAGGGCGCTCTCAGGGAGATGACTGCAGTAGGAAATCTCATTCCAAAGCCTTGGGATCAGACAATTTACTTTCACCTAGTTCTTTCTTCAGCTTTAAAAATTCACCCCTTGGCTCCAGAATCTCAGGGGTGGGGTTTTTTTTTTGGGGGGGGGGGAGAATCTCTAGTCCTAATGATTGCAAAGAAAACATGGGTAAGTAAGGCAGTGAGATCTTCCTGAGTGTCACTGTCCCCCTTCAAAAGACAAACCACAGATACAACATTGAGCCTCAACTTTGTCTCCTTTGTTTACCAGACTATGTATGGTCTACATTAGAACTGTGTGCAGCATGGAGGCACCTAGTGGCTGAATGAGTGCACTCAGTCTGCAAAAAGCCTGAAACAATAGCCAATAGCTCAAAGATGTGTGAACCACCCACATTGTCTCAGTTGGATGTTAAGGATGATAATGTCAGTGTCAAGGACTGACTCTCTCATTGCTGAGAGCAAAATCATCTAGCATGGGCTTGTCTGTACATGCAAATTAATCCCATTCAATAGGGTATGAATTTAAAGCATATAAACTATTCCTGGTTAACTCAGTGTTGACACTCTTATTCTGACATAACTCCTTCCATAGACAGGCCCTAAAAGCATTTAGCCCACAATCCCAATTTATTTGTAACACCTTCCTGGGCACCCAATACCCCAATTGTCTCCTACCTAAGAACTCAAACTTCCAGCTTCTCCCCTGACAACTTCACTATTTAGTTTTAATAGCCTCAGGGATACTGAGCTGACTGCATTCTTCCACCTTGTCTTTAATTCAACAAAAACTTCTATTTTTAAATTAAACCCAACTGCCTCAGAGTGCTGTAGAGTCCAGGGGCTTTTCCTTGGAATTTAGGTCCAGCCCACCATGGCCTTGCTCTGAAAAACCATATGGGGGTGCCTAAGATAGCAAGCCACCAATAGCGAGCAAGATTTCTTTACATTAGATTGGTCCTTAAACAGATCACTCAAATAACATTGATTCCTCCTTCTGCACCCAACATTACACGTGCTCAGAGATGCATCCAATGCCAAACAAAAAAATTAAGTCACAACCACTACACCAGATGTTACCCACCCCAGAGAACACTGTTGGAGCATGAAACAGGTAAATTGTTCAAATGAATTATTTCTTCCCTCCTCCCCATACATGCCACGATTCACAAAGATCTGTTGAGTCCTGGAAGGGAAAGTCTTTATGTGCTAAATAGTCTTCTTTGCTGAACATTTCTAAGATTCACTTGAGGACACATGGAATATACATCAGTGACAACTGTCTGCAGATATCTAGAGAACAAAAACCTTCCAAGAGAGAGGGGAAATGTTAAGGATGGTCCTAAAGAGAATGGGATAAAATTAAGGCTATTAACATTTTAGTCTGAATATTGTTACTCTGTCCTGACACCAATGTCACTCTTCTGCCAAGCAGTAGCATGTGTCCAAGGCCAGGAAGATTGTCTTCCAACTAGATGGGAAATCAGGGAAGTGGAGCCTAATTATATTTTAAGACTAACTTGTTAATTTATATATACACACACTAAAATACACCAGTCCTGGAACAGAGGTGGTCAAACAGCATGCAGGGCAATCTCTTCTCCCAGCCCATTACTACTGCCCAAGTTCTCAGTCAGCAAATCAGCCTCAAGAATCAATTGTAATCAGAGCTAAAGGCAGGGAGCAAACTCTTCTGCTGGTCTCACTGCTCCCACGCCATGGGACACTGCATTAACAGAGCACTTTGCATAACAAAATCTAACACCACAACCATGTCTGCCCAAGACTGAAGATTTTTTTGCCCATACACACAGGAAAAAAGCCCCTCAGGAAATTATGTGCACCACCTATTGGATATATTGCTCTGGCAGATGTCAAGGAACAATCCTGCACAAGCTGGAAGACTGACTAGACAGAGGAGACCTAATTGATCTTTTCCATCTCTCCAATCTGAATTTCTATTATTTTTATCCTCTGGTGCCTTTGCCCTTCTGCCGCAGCTGCAGTAACAATCAGACAACAAACCCTATTTGCTGAATGAGCAGACCCTGATGGTGAGTGGACATGAAAGTAAACCAAACAGCCATGCATGGGATTCTCCTGCAGATTACCTTTAAAAGTATTGGCCATGTGCCTCAATGAGCACACCTTAAAGGGGGATTATTATTATTATTATTGTATTACATAGAGCCTAGGAGCCCTGCTCACAGTACAGACACAGAATAAAAAAGCCAGCCCCTGCCTCAAGACCTTTTAATACTCTGCACGGTACAATCAGTAGATCTTACGATGTTTTGGTAAAGAACATCAGGATCACTAGCCCCATGTTGCACATGGGAAAATGAGGCACAGAGGAGGGAAGGGACTTGCCTGAGATCATCCAGCAGGCTCAGCTGGGAACAAAATCCACATCTTCCAAGTCCCACAACAATGCTCTACCCACTAAACCATGCTGCCACCAAAGTTCCATTTAAGCTGCGTGACCCTACAAATGCCCTAATAAGTCCTCTGCAGGGCCCCTCCCCCAGCCCAACCCAGCCTCATCAAAACTGCCACAGCGGACAGAGAGGCACCCCTCACCTGGCCCAGAGCTGCTATGGTGAGAGAGGACTGGGGGGAGCCCTTTCCTCTGTGGGAACCTGTACCCCAAAACCCTCATCCCCAACCCCACATGTGGCTATTTGGCCGGTTGAGTGTGGCTAGTTCACTATAACAGTAGCCACATTGGACACCATGGATCAGGTGGATAGATAACTCCAATTTATGCTGACACACCATTACCTGCATGTCTGCAGTGTCGCTAAAAAATTAAACCCTTTTTCAAACCCATCTGTTATTTCAAGCTCATTCAAGGACAAAGTTTGCCCTTTCTCTAGTGGAATCCACGCTTGCAGTGGAGAACAGATTGGAGGAACAGTCAGAGCTTCTGGGTGCTCTAGGAGCCTCACTGTATATCCCTACACAGTGTGGGAAGTGTTGGCCAGCCTGGCTGGGAGAATGCTCCTTGTGAGAAAACACATTAACAAATACGGATATTAACCACATTGAGGGTCAGCCAGGACCAGCTTCTGCCCACACTAAGGGCCAGTGGCCCTTGGTATCATACTAGGTAACATGTTTTATAGCACAATTCCTTATTCCCCGCTGAGAACAGCTGCACATGAATGCATTCATTCCCAGCCTTCAGAGACTGAATCCCAACTTGGCCTGGTGGCAGTGGGAGATTCAATATACACCAGTTTATTAAAATAATTATTCACAGGGCTCGCTGAACCGCGGCGAGCTCTGCTCTCCAGCCATGCTGTCCGGCGATCTGCGCATGCGCAGATCGCCCGAACCCGGCTCTTCCGGGTTGCAATCTACTCGCCAAGGGCTAGTAGATTGCATTATTTGTCAAGCCCTGAGTATTCATACTGATCAATAATCACCAATCACGTTTATTACGGATGTGCCCGAGCATCTGCCAAGAATGAAACCTCACGGTGTTGTTCCAACATGAAGTCGGTGCCCTGATGACCTTACAAACTAAATGGACTAAATAGGTGGAGGAAAGGTTAGAGCACCCTACAAGGCAATCTACAAATGACACGTTAACGCCACAACTTTTTACAATCAAAATTGCAAAGGGATTAGAAGAAACGTCAATGGCACAGAATTCACTGGTTGTCCCGAGCCCTGCCCACCCCACTTAATGTGCAGCTGAAGTAGGCCAACACCATGCCCAAACTACATGACAGTGTCCCTTTAATTAAAAAGGGAGCACCACATCTGCTACCTTTTTCTCAGGGAAGGCTGCAAACATTTGGGGTGTGTTTATTATGAGATAGCACAGGCGTGGGTCCCACAATCACCTGTGCTACGTTTCTGGCAACAGCAATTAAGTCAGCCTTCAGAGACTGAATCCAGCCTTCCCAGAGTCATTAGCCATGCCCGGAGGGGAACACAGTCTATTTTCAGACGTGATGACTTAAGACCAGGTCACCAGGAGGTTAAATTAAACTATGCAGCATTATCTCCCTCCCCTCCCATTGAGAAATTAAATACTCCTGCCTGATGGGCACTAGCCAACCCTGAGTACTCACAACAGGGTGCCTGAAAGGGAAACTGGAGGAAGCGGCTGAGCTTAGAAAGGTAAATACCATCTGCCCTCTCTTCCCTTTCTGCCACTATTCTTTGAACAAAGCTATTATCTGTGGTGAATTATGGAAGACCTCTCCCCTTTTCTTGTTCTTTAACATATTCCTGAGTACGCTCTGCTCTGTGTTGTATCCTTCACGCTTTCATCTGCCATTGTCTGCCTGGGCCCAGACCCAGGGACCACGAGGTGCCCAGTAGGGATGTAAAATCCAGTTTAGTTGGTTAATCAGTTAAACGTAAAGTTTAACTGGTTAACCAATTGGGGAAGCGATGTGCCCCTGCCTATGACATTTCCAAGCCGCCACAGTGGGCCCCACAGATCTGGAGCAGCCCCCTACTCTCAGCAGGTGGGGAGTTGCTCCAGCTCCCACTAGTTAACCAGAAGCAGTAAGGATCACCCCTTAACAGATGATGCTTACTGATTAACTGGTTAACCTTTCACATCCCTAGTGCTCAGCTGATGCTGCATTCCAGAGGCTTGTTTTCATCCAAGAGTTAACTTGGGCATTGCTCCTACGCTACTCCCATCCCTCTCTCTCAATTGTGGTGGTGCCAGCAGGCCCGGGCTGAAAATTCCTCCATTTTTCAGTGAAGACACAGAGTAGACCAGTGGTTTTCAACCAGGGGCACATGTACCCTTGCGGGTACACAAAGGTCTTCCAGGGAGTACATCAACTCAACTAGATATTTGCCTAGTTTTACAACAGGCTCCATAAAAAGCACTAGCAAAGTCAGTACCAACTAAATTTCATACAGACAATGATTTTATACTCCTCTATATACTGGACACTGAAATGCAAGTACAATATTTATATTCCAATTTATTTATTTTATAATGATACAGTAAAAAGGAGAAAGTTGGTGATTTTTCAGTAATTGTGAGCTGTGACACTTGTATTGTTAGTTCTGATTTTGTAAACAAGGAGTTTTTAAGTGAGGTGAAACTGGGGGGTAGGCAAGACGTGAAGGTTGAAAGTAGGGACGTGAAGGTATACCCATGTACACAGTTACATGCAGCATACACACGCCCCAGCGCACGTGGGGAGGCGGGAGGGGAGACAGGTGGGAGCTGGTGTGCATCGTGAGCCAGCTTTTAAGCCAGCTCCCCTTGAGCACTAGCTCCCACCTGCCCCAGCCCAGCACTGCTGCCTCTGATACAGCGGCAGCGGGAGGGAGCAAGTGTTACATGGTTACATAAACGAACACATTTTAGCATTTCTAGTTGAGAGCTCATGTGATGACTATTGGTGCCTTTCTCCACTATCCACCCCGCCCCCACAAGAAGAGACAAGTTCTCCCAGAACTTCTCCTCACTGAATAAAGAATCAGAGAGTGGCCCAGTTTACTGCAGAACTAGGAACCATGGGACATACCTGAGGCAGCTGAGTGGGCGTGTACAAACAGAGCTGCCCAATGCAGCTGTTCAGACCCAGGCTAAGCCAGCCAATCAGCGGTTACCTCTGTCCTGAAGACACACCCCACAGGGAAAGGACTGTTCCTGTCTCTTCATACCTATCTGCCAGAGCTCACCAGCCCTGGGGATGGTTAGTATCTAAACTTGTAACAGTGAAAATACCCATATGGCCCAGGCTGGGAGATATTTTTCTGCATTTTCTCCATGGAGGTTTCCTGTGCTCCTTGGGGCAAGGAATTGTCACTGTGCAAAGTAGCCCGCTGGCTGGGGCTGCAACCAGACATACTGACAACAACTGGCACCACAAGGTGCCTCTCCTCCTCCCTGAACAGGTATTTAGTACCTATTATGTACCTAGCCATTGCCAAAAATAACAAACACCCAACTTCAGTCATTAAAAGTAGGTTATAAGGTGGCAGCTGGAGTTGGATTTGTTTTGACTTCAAGGACCATGCCAAGAGAACAACACAAAAGGAAAAGCCAGACGGAGCTGGCATGAGCAGCTATGACTCAAAGCTACAGCAGACCTGCCTTTCTCGACAGCTTATTTTAAACCTGATGGCTAAACTTTCAGAGCAACAACAACAACTAGCTCTGGTCCTGGGCGTTTCAACAGCAGATTTCCATGTGCTTTACAGGGGAGATCAGCATCATTATCTCGGTTTTACACATGGGGAAACTGAGGCACATGGGAAAGGAAGCAGTTCAACTGAGGCAGAGCTGGGAACAGAACCCAAGTGTCTCCTAAGTCCTGGTCCAATGCACTATACACTAAGGCAGTGTTTCTCAACCAGTGGTACAAGTACTCTTAGGGGTACTCGAGAGAACTCTGGGGGGTACGTCAACACAACTGAAATTTGGGAGAAAACTGAATTTTTGTTATGTTTTACTGCGCTTTATTATTTTTGTACTTTTTTACACCCAAAAATTTCATCACCCGCCTAGCTACAATTAAGTTGTTTAGACAAATGTTTTTCAATACAGGCAGTCCCCGGGTTACGTACAAGATAGGGACTATAGGTTTGTTCTTAAGTTGAATTTGTACATAACTCGGAACTGGCTCCAGATTCAGCCGCTGCTGCTGAAACTGACCAGGGGCTGACTACAGGAAGCCAAAGGCAGAGTTGCTCTGCCCCCAGCTTCCTGGAATCAGCCAGTGATCAGTTTCAACAGCGGCTGAATCTGGAGCCTGGGACAGAACAGCTGGGGCGCTGCCGGGTAGGTCCCCCCAGGACCAACCCGGCAGCACCCCAGTTGCTCTACCCCAGGCGTCCACAACAAAAGCCTGGTCTGCTGGGGGGGGGGGCGCACTAGTTGCACCCCTCCCCCCCCCCCAGCAGACCAGAGAGACCCGGAGCAAAGCCGTGGAGGCGGCGGGGTCCCGCACCTCTGCGGCTTTGCTCCGGAGCAAAGCCTTGGAGGCGGGGACCCCGTCGCCTCTGCGGCTTTGCTCTGGGTGTCCCTGGTCTGCTCGGGATGTCCCTGGTCTGCTGGGGACCCCCCCAACAGACCAGGGACACCCGGAGCAGCTTTCCTCGCCCCGGAGGACGCGGTGGCAGGATCACTGCGCGTCTGGGTGGTCCCGCCGCCCGCGAGTTCCGGGGCGAGAAAAGCCCTGTTCGTAAGTCGGATCCGCGTAACTCGGGGACTGCCTGTAGTAGAAAAAAAATTGTGTGTCTGAAAACTGTAGGTACTGAGAGTACTTACATTTTTTTAAAGGGGTACTTTATAAAAAAAAGGTTGAGAAACACTGCACTAGGGCATACTGCCCCACCATCCCCAATTATCAGAAATCCCCTTCCTCAGGAGATGTCTGTTTGACTCCTTAGCATATTCAGCATTAATGGAATTCTAGGTCACTTTAAGGGGAAGCAGGGTGAGGAGTCTCATATAAACTGTGCAACTTGCAGTTCCTTACGGCAGAGAAGACAAGACATGGCTGTAAGAAACATCTGCAAATACTTGGAAGTCAATGGGGCTACTCAGAGTACATAAAGTCCAGGATCTGACCCACAAAGGGGACACACACACACTCATACACACACCCCTCAGAACTCAGAGGGGACAGCAAAACTGAAAAAGGAAGAGACAGTCCCAACTTTCTTAAGAGTTTTTCAATTCATTGGGACTCCAGCTTCCTTAAGCCATGTCTCTGCGGTAGCAATGACTCCTAGCACTTAACCCACACAGGGAAAGCCTACTTCTGAAACCAGACAGACCAGGCTGAAGGATTCCATGGGGGAGGGGGTAAAGGATGGTCAAGTGGTTAAGGCCCTAAGCTGGAGTCAGGAGACCCAAGTTCCAGTCTCTGCATGATAACAGATTTCCCATATGAGCTGAAGCAAGCCACACTTGTGCCTCAGTTTCCCACCAGTACTTAGGAACAGGAATACCTCCCTACACCACGCTTACAACTGTGAAGCAGTTAGACCCTGTGGTAATAAAGGTCTTGTGAGTAACTTTAATACCCCCTTAAATGAGCCTAACTGTGGGGTCAGTTGAAACAGGCAAAGTTACACAACCTCAAGAACATCCAGGTGAGGAGTTTGTGCTGGTTTACAAGCTAGATTTCTAAACTGATTTAAACTGGTTGGCTATAGTGGACAAGACCAACGTTCCTCCATCTCCCACCCCTTAATTCTTGTGGCTCTGTACCGTCCTCTTCCAAACATCTGCTGAAAAAAGCCAAATACCACATGCCTTACTCATGTAAGAGTTCCCTCGACTTCAGAATTTCTTTCGGACTGCTCACACAAAGAAGACAGGATTTGACTCAAGCACAATTCTCCCTCTTCATACTTTCCATCTCCTCTCATTTCATCTCCCCTCCCTTCCTCCTTTACAGTCTTCCTAAAATCACAGAAGTCAGAGAAGCCAACCAATAGACATTCTTCCTGCCAATGATCCCTACATAGCTTTGCTCTATACAGGTGTATAGCATGGGTTTACACTGATGTGATTTACTCTGGTCCTGAAACATACAGAGATCTATACCAGGGACTTATATTGTCCCTAATTTGGGCAAACAAGAATAGACTGTGTCACCTTTAAGATATCTTACTGGAATTTACACTAAATAATTCTCCTCTTAATCTCAACCCACTTATTCTTTGGACCATTCCTCTGTACTTGCGGATTTATCCTTCAAATATATGTTGCCATCTACACAGATAGGTCTTTTTTTCGGACAACCTGTTCAGATTTTAGTCCTTTCATCTTTCCTCCTTAGTCAAGCTGCCCATCACGTTTGTGCTTTTTGTGGGCGGGATGGAGGTGCACACACCACCACGTGCAGTTCTCAAAGCTCTCTCACCAGGATGGCTTCAAGGAGCACTACCCACCTCTCTGGTCGGTGTTGGATACCTTTTTATTTGCTATCACTAGCTCCCCGTGTCTCTTTCAGCACTACACCTTTCCACGTCCATTAATTCTACGTTTTGGGTTGTTCTCCACCTCCCCGGATTAAGTAGCAGGAGTTTTTCCACCATGTTGAATTTCACCATATTATCTCCTGCCCATGGACCATAACGCTCCATCCATTTTTAAGAAAAAAGACCCATTAATAACAACGGCATAACCAGACACCACTCTTCTAGTCCTTTTCATTCCTTCTGCAAACCCCTCTTCAATGGGGCTGACAACACCTTCCAGCGAGTGCCATCAACCTCCCCTGTCCTCTCATACTCCACCAGCCCATCCTTACGTGTCTCATCACTCTGGGCAAGGGAATCTTCCCTCCTGCTAACCAGCACCATCTGCAATCGCCTCCCGGCTTCTCTTCACACTGTAGTTCTACCACCTGCCCTGGCATTCCAAACCACTGAGTGAAATAAGCACATTCTGCACGCTCCATGTGTCCTTATGCTTAACCATCTTGATTGAAACGTCATTCCATATCAAGGATGGCCAGTTCATGCCCTGCTAAACCTTTGCCAACATCTCCCTACCATTAGAAAGATGGCCTAACTGGAAATGGCCACGTTTTTACGACCGACAAAAAAAATGTTCAAAACAAGAAGTGTTTTCTAGGTGCTGATCAAAGGAGATAAAAGTATAAGCAAATATTAGATTGTGTGCATTTTAATGTTGATAAATTATGCAAATACATATTCAAATTAAAACACAGCCCTGGGGCTCTTGACAAATTGCCAGTGTGCCCCCTGATGTTGCAAAGTTCAGCCACCCAGCTACAGATGCGACTTGTGTGGTGCACTGCAATCTCTTGGCATCGCTTACGTTTGTACCTATAGGCATGAAACATTTGTCAGAATGATACAAAACATGGTGTTATTATTCTCAGAACTATGTTTAACCTGGCTAGGAAAAGACAGAGAGCTTTCTTGTGCCAGACAGGATAGAGGCAACTCAGTTATGTGCAGGGATTTAGAGACGAAAATAAGGTAAAATTAACTTTAACAATGGCCGGGGAGAGGGGGGGGTATACAATGGTTGTACCAACACAAAATGTCATTGTACGGAGGAGAGGAGGAAGATCTGTCCACAAAAAGTTACAGAGAGGACTCATCTGATGAAAGTAGGAATTTCCGATCCCACCCAAACCCAGAACATACATTAAAAGAAGCAGAAGAATCGCTTGCTTTGTGCTACTAATCTCATTACGGAGAAGGCTCTGCTGCAGCAGTGGGATTGTGAAGGGAAACCCCTGAGTGTAACATAGGATTGAAATGATGTGTGGTGTGTATAGCTATTGGAGCATAAAAAGGAGAAAAATTGATTTGGTATTTCACCAAAACCCAGAGACAGGGTCTAGTGGGAGAGATCACCCATTCCACACAGATTTTTATGCACTTGAATGCTATAGAACTTGATTTGGCCTAATATTGCCCATATGATTTATACTGACATAGCCGATCTATCCATGAAACAGAGAATTACATAATGGTCTCTCAGTCCATGGAGGGAGCACCAGGTGTTACTGATTTCTAGTTTATGTCACATGCATCTCTATTCTTGCCATTCACAAAGGGAACCAGAGAGGGGAAAAAACTGTGTTCTTAACTCAGGCTAATTAATCTATGTTAAAATAGTAGCAAAGGCCCGGCAGCTTAGTTTTTAACTCAGCAAGTTCAACCTCAGGCTTCCATAAGGGCTTTAACATCAAGCTGCACCCTTGAATTAAAATTTGAGTTCTTGGATCTTTAACCTGACTGAGCACCGTGGAGTTAAGAACACACTTTTTTACAGAAAAGATACGCGCAAAGTCAAGATGAGTTTAACCCTTCCGAGACTGCCCATCATGTAAATGATTTTCATCACTGGAATCAAATTATAACCAAAATGTGTTAAAAGTGCATTCAAACCAGGGGGCATTCAGCTTAAAAAATGGCAAAAGGCTGAACAGAACACAGCAGGGAGGAGAAAAGTAGTAATGAACAGCGAGCGGGGCAAGACTCAATATATAACCATCAAGTATAAAAAGAATCTAACATTCAATAATGTTCCCGGATAAAAAAGGGTAGTTAGATATATGGAACTGTGACCATTTTGAAATTACTGGGAGTACAGATCTAGAATGGGGGTCCAAATCACCTTAAAATCCTCCTTCAGTCATTTATCTGAGGTCACCATATCTTTTCCAGAGCTGCCACATCACTCATTTTATTGTACCAGTCCCACAATCCTTCCAATTTCCAATTCCCTTAAAATGATTCTTTTGGCCACTACTGATGCTCGTAATCAAAATTGTTCCCAAGGTCACCTACATCTTCCATCAGCATCTTGCCAGATTAAAGCAATAAAATTCAACTCTGGCCAGATTAAAACAATAAAATTCTTCAGATCCCCAGCAATGTCCATTTAGAATCATCTCTCACCTCCCAATTTCTTCTCAATGCACCTCAGATTTAGAGTGATACCAAAATGATCCCGTTTAGCTTCCCATAATCATCATCTAAAAACGTTTGAAAAGGAATACAGAAGGATACTACATATGTGACATTGCAAGCCAAACTTCTGTGCTACATCACTTTCGGAAGCTTGTCTACAGGAGGTTTTTTTTTTCCCCGCCACTCTCACACCTCCGGTTCACTTGTGACATACTAGTGTATAAAGGGAATTTGTACTGGTGAAGCTTTCCCTGTGCCGAGACTGGGGGGGGGGGATCACAAGAGAGCATGATACTATAAATTGCTAGGTGCAGAAAATCTCATGCCCACACAGTATCAGCAGGCTAGAGTTTTTAAATGACATGCTGATACCATTTAAAAGAAAGGGGACCTTGGAAGATCCCTGCAGGGAGGAGACACCGAGAAGAACAACCTTAACCCTGTCCCTGTGTGGGCTCCAACCACCATCCTTTCGGTTAACAGCCAACAAGGGCTGACCCATTGAACGCTTCATAGAAATCCAAATGTTTCACTGAAATCCAAACAGTGAAATCCTGTCCTGATTCTGCCTCAACAGTGAAAACAGGAGAAAATGGGGAGGGTGAGAATTATGGGATGGATGAGTTTAGGGAGATCTCTGCAAATTCTGCTGCACTGAGCAGTATTCCTGCCATTCCAGACTTGCCTGAATTTATTTAAAACCCCCATCGGTAAGATGCAGGGATCACTATACAAGCAGATGAGAGGCTATTCTGCCAATCCACAACTGCAGAAAACTATTTTCAGGCAAACCGTAGCGCAAGACTGTGTGTGTCTCTCTCTGCTCCTAATCCACAAACACACCCTCCATCTTACACACACACACTCTGGCCTATCTTCCTTTTTCTTAAAAAGGAACAGGTTGAATCTCTCTAGTCCAGCAACATGTCAGTGGCCTGGCATGATTTTAGTGAGCCGGATGTCCACTTATCATGGCTGTGGCCAAGGTTCACGCAGTCCCACAGCATTTGTTTACAGCCACCAGTCGTGGCTCTCAATGTTTTGTGCTGTTATTTAGCTCTAATTTACCCCTAAATGTCTTCTAAGAGCCTAGTAAGTGGAAGTGTTGGTAATACTGCTAGACAATATTGACTTCCCATGTACCGGCAAATTCTCTGGTTCGGCATCAACCAGGTCCCGAGGATGCTTAAATCTACTTGGGATCCCTTAAACGTCGCCATCATTAAATGAAGGAGGTGTAAGGTCCTGGACTAGAGAGGTTCAACCTGTACTTGTAAAAACTGAGGTAACGTTTTATCATTAAGATAAAAGCAAAAATGCATGAGTTCTTACAGTAATAGTAACTCAGCAAACTCACATGTCTCTTACTTTGCAAGCTATACATTGTGTGACAGTGCTAGCTTAAGCCATTCATTTAAACCAGACACTGGTACAACCATACACAGGATTGATTATGCTAGTTAAATTGAGCTTAACACCTCTTAAATCTGGCCTAAACACTGTAAAATTGTACCTCAGCTCCTGCTAAACTGGGACAGTCAAAATTTGATAAGTGGTGCAGCCAAGTTATAACTGGACAAGTTCAGCATTTGCTTATGAATAACTTGCCTTGACTATAGCTTGGTGTTAGATCACATTAGCTAACTAATTCTACCATCACGCCTTGAAATCATAGTGCAGGCAAAGCCATAAAATACATGTTATGTTAACACTGTTGCAGGAACCTTACATTAATTTCCTTAAATAACCACTATTATAATATAATAATAAGCCAGCCTGAACGTTGCTGCAATATTTAGGAAGGAAATGAAATTTAGATTTTCCCTTGTGCAAACAACCACTCTGCTTACCAATGTTGCTACAGTAGAAAAGCTAAACAACAAGTTTAATTCCCCTCTTTCCTCCAACAAGTTCCATTACCCGACCAGTAGAAGGACTGGAAAGGAATGATTCTGTTGTGAATTAGAGCTAATCTATAGAATTTCCTAGGGCCACTACTACATATTCAACTCCAGCGGTAGTTGCAATGATGGGAGCACTAATATGACAGGTGGTCACCAGCATTCTGTGGTCTTGCGTGGAACAGATTTAGAGGACACAGGGGTATAAATGCTGGTGCCCTTTTTATTCGGCTTGTCTAGATCAGTCAATTCACCCTGTAGTTTAAAAAGTAAGACTGTTGCACCAACAGTAGGAGTCCACACTAGCATTCTGTCCTGGGCTACGTCTACACTGGCCCCTTCTTCGGAAGGGGCATGCTAATTTTGAACTTGGGAATAGGGAAATCCGCGGGGGATTTAAATATCCCCCGCGGGATTTAAATAAACATGGCCGCCGCTTTTTTCCCGGCTTGGGGAAAAGCCGGAAAAAAGCGTCTCGACTGGCGCGATCCTCCGGAATAAAGCCCTTTTCCGGAGGATCTCTTATTCCTACTTTTGAAGTAGGAATAAGAGATCCTCCGGAAAAGGGCTTTATTCCGGAGGATCGCGCCAGTCGAGACGCTTTTTTCCGGCTTTTCCCCAAGCCGGGAAAAAAGCGGCGGCCATGTTTATTTAAATCCCGCGGGGGATATTTAAATCCCCCGCGGATTTCCCTATTCCCAAGTTCAAAATTAGCATGCCCCTTCCGAAGAAGGGGCCAGTGTAGACGTAGCCCTGGTGTTTGTTACACCACTGCAAACCTTGGCTTCACAATGCCACAGTGATGGTCACTGCACTGGAAGAAGTGCTGCACCTATGGGAAAGTCCCCAAAACGAAGACTACTCCGCAGACGTCGGTTCTTATAACATTCTCTGGCTTTGCAAGTGTTGGAGTGATCTCAGCTTAAATTGGTGCAAAAATTGGTAGTTGAAGGAAGGAGGGACAGGGAAACTCAATCCATTCCCATCCCAATTGTAGGATTAGTCTACACTATGCCCCTCTCCCGAACAACCCATAGATGAAGTTAAAGTACTAACCACGGCAATAAGATTGGTGGGAGCTGTTCTCCCGTTGACTCCATCTACTCTTCTCATCCTGGTGGAGTACCGGTGTGGACAGGAGAGCGCTCAGAGATTGATCTATCACATCTAAGCGGACATGACAAATCAACAGCCAGTGAATCAACACTGCAGCCCTCATGTATACAACTATTCTTCTTGCACGAGAATTTACTAATTTATGCTCAAAATATTTATAAAAAGCCAGGGGACAAAAGTCAAACATGGCCTAACTACCGCAATCACAACGTCGCCTTGGAATGAATACACATAGAGCTGTCATTATTCCTCTATCCATCTTCAGCTACTTTTTGGCAACAAGTTGGTCATCCAGATAGCACATGTGTTGGGAGAGGGAGGGGGTTCCTACACTAGATTTCATTGCCAAAAACTTCCCACTTGTGTTGCTACTGCAACAGATCCACCAGTCGAACCATGAATGTAGACAGGGCTGCATACCACTGGTTCAAGCACTAGATCATCTAACTCCATTCAGAGCAGATCCAGGTCACAGTGGTGTGAAATAGAGATGTAAAATTTCGATACTTGGCTAATTGAATAGTTGATGCAATTTGCATAGACTATTCAATACGGGCGTCTCTGCTTTTGAAACTTCAAAGATGAAAGCGCTGCAGGGAGCACAGGGCCAGCGGGGAGCTCAAGCAGTCCCCCCGTGGCCCCGTGCTCCAGCGGCTTTTCAATGCGGCAGCGCCACATAGGGTCCCCTGCTGACTGCAGGCTCTGAGTCCCCATCTGACTCCGGGCTCCATGAGGCACTGTCGCTTTGAAATGCCGCAGGGAGCCCGGCGTCAGGCTCCACAAGGCGTTTCAAAGTGGCAGCACCGCAAGGAGCCTGCGGTCAGCGCAGCACTGCCGCTTTGAAACACTGCGTGTAGCCCAGGCCAGCTGGAGATTCTTAGCTTGCCCTGGGTTTCACACAGCATTTCAAAGCAGCAGCGCTGCATGGAGCCCAGGGTCTGCCACTTTGAAACACCTCCTCCTTCCCCCCCCCCCCGCTGCCTCTTTCTGATAGAGGCAGCGGAGGGAGCAGCAGCAGCGAGTCAACTAACATGTCGACTATCGGATAAGTATTTGCTTATCGGATAGTCAACTAGTCATTCACATCCTTAGTGTGAGGCCCTGTTTGCACAAGGGTCTCTTCACAACTACTACTGGTGGAGCTGCAGCGGTGTAAGTTTATGAAAAAAATGCCTAGTTTGGGGCATGAGAGGGAGAAATACAACCTCTGGCAGATCTCTAGTCAGTTAACATTCCTTTACATTTTGTATTACAAGCCAGCACCATACCTACCACACTACCCAGAGGGGAAGTGTGATTTCAAGGGCCATTGAACACAATAAAAATTTCCCCATTGAATACAATGAAAGTTTCCCAGAATGTATCATAATTACAAAAATACCTGTGCTAAACCACAAAGCTGATCAGCTGAATTTACAGCCCTGGGTAACTTTAGTGTCCACATCCCAATCCCAGCTTGCGGCAGGCTGATCTAGAGGTGGCAGGTTATTTCGTCTTACCATTTGTCTAGCGCTAACCAGCGTGATAGGCAATTGACAGGCAGAAAATACAGCAAGACCAGGTCTGTTTTAAGAGCATTTGGCCAGTACAGCTATACCAGATGCTATGCCAGCAAAGCACTCCTCATGTGGATGCAGCATATCTCAGCAAAACTGCACTTTTGCCAGTAAAACTGCAGTTACAGGGGCTTTTGCTGGCACCGCTGTCAGATGAGATGTGATTTTTTTTCTAAACACTCCTAACTAATGTAGCTATGCTGACAAAAATTATAAATTGTATGCAGGCCTAAGTCATATACTCAGTTAATGCATGCAACAGATTGTCTGCCTGTCACTGCAAGGACATACATAGTTTCCAATCCACTTTAAAACTCCCAAATTTCCTCTATCTGGAGACAAATACTTAAGGCGGAACTATAAAAGCATTGCTTCCCTCAATCTGTACCTTCTTCTTTGGCCGGTGGACTTCCCTGTTTTATTTAATATTGTCTTGCTATTATATTTAAGTCCCTTCTTGTGGATTAAGGAAGACTTAGTGAATCCAACTTTGTTGGGTAGTAATACCTAAAAAGAGCACTCACCAGATCATTTCTCTCTCTCTCTCGCATGCACAAACACACACACCCACACATAGAGAAAAATATCATCTTGACACTGGGGGAACAGCATTGGAGGTGTTTGTTTTTCAGGGAGTTTGCTACATATTGGTATAGTCAGATGCTGGGCAAATTTCTCTCACGCATCTCTGCTCCTTGACATCCACAACGTCCTGAATCTACCCATGCCACTCAGTCTCAGGCCTTTCCTATGCTGAGATTGCCAATAGGAACACACTAACTCTCGATTTTGTCCTGGAAATAAGATTACTGAATGGATTCAGATGAGCCCACTGAACTCCTAATCATTTGTGACCTACAGCAAAAACCAATAATCCACCAGATTTTGAACTCAGGTCTCCAGAGATGAAAGGCTAGCCTATTATTGGACTCTGCAGGCTGGTACCACTGATTACAATTACCTTCTCTTTTATTAAAAGGAGCCTGCCATTTGTTGCCAAACACCTCTGCTGCTCTGGATGAGATTCCATTGCAGAACATCACCCTCTTAACTCTTTTTATGGACATTTAGTAGGACCTTTGTGAAGGCTCCATGCTACCTCCTGGCTGCCATGTACATCCTATCCCCTGCCATCCAACTCTGACATGAACAACCTACCTATCTACTATATATTTTAGAGAGTTTGTCTGATCAAGAACTCCTCCTAAACAGTAAGAGCATGGACCACCAAATTTGGTATACAGCTTGCTCTGATCATAACTGAAAGCAGTGTAAGGGTTTGGTTGTGCCAGGAAAATGGGATTGCGTTTCATAAAACCAAATAGAAAAAAAAAGAGACAGAATCATCAAAGCAAGTACAGTCCTCAAAATTGACATAAATAAGCAAATGTTGAAAGAGACCGAACCAAGATGCGCCAGAAAATTAGGATGAACCTGGAATAGGATTGCTTCTCAATAAGACTTACAGAAAAGAGATAGCACGGAGAAATATGGAGTACTGCTCTGTTCTGGCACAGCTAAATCAATGCTTAAGGTTTGAAAACGAGACGAAAATGTTATTGGAAACCAAATTGACTATAGCCCTTTTTTGTTAAAATATAGTGAATTATCAGAGTTTAGAAGGACGAGAAATAAATTACACTTGATGGAATTCCCAAATTATGGACCCAAGCAACGCCGGGTAAATCTGATAAGAAACCATGGGAACGACCAGGTAGAAGAGAAACCAGTTCTACCTTCTCACTGCCCCCGTAAGTGCTCCCTTTTCCCACAGCCACAGAAACCCATACTGTGTCCTTTATCAAACAAAAGACTGTCTCCCCTTCTCCAGACAAAAAAAATCTTCAGTGGATCAGGATTATTGGCAAGTTCATATGAAATATACATACATAGCCAAGAATCTCTTAAGTGAGCCAGAACGAAGGCTTCCTTCAACTCAGGGTTTTCTAGCAAAGAACGGCTTCACGGCAAAGAATTTTGAAATCGATTGGCTAAAAGAACTAGATCCAGAAGCACAGTAATTCAGGCTATTTTGAAAGGGATGAATTTAGTTTAAGATGACTTGGGGAGGGATTCAGCAGTGCCTGCCTTTAGTCCTGCATTATTCAATGACTGGTTTTAAGATGCTCTATTAAAATGCTACCCCTCCCTCCTTTACCAACTCAAAATGACAGCCTAAAAAAAAAGGCTCTAAATAGCAGGAAGCAATTGTCATTTAAAATGAAATTGTTAAAGCCATAAAAAATCCCTGTCTACCAACTGCCACGGTATAATGGAAGTTTAAACTGTTAATTGTACATATCTTTTTAATGCAATTTAGCCTGTCTGGGAATTACCACTCCCTACTGTAGCCAACCTGGGCGAGAGAGCTTTGTTTTAATAGCAGGGTAGAGAGTTGGTGAGGGAATGCAGAGAAACAAATTGTAGAACTGATGGGGAGTTATCTTAGCAGTGGCTTAGATGCAAAAATCTGAATTTCTAGTGGTGGGAGGGAGGGAGGGAGACTAAATTCCTTTTAAATAAGGACCAGTTTTCCGCACTGGCTTACCAGCCTCTAGGGAAGTTTTCTCTGAACCCCCTTTCAAAGGACATTGTTTGCACCTCAGGGCCAAAGGATAAACATAAAGCAATTATTTCATGAGATAGCCCAAGTAAGCAATGGGCTAAAAACAAAAAAGCCCCGAAAACAAAAACGGTGGCAGCTTTATTAATATAACTTGGAAAGGTAACTGTACACATCTTCCACAGCAAAGAATTAAATGCCTGTACGGCTTTTAAAATAAAACAAAAAAAAAAACCACCCTAGAAGCTGATCTTAGGGTCAAACCTGTTTGTCCACACAGGGAGATCAGTTTTAGAGATATTACATTTTGCTGTAGCAAGAGGAGGTGGGACATGCAGTGTTTGCCCATGTGCTTCCTTTTATTGCTCTTCATTTTACACCTCTTGTTTTAGCACCTGGAAAATTGGCACTGCCACCTATTCTAAAAGCAATAAATCTCTCCCTCGATTCGAGCTGCTTCCTTTTTTGCAGATGTTGGCAATCAGGTTTGCAAATTTCAGAGTCATTCATTCCATGCGGCATGGAGAAAAGCAGGCTTATTATTGCAAAACTTGTCCCCTACCAACGCCTAAAGTAAACTCAGAGTCACCTTTCCACGCCCAGAAAAAAAAAGAAATTGAACTGCAGAAATATCTGAGTCTTGGACCGCAAAGCAACTTCACTTCTGTCCACAAACACAGGCTTCACAACACTAAATATCTGGAAAAGCAACATATTTTTTTTAAATATGCAGTGAAAGAAAAGCAGCTGGCTGGCACATGTACAGACCGATAACCAGCTATATTGTCTTATAAGAATTTAAACAAAAAGCCAGGCGCTACAGAATAGTTTTTATGTCTTAATAAGAAATAGCCCCAAAGCACTTTAGACATTGCATCCATCAGGCTGGTAAAGGATTGATTCTTTAAAAGAGTAAAATACCCTTCACACAACAGTTTTCTGTCTACAGAGGGTTTTTTTTTAATATATATAAAAACACTTCCAGCTAAACAGCTTTTAACGGAGTCACACACACAACCACAAAAATGCATCCTCGGTTAATGTGCAAAAGTTGGACATGCAGCAAGCCCCAGAGATTCATAATGCGGTGTGTGTGTGTTATTTCTGACTGCCTTCCTCCACTACCCTCTCCCTCGAAGGGATAAGGGGAGGTCTGGAAGCAGGGAATTTCAGAGAACACTAAAACTTTTCATCTGCCTTGAATCACCCCCAAAGCAACCGACTGCCGCTGAAGCTCAAAATCCAGACAATAAATTACTAGTGGGGGGGAGAGGAGGAAGGCTCGATCCCATATTCTTAGCATGCATTCTTTGTAGCCCGCCCCACCGCCGTGCAATTAAAGAAATAAGGCTGCTAAAGTTAACCCATGTGGAATATTGGGGGTATTTATAGTCGATGCACTGAGGAAAAAAAACAAGCAGCCCCCCAGCTCGACCCTGCGTCTTTTCTTTTCCTTCCAGCCAGTTTCGTTCATTTTTAAAACCCAGATGGTGTCTATTAAACCGTTTACTTTTTAGGTTGTTGAATCCCCTCTCCAAAAAAAAAAAAAAATCCTGCCAAACTTAACGAACTTCCCAGGACGCCACGGAGACGCTGGGGAATGAAAGCGGAGTTCTCGGACGCTAACACACACAGACTTTAGCAAAACAAAGCGGGTTTTACTCACTGCCTCGCTTAGAAACTGGGGGTGGGAAACTCGTCCTGCCTCCCTCCCCCTCTTTTGCCAGTCAGCTGAAATGCGCGTTTTTTAACAAAGTCCCTGCTCAACTGAAATCACCAGCGATCAGGCAAGAAAACCAGAGAACGATTAAGCAGCGCTTGAAATAAAGATTCAACCTTTAAAAAAATTCTGTTCCGGCAGGAGATTTAAATGCGATGCTAGAAAATATGACGGATTATTACATCGGGGGTGGGGGGACTAGTTGAACTAGAAACACGGTAATCCTTCGGTGTAAACAAAAATCCGGACTAGGAAGAAGAGAGATGTCCCAGATTTCGATAAACATTGCTGGGGAGGGAGAGTTTAATCAAGTTAAAAATATATAAGGGGGAGAGTGTCTGTCCGGAATCCAGGACGGGGGGGGGGAAAACTTGGCGTTTTGGAGGGTTGTTTAAGAAACCTGGGGACAAGTTTCAAAAGGGATCCCGGCAAAATATTGCAAACTTGGGAGAAGGTTTAGGAAAGGCAATGGGATGCGTTTCAGGCCAGTTTCTTCGAGGGGGGGGGATTAAAAGCTCCCTCCGTCTGGATTTCACACCCCAGGGGCCAGTTTTCTTCCTCCTGCTCATGAAAAGGTAACATCTGGGGGAAGAGAAACCAATTCGAATCTATTTTGTTCGTCGTCCCCCCTTCAAAAAAAACATCCCGCAGCCTTCCCCGGGTTCTGCAAGGGGCTGGGGGCTCTCGAAGAGCTTTCTGGTCCGCTCAGCCACTGACTCACCCCCCGCCAAAGCGCCTTACCCGGGTGGGAATGGATGTTGATGCCGGAGGCGAGGTATTTGCCCGGTGCCAGCGGGGCCGGCAGCCCCGCAGCCATGTGTCCGGCGGATGGGGCGATGCGCCCGGCTGCGCTGGCCGGTCCGACTCGGTGACTCTCCATAGCCAGCCCGGACAGCAGAGGAGGGGGAACGTGGACAGATCGAGGAAGCCCAAAATCTCTGCCATCCATCATCCACTCGCGGGCTTCGCGTTGACTTTCTCTCCCCCCCCTCCCCACCCCTGGCTTCAGATGTTTTTTAAAACGAAGGTGTGAACGCGTCCCATGGCGCGGTGGGGTGCCGGGGTCCTGGCGAGGCGAGAGCCCTGCAGGGGAGAGACAGACACAAACACAGGGCGGGTTACCATCCCTCCGGTGAATTCACCCTCCCAGCCAAACCTCACACACTCTTTCAATATGCAAAGGGAAGCTAAATGATTTATACTATTCATCAAGTCAGTCACCCCGAAGTTGGGTTATTTCCCCCTTCAAAAAACTCCCCGATATAAATCACTTTTTAAAAATCCTCGCCTTTAGGGAGAAAAAAGAGAGGGGAGCTTGAGAGGGGGGGACCCACATTGTTGCTTGGGAGAATCCGATATTTTTGGTGCAATCACAGCAGCGAGATAATTCGGTTTAATTAAAAGAACCTTCCTCTTTGCTCCTCCTCTACCCAAAACCAAGGGGGAATTAATTCAACAAGTCCTGCGAAACCCACCCCACCGTCTTAAAATTATTTTTGACAAATAATAAAAGCCTAACTCAGGCATTCCAGAGTCTTCTGCCCTACGAATCTGGTTGAAACCAGCCACCGCAGTATTTATGATTCTCCATAATCACCCAACTTTAGATTCCCAAACCGCGAACCTTCTCTTCCCCCAGATTAAAAATGTCCCACTACACATTTACTCGTTACCTTATCCTGAAAGCATTTAATATTTAACTTTTTAGCCCTTGAGAGGATTTCAAAACGATTTGTATTATTTTGTTTTTAAATTTGTGTTCCTTAATCCACTTCACATAAGCTTTTTTGGGGGGGAGTGGATTTATTCTGGAACAAGAGATTTAAAAGAGAAAATAATATTTTATTTGTAATTCTGAGACTACCTAGAGATGTGAATGCATTTTGGCAGTCTTATAAAAACCAATATTATCCTTAGTTTCATTTTCAGTTACTGGGTTATTAAGGAATATTCTTACATACTTTCGACACGCAGAATTGCTTGCTAGTGAAATTAGCGAAAAATTACTCTTCGATACTATACAAGACATACCTAATTCGAGAATCCTCTTTTGGATTCTTCGTCAGATTTCAGTTAAAATGTTAAGATTTCTAGAATTTACCGAGGGAAAAATGGGTGGTAGACGGAAGCACAATATTTTAAATCTGTTTTCTCCCTCAGCTATTTATTTTAAATGACATGAAATCATTCCCTAACGTGTGTGTGTGTGTATATATATGTTATCCAAGCTGTCTAAAGAGCATTGGTTTCGAGATCAAGTCAAAAATACTCATGCATTCCGTGTTTTCGAGAGAAAGCCAATTCTCACAATATCTGAAATGAATTGTAATTATTTCCACCTCTTTAACCTACACAATTTAAAAATGGAATGCACTGTCCAGAAAATACATTTAACACGAAGTTTTCTTACCAGCTTAGTTTCTTATTTTGACCTGGTTTTAGTTACTATATTCCACCAGCTTTATTAAGAAGTGTCTCTTCTGGTCACCAGATTAAACATTTACTTAAAAAAAACCCACAATATTGGATATCCTTAGCAACATGCTTTCCATTTTAAGCCGAGGGTGCTGCTGCATTTAAAAAAGCCCACCTCTTACTCGTTTATTTTACAGTGGAATGAAATAACATCAGGACAAAATGGACAAGTTCAGCCGACCCTTCTGATTATAGTTTTTTTTTGAGGTGGTGCGTGTGTTAATTTATCTGCCTTCATTCAAATGTTTGTTTCAAAATCTCCTTATTTTTCCTTCCTCTTTAACGCAGTTAAAATGGCTGCATTCCTGCTTTTAATTAAAAACAGCCCATAAGCATAACATGTCTGTCTCTTACCTCCCTTCCAAGCCTGTATCAGCAAAGGAGTTGGGGAGTCGCTTTGGAAACCTTATTTTTTATTTTTTTTCTCCCTCTTTCGTGTGTGTATCGGGGGCGGGGGTATGGGAATAAGCGGGGGGAGGGGGTAAAGTGGTGAAATCAAAACCAACTAAGCTACGGAAAGGTTTTCGGAGGGAGCGCGGCTCCTCTAGCAAAGCCAGTCACCAAAAATGCAAACAAAAACTAGTTCACTTGCAGCAAAAATAAACGGGGAAAATTCTACCTTTCTAAACCCTGAAGAATCCGCTTTTCTCCTCTAGGCAACTCTCTTCTTTGGCATTCTTTAGCTCTTTCCCTCTGCTCGCCACCCGTCTCAGAAATTAGATCCAAGCAAGAACAGTACTTTTTGCCCGTCTTGCCTTTTTTTGGTATAAAAATGTTCTTTTAGTCCATAAGTCGGGCTCACCCTCTCCTCCACCCTGAAAGAAAAAGGAGCGCAAGCCACGATCACTCTGCTTTCCTTTAAAATCCAGCTTTCCTGCTCCAAAGGTCTCTGCTTTTTAATAAAATCCAGGTAGCGCTGGTTTAGAGAATGCCGAATCTCCATATACAGCCCGGGATTGGAAAAGGTACATTACACAAACCCCCTTTCAAGTTCCTCTCGCTGAATCTTTAAAAAAAAAACTCTTTAGCAATGAAACAAGCATTGTTCCTCCCGTTCCACCCCTCTCCAAGCTGGCCAGCCAAAATTTCATAGTAAGTCTCCCATTGGCTGCTCGCACTGCCACTCACTCTCATGTAAACATTTTGGCCCTCAGCCATTCCTATAAAACCAATTATGGACCAAGAACTCGACCGGTTTCTAGGCTCCCCTAACAGGGCTGAATGATCAAAACTGGTGGTGAGAATTTTTAGAGGCCGTTTCAAGGCTTCCCCCGCACCCTCCTCCTTTCCCCAGTCTGGGCTGACTGATCAAAATAGAAGGTGGTTGTAACTGCATTTCGGGTCTTTTCATTGCGCTCTATTTAGTGAAAATGCTGCATTGAGTGAACGTTCCCCCTCTTTCTATGGAACAGGGCGATGGGGGGGGGGGCGAGGTTTGGTTGAAAAATAAGCTTGCAGCACCCAGGACAAATAATGCATGGGGAGGGGGGTAATTCGTCCTCCTTTCTGCAGTTACTGGTCGGCGCTTTGCTCAGATCTACTGGGACATATTTTCCAATTTGTTTTTTTTAAACCTCTCTTTAGAGTAGGATTTTTATTATACTTTCAGACCGCTTGAATTGAGTCCCAAAAAGGCTGGGAGAAAAGGGGACAAAGCAGGCTCTTGGGGACCACTGGGGGGGGGGAGCTTAAAAAAATCCTTCACTAGACCTTAATGGAAGGCAGCTAATCTTTAATATTTTCGAGAGGCTGTCGCCCGCCGGTGAGTGTGTGTATAACCTTTTCAACAGAGGTTCCTATAGAAACGTGGTATAGGTGATAAGAGCAAACTGCAGCACTCTTCGTTAAAATAATCCCAGAATAAATGCACGTTAGGCGAGAGTAAACAGTCCCTTTATATAGCCCCTTTAAAGGCAAACAAACCCAACCCCCACCCTCAAAAAAATCCGAACTGAAAACACGATTAGAAAGCAATGATCTGTGGTCCAAAAAAATCCCCAGTGACATTTCAGTTCATTTGCATTTCACTGTAGGGCTCCTACGAGACCCTTTTCCCTGCCCCCTCCCCGTTTTAATAAATGTTGTTGGCTTTGCTTTTTCCACCTTGTGTTAAGTTTCAAAGGCGATACTGCCGCCACCTCCCTCCCTCTCCTCCCCCCCCCCGCGAAATCTGCTTAGGTGGGAAAAACCAGCGTTGTGCAGAGAACTGCTATGCTATAAAAGCTGCCCTAGCTGGAGGAGAAAGGGAGGGGGACGAGAGAGAACCAAACGACTTTGTATTTGATTTTACAATGCCTCTTTCAGTATAATCCGTTTTCACACTGCGTTGTTGGTCTGTGGTTGTTTTCCCCGCCTAGGAAGATGAACAGACTTTGTTTTTAGAGAGAGAGAGAGACGCCCCATGTAAACGGAGACCCTATCTGCAAATGCCTTCCTCAAGGGGAAAAAAAAGCGTTTAAAACTATTTTTAACAGCAAGCCTTATTGTAACCTCCAAATGCGATCTGGAAGGCTCTGATACTGCAATGGTTAACCAAGGCTGCGAATTGGCGAGGGACTCTGTACACAGCTTTGTTACCCCAGTTTTGGATTAACTGCTCTACGGTTTAGGTTTTTGTTTATTTTTTTTAAAAAAGCCTTCATTTTAGGCGTCTAAGTCCTCTTTTCCCCCAGCCAAGCAATCAGAAACTCTTCTCCCCCCCACACACACCTTGGGTATTTAAGGGGGGGAGGAGAAATCGAATTTAATTCTAGTATAAATTAAAAAAAAAAAAAAAAACTCGAGCCAGCAGGATAGTTTCAAGTTGCCCATAGCTAAACTGTACTGGCTGGTTTCTAGGCTGCCCTCTTTTGGAAACAGAGGAGCAGGGAGAGAAGCGAGGAAAGGAAAGGAAGCTCTCCCCTCCCCCAAAACCTAAAATAGTAATGAGCCAAGAGGAAAAAGCGCTTCTGTACGATAAAGCAAAGAAGATCTCATCCAAATATCACCCCGGCTTCTTCTGAAACCCCCGTGAAAAGGGGAAAATGGCAAATTTCAGCGGGACTCCTCACCAGTGGAGTGATCCCAAATTAGCCAAAGGATCAACAAGAAGAAAGGGGGAGAAAGGGCGAGAGAGAGAGAGGCCTGGTGGGAGGGGGGGGGGGGAAGAGGATAGGATTGCAAAGGAAATTAATGCAAGTCCATGGCTGATGGCTGCCTGCGCAGAATGCTGAGAGATTTTGAATGATCACTGAAGCAGCAATGAGTGACAGTTTCCCTCTAAGTTTACGCTTTAAAAAAAATATACCGCTTTATTCCTCGAAAAGCTTGCAAATTCTAAATGCACTTGATTTAAAAAAGTCCATCGTTCATAAATACCCTAACGATTCAGGCAAGAGCTCTCCACGCCATTCTCTTTGGACTTCTCCACTCCTGGATTGGGAAGGTTTCGTTTTCGTTCTCCTTTAGCAGACCAAAGGTTTTTGTTTTGTTTTTTAATGGTTTTTACGTGGCTTTGAAAGCATATTGTATAAATGTTTAATGTTTTCACACCCGGATCCTACAAGACGCTGTAATTGTGATGGTGGGGTATGTATGCAATAAATCATTTAGTTGCTAATAAAAAATTCTGCCTATTTGTCGTTAAGTTTGCCAGTGGCGCTTGCATTTTTTCAAGTGTGTTTCTCATCAGTTGAGAAGGGAATCTGCATTTCATTAAAGCTGCAATTTCTCTGTTGATCAATCTTCCTTCCTCCCCCCCACCCCGCTTTGTCAACCACCCAAAACCCCAAAAGCTTTACGTTGGGAAAATGTACTAGGTCAGCTCTCAATGCAAGCGGAACCTTGCAGCTATTTTTAATAGCATTTTATGTAATCAAATGGTTATCTAGACGAGGCTTTCGAGATGTTATGGAGGAAAAAAATGCGAGGCAAATCCCATAACACGGGCTGCCTTCCGCTGTAAACAATACCGGGTGGGTTGTTTTTCCTTCCCCCTCGGAAAAAAACAACACTAAATATCTAGCTCTACATCGCCAACTGCAGTCTTAGTCTGTAGCAAATATTTAATTGCTTTGATCTTTGCCACTGATAACAAAATCTTGGATTTTCCCCCCATCCTCTGTTTGGTGCAGTCTGACTGATCGGTACCAGCTGGGAGCCATCTTGTAGGCTGGGTGGAGTAGCAAAGGGGGAAAACAACATTTCTTAAGCCTGCTATTCTTTTCTGTGAAACTTTTCTCCTCCCCCTCCAAAGTATATGAGACTAGCCAGGTTAGTAAGTAACCCCTTTAAATAAAGTTGGAGTGAAGATTCCAAACATTTTCCTGGTCACCACGGTTTTACCAGTGACCTTTAGTTTTCCTTTACCGTCTTGTGTGTCCGTGACCCGTTTTCCAGCCCCACTATCTAAACCCAAACCCCAGAAATCCATTATTCGGACTAAGCGGAGGGAGCCATTTTTCTCCTGCCCCCTTTCGGTTTCTTTCAAACCATAAACACGATGCCTGTTCTTCTCCTGCTTTCAGATCTACGCAACCCACCAAACCAAACATGAACCCTCTTCTCCCCATCTCTTTTCGGTTTTGAGTTTTGTTATTTCCAGCTTGCTGGGTTTTTTTTTTCTTCCTGAGCGGGAGTGTGCATAGAAGAAACTCAACAGAGCTCATTGACTCAATTTCTTTTCAGAGTCACAGTGCCCTTCGAACAAGCCGATCTGATCTGTATTTGTATTTTGCAAAATACATTGAACTGAATTAAAGCGCATTAGGGATTTTCCCCCTCTCTTCATTGTTCTAGTCGGCGTTAATTAGATTAGACTTTCTTTTGTTTTGATATTGTTTGTTCTATACAGTGGAAATCTCAGGTTGCTTTTTGAGGCACTGTACAATAAACACACAATTATTCCCAGCTGGGTTGACAAAATACTTTTTCTTATCAAAGGACACTCCAACCTTGAAGCGGTCTTTCCACTGTTTTCCCACAAAAGCCAAAGCCGTTTGCCTTCAGAGGCACCTCCTTTGTGTTCGTTTCCCTCTCCAGGTCCTGGGCTATGATACTGATCTTTAGCTGCCTCTTTGGAGCTATTTTAATCAGCTTTTATGAAAGAATTCCTAGCAGAAACCTAATCGCTTAGCCCAGGTGTAAATACAAATTTGAAGACCAGCGCCGGTTTTAATACTATCCTTTGTAGTTTATCTATAGGTAGGAGGACGGGTATCTTGTGTGTATAAATCCCTGACTGCAATACATTCACACTCACCTCAAGAACACAATAGTAGCTTGTTTCAGGTGGGAAAGAACCCCTTCCCCTTGCTTTTTTCTGAACTGTAGTTTAATGTTGAGCTAAAAAACCAGCGGGATACCAGCAACAGCCAGCCTAGCTCTTCAGAAACTTGTTTTCTTTTTGATACTTTTAGAACTATTTACTCATTTTATTTTAGTGATTCATAGTCATAAAAGGCCTTTGAAAAAAGAGTAGCACTTCATGTACAAACCTTACAGTGTACCAAAGGCTTGTAAGTGAAAGCGTTGGGCTGCTGCTTTTTAAAAAAATGATAAAGCTTTCTTTCATCTAGAAGATCAAAGGCTCCCCCCCTTGTTTTTTTGCTTGTAAGGTTGAGAATTTGAACCCCAGCGCTAGTTACAATGATTTTAGGCTTATTCTTATAGACCTCTTTTCCCCCACTGTGGTCCTGGTCATTTGCTCACAAATATATGGAATGGGGGGATTTTTCTTTGTTCCCTTCTGAAATCTGTTGCTATTTTTTAAAAAAACTGAGTTTGGTTCGTTTTTGCTTGGCGCCTTGAGTAGCTGGTCGAAATTTATTCTTCGGAAGAGCTAATTAACAGGGGCCAGGATGGGTTTTGCTACAAAGACCGGTGTGGGAATAAAAGGGACTAATTTCCCCCTCTCCCTCGCAACTAATGCCTTCCATGAAACAATGTACTGAAGCAAAAAAACAACTGGTGTTTCTAGTAAGTCTGTCATTCCCCAGCCAAATTTAGCTTGTCTAGTAAGCAGATCTGAGCAGTAAATACTTGCAGCTAGAATAATTGAATTGTACAGTGTTGCCTAGGTCAGGAGATAGATCTAGAAAAGATAATGGATATCTTGTGCAATCCCCTTTTTTCCATATTGCTTTTCTGCAATCCTGCATCTCGCTGGCTTTGCGAACACAATTCTGCGTTTGGATTGGAAAAAAAGAATGAAAGGAGCTCTCTGAAATGTCCAGCCATAAATCTTCTGTTTGCTAAATGGGTCTCTCTCTCTCCCTCCTCCCCCTGAAATGAAAGTCTAACAGGAGGGCCTCTGAAAGGTTACCCTGGGACCTTCTGAGAACTTCCCTCTACCCCGTCCCCCTTTTCCAGCCTTGTTGACTTGAAATCATCCCCCAAGTTGTGGTGGAGGCGGCAAGAACAGTTTCCCCAGATAAGGGGACACAGCCTGACTGAGTCGGCCAGTCCCTGACAGGCGGAGTATGATTTGCCAGGAGAGCAGTTGTTCACAAATGTATCTCTCTTGTTTACCTCTGGCAGGCATTAGCAGAACACGTGGCAGATCGGTCCCTGGGAGAGAGAAAAAAAAGATACATGGAGGATGGGGGAAGCCACATGATTTCTTAAGTAGCACCGAAATGCAGAAGGGGACTTGGCTTTCACACAAAAACTAGAACCAGGTTTATCTGTTTACACGGGATTCGGTGCCAATCCACTTCCACCACCTCCACACACACTCCCCTTCTATTTCTTTGCTTCTCCGGGGGATCGCCCAGCAGGTGACAATAAGTCACAGGAGTCAATCGCTTACCAAGGCAAAAAATTGATCTGCAATAGCTGCCCTGGGTCTGATTAGAAATTCCACAGTGTGTCTGGGAAATCTCTCTGGCGGCAGCTGTCTGTGGAGGACAGTGGCTATTGATCAGAAAACACAGGGGAAGTGTGTTTCGGCAGACATAGGCTTCACACACGTTTAATTATTGTGCACGGACATTGTAGAATGGGCAGGTGCTTCCACAAAACCTTGAGGGGGTTCTAAACACACCTTCCATCCCGTTTGGAAATCAAGGCACCGTGCCACTCTTGCACTGTCCTTTCTGGGAAGCAAGCTGCCTTTTACTCAGGCCCTGGGAATAGCTGCTGGTGCTCTGAGTGCAGGGACTGTGTCCAGACAATACCATCAGGGTCATTCACGTACCATTTTTAGGAAACTCAATTGCCAGCTGATGAGATCACCCTGGATAGATTATTCGCAGGGTTCCTTTCTCTCCTGCCTTGTAGCTTTTCCAGGACAGAGGCTTTAAACATGGCCAAGAAAGCAGCCTTAGCGGCGGGTTGGTTTGGTTGTAGGAAGAGGAACAGGCTATTTCAGGATAACCCTCTGATCTTTAAAAAACTTTGGAGGCCTCCTTCGTCTCTGATGGGAAAACTGCAAAAGCTAACCTTGCTGGCATTTGTTTTGCCCCTTCCCTGCAATCTCTTTCTGTCCCCTTTTCCTCATCCATATCCTCTTTTTCTATGAAATCTCTACCTTTGCTGGGAACAGAATATGCCTCCTTTCTCCCTCTCCACCCCTACATCTGCTGCCATCACATGTATGTATTTAGCTAGCAAAAAGTCCCTCTTCTTCTAACTGAAGAGCTGCAATCACATTTCCAGAAGTGTCAGATGCTGTGCATGCATTTCACGATGCATTTTTAACGTGCTTACTACACGTTTTCAGGGTGTTTTGAACTGCCAAGCTGTATTTCAAGAGTAGAGCCAGGGACTTTATATAGAAAACCAGACATAAATATAGAGGGAGCATAGCACCTCACCCCCCACACTATGCTTTGATAGTCACTCAGAAATGGTTACTCCTGAAAAGAGGAATGGGGTTGCTCACGCATCAGACTGCCAAGACCAGTAGGGAAAGCGGGGGGAGAGGGAGCATGATGGGGCTGGACTCCTCTAATGCACCAATTGATTACAGAACTTATAAACAAACTATACAACATGGCAATAAAAGGCCTAAGAGGCATGGGAAATGCACACCAGGCTGAGCCTGGCCCCTGCATGGAAGCAGCAGAATGGCAGCTTTCAGAAAGAGCAATTACCTGAAACTGCAGCAGGCAAGGAGGTGTTTTACTCTTGAGCCACTTTCGAAAGGAAGGAGAGCGGAGCCTGTGCTTCTCAATGGATGAAAAACTCTAGATGAGGAATTAAAATCTAACACACACCCCTTGTAGCAATGAAGGTAACCAAGCAATTGCTCCCCCCCACACCATAACATCGTCCTGCAAGGTGAAATAAAGCTGCAAAGTTGATGCTGATTTGAAAAGGAAGCGTGGATGCTAAAGGCCTTTCAGACATGTATTAATAGGTGTTATTTGGGAGATGAAGATCAGACAGGTAGCCCTGTTAGCCTATATCCGCAAAACAACAAGGAGTCCTGTAGCACCTTAGAATAACAGATTTATTTGGGCATAAGTTTTCATGGGCAAAACCAAAAGCTTATGACCAAATAAATCTGTTAGTCTTTAAAGTGACATTTGGGAGCTGGGAGACATGTCTCTATGGCTGATCACACTTAGGGTTTCGTTTATGGGGCATGGCAAACCCATCTGGCTTTCAAAGCAGCACAACGTTCAAACCCCAGGGAAGCTCGCTTCACCCCCAACTCATACACCCCCACCCCCATTCCTGACCCCACTTATCCCCAACACATGCACCCTGATCCTAGGAGAGGCCACTTCCTAATTTGTAAGAAGAAACCTGCTGAACACGCTGCTGACAATAGGTGAAAAATTTATAGCAAAACCTAAAATACACGCCAGAGAGGCAGGGGTGGGTGTGCAGGTATTTAACTAGGCACTTTGGAAATCAGTCGGGTTTATGTCTTTTTAATAGGAAAGTATTCCTGCTATATTAAGATTAATGGCAACAGGCTCTTTTTTCTTCATAAATACTGGCTGATTAAACCCAGCACCTCTTCCCTCTTGGCCCCACGTGGTTACTGCGTTATGCAAGGATGAACAATCGGTACGAATAAGGAAAAGCTGGTGATGAGCAAAGACGGAAAGGTAGCAAGAGCAGGCTGAAAAAATACATACAAGTACATTAATAAATCCTAAAATAATAATTAAAACAAATAATGCAAGATGATGGGAACGTCACAAAACAGCAAGCTACATTCCCTTTAAGGAGGCCTTCCTGACCAAGGTGATCAAACCGAAAAAGGAAAGAGGGTAGCTTTGAAAGAGGCTAGTGTCATATTTAAAATTCCCTCTAGACTCTTAGTTCAAGGTGCAAAGTGCCACAGTTAAGCAATGTTATCCTGGCTCCGGCTACAGCACTCATATCAGCAAAAAGTCCTGTTTATGGGAACTTGTTGGCTGGCTTCTAGGTGCATTAATGCTCTTCAGAGCATAAAAGGTTTGCCTTTAAAAATGCTAGGTTGTTATATCAACTGTTCCAGGTCCTTCATCAACATCTCACAAGTCTATCAACACGGTCAGTTTGCAAACTTGATTTTGCTTTTAATACCTGTGTAAAAATATTCCCTCCCTCACAGGTATTCCCGAGGGCCCCCGACAAATACCTTTACCTTTATTTGTAAGTAATATGTATGTTAGTCTAAATCCTGTCCTGTCAAACTTACATTGAATGGCTTTGGTTAGAATGTTTGAAATTTTGTAACTAAAGTAGATTAAAACAGTGTAACTTTTAGTGATGCTTACTATACAAAGAACACTGTGTCATATGGGATGGAATTTTGGGGTGCTGGCTTGAAGAAGTATTAACAAGCCAAATAAAAGTTCTTCCAATTCCATTGCACCATGTATGACTACACATTCATCCACACCTTGTATTCTTTACAGTACCATTATCTCAAGAGTTCATTCTGGCTGCGATGTGAGAACTCACCAGTTGAGACATGTACTGTGGGAGGGAACAATTTATGTCATTCTTCCTCAGTGGTGAAAAAGGTCAGAAGTGAGCTCACCGATCCAGGTGTCTTTTTACAAGTACCTGTGTTTACACACAGAGAGAATAAAGGGCACTTTCATGGACAGATACTGTTGTAGTTTTATTAAAAGTGGCTGGAGCCATAATCCATAGCCACACAATCTCTGCCAGATAAAGTAAGTATCAGCCTTCTAATAAGCATACTTTTGCTATATGTCAGGGTTATTCTTTAAATCAATAAAGAATCAACCCCAAATGCTGCATTATTCAGGGGTGAACCCAATTCACAAAGTGATGGTTTCACATCTGACTTCTTAGTCCTCATCCTCAAATGAACCTCGACAACACCTGATCACCTTTCCCTACCCTGAAGAGAACCAACACAAGTTGGTCCAATACAAAATATTCGCACACCCACCTGAGCCCAGTCACTTAGGTCTTCCTGTCTTTTCTGTTCTACGGGTGTTTGGGCACTTTTGAAGATATGCTGCCAGGCCTGCTCACAGGGGCTATGTCTACACTTGCGGCTTCTTGCGTGAGAAATATGCAAATGAGGCCAAGCATGGAATATTGCCGAGCCTCATTTGCATATCTAATGAGCCGCCAGTTTTGCAGAAGAGGCTCTTGCGCCAGAAGGAGCTGTCTACCCTGCCCCTTCTTGGGCAAGAAAAACCTTCCTGCGCAATGCCGCTACGCTGATTATTTTCAGGAATTACGGCATTGCGCAAGAAGGGGCAGTGTAGACAGCTCCTTCTGGTGCAAGAGCCTCTTCTGCAAAAATGGCAGCTCATTAGATATGCAAATGAGGCTTGGCGATATTCCATGCTTAGCCTCATTTGCATATTTTTCGTGCAAGAAGCCGCGAGTATAGACATAGCCAGGGAGGGAGCAAAGGGCCCAACTACCCTGGGGCCCAGCAATTCAAAAGGCTCTGGGGTGCAGCGGCGGTCACTGGAGCTCTGGACCCGTTAGATGTCACTGGAGCACCCCAGGCAGCTCTGAGGGCAGGCTTGGGAGGGGGCAGAGGCAGCATAGTGCTGAGCCAAGGGCCAGCTACTCCAACCCCACCCCTTCTCCCCAAAGCCCCACCTCTTCCAGCAACATGGTACCAGGCCTCCCGCATCTTGCCCAGGGTCCCAGCAATTATGTCCCCCTCCCCCTCCATCCCCGCCATGCTGCTGATGGTTAGAATTTCCAGTTTGGGTTAAACATTTGAACTTGAGGCTGGCATCATCTTCTGAAACAACATAGTGTGTTGTCCCAGTGGAAGATATCACAGTGTAAAGTACAAGGGGTAAAAAAAACCCTGTAATTGAGAAGCATCTTTTCCCACACCGTATCTATATGAGGGAGATCGTAGATCTTATATTATTTTCCAAACAAAAGTAAAATTTTCACCCAATGTCAGAAAAAAATATGGATTATTAGCCAACTGTGAATTCCAAGGCTCAAATTACTGCTTGGATTCTTAGGACATTGTCATAGCTCCTCTGTTTTTAAAACCAGTCTAATACAAGGAGCATGCAATTACACCTCTCCCTGGGAAACACTTTCTTTTAGCAGGGAAATGTAAAACATTTTCTATCCACATTTCCAGTCTCTGTAGAACTCAAGGTTATGATAGGACTCAATATGCTCATTTAACACAATGGTATGTCCAGGCAAATGGGAATTTTCACTCCTGAATGGCAAAATTTTTAGGTCATCACAGTGAATTAGAATAGGGGAGGAGGGACATGTGAATGAGAGTGATCACAAGTGCTATATAAAGATATTACAGGCAGTCCCCGGGTTACATGGATCCAACTTACATCGGATCCCTACTTACAAACGGGGTGAGGCAACCCCGCACTAGCTGCTTCCCTCCAGCAGACCAGGGAGACACGAAACTAGCGCCCCCCCCCCACCCCAACAGACCAGGGAGACACAAAGCTAGTGCCCCCCCCACCCCAGCAGACCAGGGAGACGCGGAGCGGCTTTTCTCAGCAGACATGTCAGCTTGAAAATAAAGGACTGAGGGAAGTGAGGTGCGGGAGAATAAAACTGAGCTCTGGAGAAATGTTTGGGTAGAGTTTCCCCTACAATATGTACCAGTTCCGACTTGCATACAAATTCAACTTAAGAACAAACCTACAGTCCCTATCTTGTACGTAACCCGGGGACTGCCTGTATATAAAATATATCTAGTTTGCTTTAAACTTTTCTCCCCATCTCCAACCCAACAACAGCTGCAGATATTTTAATATGCACACAAATCTGATTTTAAAATGGAAAATATTCACAACTGCTCTTGCCATTTAGAGGATGGGGAATGCTAGCACAGCGTGTTAAAGATACTAAGAGCTGTGCTTGGGAGTTCATACAGCATTTACTCAGCAGGAAACACTGAGAAAGAAAGTTAGCTGCACAGCTCTGTCCTTTTTACACTTCCCCTCTCCTATCTGGTACTATTTAAACAAACCAAACACTGTGAACTGGAAAATCCAGATTTGCAACATCATCCTGATAATGCAGCCTTCTTAAATTAAAAAATATATATATATATACACACATACAAACAGTTTCTGCCCAAGGTTGAATTCCAGATGCAAACGTTTACAGCAAATCAAAGATAATATTTCTCAAAATAAAGAGCTCTGTGGAATGCTTGTGGAAGTAAATACATTCATGTTTACCTAAAAACAAACTCTCCGAAGCCTGATCAGTAACCTTCGGCGACTTGCATTTTGGTCCCTTAAAAACACACACAGACACACTCTCTCTCTCTCTTCCCCCATCAGTTTAGCTCAGGGATCCATGTAAAGGGTTAAACCAGAAAAGCTCTGTAAACAGTTCACATATGGCCATAAATAAAACATATTGGAAGTGCAGAGTCACCAGTCTCAACGTCCTTTTGCTGCACACATGCCTTTTGTGCCAGACAGAAACACCAAAAAGGTTCAGAGCTAGCTCTGGGCTCCCACAGACTGCATCCAAACTGGAGTGGACTCACAACAGTCCAATGGCTACCTTCTTATCAGAGGGAAGCCAATTAGATAATGTCCATATGAATAAGCAGCTCCCTGAAGATCCTTGGGTAGAGGCAGACCTAGCAAAGCGGTGTCTGGAGTTCAGGGTGATTGGAAGCAAGTGTGGTCTAGTTGTTCCAGCAGGAAACACCTACATTCTGCCCCCAAGCTCTGCCAATGAGTTGTGATCTGGTGTAATTTACCTTCCATGGGGACAAACAGGCAAACGTTGCTTTCAGTGCTACTACTCTGGGTAATAACCATTGCACTCTGTTGTTTTTGCAAGAGCAAGCCCAATCGTACCTCTGTTTTCCCATCTTAAAAAATAGGAATAATACTGCCTCCCTTTCCCAAGAACATTGTGATTATTCATTTAGTGCTTGTAAATGTACTTTGAAATCTCTGGAAGAAGGACATTATATAAGCACAGAGTATTAATATTATAAAATATCTTAAGCTTTTAACAGCTGCTAATGGCCATTAAAAAAAGCATCTATAGCTTTATTTTTAAGAGAATCTGCATTTCCATTCTACTCTGTGTATTTCAAAGCCTGCACACACAATATAAATTTACTAGCTCTGGGCCTGTCAGGACAAGGTGCAATCAATAAATCATGCACCAGCGGAGGCTATTCTACATGTCAAGTTGTATTTCTACATTTGGGTGTCCAGACTACGTCGGTTCCTTTCCAATTCCTTAGCAAAGCTTTAAGAGTCGCTATGCTGGGCTTGTACAAATTCCAAGCAACTCAAAATCTGTATCTGTTAAAGGAAAAAGGGGCTCAGTAGAAAACTCTGCCTTGCCAGGAAACTTTGTCCTAAGGGTTGAAGCAAAGCAAACTATCCCAGCTTGAAAACCAAATGTAAAATGATGGTCATGCCACCTGACCAGCTGAAAAAAACACAGCCCGTAACAGATTACCATGAGTGTTTGTCATGGCACATCCAGACTGCTTCAGTCATGAATGGATGGGTTTCATTTCAAGAACAATCGTAATAAAAGCTGATGCTCTTCTGCCTCTTTCTAGGCTGCTCCAGAATTAATTTCTATAACCCAGTCACCTTAGTTCAGATTTCAGTAGTTTTCCGACTAAATCCCTTAAACAGCTCATCTCTACACACCGGATTTTAAAAGACAGCGGAAAGCTATTGAAAGCAAGAACAACTCCTAGTTTGGCTCTAGGTGGTCTGCTGCAGAGGGATGCTTTCCTGTTTCTATATTTATAGTTCCCTTTGGCATACATCGTTCCAAAATTTATTTGCCTTCTTTTAACTTTTTGCCAAATGTTCCCAGACAGCTGCCATCATTCAGGGGCCTCCCTGGCCCTATGTAGGCCAGAAGGCAGTTGAATGCATGATAAGAAAATGCTGAAGGGTGGAAAAGGCCAATAAGCCAATAGTGCCCCCTACTGAATAGCCACTAACAGACACTTTAGCCTAACTACAGAGTGTAAGGATGCTGCACAATCCCTCCCCTTAGACCAGGGGTGGAGAACTTCAGGCCCAGGGGCCGGATGTGGCCCCCAGCTTGCCTGGATCTGGCCCCTGAAATCCAGGGCCCCTTCCAGTATTGGGGAACCCATGCTGGTACTCCAGCCCTGCTAGACTCTGGGATGTGAGGGGAATGTAGGGAGTGTCTTTCTCCACAGTCAGGGGCCATGTCAGTGAGGGGTTGTTTCTTGTTTTGGGGGGGATTTTTTTTTTTTTTTTTTTTTGCTTCTTGCTTGTGTGCAGCCCCCAACTGATTTTTCTGTGGGTCAGAGGCCCCAGACCCAAAAAAGTTTTCCCACCCCTGCCCAAGACCCTGGGTGTGGTAAATTGCCATGCTGATCACTGCAGATTATGGCCAGTGGCCCTAGGGTCTTTCTGGGGTTTATCTACATTCACCCAGCATGCAGTGATAACCGGATGCCCAGTGCAATATCCCCAGCCATTTTGGGGAGACCCCCCAAGTAACTGTAGTAAATCAAGAGTTTAGAGAACAGAGAGACCTGGCACATCATAGATGCCAGGCGGTGAGTCCTTGTTGTGGAGTAGAGGGATCTGGGATGAAGGGGAGCTCAAATAATCGCCATTGAACAAAAGATACATAAGTTCAAGAAGATACCCAGAAATAGACAACCAAGCAGGCCTGGTGATTATTGGTAACACATCACAGGCATGTTGCCATCAGAAAGAGGGTCCCACAATAGTAAAAACAGCTCTCAGAAAAGATTCAAATGAATTATCTCCCAGCCACTATTTTGCAAAACAAATCTCCAGGGAGGTGTGCGGTAGTTTCAGGTGCGTGATCTCCCCTTGTGTTGGATAACTGCTTATCTGCTGGGGAGGGGCTCCCAGATTCCAACATGTGCAAGAGAGACCAGCCTGACATTTTTCACTGACTGATCTATGCCTAGAAAGAGGCTAGAAAAGTGTGTGCGCGCGCTGCAGCTGGGCATTGCACGAAAGCCCCTCTCTCATGTGGTGACGCTTCATGTCCACCCTGCTCAAAGCTGCTTTTGACTAATGCTTCCTCCTCTTTCTGAATCTGGACCACACGGGGAGCTCAGGCCTACTGAATTCTGCTACTGAAGTTGTCACCATGGCTGTCTAAACAAACAAGGCACACCACCTATGCCCTTGAGCCCCTCACTGGTCCAGCTCTGTTCCCCCATGACAATGCTTTATTTTCCCTCTCTTTTCATACATTATCCAGCTCATTTATTAGCCCTATTAGTCTTTTTTTCACTTCAGTGTTTGCTTGGCCAGTCCAACAGTCAGCGGGCAAAGAGAATTATAAGAAATAATGCCATTCCATAGATGGCACTGCTTAGGAGACACCTGTTCCAGTTCACACAATTCATCTGTGCAACCTACAAATCAGGTTAGAGGGAGGTAACCGTATTCAGAGGCTTTCCTGATATGTAGGAGAAATCCTTGGGAAAAACAGAACAGACTATCTAGCATAGTCCCCATTTCCAGGAGAGCGTCCGTCTCCTCTGATCATTCAAGGACATATATCCTTCTGTAACAACTGGTGCTGGTGTGCAAAGAGTACTTACTTGCATTAAAAGACAAGAGAGGGATTCAGTGAGAGAGAGAGAAAGAGGGAACAAACTGTTTCATTGTCTTCTTGAAGGTCTTTGGAGTTTGCAGGAAGATGCTCCGTTTCATCCCTTCCCTCCCACATACTCCCTTTCCTAGCTTGTTATTATTCTTCTGCATTTGCTTTTATGCAGGAACCAAAAAAGAAAAAAGAAAAAGAATTTCCCATGGCTAATTCTTTGAAATAATTCTCTCTTCTTTTTCATCTCTCCAGTCCTCTTCTGTGCGTGTCTCAAAGTCTAAACACAAACTCAGTGCGAGAAAATCCTATAGCTAGAGATCAGGCTTGAATGCCTACCTTCTCTGCCCTTCCCCTTCCTTCCTTTTATCTCAGGCATATACATTTTCTGCACAGAACAAAGTTAAAGCCCAAGTCCCCATCCAATTGGCTGCAACGTTTCTTTCTTTCTTTATTTTTAAACATTGTGTCTTCATGATAAATAGAACTATCACCTAGGAATCTAGTTCAAGCAAATGGGCATTGTGGCCACCAGCTGCACAGATAACTATTACATCTTGGATGCTCCACAGATCTTTTTTTCTTTTGTAATATTTCCTGTTTTATGTATTGGGAAGGATTATCTAAAAACCTCACGCATCAAGGCTTAAACCAATCACCAACTCGTAGTGGGCAAATTATCACACACCAATCAATGTTCCCTCTAATTTTATCCATCCATGTGCAAAATAAATGTTGTTATGTGCACCAAAGCATGTGCAGATGTGCACCCAACAACCAAAACATATGCCACTGGCTGTAGGAGGCTGTGGGCACTCTGCTAATCAGCTGGCTGGCATTGGAATGTCTCCTGGGCAGCCGCCCAAGTGCTCAGCTTACAGGGAACACTGCCCCCAACCCATGATAAGGTTTCTTGTACCTCCCTCTGCAGCATCTGCTGCTAGCCGCTGTGCTATTCGTAGGACTGGGGCACATGGATCTAGGCTGGGTTGCCAGTTTTGGTGGGATGGATCCCTGGAGGTTTAATCACATGACACAATCTTTATTTAACTCAGGCCTGGGCAAAATATGGCCTGTGGGCCACATCCGGCCTGCCAAGCCACCGGATCTGGTCCGTGGACGCTTGCCTCGCCCCACCCACACGCCGCTCAGAAACGCGGCTGCAGGGCAATTTTTCTTTAAAAACTGTGAGTCTGGAGGGGAGAGGGGCAAAAGCTTTAGGAGCTGCTCCCGCCCCCAGCACAATTCCATTGGCCAGTTTCTGGCCAATGGGAGCTGCCTGTTTCAATAACAAGCAGCTACCAGAGCACATGGCTGCAGCTTGTGCGAGGGTGGGGCTGGGAGGGCGGCTGATTAAGAAACAGCGCTGGTTATAAGTCTCCTGGCAGAGCTTACCTGTGGCACCCCAGTCCCTCCCTTCCCCAACCCTCTACTCCCCACTCCACATACCAAATCCTCTGCTCCCGCCTGTACTTATATCCCCTCCCAGATCTGGCACCCCAATTCCCTGCCCCAGATCATAGTCCCCTCCTGCCCTCGCACACAACTCAAATCCCTGCACCCCTTCCTATACCCCAATTCCTTTCCCTAAGTCATAATCCAACCCCCTGCACCCTAGTCCAGTGCCCCAGGTCACAACTGCCTCCTTACCCCAAGCTTCCTTCTGCACCTCCACCATTAATATCCTAGAAGAGTGCGGCCCTCGACCACTTTCCAAATTCTTGGAGTGGCCCTCACCAAAAATCATTGCCCACCCCCAATTCAACCTTTAATTCCGGGAGACTTAGCCCTGGAGTGTTGGCAGCCGTAGGTCTAGGCCTGTTGCTTCAACTGGAGAGGCACCACTGAGCCCGGGCTGCAGTTGAGTAAGTGGGACAATGGAGGAAAAACAGGAATGGGAGTCGGGGCACATGATGAGAACTAGGGAGCCAGAGGGGCAGGGCTGTCCTTAGGCATATGCAGATTACGCAGTTGCATAGGACACCAGTAACATGCCCTATGCTGCATATGCCTAGTGCCAGCCAAGGACAGTGCCAGCTCAAGCAAATCCAAGCCCCTGCTCCACCTCTTGGCCCAGATGGCCCAATTCCTGGCCCTCGCTCTGCCTCCTGGCTCTGGAGGCCCAATCCCCTGGCCCCTCAGCCCTTGCTCCACGTCCTGGTCCTGCCGGTTGAATCCCACAGCGCCTCTCTCTGCCTCCCAGCCTTAGTGGCCAAATTCCCCAGTTCCCACCTCCTGCTCCAACTGCCTCGTGGCCCTGGTTGCCCAAACCGTCAGTGCCCCGGCCTCCTGCTCCACCTCCAACCCCTGGTGTCTGAATCCTCCAGCCTCCTGCTCTGCCTCCCAGTCCCCCAGCCTCTGCTCTGACTGTTCCCCAGTTCTGGAAGCCCTAATCCCTTGCCCCCGCTCCACTTCCTTGGCCTGCAGCTCTGGCGGACTGCACCGCTGTCCCTTCTGCCTGTTCCTTCACCAGCCTCCCTGCCCTGTTCCTGCCCCCGCAGCCTGGAGCAATGCTCCTCCTTGCAGAGATGCTACCCCACTCCCTGGTGGGGGATGTGGGGTGTAGGTCCTTAGGCTGCGTAGGGCACCGGAAGTCATAAGGACAACCCTGCAGAGGGGCACACGGCAGAGAACTTCAGACAGCATCCAACCTTCAAAGACAACCCAGGAGTCAGTGGGCAATGCCTAGAGAGAAACGCTGCCCAAAGCTGTGACCAAATAAGAGTCTAGAAATAGGTCCCTTGGTTGGAAAGCAACATCCTAACCAGCGTCTTGATGATGGATGGACATCTTGGCACTGGTCCCTGCAGGAAACAGGCTACTGGACTAGATCCATGGGTCTGATCCAGTCTGGCAGTTCTGTATTTAATAGCGTGAAGTCTCTGTCAGGAATTAATGTTTATCAGCTGGTGTTTTCCCTTTTTGATTGTTAGTGATTGCCATCAATAACATCAATCATTGTTATTGATTGGCTTCCATCCAGGCACTTGCCTTTATAAACTATGATCCAAGTGGCAAGGTTGAAGTAGCACAACCCGTTAGCGGGGGGAGAAGAGGGAGGAGTGTGGACAACAGCTCAGCAAGCCGTCTCTGCTTGGCAATGCTTTTCAGACACCAGCATTTGTCTTTTAATTATTATTTCCTTAAAGACAAGGAGAGCCACAATAGGCAAAAAGTCCCTTCTTGTACTGCGCTGGAATCTGATGTCATAACAACTGTTTTTGTACCATGCCTGTTAGAAGAAAGAGCTCTGCAGGAGGGGGAAGGAAAGATTTAATTATAGAGCTGCATTGTGATTTTGCACACATAGCTGGCTGCTGTAATCAGGTTACAAGTGTATCTGATTTTCTGGTTTTTTTTTTTTTTTTTGGTGGCCCAAATTAGTCGTGAATGTTTGGGTGTCTCTGAGACAAGCTGTTATTTGGCTTCTCTGAAGGAGATTTTGACCAAGGGAGCAACACTTCAGAAAAGAAACCATTGCAGCTCTTTGCCCTGGAAATAAACATGCACCAGGACTATGCAGACATCTGACAGATGCATCTTGAGCAAAAAGGTTAGGGGCGGCGTAGCTTCATGGATGGTGGGGGAAGGTAGGGCTGGGGGGGTAATCCTCAACCCTGCCCCCCAACCCGACCCCTTCTGCCCACGTCCTGTCCCCCTGTCGCCCAGCATTACGTGGAGGTGGGGCAGCCCTAGTCTCCCTGTAAGGGTTCTGAGAGTGGAGTCTGAGTAGAGCCAGGCTGGAAGTTTGGGAAGGCAATCCCTTCCCGCATCTAACATACCGGTCACCCATATGTGGCTTCCCCATCCTCCTCCTCTTCAGGATTTTCTACCCTTGCAAGTTTGCATGAGAAAGAAATGGGGAAAATACTTCTTCCCTTATACTCAACCTTAGGAAACCAATTCCAGCTTATTTATTTAGATTTTCCCCATAAACATCCACTAAGGTTGAAAGTTTGATTTCCCTCTGTCTGGAAGAGAGAAATATTAAGAAGGGACTTGATATTTTCCCCAGCCCATGTGAGCTAAGCAGCACTTAGTTTTTGTACAGGTTGTTAGTTTCATTTAGGAATCCACTGTTGTCCATGCCCATGCAAAAAAGAATTTCAGATAACAAGATTATTTCCCCCGGGGGGTAATATTCTGTAATTTGAACACAGTAACAGGAATAAATTACTTACTTAGAACTAATAACGACAGCCTGATTCCAGTATATATAGGAACCATAACAGCTTTGGTTAGTTAAAATGTAATTGTGTCGGCAGATGACATTTTCTTTCAAAGGAATCAGAATGACTTAATTAAATTTGTTGGGGGTGGAGAAATAAAAAAACCCAACAAAGATGATATTTGTAGCTTGGGTTGTTGTTTGCTTCATGGCTGGTGCCAGGGTTAATGAAAGACAACTGGTAATACTGGCATGGCCAGAAGGGCCCACTTGGATGGGCTGTGACTTGGTGTGGGTGAGCAAGACTAAGGAGTGGGGAAGAGTGGGACAGGACAGATGAGGGTGGGGGAAGCCCCAACCCCCGCTCCTCAGCTGAAGCGCCAGGGCAGAGTGAGGTAAGCCCCAACCCCACTCCCCAAGTGGAGCTGTGCCTGGTTCTGCTCCCTGGCTGGAGCACAGGAGCAGGGCCAGTTTTAGGCCGATTCGCCTAAAGGGCCCCGCACCCTAAAGCCAGAAGTGTGCTGGCGTGCTAGGCACACTGTGGGAGGGGGTGTCGGCCCTGGAGGAGGAGCGAGGCGGCTTCCCTGCTCCACAGGAGGGGTGAGTCGAGCGCAGGGAAGCGCAGGACTCTACCCTGTAGCTGGGGATTTAAAAGGGCTGAGACTCTTTTTTTGTGCTTTTTTTTTTTGGCTCAAAAATCCTGGCTGCCAGGGCCCCGTCGAAACTGTTCAAATTGGGCCCCGCCCGTCCTAAAGCCTGCCCTGCACAAGCCAAAGGAGAGCAAGCCCTGCCCTGCTCTTCAGCTGACTCGCTGCCATGGTTCCTTTTTCTGGCTGGCTCTCCAGACAAACTATAAGGGGGGGGGCACAGCCCACTTAGGCCCACCTGAGGCTACCCCCTTGGGTAACTCATTTCAGCACAGACTCTCCAGACCAGGCACAAAGCAGAAAACTACAGCTGTTTGCAACTCATTAGAATCAATCGCTAATGTATTTTTTTTTAAAGTGACTTGGAGCAGGATGCAAAAAAATCCTTTCTGGGCATATTCTGGGTTAAGCCCACCTCAGGAACATCTGTGGTGCCAATCATTGTGTCAGTGGGAACAACAAAACACCATGGACCCTGGCAAAGCAGGGAGGGAGGAGATATTGATGCAAGTGTAGCACGTCATTAGACATTTTATTTTATGAGCACTTCGGATTGTGAGCTGGTCGGGACATGGGTCAGACCATTTTGTCTGTTTCGAAAAAAAAAATGCCCGGCTCATGAGGGCTGCTGCCAGAAATAAATGAATAAATCAATCAGATTGGGGGGTGTGGGCATAGCCGGCAGGTATGCTAGGTGGGAGAAGACACTGTCTTCCCAAACTGCCAGCCAGGCCCTGCCCACACTTTGCCCCCAGAATGCCTACTGTAGGCGTACTGGGGGTGGGGGAGAGTATTGCTGCCCTGAGCACCCACCCTCCCCATGCTCGGAGGCTGGGGCCACATGCCGCAAGCTCTTCCCATGCTCTTTGGGGCTGCGCGCCCACCCTCCCTGTGCTGGGGGGGTAAGGCAGAGCATTGCCCTGCCTCCCCATGGTGCGAGGAGGGGGGAGGAGAGGGAGGTGGCTTGGCTCCCATGGAGGTGGGGCCTTGGCAATGGGGCTGAGCCCCCTGCCCCACCTTCACCCACCGTCCACAGCTGTGGGGGAAACGTTTGCTCGATTCACTTGCCCATCCGACCTAACATGGACCCACAATGCTTACAGGGGTGTTGTTCTGTTTTGTACAGCACCTAGCACAACCACCACCAAAGTCCCTGCCTCTCCCAAAGTGTTTTCACCTCAACGATATGTCTTCACTGCAAACCCTAACTCCCTCCCCTCCACACACAAAACCCTTTCACCACAGGTGGGTGGCGCTTTCGAGCCAGACTACCCGGCCTGGCTGAGGGTATAGATTTTAGGTGCTGCTTTCAACCCATGCCAGTAACTCACTCATTTTGCATTTTCAAGCTTTTTCTCTGCAACCACGAAGGTTGGAAGCTTGCTTTAAAAAAAAAAAAAGACGAAGCAAGTGCCTTCCCTCAGTTATCTCCCTTCTCCTGGAAAGACAGACAAGCTCTACCACAATCTCCAGAGGAAGCCTCAGAGCAGCTCAGCTTACTTCAGCCCAAGGACCCAAGGGATGTTCCCCCAGAAGTCTTAGCAACACAGATGGAGGTGGGCAGGGTTAAAGCACTGGTTATTGACCAGGCGTGGCACTGCAGTGTAGCTGCTCACTAAGGTGAGGCGAATGCTGATGTTGATCCGTTGAGTGAACTCTGCAGTGAAGACATCACTCAAGAGTTTATAACAAAGCTGGTGAGGTGCTTTCCTGGACTGGATTGTTTGGTTAGAGAAAAGCACTGTGAGCTGTGATATTACATCTTCTTTAGCTCCTTTCGTGCACTGTGCTGACATGATTTGGTACTGTCCTTCCCTGTCAAATGTTAATACATTTAAAAAGCCCTTTTATTCAGCACCTCCCCACTTTTTCCCCCAGGAAATTCACCCCGGCTTCAGTCTGCAGCAAGCCTGCAATAACCTTGCATTTTCTTTCAGTCTAAGAGAATTTAAAAGATAATGATGGGTTGTTCTTCCTACTGTCTTCAGAGGCCTACAATCTTCTCTTGTATTTTTTGCTTAGGCAATTGTTTGTTCCCCCCTCCCCCCCATGCTCTAGAGAATTCCTTGAACTTAGCCGTCCCTTCTTCCTTTCCTTTTCTCCACGCCAGGCCCCTGCTCGGCCAGTATTTGCAAGGACTTTCAAAGCACTGAAGCTGCACTTTCTAGGCATGGTAGAACCCACTGGAAGGGAGTCCAGTATGCCCTTTGCTTTTGGTTGGGTTTCATCCTTGTGTACAGCAGCCCTCTGGGTTTGTTTCCCCAAAGGTTCACGCAGGAAAACATTTTCTTTCCGCCATTTGTTGGTCCCCTCTAGAGACCAGACCAATTATCCTTATTGCGACAGATCTCCAGCCATTTAGAGTAGGGGTGGGGAACATACAGCCCGGGCTTGATCTGGCCCCTGAGGCTACTGCCAACCAGACCCCAAGCCAGTTCCTGGCAGCCCCCTCCCACTCACCACACCCCTCATTTTTGACCCCACCCCAGAGCCAATCAGGACCCACAAAATCTACTAGGCTCTAGTGTGCAAGGGGAATATCTTTCTGCTTCTCAGTTGGGGGCCACATTAGTGATGATTTTTCTATGGGTCAGCAGCTCCTGACCCAGCAAAGGTTCCCTACCCCAGATTGGATAGAATCAGCAGCAATTAGAGTCCCAATTCTGCAGTTCCATGCAGATGATCCAAAAGAAGCCCCTGGGATAATTCCCAAGAGAAAGGGTGACCGGATCAGGTACTCTTCCCCTTACTATCACTATGAAACTTCTTCCCTAAGAACTCAAAAAGCCTCCATCTGCTGGGTTAGTAACACGTCCTGCTGCCTACTGACTCAGAGATTTGAAAAGTCTGAACGTTTCTTTTAAAAATACACTTTTCAGCGATGGTGCATTAAAAGCAAGTTTCTTGCTAGAAAATATTTCTAAAATCAGCTTCTTGCTGGGTGATTGCAGGCAGCCTCAGCAGCCTCCAGAACTCATTTTCCCTTGTTTATCTTAAAAATATTTCTGTGCTGAGGTCCCCCACACTACCAGGGAGCCTTTACAAGGCAGCTTCAGCCTGACACACACACTGTTGTTTATCTAGAAAGTTTTACAAATGGCTTATTAAGCCCAAAGTCCTGTTTACTTCTTCAAAGAGTCCTATAAGAAAACCTAGCAAAGTACCCTTACTTAGGCAGACTCCCTTAGCCTTAGCAGAGTGACTCTTTATGCTTTACCCAGAGACTGTAACTTGTGTTTTCACTCTCTGCCTGGTATGTGTGGATACAATTAAGCCCCCTAGAGACAGATCACAGAATCCGTTAGCTGTTGCTAAGTTTTCAAGTTACTCGGAGCTTTAAGTACAAAGACATTTATGGTACCAGCATCTGTCATCTATCTTCTTATGGCACCCGTCACTACTGTCAGTACAGCAGTGTTGCCCACTCTTGATCATGCGATTACATGCAAATCTTCGTCTTTTTTTTTTTTTTAAAGCAAGCTTCCAACCCTCATGGTTGCAGAGAAAAAGCTTGAAAATGTAACTTGAAAGTAACCCAAAGGTCAGAATCAGAAGGCAAAGAAAGAGAACTATATTTTAAAAAAAATAGTCTGATTGTTTGCGGTCTATTTTTGACTACTGAGGGTTGCAACAGAGCAGATATTAATAAAATTAGCCTAACATCCCTTGGGAGTAGGCAAGTGTTATTCCAGTATCTACAAAAGTGAAGCACAAAGATTAAATCACTTGCCCAAAGTCACATACAAAGTTTGTGGCAGATCTGGGAGTTCCACTCAGATCTCCCAGGAGAGAAAGTTCACTTGTATCTATCTGCCTTTAAATGTAAATGTGGTAGAGTGTTGGTTATTTCAGCCTAGGGATTGTAGCTTTTAAAAAAAATACACACTATTAATTCAAGGAAGTCCTGTGGCCGGGGTAACAGAAGGTCAGACTAGTTGCTCTCTTCTGCCCTTGTCTTTTATTGTTTTAGTAACAAATGTACTACTTTAAAGTAGGGCGTTAAACAACGAAAGGCATCCTCCATCGCAGAAAATGAAACACTGGTAACGAGCTGTAATCATCATTACCTCCGGTGGGTTTGGCTGTGGATGTTTAATGCCTCTCGGCCATTTTTTTCCTGGCGCACATGTTTTTAAAAGCCAGTGTATGTTGTGTTGATTTTTTTTCTAGGAAGATTCTGCTGAAGGGTGCATCCCTGGCTTTCGAAAATGTTGTTTATTTATTTATTTTAAGGTTCTGTCCATGTGCGTATAAACAGAGCTGGGTCTAGTCACAGACACCACACACGCAGCTTGGCGTGGCTTACGTTTTGGATTTACAATAAGTGTGCTAATTTTGTTCCTAGGATGCATGTAACCAAGAGGCCCTGAGACCACTGACAAGGGAGTGAAGTCTGCTCTACAGCCTTATCTGAGCATCATTTGGCTTTTAGCTCATGCGACAGAGGCACATGGCTTTATCCCCTCTGGTCACCAGCTTCACATACAGAATGACCCTTTCTTTCCGATCTTCTCTCCAAGCTAGAAAACAAAGCACACTGGCAATAGTTGTATACAGTACCGGTTTGAAAGGGAGGTGAGATGTGGGGCCATGAGTCCTTGACGAAGTCCCTTTAAGGTAATCTCCACACATCTGTGCATTACATTGCTTAGGAGATTGATGTTAATGGAAATGTGCAACTCTGTTATGTAATATAAAGCATGTCTAACCTCAGTGATGGATGAGTATGGGTAAGTAAAGCATTAGCATACCTGATGTTATTGCTTTGCTATAATCGCAGGCAGACACGGAGGCCACTCTGTGAGAAGGACTGGGGGAGGAGAGAGGAACGCGCCGGGGCTGAGGAATAAACCGGACCGTAAGTGTTGATTTTCAGTAAGCCTTGGCACACTGGGGAAGTTCTAGAAGAAAGCGAACGTTGTGCCAATTTTTAAAAGGGCAAATGGGATGACTTGGGTAATTATAGGCCCTCCGGCCTAACATCGATCCCAGCTAAGATAATGGAGCGTCTAATATGGGATTTGATTAATAAAGAACTATAGAAGGGTAATGTAACTAATGCAAATCGACATGGGCTTATGGAACATAGACCCTGTCAAACTTACTTGGTAGCTTTTCTTGATGAGATTACAAGTTTGGTGGATTATGGTACTAGTGCTGCTGTAGTACACTTAGATTTCTGGAAGGCATTTGACCTGGTACCACACAACATTTTGATGAAAAACAAAAATGATAAAATTAACACGGCACACATTTTAAATGGATTAAAAACAGGCTAATGGCTAGGTCTCGCCTTGTAGCTGTAAAAGGGGAGTCATTATTGACTGAGTCTGTTCCCCCCATAGGGGTCAGTTATTGGCCCCACGCTACTTAATGTTTTTAATCGACATAAAACTTAAAATCACCACTAAATTTTGCAGATGAGACAAAAATTAGGGGGGGGGAAAGGGGTAAATAATAAAGAGGATGGGTCACTGGTACAGAGCGATCTGGACTGCTTTGGTAAACTGGGCTCAAGGAAACAGTTTGTTTTGTGAGACAGCTAAATATACATAAGATAAGAACATACTGGTCAGGCCAATGGTTCATGTAGCCTGGTATCCTGCCTTCTCACAGTGGCCAGTGCCAGATGCTTCAGAGGGAATGAACAGACCAGGGCAATGTTGAGAGATTCATCCAGTCCCAGCTTTTGCTAGTCAGAGGGTTAGGAACACTCAGAACATGGGGTTGTTACACTTTGGTCATGGGCGGTGGTTGAACTCCTGGCTTGGAGAGGCAGCCTAGCCCCCATACCCCTTCTGTCATCCCATCCCCTGCATTGTGCCCACTGTCCCCAGCTTCCCGGTCCTGGAGTGCCTGAGAACTACACCATCCTCAGTCCCAGAGCACCCAAGAGCCAGGCTGGGCAGTGTGGCTCCAACTGACCCCAGTCCTGGAGTGCCCGAGAGCCAGGACAGGTGGGGCAGGTAGTGTGGCCCCAGCTGCCCCTGGAGCACCCACCCACGAAGCCCCTACCAGCCGAGCCTCCAGCCCCACTGAAGCAGCCCTAAGGGTGCCCCACAGCTCCCAACCAGCCTGCCCCAGCCTCTAGCAATAGGTAGGAAAGGGCCTAGAGTTGGAACATGGGTAGGGCCTCAACAAGCAGTCTGGGAAGGTAACTCCTTCCCATGCCTATGATACCCACTGCCTGTGCTTTTGGTCTTCAAAACATCCCCGGCAATGAATGCCACAACTTGCCTGTGCATTGTGTGAGGAAGCACTTCTTTGTGTTTGTTTCCTACCTGCCGACTATTAATTCTTGTGTTATGGGAAGGGGTAAATAACACTTCGCAGTTCACTCTACACACCCATCATGATTGTATAGACATTCCACTTATGTTGACCCGGTTATGAGGATGTTTACTGTATGGATATGTTGGTTTAGAAAATTAATTGGAAGGAAGACTAGCAGGAAGGAAACAAAATGGCTTTTGCACTTCTCTGCAACCACGTGAGGGGTGTTAACAGATGAAGCCATTACGGGCCATGCCTGGGAACTGGAAGAATGAAAGGATTGACAGTTTGAAAATAGACCTTTCTTTCAAGATGACAGAACTCAGACGACACAGACACCTGCGGGGGCGGTCTGAAGTTGGGCCTGCTCTGCTTACCTGCATGGGAGGGTAAGACAGACCTGTGTAGACTTGTTTTGAAATCCCTATTCCTTTAAGTGCTTAGTTCCTACTATTCAAACAAGCACTACTTTTGTTTAAGGTGGCTGTCTCATGCTCTATTCACCATTGCTCAGGCAGGTTCTTCAAAGGAAGAGCCAGAGGTGTCAGATGTGCTGGGTAAGAAGGTTGATACCTAGTATTCTATCCCATGAGGACAAAGGCACGATGACTGAGACCTAAGGGGGGGAACCTATAACCACGACACAAGTGTATGTCTAAAAGCACTTTCCTACCCGCCCTCAGGTGATATAGCCCTTGTGCCCAATACAACTTTGTAGAACCAAGTTATCACAGTAAGTGGTGCAAGCTTTCTATGTAACACAAGAGCATCTGATAAAGGCATATGACTTAGGCCGTGTCTTCACCGGATAGAAGATTGATGCTGCTGTGATCGATCTTTTGGAGTTTGATTTAGCAAGTCTAGTTAAGACTCGCTAAATCAAACTCAGAGGGCATCCCTGCTGTCTGCTGATACTCCTTTCACATGCAAGAGTAAGGGACACTGTGGGGACAGTGGGGAACAAAACAAAGTACATTGACTCCAGTTATGTAATTATCCTGGCCTTACAGACTTTGGCCATGTTCCCACTTACTGGAGGATCGTTCTTCCAGCGTTCGATTTAGTAGGTCTAGAAAAGACCCATGAAATCAAACACTGAGGGCACCCCTGTCAGCACCAGGACTCCTCGTTATCATGAGTATGGGAAGTCAATGGGAGCATTTCTCCCGTCAACCTCCTGCTGTGGGCTGTTCCAAAAAAATGGATGCAAGGTAAATCAACTCCTGCAACACAATTTCACATGGTTGGAGTGGCGTATCTTACATTGATTTTCTTCACCAGTGTAGACCTAGCTTTCTACAAGTCTTGAGCCCTGTCCCACAGCCCTTAGTCATGTGAGGAGTCAGTTGGCATACTGAGGCTATTCCTGCATAAGGGCAGCAGGATTAGGACCTTGCGGGGATCTCCATTTTACAGACTGGGAGTAAGGCAGGACATTGCCCGGTCATAGCTCATATTTCTATGCCAGGGATTCGAAATCTCCTCGCCCCATCTCCAATTGCTAGGCAGGCTCCCATAAGAGCTTACAGAGAAAGGCCTCAGCAGTTAGTTTAGCTGCTCTGACGTGTTCATTTAGGGCCAGCAAGGCCAGGGCGTGAAGTTGGTGGGAGCACAGTTACAGACACCCTCTGCTCCCAGAAGGACACATCCACAGGCAAGAGAGGGTGCGTTCTGCATCAGAGGAGAGGCCCTGCTCCCAGCCATACCCTTGTGCCCCTCTGCTTTCTTTGCTTTGCAAAGCGTGTAGCACCCCTGTGCCTTCTACATTAAACTGCAGCTCTGATCAGCATGACATTTAAATAAGGGGGAAGGCGAACAGCCATGAACCAAGAACACAGGACCCTTCTCACCCTCCCCGTTTGTCTTTACACATAGAAAGCTGCTTTCACAGCTCTCTCATTGGGTAGCCGTGGACAAATGGGGGCATTTGGGCCCAAGAATTAACTTGTGGTGCTTTGGAAACAGAGCGTCTTGTGGCATTTACCAAGACAGAGCCAATCTGTGGTTTCAGCACACCCCATGTCACAGAAGGAGGACTGTTTAAGGCTGTGCAGCCATCAGCACCAGGTTTGTATAATTTTGGGTAGTGCCCAGAATGGGTCCAAGTAGAGCTGTCTTGTCCATAGGATGGACAAGGGGAACCATCCAGGCCTCCATCTGTCCATCCTGTGGATGGGATGGCTCTGAATATACAAGCCCAGACAGACATTGGTAGATCTAGGCCCGTGTTCCTGAATATTGGTGGAGCACGGACCCCACGGGCCCATGTAACTCGCTGTCTACGTGGGGGAATCACAGGGGCTGTGTGCAACTTGCTTTGGGCTTGTTCCCATTTGCTGCGTAGCTGAAGAACTACCAGTGCAAGTGCAGCGAGCCAGAGGAGTTCCCATCACTGAGCCCAATCACTGTCGTGTCGGAAGGCAGCAGCAGACTCTGAAGAAAAGGGACTGGATAAAAGAGTCACCGAAACTTTACAGGCCATTTTTCACCAGTGCCCTTCCACCCTGCCTCCTTACAGACAGAGCTTCTCTGCGCACTCTTTTGGCTCTGTCCCATGATGGTGCCTGCTGCTAGCACCAGCTGGGACACACATTGGTCATTTTCTCAGAATCCAGGGCCTTATTGGTGAGCACCAGAGGGAGCCAGGGGAAGATTGACTGCTATCCTGTTGCACAAGCTGCCAGCAAAGGGGGCGGGATGATACACGCTTCCCCCTCTCCCCTCAATGTTTGAGATGGTCTCCCTCTGGCACCAGTGAAACATCTGATTCTGACTTGAAATAGGGACAGAATTTGACCCCAGGGGTATGTCTAGACCACATCCCTCTGTCACCAGAGGGATGTAAATTAGACATACTGAAATTGCTAATGAAGCGCGGGGGATTTAAATCTCCCGCGCTTCATTTGAATAAAAATGACCACCGCATTTTGCCAAGTCAGCAGTTTGTCGGCAAAAAGCAGCTGTTAAGACAGGGATCGGGCAACAAAGAAAGCCTTTGTCGGCCGATCCTGTAAACCTCATTTTACAAGGCAAAGGGATTGGCCGACAAAGGCTTTTCCCCGTCTTGACAGCCACTTTTTGCCGACAAACTGCTTACTCGGCAAAATGTGGCGACCATTTTTATTCAAAGGAAGCGCGGGAGATTTAAATCCCCGCTTCATTTGCAACGTCGATATGTCTAATTTACATCCCTCTGGCAACATTTAAAAGGTTCTTCTGTGCCATCCTTCCCCCCCAGATCAGAATCTTTGGCCAGACTGGGTCCCAATCAAACATGCCACTTGTCCAGCTGTGTGCGCTGGAAGTCACAAACCCACCTCCTTCATTGGGTGGTGAGGCTGGAGATATATGGGCTACATTCATGCTGGCTCTCCCCTCCAGTGTCTGGGGATTTGCCTGCGAGCAGCAAAGCTTTTGGCCGGAGGCCAGTCGGGAAGAATGAGAGGTGATATGAAAGAGAGCGGCTGCTTCAGAGCTGATCTGACGCCATTCACCTGGAAAACTGGCCAGTAGAGTTTGGTGTTATGTGACCCGGCTTCTCCTGCACAGGGCCCAGTGGTGCCTATGGCTGGTGGCACCTGGCCAATGTGCACCTGGCAGTTGCTCAGCTGTGAATCACTACGTGCCCAGGTCACCCTTTGACATTTTGGTTCCTATGATGTTATGCTTCAGCCATTAACGTTAATCATGCTGCCAAACCGCCCGCAGTCCAGAGTTAAGCCTTCTGCTGAAACCAGTCCCATTTTAAGATCCAAATTTCTGTCCAGCCCATAGAAATTTGCTATTCTTAGACCTTTAAAATAATCTGGAGGGTGGGAGGAGTGAACTCATTGGGAGATTCTGCAAGTCTTGTTTGGCCAGCTGGGGCAAACTTTTGCCTATAAGAAGAGGGGATAGATTAGATCTATTAGAGCGGAGCTACTTGACTTTGGAAGCCTCTGGGGCCACAATGATACTCACATCACAGGCCGTTGCATATACATGCAAATATAAATGCAAATAGCTTATTTCACACCGATGGGCACGATTACAAAGATTAAAGCAAGACTACACAACATGCAGGCCCCATTTAAGTCAGTTCTGCTGATAAAATGCATTATTTACCTGATTTCTACCCATATGACAGCACTTTTAATGAGCAAGGACATCCAGGAATTTAACTACTAAAATGCATCTCAACAAAAGACCATTATATTGACTCGCCATTGTGGAGTGTTTTCCCAGTGTAGACCATGTTCAAAGGATCCCACCCGCGGGCTGTGTGTTGAGCCCCACAAACCCAAACCGCACCGCGGGCTGCAAAAAAGACAGGCCGCCGGCTGCATGTGGCCCACAGGCCACATATTGAGTAGCCCTGCATTAGAGGCATCAGCACATGGTTTTTTTCAGTACAGTGGTCTCAGACCTAGAGGGGGGCTCCCAGAAAGCCCCATGTATCTGCTCCCTGCACTTTGGATCCCCCATGGAACTTTTAAGCTTCAGTTCAGGCCCATTGGTGGTGGGCCATACAGTACTGTACCATTCTATGTATTCCTAACTCTACAAAGGGAGATGCTACAGCTTTGATACACTGAAGCAAACTAGGGCATCACAAGCAGCATTGGAAGTGGCAGGGTGCAGACATTACAACTCAGACTAGGGCAGAATTGCAGCCCCGAGTCAGCTATAATTGAATTGAAGCCTTGTTTTTTATAAAGCTAGAATGCTACACAATTAATAGGCAGTAGGTTTAAAACAGACAAAAGGAAGTATTTCTTAATGCAACACAGTCAATCTGTGGAACTCCTTGCCAGAGGATGTTATGAAGACCAGGACTTTAGCACGATTCAAAAAAGAGCTAGATAAATTCATGGAGAATAGGTGCATTAATGGCTATAGTCAGGATGGGTAGGAATGGTGTCCCTAGCCTGTTTGTCAGAAGCTGGGAATGGGTGACAAGAGAGGGATTGTTTGATGATTGCCTGCTCTGTTCATTCCCTCGAGGCACCTGGCAATGGCCACTGAAGACAGTGGGCTAGGTGGATCCCTGATCTGACCCAGTATGCAGGGCTGTGGCACAGAGGGCCAGGTTTTCAGAAGAACTTGGGGATTAGACTTTGAGTTCCCAACAGCACCCAAAACTGGGCCAGATCCTTAAAGGATTCAGCACTTACCATGCACCCAATCTGCTGAGCTTTTCTGAAACTTGGATCCAACATGGCTATCACCGTTTTCTGGAAGGACATTCCCCGGGGGACGCTCATTTGCAAGGTGATGTTAGAACCTTGCTAGTAGTAGCCATATTTAAACATGGCTGCCTCCTCACTTTCACCATTTCTGAGTCTAAGGTTTGCACCTTTCATTATAGCAATTGTTCCTTCCTGATTCACAACTCTCCCCTTTTTATAGGATGTCCCTTTTCTACAGGTCCACAAAACCCACCAAAGGTCTCACCGATTTTGGTTTTTTGTTTTGCAATGGTTTGAGTCATTCCCCTTCATCTCCATGGGGAACATTTCTTTAGAGAAAGACCCCTGCCGTGGGATCATAAATTTCCCTTTTACAACCCCACTATGCATTTCATTCTAACGCTGCCCTGAGATTTGGGGATACATCACTCTGGCTTTTGAGCCAGTGGTGAGACACATTTGCCAAACTCAACAGGAGATGAACAATTCACTGGTCAAATCCCAGTCCTGGGATAAGACATCCAGAGTTTCTAAGACCAGGAAGGACCAAGGTTCTAAACTATTATCTATTCTGTTCTATCTCTAGCTAGACAGCTATTGTCATGTTTATTCCACGCGCAGGTACTTAATTGTGACCAACTTTCCCTTTGTTAAGATAAATAGAGTGACACAGATTTAAGGTACGTTTTCCAATTCTCTAGTCATTATCATGGTTCTTTTATAACAGACTACAGGGCTTCCCTGAATTCATTCCTGTTGGAACTAGAGCAGATCTTTTAGACCAATGATCTACTGGTAGATCTTGGAGTCTGACAAGTGATCATGACTAGTCTGGTCAAGAGGCTATCAAATGCTGGCACTTCAGCTGCCTCCTCTCCCCTTTGCCTTGGAGCTGTTCCCCTCTCCCCTCCCAGGGCAGAGAAGGAAGGGGGCGCTGATGTCAGACTACAAGGTGGGAGAGGGAGCACCCTATCTCCACAGAACCGAGGGGGGCACAACAGGACTTGGGATGGAGGGAGTTTGCTGGCTGCTTTTGAGCGTGGTGCAAGGCCAGGGCAAGGGTGAGCCTGCCTTAGCCCCATTGTACCACCTGTCCTAAGCAGTGTCCAGCTGGAGCCTGCATCCTGAACCTCTGCCCCAATCATAAACCCTCTCCTGCACCCCAAGCCCCTGCCCTAGCCCTGAGCCTCCCCCCGACCCAAATGCCGTTACAGAGCCTGTACCCTGAACCTCCTCCTGCACCCCAACTCCCTGCCCCAGGCTCGGCTCAGAGCCCCTCACACTCCAAATCCCTTAGCCCAGAACCAGAGCCAGTGCCCCAACCCTCTGCCTGATGAAAGGAAGGGAGAGAGAGAGAGAGAGGGTACATCTACACTACAGCACTAATTCGAACTAACTTAATTCGAATTAGTTAATTCAAACTAAGCTAATTCGAACTAGTGCATCTAGACCTAAAAATTAGTTCGAATTACCGTTTTGCTAATTTGAACTAGCATGTCCACATTGAGTGGACACTGAACTGAGGTTAAGGATGGCCGGAAGCAGTGCCGGCAGGGCATCAGAGGAGGACTTAGAGCGTGGAGCTGCTGCCTCAGGCTAGCCGAGGGCTGTGCTTAAAGGGACCTGACCCCCACCCCAGACAGACAGTTCTCAGGGGTTCCCCGCTTGCAAAGCAGTCCTGGCTTGGAGTGCCCTGAATGCCCACACTCGGCACATCACAGCACTCGGCCATCAGCCCGGCTGCACTTGCCGCAGGCTGCCATTCGGGGGCAGTGGGGTCAATCGGGGGGCTGCAAGAGAGCTTCCACCCTGAGGAGCCCGCAGAGCCACCCCAGTCCTCCCCATCGGGGGCTCGTGCCCCAGTCCTCCCTCACCTCCTTCCACTTACCCCTCTCTAGCCCCTCTTCTTGATGTACAAAATAAAGGACACGTGTGTTCAAAAATAGAAACTTTATTGAACAAAACTCAGGGAGACTGGGAAAAGGAGCTGGGAAAGGGGAAGAAAGAGGGCAGGAGAGGGGAGGGCAACTAAAATGATCAGGGGTTTGGAACAGGTCCCATATGAAGAAAGGCTAAAGAGACTGGGACTTTTCAGCTTAGAAAAGAGGAGACTGAGGGGGGATATGATAGAGGTCTATAAAAGCAGGAGTTGGGTGGAGAGGGTGCATAAAGAAAAGTTCTTCATTAGTTCCCATAATAGGGTATGTCTAAACTACATGCCTCCATCGACGGAGGCATGTAGATTAGCCAGATCGGCAGAGGGAAATGAAGCCGCGATTAAAATAATCGCGGCTTCATTTAAATTTAAATGGCTGCCCCGCTCTGCCGATCAGCTGTTTGTCGGCAGATCGGGGCAGTCTGGACGCGCCGCGCCGACAAAGAAGCCTTTCTTGATCGGCACAGGTATGCCTCGTGAAACCAGGTTTACCTGTGCCGATCAAGAAAGGCTTCTTTGTCGGCGCGGCGCATCCAGACTGCCCCGATCGGCCGACAAACAGCTGATCGGCAGAGCGGGGCAGCCATTTAAATTTAAAATGAAGCCGCGATTATTTTAATCGCGGCTTCATTTCCCTCTGCCGATCTGGCTAATCTACATGCCTCCGTCGACGGAGGCATGTAGTCTAGACACACCCATAGAAGGACTAGAGGACACCAAATGAAATGAATGGGTAGCAGGCTTCAAACTAACAGAAAGTTCTTCACAAAGCAAATAGTCAACCTGTGGAACTCCTTGCCGCAGGAGGCTGTGAAGGCTAGAACTAGAACAGAGTTTAAAGAGAAGTTAGATAAATTCATGGAGGCTGGGTCCATGGAGTGGTATTAGCCAGGGGATAGAAATGGTGTCCCTGGCCTCTGTTTTGGAAGGCTGGAGATGGATGGCATGAGACAAATGGCTTGGTTATTGTCTTCGGTCCATCCCCTCTGGGGTAGCTGGTGTTGGCCGCTGTCGGCAGACAGGCTACTGGGCTAGATGGACCTTTGGTCTGACCCAGTACAGCCATTGTAAGCTCAGGGCCAGGGGTCTCACTGGACCACCTTGATTTTCATGCAGACCTGCTCCTGGGTGGCCAGGCTGGCAGCTATCCTGCCCTAGACGGCCACTTTCCTGTGCCTAGTGCGGAGGTCGTGGATGAGGTCCACGATCTCCGCACTAGATCAGGCGGGCGCCCGCCTCTTGCGGCCTCGGGCAGGCTCCTGGGAGCCGCCAGCCTGGTCCCGGGAAGAGACGCAGGGCTGGGTGGCAGCAGGTGGCTGGTTCATGACATGCCAGGTGCAGGGTCTGCTGGTTGGGTGCTGGCAGGCTTGCACCTGGCACGGACACTGTAGCCAGACCGTGCCCCTTTAAGGGCTCCGGGGCTGGGAGGGGGGCAGAAGAGTTTCCCTGGTGGTGCCCAGAGTGGCCACCAGGAAAAGCTGGGGAGGGCTAGCCTCCCACTAGTTCGAATTAAGTGGCTACACAGCCCTTAATTCGAACTACTTAATTCGAACTAGGCGTTAGTCCTCGTAGAATGAGGTTTACCTAGTTCGAATTAAGCGCTCCGCTAGTTCGAATTAAGTTCGAACTAGCCGTTTGTATGTGTAGCGCCTATCAAAGTTAATTCAAACTAACGTCTGTTAGTTCGAATTAACTTTGTAGTGTAGACATACCCAGAGGGAGGATGGAGTGAGCAGGTACAGGGGCCTTGGAGAAGGGGCACAAAGGAGGCAGGGCAAGGGTATTTGGATTTGAGGTAGATTTTGGATTGCACTTCAATTCAAAAAAGTGATCTAATGCTTAAAGAGGCTGGAGACCCCTGTTTTAGAACATCAAAACCTTGATCTAGAAATCTCTGGTGATGGAGAATCCACCACAGTCCTTGTTAAGTTATTCCAATTGTTATTTGCCCTCAGTGTTAAAAAGTGTGCACCTTTATTTCAAGTCTGAATTTGTCCAGCTTAGACTTCCATTGGATTTTATGTCTCTGCCAGCTAGACTAAATAGCCCATTATCACATGTTTGTTCCACATGCAGGTATTTAAACTGAGATCAAGTAACCCGTAACTTTCCTTTAAGAGAAATAGATTGGCACAGATTTAAGGCACCTTTTCCAATTCTCTAATCATTATGTCTCTTCCCCGAAGTCTTTCCAGTTTATCAGCATCATTCTTGAATTGTTGACACCAAAATTGGACGCAGTTCTCCAGTTGCCGTTGCACCTACTTTGAAGTAGGAATAAGATCCTCCGGAAAAGGGCTTTTTTTCCGGAGGATCGGGGCCAATGTAGACGCTCTTTTCCGGCTTTTTTAAAAGCCGGAAAAAAGCGGCAGACATTTTTATTTAAATGCCGCGGGGGATATTTAAATCCCCCGCGGATTTCCCTATTACGGCTTCTGAAATTAACATGCCCTTTCCGGAAAAGGGGCCAGTGTAGATGTAGCCTAAGTGTTCAGGGTGAGTTGATTATCCACCAGGACCCCTCAAGCCTTTCAGAGCCACAGCTTCCCGGAAAAACATCTCCCATCCCTATAATCTCCACAGAAGATGCATGATTTCCTTTTAAAAAGGAGCTAAAGTTAATATCAACTAGTTACATAGAGGTCAAGTACAATTTGCCCTGTCTCCATTAGACTTTTATGTGAACTCTCTCATTCTAAGGGCTTGTCTACACTTCCCCGGAGATGGATGCTGCAGAGATTTATCTCCTGGGGTTTGATTTAGTGGGTCTAGTAAGGACCTTCTATATCGACTGCTGATGGCACCCCCTTCAACCAAGGTAGTCCACTTGGGTTGTGAGGAGTAAGGGAAGTTGACAGGAAGTTTTTCCCATCAACCTTCCACAGTGGAAATGCTGCAGAAATTCAACTTAAGCTACATTGATTCCAGCTATGCAATTCTTAGCTGGAGTTGCAAATCTTAGGTCAATTTTCTTTCGTAGCATAGACCTGGCTTATGAGTACTTCGTTCCCCTCCCCCACAAGCATAGGCATTGTCTTACAAAGCTGCAGCTGGAGTAACTACACCAAAATCAGTATAATTACCCTGGCTTTACACTGGTAGGAGTGAGATCAGAATCTGGTCCGATGGCCTAAAAGGAATTTTCCATCTCTAGACACGATGGGCCAATTTCTGATCTCTTAAAACTTGCACAGGAAGGAGTAACTCCATTGGCACTGCTGTGGGAGAGCAGGAACTGCACCTATAGACACAATATTCTACTTTGGTTTTCCTTTCAAGCTCAACAGGAGAAGGACAATGTGCTAGTCAAATCCCAATCCTGGACTGAGACATGCATAGGTTGTAAATCCAGGAGGGACCAATGTGATCAGATGTTCTAAGCTATAATCTATTCTATCTCTAGCTAAACATCTAGGCTATGTCTAGACTGGCATGATTTTCTGCAAATGCTCTTAACGGAAAATTTTCCGTTAAGAGCATTTGCAGAAAAGTGTCTATACCAATCTAGATACGCTTTTCTGCAAAAAAAGCCCCGATCTCCATTTTCGCGATCAGGGCTTTTTTGCGCAAAACTAATATGAGCGGTCTACACTGGCCCTTTTGTGCAAAAGCTTTGCGCAAAAGGACTTTTGCCCGAACAGGAGCAGCATAGTATTTCCGCAAGAAGCACTGATTTCTTACATGAGATCAGTGTTCTTGCGGAAATTCAAGTGGCCAGTGTAGACAGCTGGCAAATTTTTCCGCTTTTGCAGAAAAACTTGCCAGTCTAGACACAGCCCTATTGTAGAGTTGAAAGAGCCTGTTCTCTTGATTCTAAAGTCTAAGTGCATGTGACATTTCATGCTAATTAGCATGTTAGAATGTGTGACATTTCCTCCTTCCATTAAAAGAGTTTTTGGGGTTTTGTTAACGTTTTGGTCATAAATTCCTCCAATCATAATAGATGCCCTATGATTGAAGTGATCAGCTAAGGAGAAATGCATTTCAATGCTTGTTAATGTTTGGCTAATAGCCCCCATTCACCATCAGGTGTGAATCTGTCATTGTTGCTCAGACTTGCTGCCTCTGCATCTGAATTAAGTGGAATAAAGAGGAGGTGTGTTTTCAAGGGGGTTTTTATTATTAATTTTAGAAAGCTGGGTGCCTTTCTTTGCTCACAAAGCTGGACAACAATGCTAGAGGGCATGGACAAGGTTCCCTCCCTCTCAATGCATACACCACAACTATCTCTATGGCTTTCCCCACTCTCCACCTTTAAGAAATTGAAGTCTAGAAGGAAAAGGGGACAGAGGAAAATCAACGCTGTGCCATAATAGAAGCCAGTTGTTGAGGCTTAGGGATGGTTTAGGAAGGCATCTAACAGTTTTTTATTTTCAGATCTAACCCTTTGCTGACAGTCTTTAGAAGAAAAGAAAAATCTGACAGCAGTAAAATCCGCCTGCAGAGCACTTCAGAGACTGGGGAGAGAGATACCATTTTCAGTTTCCATAGGAAGATTCTGCTGTTAATTTTGAAGCACAGCTACACGAACAAGGATTCGTCCTCTTGGCATAAGAAGTTAAAGTGGCATGAGACAGAGTGCAACCTTCTGGGCAACCTTTCCAGAGCGTGTGGGGACAGGATTCCAAGAATATTGGCAGGGAAGGGAGTGTGTGCACAGTGGGGTGGGAAGATAAGGCTGTCAGATCTGGATTTACTCTGAGATGCAGAGAGAAATATGATTGGCTAACAAAGGTTCCCGCCATGCCTGACCCACCGGGTCTGGACTTGTCAGACAAATGTTACAAAACAGTCTTTCTAAAAACAAAGCAGCTTTATGGGTTGTAACTGTGCCCCATCGCGCTTATCTGATGGAAGGCTTTGTGAATTAGGGATTAGTCAGGGAGCCTGGGTCTGCTTCAAACTCTGCTAATGACCATGTAGCCGTCAGCAAAGCATGGAACCAATCTGTGCCTTAGTTTCCCCATGTGTATACTAGGGTATACATAAGACAGTATTATAATAACCTATAATCTTAACCTTAACATAGGGTAGTAATCAACCTATTTTTGGAATGCACTTTGATAAGTCATCCGAAATCCCAGAGATCATGAAAGAGAGGTATGTGGGCACCTGGAATAACTGCCTCTCTGACTGTGTTACTTGGATAAGCTACTACAGAATAGGCAAGGTATTTCTATTACAAACATCTCGTTTCCATTCCAAATTCTGTAGCTAGCACTACGTTGTATGTAGCATTCTATTGCCAAAGAGAGGGAGAAGGTACCAACTTCTTGGCACATGTAGGAGATGCATGCAATTTTCTAACTATTCCAGACATTTGTAGACAGTGGTCATTAGGGTAAATAGTTTCCAGCACAGCCAGAAACCACCATGTTGTGCTGTTTTGATGAATGATTCAGTAACATCCCACATTCTTTCCTTTCCCTTCTAAGGGCTTGTCTACACATGAATGTAAAGCAGAACAGCTATTCTGGAGTAACTATTCTGCTTAAAACGAGCACACACCCTACTTTGTTTTGAAATAACTTTCATAACTCAGGGCTTGTCTACAAGTGAAACTCCAAGGAGTAAGAGTGAAGATTCAGTCCCTTTGTAAGGGGAAGAGCTGGAAAGTTCAGAGAGAGGTTACACTGAGGGTTTTGCTCAGGGGCAGTTGGGGTTTTGTAGGTGACTTAGGATTAGAAGAGGACCTGGGTCTTTTGAGGACACTCTTGGGAGAGAGAATGAAGGGAGGGATTTCCTAGTGTGAGGGGGTTCACTCACCACAATAGCACCCCCTGCCATTTGTCCACAGAATTAGCTCCTTCAGCTGGCAGGGTACCTTCCCTCAGGTGGCATTTCCCCTTTTCTGTCCAGGCTGCAGCATCCTCTTCAGGACACTGCCCTCCGGCAGTGCCCATGTCAGTCTCTGAGCCCCCCTTCCGGGGGTTGTTCTTTCTTCAGGCCCTGCAGTCTGAGGGTTTGCTTGGCCAGAGCTCCCCTTGCCTTAGCTCCAGGGAGCCTCCTACTCCCCCAGCAGCCAGGCTCTCACTACTCTCCTCCAGGAGCAGCAGCCCATCGTCTTATATGGTTCCCAGCTGGGCCCCAATCAGCTAACATGGCCTCAGCTGGGGCCAAATTCCCAGATCCTGCTTCGGGCTGGGGTTTGCTCTTAAAGGGCCAGTGCAGGGCGAATGCCCTGTCACACCTAGCTTTCGCTTGCAAATTCCAATTGCACAGTCCAATAAGTATTCAGGTCTACCCACCGAACACTCAGGCAAACCACCCTGCCACAAGCGAGGCACTCAGACCGGCAGCCCTATAACCAGATATTCCAGTCCAGAACAGAGATGGGGATTTTTCTCCTATGTAAACCTCAACAGGGGCAGCGGGTACCATAAGCAGGGGAAAGTGGGTATCAAACCGCCAGGCATGGCCCCGCCTACACTCCGCCCCCAGAACATCTACTGTAGGCGGAGTGTTGCTGCCCTTGTGCCTGCCATTCCAGTACTCCAGGGCTGGAGAATCTGGGGCCGCACACCCTCCTCCCTGCCCATGGTGCTGGGGAGTGGAGGGGGCTGGAGCTGTGCACCACCCCATGGTGTAGGGGGAGCGGGGCTTGGGCAGAAGATGCAGGGTTGGGGCTGGCACTGGTGGGGGCTTGTCTCCCGCAGCCTTATCTTCACCCACTCCCCATGAGCCTCAGCTAACAAGTGAGGAGAAGAGTTGGTCTTTTGGGATGCCAGTGAATCTAAGGATTTTACTAAATCGAATGTAGATTCCAGATTTACAGGTGTATCCCGAGAGGCCAAAAGAGCGAGCAAGCTTAACATGACTGAAAAGCCACATCAAGATGAAGGTGAATATGTTTGAAGCAGGGTTAGCCAGTGGCACCATAGAAAGGAGTCAGGCCATGTCTACATTAGGGGTGCGTCTAGACTGGCAAGATTTTGCCAGTTGTCTACACTGGCTGCTTGAATTTGCACAAGAGCACTGACTTTGTAATGTACAAAATCAGTGCTTCTTGCACAAATACTTTCACGCTCCCGCTCAGGGATAAGCCCTCTTGCACAAGAGGGACAGTATAGACAGGCACCTTAATTTTTTGCGCAAGAAAGCCCGGTGGCTAAAATGGCCATCGGAGCTTTCTTGCGCAAACGTGTCTCTAGATTGGCACGGATGCTTTTCCGTTAAAAGTATTTCCACAAAATCATGCCAGTCTAGACATAGCCTAGAGGTTTTACAGTGGCACAGCTGCACCGCTGGATGGTCTCCCGCACAGATGCTCCATGCTGGCAGGAGACAGCTCTCCCATCAGCATAATGAGCTCATCCCTAAGAAGCAGTCGGGGCTACGACCATCTCCAGCTGACACAGTGCTGTCCACACAAGTGCATCTGTCAATGTAACAAGGGATTTTTTCCGCCACACCCTTGAACAACAGAAATTTTACTGACCAAAGTGCTAGTGTAGACATAGCCTAAACCACATCCAGTTCACACTGCTTCAAAGGGGTTCACCTGCTTTTTGATGGGGCATGTGTCAGCCTCGTGAAGGTTACGTGAATGAGCTAATACACTGGTTTTGCCCATCAGGACAAGTCAGAGGGACAGTGAAGCCAAACAGCCAAGTGCTGTTAATAGGCAGCAGATTTAAAACAAACAAAAGGAAGTTTTTCTTCACTCAGCACACAGTCAACCTGTGGAACTCCTTGCCAGAGGATGTGGTGAAGACTAGTACTTTAGTAGGGTTCAAAAAAGAGCTAGATAGATTCATGGAGGTTAGGTCTATTAATGGCTATTAGCCAGGATGAGTAGGAATGGTGTCCCTAGCCTCTGTTGTCTGTTGTCTGACAGGAGAGGGATCATATGAGGATTACCTGTTGTGTTCCCTCCCTCTGGGGCATCTTGTACAGGATACTGGGCTAGATGGACCTTTGATCTGACCTCGTATGGCTGTTCTTATGTACCATTGAGCGAGTACTGCAAGATGCCCATTAAGAAAGGAGATTCAGGCCAGGTCCATACTAGGCGCATTGTGCCAATATAACTGCACCCAGAATACAAGCCTGACAAAACACTCCTTGGCCAGGTCCACACTAGATCAGGCAGGTCGGCTTAAGGTACACTGTCCAGCTACAGGAAATGTGTAGCTGGATTCAGCTTACCTTAAGCCGAGCTGCTGCAGCATCTACACTATGGGAGACCGGTGCAAGCACACGCTCCCTTTGGCTTCCCTTACTCCTCACAGATGAAGAGTACAGGACGTCGGCAGGGGCTGCCCTCAGCATTCAATTTAAGGGTCTACGCTAGACCCGCTAAATCGAACGCCAGAAGATCGACCTCTGGCGGGCTGATCTCTGTAGTGTAGATATGCCCCTTGTGTGGGTGCAGCTTCATGGGCAAAACTGCTTTTGCAGATATATAGTATATTCCAGCTCCCCCACAACCCCTTTCTCCAAGCAGGAGTGCCCCAAATGAGCATCATACTCAGGGGAAGGAAACCTGACAACTAGAAGGAGCAGGCTCAAGGGAGCATGGGATGATGCCCAGTAAAGAGCTGGGAGCAGGGGCGGCCCGAGGCGGGCTGCCGGCAGCTGGCGCGCCAGGCGGAATGCATGATCGGTGCCCCCACCTCCACAACCCTCAATGGTGTGATGTCATCACTGGGCGTCCATTTAACACGGTGCCCTAGGCGACGGCCTAGTCAGCCTATACGCACGGGCCGCTCCTGGCTGGGAGACCCCCTCCCCCAAGCCAGTCGTTTACCGCAGTAAGCTCGTTATAGGGATTCTGGGTTTTGAGACTGATTAGTTTCATTTTGCGGACTTTATTGTTAGTAATTTTTGAATTTTATGTTGATCCCCCCCCAAATTGGGGGAGGGGTTAGGGCTTTCTTTGTACGCACAGTAACGAGCAATGTATATTAGTACATTCATCTCCTTGTTGTGTTCCCTAATGCACCGTAACACAGTACTGTTTCAAACCCCATTGCATTGCACACTGCCGAACCTTCGGTGCATGCCAGCAGGCTGTGCACGGACCAATTTATCGCACAACATGCTGCGACAAATCACACTTCCCCCTCCGTGGAGACAAGCCCTCTGTGGAGACAAGTAACCATTTCTAGAGTTTTTCTGGTGTTTATTTGGTAAACTCTGCTTTCTTTTTTTAAAGGGATGTGTTATCCATGCTTGTCGGCTACACCCAAACATCACAAGCTCTGCTCATGACCTAGGAGCATGTGTCTGTGAAAAATGTCACCAAGTCTTTGCATCTCCAAAGTGACCTCCCAAAAAGGAGACATGGTGGACAAGCCTGTCTCTTTCCTCACAGGTATTATTAGTTATTTAAAGTATATTTCAAATTCCCACTCCAGGCTGAATAGAAAGAAGGGGGAAGCCATCTATTAAGCCTGAGATCAGTGTTCCCAGTAAGCTGAGCCACCCCAAAGACATTCCAATGCTGCCCAGCTGATTAGCGGACTGCTCACAGCCTCCAACAGCCGGCACTATGTGTTTCTACTGGTGGTGCACATCTGTACATGTCTTGGTGCACATAACAAAATTTATTCTGCATATGGTTGGAAAAAAAATAGAGGGAAAATTGCCTGAGACTGCTACAACTTTGATCCAACCCTTTGGCTTCCAAATTCTTTGAACAAGATCTGTGCTGAGATGTCGTTAAAGAGATGAACAGTTTGTTCCCCATTTGTCACCTAAATTATAAATTTGCAACATGAAAGGAGCAAGCGCTCCCCTTGCAACAGGACTATGCTTTTTGACCACCCGGCATTAATTTCCTGGCCTCAAATTCCTCAATTACGTGAATTTCAGCCTTTCTGCTGGTGCAGCCTTCACTAAGGGCAAGTCTACATGAGAAGTGCTGCATAGGTGCAGCTGCACTGTCGTCTGGTGAAGACACACTATGCTGACAGGAGAGCTCTCCCGTCAGCATAACAAATCAACCTCCATGAGAAGTTGAGTGACAAGGTAAATTCCCTGCTGGGTGTGAATGACAAAGCCAAGCAAGAACAACTTGTGAGCCAGGGGAGTGCACACTCTCTCCATAAAGTTCTCCTGCTGACATAGCGCTGTTTACACTGGCTCCTAAGTCAATGTAACTTGTATTGCTGAGAGGGGTGACTTATTCACATAACTGAGTGTATTTCTTCATTCAATGCATAGTCAGCCTGTGGAACTCCTTGCCACAGGATGTTGTGAAGGCCAGGACTTTAACAGGGTTCAGGAAAGAGCTAGATACACTCATGAGGATAGGTCCATCAATGGCTATTAGCCAGGATGGGCAGGGATGGTATCCCTAGCCTCTGTTTGTCAGAAGCTGGTCAGAAGGATCACTTGATGATTCCCTGCTCTTTTTATTTCCTCTGGGGACACCTGGCATTGGCCACTGTCGGAAGACAGGACACTGGGCTAGATGGACCTTTGGTCTGATCCAGTGCAGACATTCTTATGTTTGTATGAGTGACATAAATCATACCAAAGTAAGAGAGAGTGTAGACCTGGCCTTAGAGGCATGTCAGAGGTAGCCATTCCCTACCACAGTGCAACTTTATGACTCCATTTGCAGCAGGAATGTCAGTATTCAAAAGACAGGACGTGATATCAGAGGTCCACCCAATGTACCACATTTTCCACAGGTTCTTACTGCAAAGGGACACTCTTTAGGTTACAGATCATGGGCTAGCAGAACTCCAAGTAACTTCAAGAGGAAAAGAATCAGGTTCCAGATGTCTTCTTACCAACACAGCAAGATTATTGCAACCAAAGAGATTTGAAAGACAGTTGACTTATCAACATTTCTACATTTTCCTGCCTGTCACTCTACTTGGATACTGAAAAAAGGCCAGTTCATTTTTTTTTCATGCATTGAGACAGTGCCAAACAGTCTGAGCTATAAAGCCAGCAAAGGGCTATTTAGAATCCAAACATGGGAAGCCCCAACTTTCATTAACGTGTACAGAAACATTCGTGGCAAAGCTCAGAATTCTCAGATGTGGGTAATTTTTTTTTAAAGTGGAGATTACATGGCCAGCTACTGCTCTTCTATTCTATTCTATTCTATTCTATTCTATTCTATTGTTATTATTATTATTATTTCTTTCACAGATTTTATTGCCAGAAGGACCATCAAGACACTCTAGTCTTACCTCTTGCATAAGGGCAAAAACAGTCACCCTTTTAATTTATAAAGGAAACACACACACACACACACACACACACACACACACACACCACACCTATAATCAAGCTACTCTTTTCAATGGAGAGTTTTACTTTGCTAGAGATCCTCTAGCAACAAGAACTTTCACTTACAAGAATAAGGCTAGGGATAATGAGGTCAATTCAGTCAGAGGATGAGGTCCACTTCTAGCAGCTGATGTGGAGGTGTGAAAATCAAGAGAGGAGAAACTGCTTTTGTAGTTGGCTAGCCAGTCAAAAGTCTTTGTTTAATCCTAAACTGATGGTATCAAATTTGCAGATGAACTGTAGCTCAGCAGTTTCTCTTTGACATCCGTTCTTATTTTGTTGAAAGATGGCTACTTTTAAATCTGCTACTGTGTGTCCAGGGAGACTGAAGTGCTCTCCTACAGGTTTTTGTATATTACCATTCCTGATATCTGATGTGCGTATATTACATTGGTAGTTGTGCAGGTGAATGAACCTGTGATGATGTGGCTGATCTGGTTAGGTTCTGTGATGGTGTCACGGGTGTAGATATGTGGGCAGAGTTGGCACCAAGGTTTGTTGCAGGGATTGGTTCCTGAGTTAGAGTACTACACAAAAGGACAGGCACAAAAAAGAATGCAAAGGCAGCCAGCGTGCTTTGGAGAATGGCAAGGGAAAAGACGATTGCTAGACTGTAAATCAGAGAACAGGGTTTGATGATGCTACAGGCTTTCAATAGCTTCTGAAATCAGAGACTGATTTACACCTCGATAGCCACCTATCCCCATTCATTATTTGCACACAGACAAAAGAGAGGTTTCAAATATGGACAAAGCAAGGAAACATTTTGTTCTGTTGCTGTCTTTAACAAGAGAACATTGGTAGCAGGTCGGTTTTGTGACCCATGGGGCGGCATGATAGCTAAGTGCTAATAAGGGAATTGGGCTGTTCCATTGCCATATCAGTAATAAGCAGGAGAGGAACATGGAGACTGATTGCATGCAGTAATATCTGGTACAGTGCTTAGTCAGGGGGTCAGATCTGTGAGAGCAGGGCAGTCCTATGCTATGGACTCCAATAGATTTGCAGCTGGGTCATAAGATTTGTTAGGAAACCCAATAGAAGGCAGTGGCACAAGAATTTGAGGCTTGCTTCAGAGAACAAGTGCACCATCAATACAGCCACAGACAGTAGCTTACAAGCACTGAAAAGCTAGCTTGATGAGTTCACTGGGGCAAAAGAATGAGTCGAGTCAGACTCACTGTATCTGGCCTGGAGATGGCAATGTTTTCTGGGACTATCCATTTGACTTTTAACTGAATTCTTTCCATCTGCCTTGTATCCTCGTGGATTTGCTTTCCGAGAACATCGGTGCAAGATCACTAGTGCAATGCACTAGCTTAGTGGATGCTAGCACAACTCCTCTGCTGGCTGGCTCTAGGACTCCATCTTCATCTCTTATGAGAAGCAGAATTCTCCTGTGGCTTGAACAGTAAAGGCTCCTTCCCCAACATACCTTGAGATCACTTATGTGACCAAGGCTCACGACACCAGTAGGAATGGTCACAAGAACCAGTTTTAAGCTAGCACCTCCTATCTCAGGCAGGGCTGCTTGCGTTGACTTTGTGCAACCATTCACAGACAAAATCCAGTTGTAAAAGTCAGGCTTATCCAATTGGGAACAGAAATACTCTCATGTAGTTTATACAGCAGTCACAACTAAGAAGCTGTACCGAACTCAAACAGGTCAGAGCCAGAGAGTCTGGAGACATTTTCCCAGATAACAAAAAATTGGCTGCAGGTGAGAACACTGGGATCTGGGCAAATTGATCAGAGAAAGGAGCAGAGTTTCTCCTTCCAAGGGGGAAGACAAGCTTTCTCCTAGAACAGAGGCACAGCCTTGCCGTCACTAGAAAATAGGGTGACTCCTTAATGTTGGAAAGCTGAAGAATGGGTCTACACTGCAGCTGTCAACCAGCCTACCTGGTCCAAACAGCTGGACCCCCACTAGCTCTGGTTGAGCTTGTCTGCTAAAAATAGCTGTGCAGACACTGCAGCACTGGAGGAGGCTTGGATTAGCCACCTGAGCTTGGACCAAGGAGGGTCGAGTGGGCTTGGTCTTAGGCGGTTGGTTAGTCTGAACAGCTGCCCTTGTTGCAATATCCACATTATTTGTAGCTTACTAGCTTGAGCAAAGAGCACAAGTCTGTCTCCTGGGCTGGGAGGCCTGCTCCTAACTGCAATGTAGACATACCCAAGGCTACATCTACACTACAAGTTTTCTCGGCAAAAAATATGCTAATGAGGGACTCATTTGCACGAGTCATGATCTCATTTGCGTATTTTCTGCCGATCCATTTTTGCACTAGGTGTTTTTGCGCAAAAACAAGCAGTGTGGATATTTTCTTTTTGCGCAAAAAACCTCTTTTTCCGCAAGATCCTTATGGCCCAAAGGAGGGATACCAATCTTGTGGAAAAAGTGGGTTTTGCACAAAAAGAAAACATCCACACTGCTTGTTTTTGCGCAAAAACCCCTAGCGCAAAAATGGAAAATATGCAAATGAGATCGCAGCTCATGCAAATGTGTCCCTCATTAGCATATTTTTGGCCAAGAAAACTCGTAGTGTAGACATAGCCTAAGAGCTTGGGACCAGAAAAGTTCCCACGTGCTCTAATAGCAGAGTGGCAGCACCAGGCAGAGTTGAGTGAGACAGCGAGTGACTAGAACTCAGTCACAGAAGGATCTGTGGGGAGAAGGAAGAGGGAGGCGAGAGCAAGAGACGCTGCTTTGTTTGTTTCCCTTTCTCAGCACTGCAGAGATCAGCCGCTGCTCTCCTCCCACGACCCCTCTTTTATCTCGGCTAGTACTGGAATCAGTCTCCCATTTATCCCAGTGATGCCGGGGTTCCAGCATTGGGACATCACGGTGCAAACCAGTACCACAGCCCTCCTTCCCCTTTGCCCTTCTCTAGCATCATCCACTAGGATCTCAAAGCACGTTACCAACATTAACGCATAAGGCTCCCAAGTTCCCATGAGGAAGGCACATGTCACCTACCGCTCTACCAGTGAGCGAGTAGATGATCAGAACCCACTCCTGCCTTGTGGTCAGTGGGAGCAGGGTCAGCTAACCAGTTTGAAGGCTCTCTGAACATGGTGGAGCTGTAGCAGAGCGCAGATCTCTTATTCCCACACCCTGGGCATAGTGAGGAGCAATATTCTCTCTAATTTTTAACATCCATGACTGGAATAATTTTTGTTGTCTGTACCGAGGCATGTGTGCATGTGCACCACCACTAGGAACACATGCTGCTTGCTGTTGGTGTTGTGGGCGCTCTACTGACCAGTTGAGCAGCATTTGACTCTCTCCTGGGTAGCTGCCCAGGCAGTACATCTAGACTACAGGCTTCTTTCAGAAGAAGCTTTTTTCGGAAGAGATCTTCCAAAAGAGAGTATCCACACTGCAAAAGTATCAGGGGGTAGTCGTGTTAGTCTGAATCTGTAAAAGCGACAAGGAGTCCTGTGGCACCTTATAGACTAACAGATTTATTGGAGCATAAGCTTTCGTGGGCAAAGACTCGCTTCATTAGATGCATCTGACAAAGCGGGTCTTTGCCCATGAAAGCTTATGCTCTCATAAATCTGTTAGGCTGTGTCTACAGTGGCACCCCTTTCCGGAAAAGGGATGCTAATGAGACCAGTCGGAATTGCAAATTCCGCGGGGGATTTAAATATCCCCCGCGGCATTTGCATGAACATGGCTGCTGCTTTTTTCCGGCTCGGGGTTTTGCCAGAGAAAAGCACCAGTCTAGACGGGATCTTGCAGAAAATAAGCCCTTTTCCGGAAGATCCCTTATTCCTACTTTGCAATTCCGACTGGTCTCATTAGCATCCCTTTTCCGGAAAGGGGTGCCAATGTAGACACAGCCTAAGTGTATAAGGTGCCACAGGACTCCTCATCGCTTTCACACTGCAAAAGTGCACTGAAAAAGTGATCTGCTTTTTCGACAGATAGCGTCCAGACTGAATGGACGCTCTCTCGCATGTAAGCTGTAATTGCTATGGACGGAATGGCCACCAAGGCACTTGTGCTTTTTCCTGTTTCCTCTTCTTCCGAAAGAATGCCCTCTTCCCCGTCCACACACACCTTTTTGCAAAAGAGCTCTTTTGCAAAAAGGCTTCTTCCTTGTAGAATGAGGATTATCAATGTCGGAAAAACCCCTCTGTTCTTTCGATTTTCTTGCGGAAGAACGCAATTGCAGTGTGAACGTTCCTCAGATTTTGTCAGAAAAAAGGCTGTTTTTCTGACAAAACTCTGTAGTGTAAACATACCCTCAGTTTACAGGGAAAACTGGTGAGCAGATGGACTGGGGAAGGGGAGTTAAAACTGACAGAGATAAAATTGAAGGGGACATTGGCTGGGGCAGGAGGAAGCAGAACAGCAGAGGGTTCTCTGTTGCCCACTTTGCTGCTATTTAGGGGAGTTGTATTGGATTAGCGAAGGCGAAGGACAGTTTTACACCTTCCGACAACTCAGGGTCTTCGCATTCCCCTCCCGCCCGCCCCTTAGAAGTCAGCGCCTGGTTTTGCAGAAATGTGAGAAATGTCACCTCAGGCTCTATAAGGAATGAGTTAAGAACAACTGAAAACTGGGCTTTGTCTCCTGGAATGGGCATCTCTGGCTTGCAGCGTGCTGCATGCAACATGCTCCTTTGACGGCTATTTCTGTCTCAAGCTGGAGACTGGATCAGCATTCAGCCCATTGGCCTAGGACTTCCCAGTACCCAGCTACATACCCAGACAGCTCCTCCAGTATGGGAAAAGGACCCACAGATTAAACACAGTTCCCTTGCAAATATGACATGGAACCTCTTGAAATGGGCTAAGCCAGGTAGCACCCATTGGCTCTTCTTTCCCCAGTGTTTCTACATACAATTAACTATGAAATATAATTATTAAAAAGGGCAAACTATGCCCCAAAACACATGGCCAGAGGTCCACCTGCACAGCTTGTAGGTTTGGGTCCCAATGGGGTATGTGTACATACCAACTAGAATGAGGTCCTTCACAGTGTGTGTGTGTGTGTGCGCGCGCGCGCGTGCACACGCGTAACAACTAGAATCAGGTCCTTCACAGTGAGTGTGTGCGTATGTGTGTATGTACCAACTAGAATGAGGGGTCCTTCACAGTGTGTGTGTGTGTGTGTGTGTGTGTGTACGCAACAACTAGAATCAGATCCTTCACTCTGTGTGTGTGTTTGTACGTAACAACTAGAATCAGATCCTTCACTCTGTGTGTGTGTGTGTGTGTGTTTGTACGTAACAACTAGAATCAGATCCTTCACACTGTCAGACACAGTATGAGAGTCTCTACCCTGTAAATCTTATAACTTCAGCAGTTAAGACAGGGTAGAAGGGAATATGACCCTCATTTTACAAAGAGGGAACTGAGGCACAAAGAAATTAAACGGAATTGCCCAAGTCTGTGACCCTATACCTATATTCAGATTGAATGCCTTAACCACGAGATCATCCTCTTTAAATAAAGTGTACCACTGGCTTTCTAGCATGCTAGTTATTATATATGGAAGGAGCACAATTAATTAAAAAGATTAGACCCAAAAGGACCAATCTTTTCTTGAGCTACAGGCCAGCTCCTTTACCCTTGATAGTGCTGCTGTGACGTCACCAAGCGAGGTCAATAACCAGGTGATCTGGAACATACAGTATCTGTCTTTTCCAATGAGTTGAGCGCTGTTTGTTACAATAGTCACTGCACCATTTTGCCTCAGCAATGGATTATTTGAAACATGCTCTTCTGAGGTTTAACGCTGCACTTTATCTTTTACACAGCTGTTAAACCTCAGGACACATGTGGCCTATCAGCCATTGGTATTTAACATACAATACATGTCTTATTAAATCTAAACTATTGGGTTATTTTTGGAGCCTCCATACAGTGTTACCCAAGACACGGAGAATTAAAAAAGAACGGACTGTGCTGTCTGTGGGCTCCCCCCTTGAGATATTCAGGGGAAGGGAATGCTTTCCTGGCAGGCATTCGCCAGCATTAGGCAGAGGCATGCTCACCTGAGCATCCCAAGGGCATGAAATATTCAGGGAGGCTGGGAAGCACGCAGTGGTGCTGTGTATAAGCCAAGTTTGCTTACGCACTAGAGCTGAGACTCCAGCATTTTAGCTCTGCAGACGTGGGGTCTGGTACCATTTATCAGATGCTAGGGCTGAACTCGCAGACATGGGAATGTGTGGGAGAGTCAGGCCTTGCCTGGGCTGGAACGTTGTAAGGCAGGGACGAGAAATCTAAGGCTTAGGGGCTGAATGTGGCCTCTGGATCTGGCCCCCAAGGCTCAGGGCTCTCCCTCCCCCCCAACACTGGGGAGCCTGTATTGGTGCTCCCCCCCCCCCCCCCCCCGCCCACACGTTCCTCCATGGGGCTGGACAGGGCCGGCCCACAACATTTTGGCATCTGAGGTGGGAAGCTCAAATGACGCCTCCATGCCCCCTTGCTTGGGCCAAAAGTTTGAAAGGTCTCAATTCTGCCTTCTTCCTGTTCTACTCCTCTCATGGCCCTGCTCTGCTACCTACATATGCACCAGAAGCAGACACAATTTTCTACATTCTGGGTCCTAGTGGCGCCCTCCTCCCCCACAGTCTGGCACCTGAGGCGGCCGCCTCAGTTCGCCTCATGGTAAGGCCAGTCCTGGGGCTGGAGCACACAAAATGTACTAGCCTGGGCCCCCCAAGACTCTGGTGTGCGAGGGAAATATCTTTCTATTCAGTCAGGGGGCCACATCAGTGAGGTGTTTTTTGAGGGGGGTTTGTTTGTTTTGCTCCTCACTTGTGTTCAGCCCCTGACTGATTTTTCAGTGGGTTAGCGGCCCTCGACCCAAAAAAGGTTCCCCACCCCTGTTGTAGGCCATTAACTGTGTCAGTCTGGTGAGAGCAGTACAATCCCTGATGTGTGGACAGGTACCATGGAATAAAGGTCTTGATACCCATCTAAGGTGTTCAGAGCAGGTCTCTGTTACCTCCCACACCGGAACATGCTGCAAAAGGGAGTTGCAAGGACTACACAGGTCCTTTCTGGAAACACAGCACCCCTCTGTCTGATCCCGCCCGTCATAACGTGGTACTTTGTTTCCTCTCAATGCTGCACATTCTCAACATCCTAGGAAGGGCTGACTCTCAGAACACCTGCTTCCTGTCACTCCAACAGGCCAGGCACTGGGACACAAGGGCAGGAATGAAAGCTCTGGCATTCTGGTTCGTGCTATTGTAGGGCAGGACAGCAAGTACGAGCGCTGACTCTCGGACAAAGCCTGGAGGGAAAAGGCTTGCAGGAGGAGGAGCTTTCCTGAGCACAGTTTTGTACAGAACTTCACTTTGACAGAGACTCTGACCTGCCCTTTGGCGCTCACAGCTTTGCAGACCTCCAGAACAGTTTATAATGGAGCAGGTTTTTAGACTGGTTGAAAAATTAAAAAGCAAAGCTGTCGCCTGGCATGGGGTGTGAACTCAGCCTGTGGATTGTGTTAAGAAACATTTCAACAGACAGTTACTATTCATAGTTTGATTTATGCCTTTTTAAAATACTGATTTTGGTTGGATTTAAACATCCGCAGGGTAGTACCTGTGTGCTAAGCATTCCAGCCCTGGCTATTCCTGTAGCCATACGAGCGATGTCAACGGGTATCCAGTTAACCTGGCCGGGTGATGCTTACTGGGTAACAGTTAACCAGCGCCTACGAGCAGCCCCCCACCCACTGCAGGCAGAGGGCTGCTCCACCCCTACCTGGCTTCTCTGCCACATAGAGCCGGGAGAGAACCAGCAGCCCCACTATCGCCAGGAGCCAGCAGAGCTGTGGGCTCAGGGATGCTCCCACCCCAGCTGGGGTGGTTTCCACCCCAGGATCCCGTTTAATCGGTTAAACTTAGCGTTTAGCTGGTTAAGGGATTAAACAGGATTTCACATCCCTAAGGCACAGGGCCTTGATCCTGTGCCACTAAAGTCCCAGGGAGCTCTGCAATGGACTTCAGCATGTGCAGGATCAAGCCTTACCCGAGCAGTGGGGCAGCCAAGAAGCAAAACGGACTTGGGTCAAAAGTGGAAGTGACAAGCCTAGGTTTGCACATGGAGACTGGGGGAGAGCACCAATGTCATGAAGCAGGGTGAACAAGACTAAGGGTATGTCTATACTACCCTCCTAATTCGAACTAGGAGGGTAATGTAGGCATACCGCACTTGCACATGAAGCCCGGGATTTGAATTTCCCAGGCTTCATTTGCATAAGCCGGGCGCCGCCATTTTTAAATGCCGGCTAGTTCGAACCCCGTGCCGCGCGGCTACACGCGGCACGGAGTAACTAGTTCGGATTAGGCTTCTAATCCAAACTAGCTGTACTCCTCGTGGAATGAGGAGTACAGCTAGTTCGGATTAGAAAGCCTAATGCGAACTAGCTACTCCATGCCGCGTGTAGCCGCGCGGCACGGGGTTCGAACTAGCCGGGATTTAAAAATGGCGGCGCCCGGCTTATGCAAATGAAGCCCGGGAAATTCAAATCCTGGGCTTCATTTGCAAGTGCGGTATGCCTACATTACCCCTGCTACTGCAGCATCCGGAACCCTGGGCCCTTTAAATAGCCACCAGAGCACCACCTCCCATGCTCCATGCATCTCTGAGGGCTTTGTGCAGCACAGAGGGCTGGCTGCCCTGGCCCCGCCCTTCCACTCAAGGCCCCACCCCTTCAGGGAGTGCGGAGCCAGCCCCTCCCCGCACTCTGCCCTCTGGCCTACGGAGGCTGTCGGCTCCCTGGACCATCTAGAACATAACTGCAGGAAAACGAGACTCATTATTTTCTAATGAGACACCCCTACACACACACACAGCTACATTTTTATCAGCATCTGACCTTCATACAGTTGCTTAGAAACAGACTTTTTAATCTGATCGGCCACTCCTCGGCAACTCCTGGATACCGATAATGGAACGTTAAAGCCGTAGCCCTGCCTGGGGGACGTCTATTAACCGACAGGATGGGTGGTCATCCTAAAGGAAAGGCTACATTAGCAGCAATGCCAGGCAATTACACGCCCACACAGGAAGTAACGTAGGGGTCGGAGTTGGGATCCCCTCCTCCCGCAGAATCATTTTTTCCTCAGGCCTCACGAGAAAAACTTCAATCCCTTTGTCCAGGGGAAGCTGCACGTTGCCTGAAGTGGTGTGTCTTCCATGGCCATCTCGGTCAAGGAGCATCGCAACGTGCTCCCGGCATGACTGGACTGGAAGAGAAAACGTCACCCCAGCTCTGGGAGAAGGGCACCCGTTTGAAGGCCGAAAGCAATGGGCCCAACGCAAGGTTGCCCAGGATGATCTGCTGGGCATTCAGAGCTGGGGTTGGGGACCCAGGAGTGGACGGAGCACCCACAATTTCCCCAAGAGACCACAGCGGGTGAGTGGGTATCGCGGCGGCCAGACCGAGGGAAGGAGATTGAGTGACAAGGCCACAAGCAGAGGTGGGGGGTATCATAAGCTGGGGGAGGCATTGCCTTTCCAAATGGCCAGGCATGGCCCCGCCCACACTCTGCCCCCAAGAATTCCTAGTGTAGGCGTACTGGGGGCGGAGTGTTGCTGCCCCCATCTCCTGCCCTCCCCATGCTCCAGGAATGGGGAGGCTGGGGCTGCGTGCCCACTTCCCGCCCCATGGTGCTGGGGGAGGGAGGCTGGTGCTGTGCACTGCCCCACCTCCCTGTGGTGCTGGAAATGGGGCCTCGGCCTCAGGGCTGAGGTGGTGGTGTTGCCTTGTAAGGCTGATGTTTCTACTATCCTCTCTGCCTTTCCTGCATCTCTGGAGAGCCCCACAGCTGCTAAAAAGGACTGAGGGCGAAGGGATGTTTGGAAGCAGACCTAGTCGCAACAGGGTTGGTTTTTTTCCCCCATGAAAGACTGAGAGAAAATGCACAATTTTCATTTCATTTGAAATTGCTCACTTTTAATTCAAAACCAAATTGAAGTGGGGAAAAAAAGAAAAAACCGGTTGCACTTTGAAAAATCCCTCTTCAGACTGAAGACCATTTCACTCCTGCACTTTAAAAAGAACGCCTTCCCCTCCTTCCCCACTTTTTCACATTTGCTCATAACAAAGATGGAGAACTTTTCTGCAAGCCCCCCTCCTCCATTTTCATCCAAAATAGCACTGCCAAATACATGTTGACAGGCTCCTATTTGGCTGAGATCCTTCTGCTCCTTCTCTCTCTCTCTCTCCGCTGACTAATCCAGTCAAACAAAGGCTGAATGACCCCGCAGAACCAAAATACATGCAAACTGAACCAAAGAGCCATCTAAAGACAGGGCATCCATGCATGGTGCTCTCCTTCGGCACAGCAACCTGTGGTGATGGAATGAAATCGGAGTCCCTTGCCTGGAAGCTTCTTAATTGCTTTAATTTGCTCAGCCCTTCCAGTGAAGGCCTGTTGTGCATCTACACTGCACTGTTGTTTCGAAGTAACTAATGTTATTTTTAAATAACCATGCAAGCGTCTATATAGCTGTTCCGTTATTTCAAGATAATTTCGAAATAACAGACAGCTTATTCCAAAATCTGTAAACCTCTTTCTATGAGGAATAACACCTATTCCAAAATAGCTATTTCGAAATAAGGCGTGTGTAGACACTCCACTACTGCTCTTTCGAAATAGCCCCTCATCAGAGCCATTCTAAGTTATTCCTCCCCAATGCCTCCTAGGGCTCTAAATCGAGATAGCACGTCTACATTGGGGAAGCCTGCCTTGGACTCATTTTGGGGCTTCCCTGCAGTGTAGACATGCTATTTTGAAATAAGCTATTTCGCATTAACTATTCCGGAATAGTTTATTTTGAAATAAGCGTGCAGTGTAGATGTACCCTAAGTGACAGAAGAGGACCGCAACCTGCAAGAGTGCCTGACTCTCCATTTCAATTTGTAGCCAGGATGGCTGCTGCGGTGATGAGGCTGTCCAAGGAGAAGGAGAATGCAGAGTTTTGGGGCTCTATTTCAGGCCCTTTCATTTTCTGCAGGGAGAAGGAACTTGCTCAGAGGGAGCTGACAGCCTTACCGGGCCTTTGGGCAAGGTATGCAGGGGTGTGGCTCCATGCTCCCAGAAGGGGCGGAGCCTCAGGTAGAAGAGGCAGGACCAGGGTTACCAGTCCTCAGTGCTGCCCAGACTGTGGTGCCCTTCTCCCAGCCCTCGGAGCTGCCTGGAGATTGCAGCACAGTGCTCCAGCTGCGATTTAAAGGGCCCAGGGCTCCGGCTGCAGCAGTAGCCTCGGGCCCTTTTGAATTGCTGGGCCCCGAAGCAGTTGCCCCTTTTTCTCCCCCATCGGTGGGCCTGGAGGTGGGGCTAGGACTCAGTTCTTCAAGGAGCCAGGCCCTCCCTGCAAACATTCCCAGCTCCCATGGGTGCTCAGCACTTCGTAAGAGATCTGATCCTATGGAGCCACACGATGGAAACCAGGTCTCAGGAGTCAAAATAGATTTGTTTTTTATGTGCACTGCTCCTTAGTGAGGGCCCTTCATTGCTGGAGCATGACACACTCCGTCCTGTCCAATGCACAACATGAAATATCATTCTGTTTCTAATTTGGGGGTTGAAAATAACTTTCCATCCTCCCTTCCAAACTAAGCCAGAAAGTCGTCATTCCAGAAAACCGCTGAGAAGACGGCGTGAGAAGGGAAAGGATGACAAGACAGAGGTTAGTGGAAAACGGCAAGGGGGGAGAGGGGGAGATGATTGCCACTTATCTGTAAATGATCCCAAGAAAAAACAGAGCAGTTAAACATAAAAGCAGTCTCAATGAGCCCCTAGAATTAGATGGCTTAATCGTGCTCTTGACATTTCCTTTCTAGTCCCAGTGGGCAAACTTTGATCCAAGATGGTGTCATCCCAGGGATTCTGCATGCAAACTGGCCCAAGATCAATCTCACAAGGGAAAAGAAAATGAGTCTGGAAAGAAATGGCCTCTGGATGTTACCAGTTCCTCCACTCTCCGTCCCTCCAACAGCAACCAAACCCAGTGCCATTTTCAGAGAGTCCTAACCAATGTTTCCTTTAGTCTTTTCCATCCATGTGCAGAATACATTGTGTTACATGCACTGAGGCGTGTGGGGATGTGCACACAAAACACAAATCTAGCCGTGGGCGCTCTGCGAATCAGCTGGGCAGCGCTGGAATCTCATGACGGCCGCACAAGTGCCCAGTTTACAGGGACCACTGGTTCTAATTTAGCATTGCAATGGTGGGATTCCCCAGCCAAGCGCAGGCACCTGCCCCATGCAGCACAACAGGAGACAAACTAGTCTGGGGCTCACTTGACCTGGACCCCGGAATAGCACCATCCAAACTTGGAAGTTTCAAAGCAAACCAAGAGCTCAGAAGGATCAAGAGAGTTTCTGGACGTTAGGATCATGAGACGACTAAAAAAAGGCTGAGTAGAAGACACAGTAAGTACCAGCTGCCGAGCTGGAGACACATCCCATCCTTAGGAGATGCCAAAGTAGGGTAGGAGATGGAAATCAAAACAGGAGCACTGGGAAACAAGGACTTCTTACAGATGAGGGTTTTCAATCCTTTTGTGACGGGGCGCTCCCGCCCCGCACTCGGGGTGCCCAGGGCAACGGCAGATGGACGTGCTGGGGGGTGGAGAGCCGGTGCGCTGCCGGGACGGCAGGCCGCGCTGCCGGGCAGGGGCTTGGCGTGGCGTGCGACGGGGGGCAAGAGGCGCCTCTGAGCGAGGCCCCGAGAGGAGGAGCTAGGGAGGCGCCGGCGTGTGACGTCACAGGGGAAGGGGGGTTGCTGGGTGGCGGGGAGGAGATGACGTGCAGGGCCAGGGCCGGTGGGGGATTTAAAAACGGGTCTGGCACCGCGGAGGGGAGGAGGGAGAAACGGAGAGCCGAGGAGCAGGAGGAAGGAGAGGTGAGGCCGGGAGACGCGGACCGGCCCGGCCCTTAGGAAAGGACGGAGTAGGAAGCGGTCCAGGGCGGGGTCGTGTAGCCCGTGAGCGGGTGTGTTTTGGGGTACTTCCCCCATCCGCTAGGGAGGGACCGTGAGTCCCTGCCTTCAGGGCCCTGGGCCGGGGTTCGGAGAGGGGGTGGGTCCAAACCCCCCTACTCCGCTGGCCGGAAAGGCAGCCTCGGGCGTTCATCAATATAAACAAGGGACTGGGGACAGGGCGGGTTTGCGCCGTGGGTTGTGCCTAGGGCTATAGGACTGGCCCGGGTGACCAATAAACACAAGCGACAGCAGCCCTTTTTGTGGTGAGTTAGTCGAGACTCTTTTACACCTTTATTTTCCAGTACAGGTGAGCTCAGACTGCAGCATTCAGATCTAGATGTACACTGCTCCAAAATCTGAGATTTTGCAAACTCTGGGGTTTGACTGAGCCCACTGCAGAAATGGGGGGCAGTCAGGAATGTGAGATTTAAACACCCCCAGAGCTTCAGGCTGCCGAGATCCGGAGCTCTGGTTCAGACCCATCTCTAGTTTTTGGATGGCAGTTTGGCAACACCACATATTTCAAAACTCAGGGCAGGCCAACTCACGGGAAGCTTAGGAAAAAACATTCTGTTGAGATGCAGCTAGACCATATGTTCCGTATTTTTCTGCACTCATTTATATTAGTAGGGATATTTGCATGAAAACAGGCTAGCAGCACATTAGTCTGAGTAATGTTTCCAAAGGGGCCTCTTCTGAGCCGCTAGATTTGCAAATGCAATTTTGCACTCTGATTTTGCATAGCTGTGCTTTGGTTCACGGGAAACCTCACCGCGGCCCAGACAAACCGCAACTGGGCACACGTACGCCCCTGCACTTGTGTGTGCGTAGTGCAAATTCTTGTACGTGCAGATACAAAGCTCTGAAATGCAAGATGGAAATAAGCCAGATTCTCTCTGCAGTTTCAGGGCTGAATTCAGGCGCTGCCTCTAAAAGACCAGTCAGCTCATTCCCCACCCAAAAGTGTAATCCTCCATCAGTGGCATCAACATTTCCACAGCAAGCGTTCCAGACCGAGAGATGCCTTCAGGTGGGGAAATGAGTAAGTCGGCTCTTCAGGGCAAGGATCCTGGAAGTGTTCATGCTAACCTCCCTAGGGGGAAAAAAAATCCAACAGGACAAGAGATGGAAAATGTGACAGGCAGTGCTGTCTCTGCACATGAAGTATTTTGCATGCGTCACAATTGGGTCTTCCTGAGCCTGGTCAGAACAGATCGCTCAGCAGACAACTGTTCCTCCACTGGCCAGCTCCGGGCGGATCTACACTCCAAACCTGCATTGGTGCAGCTACGCCGCTGTAGTCATTCTGGGGAAGAGGCTGTAAGCTCACAAGAGAGCGCGCTCACATCGGCGTAACAATTTCATCTCCACAAGAGCAGTAGCTGCACTGGAGGGAGAAATACAACGTAGCGCTGGCTACATGGCGGGTGAAGGTCGGTGGGATGACGTCGCTCGGGGTGGGATTTTTCACACCCGATGTTGTTATCCCAAAGTAGTGTGTAGTGTAGACCTGGCCTCATTTATACACCCTTGTTCCTATTTCTTCCCAGTTCCCAGCCATCTTCCTGCTTCACCACACCCTCTGGATCCTCCCCCTTCCTTTCGTATTTCTTCTGGCTTTGGGAATTCACAGCTGCACAAGGCTGTCATGGTCTCTTCACATAACCCCACCCTTCTCCCACCAGTATTAGCTCAGCTACATTCAAAGCACTCTGCTGAGGGCTCCTTGGGACGGAGGCCAACTCTTCAGTCTTTCTAGGCAGCACCAGACAAACTTATGGCACTGAGTAACCTCTCTGGCCAAAAAGATATTGTGCCGTCACGTTTAAACCAAGTTCCATGGAGCAAGGCGTCTCTCCCAGTGTGTTCCATGCAGCGTCTCACTTTCTCTGGACGTGGAAAAGACACTTCTTCTTTTCCAAAGAAAGAATCCGCCAGGCCCCAAACAGAGCTGGGCTCCCTCGGGCTGCTCAGCGCACTTGGAGTGTTTATAAATCAGAGCCGTGTTCAGCATGTGATGCTTAGCGGGTTTTCTCATGTTTCCTCTTGGAGCGCCTTTCTACGGGGGCCAGACCAGGACTGTTTGGTTAACTCTCCTTGTTTGGGTTTTGGTGGGCAAAGCCCACACACCAGGCAGTCGCAATCCAGCTAATCAGTGCAAGACACTTGTTTGCAGAAGAGTGGTTCCAGTCTGTATCCATTACGTTAAGTTTTATGGGGCTTAGAGGATCCTTAGACCCCTGCAACCAAGACATCCAGGATCTAGTCAAAGCACAACCCTAAACTCAGTCGGGCAGCAACCTCTAGATGATATCTGCTGAGTTTTAATACAGGTGGAACCTCTCTAGTCCAGAAGTCTCTGGTCCAGAAACATCCATGCTCTGGCATGATTTTAGTTAGCCGGACGTCCACTTTTCATGGGTGTGGCCAAGTTTGTTTACAGCTACCAGTTCTGGCTCTCAGTCTTCTGGGCTGTTATTTAGCTATAATTTACCCCTAAATATCCTTTAACAGCCCAGTAAGCAGTAGAAGTGTTGGTAATGCTGCTAGACAATACTGATCTCCCATGGTCTGGAAAATTTTCTGATCCAAAATTGGTCGGGTCTCAAGAGAGCTGGACTAGAGAGGTTCAACCTGTACCTCGCTCTGGTTTATTTTTATGTTAAATGAGAGATACATTTCAATGAAAAATTGGTGGTGGGGAGGGGGTGGAATTTTTCACACCTTTTCCACCCTCCTACTCCCAGTCAGGGAGAGATTCCCCACATGCCCGTGGACTCTAGCTCTGCAGAGAGCCAGGGTGTCCCCACACTGTCACACAAGTGCATTTACAGCTCAGAGAGAGGCCATGGCAGTAAAATGAAACAAACAGTTTTGATTTATTGTTCTCGAAAAGAAATGGAGCATGTTGAAAGAAAGCACAGGAAGTCCTGGGGATAATAAATCCCGTTTAAGAGCAGATAAAGAAAACATGCTTCAATTCTTGGGGACAGCAAGGGGGTTATTGGAAGGGCGGGCGGCCGATTAAAGTTTAGAGACTTTGTTTCGGAGCAATTATTACAAAGCCAGTCACTGCCTCTGCTTCGCCTTCACTGCCTCTGCTTTTAATGAAATTTACAAATAAGACTCCCGCCAGCATTTGAAAGGGAGAGGGAAATTTTGTGAGCACCCCGCTAAATCGGGGGTGGCCAGAGTTTGGAACACAGAGCGGCCCTGGCAACTTGACAGCAGCCCAGAGCCTGCACGTAATTAGCATACATGTTTACAGAAGAGCAATGCACACAACCCTAATATTTGCTTGTACTTGACTTTTCCGAGGCGGATGACTAGAAATTGCTACTTTGCATTCATCAGCAATAAGCCTTCAGCCGTCTCATTTCCCAGTAGTTACAAGGAGAGGGCTAAACAACTGGCACGGCTCCTAAGCTTCAGTTGCTGCTCCTCTCCCCTACATTTGCTCTCTACTGAAGCCCTGTCTATACTGCAGTTGGGATCATAGAGGGGCACAGGGATATGCCGGGGGGACCTTACCTTGGAGGCTGTTCTTTATTACTTTTACTGCAGTAGCACCTCGGGGGATGGTAGACACTATAGAATACAATAGACAGTCCCTGCTTTGAAAAGTCTTCAGTTCAGGACCATGAATGGGGCCTCTATGCCGCAGCCAAAGGCTTTTCATAGAATCATAAGATTGGGAGAGATCTCATCGAGTTCAACCCCTGCTAAAAGCAGGACCAATACCAACTGAATCATCCCAGCCAGGGCTTTGTCAAGTTGGGACTTACAAACCATTAGGGGTGGAGAGTCCACCCCCTCCTTAGGTAACTCATTCCAGTGCTTTCCCACCCTCCTGGAGACATAGTTTTTCCTAATATCCAACCTAGGCCTCTCCCACCACAACTTGAGACTATTGCTCCTCATTCTGGCATCTGTCACAACAGAGAACAGCCTCTCTCCATCCTCTTTGGAACCCTCCTTCAGGTAGTTGTTGAAGGCTGCCATCAAATCCCTCCTCACTCTTCTCATCTGCAGACTAAATGGCTGTGTCTAGACTGGCCAGTTTTTCCGGAAAATCAGCCACTTTTCCGGAAAAACTTGCCAGCTGTCTACACTGGCCGCTTGAATTTCCGCAAAAGCACTGACGATCTCATGTAAGATTGTCAGTGTTTCTTGCGGAAATACGATGCTGCTCCCGTTCGGGCAAAAGTCCTTTTGCGCAAAAGTTTTGCGCAAAAGTGCCAGTGTAGACAGTTCAGATTTGTTTTCAGCAAAAGCACTTTTTGCGGAAAAGCTTCCATGCCAATATAGACGCTCTGTTCCGAAAATGCTTTTAATGAAAAACTTTTCCGTTAAAAGCATTTCCGGAAAATCATGCCACTCTAGACGTAGCCAATAAGCCCAAATCCCTCAGCTGCTCCTTGTAAGTCATGTGCTCCAGTCCCATTTTTGTTGCCCTTCGCTGGACACTCTCCAATGCATCCAAATCGTTTCTGTAGTAGGGGGCCCAGAATTGGATGCAATACTCCAGATGTGACCTCACCAGGGCCAAATAAAGGGGAATAATCACTTCCCTAGATCTGCTGGCAATGCTCCTACTAATACACCCCAATATGCTGTTGGCCTTCTTGGCTGCAAGGACACACTGTTGACTCATATCCAGCTTCTCATCCACTGTAATCCCTAAGTCCTTTTCTGCCAAACTGCTGCTTAGCCCATCGGTCCCAGCCTGTAGCAGTGCTTGGGATTCTTCCCTCCCAAGTGCAGGACTCTGCGCTTGTCCTTGCAGTGAAAGAGCGTTGTCTGGGAACATGGCTAAGGCATGGCTTAGTCTCAAAGCCAAGCAAAATGGAGATTAAAGCCCTACACAGCCACGTTCTCACAACACAGCCATGCATCACAGCCTATCGCATTCCCTCACTGTGTCTGCACTGGTGTGCCCGCAGCAGCTACTCCTTAGCACTGCAGCTAGCAGGAGAGTACGTTGTCTGGATGACACACACAGCTCCTGGAGCAGGATGCTCCTAGCTCTCCTAATGCAGAGAGGGAAGGAAAGAGAAGCAGCCTTCACCATTACGTGGGCACACATTGGAGGGCCGAACCACACACCTGTTATTAACCCTGGGCAATGTTGTAGCTTGGTTATGGCAGTGCCACAGGGCACACGGGATCCTGCTTTGTGGGCAGCTGCATGAAAGGGGAAGCAGGTGCTGGAAAGCCTGTACTTCCCCATTGCCCCCATGCATGTAGGTGGTAGGGGGCAGGAAGTGGCTCCACCCCAATATGTGTCATGGTGCTGAGGTGCTTATCCACCCAGCACAGTTTAGTCTTTCCCTGTAGCTGTAGAGAGCCCACAAGAAACACAGTAGGTCAGGGCTTCCTCCTGGCCTGCTCCGGGGCAGGGCACTGCGCCTGACCTTTGCTTGGGGCTCATGGTAAAACCATGATTCATGCCTTCTGCCAGTAGGGATTTTACTACAACAAAGAGTCATTCCTCGCATGGGAGAGTTTGGTTAGGGGCAGAGCATGTGACTAGCGTTCCTTGTTAGCAAGCTGAGCACTTGGGGAGCTACCCAGGAGATGTTCAAATGCCCCCCCCGCCCCGGCTGATTAGCAGAGCGCCCACAGCCAGCAGCAGGTGTATCTACTGGTAGTGCACATCTCCCCATGCCTTGGTGCACATACAATTTATTCCACACATGGATGGAAAAAATCAGAGGGAACACTGCATGTCACCCCATCTTAGAGCTTAAATGGTACAGTAATAGGTAGCCAGAAACATCTCTGAACAATCCAGGGAAGAAAGCAAAGAACTGAGAGTCCTAATGAATCAGTCACTACAGCCTTGATTCTAGAAGGACCTGTGCACTCCAGCTTCAATCCAGAAAAGCACTTGTAGCCCACTGAAATCAACAGAGCTTTGGGACATGGTAACAGCTTTCGAATACCTAAAAGGGCATCATAAGGAGAAGGGAGAAAAATTATTCTCCTTAACTTCTGAGGACAGGACAAGAAGCAATGGGCTTTAAATTGCAGCAAGGGGGTGGGTGGGTTAGGTTGGACATTAGGAAAAAATTCCCAACTGTCAGGGTGGTTAAACACTGGAATAAATTGCCTAGGGTGGTTGTGGAATCTCCATCACTGGAGATATTTAAGAGCAGGTTAGACAGACACCTGTCAGGGATAATCTAGATGGAGCTTGGTCCTGCTGTGAGGGCAGGGGACTGGACTTGATGATCTCTTCCAGTTCTAGTGTTCTATGATTCTATGTGCTTAAAATTAAGCATGCACTTAAATGCTCTGCTAGCGTAGGCACCTCACAGGGCTGAATACCAGCAAGATCAAAAAGTAACAGATGCTTCCGGGTGGGTTTGAGGCAACTTAAACCCCCTCCCAATCAATCAAAAAACAAACAAAAAGATTGTTTTGCTGTGGGTACAATCAGCACATACTTGTATCTGGCTGCATTTCCTGGCAGCTCCAGCGAGGATTTGGCTATGCACGAATTGGGAAGCCTTGTTAAATCCAAGAGAAGCGAACAAAAAAGACAAACTGTTTTCTGAACAGAGGTCGATGATAAATCTTGGATCAACTGTGGACAGTAAAGGCAAAAAATGAAAAATAAAGATGGGTTGCCCTCACCTGCTTCTGCGTGATGTACAAGCACCTTTGGCATTTTAAAAGCTATTAATTCTGGCTTACTTTTCACAGTTAGAATGGTCAGGTCCCCGTTTCACTTGCTACGCTGGGGAAGCCTGGCAAAGCAAAATGGTAAGAGAGCTATAGTTCAAGTTATAGTCTCATAGCCCATCACTGGCACAGTCTTCCAAAGATCTTCCTAAGATCCTTCAGAAAAGAAATGGGAAGCGCAGCTCTGGAGCTACAAACGGGAAGAAGCAAGCACACAGGGTACGTCCACATAGCAGTATTATTTCGGAATAACTGGCATTATTCTGAAATAATACAGTCCACATCTATACTACAAGCAGTTACTTCAACACAAGGTCGAAATAATGGAGAGCTGGAGGACTTCTTACTCTGACTCCTGTAACCCTGATTTTTCAAGGAGTAAGGAAGTCGGAGGAAGAATGCTCTACCTCGGACTTCCTGCTGTGTAGACAGCGCCAAAAGCTGGGTTAAGCTATTTCGATTTAGGCTATGCAATTGACATAGCTGAAGTTGCGTAGCTCATTTTGGCCTTAGCCCTGCTGTGTAGATGGGCCCACAGACAGCTTGTTTTCAAAACTTGGAAGCCATTTTTACCCCCAGGAGAGGCACTGTCCACGGCAGGAATGAAAGAGGCTTTAGGCTGCTTGAAGTCCGGCCTGATGGTATAAATACAGGAACTGTAAAAACACAGTCACTTACACAGTTAAGCAGTTTAATTCTGCTTTCAATTAGGTATGTTAGAAATCCTTTATTTTAGCAATCGTTTAACTGCAACAATTCTTAGCTAAATGCTAAAATGCTTCCCCCCCTTCCCTGTGGATAGGGCTGGTAGCCAGTGCGCTCCAAGCCCCACTCCCAGGGAACTCCCTGCCACACCACGTGGCTGCCTCTCTATCAGCCCCTGGCCATGGGGGTTCCAAGCTCCCCACGGACAGAGGCTGCTCCAACACCCCACAGAGCAGCCCCTGTCTGTGGGGTTCCTGGGGCTGCTCCATGGGATGCTGGAGCAGTCTCTGTCCACAGGGAGCTCAGGCCCCCGCCTCAGACAGGAGCTGCTGCATCTGATACCGAGGCAGCAGCATGGGGTGGCAGGCGGGAGCTGTGTTTTAAACTAGGTCCCCGTACGTACCGGGTCCCACCTGCCACCCCGCACTGCTGCCTCTGATACAGCAGCAGCAGCACAAAGTGGCAGGCAGCTCCCCTGCATGCTCTTCATTTAAAAGCTGGGACTGAGCCAGCCTGCGAGTCTGAGTTTTAAATATACATGGGGGGAGGTTTGTTGCAGTTAACGGGGTCTATTCACCAATAAACAATCACTTACTGGTTAAACAGTTAACCAACTCGCTAACATCCCTACTTTCCATCTTTGGGAAAGACAATTGTGATCATCTTGCCAGTTTTGCACTCCAGCTGGCAGGTCTGAGACCCACTGTCCTTTCTATAACGCTGCAGAAAGGTTCAGGTTTGGTGTCAAAAAGAGGAAACTGCCTTTGCAGCCTGAAGCTCGGTATCTTCCACACTCACTCGTGAGTTAACAAAGCCGTCAGTTCACCAGGGTAATGAACATGAATCACAATATAAAACAAACCAGAAAGAGTATGTAGATTTTACAGCTTCTCCCTGCAAGGCATAGAAAGACAACTCCCCATCTCCATAATAGTAGTAATAGCCTTTTACCCAGGGTGGCCTAGAATCCACTAAACTGGATCCAGCAACCCTGCCCTCCTCCCTAGAGCTGCTTAAAGGTTTCCTCTGGGTCTAAACATTCCTTTTAGTCAGGGGCGGATATATGACAGGGCAAACGGGGTGGCCGCCCCGGGCCCCGTGCTTAAGAAAGCCCCGCGCATGCGCCGTGGCAAAGGGGGGCCCCGCGGAATTATGCTGCCCGGGGCCCCGCAACACGGTCATCTGCCCATGCTTTTAGTGAAATGTTGGCATAGGGGGATTCAAGATCAGGACAATGAGAATTCTTCTCTGGGCCCCGATGGGCTCTTTCACCTACCACACTACGTAATCCAGGCTTTGGCTACTCTGGTTGCACACTTGGCTACTAGATACATCCTTGCTCCATGCTGGGTCCTATGGAACAAGTTGGAAAAACCTCAGGCACAAACTGAAGGGTTGATCTCTCAGCCGCACATAGTCACTCCTACTCAGTGGGTATGTCAACACTGCAGAGTTTTTCCAGAAAAACGGCTGTTTTCCCAGAAAAACGATACTTACATCCACACAGCTATTGCATTCTTTTGACAGAAAGTCAAAAGAACAGAGGGGTTTTTCCAACAACAGTAAATCTCTTTCTATGAGGAAGAAGACTTTTTCCAAAAAAAGCTTTTTCGGAAAAAGGCATGCGTGGATGCGGAAGAGGGAGTTGTTTTGAAAGAAGAGGCCTCCAGGAAAAAGCACAGGTGTCCTGATGGCCACTCCATCCACAGTAATCACAACTTAAATCTGAGATTTAATGTGGACGCTATCTTTTGAAAAAGTACAGTGCTTTGTTGTTGAGCTTTTGCTGTGTAGATACTCTCTTTCAAAAGAGGTTTTTCCTGAAGATCTCTTCCAGAAAAGCTTCTTCCAAAAGAAGCCTGCAGTCTAGACATAGCCAGTGATGCTACATGACCCCTGCCAGAGGTGGCTTTTCTCAGAGCCTCATCCAAGTCCTTCCCAGAGCACTGCCTTTTGCCCTTGGAGCCCTGCAGACTGCAAAATGCCATTTTCAAAATGTTCCCTGGGGCGGGGTGGGAAGAACTATTTCCTGAGCCTCACCCTTAATGAGTCAGGCTTCTGTACTCTTTTACACTGGGCATATTTCTGAGGAACAAAAGCATAAACTTTCCCAGCTGATGTGCCCTTTGTATATGTTTTTTTGCCTTCTTCCTCGGTTGTTAGAAAGCATGTGTGTTTCCAAGGGGATTTCGATTGATTCCCTGGTCATTCACCACTCCCCACTACAACCACATGTGCCTTGGGTGATAAAAGCTAAGGAGGAAAATACAGGCAGTAGCCTCAGAGTGTATTCACAGATGCATTCCTATCCCTGCTGCTGTCCAACAGAGGGATGTGGGCTCAGATCTTCACAAGTATTTAGGTTCCTAACTTTCATTGAAATCAATGGAAGTAAGGCACCTAATGCCAATGCGGGGCTGGGCCTTAGCCTTAATTCATCAGAGATGTGCCAGGACCCCACCGTTGGCTCCAAACCTTCCTTAACTTCCGCAGTGTTTGACTCCCAGTCATAACACCCTATTAATGAGGATAGCCAAGCAGCTTTGGGGAGTGAAGCTGTAGCCTCCACCCAAAGGACAAGAGCAAGAGCCATTCACTGCAACGTCTCCCACTTCACTCACCTCTGCACCCTCTTAGAAGCAGAGCACCCCAAAATGGAAGAGTGGGAGAGGCTATAAAATCCCCCAGGGACTTCACAATTGTCAGTTCAAAGCCAGCTCTACACCACAGACCTACAGTGGCATAACTAAGTCGCTCAGGGGTGTGAAAAATCCACTTCCCTGTGTGGTGTAGTTATATTGCCCCCCCCCCCCCCTGTAGACAACACTCTGGGCAGGAGAGCATCTCCTGTTCACATAGCTCCTGCCTCCCAAGAAGCAGCTGTGCCCCTGTGGCACAGCCCGTGAAGAGAAGCCCTCACACTGAGAGGGGTTCTGTATCAGATGAGCAGCAGGGCAGAGCCCTGAGATAAAAAAAAAAAGGAAGAGAGGAAGAGAGGCAAACTCAGACTTGCTCTTTGTGCTATTGTGAGCCAAAGGTCAATCGAGTATCTCCCCAGCCAGAGTTACAGAGTAAGTGCACAGCGACAACTCTGAGACACTTGATTCTGTGTCTAGCTCCTCATTCATGATGGTGCTTGGATCTCTCGATTCTTCACTGTCCTTAAACGGCGTTGCCCAGAATCTTGGTTCCCACAAAGCCGTTGCAATATGTTCCCTCAGCTTGCGTGACAACAACCCGCACTAGAGGAGCAAGGGTTAAAAAAGCCTTCCAAACCCTGGAAGGGACAGAAACCTACAGGCTTCAAGGCATAAGCCAGCCTCTAATTATGGGGAAGGGGAAAGGAGGAGATTTCTCTGGAGGCAGATTATCCTATCATAGCTTCCTGTGAGATTTCTTGCACCTTCCTCTGGTGCTGGGGATAGGCAGGTTAGGTGGGTCACTGGTGCAGGATGATGTCCCTATATCCCAGATTCTATGCCAGGTCTTTCAATAAGAGGAGCAGCCATTTATCCACGGGGGATGGACAGAAAAACTTCACTCACTGGCTTTGGAAGAGATGGACACAAGGACTTTCAGTCCCACGAACTCCTCTGTCTCCCTCAAAGAAGCCAAGAGAAAATATTCAGGTAAGTGCAAACAAGACACCGCCAGCGCAAACCCACCCTCCTTCCAGGTGCTCTTGGTGTCTGGGAGCCTGCCTCAATCTGACTGCAGAGTCGGTTTGCAGAAAAGGAAGGAGGAAAGAAACCAATACTGTGCAGGAAAACCCACGAGGCAGCGCCGAGCTGGCTGAGGGCCTCCCGAAGATTGGGAGTCTGGCTAGGAGCTCCCATTGCTGGGAGACACGGGTTTGCTCCCCACCATGACTAGTCCATCCAGCTCGTCACCATGGAGCTGGAGAAGGGGTGGGGCACACCACTCCCCTGGATTTGGAATCCCCCCATAGACATGCTGGGTTCAGGCCTTACAAAGGCCTCATCACTGGACAGTCCCCAGAGACTCCTGGTGTTCCATCCTTTCCTAGCAGAAACTCTGCTAGAGCCCCAGGCTCCCCCCATTTCTCTCACCCATCAGACTTCCTGCCTACATAGACTGGCCAGTTCTCCCTCCCACACTTGTCAGTGTTAGCCTTTCAGTGCTTTTTAATGAGCAACCACTGACACTTCCCCCATGCCAGGCGTGACCGCGCTACTTCTTGCTAAACCGGTCTCAGTCCCCTCTGGCCCTGAGATCCGGATCATGCATCCAGCCTTTATAAGAGGACCAGCACTAGGGTATCAGCCAAGCTAGCGGGTTGTGCCCAAGGATGGTTGAGATTGCATTTCATAATATTACACCTGCCAAAGGAGATGCTTTGCAACAAGATATGCCCCCACCCCCAATGCTCGTCACATACAACACATGTCAAATCAAAAATATCACTGGGCTTGATTTGCCTTTTAGTTCCTAGAGATGCTCAGCTCCGGGAATTCAAGCAAGGCTCTTGCTTTGAGTCTGTTCTCCAATGGCATGGGAGACTTTCTCCTTCAAAGCTTCCTGCTCAACCAGAGGTTTGGCTAGCATGTGAACCCAGAGAAGGCTCCACTTACCAAATCTGTGCTGAGCTCACACTAGAAAATGCAACCTCTTGAGCTATTTTAGGGGCTTCCCAATATTAAGAACTCGTACGGTACAGACACAAAAAGAGAGCCAGTCTGTCCTGAACACTGTGAGCTAATGCAAGCATTTTCACAGACCTCTGCCAATGCCCAGTGGGCACCATTGCAGGGACACCGACTGTTCGCCCAATCCATGTCCAGAAATGGAAGACCACTTTCACCCTACAGACATAAGAACATAAGGACGGCCATTCTAGGTCAGACCAATCCAATATCTTGCCTTCTGACAGTGCCAATGCCAGGTGCCCCCAAAAAATGAACAGAACAGAGAATCCTCAAGTGATCCCTTCCCTGTTGCTCATTCCCAGCTTCTGACGAACAGAGGCTAGGGACACTGTTCCTGCCCATCTAGCTAATAGCCATTGATGGACCTATCTTCCATGAACTTGACTGGTTCTTTTTTGAACCCTGTTAACGTCCTGGCCTTCACAACATCCTCTGGCAAGGAGTTCCACAAGCTGTGTGAACAAATACTTCCTTTTGATTGTTTTAAACCAGCTACCTATTAATTTCATTTGGTGATCCGTAGTTCTTGTGTTATGGGAACAAGTAAATAACTTCTTTATTCACTTTCTCCACACCAGTCATGATTTTATCGCTCTCTATCATATCCTCTATCATATCCCACAGGAATAAATCCCATTGAATTCACTCCCAATGGAAGTGACCTGTGTCTTGTGATGGGAGAAAGAGTATCCTAGAATCAAATGGTCTCAGCCAGATGGCACCAGCATGCAACTAGTTTGACCTCCTGCACATTGCAGGCCACAGAACCTCAACCACCAACCACCCACTCCTGTAATAGACCCCTAGCCTCTGGCTGAGTTACGGAAAGTCCTCGAACCATGATTTAAAGACATCAAGTGTCAAAGAATCCACCGTTTGCTCTAGTTCAAACTAGCAGGTGATCTGTGCCTAATGTTGGAGAGGAAGGCAAAACCTCCACCCCCCAACCCATAGATTTCTACAAATCTGATCTGAGGGAAAATTCATTCCTGACCCCAGATATGGCAATCAGTTAGACCTAGAGCATATGGGTTAAACCCACCAGACAACTAGGAAAGAATTCTCAGTAATAACTCAGGGTACGTCTAGACTACATGCCTCTGTCACCAGAGGCATGTAGATTAGGCTACCAGACATAGGAAAATGAAGCGGCGATTTAAATAATCACCACTTCATTTAAATTTACATGGCTGCCGCGCTGAGCCGACAAACAGCTGATCAGCTGTTTGTTGGCTCAGCGCGATAGTCTGGACGCGCGGGTGTTGACATCAAAGGTATTTGTTGACCACCCAGGTATGCCTCCTGGGATGAGGTTTACCTGGGTGGTCGACAAATACCTTTGATGTCGACACCCGCGTGTCCAGACTATCGCGTTGAGCCGACAAACAGCTGATCAGCTGTTTGTCAGCTCAGCGCGGCAGCCATGTAAATTTAAATGAAGAGGCGATTATTTAAATCGCCGCTTCATTTTCCTATGTCTGGTAGCCTAATCTACATGCCTCTGGCGACAGAGGCATGTAGTCTAGACGTACCCTCAGAGCCCTCCCTGTCTAGTGTCCCATCACTGGCCCTTGGAGATATTTGTTGCCAGGAGTTGCAAGTCATCTATGTGCCATTGTAGGCAATCATACCATACCTTCCATAAACTTATCAAGCTCGGAGAGCATTGGTCCACAGCTGTGAGTGTGTATGATCTGATACAGCCACTTGTGCAAGGCCCAACAGGGCAACAGCTGCAGTAACACAGGTCAGGACTGAGGTGCACCCCCAGGCTGATAGGAAGGAGGAATCATAGAACACTAGAACCGGAAGGGACCTCGAGAGGTCATCGAATCCAGTCCCCTGCCCTCACGGCAGGACCAAGCACCATCTAGAGCAGTGGTCTCCAACCTTTTTACATCCAAGATCACTTTTTAAATGACAGATCAAGCCAAGATCTACCGCCCCGCCCTCTCTATTCTCCTCCTCTCCATCACTTGCTATCCCCAATCCTTATACTGCTACTTTAAAAAAAAATTCCCACCATTCCTCGCAGCTACTCACCTGTGCTGTTGCTCGGTGAGTAGCTGCTCCTCAAATGAGGAAATCTAATGTAAATGTACTGAGCAGGTGCGCAGTTCAGAGAGGGCTCAAGAGCTACTCTTAGAGCCTCCGAGATCTACCGGTAGATCGCGATCTACTGGTTAGTGACCACGGATCTAGATCATCCCTGATAGATGTCTGTCCAACCTGCTCTTAAATATCTCCAGTGATGGAGATTCCACAACCACCCTAGGCGTGGGGGCAGGACTTGGACTTACATGGGCACTTTCAGGTCATAACCCTAAATGTCCATCTGCATGAGGCCAAGACATGGGGATGGGAGAAAGGGTGAGAGAGAAGGCTAGAGAATGAAGCAGAGGGCTGGGGGGAATTCCAGACACAGCATAGTAGGGTTTCTAAATCTCTTTCCCAGGACTATCCTCCCCCCTACAATCCTCCCCCCCACACACACTGCTCCCCCACCACAACCATCTTCAAAATCACCACCTCTGTCAAAAGTGCAGTAATTGGGCTTGTTGCAACAACCCCTGAGCCAGCCAGGCAATCAATAGTGCAAATATTAAAACCCATAAATCCAACCAACCTTTGACACCGGACTGCAGTTTGCCGATCTAACCCCAGATGTGATTTTTCATCTGGGGAGTGATGCAAGAGGTGGCCGACGACCTCTAGATTAAAGGGTCCATTTATTTTAACACCGTTCATGGCCAACAGGCTTCTCTTTCCCCTCCCTCGCCCCAGCCTGGGTTTTCATGTTGGTGTTTGATTGTCAGAACAGCGGAATCAATTGTGTGCAGTGAGTAAAAAAGAAAAGAAAACGGCCTGGCACTGCCCTGGCGCGCTCAGATACAAAATGATGGGGGGGAGAGGGAATGTCATGTGAAAAGAATGCACGCAAGCAAGCGCGGGAGGCAGACTGCATATTGGCTCCTGAGCCATCCTTTAGCCAAGACTAGCGTAGCTGGAACAAATGCAGCACCACAAAGCAACCGAAAATATTCCCTTCCCCAACTTGCTTGGAACAAAACCAGATGGCTGAATAAACAGAGCGTCAGCACAGACCCAGCAGAATGCTGGAAAAGAGTGGGGTCCCAGAGTCTTGAATGCTGGAAAGGAGAAAGGAAAAAAAGGGCTCTGAGTCCTTTTAGGGTTCTTTAAGACATATGCAGAAGAATGAAACGTCTTTAAAAAAAAAAAAAAAAGGGTTTGTTTTCCTATCTTCTTCTTCAATTCTGACTGCACCTATCTGCTTGTATTTGTGGTGAGCTATAGAATCGAATGGACTGGTTTCCTTTATCCAAAGTGTCAGTTAGTCATTGTAGTTAAATAAATGTTACACTTTTTAAAAACAGGAAGAGAGAAAGGGACCTGATTTTCCAGCCACAGATGCCTGAAGCAAGGTCCCTAAATCCATCGTTAGGCCTGATTTCCAAGGGCCTGAGCACCCTCAGTCCTACTGATATCACTGGGAGCTGTGTGAACTCAGAACATTTACACTTTGTGGAAAGGGATGGGGATAGGGATATATACATGACCGATTCAATAACAGGGATCCCTGTGAGACTGTCACCTGATGTGCTGGTCATGTCACTGAGCCCACCTACTAGCCCACAGGGGTGCTCCACCACCCTGTTCAACTGGGCCAGAAGCTCTAGTCTCCTCCATCCAAGGCAGAGTTGAGGTAAGAGGCCTCTAGCAAAGGAACACAAACACAGAACCAGTTTAGCTTAGGGAGACCGTTACCAGAACCCAAGAACACAGCCCCAATGGGACCAAAATCCCAGATCAATTTGTCTTACTCTGTATACAAGTTTTACACAGAGAAAGCTCATAAGTTTGCCCTCTTTATCAATGAAAGAGAGATATGCACAGTGGTTGTTCCCCCCAGGACACACTGGGCCTGATAACAAACAAAAGTGTTTACTAAGTATAAAAAGTCGGATTTCAATGATTGCAAGTGAAAACAGACAGACCAAAGTAAGTTGAGCCAAAATAAACAAAACACGCCAGCTAATCCAAATACACTAAGAAACGTGTTACATGCAAATTCTTACCCTACCTGTGGTTCTAATCATCCCTTGCACAAGCTAAGCAACCACCTAGCTTGGGCTTAAGCCTTCCCCCTCTTTAGTCTTAGATGTTTCCAGCAAGCATCTTGGATGGCAAGCGGAGGTCTCCTGGTGTCTGGCCACTAAAGGTTGAACCTCCCCGGTCCAGCACCCACGGGACCTGACTGGTCCTGGAAAAGGGAGTTTGACAGACCGGGGAAGATCTGGGAGGGGTGGCCACCAGCCTCTCCACTGGGTTCCTCTCCCTAGCCACCTGGCACTACTGCCCCAATCTCCTGGATGCAGCAGCCCTGTGGGCTCTGCAGCCCCGCGAGCTGTGGTGGTTCCGGCAGCCCTCCTGACTCTGCAAGCTCTGGTAGCCTTAGCAGCCCTTCCAGTGCTCACGGCCCTGCAAACTCTGCAGCCCCACCAGCTGCAGGCTCAGCAGCCGTCCCCGCCAACACCAGCAGCACTCTCTTCCTGGCCCCATCAGCTGAGAGCTCCATGCCCTCCCCTTCTGGCTGTGAGCTCAGCAGCCTCCCCACCAGCTTCCTGGCCCAGCCAGCTGTGCACTCTGGTGCCCCATAGACTCCACTGCCCTACCTGCCAGCTCTGCTCCAAGCTTCCAGCAACCCCTGCACTGGGGCTCTCTAATCCAGCAACATCTGTGGTTCTGCCTGACCATGGATGTTGCCAGACCAGCAAATCCTAGACCGCAGAGGTTCAACCTGCACCCCACCTTTTGCCCAAGCTGGGAATTCTTTGTGCTCAGTTCAAATTTTCCTCACCTTGAATGGAGAAGTGTTAGATCCAAAATGGATTCCAGCATCAGTTAGCCTGGCCACATGTGCTGACATGACCAATCACAATCCAGGCTTGCAGAAAAACCCAAACCACTCACAAATTGTTACCTTGAGCGCCGAGTCATTACGTTTCTGGACTCTCAGTAATAGCCCCCATTAGCACATTTAGAACTATAAACAGATCCACACTTCATATTTCTAACTTCACATACAAGAATAGGATATACACATACAGCAGATTTGAACATTAAAAGTTATGTTACATGATGCATTTTGCCTAAAGTATCTTCCAGTTATGCATATTCATAAGCCAATTTTTATAAAGCATGGAGGGCATGACAATTTAAATATATATAAAAAACAGAGATGGAGGATCAGACCATCACGAAGGACTAAATGGGGCCAGGGATTTGACAATCGAGGCAGGGGACTGGTGACTGATACAGATCAGATGACCATTTGACAATGATCTGGTGGCCCAGATGTGAAATAAGCAGGTGGCCTTATCTCAGTCTCCAGTAGATAGCTCTCTCCAAACCCATCACTGAGCCATCGCTGCTCACAAGAAGGGCAGCTCTCCTGGGTGCCAGCATCACTGTAGGTCAGGAATTGCATGAACTGGCAGAGCAGTCAAGGGACCAGAATTTGGAGCAGCATGGGGGGTGGGATACAGATCAGAAATGAGTCCAGCTGTGTGGAGGAACCCTGCAGAGCTGCCGCCTCCCTGTCCCTCTTTCATAAGCACTGGAATTAACTAACAGAACTTAAAAAAGGAGAAAATCGCCTTCCTGAGGATATTGGGCTCTTAGGAGCTCTGCCTAAGCCAGGAAGCTGGGCTTTGAGGACTCCTTTCATTGGCTGGAGGTCTGGAGATGAAAGGAAGCAGACAAGTCTGTTGGAGTTCTGGTCTAGTTTATTGAACTTTATTGTCTGTACCGTTGAGCCTCTACTCACGTGGATTCGGGAGGCTTGCAGTGTTCAAAGCAAGGCTCTTACTTCTCTGTCCATCTCCCCCAGCTCCCTGAAATACCCAGAAACCAGGAGAGTGACATACCATGGGTGAAGGCAGAGCCTTACGATTTGTCTACACTGGCAGATGTACAACACTGGTAGGTACAGGGCCACTCAGAGAGCGCTGCAAGGAAACCGCAACTGTGTGTTCACAGTGTCAGCTGTCAGCGCAATCGCATGGCCACACTTGTGGCACTTGCATTGGGAGCGGTTGTCTGGGCAGCCATTACACAGAGCATCTCTTCCTAGTCTGGTACTGAGGTTTGTGGGATGGCAGAGGTGGGGTTGTGGGGCATTCTGGATCCTGACCCAGTGTCCCATGATGCACCACTTTGCACCCTGGCAACCCTCAGCTTCCATTTGCATTTGGTGCCATCTTCAGCAGGCTTTGGTACTGCCCGTTCTGTCTCTTCAGTCGGCAGGAATGGATCCCGACCTGTTAATGCTGACGGGTCTCACTAACACATTGTGAATGGTGCTTGAGTTATTCCTAAGACTACAAAGTCTGCAGTGCCAGGGGCCCCGGGGACTTCGCGCACTCCTCCACCCCCAGGCCAATCAGGCGAAGTTTCCTCCGCCCTGGCCCTGCCCTGTGAGGAGCGCGCGGCTCCTGAGAGGGCGGGAGAAGACTGAGGGGCGGGAGAGCGTGGGAAGTCTTCCCCAGCCAGGGGCATGGGCACTTAGGGAGAAGGGGGCAAAGGCACTCCCCCACCCCCAAACCAATCATGGTGTGGGGAATCCGGAAATATCCTGGTCCTGCCCCTTCCACTCGAGGCCACGCCCCTTCCAGTGTGGCCGGGGGCCACTTCAAGCGCTCTCTCCTTGACTCCTGTACTCCCAAGAATGAGAAGAGTCAAGGGAACGAACGGGACCGTGCTTGGTGGGCAAGTTACCCCAGTGAAGATACCACAGTAAGTAGATCTAAGTATATCGACGTCAGCTATGTTATTCACGTAGCTGAAGTTGTGTAACTTAGATGGACGGCCCATGGTAGTGTAGACGAGGCCTTTGAGTCTTGCTGTTGCTTTTGCTGGCTTTGATTCAGGCCCGCTGGGCAGCCTCGCCACCAGCTTTTGTGACAAATGTAAAATTCTAAAAGTTGTTCACTTGTTGCGATAACACAGTCACCGGGAATGAGGCTCCCACGGCCTGATCCAAAGCCTTTTCAAAGACTCCCAAACAGGCTGGCATGCAGAACCTAACTGGGGACTTTACTTTGTTAGAAGCTGCTTTGAATAAGCTCTGAAACTGCTGGCGGAGCCGTATCTTTGTGACAAAAGTTCTTGGCGCCCCTGTCCCCCTTCGCCAACAAAAGCCGGGTCCTGCTCAGAGCCGAGTGACTGCTTGTCTCTGCAGGGGGCAGTGACGCCATAAAAAATCCTAAGCTGTCTTCCACAGCTCCTGAGCCTCAGGGTTAAAGCTGAAGTGGTTAGACATCTGGCACCAAGAGCCTCCTTCCTCCTCCTAACTCCAATGGATCTCTAATTAGAAATATTTCACCTGATCCCTGTGCAGATTCTTCAGTTCTGTGCTATGCTGGGGTTCCCAGGTAGTAGACAGTTTTGGTGTTGCTAATGCCCTTTTCCTACTCCACAAAGTCCTCAGTCTCCTGCAGTTCCTGGTTAGTTTCATACTAGGGAGGCTGTGATGGATTTCAGAAAAAAAGCACTGAGAACGAGTGCAATCCTAAATGTAGACAGGATTTACTCCAGTACGGAGAGATTAACACTGATGCAGTTACGTTGGTTTCAAACAGGAATGAGCAATTCCATTAGATAACATTCAACACTAGGGAGCTGCACCAGTGTAGCTACTCCATTGGCTAGCAGACCAAAGCTTCCTTGCTCCAAAGCAACCCACAGTGACAAGGTATTTCTACTAGTACTTGTGTGCAGAAGAGGAGCAATAGATCCGAGCTGTTCTCCTATCTCCACTATAATCCATGTTATCTAGGGAAGCTAAGTGATGTCCTTGAGGAGCATAGAGAGCATTGTGCAATTCCTCTTGGAGGCATCTTCCCACCGCTGGCTCTGTGCACCTGCAGCGTTTTCTTGTTTAAATCTTATTCTTTCACACCGCTTCCCGCAATTATCCCTGCTACTGATCAATTCGGTTCCGCTTCAGGTTTTAAAATAAACGATAACTCACCCGCCCTGGTTATTTCTTTTAACAGGTCAGCGCCTCCCTATGGGTATGAAACCCCTCGAGTCACCAGACGCATTTCACACGTGTGTTTGTCTGCACACTGCAGCCTCTGACGTATAAAGAACTCACATTGCTCCCTTTATTTTGACAGTCAAGGAGAAGCAAAAACCACTGAGAGAAGTGTTTTTTTTACCTCATGTAAGACTTTTTAATTAATATCACAATAACACCACACACACAGTATAATCATGGTGTGTCCTTGAGGTTTTAAAAGGCATGAAATAACATACTTTAATTAATATATCTCAAGGGGTAAATAACCTAAGCTTAAATTTATGCCAAAGGAGAGGGGAAAAGTCTAAGACAGACAACAGATTTACTTTCCCCAACTTTAAAATGGTATAAATACTGGGTATTTAGGGAAGACATGCCAGAGAGTTGTCTACTGGTTACACAAATGCAGCTGAATTCACATTTGGCTTCTCACCCCTCTTAAATTTCTTGTTTGTTTGCATTGTAATTTCTCTTCCATGCCTCAGGAACTTTAATGGGATCCCTACCGTGTAGAAATATGGTCTGAGAAAGAACATTTTTTTTGCTTTAAAAATGCCTCCTTAAGACTTACTGGGTCCCTCTTCCCAGCTTTCTCCCTGATCTGAGCGATGGGACAATGCCTAATTTTGGTGAACCCCATCCCTTGGCCCATATGAATCACTGGCCACGGAGATTAACTCGCCTAACTGGCACTTTTATGCCTTTTTGGAAAGGAAACATGATGTGTTTTTATAGTATTCAGACATAAGTCTCAAGTACCATTCCTCTCCACTTACATAGCATGCAAGGCGAATGCTGTTAAGCATCTAGATAGCTAAAAAAAACTTTCGAAAATTCTTCCAAATCTAAACTTACATGGGAAAAACAAAGATCTGCAAGAAAGGAATCTGAATTCTTATAGCAAACTGGATTTAGAGCATTTGGGGGTCCTTCTTCAGGCATCCCTGTTCCAGAAAATGTTCCCAAGGCTCTGTGTTGATCCAGACCAATGCTGTGGTGGTTTTGCCTGCACCAAACAGGAATCTGCCCCTGCCCATTTCTTCAGTTTGCACCATTTGTATGTTAAATGCATTGAAAAGAAATCCTGTTTAAAAATCCTGCCCTCTGTTACTATCATCTTCCATTAGTGCATCTGACATGATTTTTGAAATCTAGTTCGCTTTTCTCCTGCTTGCGGCATTTACAGTTTAGACTGTGAAAATACTGGAAGTGAGGCAGTTTCACTTTTGTTTAAAGTCAGTTCCTTGACCATTTCAGTTTCTCTCTTGCACTACCTTACTAGGAGTTGCAAATCCTACAAGAAATTTTAAGAGAGGAGGGTGTTTTGTTTTTTTAATCATTAAATGTTTTCCAATGGGTTTTATTTTAAATAATTAAAATGTTTATTGATCTCAGGCTTTTAAAAAGCTGGCTTTAAATAAGGCAGCTTCAGTCTGAGGCCTGATCTAACCAGGAATACATCTTTTGGAAATCAAATCTCTATTGGCTCGGCTTGTCAGATTTCATAGGGACACAACCATACAAGTCCCATTTCTTTAGCTGGTGGGAATGCTGCTGAGGTAGTCACAATGATGTATCTAACATACAGGCAAGGAACTCACTAGGTACTTGGAGCTCTCTGTGAATCCTGGAGCTGTGTTCTACCACGGCCTTCCTGATTTTAAATCCATTTGAGACACAGACCGGAATTCACTGAAAAATAACTTCTCCGCCCGTCTGAGAGGCCAGGGTTAGGGCTTTTGTAATTTTGTCATCCCAGATGATTTGTGCATACATATTTCAAATCCCATTTATGCTAGTTGGAGGGAAACTGACATTTAAGAAAAATTGGGCGACTGCTGCTTTGCACAAGACCAATGTTTGAATCTGCTTTCTGAAATCTGCATCAGAAAAAAAAACAAAATAATTTTTGCTTATCTTTAAATAATTAATTTTTTAAAAAATTATCCCCAGACCCAACTTCCATACAGAAAAGAAAAAGCCATTAAAAACCCCAGGAGGCAAAAAGCTAGGGGAAAAGAGGGGGGCGAAATCCAACAAGGTATCATAAATATTGAAGGGGGCTATTTATTTAGTGTCTTAATAGAATTGCAAAGCACATTCAAACAGGGAACAGTATGAAAAAGTGTCACATTCATAAATGCTGCAGACAATGTTTATGAAAACACGCTTTGATAAGAACCCGGCAGCATTCAATGAAGGAGGGGGAGGAGGTTTTAAAATTAATCTTCACAACTAGAAAGGCTCTTGTAACACACACCATATGGGTACAAAATGTCCATTAACCCCCCTCTCCTTCTATCGGAGCAGCTTGGGTGGTGTCCGATTCTGGCTAGGCTGTTTCCAGCCCAGTCAAGGGCTACTTCACCCAGCCTGAATATATATATCACACACACACACACCATTCCAGCTGCGTCCTTTGCAAAATATCCCAGCGAAGAAAGCTAATTTAAAAAATGCCTGCCCCGCTGTTCTCATGCATTTTTTTAAAATAGGAGCAAGATGCATTGCAGAGTGAAATTCCACTTCTCCACCTCTAACTACAACATCTCCCGAACATTTGTATGGCACTTACAGACCATGACAACTGCCTTCCTTCCCGAAAACCAATTTGCCCATTAACTATTCTTTTTCACACACACACCCCCATCTTCTTCTTCCCCTGGAAGCGGGGAGGGGGTGTTTATTCAATGCAATCCATTCACATCAATTCCACCCCTGGAGTCGGCGGCTGCATGTTGGGCTATTTCCGAGCCAACCCGCAGCTCGGCAGACCCAGCTGGTGCACAAGCGGTACCCCGAGACCAAAGAAAACAACAACAAAGAAAGTGTGCAGCTCAGAAAACGCAGAGAACCCCGCGCACATGCAGAATACACCGGGCCAGCCCCCAGCACGGAAGCATCCAGCGGGTTGTTTTTTGCTGATGGGGAAGAACTAAAATCAGAGGTGAAAATAAGCGGGTGCGCCCTGGTGCGCAGCTCCGGCAAGAGCGGGCTGAGCTGCTGCAAAAGCCAGCAGGGAAGCTATTTAGAGAGCTGGCAGGGACCCGGGCTGCAATAGGACAGGACCTGTAAGAAATTGTAAATTACTTTCACTGCTGATTAAAATAAATAAATCCCCCTCATCTAATCCCAGCAGAAAATGGGGGGAGGGGCCACACGAGCCACAAACCCCACTGCGCTTTTTTGTTGCTGCGCTTCAGGGGGGGGGACCCGACCCCACCCCACAGCGAGCTCTGAGAACGCAGAAGACCCAAGGACTTGAGCGACTCCAGTTCAGCGTCAGCTGGCTCCCAGCTCGCCCCGACTCCAACGCGCGCCCCCGCTCAGCCTGGCGCAGGGAAGATCACAGGCAGCTGCTTTCCCCCAGGAGCCAGGACAGCGGCCTATGCTGCTGAATGCACCATTGGGCAGCAAGCGGAGCAGTCCCCCACGGCCTGATTGGCACCCCTGAGCGAGGGGCACGGGCCCCCTTAGGGAACTGAACCCACACGGCTCAGTGCAGGGCGAGGAGAAACGCAAGCGACCCCGCCAAGGAACCAGGCCCCCACAAGGGCAGGGAAAGTGGAGCCTGATTTGGGTTTGGAGGCTGCGAAGTGTTTGTCCCCCTTGAGTCCAGCACACAGCCCTGCGCCTGCTGCTGCTGCTGCTGCCGCGGCGGCTCGCTCGCCCTCCTCCAGCGAGCACTGTGCCTTGAAACCCAGTGCCTCCTTGCCAGGCTCTTGCAATCAAATACCTGGCCTCCTCCGCTTCCTTGCAGAGCCTTTCCCAATGCTCTTCAGTAAACAGTCCCCTCCTCCCCCTGCAAAGACCAGCTGAGCCACAGGTTACTTGGCCTGGCCTTAAAGAAACCTCAGCCCTTTAATCGGGGAGATCAACCCCCCTCTCCCCTCCCCAAAGGAGAGTCTCTGCAGGAATCAGCAATCTCCTGGCTGCAGGCAAATCTGGTTTTGAACTTTGTCCTTGCATCTCGTTCCCTTTCTTCCTCCTTAATAGCTGCCATGGAATTTCTTTTTCTAATGCACTCCCATTACAGAACAGTGTAAAGTTGACAGGTCCCCCCCCCACACACACTTCTTTCAACAGACAGAAAAAAAAAAAAAACCCACATTTTTCTCCAAAACATTTTGCTGTTGCAAGTACCTATAAAAGCCCTTCAGGTCTGGCATGTCTGCTTGATAAGTAACCAGTCAAAACAAGTTTTCTGCTCCAGTCAGCTCTGCAGGGGCTCCAGGAAAGACCTCTGTTTTCCTTCTGCTGGGTATATCTACATCCCAAAGCAGGGAGGGTTGGGAAAGAATGCAGCACAATTCAACAGCATGTGTGACACAGGAAGAAAGAAACACAGCTGACCCGTATGGGATTCTACCTTGTGGTTGTAGCTGTGTGGGTCTCAAGATAGAAAAATCAGGTGGGTGAGGTAGTGTCTTTATTGGGCTAACTTGTTGGTGAGAAAGACAACATTTCAAGCTTATGCAGAGTTCTTTAGGTCACGTTCAGAGTTGTTTTATTAAAAAAGTAAATTGAATTCAGAAAGGGCCCGGAAAAGAAGGAAACCTGTAAAGAGCATCCATCCCCTCCCTTTTCTGGGCAATCTTTGCTTTGCTAGAGGTCGGGCCCACACATAAGCGCAACAGGCCATGTGCACCTGTGATAGCCACCTCTTGGCCAACACACCAAGGACCTACAGAACTACTGACATGAGTCTCTGCAGTATGAGCTAATAAACCAGGCTGTTTAGGTGGGAGATGTAACAGACCCATATTCTCTGAGTTGTGTGTACAGCGTGGGATCTCCAACACACCAGCCGGAGAATTACACATCATGATTCTGTGAGGAACTGGCATGTGTATTTGAGCACTGCTGCCCTCTATTGGGTAGATTTGGGACTACTTGACTGTGTGTCAAAAACCCTGTATGGGTATCGCTAATGGAGATTCTCTTAGTTTAAGTGGCTGAGGTCTGTGCTTTTGGAGCAAGAGGATGTGGATTTTCTCCCTACTGTCATGATGGAGTTCCAAGCATGTCACCATGGTGCATAGTATAGCAAGAGCTGCACATGTCTGTCTTACACATTGTGTAGGGCAACACAATGTTTTTTAATGCGTACAAGGGCTTTTTTTTAAAAAAAGAAATCAGTTTATTGGCAGGACTTCAAGGTGCATCTCTGAGGTGCCCCAGTCTGTGCTAGAGGAAAGGTGCCACAAAAGCCATTTGCCTAATTAGAGGTGCTGCTGTCAACTCAACAAAACTAGTGCTATAGCAAATGGCCCTCAAAAGTTAGTAACATGCTTTGCAGCCACCCCTGCTTATCATTGTAATACTAATGCATGTTTTGTCCTCTCTGATACTTATGTGGCCTCTTTTACCACCACAACTGAGCGTATTTATCCTCACAACTCCCCATAAGGTCAGGCAGCTGCTATCCCCATCATACAGAGGGGGAACTAAGGCACTGAGAGGCTAAGTGACTTGCCCCATATCACACAGGAATCCTGTGGCAGAAAACAGAATTGAACCTGGGTTTCCCAAATGCTAAGCTAGGGCACTCACCATTGAACCAGCCTGCCCCTCTGCCCTAAGACCTGAGCCGTGAGGTTTCCATTCCAGCAAGTGCAGCACCACACAACTTGCAGGCAGGCTCCTCACTCTGAGCTTTCCTATCTTACCCTGGCACTCACTGGGGACATCAACAGTTTTTCTGGCCGATAAGACACGGACAACAAAAATCTTGCAAACGGCAGCAAGAATCTTTTCATGCCACTGTCATCCCATAACACTGCTGCTGTCAGGCTTGGTCTACACTAGACCAGGAAGGTCGGCTTAAGGTACACAACTCCAGCTACACAAAATACATAGCTGGAGTTGGCTTACCTGAAGCCGAGCTGTAGTGGTGTCCACACACTGGGAGGCTGACAGGAGCAAACGCTCCCATCGACTTCCCTTATTCCTTGCAGAAGGCGGAGTACCGGACACCGGCGGGGGCTGCCTTCAGCGTTCAATTTACGGGTCTATACTAGACCCACTAAATCGAACACTAGAAGATCGATCGATCTTGTAAATATAGACATGCCCTCGGAGGGGCCTCACACTCCTGGCAGATGTAATCAGACAATCAAACTCCATTCTTGTGAAGAGATTGTCCTGCATGTTCACATCACCGGCTATGAAAGAGATGAGGATGAGCAGGAATGTTGCGTTAACAACCTGGGCAGGGTAGGAAACACCAGATTCCTCCTTCCCCCTCAAGAATCGCAGCACTCCTTGGGGCTGAAGGCAGAGATGAGACACGCCCCTGCTCTCAGCCCGGCAATGATGTGAATATCTGTTTGTAACATGGGGAGTTCATGGTGGCTCCCTTGCATTGGAGTGTGGCCCCCTATCGGCCTGATCCTGTAATAGCTTCACATGGGTAGGCCTGCACAGAACCCCTTTCACTACAGCAGTACTCCACGTGGGTCATCTACACCAGTGTTTCTCAACCTTTTTTTATAAAGTACCCCTTAAAAAATTATAAGTACCCCCAGTACCTACAGTTTTCAGACACACACAATTTTTTTCTACCATTGCAACACATTTGTTTAAACAACTTAATCATAGCTGGGTGGGCAATGACATTTTTGGGTGTAAAAAGTACACACATAATAAAATGGTGTAAAACTTAAAACAAAAATTCAGTTTTCTCCAAATCTCAGTTGTGTTGACATACCCCCCTGACTTCTCTCGAGTACCCCTAAGGGTGCCACTCGTACCGCTGGTTGAGAAACACTGATCTACACTGAGTTCATTACAGGATTGGGGCTTTAGGTGGATGGGAAACTTCACTATCGCCCTCTCTCCTGATCAGCCAGGATCAGATGGACTGAGAGGAGTGAAAAGAACTCGCACATGGAAGCAAGATGGGTTTGGCTGGGTTGGCATGTCAGGGTTACAGGAGCTATGATATACCAGGGCATGTGAAGAAAAAACTGCTAATGCCAAAGCACATGAAGTCAACGGGTCCAGAGGCTTAACAAGAGATGCCTGGGAGACCTCAGCCAGCTTTCAGCATGGGGGATCTAACCTAGAGAAAATGGGACTGAGTAGTGACAATTAGGAACAGGGGAGGTGGAGGAAAAACAAGAGGCAACAAGCAGCATTAAAGCAACAGACCTGGAGATAGATCTTTTTTTTTATTTTACCTCGCTGCCTTCTGGAAGAATGAAGGATTATAAAATATTGAAAAGATGTCTAGAATGCCTGGCCAATCAATCAAGGAAGATGATCAAAGCGTCCGCTCGCTCCATGCTCTGGGTCTAGCCGGCAGAGTGGAGTGGGGAGGGTGGGTTATACTTCCTTGGAGGATGAGCTCTTGGCTCTGTTGAAAATGAACACTAAGCCAGATCCATTCAATGTCATTCGAGCTTATAGGATTTCACAAACCAATTGGAAAGACAGTCAGGGATTGGGGAAGGAAAAGTAAGGGATTGGAAAGGAGCAAAAAATATCCAGCAGGCGCTTCATCTACCTCTCAGAAGGTGGGAACTTTAACTGCTAACCACATGCTGTAGCAGGGGTTTGATGTTACCCTTTTACTTGGGGTCAGCACCCTGATATTTTTGGGAATTCTGCCTCACTGGAACAATTTGTTCCCAAGTAACAATAAAGCAGCCAAGAAGGAAACTGGGCTGCTTGTAGATGCTGAGAATTGCAACATCAGAAGGGTAGGACATGAACTATTCATGGCTTGTTGGCTGCTTTTGAAGCAAGTCTCAAAGCCCTGGATATTTTGCTGGAATGTCTCCTGTACATGATCATAACTGTTTATGCAAGTGTTAGCCCTGGAATGGCTGAGTTATTTGTAATGTGCAGAAGTCCAGAGGCAAGACATTTATGTAATTCTGAGCTGCAGTTATTGTTCTATTTTGTAGCAATAAGTGGCCATTCTGTGCATTGCTCCATTACAGACAGCATGTTTCGTTAAGTGTGTGGATTTAATGTGCACATATTCTTAGACTACACAGCCTATACAGAGCAGCGCTCCACTTCCTGCTCTGCTAAAATCACGGAGCTACTAGAACATTTTCTATCTATTTGGTTTTTTTCTCTCCATTCCCTCCTATTCAGAAAGGAGGGGCTGGCAAAACCAAAACAGATCTTTAGTAGGGGTAAATCAGCATAACTCCACCAAAGTCAGTTTACACCGCCTGAGAATCTGGCCTGGTGGGGGAACTCCACTGCAGTCAGTGTGGTTCCATCAGAGATTAATTTAGCCCAGTGATTTTCAATGTATGGTCTGCAGACCCCCAGGGATCTGCAAATTAGGTTTAAGATTTCCAACGGGGTCCACACCTCCACTCAAAATATTTTAGGAGTTCACAGATGAACAGGTTGCTACCGTACCCATCGCATTGCAAGGAGACAAGAGGACTAGGGACAGCTTCCAGGTCAGCCATTTTACTTGTTTGTATATTGTGTCGTTGTGACACAGCGATGGCTAATTCTTCCTTGCAGAGAGTATCACGCTATGGGCAAAACTCCCATTATCACACTATGGGCAAAACTCCCATTGACTTCAATGAAGCAGGGCCTGGTTTTGGGTAAATGTCCTATCACGTTGTCCCCACAACCACCCCCCACAAACAACCCCCCCAACACTAAAGATAAGTAATATTGCAGCCATTTAAGCTGTAAAAGACAAAGATCCACCAAAACACCATCATGTTTCACATGCTTTAATAGGCCACGTAAGTTAAGCCCCACATTTTGAAAGGGTTTTAGAAAATCTTCCAGGAACAGAATTTCCAGGGTTATTTGCATGTGAGCTGAGCAAGCCGTACACACACAATAGAAGCCAAACAACACTGCAGGGGCAGGGATGCAAACATGGAGCCAATAGAGACTAGGAAGCATCTCCCTTCCCACTGCTTCTCTCTCCCCATAACGGCAGATGTAGGGCAATAAGCTGTTATTATGATTACAGGCATTTATTTCTCACTGACGGACGGACGGACGTTACTGTACCGGCCAATCAGGAATGTCCCTCCGGCTCCAACATTGTGCTGGCAATCGGCCAAGTGCCCTACAATGACTGCTGGTGTCGTATCTCTATCCTAAAGCACCAGAACCAGAGAATGAAATGGATCAGAACCATCTGTGAAACTAACCAGGCTGGACAGGAGTCCTGGTCTGAGCATGATGCCGGCAGTAAACAAAGAGCCTGCATTCCCATAAGGAAATGGTCTGTAAATCTGTTTGCAACATTGGTAAAGGCATATCTACACAGACAGATTTCTTGTCTCAGCAGTGTCCTTTTAACCTTGTATGTTTCTTTGAACATGCAAGCTTCATGCTTCATCTTAGCTGAGATCTGAGAGCCTTTTGGTGCAGAAAAAGATTCAGGGTCCTAATGCCCAGGCTACGAGAACCAGAAACAACAAGCTACTTATTCAAGAAATGACACATGGTTTCCATCCACCACACCAGCACTCGTCCCACAACACATAGGGATTAGCACAATGAGGGGCAACCGAGGCCTGTGAGTGGGCTGTATGAATGGCCTTCTTCATCTCAGTGAGCTGCAAGATTGTTATAAGTATCGAAAAGGGTGTTACAAAGAGGAGGGAGAAAAATGGTTCTCTTTGACCTCTGAGGATAGGACAAGAAGCAATGGGCTTAAATTGCAGCAAGGGAGATTTAGATTGGACATTAAGAAAAATTTCCTATCAAGGAGGTTGTGGAATCTCCATCACTGGAGATATTGAAGAGCACGTTAGACAGACACCTGTCAGGGATGATCTAGATGGTGCTTGGTTCTGCTGTGAGGGCAGGGGACTGGACTTGATGACCTCGATTTCCCTCCCAGTTCTATGATTCTATGATAACCAAGATGGCCTCCTGGGTTAGGGTAGTTTTTCTGTGTACTTAGAATTTTCAGGATGTGCCGACTGGACTGTAGCAACACTTTGATTGGATGTACAGGGAGAGATGGCGCTCACTGTCAATGATGTGTGCAAACAGCAGATACCTCACTTCACGTGCCCTGGCTTTATGTGCGTGTCACTTTTGTAACATCGGAAGGAAAAAAACTACAAGAGGCCCCCGCTTTACGACAGCCCGATTTATGGCCTCCCACACTTACGACCTTTTCTGTAAGTGCAGAAGGGGCTGAAATCCCCTGACTTACGTCCTCGGCCCCGCATTTACGATGGCGTATGACACCTGGCTCGAGTTACGACGCCCCCCCACTTGCGACTCTATCCCCGGAGCCGATTGCGTCGCAAGTCGGGAGCAGCCTGTACACGGATGGAAATCAGCAGAGTCTGGCAAACCTGCATGTGGGCAATGGTAAACACAGTGTTGTGTAGGCCACACCTGGAACCCCAATGGGCCGCAGGATGCCAACCACTGGCTTAGCATATTGGGTTTGGAGCCTGCTAGTTGCTGCTCCACTGTTTGTTCCAAAGGTGGAGGAGATGTCGGACAGACAGTGGGTAGAAAAGCCAGGATGGGTGGTGATAAGTAGTTAGGTAGCATGAACCATGCTGACAAAGTGTAAGGGAGGGACCAGGAATGTCTCCCCTGCACTGGGGCTTTTCCCGCCATAGATATTTACCGCTGACAAGTCACCCTTCCCCCTGCAGGTCTGTAGTGGGATGGCTGCCCCACTGTGGCAAGGAAGGGGTTAAATCCAAACCAGAGCGAGCCTGCGCAAACCCCTCCAATCAGAGAGAGGCTTATAGGGAGCCAATCAAAGGGCAGCCTGCAGGGGAACGGTTTATAAGGAGTTGCTCAGCAGAGCAGAGGGCAGTTGGGTCCTGACCAGCAAAGGGAGAAGGAGCTGGGTTCCAGTAGGGGAGGGAATCAGCAGCACCTGGAGAAGGCAGCATTGGGCAGGCTCAAGGGAGCTGCTGAGGAGCTCCAGCCTGATACCTTCCAGGCTGTGGCCTTAATACAAGGGCCGAGAAGGTGCAAAGGTCGGGGGGAAGTAGCCCAGGGAACACTGAGGGCAGTCAAAGGGAGAGAAGGAGAGCAGGATAAGGCTGTCACCAGAGGGTTCCTGGGCCAAGACCCAGAGTAGTGGATGGGCCTGAGTCCTTCTCTCTTGCACCACACCTTGTCACCAAGGAGTGCGGCCTATAGACTTTGGCTTGCCCTGAGGCAAGGGGCTAGACCTTGGGGCTGCAGCTGTCCGCAGATCAGATGTATTGATTGAGGACTGCTGACACTCCCCAGAAGGTGCCAAGAACGGAGTGGTGGGCACTGCCAGAGGGCAGTGTCCTAAAGAGGACACTGTGGTCCACAGAGTGACATGGGTCCCAAAGCAGAGAGCAGAGACAGTAGAGGGAAGTGAGGACAGGCGAGATACTGACCAGAAGGTGGCGCCATGGCAATGAACTAACTCCGTTACAAGGTCTCGTAAGCCAAAGCTGGGTGCAGGAGAAAGGGCCCAAGTTTTGGCCCCTATGACAGAGATATCAGGGCTCTGTGAAGATTTGTCCATGCTCCTAGGGTCCACCCAACCTGCACAGCCAACCCGACTCAAGATACAGCTCCTATGTTCTTTCCATAATGGAGCTAGCTCCAGCTGAGTCCAGCCATGAGTCCTTCTTTATGCTAGTCAATTCATTCTTCTCTAATAAGGGATCTGTCCTGCACCCACTGAAGTCAATGGGAAGGGTCTCTGATGTCACCAAGGGACTAATCCCAATGGAAACTCCAGTGGAACATCTTCAGAAGGTGCCTCCCACTTCCAATGGTCAGCTCAGTTTGAGGACAGACCAATGACTCTGCTAGGCTAGTGGTCTTTAGAGCTACTGGTGCCCCAGCAGAAGGCAATAAAAATATTATAATAAAGTCTCCTGGCATTCCCATGTCTAGATTTGCAGGAAGATCGACACTGCCACGATCAATCTTCCTGCATTTGATTTAGCGGGTCTAGTAAAGACCCACTAAATTGAACACTGAAGGCGCCTTCGTCGGCACCAGTACTCCTCGCTGTTGTGAGGAGTAAAGGAAGCTGATGGGAGTGTTTCTCCTGTCGACCTCCCGCTGCGGGAATGGTGCTGAAGTCTGCAATAGATTGCAGCCCGGAAGAGCTGGTTGCATGCGCAGATCGCCGGACAGTGCAGCTGGCGAGCGGGGCTTGCCGTTTTTCGGCGAGCCCTGGTTATTTACATAGCTGGAATTGTGTAACGCAGGCCAAACATCTCCCATGGTGTAGACCTGAGAACAGATCTGACCCATGATCACCCTGCTGTGGTGCTTTAAGATTTTTCTTCCATAGGAGAGACAGTGTGAAAGAAATGGCACAGAGGCTCTGCAGAAAACATTGATGCTCCTGAGACTGCACTAAAAGAAGCCTCTTTCTTTGGAGCACCCCATTTAGGATTTAACCTCTGGGATTCCCTTAATGAACACTCACCTATAATTAACATGAAGCAGCCACGAGGGATACCATTATTTCTAATAACATGGCTATTAGGGCCTCATTTACCAGGTTTTAAAGAGGAAAACGAAATTTGATTCTGCAAGGGAAGCTGGAATAGAACGTTTCAGGTACTCTGACCGCACCTCCAACAACATATTTAAACCTTTACAATGAATTGTAGTGGCCCAGTGCAGCCTGGCCATGTCATGCCATCTTTCTGGACCAGTAGTTCTTGAGTTTTTCTGCCTTGTCTTAGGCCATGTCTTCACTTCCCAGAAAATCGACGCTACCGTAATCGATCTTCCAGAGTTTGACTTAGCGGATCTAGTAAAGACCCGCTGAATCGAACACTGATGGCACCTCCATCAATGCCAGAACTCCTACTCTTCATGAGGAGTAAGGGAAGTTGACAGAAGCATTTCTCCTATCGACTTCCCGCCGTGAGGACGGCACTGAAGCTCAGCTTAAGATATGCTGACTCCAGCTACATTTTTTACATACCTGGAATTGCGTACCTTAAACCAACCTTCTCCTGTAGTGGGGACCTGGCTTTACAACAGAAACAATTTTTGGAATTTCCTCTCCCTGAGTCATTGCCCCTCCCCTAAACGTGTTCAGACAATAAAGAGACAATCCTCAGATGGTGCTGAACAGCATCACTTCGTTAAACTCAACAGAACTACAGCAAGACACATACAAGGTAAGGATCTGTGTCCAGGGGTGGGGAGAGAGAGAGTGTGTGTGTATGTGTGTCTTGACATCATCTCTCCAGTCACCATTTTCTTTCCTGTCACGTTTATTTTCCCCCCACCTGCATATTTCCAAGGAAATGCTACTATGACTGGCAATGGATGGAAATGATTTTGCAGCAGGAAATGGTGAGTACATGATTAAATTAGAGTCAGGTTGGGAATCACAAACCCGGTCAGAGCAGCCCCTGTCCACAGCAGGGCCCATGGCAGGCAGGGAACTGCTCCAGCCCCCACTGGTTAACCTTAACCAGTTAAGTGTTAAACATTCACATCCCTAGTCCAGCCTTGATTCTTAAACTGTCCCCCCCTCGCAGCAACAAGAACATTCTGTAGCGGCTGTCCCCATTGCAGGTGCCTCAAAATTCTGCCCTCTCCATAAAACATGTAGTGCACTCCCAATGACTGTAGTTGTGGCCAAGGCTGGATTGCTCTGCAGCCTTAGCAGGGAAAATTCCTGATAATGTAAATTAAAGGTTGCAAGACTGTAGGATTGTCACAGATTGTAAAAACAAACAAGCACTTTTCCCCTGTCTGTATTCTGGGGTCTTATCCAGACACAGAAACAGCTACATGCTGACACAAGTGGTGCTTACATTAAAGGCCTGAAACTAGCTCATCAGATTTCAGCAGTGAATTAATAAGTGTGCGTACATGTTACTGTACTTGCCAACCTCCATCTTGGATATCCAGAAAGCCCAGGGCAGGAGCACAGCCACCTGTTTTAGGGACAGAGGGCTTGAATCAACTCTCAGTGGGGTCTTCCGCTGGAGCTGGATCAGGCCCCGAGAACAGGGTTGCCAGATAGTTTCAACAAAAATACCGGACACACTTGACATTACATCATAATCTACGTTCCATCTTATTTAGAAAATACCAGACATTTCTATTTTCTCATTTCTATTGTCTCAATTTGTTTCCCGAACAGAAAGCTAAAATACTAGACTGTCTGGTTCAAAACCGGACATCTGGCAACCCTACCTGAGAAGCGGAACAGGAAAAAAACAAGCGACTCTGAGCACCAGGTCTGAAAGCTGGGCTTGTGGCTCACCCCTCGCCCCCATCATTTTTGACACAGCTTCCTTCCAGTGTGCTGAGGCCAGTGGGTAAAACCAGAGGACTGGGGTGTTGGTTTCAAGCCAAGTTCTAATCCATGGGGAGAACCTAATGTCCGGGGACTAGATACGGCCCTGGCTTGCCTGGATCCAACCCCTGAGGCTTGGAGCTCTCCCCCAACATTGGGGAACCCAGGCTGATGCTTCAGCCACCCCACCACCCTTTCACGGGATGGGAGCACACAAAATCTACTAGGCTGAGACCCCGTAGGCTCTGGGGTGGAGGGGAATGTGAGGAGTGTCTCCTTCTCAGTTGGTACTTCTCACTTGTGTGTGGCCCCCGACCCAAAAAAGGTTCCCCGATCTGATCCTTCCCGGCTCCCAGTAAGAATGCTGCTTCTTTGAGGCCTCCATTCTGCAACACTGAGGGTCCGATACATATTTTTTCAGTTATGAACTGCTTCATCGCGCTGGCTTCAGGGACTCGCCCTCGCACCTCTGCAGCTACAGAGCAAAAGTTTCAGCATTATTTCTTGGCACTGGCACCTGTCCCCAGGTGATCCCAGTTGTAGCATGGAGCCTTGGACCCCTTCTGATCAGAGGAGCCAGTGGTTTCAGGGTGGCCTGCTGAACAGGCAGAAGAGCGTTACCAAGACTTTGCGGTGTCCTCTGGAAGACAGGGGAGCTGAAAGATTGCATTGGGCATTAAGAGAGAGCATGATCAAATTAGAGGAGGGGGAGCTGTTTATCTAGAGCTGATTTTGATTTTCCTCTTTCAAAGATCAGCAGGATGCTGAGCCCAGCCTCATTATGCAAATAGAAGCAATTAGAGCTCACCCAGGCTCTCGCCACGTGATGTAGTTTATGGTGCTCTCAGAAATTCTTCCTGCGACATGAGAAGAATAACAAGGGGGGCTTATGTTGCTGGGCTCCGTCTCTCTCTGTGACTCAGACTCGGGTGGATGTTGCCGTTAGGGAAAGTAAACAACTTTGTGTTTTATTTTGTGTTACATAAAGAAATTCTCAGATCGCAGAAAGTCTCTTTAATCTCCATCCCCAGGGAGTGTCCTTTTAACGTGCTCTGGGCACCATAACATTCCATGGAAAATAATGCTCCGGGGAGACAAGGACCTTGCATGAAAATAGGGCAATGTCGATAGGATGGCCACGGCAGCAACATCGCTATGGTGCTGTAGCTATGCCGCCATAGCCCCGTAGCGAAGATACAGAAGCTGCAGATAATCCACCTCCCTGAGAGGCAGTAGCTCAGTTGATGGATGCATTCTAGCTGTGTCTACCGTGGGAGCTGTTCCTGAGCAATGTAGCTATACCAGTCTAAATGCTGAGTATAGACCAAAGCTAGATTCCCCTCATGCGGGTATCAGGCTACGTCTACACTGCGGCTGTGTCTAGACTGGCAAGTTTTTCCGCAAAATCATTTGCTTTTGCGGAAAAACTTGCCAGCTGTCTACACTGGCCGCTTGAATTTCCGCAAGAACACTGATGATCTCATGTAAGATCATCAGTGTTCTTGCAGAAATACTGTGCTGCTCCCGTTCAGGCAAAAGCCCTCTTGTGCAAATCATTTGCGCAAGAGGGCCAGTGTAGACAGCACAGCACTGTTTTGCGCAAAAAAGCCCCGATGGCTAAAATGGTGATTGGGGCTTTTTTGCGCATTAAAGTGCTTTTGCGGCAAAGCGTCCGTGCCAATCTAGATGCTCTTTTCCGAAAATGCTTTTAACGGAAAACTTTTCCGTTAAAAGCATTTCTGGAAAATTATGCCAGTGTAGACGTGGCCTACGAGTTTTCTCGGCAAAAAATATGCGAATGAGAGAGTCACCATCTCATTTGCATATTTTTTGCCAATCCATTTTTGCACGAGGGGTTTTTGCACCAAAAAAAGCAGTGTGGACGTTTTCCTTTTGTGCAAAAAAACCCTTTTTCCGCAAGATCGGTAGGGGTATATTGATCTTGTGGAAAAGGGGGTTTTGCGCAAAAAGAAAACGTCCACACTTCTTGTTTTTGCATAAAAACTCCTAGTTCAAAAACGGATTGGCAGAAAATATGCAAATGAGATCGCGACTCATGCAAATGAGTCCCTCATTAGTATATTTTTTGCTGAGAAAACTCATAGTGTAGACATAGCCTCAAAGAGTAGAGGTAGGTGAAGATTTTTTACAGTGAAACCTAAAATGGCACCACAAACAATTCAGAAATAGGCCACTTTTCATTTCACCCATCCTTGCATGGACACTCTTATTTGGATGGCTTATATCACATTAAAGATCTTCACACAAGAGGGTTTGCACCAATTTAACTCCATCAGTTTAAAAACACACCTGTACAGTACTTACACTGGTGCAACTTTGGATTTAGACAAGGGCTTAGCTGTTTGAGCATGGAATGCCAATAAAGGCGGGGGGGGAGGGAGACTGAAAGCAGGCATAGAATTAGATAATAGCCTCCCCTCTAAAGAACACTTCCTTCTTCCATTGGCCCATAAGAAACCAAAGATTTTACATGTTGGGCCAGATACTGATCTCAGTTACGATGACGTAAATCCAGAGCAACTCCACTGACCTCTCCTGGTTTGCGCCAGTGTGACACATATGAATTAGACTCATTATCTTGTTCTCTTTTTCTGTACATTTCTCTCTCACACACAAAAAAGAGAAAAAAGAAAGAGGCAGGCTTGCAGAACTGTTGGTACAGAAAGTATGTCATGCATGTTAATGATGCTTTTTTAATTTTGATCTCTCTCCCGAGTCTTCTTTCAATGCAACTGAAGGTTAGTGAGTTAGCTAGGATCTGCCATACCAAGCAAACTTTGCAGCCTGTAAGAAGAGTTTGGGGGGTTCTTTACTCTGCCTTTGAGGGTAATTAACTATGTGCGCTCACTGAGTGTAGAGTCAACACACAAGATCTACAGTCTGCAAGTCTGTGTAGGGCAGCACAGAGGTGAAAAGTTCTCAGGCATTTCACTCATCCTGAAGATTCTTCTTCGAGTCACAAGGTAGGTAAGTGAGTGACACTTTCCCAAACCCTCTCTTCTGGCCTTCAAACAACTCCCCTAAACCCTCATTATCAGAAACAAGCACCTCACAGACCAGGATGCATGTCCAAAAAGTGCCACCAGACCCTGCCATGCCAACAGAAGCCAAACCCACAGACTGATCCATTGCTACAATCCTCGGTTCCTTCTACAGCACACCTTTCACGATTCATAAGTCCCATCATAGCATGCAGTGTACTTCCTCCAGTGCGCTAGATGCTGTAATAACCACTATGTAGTGATAAAACACCTCCCAAGTGATGTAAGTTGTGCTGGCGTAAATGGTAGTGTGCACAGCGCTGTCATCAGGAGAGCTTCTCCCAGTGGCAAAGCCACTGCTACTTATTGGGGGTTGCCTAATTACGCCAACAGAAGAGCTTTCTCCCTTCGGCATGGAGCGGCTACATGAGAGATCTTACAGCGGTGCAGCTGCATCAGTTCAGCTGTAACACTGTAAGGTCTCTAGTGCAGACATAATCTAACTCACCATGGTTCCTGGGATAGAAAACACTAGAGAAGTGTAAAGTCGGGTATATTTTGTACAGAGTCTGCAGATCAGATAGGTTTTTGAGCAGAATCTTCCAAGGGGATTCATGTCACACCAAGACACATTTTCTTTTCTTCAAAATAACTCTCCAACCCAGCACGTCTGCAAAGTAAGGTGACTAGTCCCCGGAGACTAGCCCTTGAATAAAATGAGGTTGACTCCCCTTTTTCTCAATCACATCATTTTAGAACTATGTCAGTCTGCTCGAAAGCTCGTCTCTCTCACCAACAGAAGCTGGTCCAATAAAAGATCGGACTGTCACCCAGCTTGACTGTCACACGTCCATGCAAGTAGGCAATGCGACAGCAGAACTTGAGTTGCACAAATGGACCCTGGTGCACCGCTGCTGAGGATAAAACGTGGTTTCACTCAAGCATGGAGGCAAGTTTTCTGACCTTCTTTGTAATGGTCAGTCCTTTCTCGAAGCAGCTGTGCAAGACTTACCTGTCTGTTAGCTGGCCCTAACCAAGGCCTGCACATGCTTCAATTGGAGGAAGCTCATTCAAGTCAATGGGACTATTTGTGTACACACCTTAAGCATGTGGCAAAACTGATTGCAGACTTGTGGACCATCAGTGGAAATCAGAAGCCTAAACATCTCTGTGGATCTGAGCCTATCGCACTACAGGTTGAATCTCTCTAATCTGGCATTCCCTGGTCCAGCAACATTAGTGGTTCGGCAATTTTGTAGTTAGCCAGATGTCCACTTATCATGGGTGTGCCTGCAGTCCCGTAAAGTTTGTTTACAGCCACCAGACCTGGTTCTCAGTGTTCTGTGCTGTTATTTAGCTCTAATTTCCCCAATTGTCTTCTAAGAGTCCAGTATGCAGTGGAAGTGTTGGTAGTGCTGCTGGACGATACTGACCTCTCGTTGTTCGGCAAAGTCTCTGGTTCAGCACCAGTCAGGTCCCGAGAGCGCCAGGCTAGAGAGGTTCAGGCTTGCACAGGCTTGGTCCTGTACCGCTAATGGAAGTCAAGGGGAGTTTTGCTATTGGTTTCAGTTGGAGACGGATCACGCGCAATGTTCCCTCTAAACTTTTCCATCTATGTGCAGAATAACCACCACCAGGAGAAACACAAACCGAGCTGTGGGTGCTCTGCTAATCAGCTGGGGGGCACTGGAATCTCTCCTGAGCGGCTGCACAAGCACCCAGCTTACAGGGAACACTGACCAGGTCCTGTTGACTCCACAGGTCAGAACTCACTACCCACATGGCTCTCACCCAAACCAGTTGTGTCCATGAAAGAGTCAAAGAACCTCTAGGGTTAAAATCAACTTTCTGTCCACATTTGAATTCTCCCTTGTTTTAAAGGGAGGTCATCAGCTTATAAAAATGTTGGAAAATACTGTTACTTCCCTGCATTAATAACAGATGTGTATGATTAACACTGAAATAATGTTGGATGTCTAATTTACTTTTAGTCGCTCATGATGTCTGCCCAAGCTGAATGATGTGCAAAAAGCAATGAGGGCCACTTGCCAATTTTAGTTTCTGGTCCTCAAATACTACACAAAGCTGCAATGTTTGATCTGAAGGAGGAACAGAGGGGGGAAATTACAGGAGGCCCCCGCTTTGCGACGGCCTGAGTTATGACCCCTGCACTTACGGCCTTTTCTGTAAGTGCAGAAGGAGCCGAAAAACCCCGACTTACGTCCTCGGCCCCGCATTTACGACAGCGTACGGCATCTGTCGTAAATGCGGACTCAAGTTATGACGCCCTCGACTTGCGACATGATCTCTGGAACCGATTGTGTCACAAGTCGGGGGCAGCCTGTATATAAAGGCAGATGTTTCCATTAATCCCCCCCTTTAAATTCAATGGCTATTAGCCAGGATGGGCAGGGATGGTGTCCCTAGCCTCTGTTTGCCTAAAGATGGAAATGGGCAACAGGGGATGGATCATTTGTTCTGTTCATTCCCCCTGGGGCACCTGGCACTGGCCACTGTTAGAAGACAGGATATGGGCTAGCTGGACCTTTGGTCTGATCCAGCCTGGCTGTTCCTACATTCCTAAATTCCACAAACACATTCCTTTTAGTATCAGATCTTATAGAAACTTTACACAAGAGCTGCATCTTGGGCCTGAACTATCTGACAACATACAGTAACAGATAACTGGCTTTAGGACCCTGAAGACTATAGAGGAGCTCCACCAGTGGGTCATGACCTGGAAATGGGGTTGCACCCCACCAACTGAGAGCAGCAAAACCCCTGTGTCTCTAAGACCCAGCATGAGCCTTTCATGCAAACAGCTGATTCAGCTTCAGACAAGTCACTGTGAGAGACAGACCATTTGGCAGCAAAAAGCTGGGAAGATTTTGTTCTTCAGTAACAGAGCTGAGCGAATAATTCATAGTGAATCAATTATTCACTATGAATTTAGCCTATCACTGTCAGTGAGCTGGTTACAATTATCCCATATTTATTTGTTACTCGGAATCATTAACTAAATAATTTAGGAAAATCATTCGGTCTATAGATCACTGAGGAGATGCTTGTGGAAAGCGAAATGAAATACCTGAAATGAAAAAAATCAAGCTGTGTTGTTTAGTTTGAATTGGATATTGTTATTATTTAACATTTATATTGTGGCAATACCTTTAGGACCACAGTCAGGTGACAATAACCTGGTTTTTGTTATCTGATTGGCTGACTATAACTCTCAGAATAATCACGTTTCCGGTGCAAACATTCCTGATCATAAATTCACCTTCCCTCAATACTCTCTAATATTCCTTAAAATTTTCTGTTTCCTGCAAACATTCCTGCTGCTAAATTTGTTCACTGGAAGACCTGCAGAAAAGAACACAAAGGGAACGAGAGTTCAAGGAAAACAAACTCAAGTGTCGTTGTTTAAATAAGGTGTTCACCATGCTGTCTTTAATAACTCACAAAAATACACACAAAAGCTAAATATTCGTTCACATTGGAGTCATCTGCTGCTACTAAACTTAATGTTCTGCTAGATTTTGCTTCCTACAGTTTTAAAAAAAGGGCAAAAACATAAATTTGCCTGCATAATGAACTTAAAGAGGTTTCAAACAGCCTTATTTCAAATGGAAGATGCACATTCTTGCTTGATGCATGAGACCAATTCAGAAACTAAAAGGGTGCAATTGTGTATTTTATTATCTGAAGAGCTGACATCATTTTAGACTAGTACAAGATAAAATATTGTGACTGCGGTCTCTTTAAGGACAGGATTGCTGAATCAGCTCATATTTACAAGAAACTGGAGGCTTTGCGCCTCCCACTCCCAGAGCAGAAAAGCCCTTTTGTAAGAACAAGGGAGCTCTTCTAATATTTGTATTTGGCCATAGCACATACGGAGCTCTTAATATTTCAGTCCCTTCTGCAATGTAAGGGGGAAATATTGCTAAGTGAGAAGACCCAAAATAAATACTCCAGTGTTGCCGGTTCATGACTTGATCACTGATCTCACCAAATGTGGTACTTTTCTAAAGCTCAAGGTCCAGGAGTCAGGTGATTATGGAAAAATGGCTACAAAGAATGGCTTGGAAACATGGCCACTAAAAGCGCAAACATTACAAGGCAAATGAAAGGAATCTAAAATGTACGACTTTTTTTTAAAATCATATCATTTTTAAGGTAGGCTCCCAAAAGCATGAGATTTACTCATGATTATTGAATGCTTGGGGTTGGCAAAGTTACATCTTCTGACTACAGAAGATTCCTCCTGCAGAGTGAAACTAAAGCCTTTGTAATTTCCAGACGTGGGAAGCAACTTACCCAAACGGGTGCCAGCCGGGGGGAGGTACTGCCTGCTACAAGTGATCTGTAGCAGAAACCATCCCTGCATGAAGAGCGCGCCTGGTTTGAAGATGTGTATAATTTTTCTTCCCCCTCCTGAACACTGAATAAACAAACAGTCTCATCTTTGGCTGCTGTTATTCAGTTGCAATCTATAGCTATCACTGAACGCTGGTAGGTACAGGTTGGACCTCCCTGGTCTGGCACCCTCAGGACCTGACTGGATGAGCAATTTTGCTGGATCTGGGGAGGTCATTTTTGGCCCCTCTGCTGCCAGCCCCACACCCTGCCCTGCCACCCCACTGGGTTCTTGGCTCCCTCAGGCAGCCCAGCTGGGTCGTGCATCAGGCTTCCTGCCTACCCCTGCTCCGCTGCAGCCCAGCTGAGCCATGCATTGGGCTTCCCAGCTGACAGTACGGGCTCCCTCTTGGCAGTGTGCCGGGCTCCTGGCTCCCCCACTGCACACTGGGCTTCTGCCCCCCACCCCCAGCCCCCCAGCACACCACCAGGCTCCTGCCTCACACCCCCAACCCCCACCCCACCGGGACTCTCTGACCTTGGAACATCTGTGAGCCTGCCAGACCGCGGATGTTGCTGTACCAGAGCATCGCGGTTTATAGAGGTGCAACCTGTATGTGCAACACACTGCCCTCTACTGAATGGATTCGGAACTGCTCCGTTGTGTGGCATTGCTCCTATACGCCTTACCAGCCTTACCCTTCGTGAACATTCTCCTTGAGCTCAAATGGCAGGGGATTGTGGGTTTGGTTTGGTTTTCATTTGAGTAGTGGTTTTGAATTCTCTCCTTGTTATTTCCGAGAGGCCACAGTGCGCAGCGAATCAACAGCCAAGTGTCCGAAGGCTTTTTCCGACACCATCTGCTGTCCCATAGGACAGGGTGGTGCTATTGTTATGAAGTGCTGATGTAACAACTGTTATCCTGATCATCCCAGGGCCTGAGTCACAGACTTCCCGAACTAAAAGCACCAACGTATGCAATGCGAGCTGAAGAACTAAGAATCAGATCAACCTAACTTTCGCTGCACCAACAGAAGAGCAGTGTAAATATCTTTGAAGATGTGGCCTACGTCCCCTAGCTGGGAGCTGTCACAGACTCTAAGCGCGGGATATTTAAATCCCTGCTTTATTTGTACTTTCGATCTGCCTAATTTACATCCCTCTTTCGAAAGAGGAATGTAGTTTAGCCTCCCTAGGCAGAGGGCACATAACATACTCTGAAATGGCATTTCTGGAAGACTGCAGTGACTTGAAGCAGACCGGTTCTTAAATGAGCAATGTGCTACAGGCTACTGTGGGTTAATGTTCACGTAGGATAAACTAAACAGGAGAAAAATAAGAAAAGAACAAGAAAGCTTCATGCCTATTTCCTGACAGATGTTTCATTATACAAAAGGAACATTTTTTTCCTGCTGTATTGATATTCTGAATAATAAGAAGCTCTTGTTCAAAATGCATTCTTTTTCTCGATTTGTCAGTCACACTTAAAAAGTCACAGGAACAATTATATCAGGAGTGTATTAACATGGCTAACAGGGTCTAGTTACTAGTGCAGAAAAAGCCAGCATCCATTCCTGTGTATGGTACTGGAGTAACAAGGGCCTGATCCAAAACCTACAAAAGCCAACGTGTGCTTTCTCCATGGATTTAAATGGGCTTTGGAACAGGCAGTAAATGAATGTGAAGTTGCTGGATGGGAGAAATGTGTGGCGTTTTTGGGTGTGCATTTTGAAGGGAACAAGGGACAGTTGAGCATGTGAGACTAGACTGTGGTACAAAATGTTGAAATATATTAAACGTAAGTGTCGATATTTGTGGTAACTTGCCTCAAGGCATGCATGGGGAGTGAAATATCCCAGCTCATGTATGCTGAGTCTCCAGACCCTGCAGTGCCTTTCTGAAACATTATTTAGCTGCACTGGGAAATTAAGTGCAGTCTGGTCATTGGAGCTGGGACTTCAGGGCTCTCTCCCACTTCTGCCGCTAACAGCTGTATCCCTGAGGACCTAGTGGAGGATCAGGTAAGAATCCCAACTCCAAAGGGAGATGGTATGGTGTGATGAACATGGACCTCTATCTCCGTTGCTGAAAGATGCTATACAAGTGCAAGATGATCACTGGTAAGTGAAACAAAGCTAGAGTCAATGCATGAAATAACAATACCTTCCCTTTTTCTGGTACCTTCCATGAGAGCTCTATTAAAGCACCAGTTAACAAAGGTTCCTAACAACCCTGGTAAGTGTTCCTTCCACTTTTACTGCTGGGGAAACTGAGGCACAGAACAGCTAAGTGACTTGCCTAGTGTCATGCTGCAAATTAGGATCAGAACCCAGGCATCCTGACTCCCTGTCTTGGATGGTATTAAGTGTCCTCAGTGAAATCTGTGACTGGGGAGGGATTCTATGACAGCAATGGGCAACTTAGGCTAGTGAATGGGCCACATCGGTGGCTCTCCATCTCAGTGGACTGCAAGATTGTTGTGACCAAGGCAGGCTCCTGGATAGGGTGGTTTTGCTAACCGCGCTTGCGTACCTAGAATTTCTGGAACGTTCCAATTGAAATGTAGCAGCACTTTGAATGAATGTGCACGGCTCTCCCAGTAAACGTTGTATGCAATCACTTCATGTGCACTTGCTTTACATGTGGTCACTTTTTGGGTACGTCTACACAGTAACGCTATTTCAAGATCCTGGAGTATCCTGAAATAGCTATCCCGTATCTTCACAGCAAGCCTGTTATTTCGGGCTCGCTATTCCAATGTCCCTGTAGACCTCATTCCACGAGGAGTAAGGGACATTTCAGAATAGCGGGTTATTTCGAAATTTGGCACTGTGTAGACAGCACCAAATGACAAAATAAGCTATTTCAAAATAGCATCGAAATAAGATACACAATTTGCGTAGCTCAAATTGCGTATCTTGTTTCGAGTTACAGTGCAGTGTAGACACACCCTTACGTAATACCCCCACCCCGGACAGACAGTTCTCAGGGGTTCCCCGCTTGCAAAGCAGTCCTGGCTTGGAGTGCCCTGAGTGCCCACACTTGGCACATCACAGCACTCGGCCATCAGCCCGGCTGCACTTGCCACAGGCTGCCATCCAGGAGGGTCAATCGGGGGCTGCAGGAGAGTTTCCACCCCGAGAAGCCCGCAAAGCCACTCCAGTCCTCCTCATCGGGGGCTCATACCCCATTCCTCCCTCACCTCCTCCTTCCACTTACCCCTCCCTAGCCCCCCTTCGTGATGTACAAAATAAAGGACACGTGTGGTCAAAAATAGAAACTCTCTTTATTTAACAAAACTCGGGGAGACTGGGAAAAGGAGGTGGGAGAGGGGAAGAGAGAGGGTGGGAGAGGGGAGGGCAACTAAAATGATCAGGGGTTTGGAACAGGTCCCATATGAAGAGAGGCTAAAGAGACTGGGACTTTTCAGCTTAGAAAAGAGGAGACTGAGGGGGGATATGATAGATATGATAAAAGCATGAGTGGTGTGGAGAGGGTGCATAAAGAAAAGTTCTTCATTAGTTCCCATAAAAGGAGGACTAGAGGACACCAAATGAAATGAATGGGTAGCAGGCTTCAAACTAATAACAGAAAGTTCTTCTTCACAAAGCAAATAGTCAACCTGTGGAACTCCTTGCTGCAGGAGGCTGTGAAGGCTACAACTAGAACAGAGTTTAAAGATAAGTTAGATAAATTCATGTAGGTTGGGTCCATGGAGTGCTATTAGCCAGGGGGTAGAAATGGTGTCCCTGGCCTCTGTTTGTGGAAGGCTGGAGATGGATGGCACGAGACAAATGGCTTGGTCATTGTCTTTGGTCCATCCCCTCCAGGGTACCTAGTGTTGGCCGCTGTCGGCAGACAGGCTACTGGGCTAGAAGGACCTTTGGTCTGACCCAGTACGGCCATTCTTATGTTCTAAGCTCAGGGTGGGGGGTCTCACTGGACCACCTTGATTTTCATGCAAATCTGCTCCTGGGTGGCCAGGCTGGCAGCTATCCTGCCCTAGACGGCCACTTTCCTGTGTTTAGTGTGGAGGTCATGGATGTTGGAAGCTTCCCCCCAAACCTCGATGAGGTCCACGATCTCCACACTAGACCAGGCGGGCTCCTGCCTCTTGCGGCCCTGGGCAGGCTCCTGGGAGCTGCCAGCCTGGTCCTGGGAAGAGGCAGAGGGCTGGGTGGCAGCGGGTGGCTGGTTCATGCTGTGCCAGGTGCAGGGTCTGCTGGCTGGGTGCTGGCAGGCTTGCACCTGGCATGGGCACCGTAGCCAGACCGTGGCCCTTTAAGGGCTCTGGGGCCAGGAGGGGGGAAGACAAGTTTCCCTGGTGGTGCCCAGAGTGGCCACCAGGGCAAGCTGGGGAGGGCTAGCCTCCCACTAGTTCGAATTAAGTGGCTACACAGCCCTTAATTCGAACTACTTAATTCAAACTAGGTGTTAGTCCTCGTAGAATGAGGTTTTCCTAGTTCGAATTAAGCGCTCCGCTAGTTCGAATTAAGTTCGAACTAGCGGTTCGTATGTGTAGCGCCTATTAAAGTTAATTCAAATTAACGGCTGTTAGTTTGAATTAACTTTGTAGTGTAGACATACCCTACCTCCCCGTGTGAAACGCCCATGGATTCAGCACTGTCAACACCAGGGGCTAGGGTGGTATAACGAGATCGCTCAGCGCAGATCTGCTGACAGGGGAGGGAGGGACAAAGGGGGCCACTGTCCCAGGACTGGTTGATTTTAAAGGGCCTGGGGATCCTGGCCACTGCAGCTGCACCTGGGACCCCAGGCCCTTTAAATTGTTGCCAGATTGCCGCGTGCCACACTTCAGGCAGCGCGAAAGGCTGGGGGGAGGCAACGTGGCATGCTCCAGGTGGCACAGAGCTAGCTAAACCAGGCCCACCCCTTCTGCCGAAGGCTCCATCGCTTCCAGGAGCGCGGAGCCTGCTGTGATGGCACATCGGGGACCCTCCGATCCTGCACCTCCGTAGCAGCAAGAACAGACTCTGCCAGCCGGTAGAATAGAGAGGGTTTACTGTTTCTCCAGGATACAGCACAGCATAGACGTGATGTGGCTACAGGAGTCAGGGCCAGGATGCCGTAGACCCCTTGGAATGGGGTGCCTAGACCCCTAAACTCCCAACTCTCTGCTTAGTCTGTTCCCTTCATGGTTTCCCCCAGCTGAAACTGACCCTTTCCCCGAACACTCACTTCCTTTGTTCAGTCTCTGCCCTCAACAGGTAGAATCCGGTCCGGTTACTGTCTACGTGACCTCAGGCTGCCCTCCTGCTGGGCAGTGCTTAGAGATACAGGCCAGTGGGGATCACCCACAGCCCAAACACATCAAACCTGCCTCCCCCAACACTGCCCAGGGGCCCTGCGTGGCTGTCGACTCCCCTGCTCAGGCATATGGAAAAGCCACACTCCCGAGTGATGTTCCTAGGATAGACCACGCCTCCGGGGTATGAAAAATCCATATCCCTGAGCAACATAGTTAAGTCAGTCTAGACTGCGCTAGGTCGATGGAAGAATTCTTCTGTGGCCCTAGACGCTGCCTTTCAAGGAGGTGGATTGCCTACACCGAAAGGAGGGTCCCTCCCACTGGTGTAGGTAGCATCCACATTGGAGCTATACAGCTGCGGCTGTAATGTGCCACGTGGAGAGAAGCCCTTGGTTACTTGGAAAGAGTAGCCAGTAAATGGCCATTCACAGCAGCCTTGCTGAAGTGCCCGTTAACAGGAGACATGGTTCATTCCAACACAAAGTGAGTAATCTGCAGTTATTTGAAATATCTCCAGCCCTTTCCAGCTTGTTTATTCCTGCCTGCAGCCCTGGCTCCAGTCCATCTCCTCTGAGTATTTCTTGAAGGACAAAAGTGATAACAAACGAGGGAGCTTTGCTCTCGGCATGAAAGCGGGAAGGAGCAAGTGGCTGACTGCACTTTCCATTTACCAGTGGGAAATTCAGCTTCCACCTTTCTGAGCACGTTGCACTCTGATGGCCACATGTTCCTGAGGTCAGGTGACAAGGCCAGCTGGGACCAACACACACAGTCACTTTGGGTATGTCTAGACTACATGCCTCTGTCACCAGAGGCATGTGAATTAGACTACCCGACATAGTCAATGAAGCCGGGATTTAAATATCCCTGGCTTCATTAAAATAAAAATGGCTGCCGCACTGTGCCAGCTCAGCTGATCGTCGGCACAGCGCGCGAGTCAAGATGTGGATCAGTCAACAAGGGACGGCATCAGGGTCCCTTGTTGACTGATCCGCGTCTGCCCTGCTGCGATCACCCAGCCTGCTGTGCTCTGCTTCACTGAGGCGGTGGGAAGTAGGGGCACTCCGGGGCCAGAGCAGATCAGGCCAGCTTGCTCCAGCTCCCATCACCAGCTGAGGGAGGGAAGGAAGGGGGCTGATCCCTGCTGCCACCCTGTACCAGGCCCCCAGGTCATCTCCCAGGCTGTCCTGGGCCCGTCCATAGGGTGGTTGAGGCAGTTGTTGTGAGGCTCCCCAAAGTGCAGGGACTGGGGCAGCTGCCCCGAAACATCCTAAGGGTGGGACAGCTCTCTACCCATCCTCCCACCACATACAAGGCACCCACACCTCCAGTTTAGGGTTGGGCCCTTCTTTTCTGCTTCCCTCACAAAGCTGGCCCCTCCTGCCAAGGTAGCGCACACTCACAAGCTGTTTCATTTAGGTGCAAGAGCTGAAGTAAATGCTAATTTTCATGGCTAATTATTCAGTGCTGGAAGAATCAATATAACTAGCCCCCCTCCATCCCATAACAATTAGGAACTCCACATTCACACAGGGAACCGGCTTTAAAAGAATGTTGAATGTCAGCACTTATGAGCTAATAAATAAGGAAGGAATGTGACATTCTTGGCCGGCAGGATTTGCCAGTGTCCTTTTTAAAGATGTAATAAGAACTCTGCAGACACCCTTTCCCAAACCAAGTGTGTGTACTATAAAGACGGGGAGTTTTTCCATATATCCATGCAAGAAAGAATTATGGAGCTGTGAGGCAGAGATGTTAGGGGCTGTGTGGAGACTGTGGGTATGTCTAGACTACAGGCTTTTGTTGACAGAAGTTTTGTCAACAGATACTGTATCTGTCGACAAAACTTCTGTCGACAAAGAGCGTCTAAACTATATTCAGTTCTGTGGACAAAGCAAGCTGCTTTGTCGACAAAACCCTGTAGTCTAGATACAACCCTAGATGCAATAACACCTTCTGTCGACAGAACTCTGTCGACAAAAGGCGTTATGCCTCGTAAAATGAGGTTTACCAGCGTCGACAAAACTGCTGAGTTCTGTCGACATTATGTCGACAGAACTCAGCGGTAGTGTAGACGCAGGTATAGTTTTGTCGACAAAAGTCCACTTTTGTCGACAAAACTCTGTAGTCTAGACAAACCCGGTGTGTACACTGCTCTCTTAAATGCACCAGGTCTTTCTGGGAGGCTGGATTACCTAAAGCTAATTTGTTTGTCTCTTTTTGCTGCCTGCGCCAGATTCCTCAGGAAACTAAATTCTAGCTCCAACGGGAAACTCCAGGGACTTCCGCCCTCATTCTTTGACTTATATGCCTACAGGTGAAGGAAATCCATGTGCTTTTCACTCTGTTCCTTTCCATATCCAGCTTTGGCATCAGCTGGCCCAGTTTCCAGCATCACGAATGGGAGTTGCCCCTGCTTATTGCCAGAGCTTTCATTCTTACAAACCTCTATTAACATTAAAAAAAAAAAAAACCTTAAAAACAAGTGGTCCTGTAGCACCTTAGGAACTAACAAAAATATAGATGGTATCATGAGCTTTTGTGGGCACAACCCACTTCTTCAGATGATAAGTGCAGCAAGAGGCACAGAGGGACCGATTTAAAGCAGAAAAAGAGGGGAGTCGAGGAGGAGAAAAAAAGCTCATAATACTATTTTTTTTATTAGTCTCTAAGGTGCTACAGGATCACTCATTTTTAAGGGTTTTTTTAAGTTACAGACTAACACGGCTACCCCTCTGAGACTCTATTGACATTATAAGCCTCCTTCTGCAGGCCCTAGACTTTGAAACCCACACTTTCCCCTGTTCCTGCCTCAAGGGCTATGTGCAAAAACTCAGATGGATCGGGGGGAGGGAGTATTTATGAGAGGTAACGCCTGGACCCTGCACTGCCTCAGGAGGGCTCGGGTGAAACATCCAGAGCAAAGTGCAAACAAAAAGAACATTGTATATGAAAAAGGCATTGGAATGACAATCCAACTTATGTCCTAAAAACAACAGCTGGGACTTCTCGGAAGAAGGGAAAAGAAGGGAAAAGACAAGCGCGGTTAAGTGTGGGCCTCTCTTTTCTGATCTCAGTTGTTGACTCCTTTCTGGAAGTAAGAAAGAGGTGGAGATTAAAAACCAGCCAGACCTAAAACCAGCCAGAACTATTTCCATATGCCAATAAAACACTGCATGGTAAGGACTTTCTGGAACTGTTTGGGGCCCTGTGCGGCATTTAAAACAAAACAGAAGGGCTAGGAAACTCACCCAAGCAGAGGCTGAGCTTTGAAATGAACCATAGTGGCTATGCACAGCCTTTCTTCTCCTCCAAGAGGGGTCGTCTGGCATTCCCAGGCCTGACTCAAATGCAACTCTTAACCAAGTAACTGTACAGCGTTCATTGCAGCTGCTTAGGGTGTGGCTCAGTTTGCTTTGTGGCCTCTCTCTTGGGGAGATGAGCCACAATCAGTCCAGAGTCTTGAGCTGATCACCCGAAATTCACCTCACTTGTGTCTCTGACAGGCTCAGAGCCTAGAAGCATTTGGGGAGGGAACACCAAAGAGTTAAAAAGCTTTGTTGCACCTGTGAAGCTGAACATTGCACCTGGCCTTGCCTGGTTGCATCTGTGGCCTTATTGTTCCCTCCCAGGAATGGGCCTTTTGCTGGTTCAACTGTGTTTATGTCACAAAACAAACTGAAGAGCGGGTGGGTCTCTTTCTGAGCCAGCCAGGCTGGAATTTGGCGGTGGAACTTAGCCAGGCTGGGAAGAAGACAGCTGCTGCAACAGCATGGCCTGGTTTGAAACCCAGCAGGTTATTGGGTCTGTGGAGCATCAGATGTCTGGATGCGGCTGCCACTGCTTTCTCCCTTTTAGGCGCTTTCGAAGAGCTCAGGTTGAGAGCTAAAAGGCTTTAACAGATACAGAACAGGCCCTATTCAACCCTGCTACCGGAGGTTTGCTACTCACATCAATGGGGCCAGTTTCAGGCCCTCTCTCGGCACTGAAGAATGGCTGATGATTACTACTCAAAAGCTGGGAAAGGCTTTTGCCCCAAGCAGTGCCTAAAATGTTTGGCATTTTCAGTTAGCATCAGTGTTCCCTGTAAGCCGGGCGCTTGTGCGGCCACTCAGGAGAGATCCCAGTGCCGCCCAGATGAGGAGCAGAGAGCCCATGGCTCCATTTTTGTTTCTACTGGTGGTGCACATTCACACATGCCTCAGTGCTCGGGATGTCCAGTATCGAGTAATTGACTAATAGAATAGTCAATGCATTTTTGCATCAACTATTTGATTAGTCGATAGGGCACCTCCACCTTTGAAGTGTAGCAACAGCCTTAGCGGGTCTTAGGGTCAACCGATTTAGCGGGTCTTTACTAGTGCTACACTTCGAAGGCGAAAGTGCTGCATGGAGTCCAGGGTCAGCTGGGGAATCCCCCACTGATCCTGGGCTCCCTGCGGCGCTGCTGCTTTGAAACGTTGTGGGGAGCCCAGTGTCAGGCTGCATGCGGCGTTTTGAAGCAGCTGCGCCGCGTGGAGCCAGGAGTCAGCTGGAGACTTCCCTGCTGACCCCAGGCTCTGTGCAGCGCTGCCGCTTTGAAACGCCACGTGCAGCCTGGGGACACCACAGCTGGCCTCGGGCTTCATGCGGCGTTTCAAAGCAGCAGCGCCGTGTGGAGCTCGGGGTCTGGCCCCAGGCTCCATGTGGCGCTGACATTTTGAAGTCCACCCACACTGCCTCTTTCTGATAGAGGCAGCAAGCAGGGGGGGAGCGACTAGTCGACTAGCCCTTTCGACTATCCAATAACCATTTGCTTATCGGAGAGTTGACTAGTCCTTCACATCACTACTCGGTGCACGTAAAATGTATTTCACAAACAAATGGGAAAAAATCCGCACGTGGATGGAAGAGATTAGAAGGAACATTGGTTGCCATGACTGATTCTTCAAGCTTCTCATGGCCCTGCTCCTGCTCCATTGCAGATCTGGTCTTGTGGTTAACGCACTGGGTTGGGGCCCTGATCTGCACACTCTGTTGCAGACTCCCTGGGTGACCATGAGTAAGTTTCTTCACGTCTACCTCAGATCCTCCCCTTGTAAAATGCAGCTATAATGCTACCCTTTGGCTGGCCAATCAGTTCTTGTCTGCTCCAGCCCATGTATGCTGCTGGACAGCAGTCTGGAAGGCCCTACAAGGGGGCCAAGGAAGAACACCTCCTGTGCAGAGACTCTCCCTGGTGCATGGTGAAGGAGGGGGATCTCTATAGCACATATTGCCATGGAGATTTGAGGCCAAGTCTACAATAGGGGAGAAAGTTGACCCCCAAGATACACAACTTCAGCTTCGTGACTAGCGTAGCTGGAGTTGACATACATTAGGTCGAATTTCCACAGCCTCCCCACAGCAGGAAGTTGATGGTAGAAATTCTCCCATTGATTTCCCTTACTCCTCGTGACCTAGTGGAGTACCGGGGTCAATGGGGTAGGCAGGGCATCAGCAGTTGAGTTAGCGGGTCTTTACTAGTCCTGCTAAATCAAACCCCAGAAGATCGTTATCTGGAGCATCAAAGACAAACCATGAGTTACTCTGTGGAGCACCATGATTCTGACCATCCAAGGGCAAACCGAGGTCTCAAAGCCACTCTCTTCCTTCTGGCTTCACTCTACACTCTAAAAATGCCTGGCCCGGCTATTATTGTGAAATTGCTAGGAACCATGGCTTGCAGCCAATCTGAATACAAGAGAGCGGACTCACCTGCATCTATAAACCAGCCACTAGTGAGGCTGTCTGGATCCAGCCGCTGGGCACTTCACGCAACAGCTGTTGCCCTGGGAACAACAGCAGGAAACCCTGGGCCAGAAAAAGCCCAGCTTGGATAAAACCTTTGCCTCTTCATTGCAACAGTACAGAAAAGTCCCTGGCTGACTTGGCTTGTTACAGAAATTACCATGCCCAGCTGCGAGTTATCACGCGGGTGCTGGACAGGCTGGCAGAGTAGTGGGAATCAGTGTAACAAAGTGAGTGCTGCTAAGGCCATGGAATCAGAAAGGGCCTCAAGTCACCGATGCACCGGGATCTCGGGCAAGTCAGTTAACTTCCTCGTTACTTAGCCCATCTGTAAAAGGAGGGAAAATCAAGGACTTGGCTGGGAAAGGAAACCGATGCTGAAATGCGATAAACTGCAGAAAAGAAAACTGTGCCATGGTGAAAGAAAACTGAGGCATCACCCCATATTCCTGGAGGGATTTATCATTAGAGTCCAGGTATACACCCCACACAGCGCTTAGCCCTGCCCACTGCGCTGTGGTGCGTACATACTGCTGAATTCAGGGGCCCGGGGCAGCGCAAAGCTCAGGGAGGCGCTCTCACACCTAAGCGCAGGCAGGGCTTTCCCCGCACAGCTTCAGGAGAAAGAGGATACCTGTTTAATATTAACCACAATCAGGCTCATTTCCTTATCAGATCGACATGGGATGCTCAGCATCTGTTAAGCGTCACATTCCCGGTGACACTCCGCTAATACTAATTGTTGCTTTAATAGCACTTGTAATGGAATGCCCCCTGTCCAGCAGCTGGTGATCTGACCTGGGGAAGGGACTACATTGTGGGGAAGGTGGGAGTCTCCATGCACTTGGTTTGGGGGACTTAATCCAGACCCTATTCTGCTCTATGCTCCAAAAATCCTCCTCCTACCACTGCCACTTCTCTGTATTGTGCTAGTGTTTCATCTCTCCCTTGCCCTCCCACACATATATAAACATCTCCATACCATATACCTTCTGCTCCGGCTTTGTCACGTAACGATTGAATGGTACATTCTCTCGGCTTGGAGAAGAACTGTTTGCTGTAACTCCTGGGAAGTCATCAGGGATTAATTTGGATCAATAAATCCAGCCTCATAAGTTTCCCAGGCAACAACCACACTGCAGCTTTCAATCTGAGACTCACCACACATTTTAGAACCCCCTCCCCGCAACAGCCCAGCAATGTAGGTGATTATTATTTTGTATGACTATAGCACAGAGAGGCCCCCACGAAGCTCAGAGTCTCATTATGCTAGGCACTGTACAAACATAGCAAAAACGGGTCCCTAACCCAAAGAGCTTGCAGTCTAAAGACATGAGACAGAGAAAGGGTGGGCAAAAGGAAGTATCAGTATCGTTATTTTACTTGTCGGGAAACTGAGGCATGGAGAGAGAAAGTGATGTGCCCAAGGTGACAAAGGAAATCAGTGGCAGAGCTGAAAGAGGAACCTATCTCCCCCGAGTCCCAGTCTACTGAGACTCAACACCCTATTTCCTCTCATTTAGTATAATTATCCCCATACTACAGTCAGCAAACTGGCACTGCAAGGTTAATTGACTTGCCTACAGTATGACAGCCAGACAGTGGTACAGCTCGGCACAGCTGCTAGCAGTCCGGATTCCATCTTGTACTCTTCGGGTCTTATGCTTCATATGTCTGGACCTCTTGTGTGTGTCCTGGGAATGTTACTACAGGTCTAACTTGAACCACAACCAGCAGCTTAAATAGGTGAGCTGCAGCAAAGCTGTTCTCTGGACCAGCCAGGTGGAGCTGTGCTGAAATCACCTTAGCTAAACGTGGCTTCTTGCATGTCTTACAAAATGGGAAGTCATAGTGGATTGTGACGAAGACTGCGCAGCAAGCTGTGCTTAGAACAGCCACAACGCTCAGATCTGGTGTTAGAACAACGGGCAGCGTATTGGTTGAGACTAACAGGGTAGGTCTAGACGACATGGCTCCGTTGACGTAGTCAAAGAAGCAGGGATTTAAATAATCCCCGCTTCATTAAAATAAAAATGGCCGCCGCGCTGTGCCGACGATCAGCTGATCCGGCACAGCGTGGCAGTCTAGACGCGGCACGGTCAACAAGGGAAGCCTTTGTCGACCGCTCCAGTAAACCTTGTTTCATGAGGTATAACAAAGCGGTCGACAAAGGCTTCCCTTGTCAACCGCGCCGCGTCTAGACTGCTGCGCTGTGCCGGATCAGCTGATCGTCGGCACAGCGCGGTGGCCATTTTTATTTTAACGAAGCGGGGATTATTTAAATCCCCACTTCTTTGACTACGTCAAGTAAACTATTTTACATGGCTCTGTCAATGGAGCCATGTCGTCTAGACACACCCACAGATATTTCACTTGCACAAGCATTTTGGGAGCAGTAGTTTAAAGGGCTCAAATGGCCCTTCAGAGCATCACTGCCATCCCAGACCCGTACGCAGGGGGACTGTGAAGGGTGTGAAAGCACACTCCCCCCGGACCTCCAAGTAAGCATGCTCCAGCCAGCCAGAGGAGGGCTGAGGCTGAATTCCCCACTTACTTAGGGGACCATGGGGGGCTGCAGTCACACCCTTGTGAACCACATTTACAAAAAAAGCATTCCCCCCCCGAAATTCCTGAGTACGGGCCTGCATCCTGTCATCTTAACTCAACCAGTGATGACTTTAATCCTTCCAAGAACACCTTCAACTTTGTTCCATTCATTCACGTTGTGAAAAAAATCTAGCACTCCCCTCCCCTGTCCTGTTATAGTCCCTACTGGAGCTATCGCTTTGTCCTTCACAGCTCCTACCCCTCTGTTTCTCCATCTCAAAGATCTCACATTAAATCAGAAAACAAGAATTAAATCTCATCTCAAATGCTCCCTCCTTGGCTCCACTTTTACTCTTGTTGTCACTATTTCTATTCTATTCAGGTTCTTACACTGCAGTCCTCTCTACAGTCTCTGAGTGCCTTCCAATAGTGCATTAAGCTACATGACTAACAGCTGTCATGCGTCTGTTCTCTCCGCCTCTCTCTAGAGGGAGAACTGTGGGCAGGCGAGAGTTTTGTTTTGAAATTGATTATAATAGAGACACATGCATGTTGCTAAGTGTGTATGTTAGAGAAGCCCAAGGTCAAAGGATGCATCTGGCACTTGGAGTGGGTAGCGGGGATGTTTGTGATGGTCCTTAGTTCTGGGGGAGCTAATTCACCAGTCTTGGGCTGACTCCCAAGAACATCCTGTCTCCTGCACAGACAAGCTTTACCTTATAGTGCCAGAGGAGAAGAATGATCAGCTGCTATCTTCATCCCAGAGCTTCAGCTGATCATTTAGTTACCCTCGGTCCAGGCCACGGAGCACTTTGAAGATAAGGCCTAAGACACTCAGACTTGATTTGCTCATCTATGAGAAGCCAGGGAGGGAGCGCAGGATGGGTGTTATGTGTTTGCGGTAGCCTGGGTTGCTGAGAAGACACACTTTGGCATTTTCTAAGTGCTGAAGATTTAATGCCCAGCTATTGTCCACCTGAGAGATGACCTCTGAGGGGAGGTGATCATTTGCTGGGATGGCATAAGTCTTCTAGGAAACTGGAGATGGTAGTAAGCATTCCTTGCAGATGTTGCAAGAGGATATCTGTGCCAGTTAGGAATCAAAGTGATGGATCTACTGGACTAAGTGTGGATGTGTAGCTTTAGACACAGATGACTCACACTGTGGCACAAACTCTTCTGAAAGCTTTCTTCTGCCCACCAGCATCATCTGTCTTGCTTGGGTTAAAACCGTTCTTCACATAGCATATAGCAATACGTACAATCCTAGGAACTTGCACGCTATCATGCAAGCTCTGGGCCAGCTTGATGGTAGTGGTGCATCCGTAGGTGGGGAAGGACAGGTAGAACTGTGCATCATCTGCATGTTACTGGCACTTGACTCCATGTCATCTAACCAGGAAGGATGTTAGCTGGAGACTCTTTGGGAAACTACAGTACGATGGGTACAGCGAGTTTTCAACTGCACAAAAAGAGCCCTTGGTGAAGCAAACACTCTTTGAACAAAGTATACATTGAGTCAGACTTTGCCTCACAGAATACCTTGCCCGGCCACGGCCACGGCATTCCAGTAGTGCCTGGCCAAATAGTTCCAGACAACCAATTTTGTTGCTCTTTAAAGAAAAACAATGTAGGAAATTCCATTAAAAATGTTAAATGCAAGATAGGGTTCCCCAATTAAGCACTTATAAAGCTCTGTTCTCTTGGGCATAAACTTCTTTTGTTACATGATCACATGCTCTCTCTCACATAATGCAATACACCCTTTTTTCTCCTGCTTTGAAAGGTGCATCTTGTAAGATGGAGAGTAAAGAAAGCAGGAATCCCTTGCCTCATTCGCTATGCATTCCTGTTAGAGACTTTTCATGGTCCTTACTTGTCTGGTGTACACACAGCAATACATCTGAGGAGATGCTGATTACATGTGTATCTGAAGTTGCAGAAAGAACTGTATTATCCTGTTCTATTTTTGAAAAGGGTATGAGCCCATGTAATTAAAAGCTGCATCTTAATGCCAAGAGGAAGAGACAGTTGCACATGTAACTTTCTCTGGCATGCCCTGACTTTCAGGTACTTAATTGTGCCACTTTAATGTTCTCTTTGGGTTTTAGATAGAATTGCAAACACTGCTGGATTCATGGAATTAATTCCATGGCAGGGGTCTGGTGCCTCTAGCTGCACTCTTGCCGTTAATACTGTTACTAATAGAGCTCCCCTGAATTAATCAGATTACTGCGGGCTCTGGATGAATCATTGTAATGGGAGGGAAGCTGAACTTGGCCACCAACTTCTGCTCACCATTATTATATACATCCCTCACCCTCAGGCACACGCCAGTGGCACATAGCAATACGTACAATCCTAGGAACTGCTGTTCAGGAAGAGGGACACATGGATCTAGCTACTTACAGTAATAACCACTGGTGTGACAGCATGCCACAGAAAGCCTCCCACACAGAAAGCCTTCTCTGTGAACATCTGGGGAAAGCAGAGATTCAAAGCAGTGACACAACCCTACAAAAAACAATGAGCGGCACCTTCTGATTATAACAACCAAGGGTCCTAAGTTAAAATCTGGCTGGCAACATAGGCCAGGGGTGGGTAATAATTTTTGATGGGGGGGGGGAGCACTTCAAAATTTGGGTAAGTGGTCAAGGGCTGCACTTTTCTGTGGCGGAGGTGCGGGGTCTGGGATGGGTGCAGAAGGGAGCTCGGGGTAGGGGGCTGGGATACAGGAGAGGGTGTGGGGTCTGGGAGTTTGGATGAAGGAGGGGGTTGTGACCTGAGGCAGGGGATTGGGTGCGGGGTTCAGGAGGGGGTATGGATCCAGGAGAGGATTCCGGCCTGGAGGAGAAGTGTAGGAGGGGGTACAGGGATCTGGGTTTGAGGGAAAGCAGGGGGGTGACTTAGGGCAGGGAGTTGCAGTGCAGAAGGAGAAGGGATGTCAGATGTGGACTCTGGCCAGGAGACACTTACTTACGTGGCTCCAGGTCAGCAGCCCAGCAGGACTCTCAGGTAGGCTCCCTCTCTGTTCTGGCCAATGGGAGCTGAGATATCGTGCTGGGGTGGGGGCAGCATGTGGCACAGAGAGACATAAGGAGCAGCCAGAGGCTTTGAGAAGCCTGGGGCTGCTCCCTGCCTGAGGGTCCCGGTGTAGGGGGCTGGATTTAAAGGCTTAGGTGAGCCATGATGATATTAACCCACAGCCTGCTGCCGATGAGTCACACACACACACACACACACACACACACACACACACACCACAGATCTCCAGGTCAGGCGATGCTGATTGATGCTGGAAAGAGCAAGATATCCTAAAATCATGTTTAAATCTCTGAAGGCACAGTCACCCTTCCAAGGAAAACTTACCTACAAAAATCAAGGAGATCTTTGCTCCAGAGCCCCTAATTCGTCTTTGAAAACAATGCTTCAACTCTTAGGTAACTCAGGCCCCTCTGAAAATATTACCCAAGATCATAAAACAATCAAGTCCTGAGGGGATAGCCAAGAGTCTGTGATATTTTGGAAAGAGCACTAGGGGTTTGCCTTAGTACGGTTGGCCATAATTTCAGCTCCTGCTGTTTGCTAGTTGGTTGCTACTCTCCACCCCAGAGATAGCTGCATTTCAGTGGTGCGCTATATATATTGAGACAGGCTTTTGGGAGTCTTCAAAATGGAAGGTTCCAGATCCATGGTTACAGATTATTGCTAGATTTGTAGGTGTGGCTGTAACATTTTTGTCGAAGAAATGTAGCGTTGGCATGGAGATTTAAGGTATTAAGTGACAAGATCAGGGTTTTGGCTTTAGGGTATCGCCTGTTCTGGTGGCTAAAGTTTAAAAGCCATTCAACAACAACAAATCCAAGCGCCTGCCAAAGTACCACCCCAAGAACACGGTCACAAAGAGCAGGTCCCCGTTGTGCGGGTGACATGCCTGCAATACTAATTCCTGAGGCCCCGACTGTGCATGCAACACCTATCCATGCTACATAGACTTGGGTGTGGAGAAAACTCAAGCCTTTCTGCGTGAACGCAGAGCCAAAATTGCCTTTCCTGCATGGTGACTGCAGGGACTGGAAACCAGAGCAGTGTTTTACGACGGCATTAAACTCAAACGTTCCCCTTGCCTCAGGTAGTGGAGATCCTGCCTGGCACAGTGCCACAGAGGCCAGCACTGTCAGGGAGGCTATTCCAGCCTGAAGGGTAATTTACCAGAAGTGATGCAAAGGGAGAATATATCGCAGGGCTATTAACGTTCCTTCCGACAGTGGAGATCCTGAGGCTTTGCTTTGTAAAGAGGCAGTATTTTGCCTTTCCTTCTCTTTCCTTTTTTCTGTAACATTAAAAAAGCCTCCAACTAGGCCCTCCCTGGCCGGGAAGGGGAGGGTGGGTCGATTTCATTAGACTCTCCACTCTGTCCAGCGGGCTGTAATGCAGCTTAACAGGTGGGTGCGATGAACAAAGATAGATTTTTAGCCTCAGTTCCTTCCCAAACTGTCCCAACTTCCCCCAGGCTGATCGGGATAATCTACTTCCAGTGCTTCATTTTTGCCAGGGCTGAGACTGGCACCTCTAGGCTTGGCAGTTCATAGCCCTGACACTTCTGGGCTCCATGCCAGCAGCTGTGGCTCTCTGGCTGCCCAGCTCTGCAGGAAGCACTGCCACCAGCAACAGTGCAGCCGTCAGGGTGGCGATACATCCTATCATGCCACCCTTACTTCTGTCCTGCTGCTCGCGGCGGCACTGCCTTCAAGACTGGGCACCTGGCCAGCATCTGCCACTCTCCATTACAAATGCAACACTGACTATTCCTACCCAGGCAATCTCTCTGAGGATGTTTCCTATTAAAGGTGGCACAGTCAGGCCAGGTCTACACTAGACCAAAAGGTCGATTTAAGATATGCAACTCCAGCTACATTAATTACATAGCTGGAGTCGACGTATCTTAAATTGCTGTCCACACAGCGGGGAGGGTGAAGGGAACAAACACTCCTGTCAGCTTTCCTTACTCTTTGTGAGGAGCGTGACTACCAGTGCTGACTGGGGCTGGCCAGGGAAGATCAGGGAGGGGAAATTCTCTGAATTTGATTTAGCAGGTCTTCACTAGACCTGCTAAATCAAACCCCGGAAGATCTATCACAGCAGTGTTAATCTTCCATGTAGTATTGACATGGCCTTAGTCTCTAGCTAGTTAGGTTCTAGCTTGTCTCCCGGATGGTTATGCCAGGCCTTAAGCCTTAAGAAAAGAGGTTTCCAGGATCCTTTACATTAGTACTGTATTCTATGGCTATCCTCACTATGCAGAAAGCAAGCGTGGTTCTTGCAGTGAACTAGGGTTGCCAGGTGTCCGGTATTGTACCGGACAGTCTGGTATTTGCTCGCTCTGTCTGGTTAAGAAATCAGAAAATACTGGACATGTGCAATATCCGGTATTTTCTGATTTTTCCGACTGCGCACTGCACGGAAGCCTGGCGTGGGCGGGGGAGCGGCTGGGAGTCCCAGCTGGGAGACGGGGCCACAATTGTGCCAGAAGCCCTCAATTGGTTGAGTGTGAAGAGGAGGGGAAGACTTCTTCTCGCTCGTGCATCGCCAGGAGCCTGCACGGGACAGGCAGCGAGTGTCTAGGTCAGTCCCGCTCCCTGCCAGCCAATTTGCTCACCCCCCCGCTTCCCAGCCGGCGGGTTCTCCCTCACTTCCCCTCCTGATCTTCCCCGGCCAGCCCCGTTGCCACCCCTACCCCCGTTAGCTGTTTCCAGGCTCCTCCCCCCCCTTCTTGGCCAGCACCACTCCCTTCCTGGCCGCTCCCCCCCCAATGAAGTGTTTGGGTTTTTTGGTTTTTTTTAAATGGATTACCTGGTAACTGCTAGCAGTGATCCAGATTCTCGGAGTCTGTTTTTCCCCTCAACTTTGGTCCCCCCCCCCCTTTTTTTTTTCCTTTAACAAAATTTTTTCCCGTTGTTGTTTTTTTGGGGGGGGGGGGGGAGGGTGTTTGGTATTTTTCTTTCAGCCATCTGGCAACCCTACAGTGAATCCTGATCCTTCATTTCCCATGTACACATCAAGCTAAAACCAAAACACACTGAGCTTATATTGCTGGCCCCATTTAATGCTCTGCTTCCCAGTATTATTCCTATTTTACAGATAGGCCAACAGAGGTGACTTATCTAAGATCACCAAGCAGGTCACTGTCAGAGCTCAGAAGAAAACCCAGATCTCCTGCCACCCAGCCTTGAGCCGTAGCCTTAGGCAACACAGATCGGATCAATGTGGAATGGTGGCCCTTGGTTTTCTTATGGCTACACCAAGCTGATGAAAGGACTTCAGATCCCGGAAAACTCACCAGAACAAAGGCCTCTCACTTCAGCTGTGCTGAAGCAAAGATGTCACCCAGCTGAAGAAAATTGTTGATGCCACAACCTAACAGAATTTGACTAGAGTGTGGGCTCCAGAGTGGGGCTTAGGGTTAGAGCACAGGGGCATAGAAGGAGGCTCCAGCTTTGGAGGTCTGGGCTGGGGCAGAAGGGCCTTACCTTGAGTGGCTCCCAATCAGTGGTGCAGCTGGGGGGGGCTAAGGCAGCTTCCTGGCCCCGCAGACCAGCGGCAGGTTCCCAGCCAATGGGCGTGCAAAGCCAGTGCAATGCATGGACCCCTGTGCGCTCTCCCACATCCCCCTCCTCCTAGGAGATGGGCCTGCTGCCAGCCGCTTCTGGGGCACAGCACATTGTGTGGTGCCAGGGCAGACAGGAGCTGCCTTAGCATCCCCGCTGGTCACCTGATCCCCCTGCAGCAACGAGACCCAGAGCCTGACATTCCACAACCCAGCACTAGGTCGCCACCCACCGTTTGAAAACCGCCGGTGTAGAGCACCGTGGAATTTAGGGCACCAAATTGCCCCAAATTCCATGGTGCCCTAGGCAGACACATGCTGTATATGGGCTCCAGCCACCCCCCTCCCTGGCTCTGCGATAGTCTGGCTACCCCCTTTCCCTGACCATCCTCCACCACCTCCACAGGGCTCAGCACCCAGCCCTCGCTCACAAGGTGGGGGTGAGCAGCCCTCACAGACTGGAGGACTCAGACAGAGCAGAGGGGCAACAACGCTGTGGGTAGCTGCAGAGAAGTGGCGCTTTTCCCTTAAAAGTGCTGCTTCTCTCTAGCCTAGTGTTTCTTAAGGAACACCAAACAATAATTATTTTTTTTATGAGGAACGCCAAGGATTTTTTGTGGCGTGCAAAAAAAAAAAAAAAAAAAGGTTGCCTCCCCTTTAAGGGTGGCCATTTTGAATTCTGTTGTTCTCCACAGCACACCTCCAACTGCTTAAGAAACACAGTTTAAGAAACATTGCTCTAGCCAGCTGCATGGCCGCTGGCTGCTACTCCAGAGTCCTCCCTTCCGGCTATGCTCCTGGTTGCCAACTCTCCTAGACTGGACAGCACTGCAGTAAATGGAGTCCAGTCCAGGAGAGTTGGCCACCCACTTTCCTCACCGCTTCAGCCCCCACCATGTGGAGGAGCCACTTCCCCTGGGGGTGTACCGGTGCTAGTCTGCATAGGCCGCCAGCACTGGCAGAGACAGCCCTGTGTGGCGTGGTGGAAAGCCAGGCTGTAGCACCACAAATGCCGGGGCACCTGCTACTTCTAAATGTGCATTTTGAAAACATCTGCCATGATTCGCAAGGGCCCGTCTTTGCCCCGAGCACTGCGTTGCTTCCCATTTGCTGCGACCCGAGGCCAATGGCTGCACAGCACAACATGCTGCAGCAGAGGTGAGAAACTGACTTCCACACATATGGACATGATGGGCCAAATCTCTCCCAGCTGTAACTCCAGCGCAGAATCTCCCATCCCCCACCTGAGGAGCTGGGACTGCAAAAGGCCCAGACAAAGCCAGGACTATGCCAGAGTCCAAGCCTTCTCCCTCTCCAAATACCACTCTTACTCACTGAAACACAGCCTCAGACATTCAGCCAGCTTACAGTACTTCAGAGAGGCCCCCCCGGATTTCCAGTTCACGGTTTGCCAGAGCTACCATACCCCAGGATGCCTGGCACCACACAGCTCACTTGAAAGCCCTCAACAACCCTCCTTTTTTATTGGTTTTTAAAAAAGGGGGCCATAAAATATCTTCTATTTATACTTCAAAACAGCTTATTTGTGTAATTGCCAAAAAAATTGGTACAATGACTAATTAGCAAGCTCCTGCTTCGTACCCCGTAAACAAACGTATTTGTAACCAATTTGCAAGCACTTTGCATAAGGAGCCCAGAACACTCATGCCTGTTTGATGCATTTTGACATTAATTTGATAACAGTGGCTTAACAAGGAATCCAGGCTCCCTGGCTATAAATATGCCGCTTTTCCGTTTCCTTTTATCTGCACAGTGAAATAATGTTGTTTTTCCCCCTGCTGCACTAACAACCAGTCAGCCCTTTCATGAATGCCCTTTGTGTCCTTTCACATTTTCGAGGTATTTGTTCTGCAGACAGCAAAAGGGACTTTTTAAATTTTGTTTTTTAATTCCTCTATATTTGGGGGAACGCGATGCTGGTTCTGTGATAATGGGGCTTCTGGGAAGTGCTGCTGAAAGCTTTGTTTGTTCAAAGGGAAATACGGCTCCCCCCATTTGTAAGTTCCATGCTTGTGCTGTCAGTCTCATGCGTCCCCACTCTTCATTCACTGCATTGGCCAGCCTCGTTTCAGGCTTCACCCTGAAAACAAGAGGCCACTGGAACAAGGTGGCCAGCATGAAACCGGGTACAGAACGATGAGCTTATGGAAATAAGTTAGCAACAGAGCACCTTGCACCTGGCCTTTTGTTCTCGATCACTAGTGTCCTTGGAGGCTAGGGACTAAGTCTGTCCAATGGATGGATAGGAAGAGCCAAAAGGATATGGCACGAAGAGGGCCAAGAAATCCAGTAGGATCTTCATCCTTCAGCCAGAGGTGGGGAGAGGATGTGTGGTAGGAGGTTGTGGGTGGGGACTGCTGAGCAAGGTTGCTGTCCCGCTACTGCGAAAAACCCCTTTTCACTTTGGCCATTGCTTCAACCAAACACTGCAACCCCCTTCTCCCTGCACACATCTCACTTCAACCACTTTCAACCTACCTACGAGGCAGCTGATGAAACAGTCTCCCGCTCCTGCTGCTCGGAGCACACTACTCTCCTCTTCAGATCTCTTCACTGCCTTCCTTCTCTCAGTATCCAAGTCAGGCCTTTCAGCCTCACTTTCCAGGCCATGCAGGGCTCTATCTTGTCTATATCTCAGTCCTCAACTCTTCCTATCCCCCTCTCTCCTCCCAAGCCGGTTCCTCCCATGTCTCCTGCCCACTTGGCCTCTTTGTGTCTCCTTTGCACGGTTGCCCATACTGCTGGTTACACAACAAACTATGCTAATCTAGGCGAAATCCAATGGCTCCTAACAGCAGCAAGGGAACATTTTGGAGGGAGGGGGCCCTGACATCCCCCCTTTTCCTGTGGCCTCCAAGCTGAGCCAAGAGAAAAGCCCTGGCGTGTGGGGCAGCAGCCAGGACCCAGGACATGGGGCTGTCAGCAGAGTCCTTAGCACACAGAGCCAAAGCAGAGGCCCCTGGCAGCCGGGATCTCAGGTGTGGAGCCAGCAGCAGAGCCCTAGAGTGTGTGGCAGCAGCGGTGGCAGCTGGGTCCCTGGGCAGGGGTCCAGCAGCAGAGCCTGTGGTGCATGGGGAGGCAGCCAGAATCCCTGGGGCTAGACTGAGAACCCGGAGGTGCTGCAACACCTCCCACAGCCCCAGTTCCCACACCTATGGCACCCAAAGAGCCTACCCAATATTGTGCTAGATGCAGGACATACATGTCTGGAGCAGGGACTGTCTCCCAAGAACTTACAGTCTGAATAGCCCAGACAGGCAAAGAGTGGGAGAAAGGCAGAATCATTAGGTCCACTTCACAGATGCAGAACTGAGGCAGAGAGATTGGTATGCACAAGTGCTTGACTAACCTGTTCCTAGAAGCCTCCCTTGCCAAAGATTCCCCCAACCTCCCCAAGTAATCTCTTCCAGTGCTTAACTATCCTTAGAATTACCTCTCGTCCCTAATATCTAACCAAAAGTTCCCTTGCTGCAAACTAAGCCAATTATTTCTTATCCTGCCTCAGTGAGCAACTGACCACAGTCCTCTTTATAACAATCTTTCACATACTTAAAGTCTTGTGTCTCCCTGAGCCATCTCTCCTCTACACGAAACATGCTCAAATTTTTCCTCGGTTACATTTTAACTCATTCAGTTTGGGATCCACTATCACCCCCAGATCCTTGTCTGCAGCACTGCTGCTTGGCCAGTTATTCCCCACTTTTTACATCTTGTTGATTTCAGAGAAATTCTCCAATTTATTAAGAACAGGCTTCTGGTGTAAACATCTTAGGCCAAATTTAGCCCTTGTGTAACTCCACTGACTACACTGGCTTTTATCTATGGCAGGAAGTCCCAAACTTTTTGCCAGCACAGCCAGTGTTCCCTCTAGTTTTTCCATCCATGTGTGGAATACATTTTGTTATAGGCACAAAGGCATGTGTGGCTGTGCACCACCAGTAGGAACACATGCTGCCAGGTCTGGACTCTCTGCTAATCAGCTGGGGACATTTGTATCTCTCCTGGGTGGCCCTCCAAGTACTCAGCTTAGAGGGAACACGGAGTACAACCCCATTTTAATGAAGTATTTCCTGCTAGGACTCCAGAGAGCCTAGTGGATGTTATGTAGAACGAAATGGCACCATTCACACAGTGTACACCTCATACTTGCAGTGTGACCTTGCATGCACCATAGAGGATGCCAGTGAATCCTCCCTGCAGCATGACCTCGCATGCACTGTCCGTGCAACGTGCTGAGTCGGCAAAACGCGGTGGCCATTTTTATGCAAATTAGGCATGGGATATTTAAATCCCTGCCTTATTTGCAATGTCGACCTGCCTAATCTGCATCCCTCTGCCGACAGAGGGATGCAGTCTAGACATACCCAGAGTATCTGAGAGCAGCACAGAAACTGGGAGCAGATGACACAGAGATGAAAGTGTCCTAGAGCCTCTCCTCCGTCTTCTGACACCAGCAGGGATTGTTCCCTCCCTTGCCTGACTGATGGCAAGCCACCGAATGTCTTTGTGCATCACCGAGGTTGCTTTCTTTGCCACAATTTCTTTTAGATACTTGGGTTTATTAGCTCGTCTGCAGATGCTTTTCGGAATATTCAGGTCTCCTTCCAAGCAAAGCTCTAAGCAAACATTTGTGCAGGCCCATTCCTTGCACCTGACATCTTTATGTTCCCTTGGCCCGAAAATGCAGGCTCTAATCTATCATCGCCAGCCAGTACTCCCAGTCAAGTGAGACTCGTTACACAACACAGACCTCCACCTCGGGAGTTTTTTACACTTCACACACGCTGCTATTGATCTGCATGCACAGAGGCAGATCAACGCAGACAAAAGTAGAAATCATTAAGGTGAGTCAAGGCACAACCATCCTCACCCCCCCACACACACACCCACTTCCCAAACTTCACCTTATAGATTGCAACATACCCACCTGCCCTCCCGCTACCTCTTTTGGAGAGCGATGAGAGATCTTGGAACCTACCATCAGAGTAGCTGAACCTAGATACTCACACATTCCTTCTCTCTCACTCCCAGAGACAGCTTTCTTTGACAAGCTTCTTAGGCAAATAGGTGGGCAGTGAACCAGTTACATTATGATTGTTACCTAGTGCTGCAATCTAGCTCCAAGTTCATGTCAATTTGACCTCCCTGCCTTCACTTGGCATCAGACTCAAGTAGCCATGAATATGTTTTTATTCCATGTCCTAAGCAGTTGGATGTCTGATGCGGGCTGTTATACAACTATGATGTTTCCCTCTTCTCCAAAAGCAGCTGCAGAGCCTCTTTACCTCCCTTTCCCAAGTCATGAGACTGTTAAAAAAACTTAATAGCACAGAAGTGGCTGGACAGAATGGAAAGAGAGTCCAAGATTTCAACTGTTCTGCTCCCAGTTGGGCCTCTCTTATGCTAAGCAAGTCAATGTCTGTGCATATGTCTCTATTCAGAATACAGAAATACCATCCCATCTTGGTAAAACACACCTAGATAATCTGCTGAAAGGCACCATTAGCAGTACAAAGTTTAAAGGCTAGCTATCTCTAGGCATATGTTTCTTTTACATTTCATTCTAGTGGGACTCCCCCTTCTCTGCCAATACATCTGATGCTAGAGTTGCAGGCCAAAATGTTTCAGTCATTTTTCCCAATTCCTCCTCTCAGATTTATTAATGCTGAAACAATGCGGCAAACCTTGGCAATAATGTTTGGCATTCTGTAATGGACTCAGAAAGTACATTCCTTCCTCAGCCTCCTCCTCTCTTTATCTCTTTCCTCTCCCCTGAAAGCACATTTAGATAACAGTTATTGGAATGATAAAACCTACCCCATAACTTAAGCATTTCTGAGTGAAATGTAGAGATGGCTCCTCACAGGTTGCATCTTAGGTCAAACCTGCCAAAGCAGAAAAGACGACATGCTCTAATTCAAGCTGGTTATTTTGGGGGAGTTCTGTAGACCCGTATTAGGCAGGAGGTCAGGCTAAATTATCAGTGATCCCTTTCGGGCTTAGAATCTATGAAAAAGTTTACTGAAACCATGAGCCACTCTCAGGAGACTTGTTTGGTGCTGTTCTACCAGACACAAGATGCTCAATATTTGAAGCATTTGTTTACACACAGATTTACAGCGGATTAGTTTTACTGGTGAAACACTCACTGTAGACACTTGTTCAAAACTGATTATGTAGCACATCTCTAGCTAGATGTTACCGGTTTGCTAGCTGTGATTCATGGCTGCTGAACACATCTTAAAACATACCGAGTGTCCTAATAAACAAGAGCCCAGGACAGGGTTAAGTACTGATCCAAAATGCCCTAGTTCCTACAGATGCTGTCTTCTGGATAAGACTTACAGCTGATTATTGAACATAGCTTTCCCCTGAACATCTCAACTCTAGTAAGCCAGATGGTCACAGATTGGAACAGTTCTGCTCCTGGTGGGCCTCTCTTATGCTGGGCAAGTCACTTAATTTTTTGAGCATTTAAACTCAATCATTTAACCATGTGCAAACATCATTTTCACTAGTTCAAAATTACACTTTCGTGAAACAGGTGCAACTCCAATTGTGGACCTGGTCTCAGACATCTGCTGTAGCAAACTTCATAGCCATTGGTCATTACTGGAAAAACAGCAATGGAAGTTGTAGTATAAACAGGATGCAGGAATTTTTTACCACCATAGCCAGAGCTTGTAAGTTGTTCTATGGTAGACCGATACAGAGGATGCCACCACTCCAGCTGATACATGCATGAGGAGGACTTGGTACACTGCTCCAAAAATATCACTACACCAGGCTTAGACAGTTGATGGTAGATACACCTTCAACAACTACACAGGTGCCTCCAGGGGCAGCCCTAGACTAGCTGCCAGAAACTGGCATCCTAGGCGAACCATGCAACCAGCGCCCCCCCACCTCCAAACCCCTCAATGATATTGCACCACCATTTGGCACCCCATTTAACTTGGCGCCCTAGGCAACTGCCTAGTTCGCCTATATGGATGGGCCGCCCCTAGGTGCCTCATGACATCAGGATTCTATCTAACGTGGCAAAGAAGAGATGAATGGACCCAGAAGTGCTCATCCAGTAGGGAGATCGCAGAAAAAGGTTTCATTGGTCGTGATTCAGACAACGGATTATTTTTATTGCTTTCACCATTTTGTTGCATTTTCCATTTTTATTTATTCAATTCCAGGTTCCCTTCTCTCTCACTCCATTAGAGCAATGATCTCAAGTCAAATGAGTCTCGGAAGTAAGGATGCTGTAATTTTACTCAACTACACAAATTGACTCCAGGGTCACATTTTGCTGCAGTCAGATTGATCAGCTCCGTCCTGGACTGGCGAGAATGCTTGCTGGGGCAGTAGACTAATAAGCAGATCTTTACAAAAAGGTTCTCCCCTCCAGCTCTGGTAACAGTACATAGATCTCAAAAAAATTCACATTATTTATGTTGGCCAGGGCATGGGGACCAACTGGCTACAATGTATTACTTAACTACCCACCCCGAGAACTTGGGCTCAAATTCAGAGTAGGCAAAGTTCAAATGTAAGTTAGGGTCTCAGCTTGATGCCAGACACGAGGGGGAGGATTTTCAGGACTTGGGCGTGTGAAGTTGCTATTGGTGTATGCACTGCTGCAGACAAAATAAGTGATGCGTTCCAAGTTTAACTGGTTGTGTGCAAAAAGTTACCCTGAGTAGGTGCCTTTTTGCATAGATTATTCTGAAACTCCAGGCTTGTCCCATAAGACTCAGAGGCTGGGGGGCAGGAGCGCTAGGTTCTATTACAGGTTCTGCCACAGACTGAGTGAACTTGGGCAAATCATTTCCCTTCAGTAAGCCCACTGTGTCTCGGCTTTTTCACCTGTAAATTGAGAATAGTCCCTACGGCAGGTGGTGATGTGAGGCTTGGTTTATTTAGTCAGGTGCTTTGTGATCAAGATGCAATGAGCTTAAATTGCAGCAAGGGAGGTTTAGGTTGGACATTAGGAAAAACTTCCTATCAGTTTGTTTATTTCTGGCACTGGAATAAATTGCCTACGGAGGTTTGTGGAATCTCCATCATTGCAGATATTTAAGAGCAGGTTAGATAAATGTCGATCAGGGATGATCTAGATCAGGAATGGGCAAGAGGCGGCTAGTGGGCCAGATCCATCCTGCTAAGATGCAAGATTCGGCCCACAGCCACCTCACCAGCACCCTTACTATAGAGCAGCTGCGGCCACTTTAAATAGCAGGCTGCTAATTGCTATGCAGTCTGGGCAGGGAGGAGAAAGTTTTGCATGCTGTTCCTTCCCCCTAGCAAAATCCATCTCCCATTGGCCAGTTTCTGGACAATAAGAGCTGAGAAATTTTGTTGACGGCAGGGGCAACAACTGAAGCCTGCTCACTCCCCTCCTCCCAGTGCTGGAGCACAGCCACATGGAGCACCCCAACCAACACACAGGCAGAGAGCCTGTCTCAGATTCCTGCAGAGCTGCTGGCTGCGAGCTGCCTAGGTAAGCAACTCCCAGCCAGAGCCTACCTCCTTCTCCCCCACCCCAAACTATCTGCTCCAGGCTGCCACCCAAACCCTTTGCACCCTCTTCCCCCAGGTCACAACTCTCTTCCAGACCCTTCACCCCCTCTTACTCCCGTGCCCCAGATCATAATCATCTCCTTCACCGAAACTCCCTCTCAGACCCCATACTCCATTGTGCACCCCAGTCCTCTGTCCCAAGCTCACTTCTACACCCTATCCTCTGTCCCAGACTCCGCACCCCCTCCACAGAAGTGCAGTCCTTGACCATTTACCAAAGTCATAGCGTGGCCCCCCCCATTAAAAATTATTGCCCACCCCGATCTTGGTGGTGCTTGGTCCTGCCATGAGGGTAGGGGACTGGATCAATGACCTCTTGAGGTCCCTTCCAGTTCTAGTATTCTACGATTCTATGATCCAGGGAGGAAAGGTGCTATATAAATACGTCACTGAGCCCCTAACTACAAATAGTAGGGGTGTTCAAAGTCAAAACTGAAGTGAATTAGCAGAACTGTGTCCTAAAGCTTAAAAGATTCCTACCCACAACATGCATGGATGTAGCCAGTACCAATACAGTCCTAAATATACGCATATAGCTTCTGTTTAACTTTTGTATTAAAGTGTGCCTCTTAGCAACATGTGTTCCCCTACCCCCATTGGTGCTGAAGACAATAAAAAGGCAAGAGGCAATGAACTGGACCAGTTTTAAAACCAGTTTCACTCTTTATTTGAAATCTTTTACATGCCACAAATGTACATGAAAACCTGCACATTGAAAATGTGGTTCACTATTATGAACAAAGAGCCAGCTGTAGATACAAGTGTAAAACAAGTGCACAGATGGAGCTGTTAGAACTGAGGAGTTTGTCAGTCATTTGCAAACAGGCTGCTTGGGTTCCTGGTGTCATTTAGCACATTACAAGCTAAATCTTGATTTTGGGAGCCACCTCCTCCAGCTTTCATGTTACTGGTATAACATACGTATTCACTCGTAACACAATTCTCTGACAAACCGCTGTTCCAGCTTGCCATAACAGTTATACCAAAAGAGTGGGTGTTACTTAGAGACCAACCACACCTTTAATGTCTTTAAAAAAAAAAATCAACATTTTGACGACAAAGTTTCACCTTCTGTTTATATAGGAGAGAATACAGATTCTCAACAGAACTGGGACTTTACACTGACATTTACAAAGAAAGTTCTGATAGAAAAACATTTCCCTAGCAGCCTTGGGCAGAGTTGCAGCTTCCACTTCAAAGGACAAACTTCAAAAACAAATCCGATGTCCTAATGGTTTTGTGCTACATTACTTAATTGTCATACAGCTAATTAGCAATGCCTGATTTCACATTCTCAGTACGTAGAAGTTGTTCACATAAGAGAGGCTACTTACAAAAATAAATAAATAAAACAAGGCACCAAGCATACATTCCTATGACAGTAACATACAACGCTACACTTGAGCATTTAGAAACCTAAAATAATGAATAGTAATTAAATCTAAATTGATCGACCTTCTTTCAGATCTAACGGCTTTGAATTTCCACGGGGGGGGGGGGGGAAGGGAAGGGTATATATGTGTGAATATATAATACTAGTATGTTGTAGATCTTTTACAGTTCTAATTATTTCCCTATCACCAAGTAAAATCAGGATCAATAGATGGTACAAACTGACCCCTCTCCTCAAGCATCAGGGGGAAATAATAGCGTGAGGGAGAAGAAGTGAGAGTGTCAGAGGTCAATGCCACTGAAAACAATAGATATTGATGTCTCCATTCATTTCAAAACAGCAGAAAGGTCAATGTCTCCCTTGCTTCATGTTTTATGGCTGAGATCCTGCTGCTAACAGCAACCATGTTAATAGCCAGGCCTCATCCATCCTTTTATCATTATTTCTAACCAGGTTAGCCATTTTGAAAATTCAAAGCAAGCTGGAAAGCTGCCGCTGAGGGAGGGAGAAGAGGAGAGGCTGCCCTGGAAATTAATGGAAGAGATGTTTTTCATTAATGTTAGAGACTGCATCTCTCCATACCTGGGCTCTGCTTCATTCTGGTTTGTCCCTCGCTGCCCCCTAAAAAATGAAAGGGCCTGAGGCAACGTCCCTTTGCTATTAATCATTATTCCTTCTACAACATCCCAATCGGTTTCTATGGAAATGATTCTCCTGCTAGAGTGCCCTGGCTGCCTATGCCTCTAATCGAACAGAGGCAGCCTTCAGACCCAGCACTGGAGAGAGATTTCCCTCTGCAATAGCCAGATAATGTTCACGTTGCTCCTTTTACAGACTTATTCTCCTCCAGATAGGAGGGAAAGGTTTTGGTTGTACATGGCGTCAGGCAGGATCAGCACAGGATTTAGTCTCCCATGAGCAGATCAGACAAGTTACCACGCCATCTGGAGTATTAGTTTCTTGCTAAATTAAGTAGTGGGGTTGTCTTTCTGAAGTTAGGAGACCCCACTGCAAAATATGGAAGACTGGTCCTACAAGGTGCTAAGCTCCCCCAATTCCCACTGGAATAAACAAGAGTTGAGGGCCTTTAGCTCTTGGCAAGCACTACAGTAGCATCCCTTCCCCTCAATACAAGGAGAGGAATGGAGAATTCCTTTAGCCCACAGTCACGGGGCATCCTGTTGCCAGCAGCAAGTCAGTCCTAGTAATGGACAGATAAAGAAAACAGTCACGACTTGCAGGAGTGTTAGTAGTATATGGTTCATGTGGACGTTCACAGAGAATGCTCAACAGCAGTCTCCATTGTTGAGACGCTCCCCAATGCCCTTTTTATTCTGCGTTTTTAACTCTGTCACCCGAGACCATAAGGATATGCATACTGGGATTGCAGCTGGCAGCATCAGGGCTCTGCTCCATGTCAGGCCACTTTAGGAAACTCGCGCCTGCTGCTATTCCTCCCCTTTTCCCCTCCTCTCAAATCTGCTCATCTGTCCTCCAAGATGGACAACACTCAAAAACTTTACTGTTGCCTAATGCGAGGCAGGGAGCAAGATGGGGGACTTGAGGCACAGAAAGGCTGAACAACTTGCCCAAGGTCACACAATGAGCAAGTGGCAGAGATGAAACTGAGCAACAGCTTGCAGTCCGATGCCCCAGCCAACAGATGAAGCTCTCTCAATTCTCTAATCTCTTCCCCTACTGCTGAAGCGCCACTCCCCATGTGGACAGGTTAGCATTGCTCCCAGCACTCGCAAAGCCTGACAACATGGCATATTATTGCTGTATCAGGGAGGAATGCCAGGGTTTCAAACATGCCAAAAAGGAGCCCAAACTGAGCCCAAAAGGCAGAGGAAGAGATCCTCATAGGATTACATATCCTTCATGCTGCCTATTCTGACTTGGGGGATATTTGTCCTAGCGAGCTTCTCCTTACCAAAAAATAAAAACACCTTAAAAATCTAGAACCCACTGGGGAGCAGGATTGGAAAGACACTTTGTTAAACATGTTTTGGCATCAATGGTCTTATGACTGTACCTTTTAATTTAACTTTAGCAACCCAATCCTGTAAGCGTCAGAATGCTTTCATCCAGCCAGCATGTGGCTAGCAACGGAGCCCACTGCCAGGGGAGAGGTCAGAGTTCTGACTGAGGTGGGAGACTGACTGACAGAGTTCTGACTGAGGCAGCCCCAGTGGGAAGGACACTTGAGGTGGCTCAGGCAGCTCAAAAGAACAGTGTCAGTCTCAGCCAGACTTCCCTAGTTGGCAGGGAGGGATTTTTGGAGGGAGGGGATGGAGAGTAAAGGGGGGGGGGAGAAAGGGAATTTTGTAGCAAATAAAAACTAGGAATAAGAACAAGAAGCTCTCCTCTATTCCCTTCTCCTCTCCAGAAACAGCACATGGAACCTTAATGCTGACTAGGCTTTGAATCCCATATACTTCTCTGCTCAGAACATATGGTGCTATGTTTAATAGCCCAGCACTGCCAATTGGGGACTATTAGGGTGGGTTCTTTTCCCAGTGTAAATGTTGCAGAATATAAATTGTAATTAACACTGATGCCAAAATAGCACTTAGCGAAAATAAGCACATTATTAACATCTGGTGACTTCTGCCTGGAGTGCAAAAGCAGCGGAAACTCTCACTCTCAGTCAGAAGATCTGTAGTAGGGATGCAGAGCATGCTCCCTCAGTTTGGAAGGGGGAGGTTCTTTTTGATGCCTTTATCACGACCTGAGGTATGTGACTGGACTTTCTTAGCTCTTTTTATGGACATTATGATTCATATTAACACAGACTTGCTCACCTGAATGCAGACGTCTAAGCATCATGCCAGAGGCAATACAATAAAGGTTGCATACTTGATAAAGAAGATCCACTCCCATTTTACCTGTATTCTGTTTAACCTCTAGGTATCTCTTTACAAAGGAAGTGACTTTAAGTGAAGCCTGTGTTATCACATCAATAGAATCTTCAAAAGAAAAGACTAGGAAAAGAACTGACCCATTAGAACATCATGCCTTTGTGAACAACAGAAACAAATCTGAATAGATTTTTTTCTGCCTATTCAGCAGATACCAACGAAATCAGAGCCTTCTAGCAGGGAGAAAATGGTAGCTGAAAGTTTCCTAGAATCCACTGAAGCATCTCTGAACAGTGCTCAGTTAAAAAGAGAAACCCCTGCTCAAATACAAAAGAGTTCTCACCGATAGCTTTCAGGCATCACTCTATGCACTACTTGAGGATATTGTTTATTGGTGAGGATAGTTCCCATTATGAACTGAATAGGAAAGAACCATCTCCCAACCTGTTACCTCAGCTGTCTCTCTGCTCTGTACTGAAGTTGCTAAGGGTTCAGGAGGAAAAGAAATGCAGCTTTAGTGATGTTTCAAGCTCTCTTCATTGCCTGACCTTGACAATCTGTGGTGGAGCATGGATCTACTCAGAAACTGTACAGATCTGAAATGGCCTCACCTGGACAGAGCAGCGACTTAGTTTCCGCCCCCCTCCCCAAAAAAGCACATCTGATTTGTGAGGGAGAAAGGAGCCCATCCTGACAGAGTGGGGCTCCAACAAGCCACAGATACAAAGAGAGGCTGGAAGAGAGAGACAGGATTCTGGAGAGAACTAGACAGAAAAGAGGGGTAGGACTCCAGCGAAGGGGTAGCAGCTATCTACCTAATCACTCACATTTAAAGAAATCCCATACAAGTCAGAGGTCATTTGGAAACTAGTTTAGTTCTGGAGCACACATCTAGTGGCCAATCTGTGAGGGCTCTGGCTACCTCTGCTGAAGTGTTACAGAGCAGCTGCTTCTTGTAAAAGCATGAACCCATCTTCTCATTTATTTAATATGGTAGCTACAAGACTAGAAGCGTACGCTCATACACCCTTGCTAGCTGATTTGTCCCATGGGAAGGTAAAGGGAAAGAGAGCTTTGATCTGGAATTCCTAGTCAGCGAAGGAGCTGCTGAAAAGAAAGCGTACAGAAAGTTAAGCCAAAAACTAGCTACAGGATGCTCTTCAAGATACGGGTGAATCTAAAGCAAAGAGGAGTACAAATGTGCTTCCAAGAATTAAGCTGGTAACATGCAGTCTCACGCTTAATAAATGGTTAATGCTGAGAAAGCATCAACAAGCACATGCATAGTTACATCCTATTTGTACACATATGGGTTTCATCAGGCTGGACCATGATTTAACACGCAGAACAGAACAAACAAATCTGGAAATTTCGAAGTAGTGGGAAGGGGACTAGGGAAAAGTGTCTGAAGCCTGCATAAAGATGTATTCTGCTATCCATTTGAAATCATGTTTTCGACACTGTTGCCAGGAGCCACTGCTTATGAAACTATGACACTAATACGTAGGAAATACTGATTAGCTGATTCTGTGATATCACCCATGGAAGTAGTGAGGTCCCAAGCAGTATGCAACAGCTCAGCTGTTCAGCACACCAGTAGATAGAAACTGTTCAAACTCAGTGGATAACCTCTAAGGAAAAAGATTAGCCCCACATTTTTCCATGGAATATTCACTTAAAAGGAAATCCCACTACCACCTAAAACGTTTCTGCTAAATACGCACTCTTTGGCTTTTGGCACAACTATTTGACACTTTAGAAAGTGCTCCATCAATAAGGCACTCTGAAAAGTGATCCACCCCACCACAAACTCCTAAGGACATTCCGTAGAGCAGGCAAGGCTAATGGAGTTACACTTTGAAAATACTCCAAATAGTCTCTGAAATTAATGCATGCTCATATACATGATTTGGGGACAGAACTGGTCCACCAGGCTCCCCCGTACACTGCAGGTTGGAACAGTGTTCTACCATGTCTAGACCACTTTTATTTATTTATTATTTTTATGGTAGATGGGATCCATATTGGAGATTTGGTAACATGGAGTTTGTGAAATCTAGAGAGGAATCTCAAGACACAAAGGAAGAAACCTCTCCACAAGCCAAACGGCCCAAAAACTAATATGACCATGGGCTCGAAAGGTTAACAATCACGATTTGCTACTTGAGGGAAAACAAAAACCTGAGGTACTTCTCCCTAAAGAAAATACCCTTAAATATTTCTCATCACACATGCGTAACCATGTACACACATTTATAGTAAGAGGTATGATGAATTTCATTCGAGCAATTAATCTTTGTGCTCCTTGTAAATGAGGGATACTAACACTACACAGAACCAGGCCTCCTACTTTACCATTAATAACAGACTCAAAGAATGATCACTGAGGAAACAACAGAGCATACCACCAAAGTACACAGGAACCCTACAGAAATAGATTAGGCAACAAGCAGGGATGGGTAAGAATGGGAGCATTCTTTAAATTAGTTTCTCTTACCTTTAACTGATATAAGGTAAAAAAGAAATTCATTATTAGCCACAAGGAAATATCCATATGGTTCCAAAAGGCTTGGATATTGTATTCTCATGTGCAAGCATTACCCGACAGGTCTGTGTTTGCCCACAGCAGTGTCTGTCAAGGCTCTTTTGCTTTTCAATTGCACTGATTTAAAGTGATTGTACAGCATCCTGTAAGGCGGCCATAAGCTTGAGAAGGGGGATCCAGGCCAATAAGAAGCTGTTTCACATGTTCATCCCAGCTGTTCTACGTGTGCTATGGCACAATCACCACCACAAGTTTGGAGGTTCCTCAGCCACTCTGCTTTTAAACAAGGTAATTTCATCCAAGTGCATCATGGGGACATCTCTGATGACCTCTGTCAAATCCTCATGGAGTAGAGGGAAAATGACGACATTTAATGCAGGGCGATCTGCCTGGAAACTGAATCAGACACAGGTTATTAGCCAAGGAGAAGTGCTAGCTCTGCAATGAGGGGAAAAAATGCAGGGGCTCAGCTGGAGGCAGCACAGGGGGAAAGGAAGTCTTTAAGACAGGAAAGGAAGGTAGTCTAGATCAAGTTCTCCAACTTGGGTGGGACTTCGCAGTGGGTCCATGTGGCTAATTTAGAAGGAGTCTGAAAGGAGGCCTGATCCAAACCCAAAATGGAGCTCAGGGACCACAATATGGAGATCTTATGAGAAGAGGATAGGATTCTCAGAATTTTGCTTGAGACATTCATATGTTGATGGATAACAACGTAAGCCCTCACCAACTTCAAGACCAACTTGCTTGGGATTTGACCTGGTCCTGGGATTACCACTGAAGGCTCAATTGTACAGCATATAGAGTATAAACACTGCAATTAGAGAAAAATAAAAGGCTGGAAACTGTATAGCTGCAAATACTAAATGTTTCTGAGTGTTAGAATAATACGCTGGTTACAGTGTCATTTTTTATAAAAGCCACATAACAGCCTGTGACCAATTCCAGTCTTGAGTGAACCCACAAGCAAATAGCCACATTTGCCACTACAACTTTGGTTTGCTACTCTTCTTAAAAAATCTTTTAGCCTTTACCTCTATTTCTTTCTACACCAATCTCTTTAGTCCCAGCCCTGTTTGCTCTTAATTTTTGTGTCACTTTATTCAGAAGACATTAAGCACCATAGACCTTTCGATGGAAAGCAGACTGATGTGACAACAGGAGAGACAGGAGCAGCAAGGTTGTAATTACAGGAAGAGAAAAACCAGAAGTTAAATCTATATGCAATATTTTCTTAAATGAAAGCAGGACCCTGACAGCAACTTAGAGAAGTAACAGAAGAACATAGACAGGGGGAAGGACTACAGAGTATGAGAAGACTATTAGAATGAAGAGAGGTAAGTTCTTTAATATTGATTGGCTTGTGTTATGTCTATGTTGCTTTTATTGGAATAGTTATATAACCATATTTAAGCACATCGATTATTGCTAGCGGGGTTCTAGCAATCTGCCTGAGTGGGTTGCCCAGAGCATGTTATTTCTTAACTGCTATAGGTAGGTTGGATCCAGGTAAGAACGTACACCCAATGAGGCACAATCTAGTTTGACATTCAGTCTGTGAATCGTGTCTGAACTGTAGTGGTGTTCACTCTAGTCCAAGGTTCTTGTCTATGCAGATGCTGTACAATTCTGAGCACAACCATCACACTAAAATCATTATCCATATTATGGTGTTACAGTGCTGCAGAGAGACTATAAGTTCAAGTGCTAGAATCCCACATGAAACTTCAGAGTAATTGCTGCTGATTAAAGATTAATGCTGGCAGATATATCATGCTGCACTTCGATCCTCAAGAGGCTGGCATTTCACTCTGGGTGATGGATCCAAGAAGCACCTCCCACCGACACATTTGTGCTTCCTTCCATGCCAACCCTTGTGCATAGAAACATCCTCCTAACAGATCCATAAACCTACCATTCTTGCTCCAGTTCCTATCTCATGACCCAGTTCTGCAGCAATGCTTGCAAGAAATTAGCCAACAAATAATGGTTAGTTGAAAGACATCTGGGTAAAGTTGGTATTTATATAATTTCGGCACTAGGATGTAGCAAACGTATTGGATATTCTCTCTCCTCCTCAGCTCTTCAGTAAGTAACCAACTAAGGCCAACACTCCTGCTGCAGAAATAATCGTGCAAGTATGCCCCCTCACCCCAACTTCACTGGGGCTCCATGTTGGGGTCCACTCACACAGCTCTCTTTGTAAAACTGGTGCCTTAGATTGTAAGTTCTTCATGGCAAAGAAAAGCATCTCCTATTTCTGTGTTTGTACAGCATCCAGCATAGCAAAACCCCAATCTCAGTTGAGGTCTCTGGATGCTACTGTAATACCATACAAATGACAAACAGTATTTATACATAGTTTAAAAAGCAGGACTAACCAAGTTTACACATAATTTGCCTCGGAATATTGGAAAAATACACATTAAATAAGCCTTCCAAGAAGCTGGATTTATGTAAATATTTTTGAAGGGCTTTGAACATGAGCTGCAGGGAAAAAAAGCCCAAATACGCCTTTGAATGTTGTGATCTGTGTTTTTTTTTTTAAACTGGAAACTGTATGTTGCTCTGAAACTTGTAAATTGCATACCACAGCAAGTTTATGCCTGCAAATTCTTTCCATGTTCAATTTGTGCAATTTAAAATGAAAATGAAACACACATGGTTCACCAGTATTCTCAGCTGTGTGTGCGTGCAAAACCACTGCTTTAGCTGCACATTTCAAAACAGCTTTTAACGAGCTGCTGTCATAATGTTAAAACAGGATTAGTATTTCCCAAAAGCAGACTCCTCTGCAGAAGCTGTGTGAATGTTCCTTCAGTCCTCCGCCGGAAGGCAATTCCATTCTTCATATACCTGTCCAGGTGGGCTAGATTAAGTGAACAGCACTTAGTACTAGCACTAAAAGACCCCAGGCATGGGGTGGAGATGGGGAGAAGGGGAAGAGATTGAGTTAATGAGTTGCAGCATAGCTGCTGTAATCTTCTTGAAGATTCTTCCCTCATTCCACACCTGGATGGCTTTCAAACAGGATCTACTTCTGAAAGTGTATGGTATGTTTAGAAAACCTGTCAGATTAAGGGGGATATGGATCTGGGGAGACAAAAGTGTTGCAGTTCCAGACTTGAGTCCCTGTTCTATTCAAAGGGAAACAAGCCAAAAACTGTGAAGATTGCTTGCTTTCTCCTACAATCAATCTCCAAACTAGACTGATCATGATTAATTACATGAAAGTAAGTTCTCTCTGCCGTTGACTAGCTGGCTCTTTAGTATTTATCTTTAAACCAAGGAAAACCTCTGAGATAAAGAAAAGGACAATCCTTCCAAAGCAGCCTTTGATCCAATATAGTTAGCCTCTAACCAACAAGAGCCCCATGGCTCTTTTTGCAAAAGCAGGTTTCTAAATAGTATGTATTTGGATGTGAACATCTGCAACTGGCTATTATCATCCATGGAGCTCAAAAATAGACACACTCATTGTGATGCAGAGCACACTTAAAATTCTTACTGGCATTTGTAAAGGCAAGACCCTTGCTTCCCTATCCCATCCTTTAATTACACCTAATATGCTACACAAGCCTGTTGGCCAAAAAAGGGTTAATGGAGCTTTGTCGCCCACCCTAGAATTATGTCAGAGTGGGTGTGGACTGGGCACAGTAAGAGTATTTTCAAAGGAACAGTGTGGTAAATAACCTACACTACAATCTCAATTATTTCCAACTGGCACCGCAGGATCCAATATGTAGGTCACGGACAAAGTCAAAAAGGAAGGGAAAGTTGAAAGCAAATCTGTACTTCAATCAGATTTCCTTGATTTTTTGCAGGACAAAAGAGTCACTAGACTGAATTTATCATCTCATGGCAAATACCCATGTATGTGCTGTCAGATGTACTTTTAAAGTGGAGACAGAATGAGCCCCTTAAACTCCACCTACTAGAGTTGCAGAGAACAAGCAGCTGAAAACAAGCAAAGTTTAGCAAAGAATCTGCAATACTAAGGCACAGATTTTTAAATATCTCAATTCAGTTATTTGTACTGCAGCTGCTCTCAGACTGTCGTTAGGAAAAGCCCCCAATGTGATAGGCATTGTACAAACTTATTTTCTCCTAGTTGTAAGGAGGGGCTTTGAAGAGACTTGGTGACATCCTGCATTCAAACAAATCTTCCCCTCCCTGTGTGCGCATCTACACAGCACCCTTAGCTCAAAATAAGCTACACAATTTGCACTACGCAAATTGTGTAGCTTATTTTGAGTGTATTTCAAAACAACTTATTTTGTAATTTGGCGCGGTATGCACAGCACAAATTTTGAAATAAACCACTATTCCGAAATGTCCCTTAATCCTTGTGGAACGAGGTTTACCGGGATGTCAGAACAGTGCGCCCATTATTACGAAAGATATTTTGAAATAACAGGCACGCTGTCAAGACACACTGCCAAGACATGGAATAGCTATTTCGGGATACCAGCTATTTAGGGACCTCCACAGGAATATAATAAAGGTGCTGTACTGTTACAGTATTTTCTTCTGAATTTGGCACACAACTTCATGCATTCCAGTAAGTAGTTTTAAGGGCACCTTAGCTGGTATAACTAACACAAAGAGGGGATGGAGGAGTGATATGTAGCTAGAAAAAAAAAACAGGAGGATAACAAGCTCCTCTGCTAGGGTATTAAGGCAGGCTCCATGAATGCACAAAGTCAGGACCTGGGCTAGGAGGGTCATGAAGACACCAAATTTAGATCCACCATCTAGGAGTTTTGGGACCCTACAGGGAGACTAGGAAGGACGACGAACTGGTAGGGAGCAGGAGGCCTGGATTTGGGGTAGCAGAGTAACCTTTGGATGAACCAGATCAAGTCTCCCTTTAGAATTAATCGTCTATCCTTCCAGCCCTATTACACTCTGCCTTACCTTCTGCCAGCCTCTCCCTGAGTGTAAATTATACAATCTTAGCCTCCTTTACACCCACTTACCATTTGGTAACAGCACTTACACATCACTTCTGACTTTGGAGCATTACTCCAGAAAGCAGCTGATTAACCAAGAAAGGGGAATGCAATACAACTCAAATGTTGCCCTCTAACATTGTTTCGGCTGCACCTGGACATAGGTGCGCATTGTTTCACCCTAAACCAGAAACTCCAGCAGTTTGGTTTTGACTGGAAGAGACATTCATGACTGAAATGTAGGGCTGAAGCATACAAGTGATGCCAGGGCTTGAAATGCTCTTCCCTGAACAGCAGCATGGCAGAAGCTACAAAGAGCACATGAGCAGTAGGGCACACAGTGTGCACAGTTCATGGTGGATTAATTAAGTATAATAAAGGCTGAGAGACAGAGAGTGGCAGACAGGTCATCTTAGGTGGCATGACCTACATGCACTTTACTCCTTCCCATCACATCAAGCAACCATACTATTAGGTTCTGAAGCTTGGGTCACTTCTAGCACATTGCACTGGTACTAGGGATATTAAATTGTGTGTAATCAACTAATCGACTAGTAGATGGAATTTCCATCGACTAGCTGATTAGTCAACAAGCTGAGGAGCTGTGGCTCTGCCTTTTTTTTTTAAAATGTATTAAGAGCCAGTAGGCTCTTAATACATTTAAAAGGCTGAAGTGCAGTGGTGGGGGGACCAGGCGCAAGCTGGAACAACTGATTCCCAGCTCACGCCTGTTTCCCCTTGCTGCATTTCAGCCTTTTAAATATGCTAAGAGCCTGCCGACTCTTAATATACAGGCAGTCCCCGACTTACGCGGATCCGACTTATGTCGGATCCGCACTTACGAACGGGGCTCTCTCGCCCCGAAGGTCGGGGCGAGAAAGCCCCGTTCATAAGCTGCTCCGGTGCCCCTGGTCTGCTGGAGACCGTCTCCAGCAGACCAGGGGCACCGGACTGGTTCCCGCGCTTCTGAGGCTTTGCCAGAGCAAAGCCTCAGAGGCGCGGGGAACCGCCGCTGCTGCGGCTTAAGTCTGGGTGCCTGTGGTCTGCTGGGGACGGTCCCCAGCAGACCACAGGCACCCAGACTGAAGCCGCAGCCGCGGCGGGGTCCCTCGCCTCTGAGGCTTTGCCAGAGCAAAGCCTCAGAGGCACGGCACCCCGCTGCGGCTCTGCTCCCCGTGTCCCTGGTCTGCTGGGGGGGGGGCGCAGCTAGTGTGCTCCCCCCCCCCCCCCCAGCAGACCAGGCTTTTGTTTTGGACTCTGGGGCAGAGCAGCTGGGGCGCTGCCGATTGGTCCTGCAACGCCAGCTCTGGGCACTACTGGACCAACCCGGCAGCACCCCAACTGCTGTGCCCCAGGTCCTGATTCAGCCGCTGCTGGTCAGTTTCAGCAGCGGCTGAATCAGGACGCCTGGGGCAGAGCAGATGGGGTGCTGCTGTGTTGGTCCAGTAGCACCGAGGAGCGGAGCTACTGGAGCAACCCAGCAGCACCCCAGCTGCTCTGCCCCAGGCGTCCCCAAGTCAGCTTCTGCTGAAACTGACCAGCGCTGACTACAAGAAGCCCCAGGCAGAGTTGCTCTGCCCTGGGCTTCCTGGAATCAGCTGCTGATCAGTTTCAGCAGCAGCTGACTTGGGGACGCCTGGGGTTCTTAAGTTGATTCTGTATGTAAGTCAGAACTGGCGGTCAGTTTCAGCAGTGTCTGAATCTGGAAGCCAGTTCCGACTTACATACAGATTCAACTTAAGAACAAACCTACAGTCCCTATCTTGTACGTAACCCGGGGACTGCCTGTATTTAAAAAGCAGAGGCGCGGTGTCTGGGACTAGGCGTGAGCCCCTGCTATGCCTCTGCCTCCCCTGCTGCCCGCAGAGATGGTGCTGGGGGGAAAAAAACTGGCTTTTAAGGCTGGCTCCCCCAGCACCAGCTCCCCCCACGGCTGCCTCTAAGAGAGGCAGCAAGAGTGGGGGGTGGGAGAGCAACTAATCAATAAGCTTATGCTTATTGGACAGTCAACCAGTCACTTACATCCTAAATGGTATTCAGAAATTTCAGTCACCACACTCTGGTATGTCATTCTCCAAAGCAAACATGCACGCATGTGTGCACACCCCATCCTCCCTACCCCAACAACTTCTATGGGGCTAATTTCCATCCATGCCAGAGCTCTGGCTCCCTGGAATGTGCTGGTATAATTATCCCCAAGGTGCCTTCTTTCAGGAGACAGAGAGCTCCATTTACATCTACCTGTCTTTCACTGAGCCTCCCAAGAGAGAACAAAGCTGGTTTGTAGCCACTGTAAAGTAGGCCAATTCCCCTGTGCCTTTTTTTGTGGACCCCTTTGGAATATCAATGATTAGCAGACTCTGGCTCATAACCCCAGAGCAGGAGTTGCAGTCAAAAGCATCACAGGAAAGCAAGATACTTGGGTCATTAAAATACCCTTCAACAAGCCAGCCACATTTACAGCACAGCTCTCACTGAAAGTACTTTTTGATAGCAGGGTTCCTTCATACCCACATCCAGTGCTTCCCCCTCTCCCCCCCCCAAAAAAAGTGCCGGTACTCCAGGGGAAAAGGTGTTGAGCTCTGACTGGAGGTGTCGGTACTGCATCTGGAGGTGCCGGAACTGTGTACCGGGCAGTACCGTCACAAAAAAAGCACTGCCCACATCTGCCATGACCAGAACTGTCTCCAGAAGCATCCTAAGGAATCCCATCATTTCCCTCACTTTAAATCTCGTAATTACAACCTCCAAACTCTGACAAACAGGTATGGACAGGACCCTTTGGAAGCCAGTCAAGTAATAAGACAGATTATCCTGCTGCTTGTCTCAGTTTCAGTGACAACACCATTTCCCAGCAGGGAAAGGATAGTGTTGAGGGTAGGAAATACGAACAGTGAGTGAGATCTGTCACTCATTGTGAAAGTGTGGGCAAATTACTACATTGCTCTCTGCCTCAGTTTGTCCATCTGAAAAATGGGGACAGTATGTCACTAACTCCACATGGGTGCTGTGAGGCTTAATAAGAGAGTATTTTAAGATTTGGAGTACTTAACAAGAGGAAATTATTATGCCCACTGACACGCAGACTAAGCAGTCAAACATGAATGGGCAGCTGGGATAACCAAAAGAAAGATACCACAGCACTGACCACAAGATCTAGGGCTAGAACAAACTGAGGCATAGTGGGAAGTTTTTTCTTAACACCTTCTGTAGATAAGAGGTTATTGCAATAGCTGCTCAATTAAAGTGTAATTCTACTTTGGAAACATAGTAAAGCAATGTTTCTGTTCAGACCTCTTCACACCCACATTCATGAGTGCAAAGAGATACCAGGGCAGAGAGCCCACTATGACTGCATAGCTAGAAGGAAATAAGAGATCATGCTGCTCGGGATACAGGGCTATCGATCTATTTGAGGAGGACTGTGTCCATACCATACAACCCTCTAATACAGGGATGGGGAACCTTTTTTGGGTCAGGAGCCACTGAACCACAGGAAAAAAAAACAAAAAAATCGGTCGGGATTTCTCACAAGTGAGAAGCAAAACGAACAAACCCTCACTGACGTGGCCCCCGACTGAAAAGGAGACAGACATTCCCCTACACTCCCTGCACACACCAGAGCCTATATGGGCCCAGACTAGTAGATTTTATGTGCTCCAGCCCCGCAGTGGTGTGCGGGGGTGTGCCAACACAGGCTCCCAAATACTGGGGGGGAGCCCTGAGCCTTGGGGACTGGATCCAGGCAAGCCGGGGGGCTGCATCCCCTACTCAACACTTTCCCAGCTAAGCACCCACCACAGCATGCATACCAGCAATTAGGGAATTAACCACAGGAATGCAGCCAAAAAGGGGATAAATGGGTGGCTCTAAAAAGAAAACATTAACATCCCATCAGGAGTGCACCTACAAACCAGACCAGTTTGCCTATACTGAGACACCTTTACCTGGCCAGTGTCAAAGCTAGGCAGCACTAATAATCAGGGCTCGCTGAACTGCGGCGAGCCCTGCTCGCCAGCCGTGCTGTCCAGCGATCTGTGCATGCACAGATCGCCCAAACCTGGCTCTTCCGGGTTGCAATCTACTTGCCATGGGCGAATAGATTGCATTATTTGTCAAGCCCTGCGAATAATGATTGCAATGCCATGCCCAGTATACAGTCCCATTTCACCAAGCACTCCAAAGGGTAATGCAAGCGGACATGGATGCAGTTTATTATTATTCAGTCTGACACAGGACAATTCAGGGGTTCTAAGAGCAGGAAAGGAAACAGATAATGAAAGCTAGGACCAGAGTGTAATGATTCACTATACCTATCTAGCAATACATTAAACCTTCTTGCAATCAGAGGCAGGGACCAAGACCACAACGTACTTAGGCTAGTGAAGTGGGTTTGGCAGCTAATGTGCCAACACTGGGCTCACAAAGAACAGCTGTGTGCTAGGAGGTAGTTTTTCAAGGTCAGAAGGAAGTGGAGAGAAGACAAAGACTGAGCTTTAAATCTAGCATAAGCCATAGGCAGTAATACCCGCTCTTTGCAATGTCAAGATAATTGCAACTGCCAGGTGGGCAGCGCAGAAGAGGATGGTGGAGAATTTTGCAGGATTCACAAAGAAGATCTGTAATTCTGTGCTAGCTTTTCACCTTCCCAGGGTTACGCTCCCCCCTGAGCTTTAGTTCTGCAAGTCAGAGGTAACATCCATAGCAGCCAGAGCTTCAACCAAATTCTGAACTGAGCATCAAGCAAAATAAGAACCCAATGGGTCAAAACAGTGCATTTACTAGAAAGCAGCTGACCAATTGGAGGGACTGTTAGAGAAGTATAAATATCACGATTAATGGAGTAAATCAGCAGTAAATCAGCCCTCGGTGCTGTAACTTTCGAGGTGTCCACACTGGCAAGGCACTTGGTGTGCTTCGGCTCTGCAGCTGGTGTGCTCTGGTTAAACCACCACAGAGAAAGGTAGAGCTTGCTGCGCTCTGCATAGTGTGCTGAGGTGCCAGAGTGGACACCCTGGTGTAGTACTGTGTCGTGGCGCCTCTGACACCCTTCCCATAATGCCTGTTCTTGTCTCTCTGGTCATCTGTTTGACCACTAGTCCCCTGCTCTCAGGTGGCCAACCCTCAGACCCACCCTTGGCTCTCTTTTTGAGATTTGAAAGTCCCCTTGCTGTTTTCTCAGCAACATGTGGTGTTCTCAGAGCATCTCTCCAGCCGGCCATACCTGCTCCAAGCAGCAGGAAATCCCCTGCTTGGAGCCAGGCCGAGGTGCTGGACCTCATCAGCATTTGGGGAAAAGAGAAACAGTCCAGTCCCAGCTGCGCTTCAGCCACAGGAATTATGGTATCTATGGCCACATCTCTAGATGCATGACCAAAAGGGGCATGGACTCGGACATACTGCAGTGCAGGGTCAAAGTGAAGGAGCTGCGAAGCGCCTCCATAAGGTGTGGGAAGCAAACCAATGCTCTGGCGCTGCGCCCAAGACCTGCAGGCTGTACAAAAGCTGGATGATACACTTGGAGGTGGCCCCACCTCCACTCCCAAGACTCCCCTGGATACCTCCGAGGCTCAGGAGGCATCTGGCAGTGGACTGAGACAGGAGGAGAAAGCTGTGGCAGAGTGTGCTGAGAGGAGAGGGACCCCGAGCCAGAGGAGAACTAGGCATCCATAGAGGCTTGCAGCCAGGAACTGTTTTGAACTCCCGAAGAGGCAAACCACTCACAGCCCTTAGAGGCTGCAGATGAGGAGACTGGTAAGTGGGCTGCAAAGCACTCAAAAGCAACTTGCCCAGAGCAGGAGAGTTACAGGAGGTTGGGTTTGGTGAGATGCTGCTACCAGCAGATGGCAAACAGACCATCTCTTACATCTCAGTAATCTGCCTCACAGACCTCACTGAAAGCTCCATGCAGCTGCTCTGCCACCCTTCTCAAATTAGCTGGCAAAGTAAACATGGTACTTGACCCCAGAAAGCTGGCATTCCCTCCCCACTGTACTGCTTCAGGGGGGAAATTGCCATGCAAAGACAAGTCCTGGATGGTCCCAGATGGAACCTGTAGTTAAGTAAAAGACTCTCCTTTGCTTCCTTGTATTCCAGGGCACAAACAGCCTGTGCAAATGGGTGGCCATTACTACTTTTGCTCTCCCCATCACCCCCCATGCTCTTCCCAGTTCACTCCTGCAAATTAGGGATGTAAGCGACTAGTCGACTACCTGATAAGCATATGCTATCTATCAGAGAGGAAAAGCAAGGTGGAAGGAGCAGGAGCCAGTGCTAGAGAATGCCAGCTTAAAAGCCAGCTCCCCCCAGCACTGTCTCTGCAGGTGGATGGGGAGGCAGAGCAGTAGCGGGGGGAGGGGACGGACCAGCATGAGGCAGGAATCAGCTAATTCTCAGCTCGCTCCCGGTCCCCTGCTACGACTCTGCCTTTAAATGTATAAAGAGCCTGGCATCTCAATGAATTTAAAATGCCGGCAGCTACCTCCACTGTGGCTCTGCAGTTTTCCTCCTTATCGACTAATTGAGTGGTCGATGGAAATACCATCGACTACTCGATTAGTTGATTAAACGCAATTTACATGCCTAGTGCGAATGAGAATCCCTGCTTCTTGGCACCCAGCCCAGCAAGGGATTTCCCAGCCAGTCTGCTGCAAGGGTTTCTCCTTCCTTTTCCCCTGCCCAGCCACCCCAAGAGATACTCCCACTGCAAGGGTTTTCCCAGCCCTTTCCTCTGCCTTGCTGCACTTAGGGTTTCCCCCACTGCCCTAGCAGTGAACTCACCCTTGTGGAGCTCCTGTATGTTATGTACGCTCGCTCTGGGACAGTCAGGCAGTGCTAGGTATGTGAACAGTGCAAGTGTTTCATAAGGGTTGGGGCAGTGCTGTGTCTAGTGTTAACAACCGACCTAATCTATAACTTGTTGCAATTCTGCCCTCAATAGAGCCCCCTTAGGAAGTTCTAACTCCCGCAGAAAGTCTGAGGCTGGCATGGGAGTGCCCAAGAAAGACTAAAGGGGAGTTTTTGCAAGACGTCCTGAGACACACTGATGCAGAACATGAAAAATTGCAGGAGTGAAGGGACAGCGGGAGGAAAGAGCGGAAGGAGAGCACACAGCAGCTCCTAAACATTGTAGAGCAGGAAGAGGTCATGCTGGAGGCGATGCTAGCACTGTACCTGAAGCAGCTGCACAACTGCACCCTCCTCTTCCCTTCTTCCCCCCCCCCCCCCCAGCAACTGGTGCCCCAAAACTGTTTTCAATATACCTCCTCGTCACCACCAATGCCATTTGGGCAGCACCCTGTCCCCAGGCGCCATCTGCCACGCTCCGCACCTGCCCATCCAACCTCCAGCTATGTAGGCTCCCACAGGTTCCTGATCTGCATGCAGCTTAGCGCTGATGAACTGCAACCCCCCTTTGCACAGCACATCAGATGGCGGGGCTGCATATGAACCTTGGACATATACAAACCTGTGATATTCTCAGCACATGCCTGACCACCTGCCTCCCCGCCTTCCTTTCCTGTCTCCCACAATGCAATGTTTCATGTTTCATCGGTGTCCAAGTTTACTATGTCTAATAAAAAAATATCATGTATTTCAAAGAAATCTTTATTCCCTTATAAGCAAGCAAGCATACCCCACCAAAGCTATGGTCGCTAAAGCACCACGTTCAGTGCACGGAGCAGGGTAACCCCCTAGCAACACAGCCACTGCACTCCCTTATGCATAGCAACAACTTGCACTGACCTGCAACATCAAATTGCTGCCTAGAGGCATCCCTGATCCTTACAGCTCTGCACTGTGCTGCTCTAGTAGCCCTGGTCTGGAGCTGTTCAAACTCAGCCTCCAAACGCTGTTCCTCAGCAGGCCAGCCCTGAATGAAGCTTTCACCCCTCCCTTTGCAAATGTTATGCAGGACACAACATGCAATGATAACTGTAGGGATGTTATCAGCCAAGTTCAGCTTCCCATACAAACAGTGCCCACAGGCTTTCAAACAGCCAAAAGCACACTTCATGGTAATTCTGCCAACTGCCCAGCCTGTTATTTAACCACTCTCCTTGCAGCTCCCCATGTAAAGTTTCATGAGCTATGACATTAAGGGTTTCCAAGGACCACAATGAGCATTTCCACTTCCCCATGGTGATCTTCTGGTCCAGGAAGAAAGTTCTCACTTGCAGCTTCCTGAAGAGGGCAGTGTTCTGAAAGATGCGTGCATTATGCACTTTTCCAGACCAGCCTGCATAAATGTCTGTGAAATGTACATGGTGATCCACAAGCACCTGCAGAACCATGGAGAAATACCCCTTGTAGTTAATGTACTCGGTGGTCTGGTGCCAGAACTGGAATGTGCCTGCCATCTATTGCCCCACTGCAGTTTGGGAAGCCCATCCATGCAAAGCCATCCATAATTCCACACGTTGCCCAGAGTCATAGAATCATAGAGCTGGAAGAAACCTCAGGAGGACCAATCCCAACTAAATCAACCCAGCCAGGGCTTTGTCAAGCCGAGACTTAAAAACCTCTAGGGATGGAGACTCCACCTCCTCCCTAGGTAACCCCTTCCAGTGTTTCACCACCCTCCTAGTGCAATAGTTTTTCCTAATATCCAACCTAGATCTCTCATGGTCTTTCGGAGCAGGATGAGATTGATGGCCTTGAACACTTCCATCAGCATGAGTCCAACTGTTGATTTTCCCACTCAGAAATGATCGGTGACCAAGCAGAAGCTGTCTGGAGTAGCCAGTCTCCACAGTGCAATTGCCACATGCTTCTCCACTCACCGGGCAGCTCTCATTCATGTGTCTTTGTGCTCAGCTCAGCTCACTGTCCCAAGAAAGTGGTTTTCCTCATCTAAAAGTTTTGCTGCCACTGCTCATCATCCCAGGCTTGCATGACAATGTGATCCCACCACTCAAGCCCAAAAGCAGTGCTCCACTGTGGTCAGCACCTCCATCAATATCTCAAGAAATCTCCTATCATACAAACGCCGCACGCATTTGTCATCGCCATTTTGCAGCTTCAAGAATAGCTCAACTGCCATTCATGACGTGTTAGTGAAACCTAGCAGCATTTCTGTGAACAGCTGCAGATCCATTCCCGCACAGCGAGGAGGCAGACTGTGCAGCACAAAAGCCATAGAAAGATGGCACCAAATGCAGATGGAAGTGCAGGGATGACTGGATGTGAAACAATGTACCCCAAGTCATTGGGACAAGAACTGAGATGCCCCCTGTCCCTCCACATACTTCTACAGAAGAGGAAGAGGTGCTCTGCAGTGTTAACTTCTAAGCTGTGAGACAGCACAGCTTCACAGGAGATTAATCAGCCCTGCCCAGTCAGTCAACTCCCTGCACAGAGCCCCGAGTCTCTGACTGGATGGGGCTGATCAATCACCAGTGAAGCTGCACTGTTGCACAGCTTACAGGGAAACACTGGGGCACTGTGGGATAGCTGCCCAGAATGCACCACTCCAAAAGGCACTGCAAATGCCGTGAGTGTGGTCACACTAATGCACTGGCAGCTGACAGTGTGGACACCCCATAGCGTTTTCACTGCTGCACTCTGTGAGCAGTGCTGTAATTGCTCACACTTTACATCTCTGGCCTTCCTCTTGATCGGTACTCCTTTCTTTTCATGTGCCTGTATATTTAAACCTGCTTCTGGAATTTTCACTACATGCATCTGACAAAGTGGGTCTTTGCCCACGAAAGCTTATGCTCCGATAAATCTGTTAGTCTATAAGGTGCCACAGGACTTCTCATTGTTTATGCAGATTCAAACTAACATGGCTACCCCCTGATACTTTACATCTATCTGTGTAGATAATGCCTAAGAGTCAGGGGAAGGGAATTGGATAAAAGTTTTAAGGATATAACCATCACCATAGGAAAATTTAGGAGGATCTAAGAGTTTAGGGTTAGAAAAAGATGAAGGCAAGCAGGGGAAGATTTAGGAATCTTTCCTAGTATTAGCTTAACAGGGAGGTCTAATTAGACTGTGGAACAGCCACTCAAGGGAAGTAGTAGGAATCCTATTGCCAAAATCAGTGCAAAATTGACAGCATTCAATTTGCAATGCTGGGAAGAACCCTACATTGGTGGGGAGTAAGGGGGTGAGAGGGAATTGGAAAAGATGATTTAATACTATTTTTGCTCTTCTCTCCCCCCAATCTCCAGTTGCTAGGTTTCACAAGGGCGGTTGAGAACAGTGGTGGCTGGAGTAATAGGCTTACGGAGTCAGTCACTCTGCAGCATAGGTATAATACTAAACATCATTTTAAATACACAAAGCACTGTAAAAACAATCTTCTACAGCACCCTGGAGAAAGGTAGCCAGTACAGATGGGAAAACGGAGGCAGAGGGGCTGACTTGTCCCAGGGTATCTGGCTCCCAATCCTGAATCAATCCCCTGGACCTTTGCTGCTAGAGTGGCTGGTGGCTGCCTTGCTAGCCAGCAGATTTCAGTAGTAGCACCAAGTTTTGAGTACTATAATAGTGCACTCTGGAGAGAGAGAGATAATTGTACCAAGCAGTACAATTACCCCCCTTCATCATCCACCTTTTCAAAATACTCATTGCAGTTAGTGTGAAACAAGCTATACAGCCCTGATCTGACACTTGTCTTAATTGTGATGCCACTGCTATAAATATCAACATGAATGCATTCCTCAGTGTTTTAGCTTTGTATTCCAAAAATGCTCAGTGATACTTCTCTCTGACAAATGCCTTTTATCACTGAGATATAGTTGCATTTCTATTCTGTTTCTATGATGCGTCAGGGATTTTTCAGAGATTTCTACTGTTTACTATTAAATTGTCCTTAAAAACTGCTGCAGCGATAGGTGTAATAGCCTAAAGATTGCCAATTACAAATTATTAGAAATAAACTGGAAAAAAAAAGTCTCTGGAGCCAGTAACACATTTGCCAAACAGTGAATACCACACCTCTTTCTGCAGTCCATTCTTTTGCTGGAAAAGGAACTTCTTTCAGCATTTGTGAAGTATCATGCCCACTAATGGTGCCATGCAGAAGTACTATGAAGAGTGTTATGAATTCCTCTTCTGCAAAATTTCTGGGGTGAAGAAATACATGGCCTGCAACATACACAAGCACCTACAGTCAACACTGGTGACAGATCTACTATATACCACAGCTCCATCTAGTGGAGATTTATGAGAGCTACAACTAAAAAGTTTATTTTGGGAAACCAGTTTGGAGAAAGCCATGTCCAAAGCTATCCAAGTGTCTGGCTGTAACAGGGTTTGACACCCTATCTACAACTAGTTTTTAAATCTACAGCAAGAGTTAGTAAAACAAGTCTCAGAAGGAAACATTTAATTTTGCCTCCTGTGGAAACTTTCTTGCTCAACAGAATTGGTCAGACTGGAATCTAAAACTGTCATGCTCCATATTCATCAGGAAACATAGTATTTACAGTATGGTTCTAGAATTAACACATGAAGCAGTGTTAATGGAACACCTACTTAAGCAAATTCAGTGCCCATCTGGAGTGAAATATTTCAGAAGTGTATTTCTGGTAGTGATAATGTGCAAATCTCAAAAGAAAACAGCAGTGTTCTCATTCGCTCCCTTTTTGGCTAGGTACTCAGATGGTACCCATCACCAAAGAATCTGGGACCCCAACCACCTTTTTATAGATTTATTTTCACAACATTCCATGAGGTGAGGTAGTGCCATTGTCCTTGCTTTATAGATGGGGAACAGACACAGATCTAAGGGATTTGTCCATGAGCACATACAAAGTCTATGGCAGCACAGGGAACTTAACATGGGTTTCCCAAATCCAAGGTTAGTGCTCTAATCCTTGGATTGTCCTTCCTTTCCTAAGAGCGATGTGTATGTGCTTGGCATGAGAAATGAATGACAGAATACCCCTCTCTTCACCTCTCCCCAATACCAAGAAACATATTTGCTTACAGTGCAGTAGTGAGTCTCCTCTGCAGCTCAGAGAGGAATATAGTCTTGTCATCTTGTTTGATGAACTACAAGGGGAGAGCTCCATATCAGTGCTACAATCTCTACTGTGTCTCAGTGAAGTGGACAAAAAATTCTATCAGGCATCTGGAGGAAAAGGTGACCACTGCAGCCAACCCAGTATAGCAGACAGCGAGGGAAGCTAGAACCAAATACCACAAACAAACCAAAGTTTAAAAGCTCAAAAATATTCATCTACATTAGAGACAGAAATAAAACACACACACACCATTAATACTCAGCTACCAACAAGGACAACTATATGTCTGAAACTGGCTGCAAGCCAACATTTACACAACACCTTTCAGTTACAAAGTTGTCAAGAATCGGGGGACAGTATGTTCCACAGTGACGGAAGGAACTCCCTACCACAGAGTTGCACTCAATTTAAAAATATTTCTACACCTTACGATGGGAAGAAAACCATGAAAACATGAACCAGGTGTAAATTGAGGCAGTGATCTCTTCTTCACTCTGCTGAATAGCTTTGAGAGGCGTGAACGGTCCAAATCTTACAACAATTTCAGTTTCAACATTAGCTATTTCACAGATTATTCTAGTGTCAGCATCTAAATGACTGTGCTTGTCCCAGATCCTAATCTTTTTACTTCTCATCTAATGAAAAAAAATTGTTCCCTATCAACTGGCAGGAAACCCACTTTCGCCTGTGCCACTTTTATGTTATAACTGTGCTGTTCATATAAACATATCTAGTGCATCAAAGATGGTGGGACATAAAATAGAATTTAATACCAATGCAGAGAGGGTACTGCACTGATTTAAATATGAAAATTCATTTGTTAAAATCCTAATTTTTTTAAGTATAGATCTAGCTGCAAAACTCCCAGCCCACATTACAGTGTTGCAGAAACCTTATGAGAGAATGAATTCCATGAAAAGCTGGACCTATGCAGCTCCTTGCCTATTGTAGTCACAAAACTAAAAAGATACAATTCATATCTACTCAATAGGAGCTGAACTGCGGGGCCTCCCACTAGTCAATCAGCGAGATACGCACTGAAATATGATGCTCATTTTGCAGATGACGAGAAAGTTGAAGAGAATTGAGGATTTAAAGCACAGCAACTCCAAACTAGTATTGAAACACCAGAGTTCCTGCCTCTACTCCCATGCACTCCATCTACCAGACGAGGATTCTCAAACTCTGGACATCAGTCTCCTTCCTCTTTATGATTATGGGTCACCTCCCCTCCCACTAACAATCAACATCCCTGGGAAGCTGGTAGCAAGTACCTACACAGAAAAATAGTAACAGAAATGTGTTTTCAGTTTCTTCTAATACAATTCTGCAGCTCATTCTCTAGTCCACTCTCCCCAGATTAGCAGCATGAGTCTCTTCATGGCATGGACCAGTGTCTGAATATCACTGCACTATACCATGTTTTTTAATGTTCCAAACTCTACAGGCTCCTACAAGAGCATGTTTAATAGTAACCTTTTCCAGAGCTACCCTTTAATTCTCAAAATCCCTTTAAAATGACCATTAAGCTCACATAAGGTGTACCCTTCCTCCACATTCAAAACTAGCTATCCCCAGGGCCCTCCAGTATCCGAATCAAATCATCCCCATATTTCAAAAAAGGAAGTTTAGTTCATAACAGTGACAGAGAAGGTCCCAAAGTACTGACACATGCCTCAGAGGGAAGGAAGAAAACAAAGATATGTTCAGCTTTTAGAATCCCTTCCCCGTCCCCAGATACACGGAGACCATATAAATATTTTCCAAAGCAAAAATCACTATTTTCTTACTTTAGAATAAGGGTATTTTAATCTCATATTTGCTGTACCCTTGTGCATTTTCTGTAGTATTAGACTGATGGATTTGGGGGAACAACAACAGCATACAAAAGAGCTATGCTGTGCAAACCAGAATTCTCATTCAAAGACCTAGCAATGAACTAGCTAGCAAAAATAATCTCGTCTCAATTTTACTGCATATCTTTTTACCCTCGCAGTTGCAGATAAAACCACAGTCAAGAAAGTCAATTATTGACCCCATTTGAAGGCATATTTGTACAAGGACTAAAATGGTAACGCTGGAAGTCACATGAATAAAGACTCGCTGATGTGGCATGGTAGCTTTCGTGTTCTGCTTACACATCATTTTCTGTATTTCTTTCCTTGTATTTTATTACTCAAGACAGTTGCATGAGAACAGGATCTTTGTTGCTGAGAGAGCATCTGCTCCTGCTGCTTATCCTCTTCCTGAAGTCATAATCTTACGTGACATCAAAATCGTTTCCAGAGCCACCAATTACAGTGTCAGAGGATTATGACTTCAGGTAGGGAATTAACAGCAGGAGCAGATGCTCTCTTTACAAAACCCCCAAAGATACCCTTTTTATACAAACATCCCCATTAATAAAACACAAGGGAAGAATAATAATATGACAGGCAGAATTATTGCTAAATATAAGACAGTTTTCAGCATTTTCCACCAGGCATCAGCTGCTCTTTGGAAAATTACTGGGGGGTTAAAATATAAAGAGAGACAGAATTTACAGAAGGGATACAGCACAGAAAAGGAGGAGGAAGAAGAGATCTGCAACATGGGTGAGGAATAGCATAGTTCTGCATAATAAAAGGATATTAAAATTCTGGCCAGCACTGCAGTGACATCTCGAACAGGCATGTAGAATGAGAAGAGCAGACAGGGGATTTTTGGATCTTTCTAAAGATCCCCATGGCACACAGATGAATTAGATAAAGAAATGCTTTTACAGATATGAAAGCTCAGGAAAACACAAAAAAGTCTGACATCACAAGGACTTTATTTACTCAGATGTTGGTCCATTTTCTAATAGCTACTACCCCGAAGGAGAAGGCATGCTCCTAGAAGCAGTAATAAGCAGCCTTGTACATAGTTTGCTAGCAGATAATGTAGACATAGCCTCTTTTGGATTTAATCCTAGAAAACCAGCCTGAAGCTGGGGAAAGGCTGGGGTAGAGCTACCATCTAGAATACAATAATAATAGTAATACCATTTGATTTGAAATTTTTATGAAAATGTAACAGAGGAAAGCCACAGTAGGTGACTAAGAAAACACGCCAAATACCTTAAGAAAAAAAATAGCAGGCAGTCTCCATTGAATGGAAAATATTTTGCAGGATGGCTGCCACCATTAGAAATGCCATGTGTAATTAAAAGCTTTATTTTCAAAAGCAGTCCATGGTTCATGCACAAACGCTTCCCATCATGGGAGCTTCAGAAAACGGCAAGGGGCTAGACAAGACTTATTTAAGAACTGCCAAACATGCAAGAGCTACACCAAAAAAGAACCCCCCCCCAGCCAATCAGAAGGCTTTGAACCGCTCTACTAGGGCACAATCAGCAAGCGACATTCACAAGGGATTAGTGGTCGGTGAATAAGCTGTAGTTACTTGTGGGAGAGAAGGAAAGGCTCAAAGTCGGACATCTTCAGTCCTTAAAATGCCGCCAGATTTTTTTGTTTGTTTTGTTTACATGAAGTTGTCACTTGAATTATCATGTAATTGATTTGACGTTTCAAATTATAATAACGATGGAACAAGGGGATTTAAAAACCTTATGGAATACCTACAAGTAGCTCATTGACTGGCTCTTACTAAAATAAGAGGCCACCATTTGTGCCAAGGAGTTAAATTTCCCTTGTCATGTTCTTTGCATGCTAAAAGGTCAGGAGAACATTATGCAGTGCTCCCATACTTTACCAATATAAAAGCAGGAGGGAAAAGGAATGGGAATAAATGCTGATCAGCCCCAGAAATGTGACTTCAGCCCCCTTCTCACTCACCTCCGTACAATGGACTGTTGAAGATTTTTGCAAACTGTGAGAGATTCTCCCATAAACATGTGGCACATGATGACCTCACAGCAACTGGCCATGAATGACATCACTGCATCAAACTGCAGAGTCCCACTCCGGGAGATGATACAAAAGCGCTGAAGAGAAGAACAATGACTCAGTGCCTGGAAGAACTGGGCATTAGCACTGAAGTACGGCTGCTCTAGCCTGCAAGAAAAAAACAAGTCAGAGGATGAATTTTAAGTCTGCCGCTGTAAAACAAGTGGGGGATGCAGCATTCCTATGGGGCTGTGAACAGCGCAATGTCTCCAATTTAGCCATGTGTTGTTCCCACTTGAAAACAGCTGATGGATTCAGAGATCAAAAGTGGCCTGGCACTATCTATATACACAGCACAGAACTGTCATGTCTGAGTGGGAGCACCAGAGCAAAACTGATATTCCAGTCTCAGCCCTCTTGCTTACAGAGTGCTACCCTTTAACAATGAGCTGTTTACATGGACAGCAGCAAACAGGGACTGAGACACCCAGACTTGGCTACCTAGCATCTGGTGAGGAGACCAGTAGCTGGTATGGACCATGGGGCTTGCTGCTCCAGCAGACCAATGCTGAGCGACCTACAGGTTGCCTGTTCTGGCACCCTTGGGACCTAACAGGTTCCAAATGAGAGAATTTGCTGGATCAGGAGAGGTCCCCTGCCACCAGCCTCCCAGCAACTGGCTCCACTGCCACTGGACTCCAGTCCTGCTCAGGCTCTGGCCCCACTGTGCTGGTCAGCCGGGGAGCCAACTCCCCAGCTGCCACCAGCCCCGCCCAGCTGGAGCTCCCCAGGAACAGGGTTTGCCAGCTGCGGTTCCCCAGGGATGGGGCTTGCCAATTCTGTTGCTGCCCCACCCTGTTGGGGCTCCGTGGGAATGGGGCTTGCCAGTGCCACCTGGCCGACTGGCACTCCCAGGCACGGGACTCTCTGATCCAGCAACAGAGTCCCAGATTTAAGAAGTTGAACCTGTAATCACATTGAGCTCATTGCCTCTAGAACAAGGTAAGACTCCAGGCAAAACAAACCAAGCATGAAAAACTGATTCACAATAAACACTTATGGAGACCTCCTGCTTTAAACGACCAGGCTGAGCACCTTCAAGCACTCATAGGTCAGCAGCGGAGAGATGGAGAAGGAGTGGCTGGAGACTAATCTGTCAGCATAAACTTCTATGCAACCTCTTCTATATTTCACATGGGCTGTAGAGCTGGTCTGGATTTGATTAAATAAAGGAATCTGACAGTCTGCAGCACATGGCTCATTTCAGAAAGGAATGTGTCAATTTTAAAATTCACAGTGGAAATTACCAAATACCTCCCTCCCCTTTTGGAAGTTTCTGGAAACTATCAGTTTCAATGCTGTAACTCTCAGACTAACCAGATGCTACACTTGCAAATAACCATTTTACAAAAAGTATCTCCACTGCAAAAGGTCAGAGTCACCAGAAATATATAGCTGCTCAGTCCACGTTTGCTTGAAGGATCTCAAAGCAGTTAGGAGACTTAGTCATTGGGTCAGCACAGCCAGGAGCTTGGATAAGTGTCATTCATTAGATGATATCCAGCAAGCAAAACCACCCTGCACTGGATACTCTATCTAGGCTTTTGTGGTATGGTGGGGTACCTGAGAAACAATTCATCCTGATAACTGGAAAATCATGTTCTGCCAACCCAGGACTTTGTGGTATGGTGCTTCTATTCTACAGTTATCCAGCAATTCACTGTGGATGTAAGAAATATCTGGGGGAGAGCCCGCATTTTACTCAATTTTCCACTTATGTTAACTGAAAAACTGCCATAATGTCATCATTCAACTGTGAATCTGACACAAAGACACATTGGCTCCCATTTTCTAGGTCAGGGTCGGCAACCTTTCTGAAGTGGCGTGCCAAGATTTAACCCTCCTGCCCTGGACTGTGCCGCTCTCCTGGAGGGGGGAGCTGTCTCCATCATGCACCTCGTGGACCAGCTGGGTCAATGCAAACCTTTCCACGGACCACCAGTTGCTACTGGAAACTCACAATTAATTACATTATTACACCCGAGCCATTTTGCTAGTGCTGCAGCTAGGGAGAATGGTTTAATTTATATTATTAAACAGATACACTAACATGAGAAAGTTAAAATGCTTTATCGAACTTCATTTTAAATAACGTAAAATATTAATTTATGTCCAACACAAAAGATTTCAATGTTTGATTTATTTATGGCTGGACTGGAGAACCTTTTTTGGGCCACTGACCCACAGAAAATACAGTTGGGGACCACACAAGTGAGAAGCAAAAAAAAAAAAAACTCTTCCAAAAAACCCCAACCCTCACTGATGGGGCCCCCAACTGAAACACCTCACTATTCTGGCACTCCAGCCCCATAGGGCAAGGGGGAGGGTCAGGGAGGACTGAGGTTTAGGGCTTCCCATAGGCCAGATTTACTTTTCTGAGGTTCCAGAGTGAGTAGATTTTGTGGACCCCCTTAGGCTCTGGGTAGGGACAAAAATGCGGGGTTCAAGTGTTCAGGACAGGGCTGCCAGCGAGTGGGATAGGGATGGGGGTGCAGGATCTGGGCAGGAGATAGAGTGCAGAAGCAGTGAAGGTGCAAGGTCTGGGTGGGAGATGGGGTGCAGAAATAGGCTGGGAGTAGGGTGTCTGGCCAGGAGGAAGGGTATAGGAACAAGGGAAGGTGCAGAGTATGGCCAGGAGGGAAGGTGCAGGAGCAAGCTGGGGATTTGGTGCTTTGGCAGGGGGACAGGAGGTGAACGAGGGGAGCTTGAGGTGCGGGGGTCTGGGCATAAGCAGGGGAGCTTACCTAGCTTTGCGCCCCCATTGCTCCCAAGCACTGCCCCTGCCACTCCCATTGGCAGTGCCTTCTCGAGCAGGCTGAGTGACAGACTCTTAGCCAGCTCCCTCAGCTCCTCTGACCACAGGTGGGCCAGGTGGTGCTGAAGGCCTCCAGGGACTCAGCCACGAGGCTGGTGTGGTTCAGCATATCCCCCGCTCCTCCTCGGCAAAGCCAGAGGCCTTGATCAGGCTGCGGTAGCTTGTCCAGCTGCAAGCCGTAGATCTTGGCCAACGGCTTGAAGTTGCCGCTGTGAAAGGCCTTCTTGGCCCCCTGCAGCATCTCGGCACAGATCCAGCAGGAAGGCTCACGTGGCAGTGAAAATTGGCTCGGGTGCCACCTATGGCACGTGTACCATAGGTTGCTGACCCCTCTTCTAGGTTAATAACTTCCAAGCAGGAATAGGAGAAGTGGCAGAAAAACGCATGCTAGCAATACTCTATTTTACTCACTAGGTGACACTGCTGCTTTGTAACATCACCAGAAATTAATTTCTACGGTTGCAGAAAAATTTTGAGGGCAGGGGAGATAATTGAAAAATGGATTGGGTGTCATTTGGCTAACAACTGTATTGCCAGGTTTTGAAGGTGGAGTAATTCCTTCACAACACCTTCCCCAACAGCACTGGGAAAGTTATTACATCTGAAGAAGAGGGTTATGATGTCACTACCATGCAAGACAGACAGGCATTTCCTTTGTGGGAAGGGGTACATACTAATGATGTTAAGGACTAGTCGACTATCCGATAAGCAAACGCTTATCGGACAGTCGAATAAGCTAGTCGATTCCCTCACCTTGTTGCCTCTATAGATAGAGGCAGCAAAAAGGGGGGAGGAGAGAGCAGAGGGGGGTACTTGAAAGCGACAGTGCCACATGGAGCCCATCCTCCGGGCTCCGTGTGGTGCTGCCACTTTTAAATGCCTTAGCAGCATTTCAAAAGGGCAGCGCCACACAGAGCCCGGGATCAGCTATGCAGCATTGCCCCTTTGAAATGCTGCTGCAGTGTTTCAAAGCGGCAGTGCTGCATGGAGCCTGGAGTCAGCTGGGGACTCCCCAGCTGACCCTGGGCTCCCCACAGCATTTCCGTGGAACCTGGAGTCAGCTGGGGAGCCCATGCAGCACTGCCCTAGCTGATCTCAGGCTTCATGATGGGGACTCTTGTACATTTCATAGCTGGCACACTGCGTGCAGCCTGGGGCTCTTGTGCATTTCAGAGCGGAAGTGCCCTCGTGGAGCTTGGAGTCAGCTGGACTTCCCATAGGCCCTAGACTGCACACGGAGTTCCAGTTTTGAAATGCACAAGAACCCCCGCTAGGGCTCTTGTACATTTCAAAGGAGGAATGCAGAACTGCCCATCGACTAGTCGAGTAGTCAATGGAAATTCCATCGACTACTTGACTGGTAAATTAATAGTTATTTAACATCCTTAATATATACCCTCTCTGCCACAGAGTGGGCACTCCTGAGAACAAGCATAACACAGTCATTGGATGCAAAGTTCTCTGGGCCTGGCCAAATGGAAATGACCACTACGCATCCAACTGTTGCACATCTGCTGCACCTGTCTTACTGTGCAACTAGCTCTTACTTAAGAACAGCCATACGGGGTCAGACCAAAGGTCCATCTAGCCCAGTATCCTGTCTTCAAACAGTGGCTGATGCCAGATGCCCCAGAGAGTGAACGTGATCCCTCTTCTGCCGTCCATTTCCAGCCTCTGACAAATGCTGAGCTTCTCAAAAGGTCAGATCTACATTAGAAGCCCTTTCCCAATATTGGAATACCAACCACTAGAATATACCGGCAAAATGCTCCTAGAGTGATCACAGCTATAATGACAAAGTTGTGTTTTATACTGGCATAAATCCAACCCCACAGTGAAACAAGCTATATCAGTAAACACACGGCTTTACAGTATAGCTGCATCTGTGCTAGGAATTTTTGCTGACATAGCTACATTGGTCAGCAATCACACTTCTGTCCAACATAGCTGTGCCAGAAGAAGTCCCTCATGTAGACAACCCATGCTGCACCTGCTTTGGGCAGATGTCAGTCAGCGCTCTGAATCAAGCAGCTTTATTCCACGAACACAAAGAAGTTTTAAAAATAAACCATTCTATTGACCTGCCATCTACACAGCTCATGAAGAAATCAGTTGAGACCGTTTACTGAATTTAAACCATTTCATTTTGATTACTGTTATTTAGCTATAGCTGAGGTTTCTTTATTCATCTGAATGAGCTGTGCTACCTTATGTTTGTGAGAGATGATGCTCTCAGATTCTATGAAGAAAAGCCAATTCAGAAGCACCAATGAACAGAGCTTCTGAAAGGTAAATGTTCTGCCTTATAAAGTAAATACCAGCTAAGAAAGCTAACCAGAGGTCTGATATGAAATCAGAGAGAGGAGATTGCTCTCTCTAGGCCAACATTTTGACTTCTAATGCTCTACACTGCCAAAATAATTTTACAAATATGTCTTCCTTGGCACCCATATGGACTTGGAGGATACACAGACCAGTTCTGCTCAAGGGCAAAATATGGGACACATCATCTGCTCCCATCACCACAATCCTGCTATTATGGAAGAAAACCCTCTAGTTTTTAGACCATCACAGCTACCTTCTGTGGAATTGGAAATCTAGTATATTGTTCTTCTTCTGTTGGTCCAATAAGATCCCCCTCTCACATACACACCGTTCTAGACATGCATGAATGAAACTGGAGATCAAGAAGAGGCCCTCACCTGAGATCCCTCAAGCACCTGCAGTGCTTCAGCATGTCCAGGAGGGCAGACATATAGACCACCTTTCCCATCATGCCCAGGTTGGCTAGCGAGAGAGTCCGCAGATGCTGGCACTGCAATCCAATGTTAACAAGCCCAGAACCAGTGAGGATATTAGGCAGCTGTGCTAAAGTGAGGCTCTGTAAAAAGGTCAACTGGCCAATGGCAGCCACGTCTGAATCCCCAACACTCTGCGCCCGGCTGCAAGGGGGTAGGGAGTTCCGAATTGCTGGCTCATTCCGGGGCATGGCAGAGGAAAAGCTGGACCCAATTAACTCCAAGTTTTTCAAAAACAGGAGGTTCTCCAACAGAGTCCAAAACACAGAGGATTGAGACTTCTGATTTGACTGCTCCAAGAAGTTCTTGGTGTATGTTGGCACCCCAATCCGGATTTTCCTTCCAAGGCCTTGGGGCACCACATTTGTTACGGACTGCACAGGTGGCTTGTCTGTGTTTATAGCAACATTTGCGATGGAGCAAACTGGTAGTGCCAAAGACAACAGGTGCCTTAGCCGTGCCAGGAGCTGGCACAAATGCTTCCCTAAGCTTTCTGAGCTGTGATGGTGAGCAGCAGAAAGATTCAGATGTCTCAGATTGCAGCAGGACACAACCAGACTCTCCAGAATGCTGCTGTCAATATAATCTTCTGCCTTCCGAAACAAGGAGTCGGAAGACAGACAGTGAATGCAACCACTGAGATTCAAACTAGTCAAGCTTTTGAGGTCCTTCCCACCATTAATAACCCGCAGGATCAGGTGGCTACCAGATAAGGTGCAGCGGCTAAAGCTGAAGTAGAAAGGGTTGTTGAACTTCAAGTGCTGAAGGAGGCCAGATCCATTAATCCAGGATTTGGGCAACTGCAAAGCATCCAGACATACATTTCGAGCCATTGAGTCCAAGAGGTTTTTAGTGGCTCCACTCTCCGCAAAACTTCCAGGGGCAGAAATGAGGAAGGCATGAAGATTTTCTGGGGTCCGGTCACTTAGCACTGCCAGATACAGCCTCACCACCTCCTGATTGACATAGCCAGGAGCCAACCTAGCATAAAAGACACGAAGGCTCTGGTAGTGGGGTACATTACTTTCACCCACCATCAGCTGGCCAGACAAAATGAAGCCTTCTCGGGATCGGTCTAGGATCTCAAAATAGAGCAGCAGTTTCTCAAGGCTGGTGCAGCATGGAACCACGCCATATGATGGCGTGTAAAGGGTCTGCTTGAGCTCCAGTACATGACTAAGTGTAGCTTTACATTCACTGCTCAATTGGCTGGCATCAAAACCAGGGTTTACATCAATTGCCAGTGAGCGCAAGTGCTGGAGAGCTGAGAGCATCTTGGAGAGGCGAAGGGAGGTGAGATGGCAGCCAGACAAGTTCAGCTTTACCAGGTTCTTGCATCGTATTACATGGTCAATGCTGGAACCAGGGAGCCAGTAGCAGCCAGCCATGTTCAGCTGGTGGATCTCTTTTCCAATCTCCCTCATTAGCTGCCTCACTTTGTCCTTGCTCACCTGCATTTAAACACAAATTACTTCAATAATATTAAAAAGGATACTTAATACTGCCTTAAGTCTCCGTGACTCAGTTTCCCACATGACAACGGGGATAAAGACACATAGCCTGTATTGACTGTTTGGATGAAATGCACAATAAGTACTAAGTATCATACTGTTATAGTTGCTGATAGTTTATTTTACCCTTCAGTCTCAGGAGCTAGAAGACCACGTTTCATTTAGTTTCTAGCTTGAGTCTGCATTTCTGACTGACCCTGACAGGTGCTAAGTTACAATTACTTCAACAGGCATTGAGGGTAATCATCACTTCCAGCTGCAGGAACTAGTATTGCTTCTCTCTGCTTCATCCACTTTCCAGCCCATTCCACATTTGATGAAATATGCTCTCCCTTTCTTATACTTCGAGAAACAGTCAACCTAAATCACATTTCTACCTGGCAGTTGTTCTTACTACCTACTACCATTACAACGCGTAAGATTTTCTATAACCAAGAGTCAGAAAAATACACAAAGTCAACTATGACAGCCCAATGTATTTGACAGCACTTTATGTAATCATTTCCCCCTGTTTATGTGGGTGTTTCACTAACAGGAAGAGAAACAGATTGGGAAGAAATATGAAACACTGTAACAATCTTTAAAACATCATCCTGGGAAGGTAGAAGTTATGAAAGCTACATGTAACTTTTATTTAAAGCTACTTGCTTTCAAGTTGTTACTGTCCCTTTACAAAACCCTAAATTTTACACACACAATTGAAGTGATTTAGAATACAGCTGATATTCTGAAATAGTTCTAATGTACATTCTAGTTAAGAATTTTTTTTAAAAACCCAGCTCTGCAAGCAACCATATGAAAATCTACAAGTGGTTGTAACATTGGCTCATCCCACTTAGGTCTCTGGAGCAGCCATACTAGCTGTCCTAATTTCCTCCAAATCAAGGCTAGTAGGATATAACCATGTTTATGATAAACAATGAGACGTTCTGTGGTACCTTATAGACTAACAGATTTATAGGAGCATAAGCTTTCGTGGGCAAAGACCCACTTCGTCACATGCATCTTACGAAGTGGGTCTTGGCCCACGAAAACTTATGCTTCTATAAATCTGTTAGTCTATAAGGTGCCACAGAACTTCTTGTTGTTTATGCAGATTCTGACTAACACGGCTGCCCCTCTGATACTTGTCAACATGTTTATGATTTGTTTTGTACTTGGAGAAATCAGCCTGTCTTCATATGCTCACTCTGGCAGCCTGCCACAATCTCCATACCCCGTCTGGCCATAAAACCAGCTTTTCCTCACCTGATAGTCTTTATGAAGTAGCACAGTGTAGGTTAAACTCTTGTCAAGACAAAGAGTCGCAAGCTTCCTGCAGGTTCTCTTCACATTTAGAACAAGGTCTGTGCAAGGAACATAGCTCAAGATGTGCAAAAGGATCTCATCTGAGAACTCCATCAAGTTGATGCCATTACTGACTCCCGCAATCTCTGCGCTCAGCGTCTCCTGGAAGGAAAGAGCAGCACATCAGCCCACAAGCCCCATGGAGTTAGTGAGATGGGTGAGGAAAGACCAACCTGGGAAAAGCAGAATTTATAAAATAAGCAAAGGTGGAAATGGACTAACCCTCACATACTGAAAGATTGGCTACTTCTGTCTACAGAGCCAAACTTCCCTCTAGATCAGATTTTGCACTCCTTGCCAATAATGCAGCATCTGCTTCACTATTTTGCCAATTCGTCAGCCTCCTTCTAAGTGCTGATTTGGAAACAGAAGAAAACCCCTTTGTGCTCATTCTGCTCTTGTAGTTGATTGTTACGGTGTTATTAAATTAGTTAATTTCCAGTATTGCCCAAACCCTGCTTTGAAGTTGGGAAAGTGACTGCGCCCTCCTTCAGAAATGTTTCCTATCACCTCTATTCCCCTCCCGCCAAGACATGCAACATATGTAAGAGCCTCTTAGTTTGCCTCCTCTTTTATGCCACCATCTGTCTTCAGTTTATTTGTACATTTTATGTCAGATGCTGACATTGTTTGAAACTACAGAGACTGCAAAGCCATATTCTCCCTATGGTTAGTGCAAAGCCATATTCCCCCTCCCTTGAGATCACATGTTGTAGCTAGAATTCCCTGCTAAAAGACTATTAATCCCAGAGCTCATCAACACTGCAGTGATGCAGCATTCTCCCTCTCCACCCAGGCTTGAGTGCATGGCCTTCACAGCATGCCTAGACAGAGATAAGAACCAAACTAGATTATTAAAGACCTCACAGAAATCCTGTCCCATTTAAGTCAATAGAAGTTTAGACATTGATTTTGATGAGGGCCAGGATTTCTCCTCCTGTCTTTCACAGGTCTCAAATTGAGTTTGCTAAACTGATTGAAAGCAGTGCAATACCCTGAATATATATATTACTAGCAGACTTACCTGGCGTCGCCTGGATCCTTCAGAGCAGGGCTTTGGGGATAGAAGGGTGCAGGAGGCTGGGGAACAGGGACCTCATTTCACATGGGGCCTGTTCTCTCTCCTCCCCTCCCCCCGCATCCCCAGGCCACCCGGGGCCTATTTTCTCTGCAATCTTCTCACCTGCAATCACCCCAGGGCCTCTTCTCTCGCCCACCACCACCACCCCTCCAGGGGCTGTTCTCTCTCCCCACAAACCACCTCCAGGACCTCTTCTCTCCCCGCACCAGGCCTGTTCTCTCCCTTCCCAAACCACCAAAGCCTGTTCTCTACCCCCACACCACCTCTCCAGCACACCCAGGGCCTGTTCTCCATCCCCCCAACCCACTCCCGCAGTCTACCCGCTACAGACTGCCCAGAGTACAGTACTGACCCCCCACCACAGTCCACCAAGAGACCAGTATGCTCTCCCCTCCCCGCCACAGTCTGCTCAGAATCTGTTCTTCTCCCTCCCCAGACTGCACTTGGCCTGTCCTCAACCCCCAAGTGCACGCCCCCAGTCCATCTGGGGTCTGTTCTCTCCCCACCCAGGGCCCATTCTCTCCCACTCCAGCCTCTCTCCCCCAGGGCCTGTTCTCCCCCATGCAAGGTCAGCCCCATAGTCCATCAGGAGTCTGTTCTAGGGCAAACAGTGTGGAATAATCTTCTCCTGTAGCTTACTTAAATATACCTGTTAATATACCCCAGAATATTAGCCTTTTTCAAGACAGCATCACATAATTGACTAATTCCATTTGTGATCCATTAGGACCCCCAGATTCTATATAGCAGTACTACCACCTCACCAGTTAATCCTCATTTTGTAGTCATGCATTTGATTTTTCCTTCCTAAATGTAGTACTTTGCACTTATCTTTTTTGAATTCCATCTTGTTAATTTCAGATCAATTCTCAAATTCGTCCAAGTTATTCTGAATTCTAATCCTTTCCTACAAAGCGTGTGCTATCCCCACCAGCTGGATGTCATCTGCAGGGCTCGACAAACCGCTGATTCTACTCGCCCACGGTAAGTAGATTTCAGCCAGTTGCTCCGTGCACCCCATTCACCAGCGCTGCGCGCATGTGCAGTGCCAGTCTGGCGCATGTGCGGTGCAGGGCTGGCGAATAGCTCTTGCCGTGGTTTGTCAAGCCCTGGTCACCTATATGGTTTATAAGCATAACTCAGGAGGCACTGAGATCAGTTGAGAAAGAGCAAGTGAAGTCTGATCTACAGCTTTACCTAACACCGTGTTGACTTTTAGCTCGTGTAGTAGAGGCATATCTACTACACTACTTATACCTTAAGGCACATCTGGGCAAGATGCATCCCAGGGGCCAGATCCAGCCCACCTAACACTTTGATCTGGCCCGTGGATTGCATCTGGCTGCTTTCTATTTATATTTTGCTGCCCATGCCACTGAATTTCCAGACAGTGGCTCAGGCAGCCGGATCCTATTTAAATGGCGCACAGCTCTCAGCTGTGGCCCTACCCATGGCTGTGAGCCCTTTCCATAGCAATCCTGGACAGCTGCCAGGCAATGCAGTAGTGGTAGGGCCAGGAGCCAGGCGCCCTTTGCTGTGTTTTTAAATCAAAGCCTCCAGCCCCGACAACTCTGGGGGGAGGCTAATCCCCAGCCTCACCCCTTTCTGCCCCAGACTCCATCCCTTCCGGGTGTGGAGCCGGCTCATGACCAGGTACCAAAATCCATTAAGCACCATCCCCTGGAAACGGTCAGGTTCCATCCCACAACCACACTCTCCACGCCACTCGCCCAACTTTCCACGGGGCTCACTCCCGCGACGTCTCACGCAACCTGCCCTCCCTGCTGGAGGACTCCCCGCAACTTCCCGTCTCTCTGTCAATCAGCTCGTCGTTCCCTTGGCAGCAGCTCGCCCCGCCTGCGCACCGGGGCAGCCCCCAAACCCGGGACACGCGAGCTCTGCTGCGCCCCCGCTGCCCAAGCCCCAGGTCCCGCCAAAGGGAGAGGCGGCACCCGCCGCGCCAGGGGGCATCGGGCAGAGGGTGGGGCTAGGGGAGGCGCCGGGCCCTGCGGGGGGGGGGCAGCGAGTGGGGGGGGCGCTGAGGGGATGCGGGGGCCGGAGGGAAGAGGCTTTGGGGGGAGGCACACGAGCAGGCGGAGGAGGCCACAGAAGAGAGGGCGTTGCCATGGAGACCGACCGCCCCGCCCCAGCCCAGCTTCACCTGTCCAGGGTCAAACATGGTCCCCCAGCCGCCGCCTCCAGAGCCCGGGCCGCCCTGCCAAGCCGCTTAAACAAGCCGCTTCCCCGGCTTCAGGATCACCCCCACGCTTCCGGCGCACCTCTGACCTCACTTCCGGGGACGTATCATTCTCCTAGATCCGTGTCCCCGTCTTTCTTTCGCGAGAGTGGCCAACGGCTTCTCAGGTCCGGCTGCGCCGCCATTTTAGGAGTGGCCTTGGCGCACTTCCCGTGCCGCCATCTTGCCTCTCGCCCCTTTCTAGCCGCCATGTTGGGAGTGGCCGTAGGCACTTCCCTTAATGGCAGCTGCTCTTTGAGCCATGCTATGGAATGGTATAGGGAGCATCCTTCTCTCTGCCATAGAGCCCCATAGCCTGGGCCAAGTAAACCTCTAGAAAAGATCCCACTCCCTACTGCAGCCAGAGGGTTTTCACATTGCCAGCTCCAAACAGCACAAATCATCCTCCCCCCAAAAAACTCACAACCAGAAAGCCGCAGATATGATTAAATTAATACCTGGCAGCGAGGTTTTAATTTTCCTTCTGTTTTCTGAGCCAACAGAGAGGCATGTTTTAAAACAGTCATCTGCAGCTAACAATTCATTCCTTTGTTCAATGAAAGCCAAGTGTGTTATGTAATCCCATGACTCCGGGAGGTGGGACTTGAAGACAAGGAGCAAATAGGGTGAGATTTGAAATAAGCTCCTAAGAGCTGGCAATGCTGGTTTCAGATTAGTTTCTGTAGGACTTTCTTCCTATTGGTTTCAGCCCTATTTTATTGTATAGGACTCTTCCTTACAGCTAGGGTTGCCAGGTATCCGGTATTGAACCGGACAGTTCGGTATGTTTGCCTCCTGTCTGGTAAAAAAATTCAGAAAATCCTCGACAGCTAAAATGTCTGGTACTTTCTGATTTTTTCCTGGCCAGGGGGCGAAAATCATGGGCTGTCGGCTCAATATGGAGGCAGCCTGGCAACCCTAGTGCTTCCCAGGTTCCGCAGGGGAGCTGTCCAGCCCCGTGCAGGAAGGCAAGATGGTGACTGCTCAGGGTCCTTTTTTTTTTGCTTAACAACTCTCACGGTCCTTTTTTTCGGTATTTTTTCTGAAACCATCTGGCAACCCTACTTATGGCCTGTCTGTCTGCTGTCTCAGGCTACTCCCTCATTGGCAGTGATTATCGTACCCTGTTGCAGACAGAGTACAAGATTTCAGATATTTATTCATTCATTGAGCCTCAATCCTAAAGCTGAATCCGTGCCAATGGGCTCTTTGTTTGCGTGGATCTAGCTGCAGCCTTAGAGTGTAATCACATTGGGGCGCCCGCAGAGCTACATCTTACCAACTGTTTGTATGGTGCCAAGCACTATGAGGCCCCGACCTTGTAGTAGATCTCTATGTGCTATTGCAATACACAGAATAATCCTATTATGAATGACAATGCGTTCAATCCATATCAAGTGACATAAAAATAAACATATATTATTACGACACATTAAACCTGTCCATTTAGTCAAGGTTCACTCAATGAAATGAAAATGGGCATGCAGTCTGCATAGTGCTGATTGTGGGGTTAAGTTTCTGTAGATTTAATTTGACTTTAGTTAGTTGTCTGTGTATTGTTTAAATAATTTATGAGCAGTAAAGTCTAGTCAAGAATCCATCCCTATGGCTCAACGCATTGAAGGGAAACTTCTTATTGTGCATTTACCTAAATTATTATTAGCAGTCGGCCCTCAGCACTGCCTGAGCCTTTTTAAATCGCAGAGCTCCAGGACAGCTGCCTCCTTCCCACCACCTTTTTTCCCCATCAGCAGCTGTGAAGGTCAAAGTATAACTGAGTTCAGAAAAGAATTAGACAAGTTCTTGGAGGACACATCTACTAATAGCTATCAGCCAATATCATCAGGGATGCAAGCCCAACATATTCCAGGGCTCCCTAAACTTCCAATTGCAAAACCTGGCCTGGATGAGAGGGGATAGATCACTTGAAATTGCCCTGTTCAGAGGGTGAGCACAACTTGCCTCATTTGCAAATGATGGATTTTCTGTTCCTACACGTATCATTTTAGATTTTGTTTTCAGATAAAGGGCTCCTTAAAGATGACCTAGAAAGGGCAAAAAATGAATAGCTCACACTATTCTTTATGAAGTCATGAACAAGGCACTTAAAGATGAGGGGGTTGCTTGTATTGTTAACCTTTTAGAAATATCAGGAGCCTCACGTCTTGTCAAACCTGTTTTGCTAGCAGCATCCCTTGGTTGACCCAGCAATATAGAAGGAGAGCTTACTTAAGATGGCAGACAGTATAGCATTTTAACAAGGTATGTTTTAAGCTCCCTGTTTGGCAAGCACTGGAGTTAAATAGAGGGTAGCAAAACCAAACCAAATTGATATTTTAAAGTCCGAGTAACATCATACAGCCTGCTCCATCAGCTTTGATTTGTTCAGTATCTGTGAGACCACTAACCTGCCCGTTCTCTCCTCATCCATAGAATTTTTCAGGAAAAAGGGGTAGACAAGTCCAAAATGTCCAATGTAAAATACAAGCAAAATGAACAAGGAAAACAACAGGGCCCGCACGGTAGGGCAGCATCTGGGCTGCACCTCCAGGAAGTAAAGGTGGAGGGAATATTAAAGCTTCCAGTGTAATTTAGGCCCTTTGGGTGTGGCTGTAAATTACGGTAATCTCCCTGGGGATAGTCATGCATTGGGATGAAAATCAGCAGTTTGCCACCTACTTAGGAGTTATAGACAACAGGGGACAAGCCAGAGCACAATGTCACCTCAACATAGTTTAGCAGCTACTTAAAAAAAAAGACACACATTAGCTTCAGAACATGGAACACTTCCTCTGAGCACAAAGGGTATTTACAACCCATTTCAGTGCCTAAATCCCAGGCACAGCATTCTCTATTAGCTGCTTGACAATAGACATTTCCCAAAGACAGCATGTAATGCTTAGACCCCGTGTGGTAGTTTACTTTGTTTGCGTGAGTATAACCTGTAGTCAGACATTCTGCAACTTCACAGGTGTTATATCCAGCTGCTAAAAAGAATTGTACCACAAGTAACAATAAGCATTTCTCTGCTGTCTACACAGCAACATTATTTCGAAGTAACTAGCGTGATTTCGAAATGTCGAAATACTGTCAAGCTGGAGGACTTTTTTCTCCGACACCTGTATGAGGAGTAAGGGAAGTCAGAGGAAGAATGCTCTATTTCAACATAAGTACTGTGTAGATGCTCCCAATTTCAAAATAAGGTATTTCAAAATAAGCTATGCAATTGACGTAGCTCCATTTGCATAGCTTATTTCGAGTTAAGCCCTGCTGTGTAGACACACCCTTATAACTAGCTATGCTTTCCGTTAATTTGAGCTTGTAAGGCTATCTGTAACAGTGCCATCTGGTGGCACCCAATAATAATCCAGGTGTTTGGGAACCATTGATAAGTAATGAGGCTGTTGATCAATTCATTCAGGAGTTAAATCCCAAAAGAAGAAACAATCTCCTTTACTAAGGACATCACTAACCTGTTTCAATGCAGGACAATGTAGCACTTTAAAGACTAACAAGATGGTTTATTAGATGATGAGCTTTCGTGGGCCAGACCCACTTCCTCAAATTGTGGGTCTGGCCCACGAAAGCTCATCATCTAATAAACCATCTTGTTAGTCTTTAAAGTGCTACATTGTCCTGCATTTTGCTTCAGCTACCCCAGACTAACACGGCTACATTTCTATCACTGTTTCAATGGTTTGCATCCATAAACTGATCAGTGAGGTGACATCCTTGTTCCCAAGCAGATTGCAGAGCACACCTCTTGCTTCTGGTGTCTGCCTGTATTACTGGTGAAAGTTGAGCACTCTTAGGCTATGTCTACACCCGCGGCTTCTTGCGCAAGATATATGCAAATGTGGATAAGCATGGAATATCGCCGAGCCTCATTTGCATACCTAATGAGCCACCATTTTTGCAGAAGAGGCTCTTGCACCAGAAGGAGCTGTCTACTCTGACCCTTCGTGCACAAGAAAAACCCTCTTGTGCAATGCCGTTATTCCTGAAAATAATTGGCATTGCGGCATTGCCTTAGGGGAGGACAAAAAACTGGGTAAATCTGGGCCCAGTTAGCCTTTTTCTTCTGATCAAATGACTGGAAAGTGAAGACTAGAAGGATGCAGATTTAACCCCATGACATGGTATCTCAAAGAGGTTTGAGGGAGGTGAAGCTAAGACAAAAGGGAACTCTTGGGCCTTCCAGAAGGATGTGGAAAAAAACACTACACATCTAAATGAGGGTGGATGCTAGTCATGAGCACTCACAATACTGACCCACCCACCAAAAACCCCCAGAGGAACAGCAGAGCACATACACACTGCTTGGAGGCTTTCGCCACAGCTGCCATTGGTACGTTTGAGAAATCCACTTCCCAAAGTGCCACATATAAATGGGATTCACTTGGATTCTGTATTGTGCATGTACTGAGGCACTCCCAGAAGCATCACACGAGACGCATCTGATCACTGACCTGGATCTGAAGCCCAACGAGGTATAAGGCGGGAAAGCAGAGAATGGACCAAGAGGGACTCCCCTAGCTGGGAAGCTGAGGGTCCTACTTGAAATGCAAATACATTTGATGACTAAACGTACTATATTTAGCGCTGAGTCCATGTCACGGTTCACTGATGAATTCATGCAATGTTGCAAATAACATGTTGCCCTTCCATAGCCTCATTCTTCTAAGGAGTTCAAGGCACTCTGCCACAGCGGTTCTCGTTTTCTTTTCTAATTTACAGCTGAGAAATCAACCCAGTGAGTGTGAGCTCGCCCATGGTCACATTGTGAGTCAGTGGTAGCATAGGGAATAGTGTCAAGTTCTCCTAACTCCCAGGGCTCAGCCACAACCAGTACATCATGCATGAATGCTTCTGATCAAAGACATGCCTTCTTCTAGTGGCCAGTCCACACTAAATCAGTGGGACTAGTTAGATTACCCACAACCCTATGAAAGGGCTAGCTTTAGCTCAACACTATTTAACCCGTTAGGAAGAGATGACAAGGTATAATAAACATTCCCTAGCTCACTGAAGGAAAACACCCCAGGAGTTCAGAGTCCTGAGGAGTGAGTAATGTTTTCCTCAAGGTGACACAAATTTCCTCTCTCCATCATGTAATCACTACGGGTGCGTCTACTCTGCACTCTTACCTTGTAATAACCTACACAATTTGCACTACACAAATTGCATAGTTTATTTCAAGGTAATTTTGAAATAAAGCGCTATTCCGAAGCGTCCTTTGACCTTTGTGGAACGAGGTTTACAGGGACGTCGGAATAGCGAGCCAGTTACATTTCGAAAAAACGGGCGTGTGCAAAAGACATGGAATAGCTATTTTGGGATACTTCTGGTATCCTGAAATAGCTCCGCTATGTAGATGTAGCCAAGGAGACATAAGTGCCAAGCCTTATCCCAGGAACCTAAATAAGAATCTATGCACATTGCTTCCACATGGCAAAATGCGGAAGGTTCTTGTCTAGCCCAAGCTATAAGCTACACCATAAGAAGCTAGTAAGAAGCACATGCATTTCACCAGACGGTAGCTGCAAGTGAAAAGAATCAAAGAGATGCACTTGCAAAAGCATTACCCAAACCACTTTTATAACCCTGACCTCACTGACTTGCCCCTGTAAGCAGGAAACACAAGCGCTGCCACCTTACAAAGAAAAAATCCACTAGTGAAATCATTCCCCCTGATTGTTACAGAGCTATGTGTGTATTTGATCTTCCTGTGTCTCTTAGGGGTCTGGCCCCTTCGAGCTACATAAATAGCTGCCTCCTCCCATTTCTCTCCTCTGCACCTTCTTAAGTCATTAGTTTCTGTGTGTATTGCAACTACCATTTCAACAGCAACTTCTTTGATCAGGAAGGAAAGTAGAAGTTGGACTCTTAGGCTATGTCTAGACTGCAAGCCTCTTTCGAAAGAGAGCATCTAGACTGCACGCGGAACTTTCGAAAGAGCAAGCCGCTTTTTCGAAAGAAAGCACCCAGTGAGTCTGGATGCTCTCTTTCGAAGAAGCCCTATTTACATTCAAGAACGCCTTCTTTCGAAAGAAGCACTTTCGAAAGAAGGCGTTCTTCCTCGTGAAATGAGTCTAGACGCAGGTGAAGTTTTTTCGGAAAAAGGCTACTTTTCCCGAAAAAAACCCTGAGTCTGGACACAGCCTTATGCATTAATCCCAGGGCATCACCACATACTAAGAAGCTAAGAGACGTGGGTTTATCAGGAGTGGGGAACCTCAGGACCCGGGGTTTGCATGGCTTGCCTGGATCCAGCCCCCAAGGTTCGGGGTTCTTCTCCGGCACTGGGGAGCCTGTGCTGGTACTCCAGCCCCCCACAGCACTGGAGCACACAAAATCTACTAGCCAGCCCCTGCAAGACCCTGGTATTCAAGGGGAATGCAGGGTGTGTCTTTCTTCTCAGGCAGGGGGTCATCTCAGTGAGGGGTGTATGCGTGTTTCTCACTTGTATGCGGCCCCCAACTGGATTTTCCTGTGGGTCAACAGCCCCCGACCCAAAAAAAGGTTCCCCACCCCCGGGTTAGATCATCTCCAATGCCCCCAAACAGGTGTTTGGACACACAGCTTCTGTATGTGAGTATATATTAATATGGTGACAGACAAAGGCCAGGAGACTCCAAGGGAAGCTGGTTCCCGCCTTCATCCTGTTTTAAGAGCGTTCCGCTGGCAGGCCTTTCGCGCTGGCAGCAGGCAGACTAGCAAAGTCATTCCACACACTAGCTCAGACTCAGTCTCTAGTCAGGCGCTCTCAGCTGAATGTGAGGCGAGGGCCCAGTCCCTGCGTGGCTGTGTGGTTCATACTGGAACATCCTCCTTGGAATCCCTCCGAGCTACCCAACAGTGTAAAAAGTCGATAGAGATCATAGAATACTAGGACTGGAAGGGGCCTCGAGAGGTCATCGACTCCAGTTCCCCTGCCCTCATGGCAGGACCAAGTCCTGCCTAGACCATGTCACAGTGCATGTAATGGAGAGGCAGCAGTTTGGAGCGTCAGTTTTCAAACTTTTTTTCTCATGACCCAGCTGAAGAAAATTATCGATGCCCACGACCCACCGTAAGTTGACGAGAGTGCTGGCTCTGGGATTGGGGTGAAGATGAGAGCTTTGGGGTGCAGGAGGGGGCTCCAGCTTTGGGTCGTCAGGGCAGTGGCAGGAGGAGCTTTCCTTGAGCAGCTTCCAGTCAGCGGTGGTGCTAAGGCAGCTTCCTGTCTCTCCTGGCACCCCAGACCATGCTGCACCCAGCAGCAGCCAGCAGCAGGTGCCAGGACAGGCAGGTAGCTGCCTTGGCACCCCCCCCCCACTGGTCACCTGATCCACCTGCAGCAACGAGACCCATTGCCCGACATTCCACCAGCCAGTACTGGGTGGCAACCCCTAGTTTGAAAACCACTGGATTGGACAACAGAGCATAAGGACGTAACTCCAGTCAGTTCTCCCTCTGTGCCCATCTTGTTTAGACAAGGTCTTTGGAGCAAGAGTTGTTTGTGTAAGTGCCAAAATAATGGGGGTTTGAGCTCAGTTAGGGTGATAGAATCTTAGAGCTGGAAGAGACCTCTGGAGGTCATCAAGTCCAGCCCCCTGCCCAAGGCGGGACCAATCCCAACTCAATCAACCCAGCCAGGGCTTTGTCAAGCTGTCAAGGATTAGAAAGGCAAAGGCACAAAACAAGCTCAGTCTAGCTAAAGACATAATGGGTAACAAGAAGACATTCTACAAATATATTAGATGCAGGAGGAAGACCAAGGACAGGGTAGGCCCACTGCTCAGTGAAGAGGGAGAAACAATAACAGGAAACTTGGAAATGGCTGTGGTGCTTAATGACTTATTTGTTTGTTTTCACCAAGAAGTTTGATAGTGACAGGATGCCTAACATAGTGAATGCTAGTGGACATGGGGCAGGTTTAGAAGTTAAAATAAAAAAAAAGAACAACTTAAGAATTACTTAGAAAAGTTAGATGTCTGCAAGTCTCCAGGGCCTGATGAAATGCATCCTAAAATACTCTAGGAGCTGACAGAGGAGGTATCTGAGTCTTTAGCTAACATCTTTAAAAATCATGGAAGTTGGGAGAGATTCCAGAGAACTGGAAAAGGGCAAATATAGTGCCCATCTATAAAAAGGGAAATAAGAACAACCCAGGAAACTACAGACCAGTTAGTTTAACCTCTGTGCCAGGGAAGATAATGGAGCAAGTAATTAGAGAATTCATCTGCAAACAGCTGGAAGATAATAAGGTGATAGGAAACTGCCAGCATGGAACTGTAAAGAACAAATCATGTCAAACCAATCTGATAGCTTTCTTTGATAGGATATTAAGCCTCGTGGCTAAGGGAGAAGTGGTGGACATGGTATACCTAGACTTTAATAAAACATTTGTCACGGTCTTGCATGATCTTCTTATCAATAAACTAGGAAAATACAACTTAGATGGGGGCTACTATAAGGTGGGTGCATAACTGGCTGGATAACCATTCTCAGAGGCTATGTCTAGACCGGCATGATTTTCCGGAAATGCTTTTAATGGAAAAGTTTTCCATTAAAAGCATTTTCGGAAAAGAGCGTCTAGATTGGCACGGACGCTTTTCCGCAAAAGCACTTTTTGCGGAAAAGCGTCCGTGGCCAATCTAGGCGCGCTTTTGCGCAAAAAAGCCCCGATCGCCATTTTTGCAATCAGGGCTTTTTTGGGCAAAACAAATCTGAGCTATCTACACTGGCCCTTTTGCACAAAAGTTTTGCACAAAAGGGACTTTTGCCTGAACGGGAGCAGCATAGTATTTCCGCAAGAAGCACTGATTTCTCACAGTAGGAAGTCAGTGCTTTTGCGGAAATTCAAGCGGCCGGTGTAGACAGCTGGCAAGTTTTTCCGGAAAAACTGGTCAGTCTAGACATAGCCAGAGAGTAGTTATTACCGGTTCACAATCATGCTGGAAGGGCATAAGAAATGGGATATTGCAGGGGTCTGTTTTGAGACCAGTTCTATTCAATACCTTCATCAAGGATTTAGATGTTGGCATAGAGAGTACACTTATTAAGTCTGCAGATGATACGAAGCTGGGAGGGGTTACAAGTGGACTGGAGGATAGGGTCATAATTCAAAATGATCTGGACAAACTAGAGAAACAATCTAGCTAAATAGGATGAAGTTTAATAAGGACAAATGCAAAGTATTCCACTTAGGAAAGAACAATCAGTTTCACGCATACAGAATGGGAAGTGATTGTCTTAGAAGGAGTACTACTGAAAGGGATCTAAGGGTTATTGTGGACCACAAGCTAAATATGAGTCAACGGTGTGACACTTGCAAAAAAAGCAAACATGATTCTGGGAGGCATTAACAGGAGTGTTGTGAGCAAAACACAAGAAGTCATTCGTCCGCTCTATTCTGCGCTGATTAGGCCTCAGTTGGAGTATTGTGTCCAGTTCTGGGCACCACATTTCAAGAAAGATGTGGAGAAATTGGAGGTTCAGTGAAGAGCAACAAAAATGATTAAAGGTCTAGAAAACAGGACCCATGAGGGAAGACTGAAAGAACTGGGCTTGTTTAGTTTAGAAAAGACTTAGTGGGAAACTGCTATCATGTCTCCTCTATCTAAAAGGGTTTTGCAAGGAGGGAGAAAGACTGTTCTCCTTGGCCTCTGATAATAGGATGAGAAGCAATGGGCTTAAATTGCACAAGGGAGGTTAAGGTTGGACATTAGGAAAAACTTCCTGTCAGGATGGTTGAACACTGGAATAAAATTACCTAGGGAGGTTGTGGAATCTCCATCACTGGAGATATTTAAGAGCAGGTGGGATAGTCATCTACCAGGGATGATCTAGATGGTGCTTGGTCCTGCCGAGGGCACAGGACTGGACTTGATTGTCTCTCAAGGTCCCTTCCACTTTCTAGGATTCTATGATGCACTAGCACAGGTTCCCAATGCTGGAGGGAGCCCCAAGCCTCAGGGGCCAGATCCAGGCAAACCAGGGGGCCACATTCAGCCCCCAGGCCTTAGGTTCCCCACCCCTGCCTTAAATAGAAAACACTTTATAGCAGGGCCCCGCCTATCTAACTAACCCCTGATCCCAGAGTCCCCCAGGGTTTCTGCTGTTGGCTTCATTAGCTGTTCCAGCAGGCACATGGGAAACGAGTGCAGATACACCTGGACTAAAAGGGTTAAATATCAAGGGGTGTGTCTGTTCTTCCATTGCCTGGGCAAGGGCTGCGCAGTACATTCATGCCTGTGTGACTACTTGCAGGCAACATAGCTACTAGAAATCCTCTTGCTTATAAACATGGAGGGTGATGTGTAAGATGCCAGATTCCTGGGTATTTTTAGCAGGGATGAGATGAACATGTGCTTCTAGTACCGGCTCGGGCTTCTGCCTCAAGGAAGCGTATCCCAACAGCAGATGTCACAGCTCTGCCTGGGGCATCATTCTCTCACCCCCACCAGAGCTCAAAGCCATTGGATGGGGCAGACAGCAATCCAGCAGCTACTGTCCAGCCCCTGCAAGTTCCAGCATGAGATTTCTCCTGACCCTTTTCATTACCTCAGGGCTCGATTCTGAGCTGTGGAACAGCCTTGTGGGAGTCATGGGTGTGCTAGGGCAGGAAATGGAGACAGTAGGAACTGGAGATGTAGTCCCTCCATTTCCAATGAAACAGGGATTCTTTGTCCACCTCCTTACAGCAAGGGTAGGGAACCCAGTGGCTGGACATGGGCCTCAGTTTGCCTGGATTCAGCCAGCTTTGGGGACAACACACCGGCACTCCAGCCCCTCTGCTTGTCCCCCCTCCCTCCATTCTGTGGGGCTAGAGCACAAAGTCTACTAACTTGGCCCTAAGGCTCTGGTGTGCAAGAGGTGTGTCAGGGGCCATGTTAGTGCTCTCCCCCTCCCCATCTGCATGCAGCCTCCAGGCTCCCCAAAACAGTTCCCTACCTCTGCCTTAGAGCATTCAAGGCAGAATACTCCTCCACTCCTTTATGGCAGTGACAGATTCTGTCACTCCCTCCCCAAGATGCTCTCATATTTAACCCCAGAGAGCAATCCGCTTTTGTTCACACACACGTGTGGAAGTAGAGAGATGGGGTAAAGATACAAGGTGTCTGCCTGCTGTAACACAAGTGGCACCTAACAGCTGTAAGCAATAGCAAAACTGAGAATGCTCAAAGAGAAACTTGCTCTTGCTGTAACGCTGCAGCACCGTTCAGCTAGGCATTCCCACTCTGCACAGAATCTCGTTTCTGCAAGTTTTAAAAGAACACTGCAGTAGTTGATCTTGCAGTGTTCGATCTAGCAAAAATCCACCAAATCAAACCAATAGCCCTCTTTGCTTCCATGAGTAAGGTGAGTTGGCGGGAGCATTCTCCCAACCTCCTGCTGTAGAAGACAGTACCAAAGTTCAATGTACCTTAAAAGCCTCCAGCTATGTTTATGTAGCTGGAATCAGGTACTGTAAAGCCAAGCCTTTCCCCCTGGCGCAGGCCTGGTCTTACTTTCACCCCCACCCTGCTGAGAACAGGTTCAGTACCTGGAAGTGATCCATGTGTGCAGTGAATGGAGAAAAAGGAGTCACCGGCCAAGCCTCTATTGTGTGCACTTTTATTTGAACTGGTCTTAAAGTCAGTGTACAGGGAGCCCCCTCCTAACCCGTGTACTGGCACCACTTCTCCTGGGACTGAAGGGGCACTGTAAAGCCTTCATTCACATCTATCATTGGGGAAAATACAGCCCATTTGCTTGACAAAAACCAAAAGATCAAGTGTGGTTTGTTTTAAGGCGGCAGATGCAAAGACACTTGGCTGGGTTACATACTTTACCAACAAGCAATACTCAAACGCCAGTGCTGGCGAGAGCTCCTTTGAACAGGGCTGCTGCCTCTAGAGAGGCGGGTAACTTCCTGTAACAACGCATTATGCAATATTTGGAATGACTTAAAAAAGACAAATGTACAATCAAAGTCCTTCAGACGTAGAACTTTGGGGATGTATCGCTCCGACACATTAAGATTGCGGCTGTCACCTTCCAGTTTTTAAATCCTGAGTCAAGCGCCAAAAAAAACAAATAAAGCCATGCCAATCTCATCTGGTTTTATGCGCAATTATGGGTTTTGTCAAAAAAGGTGGGATATGGTAACAGTCCGGTTTAGAAGCATTTGCGGTGGACAATGGAGGGTCCGGATTCGTCATACTCCTGCTTGCTGATCCACATCTGCTGGAAGGTGGACAGAGAGGCAAGGATGGAGCCACCAATCCAGACAGAGTACTTGCGCTCAGGGGGAGCAATGATCTGTAGGAGACAAAAGTTACATGCTGGTTATCAGATGCCAACCAATGCCACCAGTGCTACTCTAGCTGCATCACAACCCTTCAGCAGTGAGTTGGGTGCTTGTGCAGCCCCAGAGAGATTCAGCTGCTGCCCAGCAGCTTAGCAGAGTACCCATTAGTGGTGCAGAGTTGCACAAATAAATTCATTCCATATGTGGGTAGAAAGAGGAGGGGACACTGCTTCAAAGCTCTTGCAACTTGGAAGACCTTGTGTCACTGATTAATGTGAAGACCAGGCCTGGTACAAGCCCATAAACTTGCCAGATAAAAAGGATCAACCATAACCACCACCATGTTGGTATTTAATTGGACAGACATCTGACCCAGAAGTGGCAGGCACAGATATCACCAGCAAAGACTATTACCTACTATTCCCAGGATTTAAGATTGTATCTCCAGTACCCAACTCAGAGTGAGGACAACCCCTCCCATTGCTGGAACTACACAGAGAGCACATGTGCTGGGATCACCAACATACCTTAATTTTCATTGTGCTGGGTGCCAGGGCTGTGATCTCCTTCTGCATTCTGTCAGCAATGCCTGGGTACATGGTGGTACCACCAGACAGCACAGTGTTGGCATACAGGTCTTTACGGATATCTACGTCGCACTTCATGATGGAGTTGAAGGTAGTTTCATGGATGCCACAGGACTCCATACCTGTCAGGAAGGAGCCAGTAATAAGGTCAGGAAGGGGAATCACAACTTAAAATAACTCAATATAGTTTAGTGCACACAGGCTGCCTAATAGGTCTAGAACAGTGCTGGAGTCTGCATCACAGGCCAGTGTGCCTTGCAGCCAAGAAAGAGCTTTTGCTGGTCTTCAGCACACTTAGATTCTTCTATACCTGCCAGGCAGGAAGTGTGCCATTTAGGATCAACCTCAAGATAGGAGAGAATTTCACCACTACAGCTTGGCAGGACAGACAAGTGACATCCACCATCTCCCACAGGGACTTACCCAAGAAAGAGGGCTGGAAGAGAGCTTCCGGGCACCTGAACCTCTCGTTGCCAATGGTGATCACCTGACCATCAGGGAGCTCGTAGCTCTTCTCCAGGGAGGAGCTAGAAGCAGCGGTGGCCATCTCCTGTTCGAAGTCCAGCGCGACGTAGCAGAGCTTCTCCTTGATGTCACGCACGATTTCCCTTTCGGCTGTGGTGGTGAAGCTGTAGCCTCTCTCGGTCAGGATCTTCATGAGGTAGTCCGTCAGATCACGGCCAGCCAGATCCAGACGGAGGATGGCGTGGGGGAGAGCATAGCCTTCATAGATGGGCACAGTGTGGGTGACACCGTCACCTGAGTCCATCACGATACCAGTGGTACGACCAGAGGCGTACAGGGACAACACAGCCTGAATGGCTACATACATGGCTGGGGTGTTGAAGGTCTCGAACATGATCTGCGGACAGAAGGGAAGAGTCACGTTGACAGGGGGTGAGCAAGAGGCTTCACTCACCACTCACAAGAGCGGGTTTTGCAGCAAGTCATGCAAAAATGTCCTTTATGCTGCAGAGTAGCCTCTGCAAACACTCAGGATCTGGTCTTCCGGACCAGGAGACTAAACCAACTGGCTCTGAGCTCACAGCAAACCCACCACCAATCCAAGCTCAAACCTTGGAAGGAAGAGTGGAGAACATGGACTAACCCCAGCTACAATACAGCAACCCTTTCAAGAGCTTGTGAGAAAGCCATGTTACAGTAGTCACTCAGGGCAGGTGAATAGGTTAGTATCTCATTAGAAACAGCAGTTAAAATGAATGGTTAGTGTAAAGTCAACAAGAGGAAAACCAGCTTAGGAAAAGCAAATAAAACCTTGTCAAGATCCAGCAAAGAGAAGACTCAGGTCAGGAAAGGAAAACCCTGTAGAGAATGGCAAAGGGAAATAGATAAAGACCTGCCAGGAAGAAGTGCTGGCCAGCGGCTCAGTGAGCTGGAGCCAAACAACAAAGCAGTCTTACACACCTGTGTCATCTTTTCTCTGTTGGCTTTGGGGTTCAGGGGAGCCTCTGTAAGCAGCACAGGGTGCTCCTCAGGGGCAACTCGGAGTTCATTGTAGAAGGTGTGGTGCCAGATCTTCTCCATGTCATCCCAGTTGGTGACAATACCGTGTTCGATGGGGTATTTCAGGGTCAGGATACCTCTTTTACTCTGGGCTTCGTCACCAACGTAGCTGTCTTTCTGGCCCATACCAACCATCACACCCTGTGGAAGAGGAGAGTTGAAGGGAAATCAAGTTTAATTGCCTCTAATACTCAAGATACCAACCCACTGGCTGACTAAACGTAGGACTGCTTTAAGAGTGTTTTGCTAAAGCATTATAGAATGGACTTAAACCAGGCCACTGCTACAGAGAACTTTCACTGGCAGACAAGCCAAGCTTTTCACTCCTCCTGCACAGCTAACAGGTCCCCAGTATCTTATACACACTATGCCCTGTTCTCTTCTGCCTCTGAATTATCTGACAATACAGGCAAGATGCCATTCATTACATACCTGATGTCTGGGGCGACCAACAATGGATGGAAAGACAGCACGAGGGGCATCATCCCCAGCAAAACCGGCTTTGCACATACCGGAGCCATTATCAACGACGAGCGCAGCAATATCATCATCCATGGCGAACTGTAAAGTAAAGGGAGCAAGCGTGGTTAGTGGTTAGCCAGGAAATAGAGGTCTCGCTTCCTTGCAAGTCTCCCCGCCCCAAGATTCCTGGAAGAGCCTGTAATTGCTGTGAGTGCAGTGCAGTTTGCGAGGAAAACCCCATCCGGAAAGGGTAAGCCAAGCCTTTTGCTTGTGAGCAAGCTGAGGGGGCTGCCTTCCCCACCCATTTCCTTTCTAGCTTCCTGTTTGTGAGCTGGACTTCTCCCTTTCAGCCACTAGAGGGTGCAGAGCTCTACATATTTTGCCTTTGCACAGATTTGGGACAAAGGAAGTCCCTGCTCGAGGCTCATATTATTACCATAAAAGGCAATGGTTAGAGCAAGCTCTGCAAGAAGCCAGTAATGGGGCATGGAGCCAGCTTTGGGAGGGCTGATTAAAGAGACAAGCCACTCCCCTCCCTTTTCAAATGAAGCATATGGCTGTGGCCACTCCCTGTCAGACAGAGGGAGTGTGCCTGGGTCTAGCACTAGGGTGTCTGAAGCAGAGTTAACAGGACAACACTGAAAGACTTTTAAAAAAGGAGAAGTTACCCGCCACACCCCGCTGCAGAGAAACAGTTTCTCCTGGGAAACCACCTTGCTTAATACCCTGGCTCTGACTTATACCAGACCTACAAGCAGTTGCATTAATTATCCCAGAGGCATTTAGAAATGGGTCAGTAGGTTTCATCAGAAAGAAGCCTGCTTGATCTATATCTTTATTTAATTAGCTGGCCAAGTTTAATTGCAGGCTCCCCACCAGCTAAGCCTCAAAGCCATTTAACACAGAGTGACAGATGAAAATGGCCAATGCCAGAGAGAATTAAGAGTGTTATGCAATTGTCACACTCAGGAAGGGCAGCACCAGCACCAGCAAGCAGCAAATCCATGGGCTCACTGGAGGGTCAGGACCACCCCCCACCTGTGCCTATCCCGACATCCTAGCAAGCTTATTCTGGGAAATTTAGTTTCTACACCTCACTGTCTGGGGCAAAGAGGCTTGGCTGGAGTGAGTTCCTTTTTCTTTAAGCCAAGCCAGCAATAAGGGAGTACATTTCTTCACCCTACTTCAAGCAGAAACACCAAGAGCTATTCTGTGCCAAGGCTACAGACACTAGCCAACCTGGACCCCACCCCTTCCCAGACACTAGGGACAATGCCCCTCAGGAATCCAGAGAGGAGCCTGCAGTGTTCCTTGATGTGGGTATTTTTTTTGGGGTGGGGGGGGGTGTCCAGAGCAATTGCCCTATAGGATGGGGGAAGAGGCAGACCTCTCAGCAGCATCCCCTGTGTCTTCAACAAGACAAAGAGACCCTCTGCCTCCCACCTCCTTTAGCCTCTGGGCCAAGAGACTGATTCATGTCTCCCCCCACCCTTCTGCAGGGAGGATCCTCCCTCCACCTCCCCCACCCTTACCCAGCATGTGCTGAGCTAATACAATAGAAGTACCGGCTTCTGCCACCGGAAGCAGCAATTGTGGAGTCACACCCTACCAGAGCTTCAAGAGCCGCTGCTAACACCCCTCTTCCTCCAGCTTTCTTCTAGCCCCCTTTCAAGTGGGGGAAGAGATGCTCACTCCCAAGCCCCCTTTGGGCAGCCTCACTCCTCCGCCAAACCCATCGCCTCTAGCTTCTTTAAACCATGCAAAGGAAGACGATTAGCTTTAAACCACTCTTCCTCCTCCCCCCTCAATTCACCTTCTACTCCAACCACAAATCCTCTTAGGCACAGACCCACAAGCCAGATTACAGCCCCAGAACGCAGCACCGCTGCAACAGGGGAGACCTTTCCCGGCGCCCACCAACTCAAGGTTAACTTGGGGCAAACGCCACCACACCCACCCGCCCCTCGCCAGGCTAGTGGGGCCAGGAAGCGCAAACCCACCGCTCACCCCACCAACGCGCAGCCAGGCACGTGCTTGCTGCTTGGGGCACGTCAGGCTTTGCAAGAAGCAGAAATAAAGGCGACTCGCCAGAAGAGCAACAACCAATATTTAAAAAAAAAGAAAAAAAAAAAAGAGAACCCCCACCCCAGCCCCCCAGTGACTTTCCCCTACGGCCGCCAACATTAAGCGCCAGCAGAATTGATCCGGGATCAATTGAATGGGAAGCCATCAAAACTCAGCCACTTTGGGGGGCTTGTTAGTAAACCCCAGGCATTTCCCTCTAAAAAGGGGGCCCGTCCAAATCCAGCCCGCCCTGCCTGCCCCCCCCAGGAAAAGGGCTCTTCAGAGGAGGCTCCTGCCCCTTTGCACTTACCTTGGGGAAGTTGCAACTTTAAACCTTGGGTGGAAAAAAAAAAGCGGCGGCTCAGCCGGCTTGCTGGGGGAACAGGCACGCGCGCAAAAAGCTCGGAGCGACCGAAGCTCGCCGTGCGAGCCGGGTTTTATGGGGCCAGAGCGGTAGAGCCCGAGCCATAAAAGGCAACTTTCGAAGCTAGCCCTTCTGATTGGCCCGTTCGCGCTCCCTCTCCCGAAGCGCTTTGCACATTGCAGCAGTTTTTTTTTTCCTCCTCTTGTAATAAAAAAAAAAAAAAAAGAGAGAAGCAGGCGGGGTGGGGGAGGGCGCTCCCGGCTGCCAGTGGGTGCTGTACCCAGTCTGCTCCTTTTGCAGGCGTGAGCTGTAGCTCAGTGCCTAGCAATGCAGGCAGGAGTCATAACACAACGTGCATGCGGAGGCTGCCTGGCTGTCCTGCCCAGGCACTACCTGCTTTGCTGGGGGAAAGGGCTCCCTGCTGTTTTGAGGGGCCCACGCCGTTGTGATTCGCCAGGCCTGGGGTCTGACTGTGTCCCTACATTGGCCATCCTGGACCCAGCGTAGCCTGCTGGGTCGTGTGGTGCCCGGTGGCCCCCCCAGACATCCCCTTCAAACAACCTCCCCTGCTTGGCACGCCAGCGGAAAAGAGGAGTTTGACCCTGCAAACGCTGCAGAGCGGAGGGCTGGCTCCTGGAAGAAATGCTTGGCCTTGGTGCTACCTGCCACTGGCCCTTTGGCTACAGTATAAGGTCTTCTGGACAGGGATGTTTAGAGCCACTCCCCTGGACTGGCTGAGGCCCGCTCAGTGCAGGAAGGGGTTAAAGGCAAAGGTGGCTTATTGTGGGGATGTGCAAGGGGTCTTCTTGTTCCCCCAGTGAAATTAGAGCAGACTCAGCAGCAACGTTCCTGCCCCTGGCATATCCCCTACACCCCAGGCTGAGAAAGGGCATGGCAGACAGATGGTTGCAGCCGCTAAGGAAGCCCTGTAGTGGGGGTATACCTCTTGGGCCATAGGGCCAAGGGAAAGCAGACCCTATTGTCCATTCACTGGACTATTAATGTGCCTTTGGCACCAGGCAAATAATCATCCTTCAGAACAGAGTCCCATTTAAAATTGAAGTTATGGGGCAAATTCAATCCATTCATAGATGTGGGAACAGGCTCCAGGCCTAGCTCCTGCCGCTCCATGCACCAGGTTTTCACCCGCACACCAAGGCCTCTGCTGCCAGCCCCATGTGCTGGGGTGTCAGTTAGAGTCTCGCGTTCCAGGGGCAGCAAAGCCCCTGGCGTATGGGGTAGCAGCTGGGAACCCAGCTCCCGACCCTCCCGGCTCGGGGCTTTACTCTCTGTCTCAGCTGGATGGTAGAGGCAGACAGAGTCAAGGGGGCTCAGCACCCCCACTTTTGAAAATGTTCCTGCCCCACTGTCCCACAAGGCAGCGGGGACAATGGAGCTGCTCTTGAGGCCACATGAGTGAAAGTGGCCCTTTAGCTCACCCAAGGACTATTACAGTAACTTACCAATCCACCTGACGTGATACCAGCACCTGATCTGCCTGTTCTGTGTCACCGTTAGACACCTAAATACCTTTGTGAATCCCACCCACTGGTGGGCAGGTCTACATGTAAAATGCTGCAAGGGTGAATCTGCCCCCCGGATATGCTTCAGCGAAGAAGGTACGACATTAACAAGAGAGCTTCTTCAGTCTGCGTCATTCATCCATCTGCATGAGAGACAATAGTTAATGTCATTGGGAGAAGCCTTTCTGTCCATGTAGCCGTGTCTACACCAGGTGCTTAGTCTCTATTACAATGCCACTTGGGTGTGGATTTTTCATACCCTCAAACAACATCATTATACCAACCTAAGTTAAGAGTGAAGAACTAGTCTGAGTAATGCTTAGTAGTTGTTGTCTTAGGCCTTGATCCTGGCATGAGCTCTCTGCAGATGGAGGCCTGTATCCACCCAACTGCATGCAAGTGGTAGTTCTTGTTCCTTTTCCATTTAGCTGTATGGTGCCAAGCGAAACATGTCTTTGTGTGAACTTTCCTCACTGTCTTGTGTTTCCGCAATTCTGGGTTTCATTCTTATGAGGAAACATTTCAGAATAAAGGCTAGGCCATCATAACCGATACAATACCTGGCAATCACATAGCACTTTGCCTCTTCAACGCGCTGTATAAACTTTCAGTTTTAATTACTTAAATGTAGGTCCTTTCAGATTGAATACCAGCAGGTGGTTTAAAACACAAAGTCCCCTGGAAAATGCTAACAACGTGTGTTTTTCATCAGATGCCTCCGACTGGTACCTTTAAGCAGGAATGCCCCAAAGAAGCTAGCCCTGATGATATACTTAGGTGAGGTGCAGATGCAGGGGGACAATGAGGGTGATAGGGTGCCATGTCATGGAAAGGGGAGCTGTGACAATTTTGCAGCCTGTTCCTTGAAAGCTCTTTGTCACAAGGGAAATCAAGGAGATTGCTCAGGTGGATAAAGTCTACCTGAGTAAAGGTGAGCAGGACTGACTAGTCCTTCATTCCATTAACAGGAGGCCTTAAAGGGAATCGCTGTTCTGGTCATTTAATGTTGCTCCTGCATGGTGAGGTTTTTTGCGGAGATTAAGTACATTATCTCAGCTGTATCCTGGTATCTGTGCCCTGCCATGTGGAACAAAGGAGGGAAGAAAGCACAGGGGAAGCGGTGTAAACTGCCTCAAAACAGAGCTCTGCAGTTACCTTCGGGGTGGATATAAGGATATAACAACCCATTTACGGATTGCGCCCGGCTCTTGTTCCTATTGCTTTCCTATGTTCTATGGTTTTTAATTCACCCCCATGCAGAGGGTCTGCATCCAGCAGTCGCCTGGAACGGGGCCAGCATTTTGCAGGATTCTCAGAGGAGTTGGGGAGGTTCCTTTCTTCTTCCTGGGGCTTAGGGCTGAGGTGCCCAGAGAGCAGCCTGAGGTGCCAATGCAGGATTGTATTGTTGGTGAGTTCAAGCCTCAAGTGATTTCTAGCTTGAGTCAAGGGTGGCACAGTGAGGAGAAAATAGTAAGCAAACTCAGGTTCCTGGTACATGGGTAATGTGCTCCTCAGACTCTCACTGCTTGGGAGCCCCTTATTTATGGAGGGGTCCTTTCCTTAGGGCCAAGTTGGAGAGGAGAGTTTCCATGTAACACCAGGAAAACTGCTGCTACTGCCACCAGAAGCCATTGGACCTCTCTTACCGTGGGCAGGAGGAAGGTGGAGGTTAACATGAGGGTATCTTTATGTCATAGCTGTGAAAGGCGCATCCTGTCTCTACCATGTGCTGGATGCTCTTTTCCAAACTCTGCGCTAGCTCAAGTCACGCGGCTATGTAGAAAAGTTGGACCAGACTCTGCCCTCAGCTTCACTGGTGCAAATCCAGAGTCATTCCAGTACCGGCCATGGAGTGCCTATATATGTACGCTGCTGTAACTGAGCGCAAAATTTGGCACTTTGTGTCATTACCATGTAAGCAGTGAGAGGGCTCCCTAGGTCTGTACTAACTTTGTCAGGGTCTGAAGGTTCACACCGTGTGTGCCCTGTTCAGGAGAACCCAGATGGTACAAAGAACCTTCCTGAAAGAACATGAGTATGCCCCATTAGTCTGCCGACCACACCCAGGGGAGGGTTCTCATATTACACTATGAATGTGCTCTGTTAACTACGCTATGACAGGAAATCCATGGGATACAATGGACCACTATGAATGGGCTTTTAGACAATACTGTGACCATATCCACATGCAAAGAGTCACTCAGCTTCCAATGATAATGTTCTTACAAACCTACCCTGCGCCACCTCTTACGAACATAAGAATACAGCCTGGTAAGTGTAAAAGCACCTTGCCAAAACTGTCCAGCTGTAAGGAATGAAATAAAGGATACTGAGAAACCTCAGGGTTTTCCTTAAGGATGGGTGGAAAGGAGAAAGAGCATAGAAATCTGGGAACTGGGCACTCCTGAGTGCAAATCCTGACTCTGCCATTAACTTTATCTGTAACCTTGGTCAAGTCCCTTAATCTGTCTGCATCTCAACTTCCTCATCAGTAAAATGGAGCTAATTGGTTAATTACCCACCTGCGAGGAGAGTAATTAATTGAGGCACTGCTTTGAAAAGGCTGCATGGGGGATGTTAAGATGAAGATTATTTGTCAAATAGGAGATGATCCAAGGCCTGGATGTGTGATGTCTGCCAATGGATAAAATGAGGCAAGGGGAAAGGTTACATGGGAGAGTTGACCAGACAAGCTCTTCAATGCATTGGGGAAAAGTAACAGGGACCTCCAATAACAGGAACCCTGAAGGAGGCTGACATGGTCAACATCTGCTTTGTTGCAGTTCACAGTCAGGGAGGATGAAAGGAGCAAGGGGCTCGGAGATAAATGTTAACGAGGCACTAGAAACATCAGGATTCATGAGAGGCGAGTGAAAGAATCCTTAGATAAGAAGTGTATCGATTCAGCAGCACTGTAAAAGAACTTCATCAAGTTCCCTTGTCTTTGGGGACTGGTGCAGAGATGGTGAAGTGTGATGGGATGGATGGCAGATGAAAGTGGGATCCTTTTAAACTAAGGAAGGAGACGTACTGGCCAAAGAGACTCATCTAAATTCCAGGAATATTGGAGCAAATCAGAAAGCTACTGGGAAAACAATAACAAAACCCTTGAACCTTCAAACCTTTTTACGCAATGGGTAATTTGGCAACACAAGGACCACAAGGTTGGGCCCATAACAAGTAGCTAGCAGCTTGGCTTCTGTCCTTTCCTTTGAGGCAGACAGAAGTCAGAGTTCAAGACTCCTGAATACAAAGTGGATTCTTTACAAAGGCTGCTGATCACAGGCAGATAGCAAGGGCCTTTCCACACCAGACTGACTTACTGTTGTCAGACAGGGTGCTAAGGGACTGGCGAGAGACTACAGGCTAATATCAGCTAGCCAGCGCAAACACCAACCCAAGATCTTTTGGTGGCGCGTGCAAGCCGCTTCTCTTCTACGGCGATGGGTGTGGCCCGCGAACCCAAACAGAAGAGACCAGGCAAACCGAATGCAATGGGCACAACTCAGTAGGCCAAAGCAGAGTCCTAGGGCTTGAGTCTCCACTGTATCTTCGTTTACCCCTGTGCCACTTGAGTGTAGAGTGGGTGTAAACATCTCCCATTCTGATCTGCACCTCATGCCTATCTCCAGGCACAGCTCCCTGAATGGTTCTGATCACTCTTGGACTAGATGGCCTGTCCCTATCAGCACCTGCAGGAAATAACTTAGAGAAGGGGCGGGGGACACATTTTCCAGGGAGAGTTTAAGAATATAGCAAAGGGCAGCCCACAATTTAAAACTCAACCTGGGGCAACAGGGGCTCAGTTTCCTCCTCACGTTCACTTTGGGATTTTATTATTCTTCCGGACAGGGGACACACCTGTCTATGTCCAGCCCATCCTTTGATATCTGCTGTGAGAAGCCCGGAGAAAATACAGGTTAAAAACCAGAAACAGTGAGATCTCTCAAAGCCAATGGCAGCTGAAGCCACAGTTGGAGGCACAAGTTCCTTCCATTGGGCAGGCATTGTGAAACCGTAAATGTAGGCTGTAGGGGCTTTCTTTGTTTCACTTCACTTTTCCTTGCCTCCCTTTTGGCCTGCTCTGCAGCATTCACATCTCCTTGGCTCACAGAGAAATCATCTGTAGGAGGCTACTCAGTGCCCTGCTGCGGTTGATACGGCTGGGGCCTCGTTCTCGGTAATTCTAGTCCATGGCTCTGACTTCATCTCCATCTCTTGCTCTTTTTAAAAGAAATGCCATCCCAGGGCAGCCTCACTCGGCGCACACTGTGTCAACTTTGTTTTCAGCTCGCCTCTTCCATTCCCATACTCAGGGCTTTCTTCCCCTCATCATGTGCTCTGGCTATTAGCCTCTCCACAGCCTCCTGATCGGCTCTCTCCCTCCTCCTCGTCAATTCGGTGCCTCCAAGGAACATCCGGTGAATTCTGTGAGAGAAACATCCGGTGAATTCTGTGAGGGTGAGCGCCAACCCCTCCTGCCATGCCCATTACAAGGACCTCGGAGCAGGAACCCAAACAAAGATGTGTCTCATGCCAGAACTCCCTCAGATTTTTCCTTTCCCAAACGTTTGCAGGGGGTTACTGAGAGGGGATGGCAGAAGAAGGACTTGTTCTAGCACGCCTGCCCCTTCCCAGCAGATGCCTTCTGGAGTCCTCTCCTCCACCCCTTCCCTACCCCCAAGCTCACTTGCTCTCTCTCACTTTCTCCCTTCTAGCCACAATGAGGAAGAGAGAAGGTGACTCTGAGCCTAAGCAACACATGGAAACTTTTTAAATTAACAAGTGGGTTTTTAATAAATTCCCCTCAAAGAGCTTTTTTGTAGCACTGGCTTTTCCCACCTCTGGTGCTGGCCGGGCAGAAGGGAAGGCCCAGCCCATGACATCTTAGTTCATAGAATTTCAGCGCCCGGTCCTGAATGCCTTTTATTAGCCCTTAGTCTGGCCAGCAACGCTTCCATTGACTTCCATGGGCATCTCAGCAAGGACCTGAGGATTTGGTCCATAGACAACAGAGAGAGGAGAGATTTGCTCACCCACATCAAAGCAGGATTATTCCCTACAGTGTCCCAGGAACTAGTGTTTCCATCACAGACATAGGGTAGTGATAGAAATGTAGCCGTGTTAGTCTGGGGTAGCTGAAGCAAAATGCAGGACAATGTAGCACTTTAAAATAGAACACCACTTGTCATCACCTACAACCCCCAACTTAAACCTGTCCAACACATTATCAATAAACTACAGCCTATCCTGGAACAGGATACCATACTCCAAGAGGCTCTGGGAGACAGACCCATAGTCTCCTATAGACAACCACCTAACCTCAAGATGATTCTTACCAACAACCACAGGACATACCAAACTAATACCAACCCTGGTACCTTCCCTTGCAACAAACCCCGTTGCCAGCTTTGTCCACATATTCATTCTGCTGATACCATTATTGGACCTAACCAAGTGTGTTATAAGATCAAGAACACATATTCCTGCGCATCCAGAAATATAATCTATGCTATCATGTGCCGAAAGTGTCCGTCTGCTATGTACGTTGGACAAACATCTCAGACACTTCACCAAAGGATTAATGCCCACAAAACAGATATCAGACAAGATCACAAAGAAAAAACAGTTTCTTGCCATTTTAACCAGAAAGGACACTCTCTCAGAGTATGTCTACACTACAAAGTTAGTTCGAACTAACGGACGTTAGTTCAAACTAACTTTAATAGGCGCTACACTAGCGCTCCGCTAGTTCGAATTTAATTCGAACTAGCGGAGCACTTAGTTCGAACTAGGTAAACCTCATTTTACGAGGATTAAGCCTAGTTCGAACTAGCTAGTTCGAATTAAGGGCTGTGTAGACCCTTAATTCGAACTAGTGGGAGGCTAGCCCTCCCCAGCTTTCCCTGGTGGCCACTCTGGCCAACACCAGGGAAACTCTATGCCCCCCTCCCGGCCCCGGACCCCTTAAAGGGGCACGGGCTGGCTACGGTGCCCGTGCCAGGTGCAAGCCTGCCAGCACCCAGCCAGCAGACCCTGCACCTGGCACGGATCGAGCCAGCCACCCGATGCCCCCCAGCCCTCCCACTCTTCCCGGGACCAGGCTGGCAGCTCCCGGGAGCTTGCCCGGGACCGCAAGAGGCGGGCACCCACCTGGGCTAGTGCGGACATCGTGGACCTGGTCCACGATCTCCGCACTAGGCACAGGAAAGTGGCTGGCTAGGGCAGGAGAGCTGCCAGCCTGGCCACCCAGGAGCAGGTGTGCATGAAAATCAAGGGGGTCCACTGAGACCCCCGACCCTGAGCCCTGAGCTTACAGTGGCCGTCCTGGGTCAGACCAAAGGTCCATCTAGCCCAGTAGCCTGTCTGCCGACAGCGGACAACCCTAGGGACCCTGGAGGGAATGGACCGGAGACAGTGACCAAGCCATTTGTCTCGTGCCATCCCTCTCCAGCCTTCCACAAACTTTGGGCAGGGACACCACTCCTACCCCCTGGCTAATACCACTCCATGGATCCAACCTCCATGACTTGATCTCACTTCCCTTTAAACTCTGTTCTAGTTGTAGCCTTCACAGCCTCCTGCAGCAAGGAGTTCCACAGGTTGACTCTTTGCTTTGTGAAGAACAACTTTCTGTTACTAGTTTGAAGCCTGCTACCCATTCCTTTCCTTTGGAGTCCTCTACTCCTTCTTTATGGGAACTAATGAAGAACTTTTCTGTATGCACCCTCTCCACCCAACTCCTGCTTTTAGAGACCTCTATCCTGCCCCCCCCCTCCGTCTCCTCTTTTCTAAGCTGAGAAGTCCCAGTCTCTTTAGCCTCTCTTCATATGGGACTTGTTCCCAACCCCTGATCATTTTAGTTGCCCTCCCCTCTCCCAGCCTCTCTCTTCCCCTCTCCCACCTCCTTTTCCCAGTCTCCCCCAGTTTTGTTCAATAAAGACAGATTCCATTTTTGAACACAATTGTCCTTTATTTTGTACATCAAGAAAAGGGGCTAGGGAAGGGTAAGTGGAAGGAGGTGAGGGAGGAATGGGGCACGAGCCCCTGATGGGGAGGACTGGGCTGGCTCTGTGGGCTTCTGGGGGTGGAAGCTCTCCTGCAGCCCCCCAATTGTCCCCTCTCCCCAGATGGCAGCCTGCGGCAAGTGCAGCCGGGCTGATGGCCGAGTGCTGTGATGTGCCCAGTGTACTCCGGGCACTCCAAGCCAGGACTGGTTTGCAAGCGGGGCACCCCTGAGAACTGTCTGTCTGGGGTGGGGGTCGGGTCCCTTTAAGCACAGCCCTCGGCTAGCCCGAGACAGCATCTCCACGCTCTAAGTCCTCCTCTGATGCCCTGCCGGCACTGCTTCCGGCCATCCTTAACCCCGCTTCAGGGTCCACTTAATGTGGACATGCTAGTTCGAATTAGCAAAACGCTAATTCGAACTAGTTTTTAGTTCTAGATGCGTTAGTTCGAATTAGCGCTGTAGTGTAGACGTACCCTCAATGACTTAACCACCTGCATTCTGCTACAAAGACCTTTTATATCTGCACTTGAAAGGGAATCCTCTGAACTGTCATTCATGTTAAAATTTGACACTCTCCAAAAAGGAATGAACAAACACTTGAACTATCTTACCCATTATCAAGATAGCTTCCCCAATTATCACCTCTAATACCATTAACTCACAAACATCCCACTCTCCCCACCTCTAATATCATCAATTCACAGACACTTACCTTCCTTCCTTTCCCCCCCTCCCTGCATCCCCCTCCTGTTCTGAAATGTGATTTGTCCTTTTCATATGTGTTCGTTTTTTTTAATTGTATCCTTTGGTATATATGGTTGTGACTATTTTCTTCCACTATTTGATCTGAGGAAGTGGGTCTGGCCCACGAAAGCTCATCATCTAATAAACCATCTTGTTAGTCTTTAAAGTGCTACATTGTCCTGCATTTTGCTTCAGACATAGGGTAGACTATTCAATATTCTAAGGAGTCTACCCTGAAGCTTTGCAGGGACAGTCATATTTTTCCTTACTAATTTCTTTATATCCGCTGTGCCACTCCAGAAAACTCCTCTCCTTCTAGTATTTATAGACTATTATCGTTCCCCTGAGGCATCACTTTATCTATTCAAACACCAGTGCCTCAGTGTGATCCTCTGAGAAGTCACTGTGATTGCTCAGTGCCTTTGTGGTACTGTGGTGTATTCAGCTACCCTCACAGAACGGTAAGCTGGGAGGACGGGACTATCCCCTCTGTGACATGACGCGTCTGCATAGGCAGGGTTTAGGTTTTGGCTGCAATAACACATTTGAAAGCTCATACATGTTTAACTCACCATCCTCCGCCCTGTGTGTCTTTCAGCCCTAAGGCCTCTCTGGTTTCTTTTTCCCATGGAAGAGCTGGGCTTGGCTCTTTAAAGCGGTTTCACACCCGTGAAATAATCTTGACTCCAGCGGAGTCACTCTTGATTCGCACCAATATGAAAGCAGATCTTCTGCAATTGTGTTAACCCCCCACCCTAGGGCTGTGTCTAGACTGGCCAGTTTTTCCACAAAATCATCTGCTTTTGCGGAAAAATTTGCCAGTTGTCTACACTGGCCGCTTGAATTTCCGCAAAAGCACTGACGATCTCATGTCAGATTGTCAGTGCTTTTGCGGAAATACTATGCTGCTCCCGTTCGGGCAGAAGTCTTTTTCCAAAAGACTTTTGTGCAAAAGGGCCAGTGTAGACAGCAGAGATTTGTTTTCCGCAAAAAAGCCCCGATCGCAAAAATGGCGATCGGGGCTTTTTTGCGGAAAAGCGCGTCTAGATTGGCCACGGACGCTTTTCCGCAAAAAGTGCTTTTGCGGAAAAGCGTCCTGCCAATCTAGACGCGCTTTTCCGAAAATGCTTTTAATGGAAAACTTTTCCAGTGTAGACATAGCCTAGATGTAACAGCTTATATAGTTCCCCCAGCTGAATCTCATTTCGTCACTCGCTGTCCCCCACCCCCTTTCTAATCCATTAGGGCCTTTTAGACAGCTTCTCTGTCTTCTCTGGTGTTTGGAGCGTCTCTCACGTTAGCACCGCCTGTGAATTCCATCACTGTGCTGTTTACCCCTTATTCTAGCTCATTAATAGAGATGGGCAACCACAAATGTTTGGTCCGGCGTGATAGCCATTTACCCAACTCAGGAGAGCTGCATTCTCACAGGAGAGGAATCCCCTTTGCAAATATGTTTTTATCTTCATCCCTTTTCAGAAAAAAATGAAGGGGTTTAAATATGGATGAGAAACTCTAACATATTTAGATCTGGGGGGCACCATTATTTACTGTTTTCCCTTCATTCCAGTCCTTAAGAGCTGCTACCAGATGGGACTGCAATGAGCTCTGTTCTTCCATTAGCAAGAAAAGATCACTGGCAAGTGAAACTAGGGGTTCTGTGGGCTTCCTGGACAGCATCCAGCCCTTGCTGGCCTTGAGAGCAACCAATGATGAGGACTACGAATAGAATCCTTAGGCTTGTCTTCATGGGGAAATTTACCTGCGTAATCATACCAGTAGACTCACACCACTAGATTTCACTAGTTTAACTCTTCACCTGGATACTTTCTGCAGTGCCCTTTTTCAGTGTAGCTTATGTCACTTTGGAAGTGGTATAAGCTAAATCAGAAAAAGGCCCTCCTAGTCCAGCATAATTATGCCAGTAAATTTCCCCTCACTCTAGCCTGACCCCGAGTTTCAGGGGACATCCCTCTATCTAGAAACAGGAGGAATGAGAGAACGAAAGGATAATGCTAAATAGCCGGCACCCCTATTCTTTTGGAATATGTCAGCTTCCTGGAACCCCAGTGATTCAGCCTGAAACTCAAACCCTGCCTCTCCCCAATCAGGGTTAAACTACAATCTGCTTAGAAGACTTTCCCATATGGTACAATATCCACTGATTTGTTACGTGCCCCTTAAAACGTATTTAACACAGATGTGAAACTTGATTATTTCATCTCATACAGTATCTTTTACATTTTTTTCCATTATTTTGCAAATTGTTTTGTAAAAAACCTTATAATGGGGGATGGCGTTTTCTGATGACTTTCTGTGTCCAGGGGAAATGAAGCAGCTATAGGAATGTTCAAAATGGGATTCAGTCTAATTTCATCTCAGCCTGTTGACACTAACAAAGGTCCTCTTAGCCCCTTCCCTCTGAGGATCTTAAAGTCCTTTGCAAGGATGACGTGATGACCTCACAGGACTGTTGGAAGGCTTAAGGAACAAGCATTACCTTCATTGTATAGATGGGGAAATAGCGGTGCAGAGCTGAAAAATATACCCAGCTGTACAACTGATAAGCATTATTATGATTTTGATGTGGTGGTTTTCATCTTCAATTAACTCAGGCTAGGGGAAGGAAGGAAGGATGGCTTAGTGGTTTGTACAAAGGATGGGAACTTGGGATAGCTGGTCTCTCTTCCTGGCCCCGCCCATTGAATTTGGGCAAGTGACTACTACCAACCTTTTCAAATCTGAGTGCCCACAGCTAGGCATCTAAGTCTATACTGAAGCACTCGACTATATAGTATGATTTCCAGAGGTGCTGGACACATGCACTTGCCATTGATGGCAAGAGGAGCTGGACATACTCAACTGCCATGAAAAGCTGTCCGCTTAGTCACCACCCTGTGGAGCAGGACACGATTGCTAACCCCATTTTACAGATGGGGAAATTGAGGCACAGTGCAGTTAAAGGGGGAAGGATAACAAAGGCATAAAGGGCAGGCAGGTTCCCAACTCACACTTAACAGTCAATGCGAGTTAAGTGCCTAACTCCCCTTCTGCCTCTGAAAATTTCCCCATAAGTGACTTGCCTGAGGCCACAAGGTCAGTGGCAGAGGAATGGAATGTAGGCGTTTCTGTGTCCCGGTCCTGCATTCAGTCCCTTAGTATCCCTCTTTTGAAAGAAATCCTTTGGGACTATTCAGTGCGCACCAATTTGTCCTCTTTACTGGAACCAATTATACTGATCTCCCCCTAACACCTCTTAATGCCTGTACTGTAACTTTGTTTCCTATAGTTTCAGAGGGGTAGCCGAGTTAGCCTGTAACAGGAAAAACTTAAAAAACAGCAAGTAGTCTGGTAGCACTTTAAAGACTAACAAAACATGTAGATGGTATCATGAGCTTTTCGTGTGATCTGGTGTTGTGCCCATGAAAGCTCATGATACCATCAACATGTTTTGCTAGTCTATAAAGTGCTACCAGACTACTTGTTGTTTTTTAAGTTTTTCTCGTTTTCTATAAGCAGCACACAGACAAGGCTCTCTCTAGGAAAGGGGTGGGTCTTTCATCCTGGGCCAGGTACATGGACATTTTTCTTAACTCGGTGTACTTGGGGCTGAATCACTGAAATCACTGGAGCTACACTAGTGAGAACAGAATCAGGCCTGATTCTCTGTGGGCAACACTGCTCCAAAGAACCCCAGTGCTGTTCCAGATGAAATCAACAGCAAAATTCCCATGGAGTTCGTAGTGGGTCTGCTGTGTATTTGAATGCAGTCCAAGACAATCTAATGGTCCATTTAGCAAACAAATTCTGGGATTAAATAAATCTGTCCTATTATAGATTGTGTGTGTCTAGAACAGGGGTGGGAAAACTAAGGCTTGGGGGATGGATGTGGCCCTGGCTTGCCTGGATCCAGCCCCCAAGGCTCAAGTCCCACTCCCTAGCATAGAGGAGCAGGGGCTGGCACTCCACCCCCCTGCTGTCCCACCCCAAGGCTGTAGCACACAAAATCTACTAAGTGGGATGCCCCCGGGGCTCCAGTGTGTGAGGGGAATGTGGGGAGTGTCTTCAGTGAGTAGTTTTTTTGCTTTTTTTGCTTTTTGTTTGTTTTGCTTCTGATGTGTGTGTGGCTCCCAGCTGATTTTTCCGTAGGTCAGTGGCCCTGGACCTTAAAAAGATTCTCCACCCTGGTCTAGACATCAATATTATGTTGCTAAAGCAAAACAACTGCATTTTATTATCATTCGTTGCAGATTATGTCCCTAGGAGTTCCTATCTTGCACTTCATACAGAGTCTGCTTTGGCTTATTTCATGCATTCTTTCTAGCAGAAGATAAGATCTCAGTAGAAAACAAAACCAATTAACCTCTTGTGTTAATTGATCCATTAGCATATTATATCCTGTTTGCCACCAGATATGGGTCTAATTTTTTCATCTGGGGATTAGTAAAGAGGCTTTCACATTCAGATAACATGCAGTTATAAATAAGAGTCCCAGCAGATTTGCCACTTGTTTTATTTTGTTTTGTTTTTTCCCCAGTTCTAGAGGGTTTAGCTAAATGTCCTTTTTCCATTTCTTTAGTGACTTTTAGAGTCATTCTGCTCTAGGGCTAGGTCCATGCTACAGCTGGAAGGTCAATTTAAGGTACGCAACTCCAGCTATCAGAGTGGTAGCCATGTTAGTCTGAATCTTAGGGTACGTCTAGACTACATGCCTGACGCCAGAGGCATGTAGATTAGGCTACCCGACATAGGAAAATGAAGCGGCGATTTAAATAATCGCCGCAACATTTAAATTTACATGGCTGCCGCGCTGAGCCGACAAACAGCTGATCAGCTGTTTGTCGGCTCAGCGCGATAGTCTGGACGCGCGGGTGTCGACATCAAAGGTATTTGTTGACCACCCAGGTAAACCTCCTGGGATGAGGTTTACCAGGGTGCTCGACAAATACCTTTGATGTCGACACCCGCGTGCCCAGACTATCGCGCTGTGCCGACAAACAGCTGATCAGCGGGGCAGCCATGTAAATTTAAATGAAGCGGCGATTATTTACTATGTCGGGTAGCCTAATCTACATGCCGCGGTGCCTGGCTTTATGCAAATGAAGCCCGGGCAATTCAAATCCCGGGCTTCACTTGCAACTCCGGTTGTCTACACTACCACCCTAGTTCGAACTATGGTGGTAGTGTAGACATACCCTAATAGATTAACAAATATATTGGAGCATAAGCTTTCGTGGGCAAAGACCCACTTTGTCAGATGCATGTCACAGATGAATCCGACAAAGTGGGTCTTTGCCCAGGAAAGCTTATGCGCCAACAAATCTGTAACTCCAGCTATGTAAACCAGGGCTTTTCAACAGACAGCCCCGTGGTGCAGTTTGGGTTTACGTGGGGCTCAACACACGGCCCGTTAGTGGGATCCTTTGAACATGGCCTCCACTGGGAACATGCTCCACAACAGTGAGTCAATATAATGGTCTTCTGTTGATATGTGTTTTAGCAGTTAAATTCCTGGACTATCATTGCTCATTAAAAGTGCTGTCATATGGGTGAGAATCAGGTAAATATTGCATTTCATTAATATCAGCAGAACTGACTTAAATGGGGCTTGCGTATTGTGTAGTCTTGCCTTAATCTTTGTATTCATGCCCATCAGTGTGAAAGAAGCTATTTGCATATACTTGCATATATATTTGCATGTATATGCAACCACACTTAAGTTGTGTTTCTGGGCATGTGATGTGAGTATCATTGTGGCCCCTGGGGCATACAAAGTTGAGTAGCCCTGCCTTAAACTGAGCTTGGCACCGTCGCTACAGTGGGAGGTCAACGGAAGCAAATGCTCCCATTGACTTCCCTTATGCCTCATGAATCATGGAATACCAAGGGCACCTTCAGCATTTGATTTAGTGGGTCCTTACTAGACACACTAAATTGAACACTAGAATATCGATTTCCGGTGCAGTAAGACAGGGTCTAAGACCCAGCCTCCATTTGTGCACGAGCAGCTTTGCACAACCACCCTATGATGCACAGCTCTCTGCATCAATATCTGCATGCGCAGATGCTATAATTCTGTGGTGTCCAACAGGCTAGCTATTAGCCACATCTGGCTATTTGTCCAGTTGAGTGTGGCTAATTTGCTATACCAGTAGCCACTATAGTGGCCACTGCTTCATAACTGGTTGGACACCACGGCTATAATCTGTGTGTGCACATAAGGGATGAGTTCAGTGTGTGTCAATTATATGCCCTGCACACGTGTGATAAAGTCCCATCACCTGTGATCCAGGAGAGAATGATCCATAGATGTGCCCTGTGTGTGTACACAAAGTGACAGTCAACACTGGGGAGAGGACCCAACTCCACTTAAGTCCTACATAAGCCCAAGATGCTTTGGTCTCCAGAGCTCTTTGTCAAAGGCTGTCTCAGGGTGTGTATACACCGCTAGCTCCCTGTGGTTTGCTGCAGTGGAGGTGATGATATACCCAGAGCAGCAGGAGAGCGCCTCCATGGTATGAGAGTGGCTTGCTCTGGCATCTAGCAGAAACTGTTTCCAATGTGGGGTTTGCTCTGGGTCAGGAGTGGGTAATAATTTTTGATGGGGGCACTCCAAGATTTTGTTAAGTGGTCAAGGGCTGCAGATTTCTAATGGAGGAGGTGCAGGGTCTGGGATGCAGGTTGGGTGCAGAAGGGAGCTTGGGGTAGGGGTGTAGGAGGGAGCGTGGGGTCTGAGAGGGAGATAGGGTGAAGGAGGGGTGTGTGATCTGGAGCAGGGGATGGGGTGCAGGATCCAGGAGAGGGAATGGGTGCAGAGAGGATTCTGGATGGGGAGAGGAGTGTAGGAGGGGGTGCAGGGTCTGGGAGGGAGTTGTGACTTGGGGCGGAGGGGAGGTGCAGAGTGTTTTGGTGGTGACCTGGAGTAGGAGGGGATGGTGACCTTGGGCAGGTAGTTGGGGTGCAGGAGGGGCTGAGGTGCCAGAGGCAGGCTATGACTAGGAGGCACTTAACTAGGCGGTTCTGGCCAGACCCTCAGGCAGGTTCCCTGCTTGCTGCAGCTCCAGAGCTCAGAGGGGCTGGCTGCTCCATATGCCTTTCTGGAAGGGGAAGGAGGCTTCACATGTCACCCCAGTCCCCAGCACAAGCTGAGAGATTGCACAGGGGACGGGGCAGCCCAGGAGAGCTGGCCAATGGGAGCTGAGAGATTGCGCAGGGGACGGGGCAGCCTAGGAGAGCTGGCCAATGGGAGCTGAGAGATTGCGCAGGGGACGGGGCAGCCTAGGAGAGCTGGCCAATGGGAGCTGAGAGATTGCGCAGGGGACGGGGCAGCCCATGAGAGCTGGCCAATGGGAGCTGAGAGATTGTGCAAGGGATGGGGCAGCCTAGGAGATCTGGCCAATGGGAGCTGAGAGATTGCGCAGGGGATGGGGCAGCCCATGAGAGCTGGCCAATGGGAGCTGAGAGATTGCGCAGGGGACGGGGCAGCCCATGAGAGCTGGCCAATGGGAGCTGAGAGATTGCGCAGGGGACGGGGCAGCCCATGAGAGCTGGCCAATGGGAGCTGAGAGATTGCGCAGGGGACGGGGCAGCCCATGAGAGCTGGCCAATGGGAGCTGAGAGATTGCGCAGGGGACGGGGCAGCCCAGGAGAGCTGGCCAATGGGAGCTGAGAGATTGCGCAGGGGACGGGGCAGCCCAGGAGAGCTGGCCAATGGGAGCTGAGAGATTGCACAGGGACAGGGCAGCCCATGAGAGCTGGCCAATGGGAGCTGAGAGATTGTGCTGGGGCGGGGGCAGCGCGTGAAGCTTCCCTCTTCCCCCAGGTGCAGAGAGGCACATGGAGCAGCTGCTCTGAGCCCTGGGGCTGCTCCCTGCCTGAGGGTCTGCGGGCCGTATTGAAAGGCTTGGCGGGCCGGAACCAGCCCGTGGGCCGTATCTTGCCCGCCCCTGCTCTGGGTTCCATTGCTGCATTGACCTTGTGCTGGCCTTCTGCCCAGAGAGGGCTCACACCCAAGGGGGAGCTGCCTTTTGAGAACAGGAGCCTCAAGCTGCCAGCCTGTCAGCTGTGGGGAGAAAGGCCCTTTCCTCAGTACGGGCAGCAGCAGTGCAAGCTACCCCCATGCTGCCTGCTAATGTGACTCAGCCCTGACTGGGAAAGGGAAAGGAGCTTGGCGCCTGTGAGTGTCAGCAGCCACTCGGAATGGGACTGACCCATGGGCAGTGCATGATGCTAGAGCTGGGGGAAGCAAGTCCCCAGCCCTGCCCCCGCTTCCTGAGCCTCATCGCTGCAGCTCAGGGCTCTGGGGGATGCCACGGCCACCCCTCCCCACTGTGGGAGCAGGCCATGTCTCCCTCAGGGGGTGGTGTGTGGCCGCAGCCTCCCCCCAGCCCGGGAGCATGGAGGGGGAGGTGGCATGTGGCTCTACCTTCCCCAGCCTTGGCCAGAGCACAGCAGGAGGGTGGCTGGTGAGTGGCCACAGCCAGAGCACAGCCTTGGAGGATGGTCAGCAGGCGGCCGCACCTGTCCCCAGAGCATGGGCAGTGCCCAGCCCTAGCCGCACAGCCCCAGCCTCCGTGGGGCTAAAGCCTAGGCAGCTCTGGGAGACCGGTGGAGATGCGGGAGCTGAGGTGGAGTGTGGGTGGGGCTGGGCGGGCAGTTTGGGAAGGCATTTCCTTCCCCTGCCTCTGATACCGATGCCCATGGACTGAGCTCACATGCTCCTTCCACACAGGCCTTTTGCCCAGGTCTTTCCTGACCTGGGAAGGCCAGAACTGAACGAATGCCTGGGAGCTGGAGGAGTGCAAGGGGAGAAATTCAACTTAGATTCACCCTGCGGGGCTGCACCTTTGATTTTCCTGTGGAAGGTCAGTTGCAAATGAACCCCACGCCAACGGGCACGCCCCAAGATTCAATGCACGACAGTGCATGCCTGCCCAGGCTCCATGCTGCCCCGCTCCTGCCCTTGGCTCCCTCTGTCTAAAAGCACCAGATCCTTCCCCTCCCCTTGGCAATCCTTCGTCCCTCCTCTCCTAGAGTATGTCTACACTACCCGCCTAGTTCGAACTAGGGGGGTAGTGTAGACATACCCCTAGTTATTTCACGCTGGTGCGTCCACAATATTGAACGTTTGGCTGGTTTATGCAGCCACTTCCCCAGCCTTAGTTTTATGGCAGGACTCATGTTCCCAGAGAAAGTGCAGAGGAGGCATTTGTGTCTTCACACTAGACTCCTTCCCCTTGGCGCCCTGGCGGAGCCCTGCAGGATTATGGAAGTGACTTCCAGGCCTCTTCCTTTGTGCTGCAGCTAGGATCCGGATTGCTGAAGTCAGCCACCCAGCCCCGTGGCGGAGAAAGTTGCGCTGCTGTAGAAGGCCAAGCATTGTGCTGATAATAACAGGGCAGGATCTGAGCAGGGAAGGCAAACATGTTCGTCAGACTCCCTTAGTCCCATTGACACTACAACCGCCATGCTAGGGTAGTCACAGCCAATGACTCCAGCTACAGGGCACCCACCCGCACGTGAGTGTGTCTGCCCAACCACATTCAACAAAGCCCTTGGTAAAACCAGCCGATGTTGTCTGCATGCTGGGGTCCTAATGCACCGTCTGCAGTGGAGGGCAGTACGTGCACTCACTGTCATTTCTTTTTCTGTGTCCTGTTCCATACAAATCAAAAAAGCCCATCAAGTTCTGAGCAGGAGGAGAAAGACACTAAGGCTTAGTCTGCACTGGCACTTTACAGCGTGGTAACGTTCTGGCTCAGGGATGTGAAAAAAACAACCCCCCCTCCACGGCACCAGCGTGAACCAGGCTATAGCACCGGGAGCCGTGTGCCCAGCACTGTTGGCTGCTCCTCTCATGGACAGGCTTGTTGATGGAGCGGTTCAAAGGGGACAATGACCCTGGGGCCCAGAGTTTCAAAGGGGCGGAGCCCTGTGTCCCTTTGAATTTCCACCAGAGCACCACTCCACGCAGCTCTGAGAGTTGGGGAGGATGACACCATCAGGGCGGTGCTAACGTCTGACTGCCCAAGGCCCCGCCCCTTCCACCTGAGGCCCTGCCCCTTCCGCCTGATGCTCCGCCCCTTTCTCCAGAGGCCCCACCCCTTCCACCCAAGACCCCGCCCCTTCCAAGTGCACAGAGCTGACCTCTCCCACTTTGCCTAGGGGCCCATGGTGGCTGTTGACTTGCTGCTCATGGAGGTGGTTTACACAGAGTGCTGGGAGAGTGCTCATGCCACAGCTGCACTTTAAACTGTCAAGTGTAGACAAACCCGGATGGTGCTGTGAGGGAGCTGCTCCTTGGAGGCCATAGCTGGGGAGTCTCTTGGCAATCGCCTTGGGGAGCCTGCTGCATGCTGGGGTGATCACACAGCCTGCCTGCTCTAGGCAACAAACCCTGCATTGCAGGTGGAGGAAAGTTCAAGGTGACTTTGGGTGGCACATTGACAACCCCCAGGTGCGCGCTCTGTGCTCCTTGTATAAAACCCGCCTTCCGGTTAGACCACATACCTGCAGTGGCTGTTGCAGCAGCTTTCCATTCCACCTGGCGCAGGAAGGCTCGCACGCTCCGCACATGCTCCCTCCAGCCAAGGGCCCCAATCCACAGCTTGCTCGGCTGGTTAGCTAACCCCATGGACCACGGTGGCCAGGAGAACTGATCTAATCCCATCCGCTACTGGGCCTGAGGAGAAGCCCTGTGTCACAGGCAGGGCCGGACTAAGGGGTGGGCGAGCCAGGAAGCTGCCTGGGGCGCCAACCGATGGGGGGCGCCTGATGGTAGCTGTATGGGGTGCGCGGCGCCCCTTATAGCTGCCATCAGGCGCCACGCGCTCAGCTCCCGGTGGGTTGCAGTGGCCGCCCAGAGTGGGGGCTGCGTTAACCCCCGCAGTGCCGTTACCCCGCGGCCGCGGGGCCCTGCACGGCCAGGCACGGCCCGCCCAGGCGGCCCCGGGCTGCGCGCCAGCGGTGGTGGCCAGGCAGCGCATGCGCCGTGCACCTGCCCATGCACCCTAGGGGCAGGCCTGCGCATGCGCCGTGCGCCTGGGGTGGCGCCATGGGCCCGGGGCACCAAAATGGCTCGGGCTGGCCCTGGTCACAGGCCCTCCTGCCCAGCGGTTTGGGTGCTTCGGAGGCTTCCCAACAGTTTGTCAAGGCCGTGCAGGCTGTGCCCAAGCCAGCGCTTGCCTGTCTATTTTTAAAGTCCAGCCCCAGGGCCTTATTCTCAATGGACCACAGCAGCCAAGTCACTACCTGGAATATGAGTGTAACTAGATCCAGCCGAGTGCCGTCAGAAGTGCATGAAATAGAACCAGAGCATATGCCTTGGTTTTGCTTTCATGGTGGTTCTCAAAGAGAACCACCATCTCTCCTGATTCCTCTCTCCCCTCCTTCCCAGCCTTAGCCATGCATTCCTCGCCAGCAGACACTCACCCAGGCCCAATTCACACCCAGCTACTTTAGCATTTGCAAAGGATTAAGTGCAGGAAGAGCATCAGGGTGAGACACTGGACTCTATCACACTTAGCTTGTATTGCAGCCCGCTGCCTGGGTTGGGCAACGTTTAGGCAAAGCAGAGGCTGTGGAAACACGTCTCTGGTCCACTCCGGCGTGGAGGGCAGCCCATCACAAGAGGAAATACATTCCACACCCCCACGCCCCTTTTTTAAAAAATCACGTCTGTTGCCATATGAACCAGGTGCCATTGTAACGTATTCCAGACAGAGTTCTGAGGTGTCTGATGAGAACTGGGGGTCCTTTTGCTTTAACTGACAGTTGCATCTAAAGGAGCATGACTCTAAATTGGTGCAAGCTGTCGTCACACACACCTAACCAGCCGCTCTGTCAGCAGGAGCCTGTTTCCTAACAGGTCCAGGAAATACGCCTTAAATGGCAAAACCTGGTTGCAACCCTGCTTGGCCAATAGGGTCTGACTCTGAGCCACTCTCAAAGAATGGGTTAACGGAAACAGGAAACCACAGACCAGCTGAAGCACCCCCCCCTCCCTTGCTTGACAAGCCTTGCATTTGCCAGGAACCGACATGAAAAATACACCTCTTCCTCCTTTTCCCCTCTCAGAATTGGCTGCTGGATCCCCCCCCCCGCCTCCCCATTTTGCCGCATGAACTGCACACTATGTGCTCGTTCCGCCTGCCTTTGTGGTTTCACCATGACTCCGGGGGAGATGGCGGCGTAGGGAGGTGGGGCAGCTTCTCTCCTAGGTTGATAAACTCTAAGTTTGGTGGAGGGGGAAGGGAAAAGAAGGGGGACAGCAGAAAAACATCAGGTGCTATTGACTTGGGTGAATGGCGCTTTTATTTTCAGAGAAACAGCTGCTCAGCTCAGTGCTCCCCAGTCTTTTCCACATTTTGACCCTATGTTACAATGAGACTAGGTTTGGGAGCATCCCTCGCATAAGGAAAGGGAAAGTTGGGAGCTGCTTCGACCTACTCCCGACTCCCCACCCCCAGGTTGAGAACCCCATGGTACAATCCAAAAACTCAACAAGAGTCACAATGTGAGACCATGAAAATCCAAAGGCTGGGAAACAGCCAGCCAGTAAAACCAGTGTCAGTCACATTGCATCCCCCATATTTATATGTCCTTATAACTGCTCACAGGTACGTAGGATCCAGGTGGCGCAGGGTCTTTTAGCAGTCGACAGGATGCTCCATTTTTCTAGTCTGAGCCCTATTCATATGGGCACACATCATGCCATGCAGGGTTTTGTTTGTATCAGAGAAAAAGCGTTACTTAACAAAATCTGCCTTGGCTTCTGAAGGTAAAGGGCCCCTCAGTCTGTAACACAGTTGGAAAAAGGAGAAGCTGAAAGACAGGACTCCGTGGAAGAAGACTCAGATCTGGATTTTCCAGTGGCCTTAACGTCCAGCCACAATGGAGCTTTGCTTTTACAGCAGTAAGTGGAGGACCCAAACTAGCACTGGGTGAACAAATCACAAAGGAGAGTTTATTTGTCATCTTCAGTCTCTTTTTTTGTACACAAATGTCTTGCGCTTTCTCATTACTCAAATTACTAATTGGATGGTGTCGCTGAATAATTATTGGTCAATAGACTGTTAACGAGCTGTTCATTACAAGTATTGTATAGTCAGAAATTAGTCTCGTCTGGCTGGATACATAGATCACGTTATATACTCAGTCTGGAACGTATGAGTAACACAAACAAGCAAAGGAGCATGAAACTGATCAAAGTGGACTTGTTTTTCAATGTGAATAAATATTTTTGGATTCTCTAGTTAGTTTTTGCACTGTTCTGAATTAAATGCATGTACACCTGGTGCATGCAGCGAGGAAATGACTGCAAATTAGACAGAATCTGACCCCTTAGGGCTACAATTATTCCCCTTGCTAGAGGGTAAAAACAGCAAAGGGGAAGCCAGAATAAAAAAGATAAGAGAAGATGAAAAATCACAATAAGGCAGAGATTGTTTAAAAAATGCTCAGCTAAACAGTCTGTGGCAGACAGATGCCTCCCCGTAGAACTCATTAAATCTGTCATGATAATGGACATGAAAATGACTGTATTCCAAGCAGCAGCCTGGGGAAGAGGCCTTTTCAGTCAACTTCACTCTGTATTGTGGGGAGCCTACCTGTTCTGGGAATACGAAAGGTGAATCTTAAAACGGGGCATCACATGGCATGGAAGTGGGAACATTTTATCATTGAAGATCAATACAAAAATGACTCAGAGGTTGGTTTTGGATTGATTGAATTCCCCTCCCGCCAATATCCTCTTCTGTGAATTCTGTCTAGTTCTTTCAGAATTATTTTCACTTGTAAATACAATAATAGGAAATACTCTGAGGGTTGAACAGATATTCATTCATCAAAGAGGGCTCTGTTGTTGTAAAGCATTGGAACACTCTCTTAACCTCTCTCTGGTATAAACTACTGGTAGATGATCCTAAAAGTAGAGCCCTGTGCAGATACAAAATTCTTATCCATAGCTGCATCTGCAAAAACGATCTGCGGATATCTGCATCCAGATACTAATGCATATAAAGTGGATATCCACAAATGAAAGGTTCTTGATAAAAATGTGTATCCGCAACTGTATCCACACAAATGAGCAGTGTATACAGTGGACATAAAGTCAATAGCTATGGATTTGTAGAGTTCTACCTAAAAGGGACTCAGTGGCCTTGGTTGGAGAGGCACCCAAAACTGATGATGTAGAGCCATACTTTATTCAAGCCTAGCAAACTTCTTGGGCCTGAAAAACCACACTGCAAAAGTTACTTAGAACAAGTTTTCTTGTGGGTTCCCCAGACTTCCTGATTCTGATTGCAATAAGAAATACCATTTATTAGTCATAATTATTAGTCACTGATAGCAGCAGCAATGCTTGAACGGCGTATCAGATCACTGCATGGAATTAGAACTGCCCAGCTGTGTGTCCTATTGGCAACAGCTGATCCAGTGGTTGTGGCCTGTACTCTTAGGAGTGAGTTCTATCCCCGTTGCTTTCTCTATGGCTATGTCTACTCTGCAACACTATTTTGGGACACTAGAGTATCCCAAAATAGCTAACCTGCGTCTTCACAGCAATCCTGTTATTTCAGGCTCGCTATTCCGACGTCCTCGTAGACCTTATTCCATGAGGAGGAAGGGATGTTTCGGAATATTTCAAAATAGCATCAAAATAAGATATGCAATTTACGTATCAACTTGCATATCTTATTTCGAGTTATGGTGCAGTATAGACACATCCTATGAAGTTCTGGTACAGAGCTGAGTGACCATCACAAAGGGCCCGGTCTTCCGAGGTATTTATGTGTCTAACTCCTGTTGAAATCTGTGGGACTAGGCATGTACTTTTGGAATCTAGTCCAAAGTTCCTAGTCTCGGTACGATAGGTAAATATTAGCCCTCAATCACAGATGAGGTACAGGAGAGTTAAGGGATTTGCCCAATGTGACACAGCACATCACAACTGGACTAGAACCCATCTTCTCCTCCCCACTCTGTCTTATTTCTACTGTCTTATTTCTAGCTACTAGACCAGGTGATGGGCAAGAGGCAGCTAGTGGGCTAGGTCTGGCCCGCCACGCCACTGGATCCAGCCTGCGACTGCCTCGTTGGGACCCGTAAGAACAGTGCAGCTACTGCAGCTTTTCCAACCAATAAGAGATGAGAAATTTTGTGGGCAGCAGGGGCAGCCAGTGAAGCCTCCTCTCTCCCTTCCTGCTGTCCTACTGGGAGAAAAGCCATGTGGAGCAGCTTGCGACTGCAGCCTTCAGGTTTCTGCAGGACTGCTGGCTGGGAGCCACCTAGGGAAGCACCTCCCAGCCAGAGCCTGCCTCTAGCACCCACATTCTCCCCAACAACTACCTGCTCAGGCCTCCATCCAAACCCTCTCACCTCCTTCGCCCAGGTCACAACTCCCTCCCAGACCCTGCATCCCCCCCAGAGTCCCTCCCCCAGGCCAGAATCTTCTGCACCCATTCTGGAGTCTGTAACCCAAGCCTCTGCTGCATATCACAACCCCCTCCTTCACCCAAACTCCCTCTCAGACCCCACACCCCCTCTTGCACCCTAGTACCGTACCCTGAGCTCCCTTCTGCACCCAATCTCTGTCTCAGACCCTGCACTCCCTTGGTAGAAATGTGGTCCTTGACCACTGGCCAAAATCTTGGAGTGCCCCCCCCCCCTTAAAAATTATTGCCCACCCCTGTTCTAGACTGTGCTCTCTCTCCAATAAGTAAATGTTTCCCTTCCACTTACAGCTTTTATGGAGGTATTTGGGCACCTCCAGGTCAGTGAGGCATGACACCGAAAGGTAAACTGAAAAGTAAACATGAAATAAACATTCCACAAACTATTTCCACCATCAGAAAAAGTTCAGCCCAAGTCCAGTTTGAGCTTTGAGAGAAGGGTGAAATCACTGCTTATTTCCTCTGAACTGTTTCATCCATTTGTATGTAAAGCTGCTGTCCCATGGGTTTCAGCCACACCACACTAACCCCCGTTATAGATCTCCCGCCAAAGGAACTGATCCATTGTTTCCACATTCCTTCCTGGGACCTATTTTCCTTGGCAGGATATTTCACACAATGGGACAGACGAGATCACCATTGATAGACCCAAAGGAGGGTCATTACCAGCGTTCTGGTTAGGTTCATTCATATACCCACCAGACTTAGTTTCACTGATACAGCTGAGAGAACGGATATGCTGGCATTAGCTCCATTTATCCATCAGCGCGAAGGCTTCGGACACTCTAGAATGAGGACTAGCAATAGTCCTAATCAGATCATTACACTACTACTAATATACCAGAGCTGTGCACCAGCACATTGGAATGAATGTTAACATGCATAACCCTGTCCATTAGTGGGGACTGAACTCAGGAGCTTCTGAGTTAAAGACACACAATTCTACTGTTTGAGCTAAAAGTCAAATCCCCGCACTGACCACCATGGGAAACAAATATCTCCTGTGGGGAGCGTACACACTGAAAAAAAGATCTTCGATAAACATGACACCAGCAGTATCAGGACTACAGCGATCTTTCCATCATTGGTACATTGCAAAAAGGGTGCAAAGAACAGTCTTGGTGACATGAAACCAAAGTCTTGGATCCTTGACAAAAGTCCTTAATGATGAAGGGCCATTCCCATGAACTTGGAACTGTCGTGTTAGTTTGCCAGGGACACAGTGTGCCTGGCACTTTTCCTGTCTAGTTTTCAGTAGCAAAAAATGCTAGGGAAAGCTGGGCTTAAAGAAATAGACAGTTCTTGTGGGGTCATCAATTCTACTCCTCTGCTAACGCAGGCCACCCTGTTATACAATACCATTTATTGACTCGTTAATCTGCAGCTTAGAACTAATGAGGCTGTTTGCCCCAGTGCTCCTACTGGGCGGTGGTAGAACCACATTTTCCAGTTTAGTGCTTACATTTGAGCATGCCCACGAAAGTGGGCGTGACTCAGTGTTTGCATTTGTAAAGCGGGCAGCTGATGCATATGGGCAGATAAATCTTTGCACCTGCAAAATGAGAACACAGCCATTTTCTGAAGACTATGCAATGGCATATGAAAGACCAGGGCTTAGGACATGGTCCACAAACTACCATTTATGATCAAACAATGGGAATGCATGGAGCCACCAACGGGCATGTTTCCTGTGCAAGAACAAAAGAAATCCTTTTGCCCTACCTCTTTCTCAAGGAATACAATCATCTAGTCGAAAATGAGCTACTCTGCCTTCGGGTTTTTTGGTTTGTTTTTTTCAACAGATGGCTTCCAGAAGCCACTCTCAGGTTTAGAAGGCTGGGTCCTGATATTGATCTGTCCGTTTCAGTATAACCCCATTTGCTATATTTGCTGTCGGTCAGGCACAGAGAAGGAGCGTACATGCTGAAAAACAGATCTTTGATAAACCTGACGCCAGCAATATCAGGATTACAGTGATATTTCCATCACTGGTACATTGCAAAAAAAAAGGGGGGGAGCAAAGGCCAGTCTTGGTGACATAAAACCAAAGTCTGTCTTTCCCTGACTCTCTCTTTCTTGACCTTTGGTTAACCAAGCCCTGCCCTCAAGCAAATCGCTCACATCAGCAGCTGTACAGAGCCAAGCCCTGATGAAAGTGCCTACTGGTTGCTTGGTGCCCTATCTGTAAACATGGTCATGCCTTGCCCATACTGCCCTGCATGGGAAGTCTTCAGTTTCTAGAAAGGAGGAGCAGGGCAGTGTCTTATGAAAAGTGACTTATGAGAGGGACACACCTTGATAGAGGACACCCAGTGAATAATTGATTCTCATGAGGCTGGTCTGTAATTAGCATCCACTAATTACCTGGGAATATCAAACTTTTTCCTTATTTACTTCAGTATCTTGGTCTATGCGGCCATAGGAATCCAAAGCACCTGGCTCACTCAGCACAGTCCACCTGGGAGCATCTAGTGTGGAGGTTGCTTCTGTTTATTAAGAAGACTTTGAGTTGAGTATAGTTTAGTGAGGGAGGGGCCTGAATCAGAACCCAAGCGGTGTGAAAGTTCAGGACCAATGTCTGTGGCTTGGGTTTTAGCTCCGTTAGGAGTCCGATTCTCTCTCACTCAAGCCAGTGCAATGTTATTGACTTCAAAGGAGTAGGGTCGCAGGCTGGATGTTGGGCCGAGTGTTCATCTGTGACTGACCAGCTGCCCCCCAGATGATGAAGTGAAGGGAGGGATCAAGTGTCCTCGTAGTTTTGTCAGAAAAACCTGGTGGTCTGGTTGGTAAAGACAACTGTGTTGCTATTGTTCTGGATTTCTCCAAGGCATCTGGCCTAGTAGCAATGATGGTTTGATTCAAAAGCACATGTTATCAGCGGGGCCGACAGCCACTGCAGGCCCTGGAACAAGGTGTGGGGAGGGCCGGCTCTGTGTCCCCAGAGGGGATGGGGCCTCATGCAGAAGGGGCGGGGCTGAGGGCACTCAGCCCTGAGCTTCACCAGACCACGGCATGTACACACGCACGCACACACACTCAGAGCTATGGGGAGTACCTGACGTGGGACTCCAGCGGAAATTCAAAGGGACCTGGTGCTCTGGGCTCCTTTGACTCATCAGGCCCCAGGGCAACTGCCTCCTTTGCCCATCCTGTCATGCTCACTGACAGATCTCAAAATGAAATTGTTTACAGGGAGGTATCAATGAGTGGGGAAGTTTCTAATGGGGTCCCCCAGAGATTGGTCCTTGGTCCAACACTAAATAATGCTTTTCTCAATGATCTACCAGTGGTTTTCCACCTATTGTGGGTCACATTCAATACTACCTCTATGACCCCAAAGATGTCACAGGGGCTGCATCTGCGTGTTAATTGGGCCACTTGCCCGGTTAGGAACCACTGCTTCTTTGCTGATCAAGTTTGCAGATGGCACAGCGGCCGATGGAGTGGTGAATAATGAAGAGACAGGTTATAGTTACAGAATGACGTGAATCACCTGGTTACACCTCGGAAGGACCTTGGGGAGGGGTCATGGGTCTCTTTTATGATGGGTTTGATCACAGAGATCCCTTTGGGACTGTCAGCATACATAAAACACTTTTGTTTCTTATTAACCCCTGTGTAAATAACAGTTTCCGGGGGGGGGGGGGGGGGGGGGGGGGAGGCGGGCAGGAGGGCAGAGTTTTATTCTTGGTATAAAACTTTTATTCAGAGTAAGTCAAATTTATTTGGGATTTTGGTCCCTTCTTTGGGGCTGTGTTCCTGGATGCTGTCAAAGCTCTGTAGTTGAGCCCTCCCAGAGTTGAGTTAGTACATTGTTTCTGTTACTCTGCTGGGCAGCTGTTACCCCAACTCTGTGCCTTGGCTGGGGCAATCAGAGCATCTGGCCCAGCAGGACAGGGTGGTGGAGAGCTGCAGAGGGCAGAGAAGCTGGGTTCAGTGGTATGATCAGCACTTCAGGGGATAGTCCCAAAGGGACCTCTGTGATCGTCACAACTTTGACCTGAGTTCTCAGTGCAACACTGTGGCAAAAAGGGCTAATATGGTCACGGGATGCACATAAGTAGGCGCAGGGAAGTGACTATTTTTAGAAGACCCTGCCCAGTTTTGGCCTCCCCCCTTCAAGGAAGACGAGGAAATGCTGGAGAGAGTTTTTGCAAGAGGGTCACAAAAATAGTCCGCAGGCTCCAGAACAAGTTCTATGATGTGAGGCTTCAGGAGTGCAACATATTGAGCTTACCAAAGACAAGACTGAGCAGTGACTTGACCTCTATGAATAGGACCTAACTCATGGAAAGGAGATAGGTGGTAAGAGGTTTTCAACCTGGCTGACAACAGCATTACAAGAGCCAATGGCTGGAAGTTCTTCCTCCTATTGTTGACATTTCATGGCCACATTGCTAGCTCCCCTGTTGACTGACAGAGCAAAGCAATGTGGGTAAACATCCCACAGGACAGTATTGTAGTAAGGCAGAGCTAACCCCTGTGCTGCTTGGGATACCCTTGTAGCTCTATAAGCTCTCCGTACTGAGGAATGTCAGAGCAGCACAGCTGTCTCTCCAGCCCTCCCCCGGCAGCAGCATTCTTCTTGCTGCTATGTTCCTAGCAGGGCTGAACAGGAGCATTCCAATGATTTGCTCTTTGTTTGTTCTCCAAACAGAGCAGCTCACTCAGCTGTCAGATACTTCCTGGAGCTTGGAAAGGGGAGGGCTTTATGCCTGCAGGGCAGCAGAGATCACAAAACACTGAGCACAATCACCAAGGCAGGCATTGTGGGATCTTGTCAGAAGCCAGTTCTCTCAACAAAACAAACAGCAGAGTCCACGCTGGCTTTTTGTTGACAATAAAGGGAGGAGAAAAGACAAAAGTCTCACAGGGCTGGAAGTTTTTTGTTGCTAAAACTGAGTGTTTTTCCTGACAAAGGCCACATCGTAGTGTGTACACTCTCACTGTTTTCTCACCAAAAGGCAGTTTTTGGTGACAAAACATGCCAGTGTAGACAAGGACTAAGGCTCAGTGTCCCAGGCATGGGGGTAACTAAACTGTGGAACAGCTAACCAGAGGGGGTGGTGGGTTTCCCTTTGCTTGGCCTTTCAAGAGAGATTAAAGAGCTTTCTAAAAATTTGATTTACTCCAGTTTCTCGGAGAAAGTCTGTGGCCTGTGTGTAGGGTTGCCAGGTGTCCGGTATTCACCTGGACAGTCCAGTATTTTCGCCTCCTGTTCGGTACAAACATTCAGAGAATACCGGACACCTGAGATGTCCGGTATTTTCTGAATTTTTCCCTGGCCAGGAGGCGAAAATGCCGGGCACCTGGCAACCCTACAAACACTCAGCGCCCAGCCTCCCCCCTCCCCACATCTCCCCCTGGTCCCCAACACCTCCAGCCCCCATGCTTACCTGGTTCCGCAAGGCTGCCGGCACAAAATGGCTGCTGGCCAAAAGATCTAGATAGGGGAAGCAATGCTTCCTCTGGGTCTTAGTGCTCAACCACTCCCCTGTTCCCTGCACTCACTCTTAAAGGGGACATGCTATTTTAATGCTGTTTTATTTTATTTTTATTTTTATTTTAATTTTTTTTTTGGCTTAATAAGTCCTTGGAGTCAACAAATTGCTCAACAACTTTGGTCTCCCCTCCTCCCCCTTTTTTCCCCTTCAACAGAATTTTTTCCCAGTGTTTTTTTTTGGGGGGGGGGGGGAGGAGTTAGTATTTGGTATTTTTGTTTCTACCATCTGGCAACCCTTCCTGTTGTGCAGGAGGCTTGTCTGGGAGTCTTGGGTTGTGGTAGTCCCTCCTGGTTTTGAAATCTGTGAATCAAGGGAGCCGTCGTGTTTATCCCCTTCCTAAGGAACAGAGAGCACAGATTGCTCATAACTACCAGCTCTGCAGTAACACAGTGACAATAATCAAATCTCATGTTTCTGGCAGGCCTGCCAACAGGGCAGCATTGAAGACCAGCTGCTCTCAACCCTGCCCCTTGCAAGGAGCCGGTCACCCCCACCTGCTCAGGGGCCTGCAGAGGCTGTCGGCTCTGGTGGCTTCAGGGTGTCCCCAAGGAGTCCTTCCCCCAGATGAGCAATTGGCCATTGAGTTGCTTGGTTTGTTTTTGATGTTTATTCCCTTCCTGTGACACAGCCGAGCTTGGCCACAGCTGGGGCCAGGGCGTTGGACGGGGGTGGACCAGTGCCGGGAGGTGCTACAGAAAAGGCCTTTTCTTAGATGCTTGGTTGGACGTAGGAAGCAGTGACCAAGCCCGCAGTGCCCCGCAGCTCCCCTTGGCCGGAAACAGCAAACCACGGCTTTGCCTGTGGACATGCAGGTAAATAAAGCACCCAGTGGCCTGCCAGGAGCTAACCCTGGGGAACTGTGTCTGGCCAGTGGGCCCCTCATTGCTCACCCCTCAGCTAAAGTCATTGGGCTCCATGTAGGTTATCTGGGTGAAGTTTTATGGCCTGGGCTATTCTGGAGGTTGAACTCAGGTCCACTGTCAGGAGGAAAGGGGCCTGGCGATGCAAATGGGCTTGGGATTCCTGGCTGCAGCCACTGCTACTCCAGGAGCCAGGGCCCAGGGCCCTTTAAATAGCTGCCGGAGTCCCCGGCAGTGTGCTCCCGGTGGTGCTAACGGGCTGGTGGGGAGAGGCCAGCCTGCCCCTTTCACCAGAGGCCTGGCTATCTTGAACAGAACTAGGCTCCCCTCAGATTGCCATGGGGCCCGGCAATTCTGTCAGCCTCCCTGGTTGAGCGAGATGATCTCAGGGTCTCTTCTGGCCTTAAACTCTATGGAGGGATGAAATAAAACCCAGCACGTAGTTTGATGGGGCTGGAGGGCGGCCGGTTTGTAGGAAGGCTTCCGGGGGAGTCCCTGGCATAGGGGGAAGCACCTAGTTTAAATGTGAGGCTCTGGCCAAAGGCCTGCAGGGTGTAATCCTGCAGGGAGCAGGCTAGGAAGACAGCCGGTGGAGGGTGATCCTGTAGGACCCCTGGAGCAGGCTGCAGCAGAGGGACAGATTTGAAGGTGTGTTATACTGTAGAAATTAAACCAAAGCGCTGAAGAGGGCTGAAATACTGTGGCCGGAGTGAGAGCTCTTCAGTGCTTGCCAGTAGGGTTGCCAGGTGTCCGGTTTTGAATCGGACAGTCCAGTATTTGAGTTTTCTGTTCGGGAAACAAATTGAGAAAATAGAAATGTCCGGTATTTTCTAAATAAGATGGAATGTAGATTGTGATGTAATGGAATATAATTTATGCTATCATGTGCCGAAAGTGTCCGTCTGCTATGTATATTGGACAGACGTCTCAGACACTTCGCCAAAGGATCAATGCCCACAAAACAGATATTAGACAGGATCACAAAGAAAAAACAGTTTCTTGCCATTTCAACCAGAAAGGACATTGTCTCAATGACTTGATTACCTGCATCCTGCTTCAAAGACCTTTTCAGACCACACTTGAAAGAGAATCCTCTGAACTGTCATTCATGCTTAAATTCAACACTTTACACGTAGGTTTAAATAAAGACATTAATTATCTTACCCATTACAAAGATAGCTTCCCCAATTATCACCTCTAATATAATTAGCTCACAGACATTTACCTTCCCCCCCTCCATATCCCTTCTGTTCTGAAATTTGATTGGTCCTTTTCATATGTGTTCATTTTTTTAAATTGTATCCTTTGGTATATATGGTTGTGACAATTTTCTTCCACTATTTGATCTGAGGAAGTGGGTCTGGCCCATGAAAGCTCATCACCTAATAAACCATCTTGTTAGTCTTTAAAGTGCTACATAGTCCTGTTTTTTGTAGAATGTAGATTGTGATGTAATGGGATGAGATGGAATGTAGAATGTAGATTGTGATGTAATGGAATGAAAAGGAATGTAGATTGTGATGTAATGTCAAGTGTGTCTGGTATTTTTGTTGAAACCATCTGGCAATCCTACTTGCCAGGGAGCTTCTCAGCTTTTGCTCCCCTTGCACAGCCCTGCCAGGGAGAGGAGAACCAGGACGGGGGATGTCTACATAAGGGATCTGCATGGGGGCGGGGGCAGCTGCAGTGTGGACAAGGCCTCGGCTAGCCTCTTTCTGTTCCCCTCCCCGCACACCTTGTATTCAAGCATCCACACGATGCCGAGAGCAACAAGGAAAAGAACCAGGGGCCACGTGCATCCCGTTGAATTCATTTCTGTCTGCCCCCGGTCTGCAGTGTTGGGATTATTTCAGGCCTCTTCCTTTTAGCGACACCCTGGGGTATGTATAAATCATGGTGACATCAGCCCCTCCCCCCCCCAGCTGAATCCTTGCCAAGGCTGCTTGCCACGGGATGAATCATTACAAAAATGATTCAAAGGAATGGGGACATTTCATCCTGAGAAGCCACCTCTGATTCATCTCGTCCTGTCCACATCTTCCCTGCACCCGTGCCCGTGCGGTGGGGTCAGAGGCAGCCATGGGCTGCGGGTAGGCTAGGCGGGGGAAGGGTCTGCCGTCCCAAACCCGCAGCTTGGCCCCGCCTACACTCCGCCCCTGGAGCGCCTGCTGAGGGCGTACTGGCGGTGGAGTATTGCTGCCCCCAGCGCCTGCCCTCCCTGTGCTCTGGGGATGGGGAGGCTGGGGCACACACCCTACTGGCTCTCCTCCCTCCCTGGGGTGATGGGAGTTGGGGAGGCGGGGCCAAAGACAAAGGGGCGGGGCTGGGAGCTTGCCTCCCCCAGCCCTCCCTTCACCGACTGCCCAGGGATGCAGCCCTGCCTTAAGCTGGTGCACTCTCTCTCCTACGTTCCTTCCCCCCCCCCCAAGTTAATGGGAGCTGCTGGAAAATGGTCCCTGCTCCGTATCTCAGCTCCTGCAGATTGTGAAGGGTGTGGGCAGGCAGCTACTGCTTCTCTGGGGCTTTGTGGGGCTGACCCTACTCCAGCATTAGCGCAGCCGGCTTGACATGTGCAGCCTTTAACTGCATAAAGCACAGCATCCCTTTCCTGGGTACCGGGTTCTCCAGCATCCACTCAAGCGCCACGGATGGGCTAGGCCCGTTAACATGAGCCCTTCCAGCTGGCGGGGGGCGTTGACTAACTTTCTGCCCTGCTCTGGTACCAGGCTTGTGCTGGGAGCCACAGAGGGTGCTGGAGGAGGAGGGGGATGCTCCCTAGGGCTCTATGTCCGGAGCAAAGTATCTGCAGTCCCCAGCCAGCTCAGCCTCCCTCATTCAAGGCCCAGGAGGCAGACGCCAAAGTGACAGCCTGCCCTAAGGCATGGAGACAACCCTCAAGGGATCCTCTCCCTTCTCACAAGCTGCCCCCTGGAAGGTTTTGTCTCCATGAGGCTTTTAGGTCCAGGTCCTCAAAGGCATTTAGGTGCCGAACTCTTGCTGCTGGTAGGAGTCAGGTGCCTGAACAGCTCAGAGGGTCTGGATCTTCCTCAGTGCGTTAGCTGCACCTTGCATAGCGGCCTTGTGCACGGGGAGTGGCGCTCACTCTGCTCGCACACCGAGGCAAGGCAGGCCGTGCAGTTGTAAGTCGTGTGTACACAAGAGTTTCGCACCAGAGCAGCTGCCCCGGAGGCTGAGATTGCAAAGCAAGCAAGGCCTGAGCTTGCTGGGTTTTGTGTGCCGACGGATTTGCATGTAGCATGTTGACATGAGCCATAGGCAGGGAGGGAAATTTTGAGATGTCCCTTGGCCGGACAGTCCCTTGGACATGCCTTGCATTCAAATCGCCTTCGGCCAGGGGAGAGAGTTCTCGTGAGCCCTAGGATAGCTAATTGTTTTCTTCCCTCTTTCCCCAGTATCCCTCCCCCCTCCTTTTCCAGGTTCCCTGTCTTCCCCAGGAGTGCAGCTTTCTCCCCACCCCCACCAAGCCCGGTTCCCCACTTCCCTAGGAGCCCTGTTCTGCTCTAACCCTGCCCACTTGACCTAACCTCCTGGCCATAAATGGATACATTTGTGAGAGCTTCCCCTGGGGTGGGGGGGAAGGAGAGGAGGAGAATGCAAGGAATGCAGGACAGGACAGGAGGAGCCTGGTCCCAACCCACCCGCTGCTGGGGGGAAGATAGGGAGGGAAAAGTGGCAGGCGGGGAGAGTGGAGTAGCTGCACCCTGGACCTGGGGGTGGAGAGGGTTTGGTGCGCCTCGCCCGGCCCATGAAAACGTGCACCTTTCATTTCTCTTTCCTATCTGAGCTCCCTGGGACTTTCCAGAGCTGGGCTGTCCCCTCTCCTGGGCTCCCCCCCGCCCTGGGTGCTAACTCTGCCAATGCACCCAGTTCCTGCTCTCTCTCCTTCTTGCTCTGCCTGTCTCTAACCTTCCCTCTGCAGCGCTGCAATGTTTTCTTTTTTCCTCCCACGTCCCCGTCCACGCTTGCTGGAACCCATGAACCGGGCCAGCACCGAGAGTCTGAGAACATTCCCTCCCTCCTGCCAGCTTTGAGAGACAGGGTAAAAAGCCAACAAAGCCAAGAGCCCGGCTCTGGGAGGAGGCAGGTCGAGGGGCACTGAGAGCCAGTGCTTAGGAGCGAAATCTCCATCCCCCAGCCCCTCCCCTCCCCCCTCAGGCCCAGCACTGGCAGTGCGATTTCATCTTTCTTCCTGGAGGGCTACCTTTAGAACAGGACAAAGCCTCACTGTGGCATAGAGAAGGGATGATCCAGTTTGCACCGCAGCAGTCGGATAATAGGGGTCCAAACCTCCCCAAAGATCAGGGGCGTTCGGGTCTGGGGATGTGGGGTCAGGCCTGTCTCCGAGGAAAAAGTTTTTGGGCCAGGGCGCTAGTCTTTTTGCACATTGTGCCCAAAAGCCCCTTTGACATGCAGGACTAAAAGACATTACCTCACCCACTTTATCTCTCTAATATCCTGGGGTGAATACATCTTGACCACCCCCACAAACAAGCAATAAGGCTCTAGAGCAGATAATGAGAAGGACTAAGGACAACACCTCTGAGGACTTTGCAGTCAAAAGTCTCCCAAACACCGAGTTAGGTTACTATAGTGTGCCACAACTTTTAGACCAGGGGAAACTGAGGCACCCTGGGGCACTAGTGATTTTTGGTACCCAGCATTGAAAACCTCAATGAAAAGACATTCAGAACTCTTAGAGTCTAGTCCCACTTGCCTTCTTCATTTAAGGCCTGATTCTGAAATCAGTGAGGTTTGAGGACACTCAGGTTTTGTCTACTACGTGGCCACGGCATGAGGGCTGGCAGACAGCTCTCCCAATGCCCAACCACCTCCACGAAGGGAGTAGCTAACAGCACTGAGAGCGCTGAGCGCCTGGTTCACACTGGCGCTTTACTGCTTTACAGCGCTGTAACTTGCTGCACTGGAGGAAGTGGGGGGACTCACACCCCTGAGCCAGAAAGTTACAGAGCTATAAAGTACCAATGCAGACTTAATAGTATCCCAGTGTCCAGCTGTTATAAATGCAGTGTGCCGTGATAAAGGGAGGTGAGACTTATTATCTGTATCCTTTCTTCCCATGGGAATACACATCTGCTCAAGGACAAAAGGTGCACTCAAGCAGTGGGTAGGTCTCCAGTGTAATTAACTACCTGCAGCTGGCCTGTGTCAGCTGACTCAGCCCGGAACTCAGGCTGTGGGGCTGCTTGAATGCAAGTATGCTGCAATGGGTCTCACTCTTTCCAGACTATTGCATCCCTTCCAGGAAGTTGATCTGTCCAGTGTTACATCCCCCCCCTCCTCAAGTTTTACCATGCTTAAAAACACCTTGCTTACAAAATCAGACATACAAATACAAAAGTCTTCCAGGTTTCAGAGGCAGCTGTGTTGTTTTTGCGGACACAGACTAACACAGAATCCAGTGGCACCTTAAAGACTAACAATTTTATTAGGACATAAGCTATTGTGTGCGACACGCTTCATGCATCTGCTGTTGTGCTTGTCGTAAAAGTGTCACCGCACAGTAGTACTGAAAAATGGGTCACTTTCTCATTTTTACCACCTTTTTATAAAATAAATCAACTGGCATATCAATATTATACTTAACATTTCAGTGCTGTGGCATACAGAGCAGCACAAACAAGTCATTGTATGAAATGTTAGTTTGCACTCACTTTGCTAGTGTTTTGTAGCCTGTTGTAAAAGCTAGATGTGCGGATGTACTCCCTGGAAGACCTCTGCATACATCCAGGGGTATACGTATATATACCGCTGGCTGAAAACCACTCATATAAATGTTCAGGCAGGACCAGAGGCCAAATGCCAGGACTTTCCCTGTGTGCAGGTACAGTGGGTACACCCCCGTATGTACATGTTCTTTCCAAAATGCACCATTTAGACCCAGAAACACACACACTGCACCCAACACTCATCCCGAAATGCACACGCCTGTGCACACACAACTCACTTCAAACAGGCACACCAAAGTACTGTACACCCCCACACCTTCCCTTGAACGTACCCTCGCACCACAATCCTCATTCACACACCAGATCCATACTTATGCATACTCCCCACCCCAAAGCAAACATGGGAGACTCCTACGGAATGCGCCTACCCACTCACGCCTGCTGTACGGTGACACATCCTCCGTGCACACAGCCCTTTAGTCCACACACATGGAGAGTGGTGCAAAGGGGGAACCACACCACACCCTGACTCGAGCACAAGAAGCAGGGAGCTCATGCAGGCCGGTTCCTGTATCGCAAAGGCAGGGTGGATCCTACTGATTCTGTAGGAGCCTCTCTCGACTGGCTCTCGCAAATCCTCCATAAAAGGAAAAGCAGCCTGCAGGTAGCACTGCCAAACTTAGTCATCCAAAGTCTGACCAGCTCTCACAGCTCAGTCAGCAGCAATTTCCTCCCCCAACTTCCCCTTTCGAGGGCTGGGGGGGGAGGGGCAGGGATGGAGAGGTGTGGCCCTGCCTCTTTCGAAATGCCTCTGGCCTTGCCTCTCAATGATTATGTCCAGAGTGGCTCCTGCCTTTGCCAAGGATGCTGCAGCAGCCAGAGATCTGGGAAAGCATGAGAGTCATTGCAAGGAGGGGCGAGAAGACAAACCCTCACCCCACTGAGCCCAGCTTTAGCTCCAGGCTCGCTGCCATGCGTGGCTCCGGAGGGGCAGTGTGCTAGTGAGAGACGGGTTCACACCAGGGTCCCAGAGACACCGACTTTGAGGCAGCTCCTGGCCGGATCCAGAGGGAAACCCTGTAGCATGGGAGCCTTTCTAATAAACGAATAGCAATTAGCACTGAGCACTTGCCTAGAGCTCTGCCTCTTCCCAGCACAGCACAGACCGTTACTGAGCAAACCGCATGCACTGCTGCAAAGCTTGATTCCTCAGTGCCTCACGTGGCCGTTTACGGCTGTGGCAAGGGCCCATCAAAGGCTACCAGCTAGAAGCCATTGCTCACTGGCACAGCTGGTGGTGGTTGCGCTTTGCAGGGGAGTAACCCACAGCACAAAGTGCTGGGCACTGACCGCTCTGGCCCTATATTGTGGAGGGACCTGGGGCAGGAGGGGGGATTCACGGCAGTTCTTGACACAAATAGCACAACAGTGGATGTGTATCTTGCCTCCCGCAACCCACACGTCGCCATCCCCGTGCAATGTGCTTTTGCAGCTCTTTCCAGACAAGTGCTGTCCAATTGCTTCGGTCCTGGCAGATCCGATAGGGCTCACTCCCCTAGCCTGAGAGCGCTTTGGGCTTACCGAGCACTTTCCAGCCTCAAAGCCTTTTGGTAAAAAATGAATCTGACTGATCTGCCTCTGTGACCTTAACTCTGTGCAGGAGTTAAGTCAAGTGACTTCCCCAAGGTCACCCGGTGAGTCAGTGCTGGAGCTGGGGGTGGTGCCCAGGAGTTCTGAGACTTTTCTTCCTTATATGGGTTCTGGATTTATTTAGCCCCTCCCAGAACATGCAAATATCCTCTCCTGGGTTTCTAGCAACAGAGCTGCAGAAGTGTCACCAGGTAGCTCCAACCACACTCATACCAGGCCCGATCTTATCTACACCCGGGGGGATGCTAGCCCATTAGGGGTCCTAAGCAGGAATATCCCTCCCACAACACAACACATACTAATAATTAATAGGGCCCTGAGTAGCTTAAAGGGGGCCTGAAGCAACTGCTTAGTCTGCTTCTGCCTAGCGCCACCTCTGGTTTACACTAGGGTTTTGCTGGTGCATAGGGCCTGACTCATCATCGCTTGAGCTAGGCTGACCCAACAGGGCTGCAGGGTGGGTTTAAGCCCATGCCAGGGGAATATCCCTGGTGCTGTTGCCACTGCAGGAGCTCTGCCACTGGAGCTTACCACGGCTGGGCAGAAGGGGGTGTCTGTCACAGCGATTCCACACCCGCGAGGTGGCCCTTAGGGGCAGTTGCAAGAGAGGCCAATTACCATCGGAACGGGGAAAGGACAAACTCCACATTTGCCCCAGCAGGGAACAGGCCCAAGGAATAGAACTGTAGTGAACAGGGGATAGGGCAGGCTACCAGCCTGGGGCAGGAGTCATACGAGCTAGACCGCTTTCCAGCCCCTTCACAGTAGACCAGACTCAGCTGAGCTCAGGGAGTTTCACCGGCATGTTGTCAAACCTCCACTAGATGGCCAGCTGTCAAGACAACTGAACCTTGTCTACACTACAGCTCCACTAGAACTGAGCCTGGCTTTCAGTGACCTTGGGCCAGGCCTTCCCACCTCCATGCCTCAGTTTCCCCCCTAGTACAAGGGAGAGAATAGCTCCGGCCCAGGACCAATTTGATGATGTTTGGGAAGTGCTCTGCACATGCATTGGGCTAGCGACCGCTTCTCACTAGAGCCACTGGGTGAGAATTCCCATGTGAGCCGCCTTGCCTGGGATTCGGTCACAGGAGCAAATGCCCAATACCTCACTCATAACAGGACTGTAGAGTGTGGAAACTAGCTGAGGAAGTCAGGAGGAGGGAGGCAGAGGTGCTGTCTGCCCTGGGAGCAGCCTTGTGAACCTTGGCGTGCGTCACACTTCCTGGGCTAAAGCCAAGCAGAGAGCCTAAAGCATGTTGCCCCAACTTTTCAGATGTTGTGGGCGAGAGGCTGGGATAGAGAGAGGGGGGGGGGGGAAGGGAAACCACACCTGCTGCGGCTATTGATCTGGATTTGCAACCGTTCCAAGGAGCAGACACCTGGAGGCCCCAGCTGCCCACAGCCCAGTCAGGCCTCACATCTTCCAAGCAAGGTGCAGGCCTGCGGTTGCCCAGGGTGACTGATAATCCTGTAACAGCGGCAGCCAGCAAAGATAGGCACCAGCCATCTGCACTCAGCCCTGCCCTGACGCTTCCTTGGGTCCTGGTCCTGTTGATTACTTGGCAATTAACCCTGGAGTGAACCCAGGACTGTAACTCAGCCATTCTTCATCTAGCCCAGGGGGCCCTTTGAAGTCAGCCAGGAATCTCCCGCTCTCCCCCTTCTGCTGACTGTCTCTGGGCAGCCCATTTGCCTTGTCAGGAGAGAGAAATGAGGGCCGTGGGCGGTGCTGAGAGAGGGAAGGCTGCCCAGGGACCAGCCTCTCTGCCAGAAGGCAGCAAGGTTAACTGGCTCAGGATGGCAAATTTGCCCCCCTCTGGCTGTGTGACCTACAGTTCTGCAGCTGGGAGTCAATGGGACCCCTGCATCATTGCTCCTCAGATGTACCCAGCACATGCCCTATCTGTTTACAAGGAGCTGGCCTGGTTTTGGCTGTCTAATCTCAGGGGAGGATGGGACCAGCTGAGAACAGCGCTAGGCTCAGGCAGGCCTTGGCGGTTGAGCGAACACGAGCAGCAGTAAATCCTCCATCACTGCCCAGTATCCGCTGGGTAAATCCCCCCACACGTTACTTACCCTCAGCGACCTCTTTGGGAAAGCCCTCTGGCGGGAGAGGGACAAGTAGCGCTCCCGCCGCTACGGGGCCGTAGGAGACAGCCCCGTAGAGGGGTATGAGCAAACCCAGCTGTGGACGTGACGAGAAAACCTACGGAGAGAGCGTGGGGGAAGCACATTCGGCGCCTGCGGGATCGCGGCACGTCAGAGCCACAGAGCGGCTCGCTGGGGGGTGGTTTGCTGAAAGAGGGAGGCAAAATTCCTGTGCCTTGCTTCTTCTGTCCAAGTGCTTTACCTTAGAGTCCCCTTCCTCCCTCTCTAGAGGCATAGGGGGCCATTGGGGGAGAGCCTGGCTTTGAAATTCTTCCCTTTATATTCCGATAGCTCCTCGATGCTCCTAGTGAAGTTGGGGCCTATTGTTGGAACCTACTTGTACACATCGTCAGAGCCAGCTCCTGCCCTGAAGAACTTAGTTGAACAGGCCTAGCTAGGTGAAGGGGTGGGGAGCATGGAGAGGGGAAGTGACAGGCAGCTGGTCTGGAATAGCATTTAGGGGGACAGTCATTGGGAGTTCTGCCTTTGATGTCACTGGCACCAGAGTGTCACCCCAGGTCTCCAATCAAATTCACTAGCTCAGCCCGATCCCCTTGGACTCTGCCCCGTCTTTACAGGAACAGATCCCATTTCGGTAACAGGCCTACATGACAGGGAGGGTCTCCATCACTAGGCTCACCCTGTATCCTCCACCCCACTCGTGCCATGCACACAGCCCTGGAGAGAAAGTCTGCAAGCACAGCCCTCTGCCTGGCTCACTGATTAACCCCGAGTTCTGGGCGGTACCGAGCTGGAGGGTTTAATAATCACTGCGTTTTATGGGCCTTGGCTTTGTAAAAAGGCTGCGCAGCCCCAATAAATGATTCACCGGCGTGATAAAAAGCCTAGGAAATTGCTCCGATGGCATCTCCGAGCATCAAAGGCCTGAATGCTCACGGGAGTGGGGGGGGCCAAGCCAGCCCCTAGTGTGGCCCAAATCTATTGTAGCTGTTAATTGTCTTCAGCAGGTTTTCTAAACAGTGGCACCCAAACGGTGAATGATCACAAGGGGTTTGTTCTGCAAGCTGCCCAGTGGGGGCCATCTCCCCTCATGGGGGGAGGGGGTTGGGATGGGGAGAGCAGTCCCAGAGCCAGCGTTTGGGGGCAAAGGGAAAGCAAGGACAGCGAGATGGACTAGTGGACTGGGGAGACGGCTGCTTTCTCTCAAGACTTTGCCCTTGTTTGTAGCCCTGTAATCTCACTGGGGCTGTATGGTTGTAGCTAGGAGAGGACTTAGGACTCAGTCATCCTCACGTTGCTCCTAACTCTCTCACACACCCCGTCCTGTTTCTCCCCCAAATCCTCTTGTTTCTCAAGCCACAGGCTGCTGCGCTCAACTCGGCGGTGGCTTCCAGCTGGGAAGCCAGCAGTCTCTCGCTCTGGACCAATGGTTCCCAAACTTTTTGGCATCACGCCCCCTTTTTTATTTTTGAGAAACCCTCATGCAGCAAAACTTGTTGAGGGGGAAAAAAAAAGGAATTGACCGGGGCAGAAAAACAAAAATAGCAGCAAAACTTGAGGGGGGGGGGGAATAGATGAAGGGGGGGCTGGGTTGCCTCGCCCCCGCCCCTGGAATTTCTTCACACACCTCCAGGGGGGCACCCCCCCCCAGTTTGGGAACCCATGCTCTGGACGGACAGACAGACACAGCAAGCACAATAGAGTGAGACTTTTGAATCCATTGCTCCACCTCAGCCCCACACCCAGGATCAAGGCGTCCAGTTCAGTGGATCATCGAGAGAGAAACGTATTAGGAAGTGTGGGGGATCTGGCTCCTGCAGGTGCGGATGTGAACAACCGCCAAGTTCTGAAGGGCTCAGCTCCATCCGGGGCCGACCCTCACGTGTATCCCACGTACTTCAGAGAGGCAGGAACAGAAGGATGCTGATGTACTCTCCAGGGAGAGACTATCAGCCCTGGGCAAGTGATCTGTAGCTGAGATGAGGCCTCTGTTCTCATGCACCCAGAGAAGGAAGCCGTACAGCCTGGAACGTGGCAGTACTGACTTGCCTGATGCCTGTCCAGACGTCCATGCAGCAGCTGTAAAAACACTGCACACTCACTCAATGCTGCCATGCAGCAGCCGGACCCGCACCGGGCGAGTCCTACCAGGCAGGCCGCCAGCCACCTCTGATGACACACTGCAGCAGGAATGAGTCGGAAAAGGGCCTGGCCCAGGCCGTGTGCTGGCTGCTGCCAGGCCCTTGGGTGGAGGTGGGGGGAGAGGGAGAGAGGGAGGAAACCTAATAAATAAACCAGGTCAGTTTGGGTTCTTGGCAACCCTGACGTGAGGCAGCCCCACCCCGCTGCTGCGAATTTCCTCACAGCTGATTACACGAACGGACTATGCCAAGACTTGGGTGATGGGTTGAGGTTTACAGATGAAGGAGAGGCAGGGGAGGAGTTTTTCAATTTCCTGGGAGTGCTTGGCCACACCTGGAACCTTCACGTGCCAGGTGGAAATGGGGCAGGACTATTTCGCAATGATCGGGGATTCGTCAGAGCCTGGTCCCATCCGGTCTCTGATTTTAGTCTCCTGAATCAACAGGCTGCAGAGGTGAGCACCTGAAGTGAAGTCCCCAGAACCCACTGCTGCGGTGCCCACCTAACCATGGAGCCTAATGTTGGGTGCTTAGCTCCAGGTGTATCCCATATGGGAAACTCCCTCTCAGGGGAACCCACTTCATCCCTAGGCTTCCTGTGGGAGCTGCTGATCGGACAGATCTGTCCCGGATGTCTGCCTGACATCCTGAGGCAAGCAGGGACTTCTCCAGGAGAGGATGTGTCAGTAAAGTGAGAGTGATCTAGGTGTGGTCCATTAGGGAAAATAGTCATGATCCCCTTTCCAGAGTGACTGTCCGCTGCCCCCTTTGCTGGCTAATGCTGCTGGATATGGTGCCAGAACTATGCCCAAGAGGTGACAAGGAAATAGGTCTGGTTCCCTGCTTTGTACCTGGTATCATCATTTACACCTGGGCAAGGTGGCACTCCAACCAAAGAGGGGCCGGCCCAATCAAGTCTCAGCTCTGCCATGTCTGGAGGGAAAGGCTCTCGTGCAGACCAGGCAAATGATAGCACCCAATGGGTGCAGTGCGGTACGGAGAGAGGCGCTCGCCCCCAGTGAAAGTCCCAGCTGGTTTCAATGCACCACAACTAGCACAGCTGGTGAGCGGCTTACAGACAAATTTCCAAACTTCCTCCTTTTGGGTGTCTCCCTTTTCAGGTGCCCACCTCGGGCCTGGTTTTCAGTCCTGGCGAGCCCAGGAGCTCCCTGAGTTGTGGGACAGCCTGGCTAGGACAAGCAGCGGCTTCTCAACCTCCAAACCAAGCGCCGTGCTGGTGAGCGACACCATGAGGACGGTGGGCAGGGCTGAAAGCCTGTCTGTCCACAGACCAGAACCAGCACAGTCTGCATCTGTATGAGACCTCCCCTCCCTCAGCCCCGGGAGGTACCCCGCTTCTCCAGCCCCCCAGGACCTGCCGTCTTTCTGCTTGGCCACTGGTAATGGCAGATTTTATTTGACAGCCCTTGGGCAGTGGAAATGAGGGGGGGAGGTTTGGCATCTCATCACCATGAGTGGGGTTCAGGAGCAGTGAGCGGGGCAAGGTCACAGGGGTGCTCCCATCTCCCATCTCCCATCTCCTTCCCCAGAGCAAGGAGCCTTGAGTAAACTGGAGCTAGCAGAGCCACTGGCGGAGCCCCCCTGCAGGGAGGGCAGGCAGACTGCTACATAAACCCCTATTCCTGGGGTGGTGGGAGCCATGAAAGAGAAGCATTCTCCTGGGATGGAAGGGGTGGGGAGAGAGCAGCTTCCCTTCCCAGAAGCTAGAGAGATCCAGTTCACCGAGGGGCAGTGCTGTCCTGTGGGTAGAGCACTAGGCTGCAAATTCGGAGACCTGGATTTTATTCTTGGCTTTGCCACTGGCAGCTGGCGGGGTGCTCCAGTTTCCCTATCTGAGACAGGGAGAAGGAAACCAGCCTGTTTAGAAGGCTGGCTCTGGTATGAGTCTGTTTATTGCAGGCTGAATAGAAACCTCAGGGGGTTTCTGTTTTGGTGGTGCAGGAAATGGTCCCATCTTCAGACGTTTTGCATTCCTGACACTGCCCGCCCCCCATTCTAGCCTTTGGGGAGATAAAGGGACATATAAGCCAATTTTCTATTGTTATCTTAAGAGAAGGGGGGGAAAGTCTTCAGGAAAACAATAAGAACCATAAAGGTGCGACCTCCTTGCCCCATTTGCTGATGGAGGCCCTAATGGGTAAGTCATTTAGATGCTAATATTATTCATCAAGCGCTGCCCAACAAAGCTTGTCAGAGACAGCTGGAGATTGGAGCTGGGGGCGGGGAGGAGGGATTACTGCTCAAGGTGACAATGCTGTGATGGTGCAGGAGCAGAGGGGTGCAGATTGCATCAATTCTGCTTTGAGCCGGGATGGGGGTGCTGCCCCTTCTGCCTGGTGCTGGAGGGCCTTGGGGGAGGTGATTGCTACCACGACCCACAGGAGATCCACCCTTCTGCTAGAGGCACATAGTGGAGCCAAATGGGGCAACCTCTTTTGCCCTTAATGGGTGAGGCTTACTGGTTCCAGTTAACTGGTGGGGGCTGGACTGGGCGGGGGAGCGCTCCAGCCTGGCCAGAGCAGCCTCTGTCTGTGGCAGGAGTACCACTCCAGCCCCCCACGCCCTCCCTTTAATCAATTAATGGGTTAACCAATTAATCATCATTTTATATCCCTAGCCACCACTCTACAGAGCAAAGGGAGGTGCCAGCTCTCATCTAGCTTTGCACTCGCCCCTGGGTGTCTCCCGAATGCAGCTGGTGTTGCCAGCTTACTCCTGGGCGTGCTAGTGGTGGCCGCTCCTTCGAAGAGATGCGCCCTGCCCCACACTGCAGCTGCCCAGCCTGAGCTGTCCTGCCCTGTACTAATGTCAGCCCAGCAGGGCTCCCTCCTTCCCCGCCATGCTACGCCCATGCAGCGGCCCTCAGACCAGGTGGAATTTCACCCTTCGCTGGGATCCATCCGAGTAACAGTCCCAAGGTAACAGCAACTCCAGCACAAGCAGGTCCTGTGGCTGCCGGGTGAGGAAGCTGAGCAGAGCACCCGGCTTCCTCCAGAGCCCAGAAAACTCCTGGCTGCAAAAGCCAGCAGCGTCCGACTGACTCGTTCTCTTCCTGAAGCCCCAGTTTGCCAAGCCTGACTCTCCGGAGCAAGGCCTCATCCCCTTTGTTCTCTCTGCTCCCTGGTCCAGTGGACACTTCCTCCATCTAGCCCTTTCGGAGGACGAGGCTGGACAGGGAGAGGAGCCTGCCTCCTCTGTCCTGTTTCCTAAAACATCCCCACATCCCCATTGGAGCCCTGCACAAGCACCGTGAAAATTCACGAGCCCATGTGCACAATGAGCTTTCTCACCCTTCCCACCAGGGTGCCATGTGTTTGCTGGTCCAGATGCGGAACCGTGTAGTGCTGCCTGCTGGAGCAGGGCTGGGGGGCTTGCCTCCATCAATTCTACCTTCACCAAAAGCTCATGGTTATGAACATACAGGGGGGGGGGCGGGGCATGTCTGCCAGAGATGCAAACCAACCGGGGGTGCTGGTTTGCCTTCGGGAGTGGGGAGCAAAGGGTTTTTTAAGCCACTTTTGTTGTGAGTTGCTCCAAGGGCCAAAATGGCCTGGTATAAATGAGACCCCAGTCTCAGGCTTCTCCCGAGCTTGCAGCAGCCCAGAATTCCCATGGGGCCCTGTGCAATGGGACCCACCCATCCCCTGCCTCTAAGGGCACCTCATCTGAGCCAAGGCAGCAGAAGGATGAGTTCTGCAAAGCTGCGGAAGGGGTCAGCCCTCCCAGCTGGGCTGTTGGTTGCACGCCTCTCGCGGCCTGGGAAATCCCCAAGGTTCTTGGGACGGCCCCGACCTAGTACCAGTCAAGTCCCTGGGTGCTTTGCTGGCTTGAGTGGGCTCAGGATGGGGCCCCACAGGGGTGCTGTGTGATCCATGAATCCCTCTGGTCAATTTCCCACCTTGGTGCTGCAGAGAAAATGCCCTGCCAGGGAGCTGCGCTGCGGACTCGGGCTGCTAGGTGGCAGTGTTGAGATGCACACAACACAAGCCTGCCAAACGCTCCCTGCCAGAGCTACCAAGCTGGGAAGGAACCTCACTGTGGCCCTGAGGGGCTATTGCCCAGGGGAGCAGATGGGTTGCCAGATAAGCTACACATCCAATTCATTCCCCAGGTCCTATGGGGGGAAAGCAGGCTCTGTGACTGCAGTGAAGCCTGGAGGGGAGGGTGCTGCCTTGATCCGTGGGGGAGGGCTGGAGCTGGCTGGGGTGTAGGACCCAGGAGTCAGATGTTCTGCTGGCAGGTTCCCACAGAGCCCAGGCTGGCTTCAATAGCAAGCAGGTGACGCTGTCCCTCCTAGCCTCTCCTGGCCCGGCTCCCTCCAGCCGAGGCCAGCACTCCTAGAGGCAGACCTGAAACCAACTGCAGGCCTAGCCCAGGCATGAACTACGGCAGGGCTGAAGCCAAGCATCTGGGACGTGTCCTGAGAGCCAGAGCAGCACGACAACAACGGTCCAGCCCAGCAAATGGCGGCTTGGGTCTGGACACTGTAGCACATGAGGTTGCGTGGGCGCTACCCACGCAAAAAGGCCCATGTGTTCCCCTGGAGGGTAAAATATTCCTCACCGTTGCACCCTAGCAGGGTCACAAGTGAAGACATGAAGCCCACAGCGAAGCCACAAGGGCCAAATTCTCCACAGCCAGTGACTTCCATGGAGCGGAGTCAGCCCAGAATTAAGTCCTTGGTATGTGCACGGCCCTCTGAGCACAGCTGCTAAACCGGCGGGAGGGAAAAGGAGGGCCAATTGCACAACTGAGTGAGGATCAGTGCAGGGACATGCCTTACAGCCATGATGGGCAACCTAGGCTAGTGAGTAGGCCTGCGAGTGGCCCTCCTCCTTCTCAGTGGGCTGCAAGATTGTCGTAACGACGACGGTTTGCCACCTCACCTGACGTGCCGTTGTGTTGTGTGTGTGTCACCTTGGTAACACCAGCGAGGGGAAAATACACGGATGGAAACGAGCGGAATCTGGCAACTCTGTGCATGGGCAATGGGGTGTCTCGCAGGCCACACCTAGAACCCTGAGGGGCCGTGTGCAGCCCTCGAGCTGCATGTTGCCCACCCCTGACATACAAGCTCCCCGGCAGGACTGTGAAGCTTCTAGGACAAGGGATTCTGCATTCTGAGCAGAAGGGGCGGGGGCAAGGACGCACTGCGTCGGGAAGAGAGGAGCGCGGCATCTCAATGGTCCTGAGCTGTGTTGCCCTCCGACCACGGTGCAGCCGGCCCCTCATGCTGCCTGTGGTTTGCTCGGAGAGGGCGGGGCTCCGCCCTGCATAGGACAGGAGAGGAGTTCGATGCCGTCTCCTCACGCTGCCTGGCTGCGGGTCCACAGTGAACATCTCCACTGGTAGCTCAGCACCTGCTGTTGTGGTTGGTGCTTGATTAGTCGGTAGGCAACCCGTCCATCACATGCTGCTGACCAATGGAAATAGACGCCGGGTGCTGCAGCCCACGGATACACACGAAGCCCAACGGGGCTTTGTGTCTGACCTGCCCTGTGGCAGCAGGAGGGGCCCTGGAACAGGGAGAGGAGAGGGAGGGAGATGGAGGCACCAGCTTTTCAATCACAGCAGCTAGGGCAAGGGATGCAACACAACTGACCATACTGTCCCCTTCCCCTTGAGCCTGCCACGAAGAGCTCCCACCAATGCCCTATTCTACGGTCCATGTAACAACCCTTTGAATGAGCTGAACAGGAGCGCTGGGGTTAGAACTGCCTCCATCCTCTCCGCTTCAGTGACTAGAACCAGGATTACCATGGAGAGCAGGAGGGGCGTTTGCACCTGGCCACGTTCCCAAAGCAGCTGCCAAGGTCATTCTCTGCCTATGAGTCTGCAGCAGGACTCTCTGGATGGGGCAGCTCTACTCTGAGCCCCAAGACGCTCATTGCGCCTTACTAGATGCAGGAGAACCGGGTCAGGTGCCCAGCATGCTGCAGAATAGAAGTTAGGGTGTGGCAGCCCTTGTCCCTAGGCAGAAATTTCCAGCCCGAGTTCCCTGGACCAGCCATCCGCTACTAAGGGAAACTTCTGTGGCTGAAAGGGAGCCCTGTAGTGTGATACTGGTTGTTGGCTTGCACCCCCAGAGCCTAGTCCTCTGGATGCGCCACAGCCTGAGGAAACAAGCCTCCTCCTACCCCCCTACCTCTTCCCCCCCCAAGTCAGGCCACTACGCAGGTCTCGTTGGAGACACGACGTGGTTCCGAGCATGTGCAGTGGCCTCCCCCAGCTGCCGGAGCCTCTTGAGCCGGAGGCTGAGAAGGGCCGCTCCCAGCTGGACTTCAGTTTCTCCGCCTGCCCCACCCTCCCCCACATTCTTCCTATCCCCAGGGGCTCTCCTTGGCCCCAACCCAGCCACCCCGCCCCTGAATGATGCTGTATTCGCTTCCCCCTCCCCGCCAGTGTGTCTTTCAATAGCCAGTTGCTCAGAGGCACAGCCTGGTTGACAGCCCCACCGTGAAAAGCCAGGCCGGCCCTGAGGAGCGGGGGAGGGGAGAGGCACCCTTCCCCCAGCTCCTTGTTACTGCTGCGCCTGTCACTCCGGTTTTATGTGCTCCAGGCGTGTGCTAAGCAGCGCCCGGCCAGGGTTGAACTGAGAATGTGCAACAAGAGAAACTCCCCTTTCCATTCACTCCTAGCCTCAGAGCCCCTCCCCTTCCCCGGCTGTGCTACGGCTCCTCTTTCACTCTCCTGGGCCATGGTCCCTCCTCCCCCCTCGCCATTCTCCATTGCTTCCCTATAACACCAACTTTCTGCTTCCCGCTGACTATAACTGATCCAGCCCGGCCAGTGCTGGGGATGGTGCCACCCTCTAGATACCGCACCCAGGCATTGCTGGGTCTGAAGAGCCTGCAACAGGATTTCAACAGAGCTCAGCCCCGGGGTGCGGCCGGGGTAGGACTCCACATCAAGGGAGAGTTGTGGGGACATAGTGTCCCGTCCCCCCTTTTGCAGTGGTGAGGCTGCAGTAACTCCGGACTTCACTGGAGTTACCCCGGATTGGCTGCAGTGCTTATCAGCAGGATGTGGGCCGGGGGGGTGAATGTAGGCCAGGTCTGAGCATCTTAAAGACTCTTGACTATTTACCCATCCAACTGGCCAGAGACAGGAAGCTTTCCGGGCCCCGTACTGCCCATGTGCCTCAGGTCTGAACTGCCATGTCTTTTTCTACTGTCCAATCAGTCCTTGGCCTCTGCTGAGGTCAGGGCCGGCTTTAGGAAGTGCGGGGCCCAATTGGTGGGGCCGGGGCCGCACATGCGCCGCGTGCCCGGGGTGAGGCCCCCCTCTTAAGTGCGGGGCCCGATTCGGGGGAATCGGCCTAAAGCTGGCCCTGGCTGAAGTGGCCGGTAACCATGGTAATTAGTGCCACCTCTCACTCTTTAAGAATGGAGACCTTCCAAGTCATTCCATTTAGACTCCCACAGAGCTGCAATGTGGCTTCTGCTCCCTACCCGTCAGGCACAGATGTGAGCCAGCCGTGTAGACGCGAATGGTTCTGGATCCCATTTCTAACCCCGCCAGGCCTAAAAAGGCCGGATCCTCCAGAGGAAGAAAACTGTCTGATCTTAACAACAGAACAGCTTTTCCATCTCTCCTTGCGGCTCCCGTTCAGACTGGCCTCTTCCAGACAATCCTGGTTCAACACCAGCCCTTCTGTTATGGTCTTTTTGGTGTCGCATCCACCACCATCCATTCCAGTAAGGTTACAGATAGAAAATAGAAAGGTGGCAGAGCATGAGAGTGAGAGAGAAAGTTTTAGGCCCAGATTGTCAAATCTTGGCCTCCTTTTGAGCACTTGAAATTTACAGACACAATTTGATACCTATGATTATTTTGTGGGCACAATTTAAACCACTTAGCTGCCTAAATACAAACACCCAATTGGTGACTGTAAAAGTTATCCAAGTGGCCTGGCAAAACAGCAGGCACAAAAACAGATGCCCTCCTGTGACAATTAGGTTTTGTTAGCAAGCTAAGATGATACACACGTTCCCCAGACACGGCACATCAATGTCAGTGTGAGGTTTGCTGGAGTCTGGGTTTCCTCTTATCCTGGCCCAGGTTCACCAGAACATTGGCCAACATGAGGATGTGACAGGAATTCTGCCTCAGCTGGTTCTTAGAGAGACAAGGTGGGTGAGGTAACATCTTTTATGGTGAGAAAGACACGCTTTTGTGCCAGCACAGAGCTCTTCTTCCCGAAAGCGCAACAGATATTACGTCAGCCGTCTTGTCTCTCTAATACCCTGGGACTGACACAGCTACAACAACACTACCCATCACCCGGCTCTGGCAGATTTGAACGGAAAGCCTTGTGTCACTGGGCAGGGGAGAAGAAAATCCTTGCTGTTTTTTAAAGTTCTTCTAAACATAGTTCTTCAGAGAGGCCTTCAGAACAGTGGATGCCACTGGCTGTGCTAGGGGAGTCAGGCAGGGAGAGCTGCATAGCTCAGAGGAGCTGACAGACCCAGCCGGTTCATCCTTTATTTACATTTTTCCCTTTCAGCTTCCCACGGTTCATTCAGCAGCAACGTACAGGAGTGCAATGTAATATCCCAGCAAGAGACCAGCGGGCTTGGACAGTCAGGCAGAACAGCCCGTGCACTGCCACGACTGCCATGTGTGTACCCCCAGAGTGTGTAATACAGCGAGACTAGGGACAGGACAGACGGGTCCCTCATCACCTCTGAGTGGGGAAGCAGAACTCAAGAGTCGTGCTGGTGCCAGTGTAACCCACACACCTAGTATGGTTCACTGTCCCATGCAGTGGCACCTAGACCACAGCAACAGTTAAGACCAAGAGACCTCTACAACATGGGCTGGGAACTAGCTGGCTTTTAGAGTAGAGGTTCCAGAGGTCCCAGGTTCAAATCCGCCTGGTGATGGTTACACCAGCAATGTGAAACCATCCCCCAGGATGCGAGTAGTTATCTGGGACCAGCTGAAGCAGAGTTATGGGCCCTCCCTGAGATTTGATATATACCCAAGAGTTTCACCCTCGGGGGTCTTCCCTGCTCTAAATGGAAGGAAGGACCCTGTTTCTACAGCTAGTACTTCATTTATGGGAAGTCCAGTGTCTCTAGCATTTCAGGAGCTAAAGCAGACCAGAGAGGGAAGGACACTGCCCAAGGACCCATCCATGCTACACAGGCACTGACAAATTACTGTCACAAGAGATGGTGCCAAACCGCATCTTCCATTAGAACCGCTTTGGGCAAGGACCTGCAACCCCAGGAGCTTGGCTGGAGAGGATGGAAGTTGCACAGGGAAGAGCTGAGTGTGTGAGGTTGCTGTAGCTCAGGAGAGAGCAGAAATCCCAAAGGAGTCTCTGGTCTCTCCCCTTCTATTTCAGGGCTGCATCTTAGCAACCTGGAGGCCAGTGCTGAAGCAGCCTGGAACCTGACCCTTGAACTGCTCTTCTTCAGGATCCCAACACACTTGGTCCAGCTCTGGTTGCTTCTCATCCTCACAGGACAGGGGCCTCTCTCTGAGCATCCTCCCCTCCTGGTTAAATGAGTCGGGAGCACTCAGGTGCCTCTTAGCTCTTTGCAGGAGCTGTGGGCATGTCTAGGCCAGCTGACAGGGGACTATCGTGCCCTTCTCCTCCAGGGACAGCTTGAAGGGCCTGCAGCATTCCAGAAAACCAGGATGTAAATGGGTAACCAGTTAACAGGTACCCAGCAGGAGCAGCCCCTGCGTGCGGTGCAATGTGGTAGACTGGTTTACAGAAACTACCCCCAGAAAAAACAATTCCCTGTTTGCCTTGTGGTCGCTAGGCCTGGTCTACACTAGGGAGTTATTTCAAAATAACCCCCCTTATTTCAAAATAATAAGCAGAGCGTCCACACTACCAAGCTTGTTATTTTGAAATAACGGGCTGTTTCTTTCTAAATCTGTACTCCTGCTTTCCTCGGGGAGTGACTCTTATTTTGACATAGCGGTCATGTGGATGCGCCGCTGCTGCTATTTCAAAATAACTACTCCCCCAGAGTCATTCAAAGTAATTACTCCCCAGTGCTTCCTGGGGCTCTAAGTCGAGGTAGCGAGTCCACAGTAATGGATCCTGCCTCGGATTAATCATGAGGCTTCCCCGTAGCATGGACACGCTATTTCGATTTTGTTATTTCAGGAGTTATTATTTAGTTATTTCAAAATAATTTCCTAGTGTAAACGCCCTGGGAGAGCAACCACCAGGCCCTACCTCTTATGCCAACCTTGCTCACAGGATATGACCACAGCCCCAAGTGGTGCTAGCTTTCAAGGACTGACCCCTGTACCCTGTGATGAGCTACACCATTGTTTCCAGGACCAGCGCCCTGTCTCAGGCTACCAGTGCCACAGGAGCTGGTTTTCTTTTGTTCTTTGGGACAACATTTTCGTTTACGAAACCCCAAATTGATGGCTGATTTCCTGCCTCTCCCCTCTGTCATTCAGCCGCTGCCAGCGAGCAAACACCAGCTGCGAGAAGCCAGACTCCAGGGATTCCCAGCTGTCTGGTTGCCAGAGCTTCCCAGCTGCATGTGTGACCAGGGATGGGGTAAGCGTGAACATCTATGGCAGAGAGACAGGGGGTTGGCGAGGTTTTTTTCTATTGCTCTTCCATCCCTCACTGGCCCATGTAACAAAAAACCTGAGACCCTTTTCTAACCCGGCTTTGTAGGACTTCTGCAGCCGGACAATAGGCCTGGGAGGTACTGAGAGCTGTGAGCAGGAAGGAGGCTCAGCACATCTGAGGGTCACCCAACCCCACTGCCGTCCTCATGCCCTGGGGGGAGGGGAAGGACGGTGGCCCTTGGAGATCGCACTTGGGCGCCAAGGCTGTGGCAAAGCTAAAAAGAGGCAGAGCAGAGTCACAAGGAGTGGGACTAGGGTTGCCATCCCTCCAGGATTGGCCTGGGGACTCCTGGAATTGGCATTCAGTTCCTAGTGACTCTTGAAAGCAATCTGGGAGATTGAAATAGGAGAGTTTAAGAAAATGACATTATATTACGGGGGGTGGGGGAATCTCCGGAATAGTGTCTGTCAGAGTTGGCACCCTAGGTGGGACAAGGACCCCGAAGGGAAGGGGAGGGTCAGGGTGATGTATCCCACCTAGTGAGGTCGACAGACTCACCCAGCCCCTAAGCAAGGCAGGGGGTGGCTCTGTGCTCCCAGAAGGGGCGGAGCCTCATGTGGAAAGGGTGGGGTCTCAGGTGGAAAGGGTGGGGTCTCAGGTGGAAAGGGTGGGGTCTCATGTGGAAAGGGCGGGGCTGGGAGCTAGCCTCCCCCAGCAGCCCTCAGCTCTGTCCAGAGTGGGCCAAGCGGGGCTCCAGCGGGGATTTAAAGGGCCCGTGGCTCCGGCTGCCGCCACCACCACAGCAGCAGCGGGGGGCCTCGGCCATTTTGGATCACCGGGCCCCGGGCCAGTTGTCTCCTTTGCCTCCCCCTCGGCCCCTCTGTTGGCAGGCTGGTCTCCCCTCCCCCCATTCGTGAGCGACTGCTTGAGAGAGCTGAGATCACCGGGGCTGAGATGCTGTGGGGGTCTCCATCCCCTGCTGACAGCCTGGGGTGGATTTGGATAATGAGTGCCAGATGCTGTCAGACGGGAGGGGGAGAGATTCTCTTTGACAAGCGGCCGGGAGGAGCTGGTGGAGCGTGAAATTGGCCGGTCTTAGCGTTTCTCCAGGCTTCTGAATGGCCCTGCATCTTGCAGGAGGGTGGGGGAGGAGCGCGGTCCCTGGTTTCAGACCCAGTTCTGGGCAGAGCAGCCCCCACTCAGCCCTCCCAGCAGAAGAAGGGGGGGCTAGAATCCAGCTGCGCCCCACCAGACCTCGCTGATTACCACAGCTCTCCCCAGAATAAGCCAGCCCCAGCTGGAGACTTCTCCCTCCCTTGCCTTTGCACCGGGGCCCCTTGCTGCAGCTCTCATTGGTCCCACAGTCCAGGGCTCGGGCTTTGGTTGGCGGAGAGGGGCGTCCGTCGCTTCAGAAGGCTCCACGTTTTTGTGACGGAGTCTGAGCATGTCCTTCCCCCTCCCCCACGCTAAAACATAAACGCCCAGACACCTCACTGCTGCACTGAGAAACGTCCCCAGCCACAAGAGAGGCAGAGATGCGCACAGAGATGTGACACGTGCATGCAGAGACAGGAGGGACGTGCACACAGAGATGTGACACATGCACGCAGAGACGGGAAGACAAGCACCACTTCATGGGCACACGCGAATCCAAACGGATACGCACGTGTCCACACACATACACCCCGCTCCCCAATTGGGGATAGACATCTGGCTTGGTTGGCAGGCATCGGGCCTGGACATTTTTCACATGGAGTGCACAAGGCAAGTGCCACTGCCCCAAGGATCTTCTCCAACAAAACTCCTGCCTGGAGCAAGGAAACCAAACGGAGCTCAGTTCCCAGGCTTGGCAGCCACCAAGCCCAGCATGGGGTCTGAGGGGGAGATCCCAGCTCTAGGGCCGGCAGTGCTGCCCTTTTGAGCTCTGCCCCTGCCAACGGGACACTGTTGGCTGTGGACACGACTCTTTGGACAGGAGGTTAGACTCCTCATCGGAGACTTGGTGTGAGTGTCTAAGCAGCCGCTTCGTGCGCAGAGGTTTGGGGCGTGTTATTATCACAAACCATTAATGCCCTGCATAAGCAGAAGTCAGGGAAGGAAAACAGGAGAAGCCAGGACCATTCAGCAGCAGAACAAGCACCTTGATCCCTGGCACGTTGGAGGAATTTCTGAGTGCAGAGGAAAGCGGAGCCATCCCACACTCGGTCACTCTCAATTCACAGTCAGTTTCAATAACCTTCTTGGCCTGGCAAGCTATGAATGTGTGACCAAAGTTAACCCTTCAAGTGCCCGCGGCTGGGACCCGTCTGCCTGAGGGAAATGGAAGCTCACTAGTAATTCAGTTCATTTCTGATGCATGCAGAATCAGACTCTCCATGTCAGCTTGACTTCGGGGTTTCCTTCCCTCAGCCATTCCTTCCCCCAAGCTCTAGAGAGGGCAGGCCAGGGTGAGCAGGCAGGAGTCCCTCTCCTGGCCACTACCTGTTAGTTTTGGCATAAGGAATGCTGACTTCTTTCCTATCTTTGGAGGACCCAAGACACCACAAAGCAAATCACCGATGCCTAACAGTGAACTTGTTTCCTGCTGCACAACCGGGTCGTCCTTGTAGAAGGGAGGCAAGATCACAGCATAAGAAAGAAAGGGGAACAGACTGGTATGTGTCAGTCCCATGGTTTCTTTTCCAAGTGGGTTGCTTTATTAGGAGGAAGGACTGTCTAGTGGTGAGAGCAGCCTGGCAGGCAGGATTCACAGGGTCTGTTCCTGCACCTCTGGCATAAGCTTCCTATTTTCAGCTTAGAAAAGAGGAGACTAAGGGGGGATATGATAGAGGTCTATAAAATAATGACTGCAGTGGAAAAAGTGAACAAGGAAAAGTTATTTACTTATTCCTACAGTATAAGAACTAGGGGTCACCAAATGAAATTAATAGGCAGCAGGTTTAAAACAAAAGGAAGTTTTTCTTCACTCAGCTCACAGTCAACCTGTGGAACTCCTTGCCAGAGGATGCAGTGAAGGCTAGAACTTTAAAAAGGTTCAAAAAAGAGCTAGATAGATTCATGAAGGTTAGGTCCATCAACGGGTATTAGCTAGGATAGGTAGAGTGAAAGCTTGTTTTCTTCCACAATTGGAATGGTGTCCCTAGCCTCTATTTCTCTGGAAGTAATAGAGGGAGGGAGACAGGGGAGGGATCACATGAGGGTTACCTGTTGTGAACCCTCCCTCTGGTGCATCTGGTACTGGCCACTGTTGGCAGACAGGATACTGGGCTGGATGGACCTTTGGTCTGACCCAGTGTGGCCATTCTTATGTTCTTATCTGACCTTGAGCAAGTCACTGAAACAATCCATGCCTCAGTCCCTCCACATGTCAAGTGGGTGTTGGGGCACGGACCTCTTCTCCGATGCTGGATATGGTTGAAAATGCTTTTGAGGCAGGGCTAGACCAGCCTTATGTACCTTGGCTCTGACAAATGGCCTCTCTTTCACCCAAAAGCCTGGATCCAAATCAGAGGCAGATGCTAGTGATGGGGTGCCCATGGCATCACATGGGATGGCTTTTCTGAGCCTCACCGCTCCTAGTGTAACAGCTACACCCCAGAGGTGAAAACATCTCAGGTGTCTAGAATGATTCTTCTGCCTGGAGCAGCAGCAAGGCCAGAGAGTAGAGTCCAACTGGTTGCCAAGAGAGAAAAGGCAGAAGGTAGGAGAAGCAGCAGGTAAGGGCTCTGCCCACCACTAAGCACTTGATCTAATCTCCCCTGTGGTCAAAAGGCGTCTTTCCACTGACTTCCAAGAGCTTTGGATCCGTCCTGAAGGCCCAAATTGAACCCAGTGGGAGTTAGGTGCCTAAATGCCTGAATGTCCCTGGCCCCATCCCAGCCACGGTCTCTAGCTGCCCCAGGGCAGGGGAACATGCTTTTTAATCAACCTCCAAAGAGGCTGTTTTCCCGCTCTGGGGATGTCCCTCAGGATCACCAGCTAGCCACTTAATGCAGCCAGGACAGCCAAACAGCCAGATGGGCTGGACCTCGCAGTGACTCCTGGATTTAAGGTTGATGTGAGCAAGGCCCATCAGGAATGACCTTGCCCACAAAGGATCCCGGGCAGGTGTCAGAAAATGATGGATTATCCTAAATAACCCAGCGGCCAGTAATGAGCCATATGTCACCTTAGCCCAGAAGGCAAAGAGGGTGGGGGAAGAGGGGTTAGCAGGGTCACTGACCTCACTCACATGGTTTTCCCTGTTCATCGTTTGCGAGTCACTTACAATCTGGAAGCACAAAGCAGACCCTGGTGTCTCTGGTTTCTTTGGGGGAGCATCTGGTGGGGAATCTTCTTGTCAACTTCTGGATCCCGGGGTGCCCCGGGCCTCCTTTGCTTCATTCACAGCCCACTGCAGCGGTTCCCAACTTGTGATCTGTGGACCCCTGGTGGTCCACGACGGTACTGCAGGGGGTCCGTGGAAAGTTTAAAAATAAGGATTGGGCCCACCATGGTAGGCCTGATCCTTACTTTTTTTTCTTTTTTTTTTCTCTCCTTAACTTTTCTTTTCCTTTTTCTTTTTTTTTCCTCCACCAGAGGAGGGGGAGGGGTCAGTGAATTTTTAATTGATTGAAAAGCAGTCTGTATGCTTGAAAAGGTTGGGAACCACTGCACTAGGGCACATGCCAAGAGGACACACCCCTGCCTGGGGCAAGCACCCAGAAATCAAGTCCAGCCTAAACAGCAGCAATAGCACGCCCCTCATTCTGGATTGCCACACCCATCCTCTTACCCCAGCCTCCCGGTGGAGCTGAGCTGGATGCTTCTGTTCCTGCCTGTGTCTTCCCCCACCAGTCACCACTGCTGTTTTGTGAGCTGAGTTGGTGCAGGGAATGTTTTGTGCTGTTTCTGCCACTGAGCTCTGGAGGACAATTACAGCGCATTACTGTTTATCATGGGGCTGGGAAGGCTGGCTAGCTACCTTCTCTCATTAGCTGCCCAGCTTTGAGCTCTCTCCCCTGGGATTGGATTAGGTTGAAAGGCTCAGGTGTAACCCCCCTGCTCCATCCCAAGTGAAGGGAATCATTGCTCACCCTGCTTGCTTTCAGGTATGGTGCTGTCTAACCCAGGTTGCTCACTCCAGGGAAAGGCCTAGCCAGACTCCTAGAGCTTTACAGAAGTTTGGGACTAGATCCAAATGTTGGCGCTGTCATTGGGAAACCTGCTTCCAGGCCATCTCCAAGCCAAGGGAAGGTGGACGGTTGATATCCCGGCTGTTTCCAGCAGATGTTCCATTTCTGCTGCCTGATACCCTGCTCCTCAGGGGCAATGGGCAAATAAAGGAAGATCCTAGGTAATCAGCAAGCTTCAGCAAAGAGGAAATAAAACACCCTTCTGAGCTCCAGAAGCCCATTTCCTTCTATGTCTTAGTTTGTATTTTCCTGATCCAATAATTTCCTTTCATTCTCCAGTATGTTCTGGATCTCTGATCATAAAGGTGAACAGCAAAGCTAACACACACACACACACACACACACACACACACACACACACACACTCTGCACTAAAAAGCCTCCTGCCATTATTTCACACACTTTTCCTCCTTGTTCTTTACATTAGAAATAGCAGGTCCTGACACTTTCTTGCTGGCAGTCCTTGGAGGTGCAAATAGGACAGTGGTAGAAAAGTGACTTTTGCACTGTAGCTCTCTGAGTCTCCAGGAGAGGCTGTTCTATGAGGGCAACAGCACCACTGTCATTAAGTCAACCTGTGGAACTCCTTGCCTGAGGAGGTTGTGAAGGCTAGGACTATAACAGGGTTTAAAAGAGAACTAGATAAATTCATGGAGGTTAAGTCCATTAACGGCTATTAGCCAGGATGGGTAAGGAATGGTGTCCCTAGCCTCTGTTTGTCAGGGTATGTCTACACTACCCCGCTAGTTCGAACTAGCGGGGGTAATGTAGTCATCCGCAGTTGCAAATGAAGCCCGGGATTTGAATTTCCCGGGCTTCATTTGCATGAAGCCGGCCGGCGCCATTTTTAAATGCCGGCTAGTTCGAACCCCGTGCCGCGCAGCTACACGCGGCACGGAGTAGCTAGTTCGGATTAGGCTTCGAGGAGTACAGCTAGTGGAACGAGGAGTACAGCTAGTTCGGATTAGGAAGCCTAATCCGAACTAGCTACTCGTGGCACGGGGTTCGAACTAGCCGGCATTTAAAAATGGCGCCGGCCGGCTTCATGCAAATGAAGCCCGGGAAATTCAAATCCCGGGCTTCATTTGCAACTGCGGATGACTACATTACCCCGCTAGTTCGAACTAGTGGGGTAGTGTAGACATACCCTCAGAGAGTGGAGACTGATGGCAGGAGAGAGCTCGTTTGATCATTACCTGTTCAGTTCACGCCCTCTGGGGCACCTGGCATTGGCCACTGTCGGCAGACAGGATACTGGCCTGGATAGACCTTTGGTCTGACCCAGTGTGGCCGTTCTTATGTTCTTATGTTCTAGACTGAGATAGATTAGTTTTATGGCTGATTTTTCTAAGTGCTCTGTAGATGCAGAGATGGCGATAGAGCTACATACACGTACAATCGCATGAATCATCCCTGATTATTCAAGACAGTCTGCATCCAGGGGCTTTCCCATGCGTGAAGACGGCAACCTCTGCCAAGAAAGGTGCAGTGAAGGGTGCGTGTGACTCAGCCGCTGAGAGCTCTGCTGGCCTCATATTCCTGCCTCTGGGTTAAGGAGTTATCTAACTCACGAAGAGTCACAGTGCTAGAAAGCTACGGGGGTGATGGACCTGCCAAAGCCACAGTGCTGCAGCACGCCTGTTTTTCTTGGAGGCGTACCTGGACTGCCCCCGGCACATGGGCCGTTTCCGTGCTAGAGGGGAGCTGTTCGGATGCTGTCAGCCCAGGGGGAGCCATGCAGATCACTGTGCTGTCCCTGCCCTTTGGGAAAAGCAAATGTGGTGTGCACCACGACTAGATAATGGTTTAGAACAGTACTTGGCATAATGGAAACATGGGGGTTTCCAGGCATCCACTCAGTCTGATGTCTCCATAACAGTGCGCTACGGGGTGGGGTCTCTAGTACCAACAGCCAGTATTGCACTCGCTGTATGTACTCACCCGATGTATGCACAGGGGACATCTAAGGCGTTACCTATCCCCGCTAAAAACTAGGTTCTTAAGGCAGGGTCACCAGTGGACAACACACCGGTTCTGTTCAGGCAGTGGGTAGAAGACACTGTCTCCTTAGCTGGCCATCGTGTATCCTACAATCAAGTTTTTTTGCATCAGGAGCCACCAGCTAAGCAAGATGGTGACGCCCACAAGAGACGGGAAGGAACACGCCACGGGGGAGGGGGATGTACTGGTTCCGACGAGGCACGGAGAATTAGTCTGGTATATCAGGAGCACGCCAGCAGACAGACTATCCTTCCCCCAGGCAGGGGCTCGCAGCCTTTTCCTCTCTGAGCCCCCTCCCCCAACATGCTATACACACTCCATGGCCCAGCTGTGCTGCTGCAACTGGATTTCTGCATATAAAAGCCAAGCAGGGCAATTGCACAGGCCCCATGAAGCTGAGATGCTCCGGGTTCAACTTCAATCCCTTGTGGCAGGGCACAAGGCCCCAGGCTTCAGGGCCAGATTATGAAAGGGCCTTTAGAGGCTGCAGTCCAGAGGCCCCCTTAGTCCAGGGCCTGTGATGCAGCCACTAAAGCCCCCATGTGGCTGTGGCGCTTCCTGGTGGGGTGAGAGGGGAAATGGCTCAAAGTGCCGCTATTCCCCCTCCTCTGCCTGGAGCCACGCAAGAGGCCACTAGCAGCGCTCACCTGGAGGCTCCACCCCCTCCACTCCCATTGGCTGGGAATCGCAGCCAATGGGAGTGGAGGCAGGGCCACATGGAGCTGCCTGTCCCCCCCACTCACCCCAGGAGCTGTGCTACATAAGCACCCCAATCACCTGCCCCCTCTACCATCCAACTTATCTCCCAACCTTTCCTCCAGCCTCCTCTTGCATCCTACCTCCTGCTCAGACCCCACCCCATCTCACCACCCCCACCCCACTTCTGCACCCTACTTCCTGCCAGAGCCTGCACCCTCACCCTGGTCTCCAGCAACCTCCTCTCACACACAAAGTCCCTCATTTTGCTCCCACCCTGGAGCCCACAACATCTACCAGCCCCAGTTTCCCAGCAGAGTTAATATGGCCCTGCCAGGCTTCAGCCCCATGCAGTGGGGCTTCAGGTCTCTGCCTTGGACCCCAGTGAGTCTAATGCTGACCTTGCTTGGCAACCCCCCTAGAAGCTTCTCATGGTCCCAGGGGACCCTGGTCCCCTGGGAGAGAACTACTGACCTAGGGGACAAGCAACCAGCATGCTTGTCTTAGGAGTAGAGGAGCAGTGCCGGTCGGGCTGTGAAACTTTAGCAGAAAGACGTTGGGTGAGCTTAATCTTCATGGGACAGAGAGCATCTTGCCAGTGAAGCCCTGCCTCTAGACGCTGTGCTGTTGCACATCACTGACTGGTTCCAATGCTTCTACCTGCTCGCGGTTGCGTGACTCTCTGCTCTGGGGTGAGCGCTGCGGGTGGAGCAGAGCAGGGATCCGAGCCGTAAGCTGTGGCGCCCTGTGCCTGTGGGAACGGCAGAGCTGGGAATGGAGAGGGTGTCCCATAAAACGGGCTGGACACACCCTGGGTGAGGCTTGGAGGGCTTGGGGGCACGGAATGGGCCTGTGGCTTATCTGCAGATGCACAGCAGGGCCTCATAGAGCGAGGGGAGCGCTCATGTGAGTGGGGCTGGTGGAGTCAGGGAGCGGATCCCCCTGCAGGCACAGACCAGGCTCAGGCAGGGCCATCCCCTCCATAGGACAGTTCAGGGTGGCCACCCCAAACCCCACGCTTTGGGAGGAGCCAACGGTGGCCACCCTGGGATTACCTCAGGGCCGGGCTGTGCGGGCAGCAGGAGTCCCACCCACCCACCTCTGCGGCAGGATCCGGAGCGGCCCAGAAACCTGCTCCACCTCACTCCGCTGCTCTCTCCTGGCCCGCTGCATGCGGCTTCTCAGCCGCAGCAGGAAGTGGAGTGCTCCAACCCTGGCTCCAGGGCGCGGTGCTTCCCGCCGCTGCAGAGAAGTGGCCGAGCGGGCTGGGAGGTCGGTGGGGCAGGTTGGAGCAGGCTGCTGGGCCTCTCCAGCTCCCACTGCTGCAGTGAGCGAATGCAGGATGGGGATCCTGAGGGACAGGGGGGTTGCCCTGGACCTTTTGCCTGGGGCACTGGGGGCGGGGTCCCCCAGGTCCCATGTCCCCCTAGGGACGGCCGTGGGCTCAGGGATGGTGGTAGCGCGGTGCTCAGGAAACGCCATGGTGCCTATAGGGTTGCCAGGTGTCCGGTTTTGAACTGGACAGTCTAGGATTTGAGCTTTCTGTTCGGGAAACAAATTGAGAAAACATAAGTGAGAAAATAGAAATGTCCGGTATTTTCTAAATGAGATGGAACATAGATTGTGATGTGATGGAATGAGATGGAATGTAGAATGTAGATTGTGATGTAATGTCAAGTGTGTCCGATATCTTTGTTGAAACCATCTGGCAACCCTAGGTGCCTAACTGTTGACACCCACTTTGGAAAATGTTGGCCTTGGATTGCAATGTTTGTCCAAAAGACCCAAATCCAGCATGCTGCGTGATACTCAGGCGATGACTCCTATCTACGCTCTCTCTTTGTGTTTCTGTCCATGGGCACCACCAGGCTTCATGATGACAGCATAACTCCCAGAGTGGTTAAAGAACTTACTTACGGTAACACAGTGAGTCTGCGGGGAGAGCTGCAACCCGAACCCAACTCTCCCAATTCCGACCCACTGGCCTACGCTGTCCCCAGGCAGTTCTGAGATCCTAGCGGAGAAGAGGCCCTGTCTAAATGTAGGTTGCGCCTTTACTCACACAACAGTCATAGGAGCAGTGAGTGATGCTCAGACTAGACCCTCCAGCTAGGATCTTCAGACACGTCCGTTTTAGGATGTGATGGAGCAGCACGTCAGCGACTGCAGGGAAAACTCTGCCTGCCGGTAGGCGCTGAAGTGGCAGGGGGAGGGGCTGTGCATGCGGAGGAAATGCAGTGTTAGTGGAAGCACCGGAGTATCCTGTGGGAGAGGCAGCCCCATTTCCTTCCCCTCCACGCCCTCAAGATGTGTCTGGGAACTCTGCACACAATGAGCCGGCCCAGCCTGAGGCAACGGAGGGCAGCAGTGGCACAGCTGGTCCTCAGAAAGGCTGTTGCTGCTGCCAGCGAGTTTTACAGGCTTAAAGAAAATACCACTGCACATTAGCAGCCAGAAATTCTTTGGGGGATCTCAAGTCACTTCAGGACAAAATTCACCTCGCTTCACGTTCGCCCATAAAAGCCCTTTGTTATACGCCAGCAGCTGGGTTTGCATTGCAGCTGACACTGTATTTATCACAAATATCCTCCCCCCTCCCCCGCTCCTCATATCCATCCCACCCAATCTGCATGCGGCTGGCATTCACATAACAAACTAGCGCTAGCGCAGCTGGACAAGACGAGAGGCAGAGTTGTTGAGTGTTGAGCATGAATATTCACAGCAGAGCCAGGAACAGCTCTGAGGGACTACAGGACCATCCTTCTTCTCCCCGTAAGCACCCCTTTAGGAGTGTCTATCTACGCTCGCCCTTCTACATCTGTGTGTGTGTGTGTGTGTGTGCGAGCGCGCGCACTTGTGTGTGTGTGTGTGGCTGGGTGCATTTTCTATAAAATAATCACCTCTGTGTCTGAGCAGGTGTGCTTGCATGTGCATGGCTGCGTGCTTGCGTGTGCACAAGTGCATACTGGCCTATGTATTTTGATTCTATGGTTATCCCTGCAGAAGCACGCACAGCATTTTGGTTTGGAAACACTTACTTAAGAGTCCCATCTTTCTCTTCGATTTCAGTATCCAAGCCAGGAGAGCAGCAATGCACGACTTGGGCTAGCGAATGCACCACAGGAGTGGTCTTCCATCTCAATGGGCCTCAAGATTGTTGTAACCAAGACGGCCTCCCGGGATAGGGGAGTTTTGCTCACTGCGCTTGTGTACCTCGAATTTGCGTGCTGTGCCGATTGAACCGTAGCAGCACTTTGATTGGATGCAGAGGGAGCGCGCGGCTCTCACAGCCAATGCTGCATGCAATCAACATGCACCTCACTTCACGTGCGCTTGCTTCATGTGCATGTCACTTTAACCCCATTAGGAAAAATTGGGTTGCCATGTGTCCAGTTTTCACCCGGACAGTCTGGTAATTACATCTTCTGTTCAGTAAAAAAAAAAAACAGAAAATACCGGACATGTAAAATGTCCGGCATTTTCTGTTTTTCTTGGACGGAAGGCTGGCAGCGACAATCTGGCAGGGGTGGGGAGAGCGGGGGAATTTTTTTTTTTTGCTCAACAAATTTGGTCCTCCCCCCCCTTTTTTTTTCCTCAACCAATATTTTCCCCCGCCATGTTTGGGGTTTTTTGTGAAAGTATCTGGCAACCCTAGGAAAAAACCCTTCATGGATGGAAACCAGTGGAATCTAGCAAACCTGCAGATAAAATAAAATATCTTGTAGGCCACACATAGAACCCCGATGGGCCACATTCAGCCTGTGGACCGCAGGTTGCCCACCACTGCAGCAAAGCATGAGCAAGCTGTGTGTACATGTATGTGCTGCACGTGGTGTGCACACATTCTCCGTAAGTGGTCTGTGTTCCCTGCAGTGTGCTTGGGGCGTACACATGTTTTCACAACCAGAAACATTTGAAAAAGGAGCAACAAAGCCACAGGGAGAAGAAGAGGAACCAGAGTTGTGGAAGCCAGCCCAGAGGGCTGGCTTGGGACGGAGGAAGGAGGGAGAGTGGGTGGGAGGTGGGACAGGAATCTGAGAGGCCCTGGTTTTAATGCTGACAAATGGACTCTTTTCATTGGTGACAATGGAGCTGTCCATCTGGAGCCGGAGATAAAGGAGAGCCAGGTACTGCCGGGATCTGCAGGACAATGAAGTGGGAAAACTCCAGGGAGGGAGAAAAGGCCCTTTGTTGCCAGCAGCCACAGATATGAGCAAGAGCGCCATCCCCTTGGGCAGTTTGGGGGGGAGGGGGAGGCGCTGGGCTCCGGGGCAAGGTTCATGGTGGCTGGTGGACACATCCTCTGTGGCCAGGGGGTGCAGGTTCTGGGGTATGGAGGACACCGGGCCTGTGGACACTCCCAGTAGCACCCTGCTGGGTTTTCCTAGTTGGCTGCACAAGAGGGCATGGCTTAGTGGGCTCAAGGATCAGGAGGCTCAAGAGGGGGAGGTGCATGCAGCGAGGAGGCCCTCCCCTGTGTGTGTATAAATGCGGAGCTACAACCTCAGAGGTCCCCCTTTTGATGAAGCAAGTTCACTTTCAGCTCTAAGCCTCTCCGATGTTAACAGCCCAGGAACGAAGCAGCAGGGAGCTTGATACCTCCGAGGGGCTTATCCTGCCGCCCTTCCCCTCCGTCTCTGGCCACCTCCCATCTAAACTAGCTCAGCACCAGCCAAGTTTCTACTGGGCTTCTCTGGCTCTTTTCCTTTGGGCCCAATCCTGCCCGCTCTTCCCTGAGGCAGAGGCACGAAGGCAGGGGTGCTATCCCCAGGCAAGAGCAGGCTTCTGAGTCTGCACCAAGGTTGCATTGCACACCCCGTAAAGCAGAGCTCTCGTGAGTTCCCTGAACCCTGCTGGGCCTGTAGCCCAGGAGATGTCACGGGCTGAGCAGGCTGGGGAGGTATCAGTGACTCGATCATGGAGTCCCCCATCATTTCTGCCACTGGTGGAGGAAGCACGGTGCAGCCACTAGATTCAGCTTTGGAGCAAAGGCCTTTTCCCCACCCCAGGCCTGCCAGGGCACAAGCCAGCCAGCTGGCTTAACGGGACTCTGGTAATGGATGGAGAAGCTGCTGATCATACTGAAATCCACTCCCTCATTATTACCCCCTCCTTTTGGCTGGGGCTCAGCCACCTGCTCTGTGTATCCCACTCAGCCAGACCTTATCCCATGTGAGGTCACAGAGATGCTCAGCCAGGCTCACTCGTGATGAGATGCCCCTGTATCCATCTGGTACATCAGTGGGCACTTTGCCTGGGAAAGAACCCAGGAGCACCTGCTTGTGCTCCCCAGGCCAGCTCATGGGTCAGACAGCAGCAATGAGACAGAGCAGGGTGTTAGAGCTGCGTGATGGTTGTGGAGGGGAAAGGCCTGCCCAGTAGCGATGGAAGGACACCTGTCACCCTCAGGCTGCCTCTTGGCAGGTGCAGCTGCTGCAGGCTCTTATGCCCACCTGTGCTGCTGTCTCCTGCTCTGAGCACTGCTGCCTCTAGAAGGCCCCATGGTAGCAGGAGCAGCTGCTCGGTTTATGGAGCTTGCAATGCTGCTGCCATGGCGCTGGAGCACAGCTGAATGGGGCATTGTTTGGGGAAGACACTCCAACTTGTGTTCTCTCTCAGCAGCAAGGGAAACAAACCTCGCTCCTCTGCCCATCCCCTGCTAAAATCAGGCTCCTTTCGTCACTGCCTCACCAGAGCAAATGAGGGCTGGATTACAGGCAAAGCAAAGTCTAGTTACCCACCCATCTTCAGAATACACCGATGATCTTTCTAGCAAGCACCCCACATTAGACCAGGGGACTTCAAAAGCAGAAGCAAAACCCACAGTGCTCCTGAGGTTGGCTCTCCAGTTCTCTACCACAGAGGAATGTTTCTTCCCCACCCCACCTAGTGATTGCTGGATGCCCTGCAGCAGGAGGAGGAATAGCTTTTGTAATTGCATCCTCACTAATTATTTTCCTCTTATAAACATCTATCCACTATCTACCCTTTGGGTACATCTAGTGTGCGGCTATTTTGGGCTAATGGAAGTATCCCGAAATAGCTACCCCGCGTCTTACAAGCCGCCCATTATTTCAAAATATTTTTTTTAAATAATGGGGGTGCTATTTTGGAATAGTGCGTTATTTCAAAATTTGTCACTGTGTAGATGTGCCCCATTTCAAAATAAACTATTTCAAAATAGAATCGAAATAAACTATGCAATTTGCATAGTGCAAATTGTGAATCTTATTTAGAGTTGAGGGTGCTGTGTAGACGCACCCTTAACGAGGCACTTGTTTTCATTACCTCCCACAGCAGTGAGTTCCACAAGTTAATTATACATGGTGTTAAAATGTGGCTCTAGGTGGCCTTCTCATTGTTTCCCCTGCCCTACTAGAACATACGAACAGCTATACGGGGTCAGACCAAAGGTCCATCTGGCCCAATATCCTGTCATTTGACTGTGGCCACAGTGCCAGCTGCCCCAGAGGGAATGAACAGAACAGGGAATCATCACGTCATCCATCCTCTGTCGCTCATTCCCAGCTTCGGGCAAAAAGAGGCCAGGGACACCATCCCTGCCCATCCTGGCTATTAGTAATAATCTCCTCTCACTTGTCTGTCCCTATCCCATGCCTTTAATTTCTCTATGTAAAGCAGAAGCTAAGTCCCCCCTCTGCATCCCTCGTGTCCATTTCTGTCTCTTCCGGCTCTCATGCAATCCCCCTGAAAATGAAGAGGATTGCATGGGAGTTCCTGAGAGTGGAATTCAGCCCATGGGTCTGTTCTAGCCTGTGGGGCTTCCTCACAATTCCCCTCTGCTCTTGCCTGAGCAAAGTAATTCCTTGCCATCCGCAAACATTGCTCCCTCCATCTTCATCCTCCCTTTCCTGCCTTTAGCAGTTTTGGGACCTAATTATGTCCTTGGTCTTCCCAGGAGCCGGAGTGGAGCTGCATTGCCAAGCAGAGGCACTGAGGCATTTTCCTGGGCACAGCAGGACTCAGAGCCCAGTGGGGAATATACAGTCTAGCCCCCTTCCACTGGCTGGCAGATGCTGCCCTGTGCTGGCTGGGCTGCACAGGGAGGTGTTAGCCAGGCCTGTTTGGCCCACAGAGTGCTGTCCAGTTCCCTAGCCTATGCCTTGGGGCTGCAGTGAGAATTTGGATTGTTTATAGTCTACAAGATTTCACCCACTGGAAACAGACATTTCCTAGAGAAGAGCTTTAGCTCAATGCCAGAATCTTCATCTGGTGCCAACCCCCGCTAATTTCCAGTGTATTGAATTCTGATGGGGTCTTAATTTGCCAACATGCAACCTCACCCGTGAGTATTGAGCTAAGCACTAACACATTCATTGCACCTCCTAGTGAGAGGGGGTGGATCCACTACAGAGCCCACGCTTCCCAAATGTACCACATCTTCACCGGCTGATGGGCAGGTTCCTTTAGGTTGCTGTCCACGGCCAAACTTTGCTTCCATGCCTGGAAAAAATTCACAAGCCCTGGGATTTTCCATGTCAAGCCACAGCACTGCGCCGGTTGTACCATGAGGGGTTGGATGAGACCTGAGCGGAAGCCTGCAGTGAAAGCAGGCCCTGTAGCTCGGGTTTGACAGTGACCGGGGGACCTTGAAGAATGTTTCTCTCTGAACTTATTGCAAGAGAGTCATCCACATCATGTGGCTGTGCCCTTGTGATGGGAGAGACAACCCAGCTGCCCTGATGTGACAGGTCTAGTCAGACTGTCACATGAGCCACTGCAAACAGAAACTGATTGGGCTTTTACCAGCACTGCGTAAATATCCCTCCTTACATGGTTGTACTGGGAAGGTGAGCTCAATGAGCCAGGTGCCTTAAGGGTCTTTGGGTCACATTCTCATCTCCTTCATGCCAGTGTAAAGCTGGAGTTAATCCTCCCAAGTGAGTGGAGTGACTCCAGATTTACCCAGCTGTTACTGAAAGTCTGGCCCTTTGTTCCTATTGTGACAGCTATGGCTTTGTTGTGGGAGTGCTAGGGGGAGAGACAGGGTTGATGGAAGCCCTGGGAAGTGCTATGAGCATCAAAGGCCTGGTTGGAACAATGTGTACATTTGAAGGTAAGTGGGTCTCCCAGGAAATCTCTAGCAGGAGGGAGGATGTCTGCAGATGTATCCCTTCCAGGTATGCAAGAACTCAGCGTTCTGAAGCTTCATCCTGAGAAGGTGCCTTTGTCTATGAAGTGCCTGTTCCCAGGATCAAAGGCCCAAATGGCATAAAGGAGAATCTTGCAGCTTCATGGGAGGGAGGGGGCGGGGAGTTCTTATTCTCAGCCAAAGGTGTTAGGAACTTGTAACCCCCGGAAAGCGCCTGTGTGGGGGTGAAGGACTGACCACCTACCAGAGCCCTCATGGATTTGGGGTGGTCTCTGGTAAGCATATTACAAGGATGGGGAAACTTTTCTGAGTTGGGGGCCGCACTCAAGTGAGAAACAAAAACAAAAAACCCTGCACTGGCATGGCCCCTGATGCCTCAAAAAAATGAGGTTTACAGGATCTTTCGAAAAAGGCTTTTCTTTTCGAACGAACCGCATCTAGACTGTAGTTTCACTTCCAAAATAGAGTTTTTCAAAAAAATGCTGTGACACAATTATGCAAATGCAGCACAGGAAATTCAAATCCCAGCTTCCTTTGCAATTTTGATATATCTAGTTTACATCCCTCTTTCGAAAGAGAGATGTAGTCTAGACACAGGGTTATAAGGAGAGAGACATTCCCCACATTCCCTTCACATGCCAGAGCCTAGGGGAGCTAGTAGATTTTGTGTGCTCTAGTCCTGTAATGCAGTGGTGTGGGGTGGGGAGGGGGGAGTGCCAGCACAGACTCCCCAATGCTGGGGGGGAATCCCTGAGCCTCGGGGGCCAGATCCTGGCAAGTCAGGAGCCAGATCCGGCCCCAGACCTGAGGTTCCCCACCCATGGCAGATTAGCATGCATGCCGGTTCTTTGGTTGTGCTTAATGCTTTCACCATAAGAAAAAATCTGCTTGCTCAGAAAGAGTCATGTGGTAACTTTCAACAATGGGCAATTATGCTGCTTATAGCTGCAGAGGAAGGAAGGCCAAGCAGGAGTGGGAAGACAGTTTGACTTGTTGGGGAATTCTGATAGGGATCTGAACAGCCTAGAAATACTCTGCATTGGGGGGGGGGGGGAAGAGATGCAGCTCGCCTCCGGTGTTCCCTGTAAGATGGCAGCCACCCTTTAGCGATTCCACTGCCGCCCAGCCGATTAGCAGAGTGCCCACAGCCTCCCACATCTGGCAGCATGTGTTTCTATTGATAGTTGTTGGGGGGCAGCCTCACCTCCCTGGCACCCCCAGCCGGCCATCCTGGGAATTAGCTCTCATTGGATGCCTCTCTCTCTAGGTGGTGTCCCCCTGCATTTCTCCTTGGTCACAGCCTCCTCTTCCAGACACAGCCCCCTCCAGCAGTGCCCAAATCCCCTTTCCAGGGGTTGTTGTTTACTCCACTCACACCCCAGGGTCCTCTCTTTGCCAGGGCACCCTATTCTCCTCCCAGGGAGCTCTCAGCTCCCCTGGACCCACCTTGCCTCAGTGACCCACTGTCAGTCTTCATCTAGCCCCTGCCTCGGGGCAAACTGCAGCCTGTAATGACCACTCCTCACTGGCAAAGGGATGTGGGCCAGCTACCCCTGCCTACCATGGCTGCCTCACTAAAGCCCTGAGCCTTGCTTCAGGCCCTACAGCCTGGGAGGTTGGTTGGTTGGTTGGTTGGTTGCCCGCCCTCCAGGGAGCCTCCTGCTTCCCTCACATCCACATCCAGGTCCCTACCCCCAAGCAGCTGGCTGCTCTCCTATATATAGCCCCCAGCTGGGCCCTTATTAGCTAGAACTGCCTCAGCTGGGGATTTGCTCTCAGCCCCTGCTCCGGGCTGGGGTTTTGCCCTTAAAGGGCCAGTGCAGGGCAAGCACTCTGTCACAGTGGTGCACATCTCTTAGTGCACATAACAACATTTATTCCACACATGATGGAAAAATATTAGAAGGAACATTGTTCTCCACCCAAAAGAGGTGATGGCTGGGGAGTCGGGTTCCTAGAACCAGAGCTCTTACTGGACCACAGAGGGGCAATGCAGGTGCAGTCACCAAGACCTGTGACACTGATCTCTTGGATAACCCTGTAGTACATGAGCAGAGTGGTCAGCTGGTCAATATGGCAGGGCGCACTGATGCCTGCTACACCTGCCAGACACTGCTGCGGATTGAAGCAGATTCCACCATCCAACAGTGGGATTCTCTGGACCAAACTGTTCTCAGTACATTGGTGTGACTCCATGGAAACTCTATACACCCCTTCCAGGTTACTGCATCCTGTGTCTCATCTGGGTCCAGCCCCAAATAACTACTACCCTTCTCTTGAAAGAGGGTCCCTTTAATCCTGCTAGAAGCTTTTTTGACTGCGGACAGGTCTACACTCCACGCGGCAGGTTGACTTAAGGTACACGTCTCCAGCTACATAAATAAGGTAGCTGAAGTCAACATACCTTAAGCCAAGCTTCTTGCTGTGTCCACAGTGGGAGGTTGAAGGGAGATTGTGCAGAATGTGAGCTTGGCAGGCAATGGTGTTGCACCCTTACTTCTGTGCTGCTGCTGGCGGGGCGCTGCACCTGGCCAGTGTCTGCCACTCTCTGGTGCCCACCTCTGAAGAACGCCAAGGCTACCCCGAGGTTAATAAGAACAGAATTTGGTGTATTCTGCATCACTACAACAGCACAACTCAGAATCAGGAACCCTTCTGGGCCCAAGCAACCGCGCTGTTCACCTTGCCTGGTGCAGGAAGGGCTTTGGTAATCTCTCCGCTGGAAGGAGCACTTGGCGTGGCTTTCACAGTCCTGGAAATGTCATGGTTTAAATCAAAGCGGGTTTGGAGTTTTAAGCACACAGAGCAGGGAACCGTGGCATTCCTGAGGCTGGGGGTTTTGTTTGGCTTTTGGATGTGTTTCCGTTGGATTGATTGTTCAAAAGTAACGCTCTCCTTCCTTGCTCCGAGTCTCACATGCCGACTTTTAGCTCAGAACGAAGTTCTGTGGGTCCGTCACTCCCAGAGAGCAGCGTTTAGGATGGAAATGCCCTGTGTGGCCATTGCCCTAGATAGCAAACACGCTCCCACACGCCAGCTAGCTCGACAGGACAGAATGGCGGAGTTTAGCTCCCTATGAGATTTATGGCAGGGTTTGGGGTTCAGGCAGGGCTGCCCAGAGGATTCAGGGGGTCTGGGGCAAAGCAATTTCAGGGGTCTCTTCCTGGAACTCCCTGTCTCAGACTTCAGACATTCTCGTGGGGGCCACTGTGGGGCCCAGGGCCTGGGGCAAATTGCCCCACTTCTCCCCCCTCTGGGCAGCCCTGGGTTCAGGGTGAGCTGGGGATTCTGTGATGTTGACATCTCATTAGGTCAGCGGTTCTGGGGAGATTTCTGACACTTTGGGTCAATACCGCACCACTTCTGGGACTATTCCAGGCCCCCTCCACAAGGAAGAAGGAAACTTTCCCAGTCGCCATGAGCTCTGACTCAGATCCGAGGACATGGGGGTCAGTTCAGAGCTGGGAATTACAACCGGAGCGGGAGGGGTTGGGATTCTAGCCTGCGCTTTTGGCTGACGAGTTGATAAGATGATTATCCCGTTTGTCTGAGGGGAGCGTGGCAGATTTGGAACATGGCGTGGGGGGCGGTGGGTGGGAGTGAAGCAAGCAGAAACAGTGCTCTCTTTGCAGAAGGGCTGGCTGCTCGCTCATCTCAGCCACCTGCTGCCTTTTCCTTCAGCACAGCCCTTTATAAAATCCATGTATATTTTATAGCTCTGGTTCCCCCTTTTGTTCATCCCCAGGGTGTGGTAGGGCCGAGAGGCAGGGCTAGCCCAGGCTGCAGGACAGGCCCTGATCTGGCTGCTTTCATGATGGAGGCGGTATTGAATATGCCACAAAGACAGGAGCTGTGTAAACAGCCAGCTGGCTGTGGAAGTGGAAAACCAATCCAAAAAGCTGGGGTCTAATAGGAATGCCAGCCACTACCAGGGCACCAGTCCACAGCCACTGTCTTGCTCCCTGAACTGCGCAGGGGGCGTATCTTGAGGTCCTTGGGGCGGGGGGGAGTTGAGCCCTACCAAATTCATGCCCATGAAAAACATGCCACAGACCATGAAATCTGATCTCCCCCCGGTGAAATCCAGTGTTTTGTGTGCTTTTACTCTGTACTATACAGATTTCATAGGGGAGAAATCTGGCAGAGGCATGTAAATTAGACATACCGGCATAGTCAATGAAACAGGGATTTAAATATCCCCTGCTTCATTAGAATAAAAATGGCCACCGCGTTGTGCCGGCTCAGCTGTTTGTCGGCTCAAAGCAACAGTCAAGACGGGGGATTGGTCAGCAAGGAAAGCCGTTGTCGACCGATCCTGTAAACCTCGTTTCAGGAGGCATAAGGGATCGGTCGACAACGGCTTTCCTTGATGACCAATCCCCATCTTGACTGTCGCTTTGAGCCGACAAACTGCTGAGCCGGCACAACGCGGCGGCCATTTTTATTCTAATGAAGTGGGAGAGATTTAAATCCCCGCTTCATTGACTGTGTTGGTATATCTAATTTACATGCTTCTGCTGGCAGAGGCATGTAGTCTAGACATACGCCACAGCAGCTACCTTATTTATGTAGCTGGAGATGTGTACCTTAAGTCAACCTGCCGCGTGGACTGTAGACCTGTCCGCAGTCAAAAGAGCTTCTAGCAGGACTGAAGGGACCCTCTTTCAAGAGAAGGGCAGTAGTTATTTGAGGCTGGACCCAGATGAGACACAGGATGCAGTAACCTGGAAGGGGTGACTGGAGAAGCAGAGTCCCCTCACCTGATAGGACTTTGGACAAGGTAGCTGTGGAGGGGAAGGACTTTCATTGGTTTCAAACCCTTTTCCTCCAATTGCTGTGCCCCTGTTGCTAAAATAAACAAGGGCCTGGTTTCAAGAAAGCCGTTTGGTCTTTGTACTCCCCGCTGGTCACAGACTCCCATGGGGAAAACCTGCAGGTCCTGAACTCGGTCAGACAGTGAGGTACCGATGTAGCCCAGGGCTTGCTCTGAGGCTACATCTACACTACGAGTTTTCTCGGCAAAAAATACGCTAATGAGGGACTCGGTATGCCTCCTTTTTTGGGGCATAAGGATCTTGCGGGAAAAGGGGGTTTTGCGCAAAAAAAAAAAAACCCCATCCACACTGCTTGGTTTTGCACAAAAAGCCCAGCGCAAAAATGGATTGGCAGAAAATATGCAAATTAGATCACAATGCATGCAAATGAGTTTCTCATTTGCATATTTTTTGCCAAGAGAAAACTCGTAGTGTAGATATAGCCTGAGAGTGAAAGCTATGAAATTCCATCCTGAGAAAGGCACAAGGTCTGAGGAGGGAGCAGCTCCCACTGCAGCCTTGACCATCTACCTAAGGACACTAGCACAGAATTGCCCCTCTCTTCCACTGCCACACTTCTACTGGTAAAAAACTCAGGGCCAACCAGACCTTGCATGCATATCATCTCAGGTCACACAGGAAGCCTGTGGCCAAGCCAGCAATAGCAGCCAGTGCCTGACAGGCCTACCCCCTAACCACAAGGCTATTGGCCTTGCAAGACTCTGACTGCAGAGAGATAAGGGCAGGCTGAATTCCTCTGCAACCTCCCCACACTGCCTGGCCCTGATGAGCTGGCTGATGCAGTGAGAAACGACACAGCCCTGCAGGCAACCCCATGGAAAAGCCTTCAGGGAGGGAAAACCTTCTGGGGTACAATTTGCATCTCAAAGGCCTTGCTGCTCCAACCCTCATATTAGTGGGTCAGCTTTTGTTGGGTTTTTGTGTTTCTGCTTGTGCCTTCTTTATTCCAACGATTAAAGGCATAATTAGACCAGGGCAACTGCCAATTGTCAGCCAGGTAGCTGCAGTGCATCTTGGGAACTGGTACATTAAATTCCCCCAAAGCACTGGGCAGCAAGGCCAACTTAACTGTTCTGCAGGAGGGTGAGAGGAGGTCACCCACGGCGGCTGTGCACCCACAGGCTGAGATGTGGGAGCTTGGTTATTTTGCATGAGTCTGGGCTGCAGAATTGGGACTAAGGCCAAGTCCTTCCTGGCAAGTTACTGCACCGTAAATCAGCTCCCAGCACCATAATACCTGAGGTGTCCTCTCTAGCAAGGCACTTAATGAGCACTAAATCTGCAGTTGTTGCACTCTAAGGAAACCACCTTGACAAGAAGCATAGAGCTTACTGTGCTCTGGGTATAGCGCTGGGGGGCCAGTGTGGACTGTTGAATTGTTTGTTGCATTCGGACTGTCCTCCAGAAATGGCCCATAATCCCTCAAGTCCCCTCTGCTCATTGTTTGTGGAAGTTGCCTGTCTCCCCTGCAAGCATGCACACGTCCCCTTTCAGGGCTCCCTTTTGGACAGCCTGTATGTTGTGCTGATTTGCTCCGGATGAAATGCTTGTGCTGTTGAACACAGAGGCAGGCGTATGTGTGTGTGTGAGTGAGAGAGAGAGAGAGGGGCTGAACGAAGAGCCAGGGAGGGAGGCTGGGGAGGCTGAGATGTCAGAGATTCCCCCTCCTCCTGCCCTAAGGAGGGGTTGTTTCCTGCTACTGTCTGAATTTACAAGACGGCATGTTGACTTCCCCCAAAATACACTGTCTCCACTCTGCATACACACACACCGTCACACTCTCCCTCCTTCCCCCAACTTCTGGAGAAAAGCAAGTGTCAATATAGCAGGATGGCCATGGGGCCATGGGATTGGGAACTTGTATCATGTCATGCTGGCTGCCCTATGCAGCATTGCAAACCCTTCCCAAAGCACCCTGCAGCCAGTTGCATGGAGGGATAGCTCGCATAATGCACTGCTCTCTGTGGTGTTGCAAGAGCTGCTAATGTGGACGTGCCCCACCATTACAAGCGGCACAGTGTGGACACACAACAGTGGTTTCCCTCAGTGCTCTGTGAACAGTGCTGTAACTACCAGTGCTTTACATCTGCCAGTATAGACATGGTCTTAAGAAAGCATCACAGGTCTCTAGGGGTATGTCTACACTACCCTCCTAGTTCGAACTAGGAGGGTAATGTAGGCATACCGCACTTGCAAATGAAGCCCGGGATTTGAATTTCCCAGGTTTCATTTGCATAAGCGGGGAGCCGCCATTTTTAAAACCCCGCTGGTTCGAACCCCGTGCAGCGCGGCTACACGGGGCACGAACTAGGTAGTTCGAACTAGGCTTCCTAGTTCGAACTACCGTTACTCCTCGTGGAATGAGGAGTACAGCTAGTTCGGATTAGAAAGCCTAATCCGAACTAGCTACTCCGTGCCGCATGTAGCCGCGCTGCACGGGGTTCGAACCAGCGGGGTTTTAAAAATGGCGGCTCCCCGCTTATGCAAATGAAGCCCGGGAAATTCAAATCCCGGGCTTCATTTGCAAGTGCGGTATGCCTACATTACCCTCCTAGTTCGAACTAGGAGGGTAGTGTAGACATACCCTAGGGCAGAGGCAGAAGGATATCAGAAGGAGAAAGACACCATAATAAAGGCCCAACTTAAATGTATACTCCAAATTAAAAAACACAGTAAGAGAACCAAAAAAGTGCCACCGTGGCTTAACAACCAGGGAAAAGAACCAGTGACAGATAAAAAGATATCTTTGAAGAAGTGGAAGTCAAATCCTAAGGACCGTGAACTTTGTCAAATTAAGTGTAAAAATATAATAAGAAAAGCCAAAAAGGAGCTTGAAGAACAATTAGCCAATAACTCAAAAAGTAATAGTAAAATGTTTTTTAAGTACATCAGAAACAGGAAGATGGCTAAACAACCAGTGGGGCCCTTGGATAATCAAGATGCTAAAGGAGCCCTCAAAGATGATAAAGTCATAGCAGAGAAGCTAAATGACTTCTTTCTTCAGTCTTCATGGCTGAGGATATTGGGGAGGTTCCCAAACCTGAGCCACTCTTCTTAGGTGACAAATCTGAGGAATTGTCCCAGATTGAGGTGTCATTAGAAGAGGTTTTGGGACAAATTGATAAACGTAACCGTAACAAGTCACTGGGTCCAGATGGCATTCACTCAGGAGTTCTGAAAGAACTCAAATGTGAAATTGCAGAACTATTAACTGTGGTTTGTAACCTATCCTTTAAATCAGCTTCTGTGCCTAATGACTGGAAGAGAGCTAACATAACGGCAATTTTTAAAAAGGGCTCTAGAGGTGATCCTGGCAATTTCAGACTGGTAAGTCTAATGTCAGTACTGGGCAAATTAGTTGAAACCAGTGCTTTTTTTATTAAAAAAAAAATGCCCGTACTCATTTCCCAGCTGGCTCTGGGGCACTCACACCGTGCTGAAGCCCAGCTGAGCAATGTGTCGGTTCCCCGAGCCCCCCAGCCCAGCAGAGCTGTGCACCATTTTTCAGCCCCCCTCCCAGCCCAGCTAAGCTACGTGCCGCTTTTCTGCCCCCCCCAGCCTAGCTAAGCCGCCCACTGCTTTTCTACACCCCTCAACCCAGCTGAGCTGCCCACCGCTTTTCTGCCCCCCAGCTCAGCTGAGCCGCCCGCCCCTTTTCTGCCCCCCAGCTCAGCTGAGCTGCCCACCGCTTTTCTGCCCCCCAACCCAGCTGAGCCGCCCGCCTCTTTTCTGCCCCCCAGCTCAGCTGAGCCGCCCGCCCCTTTTCTGCCCCCCAGCTCAGCTGAGCCGCCCACCCCTTTTCTGCCCCCCAGCTCAGCTGAGCTACGCACCACTTTGCCACCCACACAGCCCAGCTGAGCCATGTGCTGCTTTTCTGCCCCATCAGTGGAGCCACAGGCTGCTTTTCACCCCCCCACCTGCCGGCCCAGCTAAGCCATGCACCGCTTTTCTGGCTCCCCACCCCCACCCCCATGCAGCCCAGTTAAGTCGTGCACCGCCTTTCCGCCAGGGGAAAATAGCACAGTGCAAGTGCTCCCAGGCCTGGGGGCTGTGCCGGGGGGAAAGCGGCACGGTACGAGTGCTCCCAAAAAAAAGTGCCGGTATACCGTATCGGTGCGTATTGTCACAAAAAAAGCACCGGTTGAAACTTCAGTAAAGAACAAAATTGTCAGACACATGGATGAATATAATTTGTTGGGAGAAAGTCAACATGGTTTCTGTAAAGGGAAATCTTGCCTTGATGTTCGTCCATCGTGTTCGAAGAGGACCTTGACATCTAACGAGTTGTGGGCTGTCCACGGTGTGTCCGCAAATGGCTGATAAGGCCAATGCGGGCACGAAATGTTCTGCCACATGTCGGGCAGACATGTGTAGGCACCACTGTTGCAGCGTTTGCAACTCTGGCTTTACGGAGTGCTCGCTTCTCTTGTGCTATGGTTGTCCTTCTGGCTTCAGATGTTTGACAGCCTTGGTGGATCAGCATGCGCCATGTCGATCGGTCTTGTGCCAGGGTCTCCCAGGAGGTGGTGTCGATATCCAGGGACTTGAGAGAGGCTTTAAGCGTGTCTTTGTATCACTTCTTTTGTCCCCTGTGCGATCGCTTTCCTTGAGACAGCTCACCATAGAAGAGCTGTTTAGGGATGCAATGGTCTGGCATCCTTGCAACATGGCCAGCCCAGCGTGTCTGGGCTTTCATCAGCAGCGTGTGAACTGATGGCAGGCCTGCTCTAGAAAGGACTTCTGTGTCTGGCACCTTGTCCTGCCACCGGATCCTCAGAAGTCTGCGGAGACAAATTGTGTGAAAGTGGTTCAGTTGCCTAGCGTGTCTCCTGTATACAGTCCAAGTCTCACTGGCATACATCAGGGTAGTTAACACTACTGCTCGATAGACTTTAAGCTTTGTAGCAAGGCTTATTCCACGGCGGTCCCACACTTTGGTCAGCAGTCTGCCGAATGCAGAGCTTGCCTTGGCGATTCTGCAGTTGACCTCGATGTCAATTGTCACTACGCGGGAGAGGGTGCTGCCAAGGTATGTAAATTGGTCCACTGCTTGCAGCTTTTGTCCCTTCACTGTGATGGTGGGCTCTTGATGTTGGACTTTCGGAGCTGGCTGGTGCATCACTTCGGTTTTCTTTGTGTTGATGAGAAGGCCGAAGTTGTCGCATGCTGCTGCGAATTTGTCCATGCTGGCTTGCATTTCCTGCTCTGATCCAGCATTCAGGGCGCAGTCGTCAGCAAAAAGGAGGTCTCGTAGCACAGTCTCCTTTATCTTGGTGACAGCCTGGAGTCTTTTCAGGTTGAACAGTTTCCCATTGGTCCTGTATCTCAGGCTGACTCCCAAGGAACTGTTCTGAAAGGCGTCTTGACAGCATGGCTGAAAACATTATGCTGAACAGTGTTCTTTGAGGGGGTCAACAAATATGTGGACAAGAGGGCTCCAGTGGATATAGTGTGCTTAGATTTCCAGAAAGCCTTTGACAAGGTTCCTCACCAAAGGCTCTTAAGTAAAGTAAGTTGTCGTGGGATAAGATGGAAAGTCCTTTCATGAATTGATAACTGGTTAAAAGACAGGAATCAAAGGGTAGGAAAAAATGGTAAGTTTTCCAAGTGGACAGAGGTAACTAGTGGGGTCCGCCAAGGGTCTGTCCTGGGACCCATCCTATTCAACTTATTTATAAATGATCTAGAGAAAGGGGTAAACAGTGAGGTGGCAAAATTTGCAGATGATGCCAAACTGCTCAAGATAGTTAAGACCAAAGCAGACTGTGAAGAGCGTCACAAAAATCCAACCAAACTAAGTGATTGGGCAACAAAATAGCAAATGAAATGTAATGTTGATAAATGTAAAGTAATGCACATTGGAAAACATAATCCCAACTATATATACAATATGATGGGAACTAATTTGGCTATAACTACTCAAGAGAGAGATCTTGGAGTCATTGTGGATAGTTCTCTGATTACGTTTTTCTTCACTCAGCGCACAGTCAACCTGTGGAACTCCTTGCCAGAGGATGCAGTGAAGGCTAGAACTTTAACAGGGATCAAAAAGAGCTATATAGATTCATGGAGGTTAGGTCCATCAATAGCTATTAGCCAGGATGGGTAGGAATGGTGTCCCTAGCCTCTGTTTCTCTAGAAATGGGAGACAGGGGAGTGATCACGTGAGGATTACCTGTTGTGATCCCTCCCTCTGGGACATCTGGTATTGGCCACCGTCAGCACACAGGATAGTGGGTTAGACCCAGTATGGCTGTTCTTATGAGCGTGCCATAGATCAGTTGCAGGGCTAGACTGCAAAAGGGATTTTGGCACTGATGGATTCCCATTGGTGCAAACCTCTAGTGTAAATGCTCCACAAAGAAGGGCTTGCGCTAATGCAAACCTACCTTGTTCTCATTCTTACAGTGCAGCAATAATCCCCAATGAAGACAAAGCCATAGTAGGGTTGTTAAGGACTAGTCGATTATCCAATAAGCAAATGCTTATTGGATAGTCAATTGACTAGTCGACTAGTCGATCCCCTTTCTCCCTTGCTGCTTCTATCAGATAGAGGCAGCAAAGGGGGGCAAGGAAGGGCTATTTCAAAGCGGCAGTGCCGCACAGCTGATCCCAAGATCAGCCATGCAGCACTTTGAAATGCTCCTTTGAAACGCTGCCTCAGAATTTCAAAGTTGCAACACCACGCAGAGCCCAGGATCAGCTTTGGACTCCAGCTGATCCCGGGCTCCGCGCGGCATTTCTGTGGAACCCGGGATCAGCTGGGGAGTCCCCAACTGATCCTAGGTTCTGCTGAAATGCCACGTGGAGCCCAGGATCATCTGGGGAGTCCCCAGTGGACCCCAGGCTCTGCGTGCCATTTCAAAACGGCAGCTCAGCATGGAGCCCGGGGTCAGCAGGAGACAATGAGTCCCCCACTGACCCTAGGCTCCATGAGGGTGTTTCTGCTTTGAAATGCACAAGAGCTCCCACTGGCCCCAGGCTGCATGCGGAGTTCCTCATTCCTCCTTTGAAATGTACAAGAGACCCTATTGGGGCTCTTGTACATTTCAACGGAGGAATGCAGAAGTGCCTATCAACTAGTCGAGTAGTCGATGGAAATTCCATTGACTAGTCAACTAGTAAATTAACCGCTAGTTAACATCCTTAACCCATAGTCTCCAGCGCCCTAACATATCAAGCTGGCAAGCAGAGCCAGTGAGTGCTACTCTGGCCCTGACTCTGCCACCGGGTTTTTGTGTGTTCTTGGGTAAGTCATTTAATCACCCCGTGCCTCTGTGTTTTTCATTGATAAAAACGATAATAATACTTCCCTACACTCTAGCATGTCATGAGACTGGCTAGAGAGTCAGTATGGCTTAGGCACTAGCGCACTGGACTGGAACGGAGAAGAAATAGATTCTCTTCCCAGCTTGGTCACAGACATGCTGAATGACAGACATTTTGCCTCTGAGCCTCAGTTTTCTCATGAGTGATGATCATCAGTGTCTTTGAAATCCACGGATGAAAAGCACCACACAAAAGCTAGGTAATATCAATTTCTGTAAAACTTTATTAGTGTTTAAAAGCCAGCAAACTGGGAACCAAGGGTTATAAAGGAAAAAATACCCCTGTCAACACGGCATTAGAAGCCTGATTGCAACACCCATGTTTAAATGTGGTAGTAACCCTGGCTTTGTTCTTAATGTGGACAAGCCCAAGGGGGCTGTTTTTGATCCGACTAACACAAGTGTAAAAAAAGAAGAACTCTGCAGAAGCCAAGAGCATTGAACTGGAATGAGATCAGGAGCAGAGCATCTGAGTCACTAAAGGAGACCAGAAGGACTCCCCCCAAACACATATTCTTAATGAAAGCTCAAAAGCTCCCCCACCTTCCCTTCCCTAGTAAGATAGCTTGATCTCCATTTCTTCTTGGTTAGTCTGAAAGGTAGCATGCTGAAGGTAGAGTGTGAGCTCACACATGCCCACGCCAGCCCTGTGTGTTCTCTCTGTCTGCCTCTCCTCCCCATATGCACATACACACTTCCTCCAGCTGTGGCTACAACTGTCCTTTGTCAAGGCTAATTAAAGGAAATAAGCTAACCACTTTTCCTCCTCTGCTTCTAAAGGATGTTAGCTGATCATTGAGACAGTCACTATAAGAAACACATTTCCCTCTATTTCATAGCCTTTGGAATGAGCTATCAAAATGTTTCCCCTAAAAACATATCTTCTCTGAGAGACAAGGCAGGTGAGGTAATATCTTTTCTTGGACCAACTTCTGTGGCTAAGAAAGAGAAAGTTTTGAAACAAAATACAGGACTATGTAGCACTTTAAAGACTAACAAGATGGTTTATTAGATGATGAGCTTTCGTGGGCCAGACCCCAAGTGGGTCTGGCCCACGAAAGCTCATCATCTAATAAACCATCTTGTTAGTCTTTAAAGTGCTACATAGTCCTGTATTGTGTTTCAGCTACACCAGACTAACACGGCTACATTTCTATCAAAGTTTTGAAAGGCACTCTGAGTTTCACAGCTACTATAAGATGGAATAAGTTGCTTAACATAAGTAGTAACACTCCATTCAAGGTGAAGTTAACACCTCTGAAGTCAAAGAACAGAAAAGGGTTAATAGATATCAGATTGTTATTGTAAGCGATAAATCCAGTGTCTTTTATTAAGATCACGGTTTTTAAACCATGGGGCACAGCTGTACAGGTCAATGTTCCCTCTAATCTTTTCTATCCATGTGCAGAATAAATTCTTTCTATGTGCACCAAAGCTTGTGTGAATATGCACCACAAGTAGAAACAGAAACCTAGTTGTGGGCGCTCTGCTAATCAACTGGGCAGCATTTGACTCTCTCCTGAGCAGCTGCACAGGTGCACAGCTTAGAAGGAATGCTGGTACCAATATATCTATATTGCTGTGAGGTCTCCCATGTAGCTGCTTTTTGCCGGCAGGAGAGAACTCTCCTGCTGTCATAATTAAACTACCCCCAAAGAGAGGCATTAGTTATGTTGGCAGGTAAGCATTGCCTGCCAACATAATAGTGGCCGCACCACACTTTTCCAGGTGAAACGTATGTTAGTTGGGGACCAGTGGCTTCATACCCTTGATCAACAAAAGTTTTATTGAGGAAAATTACCGGTGTGGACAGCACTTTGTCAGCAAGAGACACACTCCCACTGACAAAGCTATCGCCCCTTGATGGATGAAAGGGTGTTGGTTGTTGAACTTGTGGTGCAGTTCTAGGAAGGAGTTCAGGTCATCTCTCCAGAGGATGAAAAGATCACCGACATATCTCCAGTGTATCAATGATTTCATGGTGCACTTGTCCAGCAATTCTCCCTCAAGATGGTCCGTGAAGAGACTGGCTACCCTAATAGGCATGGCTGTTCCCATGGTTTGGTTGTGCTTGCTGCTGAATGTAAAGTTGTTCTGGGTGAGGATGAAGTGGATGAGTTTTGAGTGGATAGCCTTGTAGATATCTGAGGAAGGCAGTGATGTTATTGTTGTGAGGGATGTTGATGGCTATGGTGGCCAAGATGGTATTTGGAGAGAGGTTGTTAATGCGCCAGGCTACGTCTACACTGGCATGATTTTCCGGAAATGCTTTTAACAGAAAAGTTTTCTGTTAAAAGCATTTTCGGGAAAATCACGTCTAGATTGGCAGGATGCTTTTCCGCAAAAGCACTTTTTGCGGAAAAGCGTCCGTGGCCAATCTAGACGCAGTTTTCCGCAAAAAAGCCCCGATCGCCATTTTCGCGATCGGGGCTTTTTTGCAGAAAACACTACTGTGCTGTCTACACTGGCCCTTTTGCGCAAAAGTCTTTTGGAAAAAGACTTTTGCCAGAACGGGAGCAGCGTAGTATTTCCGCAAGAACACTGACAATCTTACATGAGATCGTCAGTGTTCTTGCGGAAATTCAAGCGGCCAGTGTAGACAGATGGCAAGTTTTTCCACAAAATCAAATGATTTTGCGGGAAAACTTGCCAGTCTAGACACAGCTCCAGAGTTTCTGGAGGGAGTTAGTTCCATCCTGGCAGAAGCTGACTATGTGGGTGGTAAATGGTTGGAGGATAGTTTCTCTGAGTCCTAATATTCCTTCAGTAAGCGTGTCATGGCCAGGTATGTATGGTTATGTATATTGGGAAGGATGTGGAAGGTCCCTGGGGTGAATCAGTGGAAGATGAGGTTGTAGAGCTTCTCTTGGAAGTGTTTGGGGGAACATTTTATGATCTCCTTACATTCTTCTCTGAAACACATTCCATGGGAAACAACCAACATAGGATGGAGTAGTATACTGTTTGCAGAGTGGGAGTTTTCTTAAACATCAGGGTACTATCTGCTCTGCAAGGGCCTGGAAGTTCACATGGCCCTTTTCATAGGAGTACATGATTAGCCTGGTGCCATCCCAAAACTTCACCTTACCCTTACTGCTGTGCAGCGGGCTTCCTACATGGCGGATCACCCCCCCCCCCCAGGTAAGGCTAGCAATACCTTGGCGTATATCAGTAAGTGCTCTGAGAGCTATAAATAAAATGAGCTACCAATGAGCCATGAAATATCATTGAGCCTCTGGTCTTGTTCTCATGCAGTCAAGGGCAAAACTCCCATTCCCATCATGAGGACTTTTCACGGTGCCCATTGAGTCCTTAGCTGTGGCTGAGCTCTGCTTGGTGCACATGTGGGTAGGTGGCAAGGTGACACTAAGCCCACCTGATGCTGTGGGGCTAAGAGACTGTTTATGTCCCCTTGATCCTGAGGGATGTTTCAGTCTCACATAATATAGAGCAGCCTCAGGGCTTCTGTAACTTGTGCTCACTGCTGTGACTCCTGAGGGGCCATGTGGGGATGGCTGTACTGCAAAGCACCGTGGCCTGGCTCCTTTTTCTTGGCCACACACTGAGCAGGGAGGAAAGGAGGGTGCAAGTGGCATAGGCCAGAGTTACCAGCTCCGTGCCACCCAGGTAAGGCAGGGTGGGGAGCCCCTAGCACACCAGCCAGACGTGGTTCATTAGGGTTAGCTGCTGGGCGGGCCATTCAACACTTTGTTTACCTGAGTGCCTGCAGGCCCGACACCTCACAGCTCTCAGTGGTCACTGTTTGCCGCTCCTGGCCAATGGGAGCTGCAGGAAGAGGTGGCCTGGCCCTCGCTGGTTCCTGCAGCTCCCAAGGCTGGGAATTGCAAACTGCAGGCACTGGGAGCTACAAGTGGTCATGCCTGGGGACACTCAGGTACACAAAGCATCTGGCGGCTCACCAGTGGCTATTCCTGATGAACAGTGTCTGGCCTGCAGGCTGGAGGTTTCCCACCCCTGACACTGAGGCTACATCTATACTGTAGCCTTCTTCCGCAAAAGCTTATGCAAATGAAGCGCAGAGTAGAATCTCGCCGTGCTTCATTTGCATAATTAATTAGCAGCTGTTTTTGCGCAAGAGACATTCTTCCTGAAAAAATGAGGAAGAACGGCGCTTACGCAAGAGGAGTTTTTGCGCAAAAAGGACCGTCTACACCGCTCCTTTTTGAGCAAAAGCCTCTTGTGTGAAAACGGCTGCTAATTAATTATGCAAATGAAGTGCAGGGATAGTCTACTCCATGCTTCATTTGCATAAGCTTTTGCAGAAGAAGGCTGCATTATAGACGGAGCTTGAGGGACTGCACAGCTTGCTGGTTAGGCTAGCTACAGCCCCTTTGTGCTATGAGAACAGTGCAAAGAGGCTGCAGCAGAAGCTAGCACCTGGCCCCTGGAGTCTAAGCCAGAATTGGTCCCACTTGCCCCCACTTGTCAGGCTGGATCAGAGGGGACCCTTGTTTTTCTCCCAAGGCAAGTGCTGGACTGGGCTATGAAATCTAGTCCACCTGCTGTCCTCTTCCCAGCCCTGACTTTGCAATCAGCAAGTTAGTGAGTTTCAAATCAGATTAGCTTCACACCTTGCAGCTCCCCCCAGCCTGTCAGCTTTCACATCAACCTCAAGTGGGCTGTGAGCAGCTGCACAGGCGTTTAGTCTGACAGGAAACCCTTGCTCCGCATTGCTCTGCCGCAGGAAGTCACAAATATGACTTGAGACAGAGGAAAGGCAGCAGCTACCAATGAGCTGGACAGAGTTGGCTCCTGCAAGCCACTTGGTAACAGCACCTTAGTTTTGAGTCTTTGCAGAGAGCCTGGATGTAAACAGAGCAGTAGCTAAAGCATGTGTAGAGTGGGGCGTGTGGGAGACTAAAGAGCTCCCTGCACACATGCTCTGAAGATCAAATGGATCAGCATATCCCCAAGGAGCCCTCTCACCGCAATCCTTAGGCCAGCCCCGGGCACAGTGTTCCATGTCATAGAAGAACCGGCAACATCTCCAGCTGATCTGGAAGTGCCACGGTCTGGCCCGGGTCCTCCGCCGCTTTGCTCAGTGTCTCCCTGGTCTGCTGGGGGGAGGACGCAGCTAGTGCCCCCCCCCCAGCAGACCAGGGAGACGTGGAGCAAAGCCCGGGGCCTGTGGTAGAGCAGGTGGGGCGCTGCCGGTTGGTCCCACAGCACCGCTCCTTGGCGCTACTGGACCAACCCGGCAGCACCCCAGCTGCTCTGCCCCAGGAGTCCTGATTCAGCCGCTGCTGATCAGTTTCAGCAGCGGCTGAATCAGGACGCCTGGGGCAGAGCAGCTGGGGTGCTGCTGGGTTGGTCCAGTAGCGCCGAGGAGCGGCCGCGCTACTGGACCAACCCAGCAGCACCCGAGCTGCTCTGCCCCAGGCGTCCCCAAGTCAGCCGCTGCTGAAACTGACCAGCGGCTGACTACAGGAAGCCTGAGGCAGAGTTGCTCTGCCCCGGGCTTCCTGGAATCAGCTGCTGATCAGTTTCAGCAGCAGCTGACTTGGGGACGCCTGGGTTTCTTAAGTTGAATCTGTATGTAAGTCGGAACTGGTGTCCAGATTCAGCCGCTGTTGAAACTGATCAGTTTCAGCAGCGGCTGACGCCAGTTCCGACTTACATACAGATTCAACTTAAGAACAAACCTACAGTCCCTATCTTGTACGTAACCCGGGGACTGCCTGTATACAGATTTGGCAGGAGGGGAGTAAGGCGATGATATGGGAATTGCCAGGAACAGGGAGAGGAGTTGCCCCAGGATATAACACATGACACTGTTAGAAGGTTGGCAGCACATCACTTTTTGAGTGGAGGCTGGTGCAAGGCAATCATCTGTGGGTTAGTTTGCTACCGGATCACAGAAGAAGGCCAAGAGATGCACAGCACTCACTGTCCAGAGGTCCACAAGAATTCCTACAAATAGTTGCAATGCTGTAGAGGAGCCTGCTAGCCCAGTCCTGGACTACTTCAAAGAAGCTGTTTCCCATGTGGACATGAAGTCACAGCAGGCTTTAACACGAGGGCCTGGAACAGGAACACATTGGTGAAAGTTAAAGCGAGCAGAGGCACATCACAAGGTAAGAGGGAAGAGGGAAGTGACTGGATAAAAAACCAGACCAGTCCCTGCAAGGTGAGGGGCACGGTTAAGCTTCCACTGGCTTTGCTGAGAATTGAAGGTGTGGGAAGTTCTCATCAGCATTCAGGATCTGGCTCGTAGGTTGTCCATTGAAGTCATATTCCCAAAGGTGTATGCCTATGCTGCAGTTAGATATTCCGTGGCTGACCTGTGTGAGGTGCAGAGTAGACATGCCCATGGAGACCAGTAAATAGCAAAACTGCCATTGTGAGCAGGAAAAGATCATTCGGGCATGTCTACACTACATGGAAGATTGACGCTGACTACATACCTCATTTCAATCTCCTTCCATCAGTTGATCTTCCAGGGTTCAATTTTGTATAGACCCTCTAGATCAGGGGTTCCCAACCTTTTTCGGTCCCCGTACCTCCTTGGCTTTTAGTAAATCTTCCCGTAAAGGAAGAAGGGTGACAAAATTGGGCTTTACTTTAAACCAGTGGTTCCCAAACTTTTTGGCATCACGCCCCCTTTTTGATTTTTGAGAAACCCTCATGATCCCCCCTCCAATAGCAGCAAAACTTGTTGAGCAAAAAAAAAAAAGGAACTGACCAGGGCCAAAAAACAAAAATAGCAGCACAACTTGGGGGGAGGGGGAGGATCGATAGGGGGGCTGGGTTGCCTCGCGCCCACCAGTTTGGGAACCCATGCTTTACACCTTATGGGTCACTCACTGCAGCCTGAAGAGAAAGACTGGGATGGGTCTTCCTTTCTCTGTGCCCTGCTCGGCCACTCAGCAAAGCGCTGACACAGGACACAATAACATGGTTACAGTGATTGCAGAGCGTGCCTGAAGTGACTGCTAGTAGGATGTTTAATCGGGATGGGCAAACTGCTTGGTGGCCTGGTCCAGGAGTCTTGTCAGTCACTTCAATGGGAACAGGAGCAGGCCCCAGGTTTGTATCTGCTGCGTGAACTCCAAATCAACATTGGCATCATGGCAACATGTTGGAATACTGACACAAGAAGAGACTGTGCCTTAGTGGCTTCTCTCTAAAGCATGGAAGGGGGGACAAGCTGCTTTCTCATGCAAAAAGCCCTATCAGTCTCTGTCATGATCATGAGGGTTAGCTAGCATCCTGAGGACTAAAAGGTTAACTATGTCCCTTACCTAAACCAGGTGGCAGGCAGCCAATAGAAATGTAGGTAGGAATTTCAAACTGGGACAAAGGAATTTTTGGGTTCTTCCCTCCTTTGTCTCTAGGGCAGTTTCTCTCCATCTACCGAGGGGGATAGACAGAATGTCTCCCTCCAAGAGTAGACTCTTCACTCTTCTGTAAGTAGGGTAAAGTTTAGATAAATCCGTTAGGTTTTATTGTTTTATGGTTTGGGAAATGGGATCTGTTGTATGTGCATTTGAAAATGCTTTTTGCTCTCTTTTGTAACTAAGCTCCTGGCCCATGGTGGGTTTCTCCTCCATGAGTATATTACTTTGTGACTTTTCCATCTAGTCATTATGCTTGCAACAGGAATAACTGCTAATAAAAGTTCTTTCTCTTTTCTTTTCTTAACCTGGCATTGGTTAATTTTTGTGTCCTGGTTTGTACTTTAGGGGTGAGATTTCCCAAGTGATCTCTCCCCTGATTTTTTTTATGAGTACTTAGGTGGTAGCAACGGGATTTTATCCCCAAAATCTAGGTTGTTAAGATTTTGGGGGGAAGTTTTATACCAAAGCCTGGTAGATAAGGTTTTTGGGTACTTTTGCTGGCCCCCACTCCTGCATTTATCGTGCCAGAGTGGGGAAGGAGCCATGACAGTCTTCCACTGTGTGCACCTTCCAGAGTTTGCTCCCTCTTGGGGAAACATTGCTGGGGGATGTTAATATAAATGTATTTAAGTCACAGAGGTTAAATGAGTGAGCCAAATGGCTGACAAGGTTTGGGACATCAGCATTGAGCTTACTATACATTTTAGAAATGTGCATCTGTCTGTCCGTCCATCTGTGTTCAAGAACTCCTCCTGAACAGTGAGCGCTAGGGCCACCAAATTTGGTAGGCAGCTTCCTCTTATTGTAACGGAAAGCAACGTCAGGGCCCGGATAATAGGATGTGGGTAGAATTTGATTGTTTCTCAGAAAATGGAAAGGGCGGGTCTGGTAGGAGGGGCAGTTATACTGTTGAATGACCACAGGGAGAAGCAAGAGGCCAGAGATGGAGACCGAGACAGCTATAACCCCATTAGGCAGGGGTGGTGAAAGGGACAACTATCTACTTGTGCTTCAGAGAGGTTGCCTAAAATTTGTGTGTCTGTCTGTCCCCCAGGCAGAGGACACGGATCCCTCCCCTGGCTGTGCCCGTTGCAGCTGTGGAGGCCATGGAGAGATGCTTCTCATCTGGATCCAAGCTGCTGCGGTGACAGAGGGTTGAGATAGTCCTTTCTCCCCAGGGCAGCCTACATACTGAACCTCTCATTCCCAACCCCACCCCAGAACAATTTAAATGAAGAAAAACAACACTTATTTGAGTTAAGGACCAAGCAAGACCAGATAAATCTTCTAGTAATATCATAATAGACTAGCATAGTGAATCTGATCATGTCTTTCTACGGGCTGGCTCTCGTGAGGACAAAAATCTGCTATTTACAATTAAAAGAATTCTCCTTTAGCTATAGTGAAAAGAGGTCTGTACTTTTTGGTGCCAAAGCCTACAAGTTCAATACCCCTTGAGAATCGTGTCACTGATCAAAAAATAGAAAGTTGAACTGACTAATTTAGTTTCATTGTCTAAGCTGAGACATGTGCAACAATATGCATATACAGTGGATAGTCCATTAAACTTCTATAATTCTATCCATGTAAACAATTCCTGAAGTGAACCAAGCTGTGCACGGTGTTGCAGAAAAACCAGACCCCCTGCAAAATTCACTGGCTTCTAGTGATGTTATTACCTCAAAGTCCATTCCAGGTTCACTGTAGGGTTGGCCACAGCTCTGGCACCTTATGAATGAATCAGGGCCCCAAAATTATTAAACATTTTAGTCATACAAACATGAGACAAATGGGGGTTGCCTGCACTGACCCCAGGCAAAATGAGGTGAGTTGTGCTGCCAGGTGGATACCAGGATGTAAAGGGACACACAGAGACACTGGGCCTTCATATGTATACTGGATTTAACCCTCAGCTGGAATCACTGGAAGTTCAGAGAAGGGCCAGACCTACTGCCCACTACTCAGGAGGCAGTGCCCTACCCTTTAAGACAGGGCTATTCAACACGCGGCCCATTTGTTTGCAGCCTATGGTGCGGTTTGGGTTTACGCAGGGCTCAACATGAGGCCTGCGGGTGGGATCCTTTGAACATGGCCTCCACTGGGAACACGCTCCGCAATGGTGAGTCAATATAACGGTCTTCTGTTGATATGTCTTTAGTAGTTAAATTCCTGGACAGTCATTGCTCATTACAAGTGCTGTCATAGGGTGGAAATTGGGTAAATATTGCATTTTATAATATCACAGAACTGACTTAAATGGGGCCTGTGTGTTATGTAGTCTTGCCTTAATTTTAGTATTCATGCCCGTGTAAAATAAGCTATTTGCATCTATTTGCATATCTATTGGCATGTATATGCAACCACACTTAAGTTGCAGCCCTCATCATGTGCTGTGAGTATCACTGTGGCTTCAGGGCTTCCACAGTTGAGTAGCCCTGCCAAAGGGGTTGAGAACAGAGAGCAGAAGGCTGGAGCAGATTTTGGCAGGTTTAGAGGAAGATAATGAGCAGCTTTCCCTTGGTCTTGATTGATGTTCGTTAATTATTTCCATCCATGTGCAGAATAAGTTTTGTTATGTGCTGCGAGGCATGTGTTGATATGCACCACCAGTAGAAACACATGCTGTGGGCACTCTGTTAATCAGCTGGATGGCATTTAAATCACTTTTGGGCAGCTGTCCAAGCACTCAGTTTACAAGGAACACTGGCCTCATCTCTTTCTACTACACATTCTCCTGCTTCCCAAGCCACAGAAGCCCAGATTCTCAAAGATATATAAGCGCCTAACTTCACCAGAAAGCAGTGACAGGAGCCTAAGTACTTTGGAGGTTTCTTCAGTGTCAGAGGGAGGGGCCTTTGTCATTGTTTGGACCAAAGGAATGGTTTTCCTCTTCCTTCCTCAAAGAGTAGAAGGGTTTGATGGGGCCCTAAAGCCACCATGGTACTGATAGACCAGTATTGGGTCCAAACAAGACTGCTGACAGTGGGAAGTAGCAAAGGGGGAAGTTATCCTGGGGCTCAGGAATTTAAAAGGACTCAGGGCTCCAGGACACCACTACCACAGTAGCAGCAGACACTGGAGCCCTGGGCCCTTTAAATTGCCACTGGAGCCGAATGCAGCTAAGTCCTGGTGACACTGAGAGTAGGCCGAGGGAAGCTAGCCCCCGGCCCCACCCCTTCCACCGGAGGCCCTCCACTTTCAGGGCGGAGCCTAGCCACCTCCCACATTGCCCCGGGCCCAGAAAAGTCTGTGGCCAGTCCTGGATCCAAATGTCAACGAGATTGGTGAGAATCCTAGAACTGGAAGGGACCTTGAGAGGTCATCGACTCCTGTCCCCTGCCCTCACGGCAGGACCAAGCACCATCTAGATCATCCCTGACAGGAATCTGTCTAACCTGCTCTTAAATATCTCCAGTGATGGAGATTCCACAATCCCCATAGGCAATTTATTCCAGTGTTTAACCAGCCTGACAGCTAGGAAGTTTTTCCTAATGTCCAACCTAAACCTCCCTTGCTGCAATTTAATCCACTGCTTTTTGTCCCATCCCGAGGCCAAGGAGAACAATTTTTCTCCCTCCTCCTTATAACATCCTTTTAGGTACTTGAAAGAAGTAATGTAGATTCCCTGTAAAAGAAATGTTGATTTTTACCACTTTAAGACAAGAGAAGGGAGGGTTCACTAAATAAAATGAATCTGTGTATTACTCAGTGGTGGGTGTACTTAATAGGGCCAGAACACTTATTTCCCCCGAATTAAAAATGCATCTATATTTGGGCCAAAATCTGCATGGAAATGCTTGGAGGGCAAATCTGGAATAACTCATAAATTGACGTCCATGCTGCCTCAACAGAACCCTCTTTGGCAGTAGGAACAGCCCATCCAAAAGCAGAATTTGACCCAAAAGCTCTGACTTGGATCTGTGCCCCTTATGGGGCGTGGTTTCTCAGTTACTCAGCTTCTTCATTTGGGTCAGGTACACTGGAAGGGGGGGTGGCGAGGAGTGGTTAAATAGCTATATGTGACCTTTGCCCCCCTTGTACTCTGGGGCCAACAGTCTGTTCAACACCCCCCACTCTCCATATGCTGGTACAGCCTTAAAGTCCCCTACATGGTAGGGATGTGAATGTTTAACTAATGTTTAACTCGTTTAATGGGTGAGGCTTACTGGTTAAGATTAACCAGTGGGAGCCTGCAACCCCATTCCACCCTTCCTATTAATTGGTTAACCGGTTAATCAATGGCTGTGTCTAGACTGGCCAGTTTTTCCAGAAAATCAGTCGCTTTTCCGGAAAAACTTGCCAGCTGTCTACACTGGCCGCTTGAATTTCTGCAAAAGCACTGATGATCTCATGTAAGATTGTCAGTGTTTTTGCGGAAATACTATGCTGCTTCCGTTCGGGCAAAAGTCCTTTTGCACAAAACTTTTGCGCAAAAGGGCCAGTGTAGACAGCCGATATTTGTTTTCCGCAAAAAAGCCCCGATAGTGAAAATGGCGATCAGGCCTTTCTTGGGGAAAAGTGCGTCTAGATTGGCCACGGACGCTTTTCTACAAAAAGTGCTTATGCGGAAAAGCGTCCGTGCCAATCTAGACGCGCATTTCTGGAAAATCATTCCAGTCTAGACGTAGCCAATTTGTTTAACAGGTAAACCAATTAAACAGGATTTTATATCCCTACTACAGGGCCAGAGAAACAGAAGATATCCATAGTGCAGTGCATCCTGGGCATGCCCTATCCCAGCGGCTGGAAGCGGGGGCTAGGGAAGAGTGCCACCTCCATACCTGCCAGGAAGTCTCCCTGAACAAGAAGCATTCTCAGGGGGGCATTTGAGCCCATTTTGTGATCCTTTCATAATGCTAGAGCAGCACAAAGGGGGTTTGGTATATCCGGAAGTGCAACCTGGATGGGGGTGAGGGGTGGGGGCAAAGGTAGATAAGTGGGACTATCTGCCTGAGTGAACATTTGGGAGGATTAAGGCTGTAATCATACCCAGGCTAGCTCTGAGGGTGTCATGAACAGAATGACCTGAGCAGAGCTATAGTTCCCTCCACAGAATTCATGGGGGTGGGGGACTATGAGGTGCCACTGAGCCACCAGACAACTGAGGGGATTCTAGCAAGGGACTCCTGATGTAAGGAAAGTCACCACACCCTCCCACTTAATTCCCCCACTCTCTGGAAATGTTATTTCAGATCTGGGGAATGCTGGTTTCTGATGACTCTCTCAAAGCCCTGGGTTGCCTCCTCATTGGGTTGTAGATGGGAGCCTGGGGGAGTTTTGCCTGCTTTTAACATTCCTCCCTGTCTCTTCAATTCTTCCAGGGGGGTTTCAGCACAAAGGGGTGGAAGGCAGTGGGATGAGGCAGGGCAGAACTAGCCTGGCTCGTGCAGACTTTTCCCCCTCCCCAAACTATGGGCAGAAACAGTGCAACTTAATGCAGCCTGAACCTTCCCTTCCAAGTGCAGAACCTCTCTGATAAAGGGAAATCCCCAAAGGATTTGTGGACAAAAAAATCATGGCATGTAGACTAGCAAAACAGAGGACTTCAAAGCTGGTGTAGAGAGCCTCTGGCCCCTGGTGCCTCCTCCAAGATCCAAGCCATTCCAGGACGACAGTTGATTTTGGGGGACCAAAATCCCAAGTTAAATGAGATAACTCAGACCCTCCACACCCAATGGAAAAATTCAAGGAAACGCAACAAGCTGGAACTCTTTGAGGCTCATAGTTTGTTTGGATGTATAGTTTGCCAGTGAAATTTCACTCTTCGGCAGAGTTGTATTTATTTTTCTCCAGGCCACGGACTCTAGAAATCTCTCTTGAGTAATTACAAACAGCAGCATCGCCGAACCGCCCATGCACCGGTGGAAAATATGGGCCTTAATAATGCTGGGCCAAGAACCCAAAGAATAGTTAATTCATTGGGAATGTAAAGGATTAACTGGTTACATGGTAAGCATCAGCCTTATGGCATGCTTATCCTGTAACTGGTTAACTGGGGGCTTTGCCCAGCTGGAACAGCCCCTGCCTGCAGTACAGAAAGTCCTGTCCGACAGAATCAGCCCCTGCTCCCGGTGTGGTGGGCTAGGCCTGGCCTGTCTTATTGCACTGTGGGTGAGGTTGCTTTTGCCCAGCTGGACCTGCTGCGAAATACTGGGGGCAGAGGGCTGCTCCAGGGTTAACTGGTTAAACATAGGCTGTGTCTAGACTGGCCAGTTTTTCCGGAAAATCAGCCGCTTTTCCGGAAAAACTTGCCAGCTGTCTACACTGGCCGCTTGAATTTCCGCAAAAGCACTGACGAGCTCATGTAAGATTGTCAGTGCTTTTGCGGAAATACTATGCTGTTCCCGTTCGGGCAAAAGTCTTTTTCCGAAAAACTTTTGCGCAAAAGGGCCAGTGTAGACAGCTGAAATTTGTTTTGCGCAAAAAAGCCCCAATCACAAAAATGGCGATCGGGGGTTTTTTTGCACAAAAGCGCATCTAGATTGGCCACGGACACTCTTCCGCAAAAAGTGCTTTTGTGGAAAAGCATCCGTGCCAATCTAGACACTCTTTTCCAAAAATGCTTTTAACGGAAAACTTTTCCGTTAAAAGCATTTCCGGAAAATCATTCCAGTCTAGACGTAGCCATAGTGTTTAACCAGCAAACATTTTAACCAGGAATTTACCTCCCTATTATTCATATGTTAAAAACCAGGGACCAGGACCCAACTCTCCCCCTTCCCCCCCAAAAAAGAAATGCAAGACATGGCCCATACATAGAGGCCTGGGATGACACAAAATTTGTAGCTGCATCAGTATTCTCAAAAATTAGCTGCACATATCCGCACTGACATTCGTGGATGTGGATACCTGCGCATATAAAGCATATATCCACAAATTTGCAGGATTCTAGATACATTTGTATCCACATCCATATCTGCAAAAATGAGCCACGAATATCCGCACCGACATTTGCATTTGGATACTTGTGGATATCTGCAGATTTGCAGGGCTCTTACCCATCCACTGAAGAAATGAACCAATGTGATGTGATCCCCTGTAGAACTGCTTGGGTTTGATTACCGTTCCAATGCGAAACCCCAACGATTAGACCAGCCTTGTGAGACCCGAAGCTCTATTACATCCACGGCTCATTTCCCTGGGCTGCCTATGGACACCCAACAGATCTGCCTTGCCTATTGTTGCTCTTTTATACCCATCGCATCAAGCCACTCATCTCCGCTCCCTCGATCAAACCAAACCCACCCGGCCCCGAGCAGAGCGGGGAGGGCGGAGAATGAAGGAGCTGGTTGGGGCGGAACAGACCAGGTGGGTTCCCCGTGGGGTCTGTCCCCTGCAGCGCGCGCGCGTGTGTGTGTGTGTGGAAGGGGGTTAGTGTGTGTGTGTGTGTGTGTGTGTGTGTGTGTGGAAGGGGGTTAGTGTGTGTGTGTGTGTGTGTGTGTGTGTGTGTGTGTGTGTGTGGAAGGGGGTTAGTGTGTGTGTGTGTGTGTGTGTGTGTGTGTGTGTGTGTGTGTGGAAGGGGGTTAGTGTGTTTGTGTGTGTGTGGAAGGGGGTTAGTGTGTGTGTGTGTGTGTGTGTGTGTGTGTGTGGAAGGGGGTTAGTGTGTGTGTGTGTGTGTGTGTGTGTGTGTGTGTGTGGAAGGGGGTTAGTGTGTGTGTGTGTGTGTGTGTGTGTGTGTGTGGAAGGGGGTTAGTGTGTGTGTGTGTGTGTGGAAGGGGGTTAGTGTGTGTGTGTGTGTGTGTGTGTGTGTAAGGGGGATAGAACGAACCTCCCTTCCTCCCTCCAATTGTCAGTGGCTGCGGCGCGCTCGCTCCCCCCTGCCGGAGGCGCAATTGGAGGCGGAGCTGGCAGCGCAGCCCGGACCTCTCTATATAGGCTGCAGCTGGGCTCGGCTGGCGGAGCGGGCTTTGTGCGGCTGCCGAGCGGGGGGGGCGGCGGCTCCGCGCGGTCCAGCGGAACAAAGGCCGGGGAGGGGGGGCGGAGAGAAGCCGCAGCAGCAGCAGCAGCAGCCGCCCCCTGTGTGTGTGTGGACGCGCGTCTCTCGCCGCGCCAGCATGACCGCCAACGGGACCGCGGCGCCGCTGCAGATCCAGTTCGGGCTCATCAACTGCGGCAACAAGTACCTGACGGCGGAGGCCTTCGGCTTCAAGGTGAACGCCTCGGCGCCCAGCATGAAGAAGAAGCAGATCTGGACGCTGGAGCAGGACGGCGACGACTCCAACGTGGTCTTCCTGCGCAGCCACCTGGGCCGCTACCTGGCGGCCGACAAGGACGGCAACGTGAGCTGCGACCACGAGCAGCCGGCCGCCGACTGCCGCTTCGTCATCCTGGCCCACGACGACGGGCGCTGGTCGCTGCAGTCCGAGCCCCACCGCCGCTTCTTCGGCGGCACCGAGGACCGCATCTCCTGCTTCGCCCAGGCCGTGTCGCCGGCCGAGAAGTGGAGCGTGCACATCGCCATGCACCCGCAGGTGAACATCTACAGCCTCACCAGGAAGCGCTACGCCCACCTCAGCGCCCGCCAGGAGGAGATGGCCGTGGACCGCGACGTGCCCTGGGGGGTGGACTCCCTCATCACCCTGGTCTTCCAGGACCAGCGCTACAGCGTGCAGACCTGCGACCACCGCTTCCTGCGCCACGACGGCCGGCTGGTGGAGCAGCCCGAGAAGGGCACCGGCTACACGCTGGAGTTCAGGTCCGGCAAGGTGGCCTTCCGCGACGGCGAGGGGCGCTACCTGGCCCCCTCCGGGCCCAGCGGCACCCTCAAGGCGGGCAAGAGCACCAAGGTGGGCAAGGACGAGCTCTTCGTGCTGGAGCAGAGCTGCCCGCAGGTGGTCCTGACAGCCGGCAACGAGAGGAACGTGTCCACCCGGCAAGGTAAGGGCCATCCCCCCCCCCTCCCGCTCCACCCCCCCGGCCCGCAGCACCCTGGGGGGCTGGCATGCGGTGCAGCAGCACCCCCTGGCTGGGCGGCCCCAGAGCGGGGCAGGAGTTTCGTGGTGGCCCCCGGTTGCCTTCGTTCTGCAGCCCCGGCCGTGGCTGCAACCGAGCCCAGGCGGCAACTTTCCTCCAGCTGCGGCCTCACGCCAACATCCCCCCCTCTTGTGCGAGAAAATGCCCGATCGGTGGGCTGCGTCCCACCTTCCTTCCCCCCCACCTCTCCTGGACCGCTGCGGAATTGCCTGGAGAAGCCATGTCCCTAGCCCTGCCGCTCGGGGCCTGGCTCCCCTGGTGCACACAGCCCTCCTAGGGTGTTTCATAAACGTCCCTTGGGGGGGTCCTACGGCCTTGCCTGCTCGCTGCAGTCAGGTCTTGGCCGGGTTTATATAAGGGCTTTGCTGAAACGCGGTGTGGAGCGGGTGATTATTTTTTTGGGTTGTGCAGGGAAAACATGACCTACATTCAGTTCACACAAAGAGCGCATTGCCTTGGCCGGCTGCTGCTTTGGCCGGTCCCGCTGAGCTCTTCCCTCCCCCCCCTTGGAAGCCCGAGTTTTCTCTTTTAATAGAGTAGCGTGGTGACCAGCTTTATGCATGATTTGGTGGGGGGGAGGGGAAGGACCGTGTGAATTTCATGGACTGGCGGTATCTCTGGCCATGGTGGAGCTCCATGTGCGCTCACTGTTCAATGGAAAAGTGTCAGCACACACAGCAGTGCTGTTAAGCATCTAATTTCAGTCCCATCCTGCGCCTTTGGCAAGCACCAACCTAATTGCTGGTTGCTGAAGGCATCTAACAAAAGGGGGGGTTTACAGAATGATTCCCCCTTCTCCCTGCAGTCTGAGAGAATACTGAAATGAAGCAAAACTCTCACATATAAGACTGGCTTCCTACCTCTTACAACCAACTGCCTGGCTTTGCCATACAGACCTTCCGCTGCATGCTAGTGGCTTGGCTTCCCATTTGTGCAGGAAGGCTGGGGAATGGATCTGATTTAAACCCTTCTGTGAGCTACCATCAAAATGGTTGTGTGTCACACCAGAATTCCTACCTCCCCTCACTTGAAGTGTCTGTAATGGTTGTCTTCGGCTCCGCAGGCTGCGACAGGGAATTCACTGCCTTCCCTCTAGGACTTAATCAACCACCACGTTCTGCTCCCAAAAATAAACATCAAATGGCCCTCTTGGCTGATATTTAGTATTTGTCCAGCCAGAGGATGGGGGGATGGGGAGAACAAGGGCGGACTTGTGGTTCAGAAAGAATGGCTATTGCTAAGCTAAGCTGGAGGGGAAGGAGGAGGGGGGCTGTTGCTCCAGCATGACAAAAGGCTGGATATTTGGGATTGGAAATCCAGATGTTGGGAGGGGTGGTATGGGGGTGGAGGGTTGGAGAAGTATTCAACAGTGGTCAAACAGGCTGCGGAGGGAATTCTTCCTTGCTACAAGCCAAGGAAGTGTAGAGCAAGGCGCCTGCAGCACTGGTGGAAATAACATTGCTCCTCTTCAGGGTGTGGCATGTGTCTAGGTGTTTAGTAGTGCAAGCAGTGTGGCTGAGCTGCCTGAAGGTTTTGAGGAGTCTTCCCAGTAAGGGGGTATGTGTCTGTTCAGCATTCAAGTTCCTTCCCTCGAAGGAGACTTCCCTCTGGTTTGGATGGAGTGAAAGAGTCTGTGGGCTCCATCTTGTGTGGTGGGCATTGGTCAAATGACCCCGTTTAGCAAGTTGATAGGGCATTGATTCCCTATTGCACCTCTCTTCTGGGTCTGATGCTTCATTTTGAAGTGGCTGCAGGGGAAGCCAGGATCGAGGGCATAAATCTCAGTGAATTAAGCGGAGCATCCTTGAGTTCCTGGCAACCCACCAGAGTTGTCCCATGAGGATAGTTCTGGCACGTGTAGAAAGCCAAAGCCCAAATCTCTGGGATGGGGAGGAAAAGGATTTGGTTCATGGGTCCAGATGGACCCCAATCTGGATTCTTGCATTAGCTTCATTCATTCCCCTTCTTAAAGGAGAAAGAAATAGCAAACTGCTCCGGGCTGTCAGGGATAGCAGTGGAGCAATTAGCTGCAATATGATCTATCCTTTAAGTACAGTTTCAGGCAGGGAAGCGGTTTCCGCTTTGTTAATCCTAGCCAGCAGCAGCAACCAGCAGTTGTGGAGTTGCTGCTTCTCTTTAGGCTCAGCTGGGGCACAACTTGCTTGTTCTTTTGGTCCCTTGCTGGCTCCTCCCTCCCCCTGCAGTAGAACCGCTCTGTTCCAAGGTTAATTACAAACAAACCTAAAACCACATGCCCTAGGGAGACTTTCCTAGACAGCCCTTTCACCTACTGGCTGATAAGCCTGCCTCTACTGTCTGATCCTGGGGAGGAGAGGATCCTTTGGAGACTGAGGCTTTTTAAAAGCCTATGGGAGTTGCAGCCTAAATGAATACTTGATACTGGCCATGGAAGGTCTATACTTCAACTGTACTCATTGGGGTCTTGCTGTCCTCCCTTGTCCCTTTCAGTGTGGAGACAGCACTCTGTTGGTCTGATTTGTTTCCCACACCACCACCACCAGCTGTGGGTGGTGGACAAAAGTTCTTTCAACTGGACCTCCCCCTTCCAAATATGGAGTTTGGTGTGAGGACAGACTAGCTAGCATCTGCCCCCTTGTGAGTGGGATCTCTTTAGTAATTGGACTCTGCCTGGCCTAAATAAGAATGAGGCACTAAAAGGGCCCCTCTGCAAAAAGGATCCTGGTGTCTAGTTTTCTGGAGGGAGGGAAGGAAGGAAAGACTAATCCCACAGGCAGTCCAGAGGCATTCCTGTGTTCAGATAGTGCACATGCACTACCAAAGAGTTGCAATTGAGGAGCAGAAGCCATTGCAGTCTCAGGCCCAACACATGCAGAGATTGCTTGGCTTCTGTTGCCACTCTACTCCAGTAGAGAACTGGAATGAAGTCCTGAACCTCCTTCACTAACCTAGGGGAAGGCTGAAGTGGGGATGTACAACAGGGATGCTAGTTTAGTGTGATGACTAAGGGCAACTCTGATTCACCACCTCTTTGGGTGCTTCAGATCTTTCCTGGAGATGAATTTAAAACTTGCTTGTTTGAGGAGCCACAGACAGTCATCTTTCCCAGTCAGGATTTAGGAATGTATCCTGGATGTTGAAGCTGTCATGGCTGGATCAGCAGGAAACTTAGACCTAAACAGGCAGCATGAAAAAAGTGACCTTAGAGCCTTGTTGAGGATAATCTAGATTTGTTGGATTCTTACTGGATTTACAAAGTCTTTGGAGAGAGTATGCCCAGGTAACTGCTTCCTGATACTCCAGGTCTGGCTAGGAGCAGATGAGAGCCCAGACAAGGATGTGATCAGGAAGTCTACTTGTTACCTGGGAAGCTTGCCAAGGCCACGAAAGCAGCTGGTTTATCTAGGAAACAAACCCATCTAGGAGATGGGAGAGTGAGGTTATGTTAATATATTTGTGTATGTGAGCCTCATCAAGGTCAGACTAGAATATCAGGTTAGAAATAAAATGTGGCTTACAAGATAAACACCTTTTTTCTCTACTGAGCCGCATAACTGTTTGGAGTGGATGTTGGCTTTGTTACTGTGTGGGAACTAGGCCCCTTGCCTTGAGCATTTGCCAGATGGTCTTCTTTGGTGGGCAGGCTTTTGGGCAGGACTCTACTTCCCTGTGTAACTTTTAGACACAGGGGTGATCAGATGCCCTGATGATATTAGTGATTGTCTTCTATTCTTCCTTCTCCTTCCTCCCCTGACCCAACCAAGCTAGTGTGTGTGTGTGGGGGGGACGGGACTGGGGGACACTAATACATTGAGGGATAGTTATCCCAAATGTCAGAGCAAGACACTGATTTGCATGTGGCTTGACTTGAACATCAAGCAAACTTACAGGCAGCCTGCCAGAAGCAGGAAGGATGAGAGAGGTAGGGGATAGGGATGTAAGCTACTAGTCAACTAACCAATAAGCTTTTGCTTATCTGCTAATGAGAGAGTCCACTAGTCCCTCGACTAGTCACATTTCCCCTTGAGGCAGCAAGGTGGGAGAGGAGCAGGAGCCCCGCAGCACTGTCTCTGTGGGGAGCAAGGGAGGTAGTGGGGACCGGGTGCAGTCCCAGATGCTGCACCTCTGCTCTTTAAATGTATTAAGAGCCTGCTGGTTCTTAATACATTTCAAAATCAGAAGCGCAGCTGGGGGGACCTGGCATGAGCCAGGACAGCTGATTCCTGGCTCATATTGTGTCCCCAACCACCACCCCACACTGTGTTTTAGCCTTTAAATGTTCTATACCTCTGCTGCTTGTGTGGAAGGGGGATTGAATTCCATAGAGATTTCTGACTCTTGCCTCCCCAGTATAGTGGGGACAGCAACTACCAGGACAGGGCTCTTTAGGTGCTGCAGTAGCCAACCCTTAGCAGACCTTGTTTCTTCAAAGCCTGCTTAGGTCACCATCTATTTACCAGCAGTTTACGCTTAGCGCCAATACACTGTCTGCTCTTGAAGGGAGACTCCTAGTTAACCAGTGTGGGACATGAGATGCGATGGCTGAGCTACCCAGAGACATTTTAGTAAACTAGTTTGGGGTGTAGTGCTACCGTAAGGGGGGAGGCTTCCTGGCAAGAACCCCAAAGCAACCAGGGTCTGTGTCCAAGCAAAGCAGTGGAGTGCACTGGCCAGTCAGCACCTTCTGCATCCACAGCCAGACAGTGAGGTGTGCAGCCTGAAGAGCTGGAGTGAAGTTCAGATGAAAGGGAAGTGGAAGCCAATGTCAAATGTCTTCAGATTCACAAGTGCCCTGTGTCTTGGCCCAGGTGAGATGGTGGTTCTGGGCTCCTGAATTCATTTCTCCCTCCCCCTCCCCCTCCCCCTCCCCCTTCCCCTCCCCCTTCCCCCCTCCCCATCAGCTTTGGCAGCTCTTTCCTATACACCTCTAGCTCTGCTGGCAGACCTGCAGCAATGACTGCTTAAAGCTGTTGGGCAGAGGTGGGAAACAGGTGGTTATAATCTGGGTTAAATTAGCCCTGAAGCCATACGCTGGCATGCTGGTTACATCCATGTAACAATACACCAGATAGTGTGTGCACATCTGCCTGATCTATTCCAGGGTAAAATGCCATAGCACTGCGAGCACTCGAGTTTCTCCATCGGGGAGAGAGGCTCTTTGGCCACAAATGGGCCTTTCTACTTGGGTGTGTGGCTGCAGTTTTTAGCTGTAAGCATCCCCTACTGAAGGTCTGGATTCCTTTGGTCTGTCTGCAAACTGCTTTGGTTACATGATTGACTTAAAGTCCTCCCTTTGCTGCTGCAGCATAGGACTGAAGAGACCTAGATTCAATTTGCTACTGTCACACAGGTGCATCCCTGCCTGCACAGAAAACAGTCAACGGCAGCTAGCCTCAGAGCTTGGTTCAAGGGACTGGGTTCACGCTATGGGCTAAATAGTGTAAATGCTTGGGCTGGTGCCTAGACTTGTCCCTCCTGCTGAGTTTCAGAGACTGGGTTTTGGCTTGAATGGGAATGTCTGTGCTTCTATTTTTAATCCACTCCTAGGAGCCCGAGTCAATTGACCTGGGCTTTTAGACTTGCAGGGGGTGTGGTCTGTGTAGACACAGTCTAACTTCAGTCAATGGCTTAACAGGCACGCCATGTGTAAAAAGGGTTCATCCTCACTGATGCCTTCAGAAGCTTACTTTGGGTTCTTAAGGGCCCAGACATTGGCACATGGGAAGCACTGCATAAAGGCCGTGTTTATACTGTGGCCATTAAGTAAGCAAGTGTTCGTGGTATTGACCTGTAAAGGTTAGAGGCTAGCCTAGTTCCTGCTCTCTAGTCACAGGCCAGGGAACTGGAACTTTGCGTTAAATAACACCCATCTGCTAAGACTCTAAGGCGGGAGTGTGCAATAATTTTTTGCTGGGTGCCACTTTGGAAATTTTTTATGTGGCCCCAGGCCTCACAGGAAGGGGTGGGACATTGAGCAGAAGGGGTGGGGCCAACATTGTCTGGGGGTGGGGAACCAGGAATGCCTTTGCCTCCACCACAAGTTCCCCCAAGGTGCCCATGCCCCTGGCATGGGAGGTGACGTCCCTTGCTCCCCTACCCCATGGCCAATTAGAGCCTGGGAGCAGGGGAGCGCACCAAGCTGCCTCCGCTCTGTCCCCGCCCTGCGAGCAACACGCGGCACTTCCAGGTGGTGGCGGGCCTGCTGCTCCTGCAGGTTGCATGTCTCCTAGCATTTTGTTTGATACCCCAACTTCAAGACTTTCAAGCCACTTAAAACTTTGTCCAGATGGGGCCCCACGATGGTCCCCTGAAGTCTGACTCAGAGTCAGACATTCTGATCTGTACAGCACTAACATTACTGAGGTGGCTTATTCTCAGTGTGGACTAGCAAACCTGCAACATTGGAGAAACTGCTTATAACAATAGAACAGCATGTCTTAGTGGGGCTTTGGGACTCACCGGCTTAGTCTGTAAATAACCCTTCAGGGACGATCCTCTGCCTTGTGGTTAAGACACTAGACTAGGATTTGGGAGATGCCTGGCAGAGCCAGCAACTGCATTCACAAGGCTCTGGGATGCTAGTCGCTTAGTGTGTCTATGCTGCACCCATAGCTTGAAAGCTACGCCGCGTAGCTCAAATTTGTGTAGCTTATTTCAAAATAGCTTATTTAGAAATTTAGCGCTGTCTATGCAGCACTTATTTCAAAATAACCCACTATCCACAAGGAGTAAGGGACTTTTTGGAAATGAGGCATACAGGGATGTTGGCATAGCAAACCCGTTATTTTAAAATAAGGGGTGTGTTCAAAAAGGGGTCCCTCGTGTTAGTCTTAAAAGACAGGACTATGCAGCACTTTACTTTCTTCAAAAGACATGGAATAGCTCTTTTGGGATACTGGGGGTCTCATTTGTGGCACTAGAAAGTGATCCTATGGCATTTGATTTAGCTGGTCTAGTAAAGACCTGCTAAATCAAATGCTGGGGGGGGAGGGATAGTAAGGAAAGCCAATGGGAGGCAAAGACAGATGGTGCCAAGGTCTGCTGACTCTAGCTAGAGTTGCATACTTTTAATCCCACTTTCCAGGTCTAGTGTAGACCTGGCCTCTGCCTCAGTCCTTTACCTGCAGTATTGAGAATACTCTTGTCTTGTTTAGATAGCCCTTTCAGTTCTAGGTCAACACCCACTAAACTGGTTTAGGTAAACCCTGGGTGGACGCCCTCATTTTAGTTATGACTGACTTAGATTAGGAACTGGTTTAAACCCAATTAAACAAGTCTGGTTATAAATCAGTAGGCACCGACACAGCCTTTTGCACTGGCTTAAAATAACACCATTGGTTAAACTTTGCTAACCCTGTATAGGCAAGCCTTAAGCTCTTGAGGGTGTAGAGGTGTCTTAAGCGTTTGCAGACTATTTAGTGGACTAATGCCCTCCCTATTAAATATCCTAGAGTGCTAGTTTCAGTACATATATAGGAATTGCTATGTAGTGCCTCTTGCTTCACTTGCACCTTTAGCTTCACCTCTCTAAGCACTGGGCAGTAACTTAAACTGCCTCCTGTGTACCAAATCCTCAGCTCTAGCCTATGTTGCTGACAGGTGAGCTATGGCGGGGGGGGGGGGGGGGGGGGGAGGAGACTAAAGGCAGGTGTGCACATGTAATTCTGTCCCTCTGTTGGGTATTGCTTTCCCTTACACACCTTTCAGGATTTCTATTTGTCGCCGTCCTGTAATAACTTGCGCTACAGATAACAAGCTACAGAAAGGAAGAGGTTGCTTCAGTCTGTGTAGAATGGGACTCGTGTCTGAATGCTGCTTACCTTGTGTACCTCATTATAAGGTGCTACATCTTGAATCTACTTCCAGAGCAGTGAAATGGGTTCCTTCAGGAAATATCTGAGCTCTACCTCATCCTTGTGTCTAGAGGTAACTTAGTTCAGGGTTCTGAATCTCTCTGGCAGCCACAGCAGGTATCTGTCACTCAACACCACTTGCATACTAGGCTCAGGGCAGAGGAAAGGGTGTTGCTGCTGGAATACTTCACCATTGAGAATGATATTGGAAGACCTGTTTGACCCTGTGACTGTACAAGCGCATTTCATGGCAGAGTTTAGGCCTCCCTGTGGTACTGAGAGGTTAATCTCTCTAGCCTGTTCTGATGGCAGCAGTTGGAAAGCGTGGCAGCTAGGGAATTAGGAATCCTTCTCCCGAGCCAAGTCTGGCTTTTCTTCCTGTCAGTTTCCACAGCTGCCTTCCCTGGGGGGAGCTACAGCAAAAAGTGTTTGGGGGCTGAGAGAATTCTTTTGTAACTTAATATTCCTGATGCAGGGGGAAGAGTTGTATTGCTTCACTGTTAATGGAGCTGACGCTTAAGAATGCTGGCCCAAAGATGCCTTGATGGTGACAGGAGGATTCTGTTGTTCTGTCCAACCCAGATAGGAACATCTCTCAATTACTGTGCTTCTAAGGGTGTGAATTCTCTTCATTGAAATTTATTGTAATGCAACAAAATACAGACCACTCCTGCTAGCTCCAAAATGTCACCAAACTATGTACAGGCAGTCCCCGACTTACGCGGATCAGAAGCGGGGGACCCCGCCGCTGCTGCGGGTTCGCTCGCAGTGTCCCTGGTCTGCTGGAGATGGTCCCCAGCAAACCAGGGGCACCGGGAGCAAAGCGGTCCGGCGCCAGAGCAAAGCCTCAGAGGCGAGGCACCCCCCCCCTCGCTGCCGCTTTGCTCCCTGTGTCCCTGGTCTGCTGGGGGGGGGGGTGCAGCTAGTGTGCCCCCCCAGGAGACCAGGCTTTTGTTGTGGACCCTGGGGCAGAGCAGCTGGGGCGCTGCTGGTTGGTCCTGCAGCGCTGCTCTGGGCACTACTGGACCAACCCGGCAGCACCCCAACTGCTCTGCCCCAGGCATCCTGATTCAGCCACTGCTGGTCAGTTTCAGCAGTGGCTGAATCAGGACTCCTGGGGCAGAGCAGCTGAGGTGCTGCTGGGTTGGTCCAGTAGCGCCGAGGAGCGGTGCTACTGGAGCAACCCAGCAGCACCCCAGCTGCTCTGCCCCAGACGTCCCCAAGTCAGCCGTTGCTGAAACTGACCAGCGCTGACTACAGGAAGCCCGAGGCACAGTTGCTCTGCCCTGGGGCTTCCTGGAATCAGCTGCTGATCAGTTTCAGCAGCAGCTGACTTGGGATTCTTAAGTTGAATCTGTATGTAAGTCAGAACTGGCGGTCAGTTTCAGCAGCGGCTGAATCTGGACGCCAGTTCCGACTTACATACAGATTCAACTTAAGAACAAACCTACAGTCCCTATCTTGTACATAACCCGGGGACTGCCTGTAGTCTTCTGCACCAAAGTAATATGGGGAGTCCTCACCAGACTTACCACCTCTTACTGACTCCTGGTTTCTAAAGAATGTGGCATGCTCCTGTCCCCTTTAATATACTCCAGTCTTCTGCCTTCCCAGACTCTTCCTTGCCAAACTTTAGATAGAGAAGACTCCTCCTTAAGACAAGGAAGTGACAGACTTTTTTCTCATCTTCTGCCAGCTCCTCCAACTCTACTCTTTTCTCTACCAGATTTTTCACTGTGGAACTTGCCACACTCCAACTTCAAAAATAAAACGCCCAAGATGGATACCTTTCCCTTGCCTCTACTCATTCCACATCCTGGGTTGATGTAGCACCCTCCCTCCCCCGGTTTGTCTGGCCATGATCAAGAGTAGCAGCATCACTTGGGGTAATGTTCACTACTTCACACACACACTCTCTCCTCCCCCTTGCAACATCTCCCACAGGGCTACTGCATCCATCTGGCCAAAGGCAAGAACTTCTCCAAGCAACATAGCTTTGTCCTGAAGCAGCTCCAACTCTCTATCCACTGGAGTTCCCCAAAGATTAGTTCTTGGTCCTCTTTCCCTATTCACTTCTCCCTTGTGCCTTGATCTTTAATTAGCAGCTCCATCAAGGTTAGGAGGAGTCATGCTGATTTCCTACTGGAAATGTAGGAAGAGCAGTAATTAAAGTTTGAGGGTAATGATTTTTGCAGAGACTTCTGGGATAACACAACTGAAAACTTTCAACATAATGGGATTGCTTCTGTCTTGATGGAATCAGGCAGACTGCCAAATTTAAGGTGTGAGCAGCAATCAAGCCCATCTCTTCTCAGCCTTGATGTCTTATGCCTTTTGTCTTACCAGGCATAGACCCTTCAGGAGGGGTAAGGGTTGGGAGGTGATTAGGCAAAACTACCTGGTAGTTGGGCTTCTGATCTTTCACCTCTAAGCACATCTGGCTCAAAGCAACAATTGCCTTGCTCTGGCTTCCTGTTCATCTGCTGTCTTCCTCCCACAGTGCTTAATGAGTGCATAAAGCTGTTGTCCAGAAAGCAGCCTTAGTAATACAGGAAACTGAACTTGCTGATTTATGTGGAAAGTCAAAAGCCACTCCTAGACACCAAGTGGTGGGGTCTCTGGGGGATTCATAAACTGTCTGTGCTGTCCCGAGCAATGGACAGAGATGTCGAATTTACTAGGATGTGAGCCCGAAGGCATCTAATGTTACTATATTTGCCTGCCTGTGATGACAGTAAAACCCTCTGACTGCTGACTCAGCCATATGTTCCTGGAATCTCTCCCATGTGGGGGAAGAACTTTCAGCTTCTCTTTACATTCCAGAGCCTCTAGAAGGTGGGGGTCTTTCTAGTCTTGATCAGTGTGGAGATGTCCCAGCTGGCCAAAGGTGAATGATTATATCCCTACAGTTAGCCAGTCCTTTGTGGGAAAGGAGATGGCTTCTTGGTGTAGTTTTCCCCCACCCTCTTCCCCGTAGCCAGCTGCTAAGTCTGTTTGGTGCTTGAGATACTTGACCATGCAACATTTCTCTAATTTTGCATGGCTGTGACCCTCCAAACCTCCTGTTCAGTCTTAGTTACAGCCCTTTGAAGCATTGTTCTGCTGGCGTGTAATTGCATTCCTTTCTGCTGAGTCTGTGTAACCTAACTCCAGCCTGGCATCTGGGGAAGGGGCTTCAGAGACCCTTTTCTCCTTTCCCACGGCCAGAGCTGTTCCCTGTTGGCCTAGGATCCTGTGCCACATCTGGTGCTGTACCTGTTAGGGAGAGCCTCAAGGGACTATGAAGTGGCTAGCTGAGTCTCAGAATGGTGGGGGGGATGTGGGTTCTGGGCAGCCAGTGCTTTGATCTACTAGATAGTGGTTTTTTTTTTTTTTTTTTTTTTTTTTCATCCTGTGGTCCACAGATCCCTGGGAGTCTGCAGACTGAGACATCCAAAGGAGTCTGCACCTCCACTGAACTTCTTTATGGATCCATGAATGGTAAAAACCTGTACCATAGTCTTGAGACTTGCTTAATCATTCCCACTTTAGTCTCCAGCTGGGAATGGGACAAACTTTTCCTACTATTTTTCTTGGCCAACTCTTGATGCATTCCAAGTACCCCTGCAGGTGGTTCCCCACTGAGCCATAGTGCATGGGAAGCTGGACCTCTCTTCAGTACGATTTCATGGTGACTAGCTAGCTGTTTGGCTCTGAAAATGGGACTAATTGACAATTTCCCCTACATTCCAGTTTTCTGTGCAGATCCCACCTCTGCTTAGGAGGTAGGGATGGGGAAACCGTGACTCTTTCAAGTTAACTCTAAGGTGAAGGGTTAGATGACTCTTTGAAGTTCAGTGATCTCAGACCACGTTCTGCAAAGGCCTGGTCAGTGTGTGTAGGTCAGTGCATGTAAGCAGATGTTTGTAAGGGCAGCTGGAGAAGGACGACAAGGCATGGCTTATTTCTCTGACCAGAAAAGAGCAGATCTAAAGAAGTGGCATTTGGAACCCTTCTCCCAAGAGCAGACTAGCAGCATTCTGCTCCCACAGGGTGAAAGATGAAGCAGGCACCAGTGGAGGGGTAGTCTAGCTCCTTGCATGTCTTGCTTTTTTTCCTCTTCAATCCAATCCAGCAGCGTCTTCCCCAAACAGAGTAAAGCATCCCTCCCGATGACTGACTTTAGATGAAAGGCTGCCAATAACAGTGTAACATTTCCCATCAGACACCAACACTGCAGTGGCAGGTCAGATGTGCCTGCCGCTTGAGATGCAGTGCACAGGACATGGTCCCCTTCAATCACTATTTAGAGGATTGTGGACTGCTCTGTTCTGAACTGGCAGCTCTTAGTAGCTCCCTTTCCTTCTCTTCTCCCAGCTGGTAATAGGGTCCTTCAAAGCCTAGATCCCCAGTGGCAAGATAGGAGTGTGCAGAATGACTCCAAGCACATCTCCAACTGCAGCTGGGAGCTCTATGGAACTTGAACCAATACTGAGCTGTGTCTACAATGGCACGATCTTGGGCCAGAGCAGCCGCTCTTGCGCAAAAACTTGCTGCCTGTCTACGCTGGCCATGTGTTCTTGTGCAAGTACGCTGATGTTCTAATGTATAAAACCAGGGCTTCTTATGCCGAGCTTTTCCAGAAGAAGCCAGTGTAGACAGGCAATGTGAATTTCTTGCGCAGGAAAGCCCTATGGTTAAAATGGCCGTCAGAGAGCTCTTGCGCAAGAGAGCGTCTACACTGGCATTGATGCTCTTGCGCAAAAGCACATGCCAGTGTAGATGCGCTCTTCTGGAAGAGTTTTTGCAGAACTCTTCCACAAGAGGTGGTTTTTTTTTTTTTTTTTTTTTTTTTTTTTGCATGAGAATGTGCCAGTGTAGGCATAGCCCTGCTATTTTAAATGCCAATGGCTGCAGCAGCATATGTGGTGGGCCATGCTAGAGCTTGACTGGCCTAGATCTCAGACTAGCTGAGCCGGTGCGATCCTGACTCCCTCCTCACTTCAGGCTGGCTGGATTGAAGCTCATGGAGGAACATCGGCCTGAGCTGGGAATAACTTTCAACTTCTAGGCAAGATGTGGGGAGTAGCAGAGAATGGGGTGGCGGGGTCTGCTGACTCCCACCACTGTGCACTGGCCCGGGGTGCCTTCCACTGCTCAGAGGCAAGCTGTGGAATGGTCCGTGCTGGTGGCAGCTAAATTCCAGAAAATGGGGAGAGGGGTGGAAAGAAGGTGCCTTTCTTTCTAGCCTTTCAAATGTGAAATGTCTTGTAGCTACCAACTGATGTCCCAGGTCTGAGACATGGGAAGGGGGCTGGATTTCCATATTTAGTTCAGGAGTTGGGACTCTGCTTCTTGTTGGCCTCCCTGTTCCTGCAGTCATCCAGTCAAGCTGAAGTGTGCTTGTAGCGAAGGAGCTGGCATGCGTGCAGACTGCTTCCCTTCGTCTAGGTGGAATCTAGCTTACCTAGACCTGCCAGGTTGGAGGGAGAAAGGGGGGGGGGGGGGGTTAAAGGCTCAAAGCATTGAGCAGTGGCCATCTTCTAATGCTGATTGTCTCGATCAGGTATGAGCAAAATATAGCCCACCAAGCTACCAGATCTGGCCCACGGAAGCGATGGGGAGCCCCGGGTAGGGCTCTGTTTCGGTTTTAAAACGGGAAGGGAGGGGGGAAGATTTAGGAGCCACCCTGCCTTCAGCACATTCCCATTGTCCAGTTTCTGGCAGAAACCGGCCAATGGGAGTTGCATGCTAGAATAACAGGCAGCTAAAAAAAAAAAATCACGCATGCCCCTCCCCTGCTCAGTTATTCATGAAGCACATGGCTGGCCAGGCTGGCTGGGAAACCTTTTAAGCTCTTCAGGCAGGCTAGTTAGGCAGCTGGTAAGTAAGTCTCTTGGCCACAGCCTGCTTCTGGCACCCCAGCCCTTTCTTGCCCCACCTCTCTGCCCCCCCTCCCCCACTGAACATAACCTAACCCCTCTGTCCCCCTCTTATACCTGTACCCCCTCCGACTCCAGTCTCTCTCCTGCACTCCAGTCCCTTAGCCCAAGCTCCCTTCTGCACCCAACCTCCATTCCAGACCCTGCATCTCATTAATATCATGGGAGAGTGGAGCCTTCGACCTCTTTCCAAAATCTTGGAGTGCACACCTCCTCCCCCCCCCCCCCCAATTAAATCAATATCTTCTCTAGGCACTTGCAAGAAATCAGTGTAGGATTACTCCATTCCTCCAGAGATGCCACCAAAACACCTTATGACACATGCTGCCCACTTCTAAAGGAGTGAAATAGTGGCACATGGGTCTTGGAGCAGGTGAGTGACTGGGAATTGGGATACGTTGGCTCACTTACCACTAAACTCTGGTGCTTCGTCCTTGAAGCCCTTAATTTAGCCTACACATAAGATTGTGTATCCATAAGATTCTACAGACAGGTCAGTCTGTCTTCCTGGTCTTGCACTGCAGCATGACTGTCAGAACACACATTGGACAAATGGTTCTGATCCTTCGGAGAGAACTTGTAGTGCTCAGCTTTCCCCATAGAAGGCATCCCTCTTAAAAGGATCTCCATGCTGGTTCTGCAGGATGCAACGTATAGGTGAAATGCACGTTTAGTGGAACATGTGTAGCTGAACCAAGAAGAGATTTGATTCAGCTGGTCTGAGGCCCAAATCCATTCTGGGTGCGGACAAAACGTAGCCCGTCCCCAAGCTGGAATACAAGGTGCGGCAAATGGCACTTAATCCAGGCTTGGAGCTTTACAAAAAATTGCAGCCAACTGTCTCTGCAAATGTATGAAATGTTGCAATGTGTTATAGTTCTGGTCCAGAAAACTGCTTTAAAGAATGACAATCACTGTCAATACGCAAGTGGGTTTTCTATGGGCAGGTCTCTCAGACTGAGGTTTCTTTCTAGAAACGGAACAACCTGCAGTAGATCAAGCATTGGCTTCCTCTTTTACCATTCCCTACTCCTAACAGTCTACAGCATTCTGCTTGGTTTGTTCCATAATGGAAAGGAGTGGGGTGGGAGGTGTGTGTGGGGGGAGGGGCATTCCTGCTGGCTTCACCCCCTGTCCATGGGAATTGGCAGTGGGGACTATTGTATACACATGACCTTCCCTCTACTCCCAGGTCAGCTAGATTGACGCTTTGTTTGGCAGCAAGTGGCTCTCTGTGGGCTGAATCCTATTGGACTAGGAAGAACTGGTCAAATGTAGAATGCTAAACAGAGGGCTAGACCTAGAGAGAGCAGGCTTCTCCATGCAGTTTCCTCTGGCTACTCAGCTGTAGGAAGGCTGCTCACTGCGGTTTTGTGGCTGGTCTGTCTGTCTGTGAAACAGAAGCCGTGGCAGGGACTCTGTTGCTGGAATAGGATCATCCCTGTGAATAGAACCAGTGGAAGGTGTGTGGTGGTTTTTTTTTTTTTTTTTTTTTTTTTTTTTTTTTGTCAAAATACCTTTGAATGAACAATTCCCCAATCGTTGTATTAAGTCTTCCATGTAAACTACTCACAGCCAAATGCCCAACAATTCTAAATTAAAACACTTGGGCTATGTCTACACTCGTGGCTTCTTATGCAAGAACATCTTGTGCAAGGGTTCTTGTGCAAGAAGTCTTGCACAAGAAAATGTACACACTGCCAAGTGCGAGCTGTGCTTTTGCGCAAGAGCGCCCATGGCAGTGTGGACGCGCTCTTGCGCAAGGAAGCTCTGGTGGCCATTTTAGCCATAGGGCTTTCTTGTGCAGGAAATCCCTGCTGAGCATCCACACTGCCCGCTTGCGCAAGAGGGCTTACACCTGTTAGAGTAGCTCTTGCGCAAGAAGCCCTCTTACCACACCGTACTGTAAATTTCCTCGTGCAAGAGCGGGCGGGCAGTGTGGATGCTCTGCAGATTCTTACGCAAAAGCAGGCATACTTGCACAAGAAGCTGCGTGTGTAGCCATAGCCTTGGTGTGGAAGAGGACATCCCCTTCTAGTGTGGAGGGGGGAACTAAAACCTTAAATGTTTCTGCTTTATCAAATGGAACTGAGAAATCCCATAGAACTTAGCAGGAAACCAAAACTCCTTCCATTCAGATGGCCGCTAGCAGGGAGAGCCATGATGTCAGTTATCTAAGACACACTGTGTCCTTCACACTTTGGTTGGAGAGGGGGGTGTTCTAGGAGAGTGGGCAGCACCCCCCAAACTGCAAGTTGGAATTAAAGGGATAACTGTCCTCAAGGACTATGCTCAAGCCAAGCTTTTCCTGTTCCTCCGATCTTGTACAGTCTCATTCATTCATTGGTTGTGTGAGGCCTTATTTTCTGCCCCTCCTTCCCTAAAAGGGGGAAACCAGCCAGAGCCAGCCTCTGACTCACTGCCTTCCTCGGTGTGTGGCCACTATGTATAGGCTTATTCAAGTAGACTGCCAGATGTGAGTGAGCCCCAGCTGCTTCTATTAGCCCTGAGCACAGAGGCACAAACGCCAAATGGCAGGCATGGAAAATTGCAGGCGAAGGGGGTAGTGTTAAGGAAGGACAATCTGTGTCCTGTTTCCTGTTCAAAGGTAGGCTTACAGCTGGGGAGTGTGAGAGTCCTTGCCTAAAACACTTATCCAGTCAGGACCCTGCCTCTCTCCTCCCAGAAGTTATCTGATTAAAAGACACTGTCCCATAACCTGGTAGAGCTCTCTTTCTGGAGCCAACCCCCTCTTTCCCTGAGATGTTCCCATCTGGCTCCGCTAATCAGCTGGCAAAACACAGATTCATGCAGCCAGCACCATAAAAAAATTTACATCCGTACCCCACAGCTTCCTCTTGGAATAGGTGGGTTCCTACCCACCAGCGCCGAATGCCTGGTATTCGGTCTGCTTGGTGTGCATGGAATTGTGCTGTGCACAGCACTGGATGTGGCTACGTCGGTCACGGTAAGTGAGCAGAATGTTCAGTTAAGGCCATGTTGGGGAGAAACAGGCGCAACAGAATCCCCCTGGAGAGGGGGAGGTAGGTTTGGATAGCGGGTGCACCACGAGTGCCCTGGTTTTAGGGAGCAGAGCTGAAAATGCTGATTCTTCTGGGCCCCTTCACATCAGCTCAATCAGGCTAAAGTCACTATAAACCCTGAAGGATTTCTCCAGCCAGTGCATTGCTGTGCTCAAGCTACTCTGATCTGCAAAACCACCTCACAAGCTAGTTTCCCTTAAGCCAGGGACTGGACTAGTTCCCACAAGGCTCCAGAATTCAGGGAACCAAAGGGGGGCCCTGAGACACCTGCAAGATGAGAGCTGTGCAGAACAGAGCTTGGAAGCTAGACCAGAGCATGGACATCAAGTGGAATCCCCTGGGGGGGGGGCTCAAACTGCTCCTCACTGTGTGCAGCATTTTGCATTCTCTGGCTGTGGGCAGCCACACTAGTGAAACGACAGAAACGTGCCTGGATAAGTGATAGGAAGCTAATTTAGATTATGGATAACAAAGCCAGGTAAATACAAAAGTGAAACGTGCAGGTAAGCAAAGCGCTGTGCTTATTCCAGTTAATCAGTTGTAGATCAGACCTCACTGGCGTCGTCATTTAGCTAATGAATTCATGTGATTGCTCAGAAGTATCTCAACTGCTACCAGGGCTTGTTTATCTCTAACACTGCACCCATCAGCTTTTCACAAAGCGAAATTCCTTCAACCTGAGATCAGACAAGATGGGCCCAACGCTAAACTTCCATAGACCATGGTCTAGCCCTGTTCTCTTCTATCTAGACTCTAGTGGGGTTTTTAACCTTTGTATTTGGCTACCACATGACCTATCAAGGAAAACTCTACCAACTACTGTGTAACCCTCAAGGTAGCAAGAGACAGAAGACTATTGAAAAATTCTGGTCAGTTGGCCTGTGCATTTGAAGGCATGCTGTGTCCTTCCAGCTCTGAAAGTCTTCAGTTTAGCTCTGCTAACACCATTAACTTGTGCAACTGGCAGGCTTTGAACTAGGGGAGGTGAGAGCAGTTCTGTTCAGACCCTCCAACATCAACACTGAGTGAGTAGAAAGTCTTACAAAATATTCTACTTTATCCGATTAAAGTGAACTATGAACAGAACTTAATGCTGGCTTGGCTTTGCTAGGCAGTGGCCCTTTAAAACATGTGCCACAGAAGTTACACCGAATGCTCCCACTTCAACTCAGCTCTAGAATCTTTGTCTGGTTCAGCACTCCTCCATTCTTGCTAATGGCAAGTCACTTGTCCATAACCCGCCGTTTCCATTCTTGTCCTGGAAAAACCCTGTCTGTTTGCGGCCGCCTGATTGTTCCCTCGCTCACAAGCATTCGCTTCAACCGTTCTCCCCGTAGTTCTGAGTCCAAAGCCCAATGGAGAGTGGCAGGTTCCAGGAATAGAAATAAGTGGTAGGTTGCTAAGCTCTCTGAAGTATGACCCTGGAATCTTACTCTGGGGTTGGCTTTGGCTCCAAAGTGCTGCTTGTGACTCACATCCCAGAAGTATTTTTAGGAAAAAAGCTGCCAAGCTTGGTGAGTTTCTCTTTCCATGCAGAGATACTTGGCCCACGCATGTATTGACTCAGCAGATTTTTCTTGAGGATAAATGCCTGTGGTCAGATGTAAGTACGGCCTCTCGGTATCGCACAGGGCCAGACTCGCTGAGTGTGGGTGCTAGGGCAGCTAGCTGTGTGTGGGTAGCAGTGTACAGGAGGGAAAGCAGTGCACTTTTGCACAGGCACAGCAGCAGGGCGACTAGCATAATAGGCCAGATAGTGTGGTTAGAACTACGGGGGAGGTACAAGCAGCATGGTTAGAACTACGGGGGAGGTACAGGCAGGTGTGGGCAAGTGCAGTGGGAGAGGAGTAGGCTGGAGAGTTGGCTCTAGGGTGAAATGCAGAGGGGGAGTCTCTAAGCAGTATGCTGAACTTCTAGTTTTAAAACAGGGCGCGCCTCTTCTCTGGGCAGGATACTAGGCTAATCTAGGCCAGTTGAAATTCTTGACCTTTTCCAGCAGGCATGGAAGAGTAGGTAGTGTCTTGTCCCATCTATGTAGTGTTACAGGATAGGACCAGGGTGAGCAAAATACAGCCCATTGAGCTGTGTCTGGCCCACCAAATGTCTTCCTCCAGGCCAGAGGAACATGTCCCACTGCCCTGTGGGGTGCTCAGGCAGTCGGCTCATGGGAAGCACCTTAGCTTGAGGCTGCTGGCAAACATGTTTCTGCACTGCCCCAGCCCTCAGCACCATAGTCCACGCTCCCATTGGCCAGTTTCTATTGGTACTGTTTGCAGGTATGGTCACTCCCTTCCTCCCCCAGGGCACACAGATATAGGGCCACCATGGCATGCGGGCAGCCTGAGGGCACTTCCAGTCAGGAGTTGCCTAGGTTGCCAGCCAGATCCTGCACCTGGGACCTCCCTTGCACCCCAACCTTTATACCAGAGCAGAACTCCTTCCTGCACCACAAGCCCTACTCAGAGCTCCCTCCTGCACCCAAACTAGGGATGTTTTCAATATCGTGTAATTGAATCATGTAATCACATTAAATCTTAGCAGTTACACAACTATTCAGTAGTCCCTGCGGGGGCAGAGCTGGCAGCCAGTGCACTCCTGGCCCTGCTCCTGGAGTGCCCCCTGTCACCCCGTGCTGCTGCCTCTGTGGGGGTAGATAGGTCTGCAGAGCTGAAATGCGCCTGCCTGAAAGCCAGCTCCGCACGCATATCCGCTCCAGCTTGCCCCCTTCACCCTCTGTGCTGCTGCCTCTGATACAGAAACAGCCGGGGAGGGGGAAGGGGAGAAAGTATTTGTGGTCAACAAAATTAACTGATAGAAACTGGGCTACACGCTGACACCCCTAACCCAAACTCTCTGTCCCAGACCCCACATCCCCTCCAATAATATAATAGAAAAGTGCAGCCTGTGACCAGGTCCCAAATTCTGTGGCTTCCCTGCAAACATTTTTGCCTGTTCTGACCACAATGACTCCAATTCTGAGCCTAACCTGAATTCTGTCCTCCCTTGTATGGTAAATGTCTGTTTCATCCATACTGCAGCTTGACTAAAACGTGCATGCACTAACGCTACAGATGTGGTGGAAAGTCAGATGGGAGAGACTAGTCTTGTACTAGGGTGTGGATTGAATAGTTTAGCTCTAATCTCTTACACATGGAACATCTAGGAGCCAATTGTAACTTCACTCTAGTTTTCATCTGACAGGCTGAGAGGCGTGTGTGATTTTGGGGGATTATTGCAGGCTTAGCCAAACTGTTCTTTGGCTCCAAACTTCTTTAGCATCCAGATAAAAATCTTTGTCTGTTTTGCAGAAAGCCTATGCACTCTGGACTAGCCCAGCCGAGGGGGATTCACTTAAGTATATGCAAATGGCTGCAGAATTTTTCAGTAGAATGTGCCCAACTTTCTACCTTGCTGCTGATTCAGTTATAACGTGGAAGGATCTTAAACACATTACACTTCTGCGTGAGGGGCTGTCCTCGCATTTGCTTGCTCCTTTGTCCAGTCTGAGCTGGACTAGGTTGTTGGGGGTGGGGCCAGTCTCAGAGAGAGGGAGCTCCATGCCACCAGACGAACTTCCTGACTTTCTCCTCTAGGGATGGACCTTTCAGCCAATCAGGATGAGGAGACTGACCAGGAAACCTTCCAACTGGAGATTAACAAGGACACCAAGAAGTGTGCCTTCAGGACCTATACTGGGAAATACTGGACCCTCACCTCCAACGGCGGGATACAGTCCACTGCCTCAGCAAAGTAAGTCTGAAATCTCTTGAAGTAGGCAGGGCATTCTGCTTGGTGGATGTCTCTGGGGCTGAAGAATCCAAAGCTCTTGTGTGTAGAATTGTGGCACCCTGCGTACACGGCTGTTCTAAGGCAGCTCTGAGATCCCAATGTGGGGCTGGAAATGCCCGATCCAGGGTCTAACAAAACAACTGGTAACCCCCAAGATTGTCCACCCCCATGGGAGGCTGAAATGCCGGTGTCTTCATTTGCAACTACAGATGCATTCGAGGGGCACACAGGCAAAATATGCTGCTGAGGTGAGGGTGCATGGTCCTACGAGGGTGGCCATACCATGCCTGGTAAAGAGGCCTCTTTAGGTGAAGGCCTCAACCCTCTGCAGGCGTCGCCTTTAAATGACTTGGTCTAAATGGCCTTTTTGGAGGGGTGGAGGCAAATAGTAACTGTTGTCCATTGTTACGTATAGAGACCACCAGGTGGTAGCTGAAGCAGTCACCTTGCCAAACTTCAGAGGAGGCTGTAATAAGGCGCTTCAGAGGCCAACAGGAATGAATAATCCTCTGATGGTTTTATGTGAACATTGGATGTAAATTACAGGTTGGGGTGGGGAATCTTTTTGAGTCGGGGCCACTGACCCATGGAAAAATCAGTCAAGGGCTGGGGGTGAGATGAAAATCACTCTATGGTCTGGCCCCCAACCAAGGAGTGGGGGGGGGGGGGAGAGGGGAGAAGCTCCAGCCCCATGTGGTGGTGGGGGGGAGGGGAGGGAGGGAGAAGAGACGTCAAGGCTCAGGTCTTATTCCCAAGGTCAGACCAACTCTTCTGGGGGACCTGGGGCTCAATCTACTAGCCCCACAGGGCTCTGGGAGCAGGCTCAAATGAGGGATTCATTGTGCAGGAGGGTGCTGCTGGGAAGCAGGGTATGTAGGGTGGGGGGGGTCTGGGCAGGAGGTGGAGTGTGGGGGATGGAGCACCCTCAGCCTCACTGGCTAGACCTAGCCCATGGGCCATAAGTTCCCCCACCCCAGATACCTTATTGCTTATAAATGTAGTCCTGATTAGGCTGCGTGCATGCCCTTGTAGCACAGCTGGCATTCCAGAGAATGACCACTGTTAGGTCCTCTAACAGCTGTGCCATCTGCACAGGCCCTACTCCATTCCCCCCCCCCAAAAAAATTGGGCATTCCCACCTTTCCAAGCAAGATCCCAACATCCTGTGTCCCTTTCCTTGTGCCCCAAGACTCCATGCAGCAGGCTTCATCCATATCTGTGCAGCAGAGTCTTGGTGTGTCTGAAGCTAGGCCTGATAAATAGTGGTGCATTTGGCCATATGATCCACCCTTGCCAAAAATGAGTGTTGGTGCATCAAGTGGGACATTGCACTACTTTGGCTAGTCACATCAGACTGATTTAAACCCTGCACAAAGCTGGAGGACTCTGGGCCCTAGTGAAGGGCCACAGCCGGCCTTGCAGGCAACACTCTAGGCCATGGGATTCATGGATAAGTGTTTCATTGCCCTTTGTAACCAGCGTCCAAGGGGATGTGGCCTCCCTCACGTGCCAAGGAACATCACTCTCCTAGCAGGAGGGTCGTTCTGACTTCAGGGGAGAATTTAGACAGAGGAACTAAAATCTCTAGGCAAGTGAGCCTGAGATTCTGTAACAGCACTCTAGAAACCCCTTCTAGTAACACAATGGACCAGCCATCCCTGTTATCCACTTCCAGTTAGTCTTCAAGCACTGCTTGAAGGAATCCCCTTTGATTTCATAATCTTTAAACGGCATCTGGACCTTGGGGCATCCATTCATTTTGAGTGCCTCAACAGAATGGAGATTCTGGAGTCTTATGTCTAGTCTGGAAACCTAAAGTAGATCTGCAAAGATGCCTGCTCCCTTTCCCCCTACCCAGAACATCTTCCTGGGCACACAAGGAAAACCTAAATAGCTGCTGTTTGGGACATGCCAAGGCTTTTGCCCTGTTTAAAGAAAATGGAAGCCAATGTCTAGGGATGAGCTTAATTGTGCCTGCCATTACCAGGGCTCAGTGAGCTGAATGAAGGTGAACGTAGCCCATTGCCAAGATTATAGTCTGCTCTGCTAACTGCTGGCTGTTCAGACCTAAATTGCCCAATAGGTGGTGGGGATTATCAGCCTGAAAAAGATGCTGGGAGGCTTGGTGGACTTATCGCAGCATCAGCTGGCCTGGCTGGCTGCATAAGCCTTTGCAGAATAGGCTCTTCTGTGGGCCCCAAGCTACATGCTGCTCTTCTGTCTGGAGGAGAATGGTCTCTTCTCCCTTCCTCCCCCCATGTGGCTCCTGCCTTCCCAATGGCTTGTTTGCTCTCTTGGCTGCTGCAGGAATGCCAGCTGCTACTTCGACATCGAGTGGTGCGACAAGCGCATCACCCTGAAGGCAGCGAATGGCAAGTATGTCACGGCGAAGAAGAACGGGCAGCTCGCAGCCACTGTTGAGGCAGCAGGTGAGGTTGCCTTGGCCTCAGTAGCCTAGTGATTTCTGGGAAACCAAGGCTGGGGATGATGCCGGGAGAGCTATAAACCTTGGACCTTGTTGCTTGGGGTATTCTGTGCTGCCCTCCCTTGCGTGTTTCGGCATGAAGGTGGTGAGCAAGAGAAATCTCCAGGGTGGCTGTCTCCTCCCCTGGTTCTGGTGGACCAGACTGGAGGAGATAAACGGGTTTGACGTGAATTCCCTTGGCGGCTGTAACCCATCCCGTCTAATCTAAAACTGTGAAAGGCTAGCTTGGAACATCTTAAAGGGCAGGGGTAGGTGATGGTGGGTGGGGACGCCCAAGCGGGATCTCCATGGCACACCTCTCATGTTAATTAGCCAGGTACCTAACCCCCCTTCCCTCCACCTTTCTGCTGGGCAGGTGAGACAGAACACTTTGTGATGAAGCTGATTAACCGGCCAATTATTGTCCTTCGTGGGGAACACGGCTTCATTGGCTGCCGGAAGGTGACTGGGACCTTGGACTGCAACCGTTCCTCCTATGATGTCTTTCAACTGGAGTTCAATGATGGTGCATACAATATCAAAGGTCAGTCCTGCTAGCATGCAGCCTTGGTCCACCTGCTCTTCATATGGTAACATGTGACCAAACGATCTTCCATGAGCGTTGTTAGCTGTGATACTCACCTAAGGGTTCGCACAGACCAAGACACTGGCACCCTTCCATAGAGCAGAATACCTAGGCTTTTTGGATGACTCTCTTCTGTGGTTAGGCCCCCTAGAATTACAAAGTTAAGCAGTCAGATCTGGCTGAGAACCAGTGCTTTAGAAAGCAATCGGGTATCATTCCTGGGAGTAGTCTGCCGTGAGTACATCTAGATTATTGTTTAGTTTTACAACAGGCTATATTAAAAAGTGCTAGCAAAATCAATATGGATGAGAACCTTGTACCATGATTAGCTTACACTGCTATCTATTTTATCATTGCATGATAAAAATGAGTACTGAATTACTCGGTGAGAGTGTGCTGTGACACACTTATGTAACAGTTGTGGTTTTTTAATGTAAATGGGGGATATGCAAGGAAACTCAGGCTCCTGAAAAGGGGTACAGTAGCCTAGAGCTAGTGCTGTAGTGACAATTGGCTTTCTACTTGGCTGGAGTGGCCTCAGTCAAGGAGACTTCTTTGTGCTCGGCTCTGGTTTCTCTGTGACCAACCTAAGCAGTGGCAATTCTGGTGCATTTGAGTCAATCATCCATAAAGCCTAAACCTCCTTGCTCTTGTAAATGCTCTGCCGCAGGGCTGAGGGACGGCTCTGTGTTCCCACTAGTCCTTGGCCTCCTGGAGACTGGCAACAGCGCCAGCAATCAGACCGTTTGGACCACATTCAGTTAGCGTAGTGGTGGGCCACCTGCATCCCATTTGGGTTCTACTCTTGGCCAGTGAGACAATTTTAGTCGTACCCCTGTGCAGGGTTGCCAGACTGCACCCAGAAACCAGTGGCAGGCTTTCCCCCCTACTGGTATTTAAAGTGGTATGCACATAAAGCTCAGGCAAATGGAAGTGAGGCGTGTGCTGATTGCACAAAACCTTGACTAGGAGAGCCGTGTGCTCCCTCTGCAGCTAATCAAAGCGTGGCTACCATTAAATTGGCACATCCCATAAATTCTAGCTACCCAAGCACAGGTAGCAAAACTACCCTGTCCTGAGGTAAGTCCATCCCCCCAACAAGTTGCACAGCTTCCCATTAAGTGCTGCCCAGAGTCTCATGGCTGCAGCAAGGGGAAACTTTCTCCCTCCCCCTCCTCCCCCCAAACTCTGAAGCTGCAGCAGCTGAAGGAAAGCGGCCCCTCCTCACCATCCCACCGGGGAGCCACCCAGGTAAGTCCAAGCCCCACCCTGAGCTCCCCAGCTCGGAGCACCTGCCTGCCCCTAATGTCCTCATTTTTCTCCCCACTCCGCCCCTGACAACCCCAAAGCCCGTGCCCAGAGCCTGCACCCTGCTCTTATACACCAACTCCGGCCCAGAGCCCCCTCCTACACTGAGCCCCTTGCCCCATGCCTGCCCCACAAATTTTATGTGCGCCAATATGGAGGTGATGCAGGCACATCACCTCCACAGGGTGGAAAATACTAATGAACACTGACCTGGAGAGACCACACCTTAGTTATGATGTCCGGAGGGTCACTCAGGCAGCCTGCTCGCTAGCCTCGGTTGCCCATGAGCTTGCATTTGCCTCTGGATGGGGGCGAGTTGGTCCCTGCCGATGAACTTGGGCTGGAGTCACTAGGAGCAAGATGCTGAGTTGAGTGTTGGGTTGCCTAGCTGCTGCTCCTCCCCACGATCGCAATGACTGCTGAGCCTTGGGGGTCTTGTGTCTGCCCTAAGTTGTCAGAATCCAGGGTCAGGAAGCAAGCACAGGAAACAAGCAGGCTGGCCTTGAGCTGCAAAACTGGGTTGCCTTTCCAATGTCCGAAAGGTCTGTGGATATTCACCTGATCTCTAAACTGAGCCCCCTTTCCAAGGAGCTGGCTACCACAGAGCCTTCTCTCACTCCAGCACGGTGGATCACAGCTCCGTGGGGATTGTAATGCTCCCCCACCCAGTCTGAGACTTCACTACACACCCCTCTCCATTCAGCTTAGTAACTGGCACAAAGGGAAAAGCTTGCATTGGGGGCTCTCCACTGTCCCCAGCATATCATGGGCATGGGGGACAAGTGTTCTCTACCCTCTGGTGTCTATTCCAGACTAGGGATGTAAGCGACTATCTGATAAATATGCTTATCTGATATTCAACTGGTCACTTCTTCCCCCCTCCCCCCCCCCCCCCCGCTGCCTCTGTTGCAGAGCAGCAAGGGAGGGGAGCAGGAGTTGGTGCTGGGGGGGGGAGGGGGAAGAAGGGGAAGTCTTAAAAGCCAACCCCCCGCCTCTCCCCCCCAGCACCATCTCCATGGGCAGGGGCTTAGCAGGGAACTTGTGGCGCTTCTGCCTTTGAAATGTAGCAAGAGCAGGGCTCAAACAGTGCCCCCTGCTGGCCCAGTGCTCCCTGCTTTTGAAATGTACCCTGGCATTGACTATTCACTTAGTTGATTGAACGTCCTTATTCCAAACGTCACTCATTTAGGTCGTGGCTCTTCTTCTCTGTCCTCACGCTCTCTGCAGATTCCACTGGGAAGTACTGGATGGTGGGGAGCGAGTCCTCTGTCACCAGCAGCAGCGATACACCCGTGGACTTCTTCTTTGAGTTCTGCGACTATAACAAAGTGGCTATCAAAACCAACGGCAAATACCTGAAGGGTGACCATGCTGGCGTCCTCAAGGCTTCCACCGACGCAATTGACCCCTCCACTCTCTGGGAATATTAAATGCACTTTAGCTCCACCCTTGCCAATTTTTTTTGTTTGGTTTCTCTTTTCTCTGTAAAGGATTTTTCAGACTGGCTTGCTGCTCCCTCCTGCCATAGAATCCAATGTCACTTGTTGGAGGTTGGTCTTCCTTAACTCTTAAAACTGGATATAACGTAGGGAAAAATGCAACCTGTCTCTCTAGAGCTAGTGGTGTCTTTCCTTGGGTTTGTGTTGGGCTTGGAAACTAGTTGCCATTCTCCACCCTAGCTCTGAGCATCACCTATGTCGTCCTCTCTCTTCCCCTAAACTTAAAGGGAATAAGATCACCTCTGCTCTCTTGTCCACTGGCGAAATCCGTGCTTTTATCAAGCAAAGACTAGCTTGAACAAAGCTGGAGAATCTGCTAGTGCCCAAGACCCATGATGTTTGCTCAGATCAAGGGAGGGAGGATGGGTTACTTTGAATCCCTGTTTCTGCTATGATTAAAATCTCAATAGTTCCAAGCATTTGGGGAGGGGGGGGGGGGAACCTTTTCTCTTTCTCCATTTGGTTTGACCGATAAATCACTTTGGTCCCAAGTGGGGGGCAGAAGAGGTAATCTAGCTCGTCTGCCCCTCCCTCTTTCTCCTCCCCCCCCCCCCCCCCCCCTTGCAATCAAAGGGCTGGCTTCAGCCTGCAGCCCAGAATTCAGCTGCAGGATTGGCAAGCTTCGCTCTCGGAACTTGAAAGACAGGCAGGTGGGCCATCTAGAAACTCTCCTAGGGCCGGCCAGTCTAGAAAGCTTCAGACACCCATCAATAGGAGTCCTGGCTTTGTCAATGGAATTTATCTTCTGCCCCATTTGTGCTTCAAAATGTTGAAGGTGCTTTTTTCAGCAGGTTTAGCACTTCTCACTGAAGTGCAGCTGAGAGGCTCATGAAACTGCCTTAGTACTAATCCCAGATTCCTGGAAGGGGACAGGGTTTTTCCTGGCTATAAACAGATACTGTGGCTGGATTCCCCGAGCTAAACTAGTAGCGACCCTCTGGCTTGCCACCATGTACAACCATGACAAAGCTTCTGCCAGCCAGGTAGGGAATCTTTTTTCCCCTGTGGCTGTTCAAAAGGGTTGGTGGAATTTGAACAGGGTACCTTGTGGTGAGCAAGCTGTTGGAGCTTGGAACCTTTTCCTTTCCCAGTGTCTTCAGGAGGAGGCGAGGGAGCCTGGCACACAGCAGGACTGTGCCCCAGCAGCTGCCATATCTGTGGGTCTTTTTTGCCTGACCAAGAATTAAGTCTTCAGGGCTACAGGAGCCATGTAAACTGGCTGACACTTCTCATTCCCTGGACAGTGGCTGGAAGCAAAAATTGCAAATCTCAGTTTAGAGTAGAAACCTTATTAGCAACTTTTGCACAGTGGTATTTGTTCATTTCTTCTCTCATGCCCTACTGGAATCTCAGCCCCTCACCACCCAGCAGCATGGCGGTGAAGTGTGTAATGCCCATTTGTAGAGTGTAGGTCTGATGCAGCTATTTCCTCTCTGCCACCTCGGCAGGGGCAGGAGGACTAGTTGGTTTCTCTGACCCAAGTGCTTACGTCTGCATTGATGGCATGAACACTTAGCGATGTTACTGGAAGCAGAAAGGACCAAAACAGTGTTTTTTAAATGTCTATTTATATATGCTCTCCGTGGCACTATGTTATCCGCTGTCGTCTGCATTAGAGTTATAACAATGTGTGCATTTGTAATAGATGATGCTAAACGTCTCTTCAGGGTATCAGAAGGCACTTTACCCTTTGAGGCTTCCCCGGGGGTGGAGTTCTACTCTCTCTGACCACCCAAGTAGCCTTTTTTTGTGCTTGGCCAACCTGATGTTCCAGCTTTGGGGGGGAGGGAAACAAGATAGGTGGGTGTATTCCAACTCTTAAGGTGCTGCATCACCACTACAGATTGCTTTCCAGCCATGGGCTTCAATGGGTCCATCCCAATTTCCATGCCTTGCTAAGCTTTGAACCATGCCTGGTGCTTGTGGCTTCACATTTGTGCCAAAACAAAGGGCCGCTACCAGTGGCTAGTAGCAAGGTGGGGTGGGGGTGGGGTTATCAGCCTTAAAACCTTGTTGCCAATATATGGGCTCTTACCATAGGAGCTTGGTGCTAAACTCTCTTCAGAGAGCAACTGCAGCCCCCAATCTGAGTGGGGATGGGATGGGCTCCTGACCATTATCTCTGCTCTCATTTTGATGTCTGGACTCTACTCTGGGTTCATCTTTTCTTTCAAATTCAGGGGTGATCTTAAATGTCAGACTTGTAAGGTTAAAAAAAAAAAAACTGTCCCCAAAGTGGATTCTAGAACCCTCTAAAGAAACAAGTGGCCTGCTGAAATCCTGAGACTTGGCACATCCTGCTTGCTGGCTTTGCATCCACGGTGTTCCTCCTTTCCCCACTTCTCGCTGCGGTTTGACCCATGTAACTCCTACTTGGGCTTCTTCCATGTGACAGTAGATCAAGAATTTTTCAGTCTCCTTTCTCGGGTGTCGTGGCTTTGGAAACATCTCATTCTGAAATTTTGTTAACAGTTTTGGTTTTTTATTTTTTGTAAGTGCCATTTGTATAACTTAACTAGCTTGAAGTGGAGAAACAGACAAATAAAAACCTGCATTTGGAAATGAGGAAACTGGTGAGCACTTTGTTTGTGACTGTGATTCTGTGGTTTGTTTTTCTGCAACATGCAGTCGGAATGGGCTCTGGTAGCTAGAGTTGCCTTTATTTAGGACCAAGATAGAGGGGTTGGCACACAGAAATGGCAAGTTTCATGCAAACTTGCTAAATAGCAGATACCACCAACTCATCCTGCTGGGGGTCAGAACACATGAAGTCAATGTCTATGCTATGTCTTGTTGCTCAGGGGTGTGAATACCCTGCCCCCCCCCCCCCCCAATGACAAGTGTTAGCAACAAAGGGCTGGAGAGGACAACACATGGTCTGCAGGAGCTCAGTGGAACACATTGCTGGGTGCGCTGTGCAGACAGGAGGCTGGGTCGTTAACAGACCAGCCTAACACTGAGCCTGTCTTGCTTCTGTTCAGACCTGCCCTTGGCTATGGAGAACCTTCAAGGCCCAGAAGGAGTCCTAAGTAGAATCTAGCTCTGCTACCCAAGTAGCTGCCTGGACTAGACCTCATTGTATCCTTGTGCTTTTGTCCAGCTGCTTAAGACCTTCTGTTTTGCCTTTAGGAGTCTAAAAGACTATTTAGGTCAGTGATAGGATGGAGGGGAGAAGGGTACTATTGCCTTGTTGGATGTGGACTCCGTGTGCAAGCACACCCAATGGCTGTAGAAGAGTAGGAAGGCCACTAGGTAAGTCTCACCTGCAGGGGAAACACTCCAAGCTGTCATGTTGTCTAGTCAAACACATGGCAAAGCTTAGATGTGGGAGTAATGCCAACTCAGCCATGTGTATGTGCCAGTAAGGCCACCATGTTGCTCAGCATGAGCAGGTGGTGATGATCCTGTAGTCACCTGTCCTGCCCTTAATGCCTAATTGTTGATTCTCTGACATGGCCTCTAGCTAGAGGCCAACATCCATCTGTAATGCACAACCACATCCCCTCTCATCACCCCAAAGCAATCACTGGTACTGCCAGCTCTGCAAAGAGTGCTTTAAGCCCCCCTTCACTTGACCTTGGCTTGCATCCAGTGGGTCCTGGACCAACTGTTCTGAGCAGAGAACTCATGCTAGAGGGGAAACTCCCAGCCAGGTGGGAGCAGGGTACAGCAGCCTAGTGTTAAGGTTTATTGGTTTAGGGCATTGATGTGAGGGTGAAGAAGTTTGATTGACTCTGGCTTGTTGCCTGTTCCTTTTGCAAGGTATAACAGCTGACCAGCTCTGCTTCCTGTTGGCTGCCCTCCCATTGCCCCCCATGCTTAAGTTTAAACTTAAACTTAAAAAATACAGTTTTTTTAGTTTCTTTAGTTTGTTTGTTTGTTTGAATAAAAATAATGTCCTCTGAGTATTCAATAAATGTTTGCTTTAAAAAAAAAAAATTCCCTGGGGTGCACACCCTAATGCAATGTGCTGTGCACACAGGTCAGAACTAGGTTTTTGCCCACAAAAGCTCATGATACTATAAAGATTTTTATTAATCACTAAGGGTACCACAGGATTATTTAAGTTACTGACACCACTACCCCTCAGTAAGAGCAGGAGTCTAGAGGAAGAATGACTGTGTGATACGGTCTCTCCTCCACCCCCAGAAGCAACAGGGCAGGGTTTCATTCCAAGCTTTAAGCCTGTAGCATCCTGTGTCCCTTGTTAGAGCAGCTACACCCTCAAATGCAGAGGCAGGTTTTGAGTCAGTGCAGAGACTTGTGCAGCTGTTCACTTCTGCAAAACTCCCTTCAAATGAGGGCTTCAATTCAAAGCACTCAAGGCAGTGTTTTGTAAACCATGTTGGCAGTTGGAGGTGTGCTGTGGAGAACAGAATTAAAAATGGCTGCCCTAAAAGGCCATTTCCCTGACTTTGGGGGGGGTGGGGGGGCTCAAAAAAATCCTTGGTGTTCCTCATTTAAAAAAAAAGTTCGGTGTTCATTGGTGTTTAAGTTTAAGAAACGCTGCTCTAAGGGCCTGCCTGCTGTGGCCTAGCACCTCATGTGCCTGGTGCTGTTAGAGGTGCCACCTCCCCCCAGCCAGTACTACCTGATCTCATGGGAAAAGCCACAAATGGCTTTTAACCTGCTGTGGTGAATGTGCAGCCTTTTCCTTTTCCTCCTGACACTAAAATACAGGCAGCGCGGGGCAGAGGCAAGAGTTCCTCTGAAGCAGCAATAGCCTTGCTAAAGCAGCTGGCTCCTAGTAGCAGCTCGGTTTGCTGAGGGCTGCCCTACGCAGGCCATCGGCCCCCACCTGGTCCTGCTCACCAGAATGTCCTACACAAAAGGCTCTTGTTCTAGTCCCATCCAGTTACCTGCCCCTGTGTAGCTGGAAGCTGGGGAGGTGGAGGCAGGGAGAGGGTGTGCTCAGCCAGGCTGTTCCCCAGCTGTAGAAGCAGCTTTTTGTGCAACATTTGGGGGAGCTGCAGTGAGAAGCTCCAGGAAGCTGCTGGACACATCCTGGGGCTTAGCTCCTGGGGCAGCCAAAGCAGCGTGCAGGGGAGAGAGACTCAGAGCAGCTGACAGTGAAAGGGTCTGGAAACAGGCATTTCTTAGCTTGGCTTTACAAAGCCACTGTCTGCTGCTGAAGATGGCAGAGGAACAGACAGCGGAGCAAGCAGGCAGGCACTTGCCAGTAGTAACTCAAGGATGGGGTGGAGAGATGGGGAAAGCAAACCCCAAGCCGGGAACTCTCTCCTCCCTGCTCAGCTGTGCTCTCCCCATGAGGTACCCCTGAAAGCTGCTCCTCTTCCCTGCTCCCCCCCACACACACTTGGGAGCAACAGGATTCTGTGCATGGGGGAGTGGGAATGAGCCTAAGTGTGAAGGGGTTGGAAAGTCCCAGCTGGTGGGGGGAGGGGTGGAAGAGCCCCTGAGCCATGAGGAGGATGCAAAGCGCAGATCCCAGCTGCTCTATGCAGCAGGCCCCGCTGCCATGGAAACAGGCCTAAGGCAGGGGCCTCTCCAAAGGTGAGGAGGGTAGCACAGGGGAGCCGATGAGGCCCGGCGGAAAGGGCTGTGCTCGTTGGTGGCTGGTCATGCCGCTTGCCCAGGGGAAGCAAAACCGTTTCCCCACCGCGGCCTCCGCCGCCCAGGCAGCATCTTTCAGGCCTAAGTTTGAGCACGTCCCATGCCCAGCAACAGCCAGCGGCTCACAGTGCTGACTTCCACCCAGGCTAAGGCTGGGGAGCTGTGTCCCCTGCGGCAGATTCCTTCTGTCGCTATGGTGATGAGCCAGTGTGTTGCATGGGAGCGGGTGTGAAGAAGCAGGTGGCTTTTCCTTTGAGGAGGCTCAGTGGGGTCCCTGTGCTGGCCCATGGCTGGGCAGCAGATCAAAGGCTGGTCTGCAGTGGAGAGGCTAGGCAGCCTCAGTGTTTGTGACACAGAATGGGACAGGATGCTAAAAAAAACCCAAAAAACCTTAGGGCAGTGGGTTCAGGTAGTTTGGACTAGTGGTTAGAGCAGGGGACTGTGGCATATAGCCGGGTGACATTTTTCAGCTCTTTTTTTTTTTTTTTTTTTCACTGAAAAATGCAGTTTTGCATCAACCAGAAGAGACTACTGGGAGGGGAAAAAAAGTCAATGTTTTGTTTCAGCATTTTAAAAACATTTCAGTCTCAGGCAACTTCCCAATTTCCAATGTCATTCCGTTTTTTTTTTTAAAACAAAGTGTTGACCCCAAAACCTTTTTGTTTGACTCCAGAATGTTTTGCTTTCCTTACACTTTTTGGTTTGCCAGAAAATGTGAAAAAATTTCAGTTGGTGTTGATCCAACACAATTGTTCACCCTTGTCCTCTCCCCTTCCCTCCCTCCCCCGGCCACTAAGCAAACACAGCTCTGCTCCTAGATTCTGTTCTTCGCAAGACCAAATTTTTCCCATTCACTGAGACTCCATGCCTCAGTTTCTCCATCTGTAAAGCAGGGCTGATGAGCACACAGGAGCATTGTGAAGTTCAGCAAAACTCCATTTGTCAGCGGCAGGAAGTCGCAAGCTAGAGCAGTGCAAATTTTGAAGAGAAGCAAGAGGAGTCTGGAGTAGAAGCCGGTGAACTGTCGCATAATATGACTGCATTAGTACTGCCTAAGGCAGTTCAGCTCCCAAACTGTTTCAAGGGCATTAAATAAGCCTTACTGCAAATATTCCTGCTCTCCAGTAACAGGTTCAAAAAAAAATCTTTTTTTAACAATCGAACCCCACGACTTCCAGCTGTCCTCACCCTAAAGGAAGCAGCCTTTAGTCTGATATGAAAATCAATTCCTAGTTTCAGAGAGTAGTGAAAGGAACCAACCAAACCTGTGCTTCCCACACTGGCCATTGTCGTAACTAAATGCAAATATTGCCTCTGTTAACATGACTGCTGGGGCGGGTTGCTCATTTCAGAACTGCCAGCCCTCGTCTCCAGCATCCAGGGCCAACCTCTCCACAGCTGGCCCTGTGAAACTCCACTCTCTGCCTTCCCATCTGGGACAGACTATGAAAGATTCCCTGCCTTACCTAACTAGTACCTTTGGCACCTGCCACTAGGGTTGCCAGGTACTTACACAAAAAATCCTGAACATGGCAGGTTGAGGGGAAAAAAAAAGTGTCACCGCCTTTAAATGTTCCGGTATTTTCTGGGTTTTTTTTTTAACCGGACAGAAGACGCACTTACTGGACTGTCCAGGTGAAAACCAGACACCTGGCGACTCTACCTGCCTCCTGCCCCTCTCTTTGGCAGCTTGAGGGCCCCCTTCCTCTTTCATGACCCCAGCCCCAGTTTAGGAAACTGCATTAAATCTGGACTCAAGCTAAACAAGCCCTCATTGAGCCAAAAGACACAGTGTTGTCTCTAGCATCACCCAAATGACCCTCCAAGGCAGGGTACCCCCTCCTTAGACCCGAAGGCAGTTTTCTGGTTGGGGAAGGGGTCATTCAGAGACTAAAATACTGCTGAGGGGACGGGGGGGCAGAGGCGGCACCATCTCTCTTTCCATTAGCCCAGCACAGCTACACTATGGGCAGCTCCCACCCACGCTCTCCAACCCGTGCACCACATCCTGAGCTGTAGGGACCCCTCCTCCCACAGCGAGGAAAGTTGTACAATTGCCAAACCTGCTTGCGCCTTGGGGGGGTTACCTCTAAGATGGCCCACAGGGGGCCTGGCTAACCCCTCCCCTTGGGAAAGGGCTGGGTTTGGATACTTGGGCACTTGCAGCTGGCCTCAAATGACCCACGCCTTTCACATGGGCTACAGAAAGAGGGTCTGGCTACACTGCACACTTGAGCCCAGGGGCTGACTCAGCTTATTGGGTCAGTGCCTAGAATCCAGGTCCTAAGTGCTAGCTGTTTCCATTCATGTGGAGAATAAATTTTGTTATGCGCGCAGAGGTGTACCACCACACCAGGTTTACAATGCAATGCGGATGCTCATGCGCAGGCATAGAGACAGTGTCCATAAGCCTCATCCCAAGAGACCCTGGTTTAAAAAGACATACACAGATGGGCCAACCCTTCAGACACCCCTGAGATGACCTCAAACCACTCTGGTGAGATTGGAGCCACGCATCAAATGAAAGCTACTGGCAGCAGCAGGCTACAACCTGAGGGAGGCAGGGACATTTGAAGAGGCTATTCGAATTAGAGGGATAGCGGCGTTAAGAGGAATAGGCAACCAGCTCTTTAAACAGGACCCTCCGCAACCCGCCCCCCCCCCTTCCTGCTCCTTGGTCCCACAGCGGCTGACTGTTCCATTTGCTCCTTGCATGGCATAGATGCCGCCCTGGATGACCCAGTCCCTTTCCCACCCCAGAGCACTGGGAGGCAGCACTGGCCAGTCCCAGTCCCTCACCCTTCAAGCAGGCCCCAAACCTGAACCAGCCTTCAGGGGCGATGCGCACTGTTGCTCACTCAAACCCCTTCCTGCAGCCCCACTTGCCTTCCTTGCAGCTGCATTGTGCCCTCCTGGCCAACCAGCACGTCTCCGCATGCTTGGAGCCTGGAGGGGTTTTCCCCTGGAGATGACCCCGCCCAGACATAGGGGAGGGCTGCTCCTGCATGCTTGAGTCACGCTCCCTGCCCCTAGGATCATCTGGCTTTTTCTGAGTGCAGCCAAGCTGAATGAACACAGGGCCCTGACCTCGCTGCCCTGCTCTGAACAGCCAATGGGGCTTTGCCAAGGCTCCCAGGGTCACCCGGCTCTTTGATGCTGCCCCTCCTGGGGGGGAGGAGGGGGAATTGCTGAATGTTCCCCGGCCATGAATAGCTGAGACCCTGTCAGATGAGGCCCTCCTCCCAGGACTCCCCCTCTCCCCGGCCAGCACTTGACTGGCTCAGAGAACAGGTTTCCAAGCCAGACAAATCCCTAGGAGCCAGTCCACGCACGCACTCCATTTCCCCAGGCCTTTGTCTACCTGGCCTCTTGCTTTGCCACATCGGCTTTAATAAAACAATTCCAGTGCCACGGGTTCAGCCAGCTCACCCCCAGTCAGACCTGTACTCAGGGGCATATAGGCACTACCCCACGAGACATAACTATTAAACCGTTGCAGCCTTACACCCAGTAGCTGCCACGAAACCAGGGAGAAGGTCAGAAGCTTTGATACCAGCCGTGCAGCGTTTCTGGCAAAGCATCGCTAAGAAGCTAACGTGACAGCCTTGTTTGGTGCAGCGCACGCAGAGTCCCAGAAATGCAGCCCATGGGGCAAACTTTGGACCATACTTTTTTTGGGGGGGACGGGACGGGACAGCTGCTTTAGATAGTAATTAGCTGTGCCTGCATCATCGGATTTCTCCAGCTTTGAGCCCCAGCCCAGCTGCTCTCACTTAACTCCTAATTCTTCCCGGTGTAATTAAACCAACAAGGGGCTGCCCCTAAGGGAGATGCTGTGGACAGCCGGGGTGTGAGGCACAGATTGCAGAGCGAAAGGAGGGAGCTACATTTGTGCCACAAAATGCGCTTAGAAAAATCCCATCTCCTGCTGCTAAACACACAGGCTACGTCTACACTGGCCCCTTTTCCGGAAGGGGCATGTTAATTTCAGCCATCGTAGTAGTAAATGCGCGGGGGATTTAAATATGCCCCGCGGCATTTAAATAAAAATGTCCGCCGCTTTTTTCCGGCTTTTAGAAAAGCCGGAAAAGAGCGTCTACACTGGCCCCGATCCTCCGGAAAGCGCCCTTTTCCGGAGGCTCTTATTCCTACTCCTGAGTATGTTCAAGAGTCAAGCATGAGCCTTCATCTTGCTTCTGACCCACCTCCCTGCCCCCGGGGGAGTGGTGGAAGAGGCAGGCGTGGGTCACACCACAGATTTCCTTTCAACCAGGCTTTTGTCTGAGCTTGCCAGCCAGGGCCTGATGGTGTTTTCTGTGGAGTTTGCTCAGCTGTTTTGACAAGAGCCAGGCTCTGTTGTTGTGTCTTGAGGCCTCATTCCCTGAAGGTCAGTTTTCCTTACCATGTACATCTGCTGCAATCTTTCATTATTCCCTGCCCAGCCCCCCTTCTGGGAGTCATGGGTAAGCCATACTCTTCCTCCCTCTGTGATAGGGACAAGAAGCAATGGGCTTAAATTGCAGCAAGGGAGGTTAAGGTTGGACATTAGGAAAAACTTCCTGTCAGGGTGCTTAATCACTGGAATAAATTGCCTAGGGTGGTTGTGGAATCTCCCTCACTGGAGATATTTAAGAGCAGGTTAGACAGACACCTTTCAGGGATGATCTAGATCGGGGTGGCCAACCCATTACAGATGAAGAGCCAAAATAGTGGTGGATACAGCACAAAGAGCTGAGAAGGAAAAGTTGTTGAGAAAAAAAAAAAACACACCATCCACTGCGTTTTTGAAGGCGGCCATGTTGAAGTCTGCACCAGCATCCCATGCAGAGACACGCTACCCCTTGCAGAGCCATAAGTATGGAGCCGCAATTTTTTTTTGAAGAGACGCATGTGGCTCGCGAGCTGTGGGTTACCCGACCCTGATCTAGATGGTGCTTGGTCCTGTCGTGAAGGCAGGGGACTGGACTTGATGACCTCTTGAGGTCCCTTCCAATTCTAGAAGTCTATGATAGTCAGCCAAGCTTCCTTCATAGCTCTGCCAAGAATCCCCTTCCATTCCAAACCTGGGTTCCCCCCCTTTCAGCTCTGCTGAGGCTCCTCAAGCCTTGGTTAGACCAGTCACTGCTCTTCTGCGGGTGGAAATATCAACGAAATAGAGCCCTCTGTGGACACAACATTTATATCTGTAGCCTCATCTGTGTTCGCAAAAGTGATCTGCAGTTTCCACATCCACATTCGCCGATATGAAGCGGATATCCCTGGATTTGCAGGGAGTCTGCTGGCCCTTCTAATAGAGCTCTGTGGCAGCCATTTGTACTATCTGAACACACTATTATTTGTATTACAGCAGTTCCGGGCGCCCCTGTCAAATCAGAGCCCCACCATCCAAGAGGCTGTACTATCCCACAACTGGAATTCTGCTCTCCAGCACTTTAAAGTGGCTTCAGTAACCCTCTTCCCTACCTTAGGACACTGAGTCAACTCTGGCTTTGTGCCATCCCCCTGGGTGTTTCAGGGGATTGATTCTCTGAACAACCAGGTGTTCACAACCCCAGCTAATACCAGGAGTTGCAATTGCTCAGCATCTCCGGAAATAATCTGGCTTTGCTGGTTAAGCACACGCTCAGAGAAAGCCAGTGCTGTGATTGCGTCTTTTATGCAATAGGGACTCTTACACTTGAGAATAAACTTAAATTCTACAGAGGCTGATAGGCTAGAATCAGTGAAGAGCCCAGGTTCATTACTGCCATCATCATTCATAGAGAAGATGCTTCAACAGTTAAGCTAGAATTTACTTCAATGTAGACAGGGCTGGTAGCACAGCCCTTCTAATTGAAAGACCTTCTTTTCTGTTGCTTATAACTGCCAGCGTTTACTGTGCGGGCTGATATTTCCTATGCTGCAGGTCTACCGCAGGCTGAATCTTTGTTTCTGGAAAATTACAGCCAAAGCTATGTTGCTGTTTGGGAGAAGAAGGTGGGGAAAAATACATTTTGTGCATATTAAATTCTGGAGGCTTTTGCTTTGAAAAGTTTGGCATCCCCATTCTTTGTAATAGGGGTTAGGGTTCATATTTGGCAGGGGAGTGGCCTTTGGGGTAGGAATGGATTGTCCTGGTCCCCTCCATGCTTTATGAAAATTGGCTTATGAATATGAATATGTGTAACTTGAAGAGGCTTTATGCAAATCAGCTCATGCAACATACCAGTTTTAGAGTTACAATCTGGCGGATCTCTATATAGTATTTTTGTGCATGTATCATTCTTATAGGTGAACTCAAAAATATGAACAGTGAGTAGTCCTGTGGCACCTTAGAGACTAACAAATATAGATAGATAGATAGATAGATAGATAGTACCATGAGCTTTTGTAGGCAAAACCCACTTCCTCAGATGAGCGTGAGTGGAGAAAAAAAATATGAAGTGTGGAGCTGTTGATAGTTCTAAATGTGTTAATGAGGACCATTAATGATACTTCAGGTATTTAATGACTCACTACCCAAACCAACGATCTGTGAATAGTCGTTTGTCCTATAAGCCCAAACTGAGGTTGGGCCTAGAAGACATGGAACCATACAGCCTGGTACTGGAATCCATCTTGAACCTTGTATTTTTCCATGGAGATAGCGGGAGATGCCAAACAAAGGATTCGCACCCTGGAGAAAAGTTTATTTAAGCAATGGGAAACAATTAGCTGTTGTCTTCAGCTGGCTTTTGAAACAGCCTGGCCCAACAGAAAACAAAGAACTTTGAAGAACCTGTAGACACAAGTCAGAGTAAAAATCAATGCTGATTTGAAGCTTTTACCTGAGATAAGAATGGCTATTAATGGTAAGAATTTGCATGTAACAAGTAGGGTTGCCAGATGGTTTAACTAAAAATACCGAACACCCTCTGCTTGCCCCTCCCCCAAAAAAACACTGGGAAAAAAGGTCTTTTGAGAAAAAAAGGGGCCAAAAAAAAAGTACCCCCCCAAAAAAACCCAATTAGCAGTTATTAATAAATAAATAAAAAATCAGCATGGCCCCTTTAAGAAGAGGCTTTTTTGCTGGTGGCCATTGTGTTTCTCTGTTTTAGCCACAAGACAAGCCCCTGCAGAACCAGGTAAGCGTAGGGTGGGGTATCCGGGGGGGCCCGGTTGCTGAGTGTGTTGTAGGGTTGCCAGGTGTCCGGTATTTTTGCCTCCTGGCAGGGAACCCTCCCCCCCCCCCCCCCCAAAATACCAGACACCCAATGTCTGGTATTTTCTGAATTTTTTTTTTTACCGGACAGGTGGTGAAAATACCCACCTGGCAACCCTAGTAACAAGTTAAAGTGGATTAGAACTTAGTTAAATGTTTGTTGTTCATTTTAATTTAGTAACTTTGATCTGTTTTCATTTGCAAACCCTTAAACCCTACTTTTTATACTTAATAAAAACACTTGTTTATTATCAAGCCCATGCCACCTTTTTCTTTTGTGTGTGTGTGGGGGGGGGGGGGAAGCACCCACTGTGCACGTCTCTCTTTCATTAATAACGTGGGTGGACCTTATAAGCTCTCTCTGTGTAAAGCTTGTACACAGAGTAAGACAGGATTTATTTGGGGTTTTTGGTCCCATTTGGGGATTGGTTTTCTGGGTCAGTGTCTGTGCTGTGCAGGGGGGCAGTAGCCCCAACTCTGTGCCTTGTCTGAGGGAGACCAAAGGATCTGGCTCAGCAAGACAGGGTGGGGGGGAGCCCCAGAGAGCAAGAAGGTAAGTGTCAGTGGCATGATCAGCACACCAGGGGACAACCCTATGGGGGCTTCTGTGATTTCAACCCGTCTCATGGACATTTGGGGAAAATCCAAGCAGATTTAGACAAGCTACATGTGTTTGAAAAAATTGGTTTCCTTACACGCAATAGAGGCTTGCTAGAGCTTCAAAGCTAAATTCTCCAATTATTCCAGACTCCTTAGGATCCCTGCCTCATTCAGAGCCCAAGATGGAGCTGCTCTGGGGATGGCTCAGGCTTGGGCAACCAATGCTGCTGACCACAGGATCTCTGCCTCAGTTGCTGCCGCAGTTAGCAGGTAGGCAATGGATGAGGTAGGCCATTGCAGGAAGAGAAAGGAAGGTATCATGGTTAAGACTGTTGAATGTTGCCCAGCAGAACTGGCTTCTATTCTTGTCTCTGTCTCAGAGTTTCTATGGGATGCTACGCCAGTCCCTTAAAACAAACCTTTCACAGCTGATCACTGGCTGTGCCTGCCTGGAGGCCCATGGGTCTGATTTGTAGAAATACAGAACCCTCAGAGCTGCAACTGAAGTCAATGGGAGATGTGCTAGACAGGGGGCAGGCAATAATTTTTGGTGGGGGTCCACTCCCAGAATTTAGTAAGCGGTCGAGGTCCGCGCTCTTTCATTATATTAATGGAGGTGGTGCGGGGGTCTGGGATGGAAGTTGGGTGCAGAAGGGAGCTTGGGGTAAGGGACTGGGGTGTGGGATCTGGGAAGGAGTTTGGGTGAAGGAGGGGATTGTGACCTGGGGCAGCAAACTGGGGTAAAAAGAGGGGGTGCAGGATCTGGGAGGGGAGTGGGACTAGGGGTAGGGGTGGTGACCTGAGACAGGGGATTGAGGTGCAGGGCATGGGAGGGATATGGGTGCAGGAGAGGATTCTGGCCTGGGGAAGGGGTGTAGGAGAAGGGAGTGCGGGGTCTGGGGTGGGGGTCGTAACCTGGGGCTGTAGTGCAGGAGGGGGTGCAGGGTCTGGGAGGGGGATGTGACCTGAAGAAGGCTCTAGGAGGGGATGAAGGGTCTAGGAAGATGTATGGAGTTTGAAGCAGGGATGCAGGAGGTTTGGATTACAGAGGGTAGGGGGTGCAGAGGGTTGGGGGACATAGGGAGGGTCTAGGGTGCCAGACTCAGGCTCTAGCTGGGAGACCTTACTTGGGCAGTTCCCAGACAGCAGCCCAGCAGGCTCCTTTATCAGGGTCCCTGCCTTCCACACCTCTGTACCGCTCACAGCAGCTACAGAGGTCATGTTTGCAGCTGTAAGCCTGGGGGGAGGGCACTTCCCATGCTGCCTATCCTGCACACAGCTGCTATTGGCCAGAAACCAGCCAATGGGAGCTACTGGAGGCAGGAGCAGTTTGAGAAGCCTTTGCTTCTGCCCCCTCCCCAGGGCTCTCAGCATTCGAAACACATGGCCATGCAGCAGCTGGCTTTACAGAATGCCAAGCAGGGCAGGGCAGGGCAGGGCAGGGAGCAGGCTGAGGTTCTAGTGGGCTGGATACAGCTCGCAGTTCATATTTTGTTCAGCCCTGTGCTAGACGAGGCTAAATCTGGAGAACCAGGTCCTAGGTATCTCCAACTAGATACTTAGAATTAGTGGGTACTTTTCACCTTAAACTCTGCCTCCGCACTCCACCTGCAAAATGGGGGCAAACACCACCTCCATCAAGGGAGTATGGTAAAGATTAATAAACTAGCATTGAAGCACTCGGATACTAGTAATATGTGCCAGAGAAAAGCCCATGAGGAAAGTAATAGTTCTGTCCTCAGAGCAGGGTTTGAATAGCGTGCAAGGAGAAACCCAAATGCGGAATAGCTACTTACTGAGACCCAACAACCCTGTGCACTGAAGGAACCAGGGATCCTGTGGGGGAAAAAATAATAGCTGATCATGTAATTAAAAAGTTATCGTGCATCTATGCACAAGGGTTTTGAATGAAGCCTGCAAAAGTATCTTTACATTCTGGCATTTCCTCACTTATGGGCACTTGTAATAAACCATCTTGTTAGTCTTTAAAGTGCTACATTGTCCTGCATTTTGCTTCAGCTACCCCAGACTAACACGGCGACATTTCTATCATTATGGGCACTTGACTTTGCAACCTTAGTTGTTGTTAACCGAGGTTTGTGTGTGTGTTTTATATAAAAACTTGGTTCTCTAATTCCACCTCCTAAAAAATGAGCTGAGCTGAGCGGGAGGAGTTACATTTACTGACAAGATAGGGGGGAGCCCACACTCTGCAGGAGCAGCACAGCAAGCTGTCTACCGCATTACTGCTAAGCCTCTCATAGGGAGGGCTGCATGCTAAAGTACACGGAGCCTGCAGCTTCCAGAGCCAGCCATGCAGCTGGAGAATGGGGGATGCTGGAGCCCAGAGCCTCTGAAAGGCCTGGCTAATCTTTCTGGATTTGCCTGTTACTTATCCACACAAAGCTGCATGTCTGCTTAATAGGACTGGGGACAGTTCTCTCCGCCTGGAGGGGGGGAGGGGATGATTCATTCCCTAGAAAAAAGGAGGAGGAGAAAATAAATGTAACCACCTCACCCAAAGCAAAGCTACTCCACCGGCATCAGGAGCAGGAAGATGGGAAGCACAATAATGCCTCAACTCAAAAAGCCAGTTTAACCCTTCCCTTGCCCATCCGCAGAACACTACATGGAGACAGCAGAAAGGATCTGAGCATTGTGAAGCTTAGATCAATGACATCAGGCTAGTCCCTGAGGCCACGTCTCACTGTAGCCAGCAGAGGTAAGACCCTTGGGGGTGGGACAGCTATGTTGAGCTAAGGAAGCATTTGCCTTGTATGTACTGGGATTATATTACCCAGGAAACAAACATCCCTCCCTCTGTCCATGGACAGTGGCCATAATTGCAGTGGTAGAGAGTTTGGAAGCACAGGGCTGAACAAGGGTGTGGAGCCCAAGTTTTAGTGATGCATGTTCCCCTCATCCCAGATGTCTCAGCCATTTTTGCCTGTTCCTTCCCTGATTTTAGAGTAGGGCTGATAGAGATTAACCAGTTTATCGGTTCAACTCACCGGCCAAGACCTTGCTGGTGGCTGGGAGCCCTCGGCAGCAGAGCCGGCTACTGGACCTTGGAGAAGGGCGGAGCCTGCAGTGAGGGATGGCAACTCTTCCCTCCCTACCCCTACCACGTTTACGCTTGTAACCGATAGAATTTTGATTGGTTACACGGTTAATGTTTTTCTATATGTTTTATACCCATTTTAGAGTGTGAGACCAGCCAGGAGCTGGGATTGCTCTGCTGGTTGTGCACATATTTTGTGTGTCCCACCCTCAACCTGTAGCATGAATTCACATTTTCCTATTTTTCACTGGCTTTTGGGGGCTCAGGGACCCTTCCCTCCACACAGTTATGAGGCTGAAAATGTAAACAACACTCAGAAAAGTGGCTGAAGGAAGGGAGTCAGTCAGGGATGTCTCCCCCAGTTTCCTGCCTCTGTCTCCCTGCTCTTCCTGTCTCAGTAAGCTGCTAGAATGGACATTTCCTGTTTCATGTCCTATTTCTATTTTCAAACATTCACATCACAAAGCAGCCAGAGCATACAGGTGAGTATAGCCTTGAACATCCAGATAGGCTGGAGAGCTTGTACATATGCCGGTGTACACATATGATCCTTTTCAAGGACGATTTTATGTTTAGTCCTGCTTCACATGGCACAGAGAGAATGGCAGAGAGCTTTTCCAGGAGAGAGGAATGTTTTGCCTAGCAGTGTTCAATCACTGCCACTGAAATCTGGTACAAGAGTAGTGCTTGGTTGCTCCTTTCTATCAGTTGTCTCCTATAATTACTCTCAAGCTCAAATCAACCAACTTCTCATGGAAGGACCTTGATGTAGTAAAGAAAAGCAGAGGCGTGAAAGTCAGAGTGCACAAAATTTATTTACAAAAAATTCAAATTACAATATTTTACAGGGACTTTTTACACACAGAATTAGAACAGTTTTCTACCAGAGGGTAAAGAAAAATATTTTTTTTTTTAATAAACCACCTATTCTTTTTCGGCTATTGTTATACAAAGTTGCAGAACATGCACCATTTGTCTTTACAAGGTTGGGTTTTTTTAATGTGTTTTGCTAAGTGCAAATACTAAATTTCTCTCTCCACCTTTTAAGGCAAGTAAAATGGGACACTGCAATTAATCCTAAAAAGTACCAGTCAGAACAGTGATATAGGCCCACGACGACTCACCTCCTCTGCTACCCTTTGAAGGACACAGGAGCTTTAAAGGGGGCAAGAGATATCTACACTGTAAAAGACCTGAGGCAGCGAGTTTCAGAGCTCGGGCTGTCAGGGCTCAAAACAGCAAAGTGGAGATATTCAGGTGCTGGCTGGAACCCGGACTCAGAATCTCAGGGAGGGAGAAGAGTCTCAGATCCTGGACTCCAGTCCACACCTGAAGATCTACATGGTATTTGGAACCTGTAGAAACTGGGTCAACTGACCCAGGCTCTGAGACTCACTTTGGTGGGTCTTATTTTGCAGAGTAGATGTACCCACAAAAACATCAGCTAAGTCCAAAACATGGAATTGCACAGGAAACGATTTAAGTGGAGAAACATCCCCATCAACCCAATGACACTAGAAGACAGTGGATGGCTCTAAAATCACCAGTTAAGATTACAGGGAAGGAGAGGTCCCACTTTTCTCTGCAGGGCAATGCCTAGTTCCGAACTTCCTGTGTGACAGGAGCCCCAGCCCAGAGCCAGAAAGGATCGAAAGGTGAAAGGCTGGGTGAAGAGCTGAGTGGATCCCTCTGGACCTGCCCATAGTTTCATAGAATGAGCACTAATTTCTCCTCTTGCAGACACAAAATGGGCACTCGCCACTGTGATGGGAGAGAGAATTCTCACCTCCCCCTCAACAGCGCCGCTCTCGGTGCTCCAATGGAGAGACAACTGGCACGCACACGCTACAGGAACGTCTCAGTGGAGACGCCTCACCACATCACCTTCTACCTGGGGGAACCCTGCCTCCCTTTGGCATGATGATGAGAGTCAACATCAAATCCAGAGAGTACAAAGTTTGGTTATGTATTAGGAACTAGGGCTTACCTTTAACACAGAAGACTAAAAACTGGTCAAGTACAGACACTAAGTCTCCCTTGCCTACTCTGCAGAGCTCCTTTCCTTCCATGTCCAGCCTTTCTCTGCACAGGCTAAAATCTAGAGATATAGTTTAAAAACAAATAAAATCCAGGAGTTTGAGTCAGGTCATTATTTTTGTTATGGTCTATGCTATAGGGTTTCAACATGCTGTGAGCAAAGGGCCACAACGCTTCTATTTTTGAATGGTGACGTTTGCTATTCTATTGGTCAAGCACAGAGGCTGAAATTTGCTCGAGCGATTGGCACAAGACAGTGGAATTCAAATGTTCCTGCTGCCCAAGCAGCTTGGCTGACCTCAGAGAGACACAAGGGAACTAAAAAAAAGTCCTAACTGCTGTAGAACATGGTATCTTTCCACTCAAATTGGCGAGAGACTATCAAATTAAACACGACACAAATTACAGAGTGTTGGTACCACCCCCCACTTCAAAGATACGGCTCGGCAGCGAGCCTGGCCATTTCCAGTTCTGTAGTGTGGGGACAGACGTTCGCTACAGGAGTTTATTGCACCTATGGAGACAGAAGCGTGTCTATGGCCAAAGATTCCTAACCTCACATTTGTGACTGGAGAGTGCTTCCTGCTAGGGAACCATTCCTGAACAGTCTCTGCTACTGTAACTGCACATGCAGGAACGGGGGGACGTCAGGAAAAGCTATTTATATTTCACTGGATTTGGAGAAGTTGTGCTTAAAAGCAGAGTAGTGGAGAGTCCCTGTGCAACACACTTCAAGAATGAAGGACACAGGCTCCTCAAAGGCACTGGGTATTAGCATTAGTACCTGCTTCATCTGAGGCTTTCAAAGAGAATTGCTTTATTTAGGAAGTACATGAATGGTGACAAAGAGGCGGCAGACTCACCCCGAAGGGCCAGGTTGGTTTTCGACAGATGCCAGGAAATTGGGCTCTACTGCACCCATGCTCCTACTGCTATCCTGTTTGTGTTTTTTTTAAACCCAACCCTCCCAAGGGACTTTATCCCTTTGTTCTTTATATGCTGTAAAACCAGCCACAATGGAAGAGCCTGTAACCGAGGTCACAGCTTTTCTGCTCAGGTCTTCAGGATAAAACGAAGGGCCAGCTGATAAAGGCAAAATTCATTCCACCCTAGCACTCCTGGATGCCTGATTCAACCACTTCAAGCTTCGACATCATGCCTCACGCCTCCCAGCTGAGAGGAAATAAAAGACTCCTTCTGCCTTATTCCTTATGCCCATTGACAGATTGGCACAGCGTAGCCTTGTGGAGCATCACCTTCGGAATGAGAGCCAAGGCTGACTGGCAGCCCAGGGCACTACTATTTGATTCATCGAGCCAAGATGTGAGCTCCAGTGACCCATGAGAGGGATGGCATGTTCCAGGCTCATCCCTGACATAGGGCATGAAGCAGTGGGACGTGCGCTGAATACACAAGCTGCCATGTGGCTGAGCCCTTGCAATTGAACTACTGAGAAACTGCAAAAATCACGAGGAAGTGGACACGTCCAATCTGCCCTCCATCCCAAACACAGTGTGTCAACATGGCTGCTCAACTCTACTGAGGGGACCATTCAGGAATACAAGGTGCAGATTTCAACCTGAACATAAACCAACCAAGCAGCATTTGGCAAGCCACTACCTCTTCTAGCCTAGTTCTTAAATGAAAACATCTTAGCAGCAATGTCAACAAACAATTCACCATGTGGTTGTTAATTCTACAGTGGCAACAGCACTCGAAAACCTGGAACACAAGAGTTAAGGAGGCGGATCTCAGCCTGTGCACCTCATCCGGGAGAGGAGACATTGGATCAGCTCCAAAAAGTATGAAAAATAGCCACTGTGAAAGGTCCCACTGGAGACTCTCCCACCAGTGAAAGGAACGTCCTTCTCACAACCCAGCCAGGCATTGCTCAAGGTCCAGCTGTGGCTGCCATGTCCTCCTGGGATACACCCTACCCATGATGGCACAGCCAGCCACCCTAATCTACCCTCCCCCTGGTGCCTCCTGCAGCAGCCAGAAACTGAGATTTCATGGCACCATGGTTCAATGCCCAAAGACAAGCTGATTGAAGAGAAGGGCTATGGAGAGAAGCCACAGGGCAAATCTGACATGAGTAAGACAAGGCTGAAGGAGTCTGGTATGTAAAGAAATCCTGGGTGTTAATTTACAGGGAGGAAAATCAAAGAGTGGGGAAGATTCATAGGATCTGGTTTCTAGCAGCAACAATAACTAATACCAGCCTGTTTGGGGTACAACTGTGTGATGAAGTGGTTTGGCTTGAACTAGACCACTGCATTTAGGGAAGGATATTCTGATGCTCTTGCCCTCCACCCATTTTTTAGAAAGCTCTGCACCCGACCATCATGAGAGCGAGGGGGGTGGGGTGGGAAAGCTTCACGCCTACAAAGCTGTAGCACAAATGTAAATCACCCTTTTGGCACAGGCAGCTGCTCGCCTCCTGCCCCAACCTTCTTTCCATCTCATCCCTCACTTGGCTTCCTCACAGGCAGCCTGCAGCCAAACCGCACCACTGCCCCAGCGCCACACACTGCTGCCAGCTCAAGCTAGCCCGAGGCTGCTCCTCAGCTGGTGACAGGTAAAGCCGCAGTGACTTGAGTGCCTCAAGGCGTTTGCCGCGTTGCTTCTCATAGGAAAGCTGGGGCTGGTTTGAAAGCTGGTTAAACTGATTTTCAGAAGCGTATTGAATGTGTTAAAAGGCCTGTTTTGTGGCTGAGAGTATGTATGCGTGCAGCAGAGCTGGAGGGGTCATTTCCAGCTCAGTCAGACATACCCACGCCCAACCCCCCGGGTCTGAGTTACCGTAGTGGCGATGGCAGCAGGACGGGCGAGCTGCCTTGAGGCCCATGCCATTTGAGACCCTAGATAGGTGCTCACTCAGACCCTTGCTCATGCTGCTTTGGCCATGTTGCTATTTTTAGTGCGCTAGCTTGATCACGCTTACTGAGGGAAGTACGTTCCCAGTCCAGAGCAGCTGTACCTGAACCATGGCAGCATCTCTGCCCGTCGGCCTCCAGCCCATCAACAAGTATACATGAAAAGCTTTCGGCCCAGGTTCTGAGTCAGATGGGCACCCAGGGCATATATACGGTTACCAGGCTTGTACGCACAACAGCACGTCATGTACACAATCGGGTACATGCAAGCAATCATGTGCGCACAGTCACTGCAAGGGAGGGGGACTTGTGTGCAAGTCCTACACACGCAGTTCAGCTTATATGCAACTCTGAGCCTGGGCCTTCTTGTTTATCTTCTGAGCAATTCGTATGTTTCAACCATCTGTTACGCTACAGAACCAAGATTGAGTGCGCATGCACCACGTGGAAAGGACCCGGTCTTTCAAGGTGGCCACTCACCCTCTGAAAAATCATGCCTAAGACAGGGGTGGGCAATAATTTTTGACCGAGGGCCACTTACATTTTTGAAGCAGGTCCGGGTGACCCCAGAAGGCGCGGGGCCTAAACAGGAAGTGGGTGTATGGGGGGAAGAAGCCCCTTGGCCCCCCTTCCCACTAGGCACCCTTGCCCTGGAAGATGCTTGGCACGTTCCTCCACCCCCAGCCAATCAGGGCCTGGGGAGCCCAGGAATTCTCCTCCTGCCCTGCGAGGCGCACATAGCACTTTGAAGGCTGCAGGCTCCTCGCAGGGCCAGGGCAGGGCAAAGGAAACTTAATGCGGCTTCCCTGCCCCCAGACCCTGATTGGCCTGGGGGCACGAACCATGCGAAGCCTCCTCCGCTCTCCCACGCACCCTATGAGCAGCGCAAAGCGCTTTAAAGCATCACATGCTCCTGGCAGGGCGGGAGGAGGCTTTGCATGTGCCCACGCCGCAGGCCAATTAAGACCTGTGGGGTGGGGTAGCGCCTGAAGCCTTCGCTGCTCTGCCCACACCGCACATGGCTTGCAGGGCAGGAGCAGAGCGGAGAAGGCTTCAGGTGCTCCCCTGTCCCCAAGCCTTAATTGGCCTGAGGGCAGGGGAGCAGCAGGGCCTCCGTGGACCAGATCCCGTCTGCAGAAGCCCTTTCGCCCTCCTCTGCTCTAAGATCACCTGAAATTAAGTATCACTTCTGAACGCTGTGGCTGACAATACCAAGCCAGCAAAGGGGGTTGTAGCCGCTATACTGGGGCGTGGGGGGTATTTCACAGTATGAGAGGGGCTTCTGCATCAGACCACTGGACTCTCACAGTGACAGGCATTTCCAGACCAAACAGTTGTAGATTTGCTTGTACTGACTCCTGTGTCTCAGGACAATCGCAGGTTACAGAAAAAACCTGGGAGTGTTCTCAGGGATAATCAGTCCTGAAGCACAGATCACCTCTCTTCCAGGCTAGAGGGCACAGCTGAATCTTAGTACCAGCTTTTGACTCATTTCAGGCTTCCCCCACATCACCCTCCCTCCCAGCCAGCCTTTGCATTCAAGACAGGAAGGTGGGTTTTTGGCACAAAGGGCTGGCTGAATGGTTACATCCCCCCCAGAACACATGGTGTCACTTCCCTCTCTCACTGGCTGAGCAGCCTTCATGAAACAGAAAAGCCCTAAGAGCTATACTGGCCTGAAGGGCACAGCAGGGTTAGATGTAAAGATTTAAACACCTTAGAAGCCTTAAATACTGTGTGTGTGTGGGGAGGAGAATCTAGAGCTGCTCCCCTTGCAGCTGGCGGAAATGACAGAGGGCAAAGGGTGCTGGGGGCAGTTGTGGCTTCTACCTGCAGACTCCGTGACGAGTCCTGTTTGAACCACATCAGAACCGATGCCGTGGCTGTGGACCAAAGTGCATAGGCAAGTTGTGTTCCAGCTGAACGTTGATCTGGGGGAAATCGTAGTTCACCCGCATGTTCGGCAAGGGGGGCACGTATGGGGCCGGGATGGGGCCGATGTTCAGGGGTATGTTGTTGTACAGCGGGCGGACGGGCGGGAGTGGGAAGGGTGGATGCACAAAGGGATAGTGAGGCATTCGGGGCTGATGAAGGTTCTGAGGGACTGGTCGTGGGATGACTTCAACTCTCTGGATTTTCTCCACAGGCTTTTCCACAGGAGGGCCAATCCTCTTGAAACTGCTTTCTGCAAAGAAATTAAAAACAGAACTTTAGAAAGACCCCAGGCTGGAGCAGGAAGGGGAGGGGTGGGGGAGTGTTCTCCGGTTTCAGCTATGGAACCATGCACAGTTTGTGGAAGTAGCCAGGCGCTGTAGCCAGGCGCTGTAGCAAGAAGCAGGCATGGTATGGACAGGGACAACACAAACTTCTCCTATGCTTAACTACCACTGCATTTTGATCTTGGGCTTCCAGCATGTCCACCTTTCTAGGGCAGAGGCTTCAGTTTAGAAAAGAGGAGACTAAGGGGGGATATGATAGAGGTCTACACAATCATGACTGGTGTGGAAAAAGTGAACAAGGAAAAGTTATTTACTTATTCCCACAATATAAGAACTAGGAGGTCACCAAATGAAATTAACAGGCCGCAGGTTTAAAACAAAAGGAAGTTTTTCTTCACTCAGTGCATAGTCAGCCTGTGGAACTCCTTGCCTGAGGATGTGGTGAAGACTAGCATTTTAACAGGGTTCAAAAAAGAGCTAGATAGATTTGTGGAGGTTAGGTGCATCAATGGCTATTAGCCAGGATGGGTAACAGTCCCTAGCCTCTGTTTGTTTGGAAATGGGTGACAGGAAAGGGATCATGTGAGGATTACCTGTTGTGTTCCCTCCCTCTGGGGCATCTGGTATTGGCCACTGTCAGAAGACAGAATATTAAGCTAGATGGACCTTTGGTCTGACCCAGTGTGGCCGTTCTTATGTTCCAGTTCTCTCACCTCTGATAGCAGGGAGTAACCTGCGACTCTAAAGAGTGTTACCTGTTTCCGTAGCTGGTGTTTGAGATAAGTTGCTCATGTCCATTAAACTTAGGTGCGTGTGCTTGTGCCACCTGCACTGATGCTGGAAGATTTCCCCTCTGTAGGAGACCGGCTCTAGCGCCCCCTGGAGTGGTGCGCACATGCCATGCTGTACAGGGCACCAGCGGGCCCCTTCCTCTCCGGTTCCTCATTGCCGGGAAACACCGACGGGGGAAGGAGAGAGGGATATTGACTAGACAGGAGCAATGCACCTCGAAGACCACTTGTTTCAGAAACAGGTACCTGAGTTTTCTTCCAGTGATTGCTCATGTCCATTCAACTTAGGTGACTCCAAGCACCTGCAGAATTTGGTACAGCCCTGCCAAATCCTGCCGCCTCACTGATGGCATAACGTGAACAGGAGACCATGTTGCAGCTCTGCAGACATCCACAATCGGGACATCAACTAGCGCTAGCAGGGGAGGGGGGCGAAGGGAAGGAGCCAGAGCTCACGGGCTGCCAGTTTAAAAAAGGCAGCAGTGTGCGTGTGTGGGGGACACTGCGTGTAACCGTAAAGGTTAATAGACTCATGGGTTAACCATTTACACTATCGCATGCCTACTAGGAAGGGGGCTGAGGTAGCTTGGACCCTAGTGGAGCCGCGTCCTCACTAACGGTGGAGGCTGAACACCTGCCAATTTATAGCATGTGTTAATACAGGTGGTGATCCATTTGGAAATCCTTTGTGAAGATACCGGAAGACCCAGGGGTTGGGGGTTGGGGCTGCTGACCCACAGAAAAATCAGTCGGGGGCTGTGGGGAGGTGGCAGGGAGGGGCTGGAGTGTCAGGGCTGGGGGAGGGCCTCAGCCTTGGGAGCCAGATCCAGGGGTCACATCTGGCTCCTGGGCTTTAGGTTCCCTACCATAGAATCATAGAGCTGGAAGAGACCTCAGAAGGTCATCAAGTCCAGCCCCCTGCTCTAGGCAGGACCAATTCCAACTAAATCAACCAACTGCTTTATACCTTTGGTGTAAGTCACGAAGAGCTGAAAGGATGTACGGAAGGGTCTTGCACAGGTCTTGCCATCCAAAACGTGGAGGTGCCTTTCCTCACAGGTCTTAAGAGATTTTGGATAGAAGACAGGGAGAAAGATATCCTGGCCCATGCGGAAGGTAGATTCAGTCTTGGGAAGAAAGGCCTGATGAGGTCTAAGCTGCACTTTATTCTTGAAGACATCCCTATAAGGCGTTCTAATGTTAGGACACAGAGTTCAGAAACCTTCCTGGCTGATGTAATTGCCACTAAAAAGGCCACCAAAAGGAATGAAAGGGGCCAGGAGACCAGCAGCGCTAAGGGAGGCTCCGTTAGCTTAGACAGGACCGAATTAAGGTCCCACTGGGGGAGAGGGGCAGAGGCATGTGGAAAAACAATTGTGGGAAAACAAGGAATGGCCCTGAACGGGCGGATGGAAGGCCAAGATTGCGGCCAGGTGGACCTGGATTGAAGCCAGAGCAAGATGTGTGTGTATCAAGTGAAGGAGGCAGTCCAGGACTGTCTGCAGAGGGGCCTCAATGGGGTTAATTCCCCTGAGAGCGGGCCCACACCAAGAATTGGGTCCATTTCACCACGTAGATGGACCTAGTAGAGTGCTTCCTGCTTTCTAAAAGGACTTGCCTCACTTCCAACGAGCAGGCCTGCTCCAGTGGGGTTAGCCAAGGAGAAGCGACGCCATGAGGTGGAGGGGTTGCAGGTCTGCGTGTAGTAGGTGGCCGTGGTCCTGCGATAGAAGATCCAGGCGGGCTGGAAAGGGGTGAAGCTACTGCACTAAGAGGTTCCTGAGAGTGCCATACCACTGCTGGTGCAGCCAGGCTGGCACAATGAGAATTACTCGTGCTACATCTTGCCTGATCTTCTGAAGGACCTTGCTGATCAGAGGAAATGGTGGGAAGACATACATGAGGCCTTCTGTCCGAAACAACAATACACAGCCGTTCCGTGATTTAGAAATATGTTTGAAATAACGGACGGCTTATTCCAACTTCTGTAAACCTCATTCTATGAAGAATAACGCCTATTCTGAAATAGCTATTCTGAAATAAGGTGTGTGTCGATGCTCCACTTTTGCTATTTTGAAATAGCTCCTCACCAGGGCTATTCTGAGTTATTCCTCCTGGGGCTCTAAGTTGAGATAGCACGTCTATATTAGGAAAGCCTGCCTTGGACTAATTTTGAGGTTTCCCTGCAGTGTAGATGTGCTATTTTGAAAAACTATTTTGGAATAGCTTATTCCGAAATAACTGTGTAGTGTAGACATAGTCTTGGAGGCCCAGACACTGGCACGTGTCCAACAGAAGAGTGACGTTCCTCTGGACCTTGGCCTTGGAGGAGCCTGACGAGCCAACTGTTGAGGTAGGGATATACCTAGACCCCCATGCATCTCAGGTAAGCTGCCACTGCCAACATGCACTTAGTAAACACCCTCAGAGCTCTGGCAAGCCCAAAGGGGAGGACAGTAGACTGGTAATGTTTCACACCTATCATGAAATGAAAGAAGCACCTATGTCCCTTCAAGAGTGTGATGTGGAAATACACGTCTTTGAAGTCAAGGGCAGCGTACCAATCCCCTGGATCCAGGTCGGGGATAATTGAAAACAGAGAGACCATGCAAAACTTGAGTGTCAGCAGGTAGTAATTCAGGGCACAGGCTCCTTTTGGCTTTTGGGATTAAAAAATGACAGAAGCAGCAGCCCTGAGGTGGCGATTTCTGCACCGCTCCCTAACCTGCATGAGAACGGTCTAGTGAGAAGGGTCCCTGAAGAGATTTATAAACTGAGATGATGGAGTGAGGATTATCAGATGGATCTGTGAAACAACAGAATAACCACTTTGCCAGGCTTGGCATCTGCCTTGGTAGCCATGTCAGGGCATAATATTTCACAGAAAACTCAGCGGGGTACCTATTAAGATCTAGGCAAGTCAGGCCTACCGCTTACGGCCTATACTTTAAGAATTTAGGTGTATTCTTGCAGGGGTATAAAAACAAAGAATCAAAAATCACAGTCTGGGTGTGATAGTCTGAGGCCTTGTTCTTAAACTAAAGTTTTTGGCTAAGTAGCAGGGGCAGCCATAAGCTGGAAAACGCATGGCACATTCCAAACCAGTAACACTGAAATAAGACAATTTGGGGCTATTAGAAAGGTAATGCAATCTATTGCCTCAAGATAAAGGGAAGAGGCCAGAAGATTTAAAGGAAACTTAGGCTGATTGCCTCCTTGCCAGGCAGAAAGCTCTTATCAATAGCTGGGGTTGTGAAATCCACATTTCTTTATCGCTTTGTCATTATGTTCCCCATCTCTCTGTTGTTTATCTGTAAGACTCTGTCTGGTTCTTTGTCTCATTATGTTCCCCATCTCTCTATTGTTTATCTATAAGATTCTGTCTGGTTCTTTGATTGTTGACTTCTGTTACAATGCCGGGGTGTAAATTGCCAGGCAGCATAAGGCGGCCTTTGCATTTAATTGAGTGCAGAGTGTTGTATGCTTGTATAGCTCTGTGCCCTCAAAAGCTAAGTTTTTGATCATTCATGGCCCATACTTCTCTGTATGCCATAGTATTCTGTGCATATTATCATGAGGGCCACAGACCTCTCTGCAGCATTGGAGGCCCCCATTGTAGCTCAGAGTGTTGTCTCGTCTATCAGTAGACTTTCCTTTAATTATCTTTTAGCTCCAACTTGCAGGGGTTTTGCAAGGAAGCAAGTCACACTGTCCCAGATTAGGAAGACATAGATGGCCAGTAAGTCTTGGCAGTTAGCGACACACAACTGTAAAAGGGCAGAAGAATATGACTTTCAGAGCTGTCAATCTGTTTTGGGTCTTTGCCTTTGGGAATACTCTTGCTTGACTTAAGATTTCTCTGCACTGCCAAGTGGACTCAGGCAGTTGGGATGGGGCGAGGACAGAAGTACTCCAACCCTCTTGGAGACACTTGGTACTAATTTGTTGCACAGCACCGTGGCGCCAGTATCTGCCATAGGTGAGTCAAGAAGTCCCTCTTATGGGGAAGGCAACCCTGGCTGGACCAGCAGCTGAAAACGTTGAATAGCTTGTGGGATTTCTCTGACATCATTCCAGTCTCTATAGAGTTTTCACAATTTGCCCAAGGAGCTTGTCAGGCACTGATACGGATGCCCAGGAAACCACCTCAACAGGGGATGGCGAGGAAACATCCTTAGGAGGCAAGGTGGGGTACTGGTGTTGCTCTGTTCCTCTTGATTCTTCAGCCTGGGTGCTCCCAGAGATGAAGAGTGGAAGAACCTCCTTCTTGAAAGTGGCAGAGATTGGCTCCAGCATCCTCAAAATGGTGGGCCCTAGTAAACACAGCAGGGCCACAGTGGTAGGGGATATCAGTACAGTTGCCTCACGGGGTATTGGCCAGTTCAATGTCCTTATGGGGTATATCCAGCAAACCTCTCCATGGTGTCCACTTACTTGAAGGAAGAGGGTTCTGCACTCAACAATGAATGCATGCCCTGGTGACAGTGAAGAGAAATAGGACCTTTAGGAATGGTGCCAAATGAACGGCACAGAGTAGAGGAGTTTGTACCAGCAATGGCAAGTGCTTCAGTAATGGTGGTTCCAATTTTCTCTAGGCTAGTTCTCCAAGGTCTGTCTCAACATTGAGGGGGACAGTCCTGGAGCTGGATAACATGCGAACCACAGTCTTGCTTGTCATAGTCTGCTCATTTGCCCCAGCCCCAGATGCCTTGGGGTCTGGTTGATATGTTGTCTCCAGAGGCTTTGTCTTTCATTATCTGACAGACCAATCCCTGTCCTTGCCATACTTCAACGTCAAGGGTCTTGGTGGCAATTAACTGCTGATGTCTGTTTTGAATGCTGGAGACAACCATGTTGATTCCTTTCTTGGCGTCTTCTTTGCATCAGTCTTGGGCACAGCTTGTCTGCTGCAGGATGCTGGCTAGTCCACAAGCAGGATCTCAGAGCTAGATTCTCCAGGAGGAGCACATATCAGCTGTGTCTAGACTGGCCAGTTTTTCCGGAAAATCAGCTGCTTTTCCGGAAAAACTTGCCAGCTGTTTACACTGGCTGCTTGAATTTCCGCAAAAGCACTGATTTCCTACTGTAAGAAATCAGTGCTTCTTGTGGAAATACTATTCTGCTCCCATTCAGTCAAAAGTCACTTTTGCGCAAAGCTTTTGTGCAAAAGGGCCAGTGTAGACAGCTCAGATTTGTTTTCCGCAAAAAAGCCCCGATCGCGAAAATGGCGAGGATCTAGATTGGCCACGGACGCTTTTCTGCAAAAAGTGCTTTTGCGGAAAAGCGTCCGTGCCAATCTAGACGCTCTTTTCCGCAAATGCTTTTAACGGAAAACTTTTCTGTTAAAAGCATTTCTGGAAAATCATGCAATCTAGACGCAGCCCTCATGCCCATCTTTTAAACGGATTAGCCCATCAAAGAATGGGCAGGGCTTAAAGTCTGCAATTTTAAGTTTGCCATACTAAGAAGTCCTGTATAGGCTGTGTGGGTGTACAGAGGATCTAGCCATCAATACGTGGCCCAGACACGTTACAGCAGCTGAAGATGAAGATAACAACAGAAGTTCTGAATTATTCAAGTTTACAGAAAATTGAGTCAAAGCTGGGAACTAGCAGGCCTGGCACTTGCTGGGCTCTGCCTTGCTCCCATGGGCTGTAAAAGGGAAACAGAAGAGGGGTAGCGCCCTCTTATGGGAGCAAGAGAGGTACAAGGAATGGACACGTGCAGCTCTGCTTAACCAACTCCTCTCATTTCCGGTCTTGCACACACGAGACACACGTGGCCCTAAAGTGGGGCCTACAGAGAGAGACTGAGAAGAACACGGATTGTTGATGACATCCCTTGTTGGATAAGAACGGCCATACTGGGTCAGACCAAAGGTCCATCTAGCCCAGTTTCCTGTCTGCTGACAGTGGCCAGTGCCAGGTGCTCCAAAGAGGGTGGATCTCATGCTACCACCCTACATTTTGTCAGAATAGCATAGTCAACAATCTAGTACAGATTCTGTATAGAATTCAAGACTACTCCACAGAGAACTACTAACAGACATACAATGCAGCAGCTAAACTCTCTCCCATCTGTCCAATGACAATGATCAAGCAAACTGTCTCCTGCCATGGACAAACAGAGGCCAGGGGCATCATTCCTGACCCCCTGGCTAATAGCCTTTTATGGACCTAACCTCCATGAATTTATCTAGCTCTTTTTAAAACTGTATTATAGTCCTAGCCTTCATAGCCTCCTCTGGCAAGGAGTTCCACAGGTTGACTGTGCTGTGTGAAGAAGAACTTTCGCTTATTAGTTTTAAACCTGCTACCTATTAATTTCATTTGGTGTCCTCAAGTTCTTATATTATGGGAACAAGTAAATAACTTTTCTTTATTCACCTTCGACACCACTCATGATTTATAGACCTCTATTATATCCCCCCTCAGTCTCCTCTTTTCTAAACTGAAAGTCCCAGTCTCTTTAGCCTCTTCTCATACGGGACCCATTCCAAACACCTAATCATTTTAGTTGCTCTTTTCGAAACCTTTTCTAATGCCAAAATATCTTTGAAGCGAGGAGACCACATCTGTACACAGTATTCAAGATATAGGTGTGCTATAGTTTTATATAGGGGCAGTAAGATATTCATCTTATTTTATATCCTTTTTTAATAATTCCTAGCATCCTATTTGTTTTGACTGCTGCTGCCCACTGTGTGGGTGTTTTCAGAGAAGTATCCACGATAACGCCAAGATCTCTTTCCTGATTAGTTGTAGCTAAATTAGTCCCCCATCATATTATATGTATAGTTGGTTTTTTTTTCCGGCGTGCATTACTTTACACTTTATCCACATTAAATTTCATTTGCCATTTTGTTGCCCAGTCACTGAGTTTGGTGATATTTTTTTGAAGTTCTTCACAGTCTGCTTTGATCTTGACAACTCTTAGGGAGCTGCCCTGGATTTAGGAGGCGCTAAGAGTCACTACCATGTCTAGCAGAGCTATGCAGGCAAGAGCCTGGCTTATCAGCATTATACCAGTTTTGAATCTTTAAACTTAAGGAGTTTTCTGCTCTTCCAGAATCCCCTCCCAGCTGCTCCAATATAATCTCTCAATGCCCAGTATTGTGGGCTTTTCTCCTCTTCCAGGCCACACCTGTACAGGTGGAACTTCTCCCCCCCAGGGCAGGGAATCCCTCACCCCACATAACCATCTAGCCTCCGCATAGTTTAGGTTTGACAATGAGGAGCTCAAGGAGAGGCCCTAGTTGGGAGATGCTAGTTCTGTGACTATTCAGCTCCTGAATCATCTTTATTTACGTCTTCTGAACTTCCCCTGTTGCTCTCTGCCTTCGTTTCCATCATATTTCAAAGTCCAGAATCTGGCAGATCTCAGATAATTTAGCTGAGAGCGAGCAGATGTTTGGAGTGAGAAGTCTGATTTTTCTCTCCCTCTTCCTCAGGGGGAGCTCTTGGAGTCTTGAGGAGCTTCCCATTGCCCCACAAGCTGCAGCAACGGAGAGCGCACTGGACGAGGTAGGGCACAGGCATTTTCAATCTATCATTCAGACCTGCTCTGATCACCCCCAAGATTAATGGCTTCAACTCTCAGAAGACACCTTGGCAAAGATCCTTGTGCCCTGTCTATACAAGCACCCCCACCACTGGCAATGCAACAGAGAAATCTGTTGGGGTCATATTATTGTCACCATTCCCCTTCTGACTAAGGGCTAGAAAATATTTCCTTAAGTTAAAGTGGTCCCTGGAGAGACAAAACACCAGGTGATCCCAATATCTACAAGAGAAGAGGAGCAGAAAACAATCTAGTTTTTGCAAAGCAGATCAGAGCCCTTATCTAGTATGGTCACATCTAGGGCAGCTGGAAGGTTTTGTACAGTATGAAACCAACAAACGTCTGAAGCAATACCCCAAATGAGTTTTATTGGAGTGCTGTTATTAGAAGGGAATTTGCAAAGAGCCTGGCCTTTGAAGATGCAAGCAGAAACCAGAGACTCACCAGCAGCAGCTGAAAAGCTCTTGTGTTCTCCTAGTGCCACCACAATCCACCCCGGATCCCCTGTTTTGTAGGAGGGCAATTCCGTGACCTACCTCCATTCTTCTTCTTTTGCTCCTCTTCAGCCTCCTTCTGAATCTCCTGAATTATCTTCTCATCGTCTTCCTAAATAACAAAGTGAAAAAAACCAAACAGATTAATGAACCAGTTACTGCAACACAGATCTCTGCATTCTGACCAGAGCTAATGTAGTTGTGTGTGCATGTGTAGAGATTAGATGCCTGTTGTGAAAGTGATGGGTCATGCTACCACCCTACATTTTGTCAGAATAGCAGAGTCAACCATCTAGTACAGATTCTGTATAGAATTCAAGACTACTCCACAGAGAACAATTAATAGACATACGATGCAGCAGCTAAACTCTCTCCCATCCGTCTGAACAGTTGTCGGAGCGCTATTCATCTTTAAAAATGGCAATAGTCCATTAAATATTTACATTACATCAACAGCTCTAGAATAGTGGGCTCAACAATTGAATTAACACAACTTAAAATCTGGCTCTAGTAGCTGAATGTTTCACTAATGAATCCATTTAGATCTTATCTTGGATTCTGAGGACATGATTTCTAGCATGTTTTTTTAAAGCAATCTAGAAGTTTTAGTAAGAAAGTTCAGTGTTGTTGTGGCTGGCTTGGTCCCAGGATATTAGAGACACGAGGTGGTCAGAGTTCTGTATAGCTCAGAAGCTTCTCTCTTTCACCAACAGAAGCTGGTGCAGTAAGAGAGATTATGGCAGCCAGCCCTAATATAAACAGGCTTGTGAGAGAAACTTAGGACTGAAAGTGTCTCTCCACATCCAGCCACCGATCCTTCAATAACATCCTCACTTCTTTTGTTCTTCAGCCTCCCCCTGAATCATTTGCATTATCCTTCTGCACTTCCTGGCTTGTGATAGACAGACAAATGAAATAATTATGCTTTGTGAACCCTATGCATTCTGTTGTGGTAGCTAACATCCAGCATTTATATAGCTGGCCCTTTTCATAAAATGATCACAACACTTCACAAAGCAGAATATGAATGGTCCTCAAATGAGATGAGGTTGTGGGGGCCCATAAGTACCACCCAAAATGATCCCAGTGAAGTTGACATTATTATGCTTCATACAAATGATTTTAATTTTAGTGTAAAAACCAGAAATCATTTTGCCTGTTTCTTTTGATATTAACTATCCCCTTAGCCTATTCTGCCTGCTCCATACCACTCTGAAAAGGGCTTTTCCATTACAGAGCAGCACGAAAAAACTATCAGATCATATTATCAAAAGGACCAATGAGAGGATTCCTTATTCGTGCCTAACAAAAGATCATTTGGGATGTTTGGCTGTGGAACCTCAATTTGTATTTGTGGCTGTGATGCTCTTAACCATTCTTTGGCAAAAAATAAACTCAATGTAACATTGCAGACATTGGAGGCTACCAAAATGAAACAATGACCCCGTCATTTTTTGAGAAAAGCAGGAAATAAGCATTTTGGCTCATACCTCTTTTCTCAATAGTTTGAGACCTAAGGCTGGGCGTGGGAACTATTGCAGGACACAGACTATCTGCATTAGTCAGAAAGCACTTGGGGGTCATTTGTGTAAGTTATGTTCTCTTCAACTACTAGCAGGCTGCAACTGGATATATGAGGAATTTAAACAGTACATGTCTCACAAGATGCATGGCTCTAGTTAATTTGATCCATCTTATTTCCATTACTGTAAAACCCATACATTTCTTCTTGCAAATTTTTAATGCGGAAAATATTTTGTAATTTGGAGAGGGCTCTGGGGCCCTCCTATGAAATATGTTATGAGTGTGTATGTATAAAAGTGACTAAATTTTGCAAGCCTCCTGATTCAGAGCTAATCGCCCAGTATCTGTTCAGCAGCAATGGTGGCTAAGCTTGTTCAGGGTGAGGGGATTGAGGGGGAAGAGAAGGGGAGATAACCTAATTGTCTCCAGGAAACCTTATCCTGATCTGAAGAAAGCCATCAAACCTGATTTCTTCTCCCTCTCTGATTATTCTTCTGAATCACTGGTTAAATTTAAGTCTTCCCTAAACACTTTTTCAAAGGGATTACTTTCATGGATTGTTAATGATAGTCTATATATTGCCACGGAAGTGCTGAAGCACAGCTATTTTATGGAATAAGCTTACCATAAATCATACACAAGCTTCCAATTACCCTCTGAGTCTGAGCTCCTGGTATCAGATTGCATAGCATAGTTAGGAACTGGCAAACAGAGCTCAGAGGCATATCTTAAGTGTTCAGTTTTTATCTTAATCTCTGGCTTAGAATTCTCAAACTAGGGTTAAAATACTACTGAAATAAAACAGTATTTCTTGGAACAGCTGCACCTGAAATATGCAAGGAACTCACCCTGCACCGCCCCCCCAAGAAAAAAAAGATAGCTTTGTGCCTTTTTTTAGCCTGAGCCACACACCCACTCCTAAAACCATGCAATGATAGGCCCTCGCCAAGAGACACTCTTCTGCATACAAGCTCTCCAAGGAGAGTTTGGGGATAAACCCATGGAATGCTCCCCCAGGAACAGCTTGCACCCGCCATGTACGTGGATGCAGTTTTACTACCTTTAATCAAGGAAAAAATCATCTTCAGGAGATTCCCATTTCCTGGGCAAAGAGTGTGCTTTGCCCGGCACTTCATAAAATCCCCAACCCCTACTGACGTCTATAGTTTCTGCTTTACTTCGCGGATTCTGCAGACACTCCTCTCATGGTAGCTCAATTCCCTACATGACATCAGAAGCAGATACACAGAGGGCAAGTTCCTTCCAGGAGGAGAGCCATCAAGTGGGCCTGTGGTGAGGTGTTGCCTTGGGCCCAGAGCCTAGGGCACTGCCGGGATGCTGCCTCAGGCCCCGCCCCTTTAAGTATGGCCCTGAGGATATTCATCCAATACCCGGAAATCAACTCAAATTCAGAGCAACATCAATTAAAAATTACTCTTGTGCACAATCCCCAGGTGCTGCACCAGCTTTCTATAGTACCCATTTCCTCTGGAGCCAGAGAGAAGAGATAGGCCTTGAAGTACACCCTGGAGGCTCACAGACAGGCTGTTACAGGGGGTTGAGGAGAGAGAAAGAAGAAGTGCATATCAGAGACGTGAGGCCGGAATAAAGAATGCTTTGCCAGTCACATTGTCACTTATCTTCTGTTCACATGCCTCAGTTGACCACAACTGTGGCAGCACCGCATAGGGAGAGATGGAATCTCTTTGGCAGGTAGGCCCCAGCCCACTTAGGACTTCATAGATCAAAACCAACCCCTAAAAATTAATGCAGAAATCCAAGGCAGTGAAGTTCAGGTCACAGAGCACATGTTTAAGATGCTCCCAGAAAGAGACAGTGGTTAACAAGTAAGTTCTGAAGCAGCCGAACAGCAATAAAGCAGCCAACTTTTCCATTGTGAAATCCAATTTTCAGGAATATTTATAATTAATTCCACATTGTGCACAGCAAAGCCGCAGCCTAGAGCCATTCTGCGTCCATCTTCTAGAAGAGTGATGTCTACTAATGTAAGTGTAAAAAATGCCAATAAAACACTCTCCCGCTTAAAATCAAAACCCTGCATTAAAGCATTAGAGATTTGGCAAGTGCTTAATGTATTTTAATTACTATCAGTATTTAAGAAAAATGCATAGCAGCTGAAATAGAGGCCCAGAAACTGATGCAATGTGTGAGCAATAAAAGAGACTTTAGGACATTCTTGTGGAGGAAAGTTAACGCCAAAAGTGATGGCTGTTATAGTTACAGGTCAGAATTAAAAGCTGAGAAAATTCTTACTAAGAACCATCACTTATATGAGGAACGCTTTCACATTTTACTGCTCTACTTTTAAAGCAGAAGCTATTCCACAAATCCCCTGATAACTGAAAGAATAAAAATGATAGTAACAGTCATTTGCAGGCAAAGCCAATCCGCCTACCCCAACTTCTACCTCCCAAAAACCCAAGAACAGTTTATACTAGAGCTTCACCTGCAGCTGTTCTTTGCTCTGAAAAGACATCCTGTGATGTTCCCGCATGATTAATGCCTGTGGTATTGATTACATTCTGCAATGGAGATACTTCCTTTGGGCATTTATTGACCAAAGATGCATTGTTGTTACTGGGACACCAGGAGTTCCATAGATTGCTCTCCTTTTCCCATTTGTAGCTTATACACAGATTTTACACAGACTTATCAGTCCTTTTTAGTTCTCAACAGGAGTGATATAAATATTAGTAAAGTACACAGCACCACACAGGATTGGAAATGTAACCATTTTGCTTGTATAGGTTGCACCTCCCTTAACCAGGATGCTCCCATCTGGTAACATCCATGGTCTGGCATGATCATGGACGTTCCTGGATGAGAGTGCCCCAGAGCAGGAGGGCCAGCAGCTGGGAGCCCAGAGAGTCCGGTACCGGCAGGAACACAGCACCCAGGACATAGTGGTGATGGGACAGCTCAGGCGGTGTCAGAGTGCTATCAGGGTTGCTTGCTGTGTGGCAGCATGGCTGGGACCATGGCAGCCCAGGTGGCAGCAGCTGGGCCGCAGCAGCCTGGGTGGCGGCAGCGTGATTGGGACTGCCTGCCTCCCGGCTGCGACACCAGGGCTAGAGCTGCCAGGGCCATGGCAGCCCAGCAGAATCAGCAGAGCTGGGGCCATGTCTGTGGCTGCAGGAGGACAGGAAGGGAAACCTGGCAGGAGCTGCAGCAGCCCGGCAGAAGTAGCGGGGCCGGGGCTGGACAGCAGGCAGCCTGGCCCGTCAAAGGAACCGGCAGTGGGGAGGGGCAGCAGGCTGAAGGGCTGGTGTCAGGGGACCTCCCCTTGTCTGGCAAATTCCCTCATCTGAGACCGGTCAGGTCACGAGGGTGCCAGACCAGGGAGATCCAACCTGCAAATGAACTGCAGCGCTTCATGGAAACAGCAAACAGACACTACCCTGACAGACACTGGAGAACAGGGGTGGGTAATAATTTTCACAGAGGGGCCACTTCATGTATTTTGGTCCTTGGTCACAGGCTGGCTCCAGGCCTCCTGGAAGGGGCAGGACCTCAGGCAGAGGGGGTGGGACTACAGAGAGAGAAAGTGAACAAGACACTCTTTGTGAGACACAAACTTTGACACAGTGTGTGGCACAGAGATCATAGAATCATAGGACTGGAAGGGACCTCGAGTCATCGAGTCCAGCCCCCCCGCCCTCAAGGCAGGATCAAGCTCCGTCTACACCATCCCTGACAGATGTCTATCTAACCTGTTCTTAAATATCTCCAGAGAGGGAGATTCCACCACCTCCCTTGGCAATTTATTCCAATATTTGACCACCCTGACAGTTAGGAATTTTAGATGGTAGAGCACATATGGGAGTGTGTGGGGGGCACAGACTGGGTGCGTGCTGGCTGCTGATGTTCCTAGAGACACCACATGCTGTCTCTAAGTCAGGGAAAGCCACCTGCTCTGCTGCCTCCCCCCTGTAGAAATGAGGCATGGGGAGAAGTGAGCATGTAAATGAGACCAAGCACGCATGAGCACTGAAATCTTAGAATCAGGACCACAGCCTCTTAAGACGGGCACTGCTCTGAGTCACTCCACTGTGTCTCCCCCTGTCCCTGACCCTTCTGCAGAGGCAGGGGGGCACCTTGACTTCAGCACTCCCCTCACCCCATCTCTCTGCATAGCTAGCAGGAGAATCTTGGGAGCAGCTTGGCTGTGGATAGAGCAAGATGAGGGGAGAGGCAGCTGAATATGCGCTCCTGGTTGTACGTATGCACCTGTACGTGGGTTGGGAGGCGGTGTCTGGCCAGGGGAGAAGTGCAAGAGGGAGGCTTGGGGTAGGGTGTCTGGTCAGGAGGGAGAGTATAGGAGCAAGGGAGGTTGGAGAGTATGGCCAGAATGGAGGGTGCAGGAGCAAGCTGGGGGGGTGTGTGGTCTTGGTGGGGGGAGGGAGGGATGCCAATGGCAGCAGTGGGGAAAAGCCTGAAGCCAGTGTGTCACTGCACTGACATTACCCCAGCGGGGTGGGGGGAGTTTAGCCCCCCCCAATTCCCAGGCAGGAGCACCAGCTTCCTGCTAGGAGGGCACACGGATGGAGAGGGGAGGTGAAGAAAGCCCCGAAAGACCAGCTCAGGGAGAGCGGCAGAGCAAGCGGTCCCGTGCGCTCGTCAGTAAAAAATGACACCAGGTCTCCCAGCAATCCCGCCGCCCCAGAGCGAGGCTGCAGGAGGATCAGGAACACTGCTGCACAGCACATGTTAGTGTCAATGGTGATTTACAAACTCAGCCGCTCCGCTCTGAGCCGGCGGGCCCCAGTGATGGGGGAGGGTGGGTGCCCAGCTGGGGGGGAGTGAGGGGAGGGGTCAATATACCGCGCTGGAACTCAGGTCAGGTGCCTATGCGGAGCCAGTCCACGTGACAGGTGCTGCTCCGATATCTAGCCTGCGGCAGCCCAGCTGCAGGAGGTGCTGGGCTAAAACTTTATTCACACATTGCTGGGACAAAAATCTCCGAAGAAGGCACCACGAGAGCCCGCTGGGAACCAAGTCCTATGCGCAGGCAGCCTACAAACCCCAGCAGCTCCCACTGCAGCGGTGGCCTGATGTCCACTAGTTCCACATGCGGGTGGTTGAGGGGTGCCCAGCCTGCAATGCTCCCCTCCGGGGTGGAGGGGGAGGAAATGAGGGGTGAGCACGGCCTCTCGCTGCCTGCAGTGCTGCTCAAAGCCGCAACTCGCCCTGGCCTCACACTGCCCGATCCTGCTCCAGCCTGCAAGAGCCCAGTTTTCCTTTCCCCCTACTTTCATTGGCCAGGTAAACCCAGGAGCTAGTGCCAGTGCCACAGATCCTCCAGAGGAGCGAGACGAGGGTGAAACAGACAATCCTAGCCATGGGTCGCCAGTGCCAGCACCGCTCCAGCTGCCTCTATCCCAGTGGGGAAGGAGGAGGAGCTCAGCTCAAGTCGTGGACTACCAGTAGTCCATGGACCCACCACACTTTGAGAACCAGTGAGTTAAAACAATGGCCACACAGACTTTGCAAAGGAATTTCTAAATCTAAACGCTCTTTAGTCAGACTAAGCACATGAACTACACAGATCTATGGAAGAATAAACCACATGCATGCAACACTCTCCTTCCAGGAGAGTGTTTTGGTCAGTCCTTCCAAGGTTGTGGGACCTTCCTGTCTCCTGCTCAGTTCTGCCTTCTCCAGTAAGTGACTGCACTTCCCTATTATAAAAGTTCTAGTCTCTCCTTTATCAGGTGCCCTCACCCCCAAAGACCTTCAAATCCACTGCCTACTTTGTTGTTTTGTTACCGACCATTGTCCCTTGGCTGCAGCCAGCTGATTGTTTTAAGGTGCTTCTATTTGAATGCAAGACCATCCAGGTTAATGACTCCTGATTGCTCTCCACAGTTCTCGTGGGGAGGGGGAGGGGCAGAGAGATCTGCACACCTACTGGATAACCCAGTCCAACATGCAAGGCAAGGCAGGGTGCACTGTGGAATCAAAATGATGTTCATAAAACAAAATGGAACTTGCAGAATGATGGAGGCATATCCAGACACACACTAATCTGTCACATAGGGCTTCTGTGAGGAGTAGGCAGTTTTCAGCACATTTTGCAGACACAAAGGAAATAATTTTCCATACTACAGATTTACCACATGGAACTTACTGCAACAATAATCAAGAACAACCATTTGGGAAAATGAAAACAGCACTAGACTTTTTCAGGGCTGGCAAGCATATCCAGAGTTCTAACTGCAAAGACTGAAAGAATGAGCATTCCAGGAAGGATATAAACTCTCCTGCTTCTGGGCATAAACCAACCTCTAACTAGGAATAAAATCTCAGGTAATCAATTAACTGGTTCAATGTTATGTTTAACTGGTTCACCAATTAAATGGGGGCAGGTGGTGGGGCTGCTCCAGCCCAGCTGGGCTGTAACAGACCCTTCTGCTCACCAGCCACAACTGGGCTGGAGCGGCCCCTGGTTGGGACTGAAGCCGCCCTGGCGGGGGCTACCCCAATTGACCATTCACATCCCTACCTCTAACTGAAAGAAATTAAGAAATTCCCTATGGGCAAGTTATTTCATTTCATAAGAGCTTAGTGCAACATTTCTTGCATCTTTACAGCATCTGGGACTGGCCATTGTTTAAGACAGGATACTAAGGTATAAGAACCCAATAATCTGATCTGACAGTTTTTGAGAGCCTATCATTGCAAGTGTTAATTAGGTGAACCCAAAAGATGAACCCGATGTATCTAGACACCAAGAAAGCTCTTTACAATCAAGGACAAGGTAGCTTTTCTTTCCCCAAGAAAGTAACAAAAGGGTTAAGATTGTGCACCTTTGGGACCTGACCACTTCCAGATGAGAGATTTTTCCGGACCAGGGGAGGTCATTTCTGGCTCCCCTGCTACTGGCCCCCCTAGCTCTGGCCTTGCCCTCTGGCCTCCCAGCTGGCTCCCCACCTCCTGCAGACCCCATTGCCCTACCAATCCCCACAGGCAGCCACGCATGAGGACTCTTGCCCCCACCTCTCCCCCAGGCAGCTGCGTGCCAGGGCTCTCGACATGTCCCTCCCCCCAGCTGCGCACCACCGCTTTGGCCCTCCCCAGCAGCCACGCATCGGGGCTCTTTGGCTCCCTTAGGCAGCCACGTGCCGCTGCTCTGGGCTCCACCCGGCTGCTGCCGTGGAAGCAGCCGCCAGCACCACAGGGCCATTGCCACCGCTGCTGCGGCTGCCAGATCTCCCAGCCCTGCTGCTGTGCACTGAGCTCTCTACTGCTGGCCCTCTACTAGGACCCTCTGGTCCAGTAACATCCGGGCTGGACCACTGATGTTGCCGAACCAGAGTCTCCCTGTTTAGGGAGTTTCAACCTGTAGTAGAATTTACCAGACTAGTAGTCAAGAGACCAAGGAAGAGGTTAGAAAGGACTAATCTTTGGGTGCCAGAAAACCATGTGATGATGGTAGAGGAGGGGCGACTTTGCTAAACTTGGGCCTTCTATTCTCCCAGATGAGATAATATCAAATATAAGGAGGTGCCAAACAAAAGCGACTGGACCCTGAAAGGATTTATTTTACATCCAATAACCGCAGACATCACATCACAAAACTGCCCAAGACCTATCAAAATATCCTGCATTTGAAATGGCAACACAAAACTGAGATCTGGCCCCGAATCCAATATGTGGGCATGCAAACTGCATCTCACCAAGTTCTATCCGTCAAATGAAAGACATGTGACACAGAGGTAGAACAAAAGAGCGCGCTGGACTGACCTGTTTTTTACTTTCAGGAGGGGCTCCAAAAGCAAGGAGGATCTGGTTACATTTTTTAAAAAAAGCTCTTGCTTTCAGCAGCGTCCCCTTTTGAGTTCAGAGGAGCACAGAAAGCATTGCGCCAAGCACAGAGGAAGAGGATGGCTCGGACTTAGAGCCTGTGGCAGACTCGTGGAGGGTTGAAATAAAGAGATGGCTCAGTTGCTAAGGCAAGCACCCTTTCATTGCAACAAATGGAAAGCTAATTCTGACAAGGCTTTTAGGAAGGAAAACAACACACCCAGCTACTGCCTCAGCAGCAGTAGGCATGTACACAGTGAGGCCAAAAACATGAGGGAAGAGAAACTGCAGTGTCAAAGGATAAAGGATTCACAAGTCACATATAGAGGCTAAATCCCAACAGCAGTTCCAAAATAGAATCTATTTTACCCTATCAATGAAGCTTTTCAAAATATTTTATCGACAAGGCTTTTTTTATACCGCCTTTAATTACCGAACATCACAGGAAAACGCCTGCCAGCCTCATGTGAAAGGAGAAATGACAGACCCACTAATTATTTCAAGGGCTGAGGTTTTTTGCTTTAGAAAAATGACTCTGAATGGGTTTATCTACCAGGGCCTCCCTTTCTGGGGTTTTTTAATGCTCTCTTTTCCATGTATGTGTGGCCACAGCTGCTGTTAATAAACTTGAAATGATTTCATGAAAGAGACTTCCAAAGGATTAACATTTTGTTTCAAATCATTCCCAGATCAGCAGCGGGGAGCCTGTGGAACACAGGGTGCTATTTCTTGTGTAAACACAACGAGGAGTCCTATGACACTTTAAAGACTAAAACAGATTTGTTTGGGCATAAACTTTCGTGGGTAAAAACCACTTTGTCCGACCCAAAGTGAGTATTACCCACGAAAGCTTATGCCCAAACAAATCTGTTGTTCTTTAAGATGCTATTGGACATTGAGTTTTTGCAGATACAGACTAACACGGCTACCTCTGAGATGTATCTTGTGTTCTCCTTTATGCAACAGGAAATGGGAATTAAGGCAGCTGTGTCAAATGGGAGAGGGTAGATGAGGTACTGCAGGAAAAGGGGGGGGGGGGCTGCTAGAGAACACATTGGCATAAGAACATAATGGCCATACTGGGTCAGACCCATCTTGCCCAGTATGCAGTTTTCTGACAGCGACCAGTGCCAGGTGCTGCGGAAGGAGAGAACACAATGAGACACTTTATCAAGTGACCTACCCCCTGTCATCCAGTCATAGCTTCTAGCAGTCAGGTGTTCTGTCAGCACAGGCTGATTTAAGCGATGGGATTACATGCCAGTTAGCAGTTCTGCAATTTCATATTTGAGTTTTTTCAGACTTCTTGGATGAATACCATCGGTGTTGGTGGCTGACTTCTGTTTGCCTTATCAATTTGCTCCAAAACCAGTTCTGCTGATAACTCAACCTGGGATAGTTCCTCAAATTTGCCACATGAAGATGTGGAGCTATTAAAACAGCCATTCAGTTTTGAGAGGTCTAAGTGGATGATCTACAACAGTGGTCTCCAACCTTTTTAAACATAAGATCACTTTTTAAATTTAAGTCAGTCCAGAATCTACCTCAAACCCAAACACCCCTGCTCCCACCCCTTCTCCCTGGCCCTGCCCCTTCGCTGACGCCCTGCTCTCCTTACTCTGTGAGAATGGGGTACAGGAGAGGGGGACATCAGCACCTCTCTGTCTCTGTCCCCCCCCCCCCCACCTTGCACAACAAGCAGGGGGCTCCCAGGTAGCAGCTCTGAGGGCTCTGGAGTAGCAGAGCAGCGTGGGGATAGGAAGCTGAAGAGCCGGCACTTGATAGCCTCCCAGCCAAACCAGTCAGGATCACCTGTCAGAGGCTCCAAGATCTACCAGTATATCCTGGTTGGTAACCACTGATCTACAATAATCACAGTATTAAAGGTATTTGAATTTTTGGTCCCACAATAAGCCAAACTAGTTTTTAGAGAGGACCATTGTCTCACCCTCCCCAGAGCAGAGTTTAAAGTCGTTTGCGTGCCTTAATTTGCACATTTCTTATCTTAACAGGTCTCGAGTTCTTCTGTGTCTAAGCTTCACTCTGAATTTCCTTGGTTTATAATGTCAGAATTTGAGATAATGCAGTTATCTGTGGAATCATTTTTGCCTTAAGTTATTCAAACATACTCTCAACTTTAATTCCCAGTTTAATGTAGTTTGTCTGGGAATTTCTTAAGCATTTTGTAAAGTCATAAATCTTGACCCAAAAACTCAAAGCGGAAACTAACATTCAAAACTTCCAGTAACTTGAACATAGGCAACATAAACAAACATTTTAAATTTTTTAAACTCTTAAGGGCAGATTCATTGGTTCACCAAAGCAGTCAAACTGATACGAGTCATTTGGGTTTACAGCTGCACTGCATCAGAGCTGCACAGACCAGCTGAGCGCATGGGTAAAAACTGGCCCTTAATTTGCAACTTATTTATGGGCTTAGAGAGTGGCCTTAGTGATAGCATGTGACTGGGGGGGTTAGGGTTAGGGGGAGGGGGGAGAGGCAGGGAACGGTGACTTCTAGAATCCTTGATTCCCAATCTCTTTGTGCTCAGTGCCAGCAGCAGGGCCTATGTATGCAATGAAATTGAGGCTGCACTGCCAACGAAAGACTTTTCAGAAATGATGCTCAAGCTAGCATGTGGCCAACATAACATCAGAAGTGACAGCTTGGCCAAGCAGCCTACCAATGAGATCTCTTGGCATCGAAGTCCAGTCGTGCTCATATCCCTAATGCACGAGAATCAACAGAATTGTTGAATGCAAATTATACAGAAAGGGTGATAATTGGTTAAATTATCCCATATGTCACAATGGCCCCACTTAGTAGTAGCCTGGGCTTGTTTGTAGCCTATGTAACCATAACCATTAGACACTAATAACTTAGCTTAGTTACAACTTAATCTGTTAAAGTATTGCCTATGGACCCATTTAAATTATTTTTATTATAAAGAGAGATTTAAGAGCCTGCATTATTCCGGTAAGATCATTTGGGACAAAGAATGACAATGCTAAATGTTTTAAAGGACTCTGTTTTAATTACATTTTAGCTGTAATTAACAGATCTGAATAGTCTCAGAAGACTTATTCTAGACAAAGTGAGGTTAAATTCTTTAAGGGCAAAATTGAAATTGGTTTTAACTATGGAATCTCAACCAACACCTCCAGGGTTCTTCACCAAGGCTATCACTCATCCCAGAACGTAACAGCAAGTTAAAAGGCATATTTATGAAATACCAATGTGCAGGGTGAGGTCTTGCACCACAGTTACCATTTCTTGCCCTGTTAATAAGACAAGCAGAATGTGGATATGTCTACACTTGCACCTTCTTTCAAGAGAGGGATGCAAATGCAGCTGAACGAAATTGCAAATGAAGTGTGGATTTGAATTTCCTGTGTTTCATTTGCATAATTGCATACCACCGCTATTTCGAAATAACAAATGCTGTGCAGACATGGTTATTTCGGGAGAAAACCCTTCTTCTGAAATAACCGGTAAACCTCGTTGTATGAGGAATAAAGCTTATTTTGGAAGAAGGGTTTTCTCCTAAAATAACCGTGTCTACACGGCCTTTGTTATTTTGAAATAGTGTATTTCAAAATCGTGGCGGTCCGCGATTATACAAATAAGCACAGGAAATTCAAATCCCACGCTTCATTTGCAATTTTGCTCAGCTGCATTTGCATCCCTCTCTTGAAAGAGGGTGCAAGTGTAGACATACCCTGTGATAACTCTGTCCCCACCAAGGACGTTCTCAATTCCCTTCTGTCCCCTCGTAGTGTGGGGAACGGATATGCTGAACTAGTCAAGGGTATGTACACTTCTAGATAAAAACAAGAGCAGTGAAGATGCAGAAACTAGTGTGCTTCTGCAACCCTGCCTCTAATAAAAGCACCCTTGAATGTACGTGTCTGCCCATGTCATGATTGCAGCACTCTGCTAGCTGGCCAGGCGCTGCTCGCATGTACAGGGCTGCAGATTCAGAAAGCAGCTGAGTGGCTCAAAGCTTTTCTTCGCTGTATCCTGAGCACTAAGTTTGCCTACAGGGGCACATGAGCCACCATGGACATGCCAACTCCAAACTAAGCAACAAGGACTTTCTGTTGATTAAGGACGAGAGGGTTAGGAAGGAAAGAAAAAAGTAAGGAGGATTACATCGAAAAGGGCTTAATGGTACAGACACAAATGGCATTGGTGCCCAGACATGGAGCAAAGGGGTCTTGCTTAGTATTGGCTGATTCCCCAATTCACTGGCATGTTTTTCTCCACCAAGACAGAGCACAGGAGCCCCCAGTCCTGATGTTCTTCTGCCTCTCTTGATTTCCCCTTACAAGATGAACAACTTAGCTTGCATTTTGTATTTCTTACCCTTGGGTAACTTTCTTTGTGTTGGCAACAAGGAGTCCTGTAGCACCTTATAGACTAACAGATGTCTTGGAGCATAAGCTTTCATGCGCAAAGACCCACTCTCCAATACATCTGTTAGTCTATAAGGTGCTACAGGACTGCTTGTCGCTTTTGCAGATCCAGACTAACATGGCTATTCCTCTGATACTTTATGTTGTTTTCCCCTTTCCCCATGCTAGAACAGAGCTGGGGCAAGACTGAAAGAGCGATCCTAAACCCTTTCACTTATTGTCCTTGAAACTCTTAAAAAAAGATTTAATACACCAAAGAGCCATTTACCATTTCAGCTTAAAAGCCTACACAGACCCACGTTTCATGGCACCCTTGTGCACATGGAGCAGAGAACTCACCCAGCTTCAACTCCTCAGCTAGCCAATGCTTCGTCATCCAAAAAAGCTGGCAGTGCTGCCTCCCAGCTGAGAGTGGGAAAATTTTGCTTTGCTGTGTTGGTTAATTAAGCAGACGAAGAGGGCTGGATGACAGCCTATTCTTTGTTTGAGTCTAAGTACAGTATGAGCTTTCTGAATGGCCCTGTGTTCTCTCCGGCTCTGAAGAGATGCCATTGCTGAACACAATCAGCAGCCTTGTGGGAATGAGGAGGCTCTACTGTTCCTGACTTGCAGAATCATGCCCTGATGGGAAATGGAAGAGTGGAATTAGACTGACTGGACACTGCATGAACAGGCATCAGAAGCACTGTGGCAGTGGCAAGGGGGAAAGGTGTACTTAGCTCACAGTCTAGCTTTGTTCTGGGCAAAAAACTACCAGTGCTGGGAGGAGTCAGAAGAGAATTTTTGGAGGGAGGAATGGGAATTTAAATCGATGACTGAACCCAGCTGGGCTCAGAATTCTGTGGAAACAGTGGTGCTCTTGAGAGCCTGCAGGTAGAAGGAAGTGAGTGGGGATGTCCACTTAAAGGATGACCGCAATGCAGGGCAGTTCACAGAGTAAGGAAGCCAAAGAGGGGCATGCTTCCCCTGCCTAAAGGTGAACCCGGGCAGCTCTGATAACCCACTGTAGTCCTAGTACTGCTACTCCTTCAAGGGTGAAGAGTCTGAATCATAGAAGCTCAGGCAGATGCTGGGGAAAACTGGCTTGCAACTTCGCTGTTTTAAGGCTTCTTCCTGCAGCATGACAATCCCCCCACACACCCCCAAATCCCATTTTCTGGCTTTGTACAACTCGCATCTTCAGGACTGAGAGTTGCCTGTTTGTTATACCCATGACAGTGTTCCCTAGACAGAGCTACACTTCAGTCCTTTTCAGCATAAGCAATGCCAAAAGCAGCAACAGTGGACATAACTAATATACTGTACCAGTGATTTTGTATCTTTGACTATCAGGCACTTTACAAAGGTGCATTCATTCATCCAAACACAGTGTCATGATAAAAGTCCAAAAATGAGCTGGTCACAGAAGTGGGAATAAATCTCTGGAGTCCCACTTCCATCCTTTGCTCTGACCACTAGATACATGCTCCTCCTTGCTGCTTGCCTATCTCGCTATAAAGAGGCCATGATCCTTGTTCTTAGCACTTCTGACTGGAGAACCATCTTTATTGGAGTCTTTCAGTTTTCCCTTGGGTAAAAGAGTATTTGGGTCCTTTACCAGAGCAATCTGGCTGGCCCCGAGGCAAGGAAATGGTTGTGTTGCACCTATGCTGATGTGTAAACAGAGCTTATATGGTAGAGAGTTCCTAACACAAGGTATTAATAGTGAACAGTGATTGCAATATTCCATACTTAGTGAATCACTTACCGTGGGGTCGGTCCAGAGAGAGCATTTTGCACATTCCTGGCAGGGGGCCCCTGGTGATCGAGGGTGTTGGCAGAAGTGGTCATATCCATTAATGGAGGCTCGGCAGAGGTAGCACATTTGGGCACCACAACGACAGGACATGCGGTTGCAACCCTCAGATTTAATTAGGCCAGTACCACACTTATGGCATTTTCGAATCCGGGCTGCAGTCATTTTCTCTTCTCTGTAACGTAAGAAGGGTAAAAGGGAAAGAAGCTGGAAATGGTATGTTTGTTTTGCCTGTTCTCAGCGTGAATAATGAGAACCCAGCAATCTCAATAGCCCTTTCCCTAACTTTTCCCTCACTTCTTAGACAGCCCTCTGTTTCTCCCTACTTCTCCTCCAAAGCCTTGTGTTGTTCCAATGCAGTCTGGGCTGAACTCCATTTGGAGTCAACCCACGAGGAGTAGAAAACAAATTAAGTGAAAGGAAGTTTACTGGTTACATTCTACAGGCTTAAATCTGGTTTCCAAGTGAGCCAAAACGCAGCAGGGCTAAGCTCAGTTTTTGACTTTGTTTTCAAATTCATTCCAAGGGCCAAAGGGTATGTGGATTCTTGACTTGGCTGCACAGAAAAAGAGTCAAGGAGATGAAGGTATAGGAAAAGCAAACTGTGTAATGTCATTCTGTAACTACAGCTCCTCTCTGGCTGTTGCTTCGGTTACCAAGTTGCCATGGAACACGTTTCAATTTTTAATCTGGAAGGCCTGAGAATTTTGGACATTATTTTTCTTTCCTGTCTGGTGAATAAAACAAAGGAACATCTTTCCATAGAGAACGGGCATTTTGTCCCTGTTACTAAGTCTCCCCGCTATTCCCACAGAGATTCTCTAGACCGGGACGGCCAATAAGTGGCCCAGATGCAATTCACTAAAAGTTAGCTGTGCATGATGCTTTACTCACTTGCATGTCCACAGGTACAGTTGCTCACAACTACTATAGGTTGCAGTTTGCTGTTCCCGGAAATGGGAACTATAGGAAGCAACCATGGAGAATTGTGTCTGGCACGCAGGTTGCTCATTGCCCATTCCCTGCTCTGTGTGTTACTGTTCAAAGGAATGCACATATACTGTAGCTCAGATCGCCAGCTGGAATCCAGTTTGTTGTCTGGAAGCGCTTGGTTCTATCTATGATACCACACAACCCTGCCCTCTGTGAGATGGTTTGGTGAAGATGGGTAATTCTAAGATTTATAATTCTAGAGGTCTAATCCACTCAAAGGGTTCCAGTAACTACATTACCTTGGAGTGGGAACTGGAAGGAAAAGTTTTGGCAATTAGTGCCGGTCACCACGAGAGCTGAAAAATCTGATTATGAGATCTGTCTTACTAAGCTTTAGACCCAGCTAAATTCTTCAATTCACCATCTAGGAGAAAGAGAGGCTAGCGAAGTTCGAACCAGCAGGCTGGATGTGGAAGAAACTGTCACAGTAGCCCAGTGGAGGTGCTGCACTTGTATTGAGAGACGGGAACCCCTTTGCTTTGGCTGGCAAGGTTGTGTATGGAATAAGCACCATTTCCATTGGTGGTGTGTATCAATCCTGTTACTCGAGTGGTCTTGTGATATGGACATATGTTCAGTAGACAATGTGGCTGGTCACAGCAGCCTGCAGAGGGAGGCTACAGTTTATTGAGGTGCACTAACAGTGTAGTGTGAAGGCAGCCTTCATGACAAGAGCCCATAATATACCTTGCTTTCACCAGCATGATACACTTCTCACAATTCACAGCAACTTCAGACCTAGCACAAGTTTTTACTGTAGTGGCTTATGTAGTAGTATCCACACCCTCTCAGCCTTCCATCCCAAGGCTTGGATCTGCAGTTCATGGAACTAAATCTGTTCTGACTGCTGCTCCTCCCTTGTCCGTCTAACAGGATGCTGTTATGCATTTTTGGAAAACTTTGAACAAGGCAGGAAGCTAGGCCTGAACTCCAGCTGGGCTTCCTTTTCCCTATATTCAACAGGAAGCTTTATTGTCTTCATACAGTGAAACCTCATCTGGACTACTAACGAAGGCAAAATTCTGTTAAAGTTTTTAAAGCTACATCTTTCTCTTCTTATTTGGGACATGAGTGTCACAATACTCCCACTTCCTCTTTTCTACAGGGTGAGTAGTGGCAGAAAGACACTGAATGATGTCCCTGAAAGTTAATGTTTTGCTGAAAAATTATGTCCCAAGGGGTGAATGAAGCAGCGTCACTTGGACTCACAATGCCAAAACCTCCAGAGTTCAACTGTAGTATTGAAATGTGATTTCTGCCTGCCCCAAGCACACTAAAAACCAGATCAAAGATGACAAGATTACTAGAGTCTGGGATACACCTGAGAGAAGAGACACCAAATTAACAAAAGCAGGCCACTCTAATTCTAATTCAGCAGTTTTGTATCACAACCCCCACTTATTTTTCACAATTAGAAACAGAGAACGTAGGACAGCAAGGGACCTCAAGGGGTCTTTAGTCCAGTACCTTGCACTCAAGGGAGGGCTAAGAATTATTTAGGCCACTCCGAAGAGGGGTTTATCTAATTTGCTCTTTAAAATCTCCATGACACAGATTCCAGAATATTTTGGCTGTTGCTACAGTATGGACAAAGATTAGACTCCAAAAGAGATTTTCTGAAACTCCTTACATACATTTTAGCATTTCAGATGAAAGTCTGCAGTAGAGAGGTTAAAATGCATTTATTTAGGTAACACATTTACATGCAGCAGGGCAGGAGCTGGTATGCAGGGGAGCCAGCTTTTACTAGCTCCCTGTGAGCACCAACACTGCTGCCTCTGATATGGAGTCAGCTGGTGGGCAGGAGGCCTGTGTGTAACCCTTTACACTTGCACACTTCTAGTCTGTAGAAGTCTTCAGAGAATAACTAACTTTAACAGCATGTACAATCTATTTGTGTGTAAATGTGTATGCACATCTCCATTTGCGTAGTAGAAGAGGCCAGAGGTGAGTGCTTTGCCCAGGTGTCACAAACTCCATTGCACCATCAGTTTACATTACCCCGAACCAAACATTAACAAGTGACCTGGTGACAAACTAAGGCTTGTTTTGTGTGTCAGTGCACCCTTCCTTTGCATACTACACAACATAACCAGCCAGATGCAGTACTAATGTCTCATTTCTTTTGAACAACAGGTACTACCTGTCACATTAAATGAATCAACAGTAATGTTCTGGAATAGAAACTCCCACCACCTCGATTTACCTCATGGACTACGCTGCTGAAAATCATTCCTGGAGCTTCTACCACAGAAGCCTGGTACTTATTCATTTTTCATAACCCCAGAATCCTCTCAGTGTACTGACACACAAAGTCAAGGGCCTTATTAATATACAAACAAGAATGCTCTATGTAGTCACACACACAACACTTATTACTGAATTTAGTAACACAGATGGTTTACTGTGCAACTCAGATTAGAAGTTAGAATAAGCACCCAGTTTTGACAGATTCAGGAAGTTACTTACATAGATGTTCTATATTTTATGTCATCCTTCTCAGCCAGCTGTTCACAGGTAAGGTTCATGTGCTCCTTCCATAGCCCCTGGCACTTCCTGCAGGTTTCCTAAGAATAACAACAGATGTTAATGAGAAAAGACAATCATAGCTACATCAAATATCAAAGCTACAGCTGTGGGGGCCTTCCCCAAATTGCACAGATTTGCACTGAAAGAAAGATCAGGCCTAAACCACACAAGTAGAACAGTGGTCATCCACTAGTAGATTTGGATCTACTGGTAAATGCTAGAGCCTCTGACAGGTGATCCTGTCTGGTTTGGCTTGGAGACTATCCAATGACAGTACATCGGCTTCCTCTTCCTCCACTTCGGTGGTGCGCCTGCCCTCTGCCTTAAAGCTGCTCCCCGCCACCAGCTTTCTACTTGCTGTGCAGGGTGGGGGAGGCAGAAGAGGGGGCTGCTGACATCAGGGTGCCCCCCTCCTCTGCCACTGTGATGAAGAGGAGTGCTGGCCAGCACCCGGTGTCTAAGGGGTTAAACTCAGGTAGCTAGCAAGGGTGTTGTCAAGGCTGTTCCCCACTCTGAGTGCAGAAGGTGGGGGCCCACAAGAGACCTTAAAAATACCTTGCCTCTACAGATTCTGCTTACAAAAACTCCCCAGAGTCACAGGTTTACTGACTTTGGGGTGTAGCTGCCATTATATCAAGTGATTTGCCCTAAAAAAAGGGGGGAAACACTTGAATCCCCCTGGGGTACCCCAAGCTCTTTACCACAAGAGAGCTTGAAAGAGAAGAGAAGAGAAAAACAAACTGCAGCCTCTGGTAACAGACCTCTTAGTCTGAGGCATGCACGCACGCACGCACACCCACCCACACTTTCCAGGACACAAGAACCAAATCACCACCTTAAAAAGTGATTTTTATTACAAAACAAAAGATATACTTATAGTTGCTCTGTAAAACCTAGCAAAGTAAAACACATTAAAACACAGATAATCTCTGGGAACAACTCTTAGATAGTGAATGGGGGAGGAAGGCAGAGATTCAAACAGAGCAGTTCAAACCAAACCATACACTTTTCCCTTTATTTTAATCTCAACCCTTTCTGGGTTCATTCCACTTGCATGACCGAATTCCTTGGGGGCATGGTAATCCTGCCCGGGTTTAAATCATTGTGTGTGTCAACTCCTGGTTTAACTCTCTCCACACAAAGAAAGCAGGCAAGGTATCTTACACAAATCAGATTTCAGCATTGTATCCCCATTGGATTTTGGCTCCCTGCCAACAGCCTTGCTAGCTACCTGAGTTTAACACCTTAGTCAGCGGTTGCTGGCCAGGTGCTCCTCCTATCCATCACAGCCACAGTACTCCATCTCCACAGCGTGAGCATGGAGTGCCTCACCTCAACTGGGTAGGGCAAGGGTATCTGGGTTCAGGGCTGGATTAAGGGGGAGCTAGCCAGGCAGCTGCCCGAGGTGCCAACCTGATTGAAGTGGTAAGGGGCGCCGCGCGCCCGGGAGCAGGGCACCCCTTACCATGTCAATCAGGCGCCATGTGTCTAGGGATGGGGCCGCATACCTGCTGCCCAGGATGCAAGTTTGGCTCGGTCTGGCACTGTCTGGGTTTGAGATAGATCCTGGATTGAAAAATTCAAAAAGCGATCTTGTGCTTAAAAAAGGTTGGAGACCACTGAAGTAGAAAGAGATTCACCAGAAGCAGTCGAGTTTGGCAAACCATCAGCATTCAGCTAGAGACCTGACCAACGGGGACGGCACAAGAGGAATTTGGGAGCTTCCTGCTGGTACGTAATCGCTTAACAATGGGCTCTAGGTATGAAGCCATCGCCAATAACTATGTAAGACATGGTCAGGAACTCTTAGTTGAACTGCTAGTTTTGGGGACAGCAGCTGGATAAGCCTAGAAGAAGTTTACAGGGACTTAAAATTTATATATAGTACTAACTGCAGCTGTCTTAGGCCAGGTCCACACTACAGGGGAAAGTTGGTTTAAGGCAGGCATGTCCAAAGTCCGGCCCGCGGGCCAATTGCGGCCCGTGTTCCGGTTTAATACGGCCCCCCAGGTAATTTGGCAATATCTATCCTTTATGGCCCCCCAACGAATCCATATGTATTGAGATGAATACATTGTAAAATCTCAGTTAATGTCAGTTGGTCTAAATCAGTTATAAATATATTTGGACACAACATGTATACTTGGTGTTATGTTCCTGTTCATATTTTTTGAACTTAGAAGTTGACAGACAACCTTTATTACCAATAATATGTAATGTACTTTACAATATTCCTGACATATATTGCAGCTTCCTGGATTTTTTTTTCATCTGGCCTTCAGATATGAAAGGCAGAGTGATTTAACACCTGTTTAGATTTGTCATCCATGTGACGAAATGAAAAGCATGCCGTTTGCAATAAACTTTGCATAAAATAGTTAATTTGCATTTAATTTTAATGGTTCAAAGAATGTCAGGCAAAATGGTCGGCCCTCACGCATATTCACTTCATCAAATCTGGCCCTCTTTGAAAAAAGTTTGGACACTCCTGGTTTAAGGTAAGCAATTCCAACCATGTAAAAAACAGATCAGTTCCACATAGTTTAAACTGAGCTTCAACACCATCCTCGCTCACAGCATGAGGTCAATGGGAGAAATGCTCCTGTGGACTTCCCTTACCCCTTGAGAGCAGTAAGAGCCCCAGCGTCCAAAGGGGCACCCTCAGCATTTGATTAGCATGTAGAGAGACAGAGAGAGAGAAAAAGAGAGACGCACAGACAGAATGCGAGTGTGACAGAGAGAGAGAGAGAATGAGTGTGTATAAAAAAATAAAAGGAAACTATACCAGAGATCAACAAACTGGAGTGAAACAGGCACTTCAAATTGTGCTATTTTTTTTAAATTAAACTGAACTGAGAAGTAACTCACAGGACATAATAGGACAGTAGTGTTAAATTTAAAACTACTATCCAATGGTGGGGATGTGTTTTTTTAAGTGTGAGAATATTACTGTATTTTTAAAGGTTCTCTTTTAAATTTGATGTTTGTTCCTCATCAAGTTCTCTGACGATCTATGGACTGGCTGTGAATTTTTTAAGTGACTAGAGACTTTGTTATTGGTTTTTGTCAGAAATGTCCCATAATGTTATTCTTATCACTACATTTTGTGTACTATATCTATCTATCAATATATAAAAACAAACATATAACATGTGGCTCTTGGCTCTCTATCCACAGCTATTTTGGCTCTTCGTCTCCAACTGGTTGGCCACCCCTGGTCTAGATGGTGCTTGGTCCCACCATGAGGGCAGGGGACTGGACTCGATGACCTCTCAAGGTTCCTTCCAGTTCTAGGATTCTGTGATTGTTTCCATCAGTATGAACCTGGCCTAATGGGTAACCTAATAGCCAAGAACAGAGGCTGTCACATTATTGGATTGTGAGGGGAGCAGCCAGGTTACTGCTGCAGCCGTGGGTGGGTGTTTGCCCCAAAAGTGGTACAAAGGGGGCCATGTGAGGGGTCAAACAAAAGCTTACTTTCTTCTGATTCTGTATCTGCTCTTCATATATCTGTATTATGTCTGTGTGTGGAGTTAGGACTCTGTAATCTGTATGGAGACTGGAAGTCTCTCTGAATGGGCTTGAGCATTGGGCAGAGCCCGGCCTATGGACATGCTAATTAGCGAGGCTATGTGGGACAATAGCACTCAATAGGCCAAAGACACACCTCAAGAATGAGGACTGACACCTAAGAGCTGCCAGCAGGGCACACAGGGATAGGCCACTGGCCAGGTGACCTGCTGCAGCCAAGGAGAGACCAGGAAGGAAGTATAAATATGCCATGTGGTTGACTCCATCTTGGTCTTCAGATCTGCTTCTGACCCCAGATGCAGCCTTGCAGGGAATCACGAGCCGGGAAGAACTGTAGACCCATCCTGCTATAGGATGAGCAACAAGGACTTTTAAGCCAGCAGCTAGAACATCTCTGCTAGAGACCGCATTAAGAACTGGGAGATTTGATGCATGTAATGTATGGTTATTTAGCAACCTTATTCTCACGCTTTTCTTTCTGGTAGCAATAAACCTTTAGATGTTAGATGCTAAAGGATTGGCTCAGTGTGATTTGTGAGTAAGATCCGGAGGGTAAATTGATTTGGGATCTGTGGCTGGTTTCTTGGGACTGGACAGAACTTGTTCAGAGTAGGTGAAATTGGGTTCTAAAACCCCTCACCTGTATTTGAGGCCCAGGGCCATCTGGGGCACGAATGTTGCTGGGGTGTCAGAGGTGTTTTTGCTCATGAGGCTTCAGGCAGGCAGCTGAAGCGCTCTGTGGGACTGGTGTGTGGCCTATTTGGGAAGGCTTCCAGTCTGGGAGCTGTAAGGAGCCCCGAATTTGAGTAATTCACCCTGAGCAGATGCCCTCAGCTGTGCCCAGACCTGGCCTGGCCTGTCTCACAGGCCTATTCTATAAACTGATTTGACTAGCCCAGCTGTTTAGCATTTTGCACATACTAAGGCCGTGATTGTCACAGAACTTATGGACTCTGACTTTCAAAAACCTCAGAGGGGTGGAGGGGCTCCAAGCCCATCCCTGCAACCACCCATGGATATTTATAGTAAAATTCAGGGACAAGTCACAGGCCTCCATAATTTTTTTTTATTGTCTATGATCTGTCTGTGACTTACCTTGGCCTTAATACTAAGTAACTGTAGATCTCTGATCACTGCTCAATTTTAATAGTGATAAAGTTTAGCCCCATTATTAAGAAGATTTTGCTTTACGAAGCAGCTCTGTTTCAAAAGAGAAAATGCATTTCTTTGCTTAGGACTTGTCTCCACTACACCGGAGATTGATGCTGTAGCGATCGATCCAGCAGCCATCGATTTATTGGGTCTCTTAGATGCTATAAATTGATCTCCAAGCACTCTTCCGTAGATGCTGGGACTTTACCTGAATCAGAAGAGTAGCCAGCATCCACGGGGGTGCAGCCCCCGCCAACCTTACTACAGCGTCTTGTGTGCGTTCAGTGCGTCAACTTCAACTAGGCAATTTGCATAGCTGAAGTGATGTAGATTACATCGACAGTATGAGTTAGCATAGACAAAGCCTATGCTTGTTTTCTTGTGCCGCTTTGGGCTGAATTTTGCAGTCAGCCTCAATTATTTATCTGTATTACAATAGCACCTATGTGTCCAAACCTAGATTCGCCTAAATTTGAGAGGCCCATGTATTAACATGCCAAAAGCCATCCCTTGCCCAAAACATCTTACACTTTAAAAGGATAGGGAGAAAAAGTGGGAGACTAAACAGAGGCGATGTGACATCCCAGTGCCACACTAGTTACTAGGGAGGTAAAGGATCAAACAGTTACCTGGTAAGAGCCCCCACCTCCCAGGGTCACTCCTGCCTGGCCTTGCTCACTGAGCTGCAGGTTGCTCCCACACTCACGGGATCCCACTTAACCCATCAAACAATGTTTAACCAGTTAACTTTTTAAACAGGGTTTTACATGCCTACCACTAACAGAGCCCAGTTTGCGGATTCCTAGGCCAGAAGACAACTCCGCCTAGGACGCGGGTTTTACCCACACAAGCTCATAATATATTTGTTAGTGTCTAAAGTGCCACAGGACTGCTTGTTGTTTTTAGAGTTACAGACTCACACCGTGACCACTCAGACTTTTTACTTAGGGTTCTTTTCATCCTGGAGCCTAACTTTGGAAAGTTAATTTTGCATTATGTTCCCAATACAGGCAGTCCCCGACTTACGCGGATCCGACTTACGTCGGATCCGCACTTACGAACGGAGCTTTCTCGCCCCGGAAGTCGGGGCGAGAAAGCCCCGTTCGTAAGCTGCTCCGGTGCCCCTGGTCTGCTGGAGACCGTCTCCAGCAGACCAGGGGCACCGGGCGGGTTCCCGCGCTTCTGAGGCTTTGCCAGAGCAAAGCCTCGGAAGCGCGGGAACCGCTGCTGCTGCCACTTGGGTGCCGGTGCCTGTGGTCTGCTGGGGACCGTCCCCAGCAGACCACAGGCACCGGGACCCAAGCGGCAGCAGCGGGCGGGTTTCTGCGCTTCTGAGGCTTTGCCAGAGCAAAGCCTCAGAAGCGCGGGAACCCCCGCTGCTGCCGCATGAGACCCGGTGCCTGTGGTCTGCTGGGGACGGTCCCCAGCAGACCACAGGCACCCGGACTGAAGCCGCAGCCGCGGGGGGGTCCCGCGCCTCTGAGGCTTTGCCAGAGCAAAGCCTCAGAGGCGCGGGGAACCGCCGCTGCTGCCGCTTCAGTCAAAGCGGCAGCAGCGGCGGTTCCCCGCGCCTCTGAGGCTTTGCGCTGGCAAAGCCTCTGAGGCGCGGGACCCCCCGCGGCTGCGGCTTCAGTCAGGGTGCCTGTGGTCTGCTGGGGACCGTCCCCAGCAGACCACAGGCACCCTGACTGAAGCCGCAGCCGCGGGGGGTCCCGCGCCTCAGAGGCTTTGCCAGAGCAAAGCCTCAGAGGCGCGGCACCCCGCTGCCGCTGCGGCTCTGCTCCCCGTGTCCCTGGTCTGCTGGGGGGAGGGGGCGCAGCTAGTGTGCTCCCCCCCCCCCCCAGCAGACCAGGCTTTTGTTTTGGACTCTGGGGCAGAGCAGCTGGGGCGCTGCCGATTGGTCCTGCAGCGCCCGTGGGCACTACTGGACCAACCCGGCAGCACCCCAGCTGCTCTGCCCCAGGTCCTGATTCAGCCACTGCTGGTCAGTTTCAGCAGCGGCTGAATCAGGACATCTGGGGCAGAGCAGATGGGGTGCTGCTGGGTTGGTCCAGTAGCACCCCAGCTGCTCTGCCCCAGGCGTCCTCAAGTCAGCTTCTGCTGAAACTGACCAGCGCTGAGTACAGGAAGCCCCAGGCAGAGTTGCTCTGCCCCGGGCTTCCTGGAATCAGCTGCTGATCAGTTTCAGCAGCAGCTGACTTGGGGACGCCTGGGGTTCTTAAGTTGATTCTGTATGTAAGTCAGAACTGGCCAGTTCCGACTTACATACAGATTCAACTTAAGAACAAACCTAGTCCCTATCTTGTACGTAACCCGGGGACTGCCTGTATAGTGATCTTGTTTTTTTTTTTAAACCTGATTTCCTGCATTACTTTAACCCATTCATTCACCTGTTATATTCTGTGTTAAAAATCACTGTGGCAGTCAGTTTACCTAGATTAAGCTGGAAAACACCTTGTCCTTTACAATGCCATTGCATTACTAAACAGTTCCAGAATGACTAGGGATAAGTGGGCCTGATTACAGTACACAGCCGATAATCCAGCACCTTTGGGACCTACGTGGTGGCAGATTATCGGATATGCTGGAGTATCGGGAGGGGCTGTGATGGGTCTGTGATGGGTCTGCCGTGATCCGCACTGCATCCAGGGGGTGGACGGGGAACGGCGCGGTGAGGGGCGAACCCCCCGCCATTTTGCAGGAAGGCAGGGGAAGCCCCGCACCACCGCCGAGAGTTTCCGGGAGGGGAGAGGGCTCCTCACCCCGCAGACTGCAGTAGTTATCGCCGAGCAGGGGGTGAGGGGCGGCGCTATGACACCAAACCGGCAGCACCCCAGCTGCTCTGCAGCTACCCCAAGTCCCCCGCTCGTCAGTTTCAGCAGCAGAAGAGGTGGACTTGGGGACGTGGCGCGGAGCAGAGCAGCTGGGTTGGTCCCGCAGCATCACCCCTCACCCCCTGCTCAGCGCCTGGCAGCACCCCAGCTGCTCTGCTCCGTGCCGCTTCCCCAAGTCCGCCACTTCTGCTGCTGAAACTGACGAGCAGCGGACTTGGGGAAGCTGCAGAGCAGAGCAGCTGGGGTGCTGCCAGGTTGGTCCCATAGTGCCGCCCCTCACCCCCTGTTCGGCGATAACTACTGCAGCCTGGGGAATGGGAAGCCTGCTCCTCTCCCGGAAACTCTTGGCGGTGGCGCGGGGCTTCCTGCAAACAGCAGAGGGTTCGTCCCTCGCTGCGCCATTCCCCGCCCACCCCCTGGATGCAGTGCGGACCTGGCAGACCCGTCACAGGGGTATAATCACTTTCCCCTCTTCTCCCCTTCTGTTTCCCAGCCATGAGCGCCCATGGGGCTCACAGCAGCTCCAATTGTCCGTCTGGCCGGAGCATTTCCGGGTTCCAGTTGGTGCCGGACTATCGGGAGTGCCAGACCACTGGGTGCCGGACAATTGGCGTTTTACTGTCCTTGGTTGCACCTGCACCAGCTTGCCAGGCAGAGTGGGACAATCCATTACAACTTGAGCAAGCAGAAGAGAAAGGAGGATGTGATGGAGATCCAGCCAGTCACGTACTGTAATCATCTCACTGTACATCTATTGAAGGTGGTGGCTCCTGTTTCCTGCAAGCTGACAGGAAGCAGCTGTGATCAAACACAAACATGCTGGCACTCAGGATGGCCCTTTGTTTCCAGGAGTAGAGATGTAGTTTCCATATTTGGGGCCAGAGGTAAGGCTAGCTAGTTAGCATTCAGGGGAGAGATCAAAACAGAAAATCTCTTGCATAGACCAGGTATCTATAAATACCAACATCTAATCGCAGCCCACCCACCAACTGTCTTGACACTTAGGCTATAAAATTTTGTTTAGAACATATTTAAAACAAATGCAGCAGACTGATACAATTCGTCTGCTTACCTCATCCACATAAGATTTTTCAAGAGCCAATCTACAGATGACCAGGCAATGCTAAAATTCAACACGTCTACCAATCAACCTCCCCTGCTTGGCCTAGCCACCGTCTGCTGTTCACACTGTCATTATCTGATCAGCACTGACTAGTCTAGATTTAGGCCAGATACATGCTCCATGGAGTGAAATGTAAGAAGGCAAAGACAGAAATCGCTGACTGCCCACAGCATTCCTGCATGCTTGCTGCCTCTCACTGCATAAGAATGGACACAAGGCCATCTACTGATCAAGAAAAATGTAGGGGAAATCAACTGCAGGCTCCATCACTTGTCTGTCCTCCCCACCCTCCCAATCTCAGTGACAGCTGTAACTTGCCCTAGCTCTCCATATGCTTGTTAATTAAAATGCTGTGTTGTGGCTGTTCAACAAAGGCTTAATGCTGCTATTCTGGGAGTCTGCCACGTTTCTCAAAAAATGTGAATGGCAATTTAGAATATCATAGCAGCTACTCCTGCGTGGCCCCTACATTTATCTAAGAGGATCCTTTCTGTAAGATTACCTGCTATCAGCAAAGTACAGAATTGGGTAAAGGTCAACTGGATTCTGAATGTATTGAGTATCCTGGGTGGAGCAGTGCCCCCCAGTGACCAATCTCTGCTGCCTCATGCATCCCGACGTGACTGGCCATCACTTCCTGTTAATGAAACTATCCAGAGCCCTCTCAAAGTAGCACTTTAAGGCTGCTCCACACGAAGCTGTGCTCCTTGAATGAAGGCTCTGATTAGGGTCTGACTTTTAAAGCAGTTAAAAGTGAGAAATGCAAGCTAGACATATCATTAGTTTTAAACAGATATTCGTTAAAAGTGCCCGAAGTTCAACTGCATTAGCTAACCTCAGAACAACAGAATTAAATGGGGGTGTAATATTTGTACGTAGGCAAGCCCAAAAAACTCAGCATTTGGGACTGTTTTCAGGGTCTCTTGCTTAGAGCTACAACAGTGAAGTTCAAGAAACTGATCTAAAATCCAGTTTAGTTAGAGAAACAAACGAGCAGAGATGTAGGAGGATATGTACTGATCTGTGTGTTGCATGGAAACTTGGCAATAATATTCCAGTCACAGACTTGCCAATACGGAAACAGCCTCTTCCTAGGATAAATTCCTACATCCCCAGCTATTTAGTCCAGAAGAGGATTAACGCTGTTGATTTATATACAGGAGACAAGTAGCACTGGCAGCAGATGCCAACTCGAAATACATTGTATTTATGCAGTATGGCAGAATGCACTTAACACCCTTGGTACACAAAGGGGGCAATGTTCAAATATAATTACTGGTTGGAAGGAATTAAAACGAAGCCTATTTTCTTCCTTCCCTTGAAAATTTGCTTTGTATTTGCCTCCTGAAACTTTCATCTGTTTCCCATTTAATGCTGCCCCCTAGTGATCCACAACTGTAATTGCAGTTGCATAGCTTTTTAAAGAATGCTTGATTGACAGCACTTGTTGCCATGTGGCAACACAGAATCAAGGTGCTAAAAGGGTCAAACAAGTTGTCAACAGCTCTGAAGCCCAGGAAGAGGGAACACTCTGCTCTTTTAGCATAGCTGTGTTTCTTTAGGGGAGTAGGGTGTTGACATGAATCCTGAAACAGCTTGGGCTGGCTTCCAAAATTATGCTAAATCAGATTATTACGTACACAAGTTTATGCTGTACCAACGATTAAGAGGTAAGACATAGGTGAAGAAAAAGCTTAATTTCATAATGTATATTAGAACTAGTTAAAATCTGTTTGCATGCTTGATGAACAATTGATTTTTAAAGAAAAACTTTTAGTGTGGAGCTGCTTTTTCCAAGTTGCTTGTTCGTTAAAATTGAAAGCATTGACATCATATGCCACCACCCCTTGAATTCAACTAACTGAATGTCTGGGCTGTGCTGGCGTCACTCACATTCCTCCCTCCCCCCTTTTTTTAACCTAACCCTAACTTAACTTTTCTAAAAACAAAGGCCGTTTTCAAAAGTTAGAGTGGCATGAGGAAACGAAACCAAACTTGCAGCTCTCTCTTTTCAAATGCTGGATGAGTTACAGTAGAAAAGGAAGGATTAAAAAAAAAAAAAGCACCATTCTAGACAGCCGTAGTTTTCTTGCACTCAGGAACAGAGAACAACAAAAAGATGGAAATGGTTTCCTCTCAACACCTTCAAAGTAAATCAATATTTTTCTGAAATGTGTAGTGAGCAGGGGTGGCTCGCTTACTGACCCCAAGGAGGAAGAACCGCACTCCGACCCCGGGTGGACCGAGCTGAGTCCTGCCCCTTTAACTCCCCGGAAGTCAAGGGGCAGGGCAGGTAGGATGAAAGCTGAGCCCAGCACCTTAGTAAGGCCCCAGCCACTGGAGGAAGCAGAGAGGCCTGCCCTGAGCTCCCAAGCCAGGAGGGCCCTGATGATCTTGCAGAGGCTGAGGACTAGTTCAGACAGCCGGGCCTCTGCTCTGAAGAGGAGACCTTCTTTACCCTGCCACAGGGTGCAGACTGCGATGACCCCGTGAGCCGGCAGCCTGCGAGGGGCCAGGTAGATGCCGAGGGAGAGTCAGGGGAAGCCGACAACTGTCAGGCTGATCACATAGAACTTTAGAGTGTGTCAGCGTATTGCAGGCCGGATCCCTGTTGGCCCCAAAGGCAGCCAAGGCTGCCACTGCTAAGGCCCTGGGCCAGGATGCGGTAGAGTAGGGAGGGCCCACGTCCCTCAGCCAACGCCACATACCAGGTGACAGTCTCCCCCTCCTCTCTCTTTCCTAGAGAATTAGTTTGTGTTGCTGCCTCGCCCTGAACCAGGGCCTGAGCCGTAGGACTGCGTGTGTGTTGCTGCCTTGCCCTGAACCAGGGCTTAGGCCTTACTGTGGGACTGCATTTTTGTTGATACCCCACCCTGAACCAGGACCTGGCCTTTTCAGCTGTTGAACTACTACTTGTTTGTTTGCTGGGCCCATCGTGTATTCTGGGCCAGTGGTTTAAAGGGGACTGCTGGGCATTTATTCACCGGCTGGAGCACACATCTGGGGCACAGGACTAAGCCAGCCAGCTCACAAACGGATTTTCTGTTTTTTGACAAGCCTTACATTTTATGCTTGTAAAAAAAAACTTAGATGGCCTTCTTTCTCCCAGACAATAAAGTTAACTCACCCAAAGTCATCAAGAAATCAGAAAGACAAATCTTTCTCCCTGCAAAAGCAACTGAAAGTGTTCTCCACATGGGTCCAGGCTATACAAGAGCTGATCCATGGACCATTACTGGAACATTATTGGACTCTCATCAGCTAGCGACTCATCATTTGACCTGCTGCAGAAACAAGTCTGATGAATTCTCATCCCAAATGAACAGGTTCAGTTTTAAAGGTGGGTTACCAATTCGGAAGCCTGCTGGAACTCACAGGAACAGAACTTATTATGGCAGAGATCAGAAATTCCAGAAATGTGTTTCAGAGAAAACAAGGCCATGTTTTTCCAGAGGTCTGATTCAGAGAGGTGAGGCTAATGCTTATTTGATCACAGCAGTCAGAGACCTACAATGCAAGAACGTCAGCAGTTCCATGCAAGAAAACACTGCCAGTCAACAGCACGGACCTACTGTTAACCAAGTCTGCAAATTACATTAGCTCTATCAGAGCACTCCATCAACCTCCTGCATACTTACTGTACTAGGAAGTGGAGGATCTGTATTTAGATTAAGACACAAAAACCTGTAAAACACACTGGTTTACCCTCTCACTTATAGGATTATTCTGGAAGGGGTGGGTGAGATTCTGTGGCCTGCACTGTGCGCGGGGGGGGGGGGGGGGGGGGGGGTCAGACTAGATGATCATAATGGTCCCTTCTGACCTTAAAGTCTATGAGGCTAAAAGATTAATCAAGAAAGGATTTCTGACTTCTGTTGAGATAAGTGCACTAACTGGGAATGTAACTATCTGCATCAGATGCAGTGATTATCACATCAGAATCTTGTTCTTTTCCCCCAACTATAAGCCAAACAACAAACTTTTCAGTAAGGATCGGCTTCTCTCACCGAAGTAACATATAACCTAGTTCTACAGCCAACCCTATTCCTTTGAGCTGATAAGCGCTGAAAAAAAATGCTTCACTCAATTTGCTCAGCAAGCAATTCGGCTCATACACAGTGAGAAGAGGCAGTGCTATGCGAGCTTTGCACAGGCCTCCACACAATCATTCTGCTTCAACTGGCACTCTAGGGCAGTCAGGAGAAACTGTGCCATTTGGTTAGATTTATATAGGCAAGTTAAATATAGTCTGTGACCTCATGCTGATAACATTTAAATTAGCATACTTTTTGATGGGGCAGGAAGTCATATCAAATTCAGTCATTGGCTGCTAAAGTCACACACGCAGCAGACCACAGGTTTTAGATTTACTAAGCTGATACAAGATAATGGATAGAGTCTTCCCAGCCAAAGTAAATAAATACAAGTAGTCTACTTCAAAGTTCTTACTGCTCAGCCCTCCTGCAGCTACACCAAATGTACATGACTGATTTACCTTATTCCATTTACCACAGCGGACCTCTCAATGGTATCCATTTAAATCCTATATGCCATATTTTATGAAGGCAGGTGCCACTTGCAATAGCTTGAACTCTAGATCATCTCCTGCTCCAAATGTATGAAGTAACAGTAGACAGGATAGTGAATGAAAAATACAGTGAAATCAATAGAGCTTGCCTTTATTAGACCACACTAAAGTAGCTTCAGAGACCTTGAGACCACACTAAAGTAGCTTCAAAAAGGTACTAAGTACAATTCTGTTTCAGTTTTACTTGAAGGACAATTCAAGCAAGCAATAAGTTGGCGTCCATCCCGTTAAGTGGTCGTACTCAGATTGCACTTGGGATGATTAATGCAGGGAGGGGGAGGAAGAGACGGGGCACAGCTGGGAGGGGGGCGCTCAAGCCCATCTGGGCTCCAGCATCCCCCTGCCAACAAGTGCTGCTACAGCCAGACTGGGGTGCCTTTTGCCCTGCGGCACTTAACCGGAAGCTGTAAGCCTCACCCATGTTTAACTGGTTAACCATTCACATCCCTAGACTGCTCTATAGTATAGAATACTGTAAAACAAGAGATCCAGCCTCACTACAGAGGTTCCACTATAAGACTCTACTACACATTGAAAGTTAAATGAAAGGGACAGCAGCTCTTTAAGACTATTCTGTGTGCCCCTTGCCTACAGCCATTTTTCCCCCTACACCAGTGGTCCCCAACCAGTCTGTTGGGATCTAACTGGTAGGTCTTGGCACCTCTGACAGGGGATCCTGACTGGTTTGGCCAAGAGGCTATCAAGTGCCCCAACTTCAACTGCCCCTCCCCCTACTGCTGCACATCTCCTGCCCTTTGCCTTAGAGCTGCCTCCTTCCCCATGCCCAGGAGCCTCCTGCTTGCTGTGCAGGGCAGGGGAGGGAAAAGCAGCACTGATGTCAAGGTGCCCCCTCTCCTCCCTCTGTATCATATCTCCACAGAGCAGAGAGGGGGAACAACAGGACTTGGGATGGAGCGAGTTTGCTGGCTGTTTTTGGGAGTGGTGCAGGGCCAGGGCAGGGGTGAACCTGGCCCTGCACCTGGACCCACCCTGCCTTCAGGGTGCCCCTTATCCCGCCTGTCCCCGTGCTGGAGCCAGCTGCAATTCTGTCTGTCCTAGAACCCACCACCCTGTGCTCCCCCAGTGAGCCACCCAGGAGCCACCTGAGGTAAGCAGTGCCAGGTCAGAGCCCACATCCTGAAACCCTACCCCCGTCATGAACCCCCTCCTGCACCACAAATCCCTGGCCTAGCCCTGAGCACCCCTGCATCCAAACACCTAGAACCCACTCTGGCACCCCAACTGCCTGTCCCACACTCAGCTCAGAGCCCCTTTCACACTCCAAATCCCTTAGCCCAAGACCAGAGACTGCACTCCAACCCTTGGCCTCAACCTGGTGAAAGTGAGGGAGGATGGGGGAGCGAGGGAGGATGGAGCGAGCAGGGGAGGGACCTCAGAAAAATGGCTCAAAGGAGGCGGAGCAAGGGTATTTGGGTTGAGGTAGATCTTGGATTGCACTTAAATTCATAAAACGATCTTGTGCTTAAGAAAGTTGGAGACCACTGCCCTACATCCAACACCTCTAGTTACTCTAAGTGCTAAGGAATGGGCAGAGTTCACTTCTGTTCTTACCCTCCCCCCGCCCAATTTCTTTACTTTGCACTTTTGACCACATTTATTTTTCACTTTCCATTCTCTAGTCAGTTCCTCTGCTTGTGAGAGCCTTTCACACAGCAACAGGGAAGAGAACATACACACAGGGAAAGGATTGTAAAGCAGCAATAGTGTCAGGAACACTCAAGTTTACACAATAAACTTAGGAAATGCTTTAAATTCATTTCTTGAAACATGACTGGAGTTTCAGGTTGACATACCCTTTCAAATATTCTCTGGAAAGTGACCATTTGGATAGTAACTGTTTTTGGTGATTTCTGGTTAACACAAGGATCAGAGCTGAAAATCAGAAGCCCTGCCAGGATGACAGTACAAACTTTTACCAGCACAGCTATGTCAGTCAGGGGTGTGATGAGGTGTGTGTGATCCCTGACAAACAGCCCCATGTCTTGATGCAGTTATACCAGAAGAGCTGTGCTTTATCCACTCTAGTCTATTTCACTTGGGGCAGGCACCCATTGGCTGTAGTAAGCTAGAGCCTTTGCATGCTATGACTATGGTAAATTTCACTGCTAACTACAGGGCAGAGTGCAACTAACCAACCTTTTATTTGAGAGCCACTTAATTACAGATAGATAACACAAGATGTGCGCTTGGTTAATTATTGATGACTCTGCAAATGAAATATTTATGGCAGACTTTTAAAACTGTTAGCAACCCCATGAACCGCCAACCTCAGCCTTGCAAATTTCTCCATAACATGAAGGTGAGTCATCATCTGAAACTCATTTACTAATCGGGAAGAACAATAGATTATCTGTAAATCTAAAAACATTGCCTCACAGCAGGTGACAGTCTCAGGAGTAGCTGTGTTAGTCTGTAACTTGGAAAAAACCCAAGAGTGGTCCTGCAGCACCTTAAAGACTAACAAAACATGAAGATGAAGCAAAATGCAGGACTATGTAGCACTTTAAAGACTAACAAGATGGTTTATTAGATGATGAGCTTCCTTGGCCAGACCCACTTCCTCAAGTGGGTCTGGCCCACGAAAGCTCACCATCTAATAAACCATCTTGTTAGTCTTTAAAGTGCTACATAGTCCTGTATTTTGCTTCAGCTACACCAGACTTAACATTTCTAAAACATGTAGATAGTATCATGAGCTTTCATGGACACAGCCCATTTCTCCAAATGACTGAGGAGATAATTCATGGGTGGAAAAAGTACGGCATTAAAAGGATTAAAGGAAATCAAAACCATCTAGAAATGGTGTATAAATATGTAGGGATGTGAAAGGTTAACCAATTAACCAGTAAAGCTTACCAGGTTCTGGTTAACTGGTGGTAGCTGGAACTGGAGCAGTAGCAGGCAGGGGCTGCTTTGGTCATCGAGAGCAGTCCCTATATGCAGCGGGCCTGGATATGCTGTAGGCATGGATTGCTCCAGACTACCAGAATCCCTGCCTGTGATGCACCGGGCCCACCATGGTCAGGAACAGGCTGCATGGGGGGGGGGGGGGGGTAGAATGGGGACAGAGGAGGCACTCCAGCCCCCTCTTTTAATTAACTGATTAAACAAAATGTTTAACCAGTTAACCAATTAAATGGGATTTTACATCCCTATTATGAAGGGGAGGTTATTATCTAGGTTTTAACACCACATACACTCTCCCCCCCTCACGGAACAGCGTACTATCCATTTCGCTAACAAATGAAGAGGTTTGGAAGGGACCATGCAACATTCAATCCTTGCATCAGTGAAAAGACGGACTCCACAGACATGTAGGCAGTAAAAAGCCTATGTTGGGAATAAAGATGTAGGCACGGTTAAGCACCAACACCACTTTATTATCCTAACATCGCTGTTTTGAGAGAAGTTGCAGGTCTTTGGAATTGGAGGGAGCAGCCTTAGAGCACAGATAGCTACTTCGGTGGAAAATACAGGGAGAGGATTAAAAAGTGGCTTCCAGAACAAGAGGGCAGTTGGAGATTTCAGGATTCCAGTCATATGAAGCAAGAGATGGGAGAGTGCACCTTGTAATTTATGACGTATTAGATCTGTCAGGTCTATGTACACTATCATTCTGATTGAATGAGCAATACTGAGTGAACAAATACTGGTATTTTCCAGCCAGGAATATTGGAGGGTGTAAATCCTGATAGGCTTCAAAGTTTTGAAGCAATATAGAAACCACTTCTACCTCTCAGGTCAGTGGAACAATGTCCATTCCTACCTCAATACAAATTCCTCAGCTCACCAAGCAGGATAGTACATGCGTTCAGGTTTGTCTTCATCGCAGTTAACTCTGCCTGCCTCTCAGGTACTGTCCCCTCTCTCCTGCGATTCACAAATAAAAATCTTTCACCAGTTTGGTGGTGCCTTTCAGCCTGGGCAAGCTAGCCTGCTGTGGATAGAAGATAAAGCTGCGGTGTCCAACCAGTTGAGTAGCAAACTAGCCACACTCAACCGGCTACATAGCCATATGTGGCTAGCATGTTGGACACCACGGAGCTAAAGCATGAGCAAGGCTTACACTTAGGCAGGAAACCTGCCTTGTTTGCAGTGAGGACACAGAGGCTAGGGATTTGAGTGTTGTAGCTAGTTCCAACTAGCCACTTCCCCCACTCCGCTGCCTCTAGCAGAGGCAGCAAGGGGGTGGAGGAGGAGCCAGCTTAAAAGCTGGTTCCCCCCAACACCATCTCTGCAGGGGAGTAGAGGGGACTAGGTGAGAACTGGGAACCAGCTGATTCCTGACTCGTGCCCAATCCCAGGCGCTGTGACTTTGCTTTTTAAATGTACTAAGAGCCTGTGAGCTCTTGATTCATTTAAAAATCAGAAGTGCAGCAGGGGGCACCTGGCTGGTGGGCCAGCTGTTTCCTGGCTCCTGCCGGGTCCCCCCTGTTGCACTTTAGTCCTTTAAACGCATTAAGAGCCCACGGGCTCATTGGCGCAAGCTGGGAATCAGCTGGCTCGGCTTGCGCCAGGTCATCCCCACTGCACTTCAGCCTTTTAAACATATTAAGAGCCAGCAGGCTCTTAATACATTTAAAAGGCAAAGCCACAGCAGAATTAGTTGCCGGGTCTGGGAGCTAACCCTGCAGCGGCTCCCCTGCTTATCGACTAATTGACCAGTAGATGGAAAATCCGTCAAGTAGTCGATTAGTTGATTAAACTATATTTAACATCCCTCGGCTCAGTTTACTGCAGACATCCTAGTGACACACAGGCTTGTGGGAATGCACCATCCATGAGGACTTTCCAGTGTTGACAAATACCCAAGGCTAAGCTAACCAAAGTTAGCTTTGTGGTGAAGGTATAGAAGTTAAACACTAGTGAGTCTAAGCATTACAATATTCTGCAAAGCTTGCCTATACATCATCTTGCAGCAAACTGGTTAAATTAGTTTTAATTGACATATTCAATGGTTTCAGAGCATCTCTGGAAACTCATTCTGGAATAAAAACTGTGTCCTTTGATTTGCCACAAGTCCATTAGGAGTAAACAGAAAAGACCACATGTATTTCAAGCATCATCCCACACTACGATTATACTACTGAAGTCCCAGAATCAGTATGGGGGAAGGGCTCACGTCAACATAAATTACACAGAAATTTACAATGCCATTTGCAGTATTGTGAAATCCACATTAAAAATTATTTTGTTGCAACACATTCCTCTGCTCAAAAAACACAACACAACACAACCAACCACCACCAATAAAACAATCGCTGAGCAGTTGCCCAATAAATCTTTTCTTATGCCCACTAATAGATTGTTTAAATTACATATACTGTTACTGGCCTACGGACTGCTTCTTGTTCTTCCACATTCCATTAAAAAAATAAACCAAAACAGTCTCCAGAAAATATGTTTGTTTGAGAGGGTAGCAGTAATTTCTAAGAGTTTGTCTCCACTAATGAGGTAGATCAACAGTGCAAGGATCGATTCCCTGGTGATCCGTTTATCACTCCTGCTTAGATACGATAAATCAATTCCCGAGTGCTCTTTCATGGACTCTGGTACTCCACCAGGAGCCAACATGAGATAAGCCCCTGCTGATCTTACTGTGCGAAAGATGTCACAGAGAATAAATTGATTTCAGCTACGCAAATACATAGGGTAGATCGACGGGAGAGATGGAGGTTAGTGTAGACAAGGCCTAAGTAGCAGTAGTAATTTTTGCTATCATCCAAACACAGTGGTGAAAGCAAACTAGAATATTTTAAATGCAAAAGGGAAACTGAAGACCCCTGCAGACTCAAGCCCTGGGAATCATCTTCTAAAGATTAGCAAGAGAGAGCGCATGTGAGAGAATGACACGGAGATGTTTACTATCACAAAAATTGGTGCTTGTTTTGAAACCATTGCAAAAGGAGAACTCCTTTACGCATTCGGCACCAGTATCAGAAGTCGTTTTAGGATTTACCCATTCTTCCGGTGTCAAACATTTACCAGCCCTGAATTTCTCTTGCAACAGCAGGGATAGACATGGAAGAACACACAGCCACAACTTCAATTCAGGTTTTCTGGGTTCTCCTAGCACTGTGCTTGGATGCTTAGCCCAAGTCAATTTACACAATACCACTTAAAAGCGGTCTTTAGTTTGCAAAAAGTTCAAATTTCCAGTCAGACAAGGATATCCGAGTCTGATAAAGCGTATTTTATGTAAGAGCACCTTACCGCCAGGTATAATAGATACACCCGTTGAGAGTGTAAGCTCCCTTGGGGTGGGGACTGTTTTCACCAATAACTTTAATCTCTTCTCAGAGAGAAAGATTGTGGCTTATACACAAAGATGTAAAACGACTGCTGTGGGAATAAAGTTGTTCTGCTGCTATTAGGGTCCAAGGCCTCTTGATCAGAGACTGCCGGTTATGCCAAGGTGTGTATTGTTTATTGTGGTATAGGAAAGCATCCACCTTTGCTTTATAGCAGTGAAAAACTTGTTCAAATTCCCACTATGCCAGAGCAATGCATTACCCAGTTCTTTCCAGTGTTCTTCTGTGAAAAACCCTTTGCATTTCTCAACAGTTTGACCTGAGTTACAATTTCTCATTCAGGCCTAGGTTCAGGACCTCAAAGAACTGAAGTTTCTTGTGAAAAGGTTGTTTTTTTTTTTTTTTTTTTTTTAATGACTTTTTGCCTTCTTACTTTCCCCAAAAGAGGAAGAAACAGTGACCTATTTTTTGTTCAGGTCAGTAGTTGTATTAGGCAGGAAAAGCTCATGAACCACCAGAGAGCACTATAACAAGTGACATGCCAATCTGAGTAATTTTGTATTTAGAAAGGCTGAATCAGAACTCAAGTTTCAGAAAAGTAACTGAGAGTCTGCTTCAGCAAAAATAACAAGGAGTCCTATACCATCTTAGAGACTAACATTTATTTGGGCATAAGCTTTTGTGGGCTGGAGTCCATTTAATCAGATGCATGAAGTGGAAACAAATTTGTTAGTCTTTAGAGTGCCACAGGAGTCCTTGTTGTTTTTGTCAAGTCAGAACTCTAACTTGGTGGCTGTCAACAGGTTTCATAGTGAAAAAATAAAAGGCATAACTTATTCCTTAAACACTGGGTATGTCCACATTTGCAGCCTATTTCGGAATAGGGCTGCAAATGTAGGCATTCGGAATTGCAAATCAAGCCCGGGATTTAAATATCCCGCGCTTGATTTGCATCTTCCCGGCCTGGCGCCATTTTTTGAAATTTACAAGCCCGGAATAACTGCCCGCATCTACACGCAGCAGTGAAATGGGCATTCGAAATAAAGCCCTATTTCGAACTACCTGCTAAACCTCATTGCAGGAGGAATAACAGGTAATTTGAAATAGGGCTTTACTTCGAATGCCTGTTTCACTGCCACCTGTATACGTGGGCAGTTATTCCGGGCTTGTAAATTTCAAAAATGGCGCCCAGCTGGGAAGATGGAAATCAAGAGCGGGGTATTTAAATCCCGGGCCTGATTTGCAATTCTGAATGCCTACATTTACAGCCCTATTCTGAAATAGGCTGCAAGTGTAGACATACCCTTAGCGATTCAGTGCCAGGCATACAAGTGGCACTGAATTAGGGACATATGATCTGAAGCAAGTAACAGAGGATACAGGATTGATTTCTTTTTTCTTTGGTTAGGAAAAGAAATCAAATCCAAGATTTTCCTAAACATTTTATTTTTGAAGACCTTTGTAGACAGAATTACTTTCTGCTTTAACTAACGCCATCTGCTGTTGATTACCTACATGGCCATCAGCTGCTTGCACGAAACTAGTGCCAGCTCAGAAACATAAGCATCCCCTTACCAAGTATAAGAATTGGCTCATAGGATAGGGATTGATGAAGAAAGTGTTCTAAATGAAATATTGGCCTTTTGGGGATGTATCTGACCTGGTGCAACTGGTTAAACAATTTTTTTTTAAAGAGGGGGCAGTGTCTTCATGTGGTTTTATAAATGCAGCAGTATTGGTGTAGATGAAAGCCATCCTTATTCAGACCTTTCTCAGTTCAAGTTTCCTTTTTACCCTGGGAAAATATGGATGGTCAAAGATGCTAATTGTTATTTTAAGCAATAGATTTTATCAATCTTCCTCCCTCCCCCTATGAGCCAACAATAATTAGCACCTCTAGGGAGATGTTGCAAGTTTGTTTTTTTAAACTGGAATATACTATGTTGCAAGTTACCTCCTCAGCTTTTCCAACCTTCTGTGTGAACAAGGTCCTTCCTCTCTACTGAGCTCTCGGTTCTACTTCCAACCTGCCCTTTGTAAGGGATCAGCAGCAGTGCTTGCCATAAAAGGAAAAGAAACTATCTACTGCATTTCTACAGAGGGGAGGCAAGTGGTATAAAAAACAAGGAACTTTAGTGACTTCCTTAAAACGCAGGAAGCATCAGACGAGTCACCACCCTCACTGGGACATTTTCCAATTTTAATAAGGGATGCAGATATGCTACAATAAAGATGTTTGACTGAAGAATAATACAGATTTTTTTTGTTAATAAGACAGCAAGCTGGTGGTCGCAAGCAGACTGCATTCGGCACAGTTGCCTTCTGGGTGCCTACACTGGTTGTATATAATGTCCCAGCATTACAATAGCACAGATTTGAACCCTCCAGAACCAGAGCCCTTCAGCTTCATAAGCAGTGGCAGCAGTCCTGCTAGGTGACCTACAAACAGAAGCTCCTTCTTGTGCTGCTGAGTGAGCAGATTTAAAAAAAACCCTCAAAGAAAAAGTAAGTACTACTCGCTTGGACACTTCCAGCTGCATAGCCAATTTCTCTTTGGCTACGTCTATACTGCACCCTTCTTCCACAAAAGTTTATGCAAATGAAGCACAGAGTAGCACATTAACATGTTTCATTTGCATAATTAATTAGGGGTCGTTTTTACACAAGAGGCTTTTGAGCAAAAAGGAGCCATCTATACAGCTCCTTTTTGCTCAAAAGCCTCTTGCGCAAAAACAGCCCCTAATTAATTATGCAAATGAATCATGTCAATGTGGTTTCTTTTCCTTTTATGGCGAGCATTTCTGCTGATCCCTTACAAAGGGTGCAGTATAGTATAAATTATAGTACACCCACATCTTGAATACTGTGTACAGATGTGGTGGTCTCACCTCAAAAAAGATATTTTGGCCTTGGAAAGGGTTCAGAAAAGGGCAACTAAAATGATTAGGGGTTTGGAACGGGTCCCATATGAAGAGAGGTTAAAACAAGTGGGACTTTTCAGTTTAGAAAAGAGGAGACTGAGGGGGGATATGATAGAGATCTATAAAATCATGAGTGGTGTAGAGAGGGTGAATAAAGAAAAGTTATTCATTAGTTCCCATAATAAAAGGAATAGAGGACACCAAATGAAGTTAATGGGTAGCAGGTTTAAAACTAATAAAAGAAAGTTCTTCTTCACACAATGTTTAGTCAACCTGTGGAACTCCTTGCCAGAGGAGGCTGTGAAGGCTAGGGCTATAATAGAGTTTAAAGAGAAGTTAGATAATTTCATGGAGGTTAGGTCCCTAAAAGGCTATTAGCCAGGGGATAGAAATGGTGTCCCTGGCCTCTGTTTGTCAGAGGCTGGAAAAGGATGGTAGGAGACAAATCGCTTGATCATTGTCTTCGGTCCACCCTCTCTGGGGCACCTGGTGCTGGCCACTGTAGGCAGACAGGCTACTGGGCTAGATGGACCTTTGGTCTAGCCCAGTACGGCAGTTATGTTCTTATAGACATAGCCTTTGTTTAGAACTAGTTTCATTTTTCCAGATCATGCAGTAGAGCAGCTCTCACGCCTCCAATACTGTGACCCCCCCCCCTTCTGACTGCAAAAATTACTATACCACTTGAGGGTGCAGGAACTGAAGCTTGAGCCCAGTACAGCCCTGCTACTGGTGGGGAGACAAGGGGGCACCAAAGTCAAAGCCCAAGCCCCACTGCCACAGCAGGAGAGGCCAAAGCACTTCAGCCCTAGGAAGGGGGCCTGTAAGATGAGACCTATTGCTCAGGGGCTTCAGCCCCAGGACATAAGGTTCAGACTTCAGCCCTGGGCCTCAGCTAGACAGCCCTGGAGACCCCATTAATATCGGGCTGCAACCCACAGTTTGAGATGTGCTGCAGTAGAGCAAGGCAGCAATGCTTGGGTGCAAATACTGCTGGGAAAGTTAAAATATTCCAGAAGTTAAAAAAATTATATTGATCTTCAAGGTTTGTAAAAGCGAGATTTACAAAACCTAACACATTGGGTTGAAAACGGACATGGGTATTCAAACAGTACAGCAATAGGTATTTGCTTCAGCAGTCTACATAGTACAGAACTAGGTACAGGTTTGACTTCTATAGGTGGGACCTCCATGTCCGGAAACATTAGTAAATAGCTCATTTGCCATGCTCAAGTTTAGGGTGGGAGGAGGAGGACTGGAGATGGGGGAAGAGGCAGAGTGGCTGCAGAGCCTCATGGGGCTGCGCTTCTGGCCCCGAGCCACGGAGCTTTGCAGCAATCCTTCCCTTCCCATCCCTGCTTGACAGGTGGTGGCAGGAGAGGGACCAACATTAACCTCCTGTAGGCCAGCAGATTCCCTGGTTCAAAACTGTCAGGTCCCAAGGATGCTGGACCAGGGAGGTACAACCTGTAATACTTTTCTTTGGTATAATGCAAGATTATCCTCCAATTAAGGACTAAGTAGAATAGGTATAAAAAAATTGGTTATAAACACACACATGCTCGCTAAATGTTAAGAACTTTGTCAGATGATAGACTACATCCCTGGAAGCTTATAAACTTGTGAGATTGATAAATCCAATTAAACTGTCAAAACTTTTGCTTAAAAAAAAAGTTTCCTCAGGTCTGAAGAGTACTTTAGACAGCCACTCACACTTGGCCTCCAATTGTGACTACGAATAAATTCACAGCAGTATTTGCCCTTGCAAAGGCAGAAAGCATCCACAACAAAATCTCTTCATTGCATAGAAAACTGGCAGTTTTCTTTGGGAGATTGTCAGAGACTCACCTGAGAATGGATACTCTAACTAGAAGAATACGTGGTTCTTTGATCCAGATCCAAAATTCAGCTTTGGGCATCAGAGTGGGTAACATCTGCCATTGTTAGTATTCCTTTGTTTTCGAGGGAAGTTCCACTTAGAGAAAGTTAACTGTCCAACTAAAAAATTTAGAGATTCTTAGCAGGGCTGTTCCTGTCTATTTCTCAGTTCCATTACACAAAAGCTGCATCTTTGTCAGTACAATAGCTGGATAAAAACAATTATGAAGCAGAAACTCTGGTTCTCAAGAATTGATTTTTTAAATTTAAAAGCAACACACCTATTTCCTAGTTCAGAACATTAAATTTTTTCTTCTATATTCCCACATGCATATTTTCCAACAATGCATCAGAACCATCTCTAGCACATCATGAGGGGGGAAGGGGGTGTCGGCTGATATTAATAAGCATCTCGTTTAACACCTCCCCCCCCCACACAAACACATTCGATCTGTGGAACTTGTTGCCATGGGATGATGTGATGGCCAAGAACATAACTGGGTTCAAAGAAGAATTAGAGAAGTTCATAGAGGGTAGCTCTGTCAATAGCTGTTAGCCAAGATGTCAGAGATGCTACTCTATCCTCTGGGTACCCTGTAACTTCCAATGGCCAGTAGCTGGGACTGAATGATAGTGAATGGCTCATTCAAAATCATCAGTTCTGTTTATTCCCTCTGAAGCACTCGGCACTGACCGCTGTCGGAAGACAGACCACTGGCCTCACCCCGTTTGGTCGTTTTCATGTATAAAAGCAATTTGTCAAATTAAACTAAACAGTTTCCTGCGGAAGAATCAGGAGCATTAAAAGGCCAGTGGACTTTTTGCAATATACAGGCAGTCCCCGGGTTACATGGATCCGACTTATATCGGATCCCTACTTACAAACGGGGTGAGGCAACCCCGCACTAGCTGCTTCCCCCCAGCAGACTAGGGAGACGCGAAACTAGCGCTCCCCCCAGCAGACCAGGGAGACGTGGAGCGACTTTTCTCAGCAGACACCTCAGCTTGAGAATAAAGGACTGAGGGAAGTGAGGTGTGGGAGAATAAAACTGAGCTCTGGAGAAATGTTTGGCTAGAGTTTCCCCTACAATATGCACCAGTTCCGACTTACATACAAATTCAACTTAAGAACAAACCTACAGTCCCTATCTTGTATCTTGTACGTAACCCGGGGACTGCCTGTACAGTCAATAGTAACAGTCAAATTCTTCCTCCTCTTTCTAAGCCCAGCCCTTATACATTGACTTTGAAGCAGCTTATCAGTGGCAAAAGGTAGGCAGTGGAGCAGTTCCTTTCTCTAACAGGCATTTGTGGCTGAGCTAATGACTCATGAAGAGCTGTTGGAAGCACGACTTTCATCACCCGCATTTCCTGGCACATCCCAAAGATAAACTGAATGCTGCTTGTGCCACCCAATGAGGATCATCTGCAACCTTTGTGAACACATGCTGCAGCACAATGCACTTCCATTCCACAGCATGGCGCAGTGGTTTCAATTCTCTAGGGGGGCTGTACTGGGCAGCTGTAGAGGCTATAATAACAAACACTGTTTGACTTCCCAAGAGCACAGAGAGGATGTGCTATATAAAAATCCCCACAAAAATTCATTTCCGGTCATTGTCAACCTGTCCGGGAGCTCCGATTTCAAAGTGCAACCTTCAGCATGAACATGGCAAACAAACACTCACCCTTACTGTAGATTCTCATTGCAGAGCTGTCAAAAAGGAAAAAATAAGCCTCAGCAGCGCACAGTACAATATCAGAGTTATTAAATATAGAGCAGCTGCCTGACACATGACTTCAGGTTGCAAGATCTCCTTGGATGTATTATTTAATGTGTGTTATTTTTAAGGCTGACCTTCAATAGCCATTAGCTATATATTTCTGACCACCTGCATGGTCATTAGTGTGTGCTCAGCTACAGATCCAAGAGATATGCATCCTCCAAGAGCCCAGATGTACTTGCCTTAAACCTGGGTGTTTTCAGGGGCAGGGGGTAAGGAATAAGCAAAGTATTTGGGGAATTTAGGACAGCCCCTGCATTCCAACCCTCAAAAAGAGGGGCACATAGAAACCAACATCTCATTCTATTTTTTTCAGTTACAGATGAAGGCATATCATTATTCTGACAAGCAGATATTAAATAAATCACCCTTAATGTTCTGTGAATATAAACTAGGAGGATCTGAAGATTGCTTCTATTTAGCCTCACTCTTTTCTGGAATTTCTATTAGCACTTGTAAAAAGACATGACAGGTATGTCTTTACTATACAATCATGTGTCTATAATTATGAGCCTATTGGTAAATTCAGTCTCCCCTATCAAGCAAATGTAGGAGATTAAAAGGCCTTAGAACTGCTTTACTGCATTCCAGGTAGCCAATTTTGTAAAGAGACAAACTTCTCAATGTTTCAGATGGAAGGAGAAGGGAGCAATTTAAAATACCGACTACACTTAAAGCTAGGCCCTGTAGAGCAGTGGTCTCCAAAGTGGGGTGCGCACCACGCTCTATTGTGGTGCAGGAAGAAAATTCCCCAGCACCGGCCACGTACAGGGCATGGTGGGGCCGAGGGAGCGCATGTGCGGTGTGCTCAAACGCCGCGCCAACAGCTGAGAGGGGAGACGCCCAGGCATGGCGTGACGTCACAGCCTGGCGTGACGTCACAGCCTGGGACTTTAAAACCGCTCAGTCCAGTGTTGCACCGCATGGCCCAGCAAGTGGTCTGGAGCCCCGGAAGCAGCTGGGGCCAGGACTGTGAGGACTTCTGGGGCCCCATCACAGACTCCAACCCCGCAAATTGGAAGGCAGAAGGTGGAGGAGGGGAAGAGGGAAAATAGGGGGAAGGGGTGGGAGAGGAAGGGGCTTGTGCTGAGGGCAGGGAAAAAGGGGGGCAGGTCAGGAGAAGAAAGGGGAAGGCACCAAGGAACAGGGTGGAGGAGAGACAAATGTCTTAGGAAAGGAGATAAGGAGGGGTAGCTCACATGATCAGAATGGGGCTACTGGAGGAGTGGGCACAGGGGGGAGACAAGGGCTGGTGGAGGGGGGCAGGTCTCAGGAGGGCTGAGGGCAGTGAGAAGGGCAGGAATCAGAACAGCAAAGGAGAGTGAGCGGTTGGGGGGCAGCAGGCACCAGGGGAGCTGATGGAGAAAGGGGAGGAGACATGGCAGCAGAGGGAAAAGGTAGAGGTTTATAAGATATTTATTAATAACTTGGGTGCCACAGTGGCACATCCAAACAAGCCCCATGAACTCAGTACTGGTGCACAAAACAAAATTCATTCTGCTCGTGGGAGGAAACGCTGTATCACAAAGTGTTAAACCAAGATTTTCAAAAACAATTAAGCATATTCAATCACATTTCTCACTAAAAATATTACTAATAATATTTTTTTAGTGAAAGCAAAAAGGTTTTCTGTATTGTTAAAATAAAAAAATATTTAATTTTTTTTGTTTATTTCATCTTTATCTCATCCTTTTTTAATTTCTATTTTTATGTATGTTTTATAATGTACATAATATATTAGTATAGTAGCATAGGTATATAATTCATAAATAAATATACATATTGGGGGTTCATGCTCAAAAATTTGTTACTGATAGGGATACGTGATCAAAAAAATTTTGGAGACCACTGCTGTAGAGGATTCACATACCAAATTAGGCGGCTTCTTCAGTTCAAATGCAATACAAGTAGTATTTGAAAATGGGATTCTTCTAGGAATATTAAAATGTGTTTGCATAATCATGTAACCACTGAAAAATTTCAGGGGTTATGCGGTTACATGAGGGGCAGCAGTCAGCTCCCTGGAGCCAGAGAGTATGGAGACCCTGCTTTTAAGCCAGCTCCCCAAACGTCTTGCTTCTGCCTGCCCCTCGCTCTTCTGCCTCTGAAACAGCGCAGGGGCAAGTGCCCTGATACAGAGGCAGCAGCATAGGGGGTAGACAGCTCCCCGGGAGCCGGTACATGCAAAGCCGGCTTCCCGCACGTACTGGGAGCCTGCATGTAACCATGAACGTTACCCGATGGGGCCCAGGCTCATCAGTTAACCACATACACAGTTACTCTTTCGCAGCCCTAGATTCTTCCAACCCATGTGTTTATGGTAAGAACAATTCTTCATATTTCTAGCCTCCTCTGACATTTACCTCTCTCCAAATGGTGTCAACTTGGATGTGTCCTAGCAGCAAGGATGTCCTCATTGGGAAGTTGGATGCTATTCCTGCTCCTAGTCACTGCATTTTATTTCCCAGCACTTGTAAATTTGAGCTAATATTTCATAACCCTACTGGGAAACTGTTCAGTTGCATCGATACACAGTTGTTCACCACTTTCATACTATAGTGTTGAACACCACAGTGGAATTTAGGAGCTGGAATATTTTGGGGCTGTTGGAAGTTAGCATTGACTAGCAAGCCGTGTGGGAATTCAGCACAGCAATAGGTGGAAGGTGCACAAAATATTGCACAGGTAGCTTGCACAGTGCTCACATATAGGACTGCTTGATGCCCAGCCGGTAGCTGGTCACAGCTCCACCTCTCGCCTGAAAGTCATGTTTTCTGGGTTAAAATATCTACGGCCTTCATGCCGTTCTGGCCATGTTTTACTATAGTGCATGCTTGCTACACAGCAAGTGTTGACATAACTTCCTTCCACTTTATCAGCTACTATTTCCCAGTACATCAGTGTTTTACAGTGATTTTGTTCTACCAAGGAGCCGTGTTATTTGTGTTGCTATAGCAACTCAGAAGGAGGACTCCACTGTTCTAAGCACTATGCAAACACACACACACACACTTGCATTTTGCATGCAGCAGAATGGCTCCTCACACACTTATCTAAAGCCTTCTATATTACAGTACAGCCAAAGCAGCACCTACTCCCTCAAGCATGACTAGCAAGCTGTGTGGGAATTCAGCACAGCAAGAGGTGGAGGGTGCCTGCTGAGCAGTAGGTGGGGGGAGGCAAGTCCCCCATTCCTCCTGCCCTCTCTCACCAGGGCACTGGGTGCCTCCCCTCACCCTGTCTCCCTTCTGTCCTCTCCACAGGACACTGGATCCCTCCTACACATCTGATCCTTCCAGCCCCCCTCAGGGCCCTCCATCCTCACCTTTTAGTCATACTGGCAGCAAAACTGTTGCTAGATCAGTCTCAAAACATGCAAGGACATCATCGCTGGGTGTAATTTATAAAGGAAGAGGGAAACAGGGAACAAGGGACAAAGCATTCAAGAGTGGGACGCTAGGGCCCTCTTATGGTTGCTTTCTAAGCCTTACTGAGTGTAAAACCCTGAAGACTCCCCTTCAGCTCTGAAGGAAGGAGCACGGCTAACACAAGGAGGGGGAAGGGCTCTCTGAATTTTATTTAGCTAAGTTCTGGCTTTAATAGCACAAACTTAAGTTACAGCTACTTCATTGTTCCTACCTACCTGTGGAGGGGTCCTCATCCTGAAGGCAATACAGAACAATGCAACAGGGCTAATTTCCCCCAAAATTTGTTACTCTATGATAATATTGCTATTGCAGTCTCCTAGCACTAAAGACTTCCTGATGTTTAATGCATACTTAATAGTCAAAAAGGCATTTACACTGCCCAGTGGTTATTCTTCTGCAGGGCCATAGTGGAGATCTAATTTAATTTTGGTTAGGCTGTTCAGTCTTCCATAAGCCAGGAAAGGTTTGGCGTACTGAGCTATATCCTTCAATTTTAAATGGGTCAAAGCCTCCAGCCAGTTCAGCAGACTAGCCCCGAAGAAGGCACTTCTTGTTATGGTAGTAAGGCATGGGGCAAGCGCTCTTTCTAGGTAGAGAAGGGTGACTCCTATAGGAATTTAGAAGATTCTACAGGGAAAATACTTATAAAGGCAAAAATGCTGGTTGTATCTATGTTTCCCAGTCCTGACTGTTGTTCATGTGAATTGGTTAATAATGAAATCACACGGTATTTTAATATCACATGTTGCAAAGAGCCACAGGAGTCAAAGAGCCACTTGCAGCTCATGAACCACAGTTGGGAGTATTGTTGGATTAAGCACTGGAAGCTAGGCTCTGCCTATTCCTAATGCTAAATTCCACTGTTGTGGCTTTGGGAATTCATTCATCATGCTAACTCAGTTTCCTCACTTTGTCAAACAGGGGACAACACTTACCCCTCCCCACAAGGGTACGGTGAGCATCAATGCATTTGAAGTGCTCTGAAATGAGAATACTACAACAACTAATAATTAAAATGGGGGCTAACAGAACTGGCTACAACTAGGCATGGCTCCTTTCCTTCTCCCAACTCCACCCCAAACAAGTCTTGCTAATTCACTTCACCCACGATTCGGATGGCTTTACACACTAAAGCATCTCTCGAGTCAGACTTCCATTTTTGCCGTGTTTGATATAGTGGCCCACTGTCACCTCTGGCTCAAATATGCTTTAATGAGCGTAAGGGATTTAGTCCATCTGCTTGAGCCTCTAAAACTGGACTTGAAAAGTTGGATTCCTACCCATCTAAGCAGTAACCATTCTCATCTGGGTGAAAGAAGCACAACCCACCACTGCCTTCCCCACAAACATGTTCCTATTCAACTCACATCGTCACATCTTCCCTCCCTTCACCCCTAGTCTCAATCAACTATCCACAACTGGTTCTGCTCCCCCTGCTCAAACAAAAAAGTTAAAGCTGGGAAACCCCACAAATCCTTCCTGCCAGAATTCCTATTTGCCACGAGTGCAGGGGTTTTTCAGCCACTGGTTAAGCAGCATATTTACTCTAAAGGCATGTTTATGCCACAACCCTTCCAATGACTGAACGCCTCTTACGCCTTTGCTCTTCCAAGCATGTTGAAGGCCCTTTAGCATCTTACATTAGGCTCTGTTCCCTGCTCCCCCATTTGTACTCTTCAACTAGCACCAGCTCAGAGGCTATTCTACTGGGTCCTTGAGAAAGGTATCTGTGCAGCTGCCCAGTTTCCTCTAATGCTCAGAGCACCAAGACTGTTCTGTTTCTTGCAGTCTACTTTTGCTCTTGTTAAAAGAGCAGCTGTACATGAGCCAGTCTGCTCCTCTCTCCTCCTTCTCACTGGACCAGGCAGCAGCAGCTCACCTATCCCACTCAGACTGCCAGAATTCCTATTTGCCACGAGTGCAGGGGTTTTTCAGCCACTGGTTAAGCAGCATATTTACTCTAAAGGCATGTTTATGCCAGGAAACTACAGACTAGTCAGCTTAAACTTCTGTGCCAGGGAAGATAATGGAGCAAATAATTAAGGAATTCATTTGCAAACATCTGGAGGATAAGCTGGTAAGTATCAGCCAGCATGGATATGTAAAGAACAAATCATGTCAAACCAATCTGATAGCTTTCTTTGATAGGATATCAAGTCTTGTCGGTAAGGGAGAAGAGGTGGACATGATATACCTAGACTTTAGTAAAGCATTTGATACAGTCTCATGTGATCTTATCAATAAACTAGGGCAGCCATGGCCAACCCGCAGCTCAGCATTTCACAGGTGCGGCTAACAAAGCCCAACCCCCCCCCCCCCCCCCCCCGGTGGCTCGTAAAGCCACCCCGTGCCCCTGAAAACAGCCCTCTCCTCCCGGCTCCCTGTGCTCACCGGGGCAGGGGAGCTGTCTGGCACAGCCATTCAAGATAAAGTATTAAAGACTGTGTTGGCTGGCGGGAGCCTGATGTGGCCAAAAAGCCTCTAAACGTGTTTTCTTTTTTGCTTAAACAAACGCGGCTGGGAGCTCCTTTTAAAGGGGGCAGTCGTCGTCGTCTTCTTTTTTTTTTTTTTTAAATAAACTCAACAATTTTGCCCTGGCTCTTCATGCTGGATCCACTGATATCTTGGCTCTTTGCCCGGAATGGGTTGGCCACCCTGAACTAGGTAAATACAATCTAGATGGGGCTACTATAAGGTGGGTGCATAACTGGCTGGATAATCACTCAGAGAGAAGAATGGTTCACAGTCATGCTGGAAGGGCATAACAAGTGGGATTCTGCAGGGGTCTGTTATGGGACCAGTTCCATTCAATATCTTCATCAATGATTTAGATATTGGCATAGACAGTATGCTTATTAAGTTTGCAGATGTTACACAGATGGGAGGGGTTGCAACTGCTTTGGAGGATAGGGTCATAATTCAAAATAATATGGACAAACTAGAGAACTGGTCTGAGGTAAATAAGACAGAGTTTAATTAGGACAAATGCAAAGGAAGGAACAATCAGTTCCACACATACAGAATGGGAAGCAACTGTTTAGGAAGGAGTATTGCTGAAAGGGAACTAGAGGATCATAATGGACCACAAGCTAAATGTAAGTCAACGGCATAACACTGTTGCAAAAAAACAAACAAAAAAAACAAAAACAAATGTGATTGTGGGATGCATTATCAGGAATGTTTTGAGCAGGACACAAGACATAATTCTTCTGCTCTACTCTGCAATGATTAGGCCTCTGTTGGAGTAGTGTGTCCAGTTCTGGGCACCACATTTCAAAAAAGATGTGAAGAAATTGGAGAGGGTCCAGAGAAGAGCAACAAAAATGATTAAAGGTCTAAAAAGTATGAGCTATGAGGGAAGACTGAAAGAACTGGGCTTGTTTAGTTTAGAAAAGAGAAGACAGAGAGGACATGATGATAGTTTTCAAGTATCTAAAAGGTTGTTACAAGGAGAAGGAAGAAAAATTGCTCTTCTTGGCCTCTGATAATAAGATAAGAAGCAATGGGCTTAAATTGCAGCAAGGGAAGTTTAGGTTGGACATTAGGAAAAACTTCCTGTCAGGGTAGTTAAACACTGGAATAAATTGCCAAGGGAGGCTGTGGATTCTCCATCACTGGAGATATTTTAAGAGCAGATTGGTTAGACATCTATCAGGGACAATCTAGATGGTACTTGGTCCTGTCATGAGGGTGGGAGACTGGATCTGATGACCCCTCAAGGTCCCTTCCAGTTCTAATATTCTATGATTCTACAGCTAAAACATAGGCAGACCTAGTTATGTCTCTAGGGGTGTGAAGAGTTGTAGGTAAGCTGACTTATGTACCTGCGTGGACATCCATAGGTCGATGGGGAATTCTTCTGTCAGCCCAGCTCCTGTGTCACAGGGATGAAAAACCCCTTCCACGGCTATGACAAGTACCTACACTACAATGGCCGAGCTCTGCTGCTGTAGCACATGTAGCATAGACACACCCTGGGTTTAATAGAAGACTTGAAGGGAGATGGTTATAAATATTTGCCAGGATCACAATGTCAGCATTACATCTCTCTTAGGATTATTAACAATTAGGTTTGCTTGGCTTTTAGAGTCAATGGATTGGAATGCCTGACTGTTTCTGAAATATTACAGCTTCTTCTTGGTATTTTGTTGATGCAGCTACTTAGGTGCACTGCACACTAATCCAAGTTACAAGGAAGCAAAGTTTCTTAAAGTATGAAGCAGGAGGTGGGCCACTGCGACCCAGTCCCAGCTCCTTTTGGTATGGGACTGTCTTGTCCATTTGCCTTAATACCTTACTTAGGGGGAGTCCTGCATGGTTTTAATACATATCCCCGTAGATGTGGATACCCAGTTCCTGTCCGTGAATATGAGAGCCACTTGCGCACAGTAGCGTGATTAGGGACAGCTGCCAGTGAACCTGTGTCCGTCCCAGAGGGCAGGGCTGGGGGGCAGTATTGCCACGCAGGAAGAGCTTCCTAGGCTGGGCACTGACTTCTGTGAGCACTGGCCCTCCATGCTGCTACTTTTACTCTGCAGCTTCATGGACATATGATTTATATCTTGCGGTATCTGCACTTGCAGATAAGTTCAAGTGTATGTTGTGCCTTTCAACAGAAAGCTCCCCAAACATTTACAAATGTCACACAGTACTGAAACACAGCCACTTCTTGCATGAAACAGCAGCTGTTTAATGTAAATAAAGCATATACCACATCTAAGTGAAGAACGCCTTATAAAATTCAATTCACAGTGGGAAATTTAGATAAGGCAAATTACCCAAACCAATCTAGCTAGTGTCTATAGCACTTACCATAGATCTCTTTAGAGACCACAGCTAAATGCCAGGATATCAGACACACAAAGTGGGTGAGTTAATATCTGTTGTTGGACCAATGTCTGTTGCAGAGACACAAGCTTTTGAGCCATAATATCAAGTTTGTATTTCCTTGCCAAGATGCCACTTCTAGCAGCAGTGCCTGTTAATATGATCCGCACTGCGAGGGAAGAGCACTAAGTCAACACCATCACTTCCTACAGCTCCTAGATTCTTTGGCAGTCTCTCACTCAAATCTATTCAGATCCAACCTTACTTAAGATGTGAGATTTAGGGTGGCTGCAGCTTGATGTGATATGGCCGCAGGCCATAATGGAGTTAAAAGGCAGCCGATTTCAAATGGATAGAAGGAATACATTTAATAGATTTTCAAGGCTGAGCGGAACCACTAGGTGCCTCTATCCCAATTTCCCGAGTAACAGGCCACAAAATTTACTCTAAATCTTGTGCTGAGCCCATGACTTCGGGTTAAGCTATATAGCATCTCCTCTAGAAACACTTCCAGTTTTAATCCACCACATCCTAAGGTAAATGGTTCCAACGGTTAACCAAATTCACCATGAAAGATCTACTTCTTATTTTCAGTCTCAGTCTGACTTCAGTTGCCAGCCATTGCATCTTGATGTGCTTTTGTCTGCCACATCATCAAGTCCTGTAACATCAGAAATCTTCTCTCAATGTGGGTATTAGAGCTTGATGAAGTCACTTCTACTTTTTCCAATAAAAGGCCGAACTTTAGCCTATCACTGTAAAGATTTGGTACCTGAAATCTTGCAGCTCTTTTCCAAATCTTTTTCAACATCATTCTTTAACTGGGCACATGGTATCACTAATGCCACGGTACATTGGAAATAGGTGGTCATTGAATATTCCTTCGTTTATAAAACCCGTGCATTGCGTTCTTTGTTTGCCACTACATTACACTGTGCACTCGTGTTCCATTGGTTATCCACAATAAGTCCTTCCAGATTAATGTCCTAACCAAAATATACTCCCCCAACTTGTAATGAAGACCTAGGTGATATCACCCCGCATTTGATACAGAGCTCATTCAATCCACAGAACTCTACTGCAGGATATTGTTGAAGCAAACAGCAAAACATAAAATAGCATTAAACACTTGTATAAGAGTAGCTTCCGCAAATAAACTATTAAAGAGAAGTAACAGGGGCCATTAGTGCTCAAACAGAGAGGGATAAGCAGATCAGCCAGCAGTTGGTCAGGAAAACATACAGGGAACCAGGAGTATTATATGGACTTTACACGTTCCACTGAAGCATGTGGAATGAACCCATATGGGAAGTAGGTTAGATAGCCCTAGATCTTTTCTGACATAGCTATGTCTATTAGGGATATTAGAGTACAACTGAATAGCTGGTTAGCCAATAAGCTGATGCTTATCGATTAATGGTCTTGGTTACACTCAGCTGACTCCCAGGGAGGTGCCTTCACTGTGGCAAGGCAGTGAAGCTGCCTCCCATTCATTGTAGGCTCTGTAGTATAAAGCTAAGCTAAGCTTTATACTGCAGAGCCTGCGGTACAAGATAACCGCTGAGATTTTCAGCAGTTACATGGTTATCCTAATACATGATTTTAACATCCCTAATGTCTATGTTATTAAGGGAAGCACACAACAGCCCGGGATGAGTTTAACATATTGGTTATTCACTGTGAGTTGAAGAGACACCCGCTATTCCTGTGAGGCGACATACACATCAAGGAAAGGCAATGCAAGGTCACAAGTCCGTGTGCACAGAACGTACTGAAGCACTGAGCCAGGTCTGCTGTCCTACCAAGTCCCACAGCTGATGAAAACGGAGAGAACTGGAATACACATGGCAAACTCTCACACACACACACACACACCCCCACCCACCCACCCGTTCAGGTTTATGTTCCTGGAGATAATTGGTGGACACTGTGGCATTTTGATATTTATGCATTTCTATAATAAAAGCAAGAGGGTACATTAGTGGTTTCTGTTTTTATTTTAAATGAACCTTTAAGTCCAAATAATGAGGCCTGAATGCTGTTCCGTTCTGTGTAATTAGATGTGGGCAACTGAAGATGCAACATTCCTCCTTTTCAACTGTGGCTTACAGGTTATATTTACCTTCAAAGCTCACTGGAGGGGATATTGAGGACTAATAGTTATGACTTAGGCATAGAAGTTTCTGTTGGATATAGTAGTAATAGCAAGGAGTGTGCTGACTGTTTTCAGCTGAACTTTTAAGTCTACCCTTTTCAGGGACAGTGACTCAGTCAAACTGGAGTTTGAGAAAGCTTATCCAGTAAGCGTAACAAATATCTTTGTATTTATGACACCACAGAGCTATTATGTCCCTTAGACATTTTCTTCTAGTTTTAGGGTGCCCAAGCAGAGCAGCTTTACCACAGAATTTGCCTGTCTCTTTAAACGGCATTGAGCATCACTAAGAAAGTGACAGGGAAGACAGAACATGTCACATTGCATCTATATAAATCCCTGTATGCCCACATCTTGAATACTGTGTGCAGATTAGGGATGTGAAAGTGTAAACTGTTAACCAATAAGCCCAGGCTTATTGGTTAATGATCATGGTTATACACAGGCTCCCGGCCCACTCCTGGGGAGCCGACTGCTCTCTCATGCTGCTGTCTCTGTCCCGGGAGCTGGTGTGTGCCAGGAGCTGGCTTAATAGCTTGCTCACAGTGTGCATCAGCTGCCACCCCACACTGCAGGTAACCATGTAACTGCTAAAAATCTCAGATCTCAATTGCTGTTTACCCAATTACCAGCTTTTAAACATTCCTAGTGCAGATGTGGTTGCCCTGTACATCTGGAAGTGCTTTACAAAAAGAGAGCCATCCCAATTTTACAAATGGGGAAAGAGGAAGAGGAGTGAAGCAACTGGCCTGTGGTCACCCAGCAGGTCAACAGCAAAGCCAATGTAAGAATTGTTTTTTTCAGTTTGGCTTGTGTCTTCCAGGAAGGTTTATTCAGAAAATTAAGCCCCCAGCCACTTGTAGCAGAATAAGAGCACCACACATTATACCTGTGACTTTTCCATGTGGACAACACCTTCATGAGAGGTCCCTGGCTATGTTATATTGGGGCGGAGTGGTACCTCCGCCACTTTAAAAAGCACATGGAAGCAATAAAAATGAAGCTGAGCCAACACTGGGACTGCACCTCATGCCCCCACACAGACGTGTATTTCCTCCTGACTGATACATAGTGACACAAAAAAGAGAAGGTCATTTTTTTTTCCAGAGAGATTTCTAAGAGCCATTAGAAGCTCACCTTTCAACTTCATAGGAAATGAATCTTTGCACAAACGTGGGTCACCCTTATATTGTTGGCAATAGGGATGTGATAGCGTAAAAGGTTTACTGATGAGCTTGGGCTCATCGGTTATCCTTCATGGTTATACACATCTCTCCACCACCACTCTGCTATCTCTGTATCAGAGGCAGCAGCATGGGCAGGGGGAGAGGCAGGAGCTGACGTGCATGGGAGCCAGCTTTTAAGGCGGCTCCCTGTGAGCACTGGTTTCCACAGAACCGCCTCCCTCTCCCTCGCTGCTGCCTCTATTTTGGAAGCAGCTCAGTGGCCCCACTTGTAAAAATGTAACTGCTGAAATTTTCTGTGGTTACATGTTTCCCTGAATACACCCATTTTAACATCCCTACTTGGTAATGATACCTATAGGCTCAAGCTTCCAAAGAAATATTTGGATGGCTGACTTAACATTCTCTAAAAATGCTGCTCTTCACTTTATAGAATGAGCGTCTTTGTTTTTTAAGCTCTATGACCTCTAAACAGTGCTGCGTTTGCTCCATTTCCTGCCTTCCACAGCTTTCCGGGATTTCATGAGCTCTCCACAGCAAAGTCACTGTAGACAGTGCATTGATTTTATTTTGCCACAGACAACTTAATAAAAAAAAAGTGATGTTTTCTCATCTACTATATCTACAAAGACTGACAGCAGTTAGAGAGATCACCACAAGCCAGTGAAACGAAGGGAAGCGGAACCCCGTGGGCAAATGGAGGTGAACCATTTCCTAAGCCTCCGATTGCAGCTGACACTTTTCTCCTTAAATTCAAACACCAACATGAAAAATAAATACACAGTGAGAAAAAAGCAGCCTCTGAATAGCTAATGGTCAGATACAGAAATGCTGGAGGATATAAAAGCAGCTGTCTGCTCAGTATTTTAGCACTGATTTATGACAAGTGTTCTTGTGTTTCCATTAGCAGAGGCTTTCCCAGATGACCCCTCTGTTTCAAAAGGCAGACTCAACATTAAACTCCCATCAGAGTTTAGTACTGCTGACCTCATTCTGAAAACTTGTAGCAATGTTTTACATCAGCCTAGGCCAACACATTCCATTAATGCTCCTCTTGACTCCTGGAAACAACTGCTTTGTTTACAATAAGAGCAGTACAGAGACCACTTAACAGCTTCCTCACCTATATGTGTAGAGGACAGAAACTGCCCTGAACTACAGACCATCTCCTCTAACCCTTCAGCCTCCCCACATCCCTCAGCACTAGGATCTAGGGCAGCAATGGGCAACCTAGGCTAGTGAGTGAGCCATTTACCCTCCTTCCTTTCAGTGGGCCACAAGACTGTTGTTACTGTAAAACTTAAACCACGAACAGTCTAGCAGCACCTTAGGGTAGTGGTCCCCAACCTTTTGGGGCTGCCAGGCACCTGGGGGCGGGGCCACTCACACGCTGTGTGTCCAGGGGCAGGGCTGCTCACGCGCTGTGCGTTCGGGGAGGGGCCGCACCCGCGCCGTGTGCAGGGCCGGATTAAAGGGGGGCTAGCTGAGCAGCTGCCTGGGGCGCAAACCTATGGGAGGTGCCTGATGGCAGCTGTAAGGAGCGCCACGCACCCAGCCGTGCGGCACCCTTTAGAGCTGCCATCAGGCGCCATGCACCCGGGACCAGGGGCCACGTGGTGCCCCTTAGAGCTGCCCTCAGGCGCTGGGGGGGCAGGGCCACGCATGTGCCGTGTGCCATGGGGCAGAGCTGCGCATGTGTCGCACGCCCGCTGCCCAGGGCGCAGGAATGGCTCGAGCCAGCCCTAGCCGCGCACCCAGGGCTCAGGGTGCAAGAATGGCTTGGGCCGGCCCTGGTCACTCGGCGGGCACAGATAAATGCTCCAGCGGGCGCCATGGCACCTGCGGGCACCGCATTGTGTACCTCTGCCTTAGGGATTAACAAAACAAGTAGATGGTATCATGAGCTTCCATGGGTACAACCCACTTCTTCAGATGAATGGAGAATTACAAGTCCAGTTCCAAAATAGATAGGGGGAGAAGGAAGGGGGGAAAATAGTGAATTAGAGTGTTCCTGTTAAATGAAACTTAAAGAGAAGGTGCAAATTGTTCTTAAGTACCAATTGTTGGGTTTTTTAAGTCATTAGGATGCGGAAGGTAGTGTACTAGCCAGGTAAAGTCTTTATTCATACCTTTTTGATGATCCCAAACCTGTAAATGAAGTTAAGTTCTAACTCTTCCCCACGTATTTGGCTTGTAAAATTGGCCTGAAAGCAAGACGGTCTCCCGGGATAGGGGAGTTTTGCGAACTGCACTGGTGTATCTAGAATTTGCAGGGTGTGCCAACTGAACCACAGCAGTGCTTCAAATGAAGAGGGAGACATGGCTCTCCCAGTCAATATTGTGTATAATCAGCACACACCTCACTTCATATGCCGTTGTTTTATTGTGTGTGTCACTTTAGTGATACTGGTAGAAAAAACATGACGGGTACAGAAACCACTGAAATCTGGCAACTTGCACGTGGGCAACGATACACAAAGTGTTTTGTGGGCTACAAGAGAACCCCAATGGGCTGCCTGTGGCCTTCGAGCTGCAGGTTGTCTACCACTGATCTAGGGGTGCTTTGGCTGGCAGTGCAGAGGAAGCATGACTTGAAACCCTTTATTCTTTCCCATGCTTCAAGTGTCTGCCACTTAAAAAAACGGGAAGAGACACGCATCCAAACACCAAAAAAATAGAAGTTAAGGGTTAAATATGTTACAGAAAGAAAACAGAAGAGGCTAAAGTTTAAAGAGGCAGGTTAATCTTTTATGCTGTTAGGGAAACGTTAGCTAGAAAATAGGAATGGCCAAACAAGGAACTCTAGGTTAGGGTTAATATAAAAAAGAGAGAGAGCTATTTATGGGGGCTCATACCAAATGGAGGAAATTCGGCATGGGTGATTAGTTTTATTATAATAAAAATTAGAAACATGGCCTTGTTTCCACTACTCTGATCTCACTACTTTGCTGGTACATAGCTTCCCTTCCTCCTTTCATACATTTTGGCTTTCTAGAGAATGCTTGTTAGGTCGGGAGCTTCTTTCATGAGTTTATGCAGTGGCTAGCACAACAGGGCCCTGATTCTGACTGGGGTTTTTGGTGATACAATAGCTACCTACAAATCCTTGTAAGATGAAAGTTGTCTGCTTGCATGGTGCATGCTTCAGTTCACTGCGAAATACCAAGATTGGTCTTGATCTGGACCCGTGTCTTTTTACAGTTTAACCTGCTCAATGTTGGCTCCCAAAGACATCTCCTCCAACTTGACATTCCATTGGAAGCTTCGGAGAAGCAACACTCAAACAGTGCTACATCTTGCTTTCACCTTTCGAGCGCTATATGTATGCTGAACAGTCCACAGCTTAGCTAATTTCCTCAAAATAAAAAGACTAAAAATGGGCCCACAAAATGTGTTTTCATCTAATCCTCTTTCCGCCGACGAGCTACAAGATGAAATATTAGTAGAGAGAAAAAGCTGGCAGTCGGTGGTATAATTAAGACAGTCCCTTTCCTGTTCTTGAATCCGTACAAGAGTGCAGCTACGGCTGGCAATTTTAATTTCAGGAACAATTAAATAAAATTAATTTCAAGGAAAGCGCCTTAAACATTGAAAGCTCCATTAATCCTGGTACTTTTAATTAAAACTGCATATGTAACATTTTGGACATCTAGGGAGTATTTTCTTCTTCAGTTCTGACACAACTTCAGTAGCAAACTTTTAGAAAGTCAAGTTGTAAACTGTTTAGGCCCTTTTACTCTGCATTTACAAATACTTAACTAAAATAGAAAGCAGAAGCTACAAGCACCCAGCTTCCGTTGGAGGAATGCACACCTGGCCACCCTCACTGATTTAAACACAAATAAAAACTAAGCCCTTGTCTACATTACAAACTTACATCAATATAACTACATTGTTCTAAGAGACACAGTTATTCCGACCTACGTCCTGGTGTGGACAGCGCTATGTTAATTAATGAGACAAATTCGCCACAGTTATCGCCTCTTGGGGTGGTTTGGTATCTACACTGATGGGTGAAACTTGATCTGTTGGCATATCTCTTCAGTAAGTAAAGGTACATATGGGTAGCATTTTTACTGAATGCTACAGTGGTGCCACTGCAGTGGTGTAAGTGTAAAAAAGCCCAAAAATTGACTTGAAAATTTGGGAAGCCAGAGAATTAAATCTGATTGACTTCAGCCTGGATAATCAACAACTCAGGGAAGAGGGCAACTGGTTATGAGTCTCGCCATTGAAGACTGTTGTTCATCATAACAAAACATCCAAGAAGAGAGGTATAGCCAAGGGCCCAAGGCAACTGGTTTACAGAAGACTATAATGTTTCAAGGGACATTGCTTGCAGGCCTAAAAACCACCTGCAAGTGAAAATTTTGGGAGACTAGCCTTCCAACTCCTGATGGAATCTCAAATTCCACCTATCCACCTTGTTGAGAACACAAGCAAAATTGTCTATCATCTTGATAGAGAACTAATATTCTTCAGTCAGTCAGGTAAGGAGATTAGATGCTCAACATTATTTTGACACATTCCGGTGGGCTTTTGCAGCAACACCACCATCGACTTGCTGCACAAACAGAGCCACTTTACTCCAGAAAGTCTAATATGAAGAAGGTTAATCTCCCACCAGTACAACTCGACTGGTGGCAGAATTAACACAGAGTATGTACCAGCATCCACATGATTGTTATCTAGACTTGCTCTGAATAGTGGTGGACAAGCCTGCACTGGGTCTTACTGACCTTCCACCAATGGAGGATTGCCTTAAAAACAGAAATCTAGCATAGACTGCCAGAAGGGATCAGGACAAAGTAATCATTCATGAGGTTTCTTCTAACTCATGTTCCAGCATGCTTTAACTATCCGGTCCCTCCCCCGCAATCTCCGGCCTTATTCATACGTTCAAACTACAAGATGCTTTGTCCACACTAGGATTTTAGCAGATTACCAGCAGCCCAGGGGTAGTCATAACATAGGCAGAGTACTATTTCTACTTGCACTTGGTGCTTTCTTCTTGAGATGGGAGGAAAGGGGTGATGACCAAGCATGTGGGTTTTGTTGTTTTTTGTTTTTTTGAGTGAGAGAACCTGGAGTTTACCCTGCTAAGCTAGATTGAGGCAAATCTACCCTCTGCCTTCTCTCAGCTAAGGTTAAAAATCTTAGCAATCCTGTATAATGCATACTAAGTGCAAACATAAGTCTTACAATGAAATGGAAGCAGCTTTGAAATAATTCAGATAGTTAAAGGGAAGAGATCCAGAAGTCGGGCTAGCAGTTACCTTCTAAGCTTTTTGGGAAAGTAACTAACTAAAAAAAAAGCGCCTAAAAAAAATATTTGCAATTTCCTACATTTGCATATTCCCCTCCCCCCCAACTAACCCAGGTATTTTAACCATTCCAGATGGCCTCTCTGCAAAAGACAGGCAAGGGCCCATGCTGTTGTGGAAGTGATTGCTTTCTGTTAATTGTCACTTATCATAACAGTCAGTACATTTTGGAGTGAGTGACATTTCCCTGTTCACACTTGCATCTCATTCAAGAAACAAGCACACAAGACTAACTGTTCACAGATCTGGCCCAGAGGGATGCCAGACTCCTAAGGGAATGCTTTGCCAATTGAACGAAAAGGAGAAGCTACATTGAAGAGAGTATGGGAGACAGACTGTGCCTTATACTCACAGTACCCTTGCATTCACAGGTTAATTATTACAACCCAGAACTATGTTATAAATTTACTGTGAAATTAGTTACACAGAAAAGTTACTCATCTCCTTCACTGAATTGATGTCAAGGATAAGAACTGCACCTGGATAGATGCTTTCCACTATAGCACGCCCCTATGAGAGCAAGGGCAGTTTGAGTGCATTAAGGGTGGCAGACTATGAACATAAAACTGACCTGTCTCTGCCTCCCCCTTCACTGACGCTTGGAGGAAGGGCTTCACTCTGCAATATGAATGTTCAGAGAGCACACGAGTTTTAGGATGCTTTTAGTGTTATTAGAAAGAACAGCACGCTATTCAATTTCTCAGCCGCGCGAGAGACAAAGCCCCAGAGATGAATATGCTGTTAGCCATTCTGGCTGTGCAGCATGGCCATCTGCTTCATTTGTATGTAAAAGGTAAAGAACCCCAAACTGACCCTGCAAACCCACAAGCATACACTCTACTACAATAAATACTCTCTCACGAGTGGTTCGGATGGCAGTACTTTATCATGACTGGTTCCTGACCCAGTTTCTACTTTGCTCTTCACTTCTCTGTTACAACTAGCAATTAGTAATATCAGCATTCTGGAGAGATTGCTACAGCCCTATGAATAATGCAACAATAGTAACAGGGTGAATGCCCCACTGCCTCCAGCCAGGCTGGGGCTCCACTTCCTGCTGTGCTGGCCCAGGAGGGGCTGTGCTTCCTGTTGTGCCCGTCCGGCTGGGGTGTATTCCTGAACCCTATTGCTAGTGTGCTCCCAGGCGCCGGCTGTACTGCCTTTGTCCCACACAGAAATTAGCTCCCAAGTGGGACCGTGCTGCCAACTGCCACCACCAACCCAGCCCCTGAACTTGGCCAGCTGGGGCTCTTTGGTTCAGCAATATCCATGGTCCTGCCAGACCACAGATCTTACCGGACCAGAGTTCCGGATTTTAGAGATTTAACTGTATCTTTCAAAAGCAGCGTTATTTATTAAGTTAATTTTTATTTTGGATTTCTTAAAAAAGGGATTGTTAAAATTTTTCCCTTTAATTTTTTTCAGTATTTTTTTAAAATGGGAATTCCATCAAGTTTATTTTCCTTCATCCCTATAAAATCCTAATAATTCACTATGTTTTATCAAGTAAGGCCTGTAGCCGATTTGGTTTCCAATAACATTTTCTTCTAGTTTTCCAACCTTAAGCTGGAGTGGGGAACCTTTTTTGGGTCAGGGGCCGTTGACCCACAGACAAATCACTTGGGGGACACACAAATGAGAGAAGAAAAAACCCATCTCACTGATGTGGCCCCCAAATGAGGGGAGAGCAGAGGGGGATGCAGGAGCAGGCAGAGGGTGGGAGGTCTGGCAGGGAGGTAGCGTGCAGTTGCAGGCTGAGGTGGGAGGGTGCAGGAGCAGGGTGGGGCACTTACCTGACACAGCTTCCTGGGGACACACCTGGCTTCATATTTCTTGCCGCTTGCAGGCACTGCCCCCTATTGCTACTATTGGCTGCAATTATGGCCAATATGAATGATGAGGGGGAAGTCTCCAGGCAGTATTTTTCAGCCTTGTCATTTTCTCATCAGAAGAGGGGGGCAGAAGGAGCGACAGTGCACAGAGTCACTTCCTCCCCTTCCAAGTAGAGTTGTGGGTCAGATTCGGCCGGTGATGCTCAGGGTTCCTTCAGTCCCGCAGCAGGGAGATGGCACTGGAGAAGTGGTGGCTGTGGGGCTGGAGCACCAGTACTAGCTTCCCAATGCTGGGGGGAGGGGGAGAGCCCCGAGCCTCAGGGTCCGGATCCAGGAAAGCTGGAGGCCAAAGCTAGCCCCTGGGCTGCAGGTTCCCCACATCCATCTTAAGTATTGATTTATTGCTCCAATACAGAGCACTACTCCAAATGTCTGTTTTCTCTCTTTCTGTAAGGTTTATTGACAAGCAATCCTATTCCAGTCATTCTGTTTCTGGCTCATCTTGGTTAAGTGTCTTTCAACATTCAGTAATGTCAATTTTGAGAACTGTTCTTGATTTGTTGATTCTGTCTTTTTTTCTGTTTGGTTTTACGACAAGCCATTCCATTCCAGGTATGTCCCATTTTCCTGGCCCAACCAAACCCTTACCTTGCTGTAAGTTATAAGAAGAGGAAGCTGTACACCAAATTTGGTGGTCCTAGCTCTTACTGTTTAGCAGGAGTTCTTGATCGAACAAACTCTCTACAATATATAGTAGATAAAATGGAGGGCAGCAGTAGCTATGCTCTTGGGTCACGGCTAGTACATAAGTTTCCACAGGACAAAGATTTCTACAGAGACAAGTGCACCTGGCTTCTGTTTCATGCCCACATTTATGGAATTCTAATGGTGCACCCTAAAGCAGTGTTGTATGGGAAAACACTATGGTATGAATGATGTGTACTCTGCACCCACAATACAATCAGAGGAGTTCAGAGATTAGTGTGTATGTTCCTGCGTCTCAGACCACTGAAAGGCAAGAGACCTCACAGCAAGGATTGCAAGAGCATGTCTCTCCCTGCACAAGGCACCGTCAGTGCCTCCTGAAATGCAATACAGCTCTGTTTAGTACAGCAGCCTGTGGCACAATCTAGTGAGATTCACCTGGAAAACTTATTTCTTCCCCTCAAGTACAGCTTATGAATCAAAATGGAAACTACAGACTTGTTGATTCTTCAGGCTGCGTCCACATTTGCTTCCAGGTGTGACAACGGAACTATCCTTACATATATTTTGTTACAGTTGTACTAGAGGATTGTGTGAGTGAGGCAACGGCTCAGGCTGCTCATTTCCACCCAAACAAGGAGCGTTTACAGAACCCCAAAAGACTGTTGGACCCTTAATAAATTTTTCTTCAGGCATCCCAGCAGTAAATGGCAATTTGGTTGTGACTTTTTTTGGGGGGTTAGAGGTGGAAGATCAGCCCATTTTAGAGAGGTCAGAGGGGCCTGATTCTCTTTAACCAAAAATACCGACATTCCCTCCTCTCAAAAAAACCACTGGGGAAAAAATTCTGTTGAGAAAAAAAAAGGGGGGGGTGAGACCAGTTGTTGAGGGGGAAAAAAAAAGAACCCCGAGAGTTAAGCAAAAAAATAAAAAAGAACATACCAGGTGTCCAGCTTTTGCCCAGACAAGCCGTTATTTCTGGCTCCTGTCCGGTTTAAAAAACAAAACAAAAAAACAAACAACTCCCCCCCCCCCCCCCCCCCCACCGGTATTTTCTGTTTCTCTCAGACAGAAGGCCAGCGGCAAAGCGAGGAGTGCGGGGATTCTTATAGGCGCAGTGACCTTTTTTTTGTTCTCTCTCCTCTGCCCCCCCCTTTTTTGCTCAACTTTCATTTCCTGTTCTCCCCCTCCCCCCCAACCCAAGTTTTTTTCTCTGCCATGTTTGGGATTTTTGGTGAAAGCATCTGGCAAGCCTCCTTCTGGCATTAAAAGTTCAAAAGACCACCCATATGGGATTCTAAACAATTTCATTAAGAAAAGCTTAAAAACAACAACAAATAGTCTGGTAGCACTTTAAAGACTAACAAAACATGTCGATGCTATCATGAGCTTTCGTGGGCACAGCCCACTTCTTCAGATGACAGATGAAAAAGTGGGCTGTGCCCACGAAAGCTCATGATACCATCGACATGTTTTGTTAGTCTTTAAAGTGCTACCAGACTATTTGTTGTTTCTTAAGTTTTTCCTGTTACAGACTAACTCGGCTACCCTCTGAAATTTCATTAAGATTAGCTCCCTAAAGAGAATTCAGAAAGGACAGTGAAAGGATGAGAAGAGATAAACAAGATAGGGGTATTCAAGCTAACCTAGAATATTTCTTTTTTTAGCTGCACAGACCTTAAGTGTCACTTCCTCTATGGAGAGGAAGTGAGATGAATTGTAGGTATACTGATATACACAGCTTCCCTTCCACTTCAATGATATAAAAGGACAAGTGTTTTTAAAAAGTTAAGCAAGCCAGCCCCAAGCATACTGTGACCAAATTAGGAAACAAACTCCGACAGCCTCTGAGACAAGCATTAGATACAGTGGCCTTGAATTAGCCCAGGAAGCCTGATGTCTGTCTCATATGCAGATACTTATTTACACTGGTGCAGAATGGGAAGCTGAACACATCTGTGCTGCATTCACAGGGACATGCCATCCTGACACTTCTCTGAAGGAGGTAAACGAGCTGCCCAATAGTAAGACTCCACCCAAACCCTCTTTTTCACCATTCCATTCAGGCCTGCCCATGGGGCAAGGCAAGCAAGGTGGTTGCCTTGGGTCCACCCCTGAGCCTTCAGGGCCATGCTGACCGGCGCCCACCCAGCCATGCAATGCAGCCAACAACCCCACAAACTCTTTGGCTGAGCCTAATTCCATTCTCCCTGAAAAAGGGTGGGAATTACCATTTTAAGAGCAAGGGGTTTTCATAAATCACAGAATACTAGAACTGGGAAGGACTTTAAGTCATCAAGTCCAGTCCCTGCCCTCACGGCAGGACCAAACACCATCTAGATTAGTGGTTCCCAAACTTTTCGGCATCACGCCCTCTTTTTGATAAACCCTTACACCCCTTCCCCCCAAAAAAACAAAAATAGCAGCAAAACTTATTGAGTGTAAAAAAAAAAAAAAAGATGCCAGTAGTCCAGGGGAAAAGTTGTTGACAAAAAAAAGTCGCCCTTTTTGTAAGAGCAGGCATTGCTCTTTTATGGTGGCCATTTTAAAGTCAGCCCAAGACATTCCATCCCTCCCCCCCCCCCCCGACACCCCAGCCAGCCCTAGTTGCGTGTATTCCAGCGGATGCCCAAGCCAGGAAAAACAGAAAATACTGGACATTTCACATGTTCGATATTTTCTGAAAATTTTTTTTTTTTACCGGAGAGACTGGGCTCTTTCTTGAGGGGGGGAGGGAAGAGAGGATTGACTGGGGGATGGGCGGGAGGTTGGGTCGCTTTGCGCCATCCCCTCCCCCCCAGAATTTCTTCATGCCCCCCAGGGAGGTGCGCCCCCCTGTTTGGGAACCTATGATCTAGATCACCCGTTAGATGTCTGTCTAACCTGCTCTTAAGTATGTCCAATGATGTTTTACAGCATTCTAGTGGGCAAAACTGAGGTAAGAAGAAGACAGTGATGATTGTGATATGGATCTCAACGTGGGAGATGGAAAGAGGAGAGATTTTAGGTTTTGTCTACACTAAAGTTTAAAGTACAGCCACAGCCCTATGTAAACCACCTCCATGAGGGAAGTGGCTCCCAGTGCTATAGCCTGGTTCACACTGGCGCTTTACGCACTGTAACTTGCTGTACTCTGGGAGGGAGGGCAGGAAATGTTTTTCACACCCTGAGCCACAAAGTTATAGTGCTATAAAGTGCCAGTGTAGACTAAGCCTTAGTTTCTTGAATAAGGTCAGAACAATGTTTTAAAAACTGGCTTGGGAATACATATAGTCTTTTCTACCACAGGACCAAACCTAAGAGCAAGTCTGGGGTTTAAGCGCTCACTCCCTTATTCACTGGCCCATCTCTAATCTTTACTCATTGGTGAACAAGAGCGAATCATGGCTACCCCCCTGAAGCTTTAAAATCAAGTTACTTCTGAAAAGGAATGTCTGAGGTGGGGAGTGGCTCTCAAGTCTCTAAGCAAAGATTAGCTCTCCTTAGTCTTACCTCTGATCCCAGGACAAATGCAAATTATAAGTAGGAAATCTGCAACTTGGAGAGGCAATGTAATTAAATGACCAAGTAACTTTGTTTGTACAGAGGTGGGAGTGGGAGGGGAGGGTTGCCTCCATGACCTTTCTACAATAGCCTAGTGATCACATTAAATTACTGCCTCCATTTTGTTCTTTATCATGGAACAGAAGAACCCAAGCATGGCAACACTCCCCCCCCTTTATCTTTGAGGGGGAGTCTCAGAGGGAAAGTGGACTGAAATTAAGGCAAATCTCAAGCTGCAGAGCATCAGAAGATTTGCCTCCCTGCAATCCTTCCCCCATCCAGTGAGCCAACGCTGAGGTAGGGTGTGAGACTGTTATCGTCCAGTTAAAAGATGCATGGAACGCACTTTCCATAGGTTGCCACACAGAGGCAAGCAAAAAGCTTCTATGGTCTGGTATCACCTGGCCATATAACCTGTCACACAGTTATCCTGGGAATCCACTAGCTGATCAATAACTAGTGTTCAGAGCCTTTTTGCACTGAAACAATAATAAGACATCTAGAATCAGAGTAATTCTTCAAGATAATCTTCACCACCACCACAAGATTCTAGGCTCAATGCAACTACAATTTAAGTGGAAGGAAAGGATGGGCTCAATTCTATTACTAGCATATAGCAGTCTAAGTTTCCATCCCACATGAAGGCAGATCCATCTTTGGGTCTTTCCTGAGCAGAGGTCCAAAGTACAAAGTTATAAAGGGAAGACAGCACTACCTCTTATGGACCTGAAAAGACGTATTCTTTGGTCAGCAGTAAAAATGTTAGAATCATCTTTTCACTGAATGGATATTGCTATATATGGTAGAAACCAAGGACAGGAATAAATTGTATTGCACTATATTGCATTGACTTACATGGTCTATTTTTTATAGAGCCTGGCTTCAAAGTTTCTGTTTTAGGAGCGATGGTCTGAATACACAGACACACATTATTTCATTGATCTCTATGATCAGGTCAGGTTTTAAAACTAAGTTTTACTTTCCTGCATGTCTCAAGCATACTCCTTTATTGGGTATTTCTTTACAAGCTTTTAATACATGAAAAGATCATCTCATTTGAAGAAGTGGCTTTTGCCCAAGAAAGTTCATGATACTACGTGTATATATATATATATATATATATATATATATATATATATATATATATATATATATATATTGTTAGCCTCTAAGGTACCACAGGACTACTCACTGTTTTTCTAGTTACACACTAACACAGCTACCCGAGACTTTTCATACATGTGTGTGTAAAGGGCCTTTTGAAAGATGCTGAGCATCCCAAGACATACTGAGCAAACTTGACCCGTGGCAGTTTCTTTGGGTGTTGGACATTAGACGTGCTGGAGGATAGATCATGTGGTTTCATGCGCACTTTTTTTAGTCATATGTGAGATCTATTCCTTTAAATAGACTTTGCTATCCACGAGTGAGTTCTTGCTATCCTACAATGAGTTCTTCCCATCCTGTTATCTATCTTGCTTTGGCACTTCATCACAAAAGTCTAAAGGGACATTATCTACAGAGAATACACTCACCCCCCCCCCCCCCTGTGGCCTTGGTCCCTCCCGCTCCCAGTCCCTTTGAGGAGTAGATACTGAAATTCCAAAGATGCTGCTGTTATATTGCTGCTGTGTCGATAGGATCTCCCCATGTCCTGCCTTCTGACTGCAGTGCACAGAGCACCAAGGCTACAGGCAAGTTTCATTGCCCTTTTATGGTAGAAAAATGAAATTGCCTGCCCAGCAGCAGAGAGCCTTCGAGCTGAGCATAGATGACAGACAGAAACTTGCCATTTGTTGTGGGTTTGGCAGCAGTATAATGGAGTGTGCTCCCATCTACACCACTCAGATACAGGGTGAGCAAACAACATTAATCTGAAGGTTAAAAAAAAAAAAAAAAAAGTCCCTGGAGTGCAGAGACATACACTTCCTTGGGGGTTATCAGCACATGTAAATGAAGGTGAGCCAGGCCATTAGCAAAGAAGAGACAGCCTCAGAATGGTTCTACTGGACAAGGCACAAGCAAGCAGCATTTTTCCCCATGACTGTGCACATACATGCACAAGCGCACGCATGCACAAGTGCACACAAGTTCTACAGACAACCAGACACATTCATGCTAAACCCCATCAGCATGGAAAGTAGCAAGATCTGCTACATCACATCTCCATTCCTGGCCCACCTCAGCAAATTCTTTTCAATTAGGGGGATGAAATTTTACAAGTGATACCAGTACTGGAGGTGACTAGCACGAGGCAGGAAGTGGAGGGTTCACTATAAGCAACTGCCATCTCCAGTTTTTCCCTCCACCCGCAAAAGCAGAGACAAAATAAAAGTGGCAACAACAACAAAATCAAAATTAATACTCTCAGTGAAATACACAGAGCCCAGGCATACGGACTGGTGAATAGGGAGTGACACGTAAGAGCATGGGACCTTCAAAATGTTTGCACTACTGTCAGGAAGCTGAATGAGACACAGCAGACTCAGCAGCTGTGGAAAACATGTTGCAAAACAAGGAGAATTAAGCAATTCTCCACAGGCACATCCAACTTGGAGGCATTTTGGACAAGTCTGACTTCTCTAATGAAGAATTTTTTTCCACATTGCATGTGCAGATAGTGACTGGGTCCCTGATGCAGTTTAAACCTTAGGTCTTATAGGCATTTATAGATGAACTGCCCAAACTATGAAAAGCAAATGAAGAATATTGTTAGGTGGCATGGATTTGTTTCTAAAATTACATGCTCGGGGGTGGTGGTGGTGGGGTGTCTACCATACAAAGTGAAGTCACCTTGATTATACTCCTGGCTGGTGAATCCCTGGTTTACAACACAAACATTATCCTCCAGCATACACCAAGTCTGCACTTAACAGAGCTGTAACTTACTGGCTCAGGGGTGTGAAAAAACACCCCCCTCCAAGTGCAGCAACTTACAGAGCTGTAAAGTACCAGTGTAAACTAGGCTACCATACTGTTAGCTCTTGCAGCACTCTATGAAAAACACCTCTGCAAGGGGAGTAGCTCTCTCCCACCGCTCATGTGGGGGCCACACTTTCAGTTTGAAGAGCTGCTGCAACTGCACTTTAAACTGTTAAGGGTAGACAAGTTCTAGAAAGCTGTAAGGTGCAAGACAGACATGTGTGGCTTGAGCAGCATAATTGCTCTGCAGCAGATACGGTTATCCCGAGAATTCCTCTGCATAGACCCCAATTCAAGGAGTAGACCGGGGTGGGTAATAATTTTTGCCCAGGGGCCACTTCAAAAAATTTCAGTGGAGCCCCAGGCCACCAACAGGATTGGCTTGGGGGCGAGGGAGTGTGCAAAGCCTCTTCCACTCCCCCCACCCCCGCCCTGTGAGCAGCGCGCCGCGCTTCAAAGCGCCACGTGCTCCTGGCAGGGCAGGAGGAGGCCAATTAAGACCTGGGGATGGGGGAGCCTTCTCCGCTCTGCCGCCGCCCTGTGAGCGGTGTGCAGTGCTTTGAAGCGCCGCGCACTGTTCACAGGGTGGGGGCAGAGCGGAGGAGGCTTCAGGCAGGACCTAATTGGCCTGGGGGCAGGGGAGCAGCAGGGCCTCAGCTGGGCAGATACACCCACTTGGCAGGCCGCATCCGGCCCGCGGAGGCCCTTTTGCCCACCCCTGGAGTAGACCCCATTGACTGCCTTTGTTGTTTTCAAGCTGGCTGATCATGCGATGCCCTCCTGCTGAAGCTGCTGCAGACAGGTACAATATGGTTCATGCCTAGTAACACAGACCGGAGATGCATTTGGTTAGCCCCCCCCCTTGAAAGGGCCATGTGCAAATAGAGTTTACTAGCAAATTTGGTTCAATAAGAAACCAAGGTTAATGGCAACTGAGTGCCTTTATTCAAAGTTCACCTTCACCTCAACCCTGGGAAGTAAGCCCCAGCAGCAGCTTTCAAAACTTAGCCCTTCAAAATAATAGTACATCTAATAATCCCCTTGAGGTAGCTACAGGAAGGGTACTTAAGAGCTAAAGGCAAAGCAGTGGGCACCTTTTTTTCCAGCACAATAGCAGTGCATACTCAGTAGGCACATTCATTTCCTAATCACAGTCCTGTGTAAAGGAGACACCACCCTGGGAAGAACAAGAGCTTAGTCAGAGGACTATTCAATTCAGATGCAGTGAGTTTCTTTCCAACCATCCTTCACTCATACCACTCTATAAAGCTGTGGTCCTCAAACATTTTAGCCTATGTTGGACTACAGTAAACTTCCGATAATCTGGCACCTTTGGGACCCAGGGGGTGCCGGATTATTGGATATGCTGGAGTACCGGAAGGGGGGCTATGAGGGGTCGGGGGGGGGGGAACTGCGCAGCACTCCAGCTGCTCTGCCCCCGGCTTCCCAAGTCCACTGCTGCTGGAACTGACCAGTGGTGGACTTGGGGAAGCTCTGCCCCCAGCATCCCCAAGTCCGCTGCTGCTCAGTTTCAGCAGCAGCGGACTTGGGGAAGCCGGTGGAGGGGGGGGGGGAGGAGGGAGGGAAGGGGCGGGGGGCAGAGCAGCTGGAGTGCTGCCGGGTTGGTCCCGCAGCGCCGGTCCCGCAGCGCCACTCAGCTGAGGGGCGGCGTTGCGGGACCAACCCGGCAGCACCCAAGCTGCTCTACCCCTGGCTTCCCCAAGTCCACCGCTGGTCAGTTTCAGCAGCGCTGGACTCGGGGAAGCATGCTCTGCCCCAGGGCTTCCCCAAGTCCACCGCTGCTGAAACTGACCAGCGGCAGACTTGGGAAAGCCGGGGGCAGACCAGCTCCAGTTGTCCAGCTGGCCAGAGCACTTCCAGGTTCCAGTTAGCGCCGGACTATCGGGAGTGCCAGACCACTGGATGCCGAACAATTGGAGTTTTACTGTACTTGGTTCAATGCAAACCTTTCCGCAGACCAGCAGTTGCTAATGGAAACTCACCGTTAATTACATAATTATGCCTGAGCTCTTTTGCTAGTGCTGCAGCTAGGCAGAATGGCTTAATTTAAAATATTAAACAGATTAAGCGTTGTAACTTTCTCATGTTGATTTATCAAACTTCATTTTAAATAAAGTAAAATGTTAATTTATGTCCAACACTAAAAGTTTCAATGTTTTCTTCTTTATGGCAGGGGTGGGGAACCTTTTTTGGGTCAGGGGCCACTGACCTACAGAAAAATCAGTTAGGGACCACACAAGTGAGAATTAAAAAAAAAAAGCCTACTCCAAAAAACCCCCAAACCTCACTTGATGTGGCCCCCAACTAAGAGACCTCACCTCTGGCACTACAGCCCCGTGGGGTGTGGGGAAGGGACAGAGTTCAGGTTTTCCCATAGGCCAGATTTACTCTTCTGGGATTCTGGAGTTGGTGGATTTTATGGACCCCTTAGATTCTCAGGTGGGGACTACAATGAGGGGTTCAGTGTGCGGGACAGGGCTGCCAGCGAGTGGGATACGTATCGGGGTGCAGGATCTGGGCAGGAGGTGGGGTGCAGAAAAGGGAGAGGTTGTGAAGTCTGGATGGGAGATAGGGTGCAGAAACAGGCTGAGAGTATGATGTCTGGGCAAGAGGGAGGGTGCAGGAGCAAGGGAGGGTGTTGGAACAAGCTGGGGGGGTGAGGTCTTGGCGGGGGGAAAAGAGGAAATGAGTGAAGGGAACTTGGTGCAGGGGTCAGAGGCCTCTCAGTGACCTAAGGGAGGTCAGAAAGCAAACCTATGCCATACAGGAGGCTACAATGCAGCAGAAGGTTCCGGTCTGGCTTTGAAATGACACTGTTTGGTATCCTGAGCTCCCCAGTACCTGCTCTTCCCCCTCCTTCAGAACCCAGAGCCACAGTGCTGCTTCATGCATGTGTTATTACCATGGCAACATCTTTCACCTTCTCAGCTTTTAGCTGGCTGGAAGCCCTGCAGTGCTTTGTGCTGAGACTGCCAAGAGGGGTGACAATCTCCCCCACCCACAACACAGAGAGTCTGGGATACCTGCTAGTGCGCGCGCACGCGTGCACACACACACACACACACACACACACACACACACGCGTTTATGCAAGCTGATCATGGGGGCAGGGGGGCAAGCCAGGGACTGGTGGAGAAGAGTATTTCCCGTGCATGAGGTCCTCTTTAGTTTTTGAAGTCATGAGAGAAATGCTGTTTGGTAATTTCGTCAAGGGACTCGGCGGGTTCAGTATAGAAACCTGCAAAGATCTCAACATGTCAAAATGCATGGGAAAGTAGCATGCGTCATTAGAGGGCTGGAAGGTTCAAATGCCACTGCACAGAGGTCTGCTTTGATGTAAGGCAGCACAGAGGTTGGGTAATGCATCACCAGCAGCCGCTAGTCCCCATTCACATTTGCCGCTGCCGTGAATCTGACACCACTCTGTGCAGCCTCTTCCTACACACACACACCGCATAAGCAGTTAACTACAGAACCGATCAAAGGCCTTGAAACTCCAAGAGGTTTAGCTCCAGCCAACAGAGAGCAACTGGATGATGTGTTAGCAGCTCCACAAAGCTAGCAGCCTATAACCCCAAACACAAGACACTGACTTTGCCTACACTTCTAAAATTAAAGTGTTGCCATAAATGAAACTATGGCCATAGCATGAGCTTTATGTAAACCACAGCCAATAGGGGAGTAGCTGAAAGTGTTAGGAGCCCATTTATCAAGGGCGTGTCACAGCGCTGTTAACTGCTGTGCTTTTTCTACACTCAAGCCAGAAAGCTGCAGCACAGTAGAGTGGCAGTGTGGACTTAGCCACCGACAAGCTTAAAATACAAGGACATTCCTGTAACAAATGCAGACCATATTACGGGTGTACAAAGATCTCTTCTTTACTTGCAGAGTTGCTCGGGCTAGGTTTCTCCTTGGTGAATTAAGCTTTATTATACTTCCTTCACCCAGCAGGTGACATTAATATGCAAAGCCTGGACAGCTAAGCAAGAGCCAACTCCATGTATCACAGCTGGAGATGAAGTGGCACTGACAGATGGCGTAGACTTATTACCCAGGATCCTAGAATGCTAATTGCTATGGAAAAATGTGGTACGTGTTTCCAAAGAATCTTTAGTTTTTACATTTTGTGGGAAAACATTAAATTTTACTGAAAGTCCGGTGTCACTTATTCAACACACAAAACCTCCCCTCTTGTGGCTGTTTTTTAATGTGCTTTAAAAAATTTTTACATTTCGCTAAACATACTCCAATAAACTGCAGAAACAATGAGGAGCTCTGTGGCACCTTAGAGTCAAACAGATTTATTAGGGCATAAGCTTTCGTGGGTAAAGCCCAAGTGTTTTACCCAGGAAAGCTTATGCCCTAATAAATCTGTCTGCCTCCAAGGTACCACAGGATTCCTCTCATTGTTTTTTTGCAGATACAGACTAACAAGGCTACTCCTCTGAGATTTTTCCAATAAACTGCTTCTGGCATAGAGATTACTCAACAGCGTAGAGAGATTCGTGTTGAAATGCTTCTCAAATTTCACTTCAGCCCAGATGCGAGTAATTCAGGCTATGAAATGATGCCAAAAACTTTAAAAATCCTCCCTAAAGACCACAACACTGAGTTTGGCAAGGACAAATCTCACATTGATAGCAGTGTGCCTTTCAGTCCTGTACGGAGCAAGGCTGTCAATTATGTTCAAAGGCAGAGACACCTGCACAGCACATGGAAAGCACCACACAAACTGAATGAAAATAAACACAAGAGGCTGAAACAGCAGAACCATTGACAACAGTAAAGAAACCATGCACAACAACGGAATACTGTAATTCTATTAATATATTATGTGTGATGGCACTGGTAGGCTTCAAGCAGGCATCCAAAGATAAAACGTTGTGTTTAAATGACCAGAGAAACTAACCTTCAGCGTTTCATTTTAATCACGGAACAATGCTGATTTTTTGGGGGGGGAGGAGGGTCACAGAATTTTGTTATCACGGAAAGCTAGGATCCCTGCTCATTACAAGCTCGTCACATGGCTATGTAGTAGTTATTGTACGCGACTAGCAATGCCTCCCTCTCACTGGTAATTCTGCCCACTGATATTAAGCCTGGGTATGTCTCAGCCAATACAAGGAATGATCATGTGCAAGGGAAGAACAAGCAATAGCCAAACCATCTGGCATAATCAGGGAGACCATACTGTGATGGTTAACACCATTAAGCCTTAACCAATAGGCAGGGGTTAGAGCCGCTCCCCACCCACCCCGGAGTCAAGGGCTGGTTCAGCCCTGCGGGGCTCACTATAAATAGTGACTGCTCCGGCAAGCCAGAGCATCCCTGTCCGTGGTGGGCCCGGCCCCCTGCCGTAGATTACATGCTGGCTCTGTGGGAGTGGGGACAGCACAGCCACACTTCCGGGGAGGCTTTGCCACAGGCTCTACAGCGTAAAACTTCACACTGCAGAGACCGCAGTGCATGTAACCACTCACAAGCCTAGTGGTTAGATGGTTACATTTTTAAACAACTTTTTACATCCCTAGACTAGGACGTTAAGTAGTGATTAAGTCCCGGCTCCGGGACCGATGCAGCTCTGTTTTTGAAATAAAAGGCAGAGCTGCAGAGGTCTGAGTCCCAGCTTGTGAGGGGTCCTCCACTTCATCTTTGCCTCCCTGCGGACACAGTGCTGGGGGGAAGCCAGCTTTTGAACCAGCTCCCCTCCCACACTCCCAGCACTGGCTCCTGCTCCCTCCCCTTGCTGCCTCTCTGCAGCAAGGGGGTGGGGGAGCAAGCAGCTGAGTAGTGCCTATGCTTATTGGGTAGTTGAACAATCAACTAATCGCTTACATCCCTACTCTAGACCATGCCTCACATTTGGCTGGTGCAGTTCCTTTTTCAAGCTCTATCCCAGGCATCCAACTTTTTTGGCAAGACCGTGCATTTGCCCTGTTTACAGTGATCATAAATTGGCAACAGCTACTTGGACAAATGCTGTTGCCAGTTGTGAGACCCATAGCGTGACAGTGGGGGAAGGGGGGGAAGAGATGCACGCAGGCAGCCAGTCCTATGCAGAAAGGAGGGCTCCGGAGAGTGGCGTAGGATAGACTCATGAATGCAAGCGGCAGAGGGGCTCAGGCTGGCTCTGAACAGGCCAGCTCCACACGGCCAGGAGGCAAAGAGGTCTTGGAACAGCCCTTTGTGGAGGTAGAAGGGGCCTTGGGATGGCCCCCATATGTCTTCTCGTTTTTGCCTTTGGGAATATGGTCACTGATGCCTGTGTGCCTCAGGCTGGATCAAGCACATGGCCAAGGGCTAAATGCTTTCAACTCTTTACAAGGAGGACAGGTGTTCCCCAAAACTGAATTTGAGGTGTCTTTACCTTTGGCCTAGACTTGAACCAACCGCTCCTCTGCGTGATTTTAGGGGAAGTTTTGGGAGAAGCCAAACATCATCTGTGCGAACCCTGGAATTGAGAACAGCTAGGCTAACAAGAGTATGAAGAGATTATAGGACCACCATCTGGTTCTCCTTTCCCGGCCCTGTCACAAAGGTCATGTGCTCTATGCTAAAAATCACAAGATTTCATTTCATCCTTACCACTTCACTTAATATTTTCCCTCACTTCACGCTCTACAATGCAGCCAGAATCTTTCAAGCCAAGGAGGGTCTCCCTTCCAGAGCCATCTGCCAGGAACGTATCACTTGCTGGAGGCATCCCCTGTTAAGTCTCTGCACTCTGATATTGAACATCCACTGCTCTCCCACATCACTCCACATCTCCAGACTAACCCTTTATGCGCCTCACTAAGAAACAGCTACCTGCAAAAGGGGACATTAACTGGTTAACCCTCATCATCAGAATACAAGATAGCCGGAACTTGGGAAACCTATTGCAAGTACAGCTACAAAGCATTGACAAGTCCTCCCATTTCAAGAAATACCAATTCTCCCTGTTAAACCCAAACATGTTCCTTCTGGAAGCAATCATCTAAAAATCTGATAGCCAAAAGTGTATTGGAGTAATACACCAATGAAAGCTGTTGATATCTTCGAAATCCAGTCTCTCTTTCAAGTATTGGCAAGTTAGCTTGAAATACTGTGGTGTCAGTAGGACCAGCCAAACTCAAGCTAGTATATTTGGAGCCCTGATCAACTAGAACACCCTGCCATGCCTTCACATTCTGGAACAAAACACCCGTAATTTTAGATACTGTTCTTCAAAAACGTTTACACTCCAAATTCTGCTCACTTGCTGGAACCTGTGAGGTTGCTCTTTGTGGTTCACTTGGAAAAAAAAGGAAAAGAGTTCTATTTTCTTTTATCATGCTGGTTTAAGAATTGATTGGTTGTGCACAAGTCACGAGTGCCATCTAGTGGTTTTCAGCCTTCCTCAGCCCACAGCTGCAGTGCAGGGCTACTCAACTTTGGAAGCCCCAAGGGCCACAATGTTACTCCTAGCACATGCTGAGGGCTGCAACTTAAGTGTAGTTCCATATACATGCAAATATATACTCAAATATATGCAAACAGCTTCTTTCACACTCATGGGCATGATTAAGGCAAGACTATAACTCACAGGGCCCCATTTAAGTCGGTTCTGCTGATATTAATAAAATGCAATATTTACCCGATTTCCACCCATATGACAGCACTTTTAATGAGTAATGACAGTCCGGGAATTTAACTACTAAACACATATCAACCATTATATTACTTTTTTGTTTTGGCTCCCAACCATGGGCCGCATGTTGAGCCCCGTGTAAACCCAAACTGCATTACGGTCCACAAGCAAATGGGCCACATGTTGAGTAGCCCTGCTGTAGAGTTTAAGTCAGGTTAACATTTGAGAAAGTCTAATGCTTACTGATTGAATTTAGCACAAATGTGCCTCCAGAATCCAAAAAGCAACTGCTGATCCATCATCAGGCTAGTCTTGCTTTCACTTCACAACACTGACAATAATACAGTATCTATTCTGAGCTATACAACTTCAAAAAAAAAATTAGACTTCTAGTACAAGAGGATTACTTCTCACCATAGGCAAATAGCCACATAACATTTTGAATTAAGAAGCCTCTGGCTACAGGAGCTACAAGCATGAGCATGATTCATTTAAGACAGGAGCTACTGCAATACAGATCCCGGACCATTCCATAATAGTCCCTGCTACTTCGGCCTAAACTAAGCAAAGCTTCATTGGGTATTAGAACTTGGATACAGACACCATGTAAGATTAAATCCATTTATACCAGTGAAAAGAGGCGCCGAGAAAAAAATTAAGTTCTGCCATTGAGATTCTACATGCATTTAGCACTCAGCAAGAGAAACTAAATCCTGTTTGCTCTGTGGTGAAATGCAGCACAAGCAGTGGCAGTTTCCCTCTTCTGCACTGACTGCACTTTTGACCTGGTGAGACTACCCCTGCCATGGCGGAAAGGGTGGTCCGCTCTCCATGACTCATTGAGTGACCGCCCTCTGCTAAGACAGCAACAAGGCTGCTAAGGAGTGATTTTTCTGATGAGTCTGCAAACTCCCAGCTCTTTGAGAGAACGGATTTCACCCCAACCCTGCTGATGGTGACTTCCTGGCACTACAGTTTGAACCTCTCTGGTCTGGCAAGACCACGGATGTTGCTGGACCAGAGAACTTCTGGACCAGAGAGCAGTAGGCCATGGGGCCCCAGCTGCCCTGGGACTGGCAGCAGAGCCAGGAGCCCAGGAGCCCATGGGGCCAGTCTCCTCTGGTCTGACAAACTCCCTCCTTCAGAACTAATCAGGTTCCGAGGGTGCCGGACCAGGGAGGTCCAACCTGGATCCAGAATGGTGACACACAGTAACAAAGTGCCATTTTATCAAGACATTCGATTTTTGTTTCCCCAGTTCTCTTAAAAAGTGTCATTACAGTTAGAATGCTCAGCAAAACCAGACATTTAATAAGACCCTCCAACTAGTACATTTTAAGATCTTGTAGAGCAAAACAACATGCCTAAGTATCTCGAGAGACATTACATTGCAACCATCTCGTAAGTGGAACAAAGAGCAGTCTTTAACTTTATCTGTATTGACAGTATCCTGAAAGGCAGCCCTGCCTTTAGTCACTTAACAAAAGACCAAGAGCCACCTTTGCAAAGAACTCTTTTCCTTCACCACATCTGTGTGTCATGCACATTTTATAACATTAGCAAAACAGAGGAGCCCTTGAGCTCTGCATCTCAAAGGATGACACCTAGGTAAATATCGGCCCTTTACCTTCCTGCAGCGAGGGTTGGGACAGCTGAACCGCTTCACATCATTGTCCAGGAGTGCTGGGAAGTTACAGAAAGGACACCTACAGCCCAAGAGAAGACCATGTTAACATCTCACATTGAGTGACTATTGAGTGTAGATAGTTAAACAATTCCACACGTCCATTAACAAGGAGGCCATCTATGGCCTGTCTATCCAAAAATAGGTTCACTGACCTCAGCACTGCCTCTTTTCTTCCTACAGTTTTCTGATTGCAACCCCCCTTTGCCTCCTAGAGATTATGTGCTTAGTGCTTCTTCTAAACTATTTCACACAAAGGATTAGTGCAGGCTTGATAAACCACAAGGCATGCAATGCTCTATTGGCTCTGACCTGCATCTATCTACTAAAGAAAGCTAGCTTCTATTCATAAAGAAAATATTCAGGGGTAAAAGTCATAGGCCTCAGTTACACACATGCTTTATTTAAAACAAAACACCTAGCTGCCTTACATTACCAAGCCACCTAATGTTTTGGGCTATAGGATCTACTGCCTCAGTAGGTAACTACCACTCCTTCATCCATCTCACAATACTGACCGACTTGGACCCTCTGGGAACCTACCTGACTAGCTCATCTGCACAGGCAGCAGCCACTTCTTCCTCAGCTTTCCGCTCATAGTATTTACACAGGATGGTCTCTGGGAGTACCTTCTCCAGCTCACTGGTCGGGAACGAACATGTGCAGCTCCCTTCCATGCAGCTGAGCTCTGACTACGTTGGTGAGGGAAGAGAAGAGGAGAATGAAAGTTCCTAAGAACAATAAGGTGTCGCTCGATTCTTTTGAAGCAAGATTCATTCAACAGAACTGAGAGGCCTGAGACAAAGAAAATGTTGGCGCTAAAACTGACATTTCCACAAGTGACCACAGCAGATGTTTGCTTATGTGTAGAGCGAAAGGGAACAGATATATTATGTCAGACAAGTGCCAGACACCATGTAAACACTCCCGCTAATCTCTTCCATCCATATGTGGAATAAACGTATGTGCACCGAGGCAGAAAGAAAACCCTAGCTGTGGGTGCACTGCTAATCAGCTGGACAGCATCTGAATCTCTCTTGCGTGGCCACATGAGTGCACATCTTACAGTGCACTATCCCCCAAATGTTTTTCCATGCTCCCTTATGAGGGCACGCCTGCTTTAAAAACTCTGCCTTAGAGAGTGCAAATCTTGAGCCTCAGGTACCAAGATATTCTACTGTGCAAAACAAAGTTACAACTCAGCTTTTGAAATAAAGACATAGAAAGCAAGTGAAAACAATGTCTCTCTTTTACTTACCCTATTGAGTCTGGCTACTGACAGCAACATTTCCCCCCAAAAGTGTGTAGTTGCCCCTACGAGAACCTCAATTCTGCTTGCTTCACTATGCAATCTCAACAGTTTTTGTGCATTTAACAGAATAAAGCATTAACTATTAATGGAGATATTCAATTCAAGACAAAGATCCCAATATGCAGTTGTTGGTTATCTGCAGCAAGATGAATTTGGTTTTTTGCTACTAACATTTGAGTGTGTTCCACACAAACGGAACACTTTGTGAGACGTGCAATTTGCAGTTCACAAATTCCTCCAGCATACATTATTGATTACCGGAACCTACACACAATGCCTCCATCCACCTTTCATTCTCGTTACGACACACTTACCTTCCCAGAGCCAAAGACTGCCTCCTGAGCATATTTGATTAGGCACTCCTTGCAGAACAAATGACCATCTGCACACTGCGTCAGTTCCTCAAATGCAAATTCCCCATAGCAACAACGGCACTCGATCATCTGACCATCCTGCAAGCCATTCGAAAGATTAATTCCCCCACCATCCAACCTAAGTAGTAACAGTGATAGGGAAGGGGAAATATATTGAGAACCCCATAAAACTAGCACGTGGAGTTAAGATAACAATAGCACCCTGTGAGATACTCTAATCAAATTGGAAATGGGATGAGCATTTTTAACAAGTAAGAGTAGCAAAAGTTTGTAACAGTCAAATAAATGCTTTGTTTGGAGTTTAAATTCCCCAAGAAAGTTAAAAAACTGGAGGCTCTAACCACTCTAATATACTGAGATATAGGACAAGCTAACACGGTAGCCAATTACCCCATGCACACGTTGGTGTATTTGCTAGTCTGCCTAAGTGCTAAGAATTAGGTGATTTAATCTACAGAACAATAAAAGTATCATTAGAGAGGAGGAAGGGGACAGAATGCACCATTCATATTTGGAGACTAGGATTCAAGTTTACTAGCCTACAACTACCTCAAAGGACAGAGCCCTGTGCGGATACAAAATTGTCATCTGCAAAAGTGATCAGATACCTACAGATAGAAAGTGGATATCTGCAGATTTGTAGGGCTCTAGCAAAGGATATTTATCCATATTACAGGTCAAGAACACAGTGCTTTGGCAGCCCTGTTGTAAAGGCAGGGAAGCTAGCACAGGTCCTGTCTGCGGTATAATGGCACTGATGGAAATAGACATGTTCTCGTCCTTGTCAAGACCAACATGCACGCCAAGGTTGGAAGATAATGGATACTGAAAGGAAAATGGTAATCCATGGCAGCTGGCTAGCGCTCCAACTACTCACTCTCTCTACTGAAATGGAAAAACGGTTTTCAAATGTCTAACAAGCCCCCACTGCAAATAGAAGAGAAACCTCTCCAACGCAGCACTGCAAGAACAGCAAATCTGCTTTAAACCAGTGTGTCTCAACCAGTGGTACGAGTACATTTAGGGGTACTTGAGAGAAGTCTGGAGGGTACATCAACAACTGAGACTTGGAGAAAACGGATTTTTTGTTTTAAGTTTTACAGCGCTTTATTTTTTGTACTTTTTAACCAAAAATTTCATCACCCACCCAGCTACGATTAAGCTGTTTAAACAAATGTGTTGCAATGGTAGAAAAAAATGTGTGTCTGAAAGCTGTAGATACTGGTACTGGGGGTACTTGCAATTTTTTTTTAAAAAAGGGGTACTTTATAAAAAAGGCTGAGAAACACTGCTTTAAACTGCCAAAATGTGTTTAGCAATGGCAACCCTGATATTAATCTACTGCAGTGCTGGCACTGGCCAATCAAGTTATTAGCAGCAACCAAATGAGTTACTACAGATCATTACATGCATCAATACTGCTTTGCTACACTTAGTGGTAGACTCAGACTTTTAGAAAAAGTCCCCTCCCTCCCACAGGAGGGTCTGTCAGCTCAGCAAAAGCAATCCTACAGCAAACGGATGGAACATGTGTGGAGGCAGACAAGTCAGCTTAGAAATAAGGGAGTAAATGCAAATGCTTTATTACAAAATGTCAGGTGGATAGAGCTACTGACCTTCTGATACTGCTCCTCATTCATCTGCAGGGCAAGAAGGAAGTCTGCATGCTGAAAAGAGACACGTGCATTTGTAATTATAGAATAATGCTCCATTGCAGGTAGTAAAACACTTTTAAGATTTAAGAAGCAGAAGTATGTTACATGACAGGCTGCCCTCAACCTGTCACTCCAATCAGTTATCCATCAAGCTAGTCAAACCATCCTGGCTATAAACCAAATGCCAGATAGTCAGCAAGTTCAGTATCTTGCAGACAGCGGAGGAGATACCACAGCCAAGAGCTTTTACAGAGAGGATTCTGAGTGCATCTGGCTTCTTTTTAAAGGAATGCCGAATGTGCTGCTAGCTTGGCTATTCCCAAGGCACAAAACCACAGCTCGTTTCTAAATGCCATGAATGGGAAGTGAGAGGAGGGAGAATCGATAGACATTCAACATTTTGTCCAGGCATTTGCATTTCTGCAGCTGAGAGAGGGGACTCATTTCCATAAGAACGGCCGTACTGGGTCTGACCAAAGGTCCATCTAGCCCAGTAGCCTGTCTGCTGACAGTGGCCAGCGCCAGGTGTCCTGGAGGGGGTGGACCAAAGACAATGATCAAGCGATTTGTCTCATGTCATCCGTCTCCAGCCTCTGACAAAGAGAGACCAGGGACACCATTTCTACCCCCTGGCTAACAGCCTTTTATGGATCTAACCTCCATTAATTTATCTAGCTTCTCTTTAAACTCTGTTATAGTCCTAGCCTTCACAGCCTCCTCTGGCAAGGAGTTCTACAGGTTGACTACGCGCTGTGTGAAGAAGAACTTTCGCTTATTAGTTTTAAACCTGCTACCCATTAATTTCATTTGGTGTCCTCTAGTCCTTTTATTATGGGAACTAATGAATAACTTTTCTTTATTCACCCTCGCCACACCACTCATGATTTTATATACCTCTATCCTATCCCCCGCCAGTCTCCTCTTTTCCAAACTGAAAAGTCCCAGTCGCTTTAGCCTCTCCTCATATGGACCTGTTCCAAACCCCTGATATTTTAGTTGCCCTTTTCTGAACCCTTTCCAAGGCCAAAATATCTTTTTTGAGGTGAGGAGACCACATCTGTACACAGTACTCAAGATGTGGGCGTACCATAGTTTTATACAGGGGCAGTAAGATATTCTGGGTCTTATTTTCTATTCCTTTCTTAATAATTCCTAACATTCTGTTTGCCTTTTTGACCGCAGCAGCACACTGTGTGGACATTTTCAGAGAACTATCCACGATAACGCCAAGATCTCTTTCCTGATTTATCATAGCCAAATTAGCCCCTATCATATTATATGTATAGTTAGGGTTATTTTTTCCAACGTGCATTACTTTACACTTATCCACATTAAACATGTCTGAGGGCAGAGGCATCTCTATGAAGTCACCTGTCCTAAAGGATGAGGGCAACTCATGACAGTCTCACCTCTGCCATCTCTTTAATTTTCTGTTCATAGAACTCCTGCTCCAGTTGCACAGGTGGGAGAAGCGAGTGTCTGTCATAAGACCTGAAGTGCCGTCTCTTGTTCTCCAAGAAGAACATCCGCTTCTCAATTTTCACATCACCTGAAGCAGGATGAAAAGGGACCAGGCAGTGAATAAAATCACAATCTTTTATCTATAGCTGAGACATCTCTACTCATTATACAACTTCAAGTGTTTAGAAGCAAAACTGTATCAAAAAGACACATTTATTAGTGAGGAATACTAGATAGTGGCAGACATAGTAGATGTTTAAGGATCAGAGTACTTAACAATGGTACCTTCCGTGGTTGGTGGGCTCCACTTACATTGTGCATAGAGACTACCAACATCACCATTTGACACTTACCTTGCTCAAATTTGAAATCAATGTAGGAAAACTGGTTCATTTCTTTCCTTCGTTTTCGTTTCCCACTGTTTTCAGGAGACAGCTCCTGCCATTTTTTGATGGCATCAGAAAAGGCCTTAAAAATACCACATACACAAGAAAAAGGATGTTAACACAATCACTCCAGATAAGTCTGCTACTCTTTGCAAGAACACAAGAACTGTGTGTATCTATTAGGGTTGTGAGCAGGCAACCAGTTAACCAGTAGGCATCACCCTTACTGGGGGCCCCTGGGTGGGGATGGGGCTGCTCCAGAGAGCAAGTTCCCGGCCCATGTTGGGATCCCACTTAGGTTAACCCAGGGGAGGACAAAAGGGCCTCTGTGGGCTGGATCCGGCCTGCCAAGCAAGTTGATCTGGCCTGCGGAAGCCTTACCACTTCCTCTGCCTGCAGGCCAATAAGGCCTTGGGGAGCACCTGATGTCTCCTCCTGCCCTGCAAAGGGCTCAGCACTTAAAGTCAACTGCCAGCTGCTGCTGAGCTGGCAGTTGACTAAACATGGTGCTCCCTTGCAGGGCAGGGGCAAAGAGTGAGAGACTTCACATGCTCCCCCTCCCAGAACCCTGATTGACCTGGGAGCAGCAGGGGGGAGCGTGCCAAGTCTCCTCCCACTGCGAGGGGCACAGAGTTCCTAAAAGGAACGGCCAGCTGTTGAGAACAGCTGGCAGTTCTTGGGGGGAAGGGGGAAAAGAGAGCAAAGACTTTGTGCGCACTCTCACCCACAGATCAGAGTCTGTGGATGGGGAAGCATGGAAATACCCAGGCCCCGCCCCTTCTGGGGCCATTTAAAAAGTTTCCGAAGTGACCCCTGCTCAAAAATTATTGCCCACTGCTGGGTTAACCTAACATTTAACCAGTTAACTGATGAAACTGGGATTTTACATCCCTAGTATCTATTAGAGAGCTACATCTTCAAGTCTGATGTGAAGATGGAGAAGCAGAAGCCTCAGAACTAAGTCTACTTTTCCCTCCTTTACTCATCCTACCACCTCAGCAGCGTGGGAAAACCACAATAACTTGGAAACAGCGTGCTTTATTGTACGGGCACAGTGGAGCGATATACAACTGTCCCCAAGTGCTCTCTCTAATGCAGCAGTGCCAGTACCCAGAAAGAAAGACATGGATACAGGATGTAATACATTCTGAAGAATGTTTTTGCAGGTAATCTATGAAGGATTTGGGCCCCAATCATGCTCTCTCCAAAGTCAACTAGGAACAAAACTTTTCTACTAAGCATTAATCTATTCCGATGGGGAAGGTCTTCCAGGAAGTACTGCCCCTTGAAGAGCAGGTTTCAGTGATTTACTCTGCTACATGAATACTCTTCTAAAAAGGAAACTACCTTGCAAGCTAAATCTAAGGGGGGGGGGGGGGTCAGAATGGCTCAGCAGCCCAGGCTTTTTCCTTAACCAATTCTTCATGAGTCAGGTGCTTAGAAAAGAATGAATGAGCTATGTCACATATCAGCTGTAAGCTACAAAGGGTCTAATCACATCTGCTCATTACTCATCTAATTTAGTAGATGATACTCAAGTATACGTTTTAAGTATAAAACCAATATGTGTGTTTTAAGATTTGGCTAAAATCAGCTTTCCTGGCAAGTATGCCTCCTTTTGGTCATGAGGCCGGGACAGTTCCTCAGGACTGGCTGTGTCACATGGTTATACTGGACAATTCTGAGTGGCCCACTCACTAACCAGCACACCCCATAACCCTGTGTTCTGGAAGAAGCCTAGCAGCAGCAGCCGCCAGACTGAGTACTTCAGAATCGTCACAAAAATCAGCCAGCTATTTCCAACCAGCCAGCGATCCGAAGATCAATTGTACTCCAAGTAAAGGAGCGTTTTTAATAGCAACAGATGGTGCAAAACAAAGGCACCACATCTCCCCCTTCCAGCACCAGCGAGAGGCAGCCTCAGAAAGAAAAGCAGAGTGTGACTGGAGAACCTTTCGTGTGATTGCATAGTGTCCCTTGAGTTCATGTAGTGCCCACTTGATGTCCTGACTGCTCAGCATTTTGAAGTCAGCCATAAGGAGGTCAGCTGCTTGGATGAAGCACCGTTGATCAAGGGGGGCAAGTTTGGAAAAGTCAAAGTAGTCCACTTTAGGCACCTGGAAAGCAAAGTAAAACAGGAGTTAAAGCCAGGCCAGCCTGACCTTCTTTTAAAAAGAAAGAGGCTTCCTCTGTCAGCATTGATGAGTGAACACTGGCAAGACCACCCAGAACTAAACTGACTGTTCGGAGCGTGTGCACAGTGTGTGTAGAATTAGGTTATTCTAAGGCTGAGTGGGTTCATCAGAATAGGTTTAAGATTTGCTCTGTTCTCAAGAGCAGGAGACTGAATATCTATGCTGTCTGGCCCACTTATAACCATTTGAGATCTACTTAAATAAAAGGAAAAAAAGCCAACAGGGAGACAAGGAACATTTCCAGCTACTTTTGATGGAAATAAAATGGGGAAATACCCTGGAGCAGCTAACCAGTCTAGTGCTGAATGGCAGGGCTCCAATGCCACATGAGAATCCGATTAGAATTTCAGTCCACTTCATATTCCAAGGAGCTTGGTTCACAGAAGTGCTGCATATTAATATCAATCACTGACTTACAAGGATTAAAAGGGTCAGGGTGCTTTCCATTTCTCCTTGAAGGAGATAGCATGTGATGCAGGTACATCTGAATGGAAAAATTGGCGAGACCTAGGCATGCACAAGACCCAGTGGGTGAAAGCCTTTTCAAAAGTCATTTTACAAGCAAGCTTTGGATAGAATTATTTTGTATTACAGATATATCCAAGGGCCTTCAATCAAGGCCCTGCTCTGTTAGGCATTGTGCAAACATGGACTCAAAGGAAAACACACCAAAAGCAGCCTAAATTGAATAGGCTTGTGGGATGCATATTAGATATGAAGACACTTTTTCACTTGCCTTTGTCTCATCTTGGCTGGCGAGCAGGCTGCTATTGGGATTTAAAACCACTCTGCCTTCCTTCTTTGGATAATCTGGATTTTCCAGAAGAAAATTACAAAGTCTGCAAAGATAAGTGTAGTTACTTGTTGGGACCTCCCTATATGCATTCCTAAATTTTAGCTTCTTTGAAGAAGCAGCACTATGGATACTCTGCAGCTGGGCTTCACAGGCTAAAAGGTGGCGTTTCATGCAAAAAGGTTTGAAAGATAAAACCACTAGCTTTAACGTAGAGTCCAAACATTTGATCATTCTTTTACTTGATCCTGCACGTAAGTACACAAAGATGAGTGGGTAACATCACAATCATCTCCATATCAGAAAGGAGACAACAAACATGACTGATTCCACTACATTTCAGACAGCTATGACCAGAAAAGTGGCACAGCTTGTACAAAAACACATTTTGAAATTTTTGTTTTAGGATCAAAGAAATCCAAGAGCATGAGGCGTTGCACTGGCCCTGCACCATTCTTTTCATATCTTAGTAAAACCCTTCACCCTCCAACTATCCTCTCACAGAATCAGAGAAGAAACTGTGTTTAAACTGATTTAAAACTAGGGATGTAAAGGGTTAACTGGTAACCCAGAAAGCATCACTCAGTACGTGGTTAACTGGCAGCCTGGCTGGGCTATAGTGATCCCTCACTCACAGGATCCCAGTTAACCATCTGACTTTTTAAATGGGATTTTACATCCCTGTTTTAAACAGGCGGGGTTCGCTCAGGAACCACAGAGGAAAGGAGCAGAGCATTGGCAGCTCCCTTTCGGGTGTGGCTGCGTGGAAGGGCAAAAGTTGGCATAGCAGCAGCGCCGGCATGGGGCTGCTCAGTGGCCTATGTTCTGCGCCTTTCCTGAAGTCTCCAGGGCAGTAGGAAGACGACAGAGCACACCCCCCCACAGCTGAAGTGGGATGGAACATGGGGAGGGGATGGGGAGAGCACAGAGACCGCGGGTGGGGGATGTGTCACATGGAGGGTCACACTGCACCCCCAAGAAATGGATTTTACTTGCCCTACTAGTCACACAAATGGTCCCTAATCTCTCCATCCACACAATTAGATAATACAGCCACTCCCCGACCTATGACCCTCCGTACTTACGACCAAACTCCCATTAACCCCATTATAATATTTTCGAGTTCAGAACCATGCACGTCAACTTTTTCGAACAGCGGGGGCAGCGCGTTTAAGGGTATTTCCGACTTAGAACCGAATCAAGTTATGACCAGGTGTTCGGAACGTAACCCATTCGTAAGTCGGGGACTGCCTGTATGTATCAGAGGTGCTAGGAAGAACATTAAAAGCAAAGAAATCTTTGAATCAAAAGATGCTAGATCACAGCAACAGTATTGGCTGGAGCTAGGAAGAACATTAACTCACTTTTGTGATCAGAAGAGGCTTTAAAAAAGCCAGTCCAAATGCAACATTTACCCACCCTCACAGTTTTAGTTCAACTCTCACACTGAAAGCAAACAGTTATATTAGGCACGGACATAGCGGGCCAGAAAATGAGGTCAAATGCATCTGCAAATGATAACAGAAAATATTATCGTACCCTGCTATATGGGATATTTAAGTTTCATCTTACATCTTAGAGGAAGAATTTTTAAGATGTCCACCTTGGATATCAGCTTTATGCCAAGACACTAGGTAATTGAGAGCACTTGGCATTTTTTAAAAACTGCTGATGTGCAGTGAAATGGAAATTTCATGGTGCTGAAGTCAGAGCAGCTGAAATGTAACAGTTTTTGTTCTGGGATAGTCCAGTTATGTTTTAGTTATTCTATACATTGCTGTTTGGGTGCCTCTAATTTTCAGGGAAGTGAACCGTCAGTATGCCGGACAGGGAAATGGATCGCTCTGTGCAGTGGCCATGCTGCAGTGCTTATTCATTAATATCTGTACCAAAGGACACGGAGTCTCCTTTGGTACAGCCCTCTAAATCTGGCCATTTTTATTTATCGCATTTCAGCTTCACCTGCCATTGTGATGAAAATGTCCTTCCTTGTAAGTAAGGTTGATCACTGCTCTGGCCAGCTTATTCCAACACACAGGATGTAATGACAACCCAAAAGATAGCTTATTTAAAGGAATAAAAAAAAATACAGGCAAGAAGTCTTACTGTTCTGCAGTCACCCTTAGAGTAGATATTTTGGAATGCTTACCAGATATTCTCTGAACATGCACTCACCTCATTCATACTAGATCAGGGTGGGCAAGAATTTTTTTTAGAAGGGGGGGCACTTCAAGATTTTGGTAAGTGATCAAGGGCTGCACTTTTCTGTGGAGCGCATCTAGGGTTTGGGATGGAGGCTGTGTGCGGAAGGAAGCTCAGCACGTCTGGGGTTTGGGACAAAGGCTGTGTGCAGAAGGGAACTTAGGGTAGGGTACTGGGGTGCAGGAAAGTGTGTGGGATCGAGAGGGAGTTTGGGTGAAGGAGGAGGTTGTGATCTGGTACAGGAGCTTGGGGTGCCGTGTCCAGAAGGGAGTACGGGTAAAGAGGATTCTGGCTGGGTGGAGGGATGTAAGAGGGGGTGCAATGTCTGCAAGGGAGTTGTGGACCTGGGGGAAGATGGGAGGGGAGGTGCACACTTTGGATGATGACCTGGGGCAGGAGTTGGAATACAGGAGGGGCTGGGATTCCAGAGGCAGGCTGTGGCGGGGAGGTGCTTACCTAGGTGGCTCCAAGCCAGCAAGCTCTCTGCCTGTCTCAGTCCCAGGCTGCTCAAAATGGCTGGATGCTCCCTGCAGCTATCTGCTCTGGGTGCTGGGGGAAAGGGTGAGAGAGGAGGCGGCTTCATGTGCTGCCCCCGCCCCTAGCAAAATCTCTGAGCCCATTGACTGGTTTCTGTGAACCCTCTCCTGGTGCATGGAACAGAGAGCCACGGGGAACAGTCAGTCACTGAAAGTGGTGTAGGACTAACTCTGAAACAGTTGGCTGCTCTGTGTCTGAGGTTCCCAGCAGGAGGCCCTGACACGCTGGATCCAGCCTGCGGTCCATATCCTGCCTGCCTCTGTCCTAGATCAATAGGGTCCTAGAGGCAAAACTTGCAAGGTTAGTTCTACTGAACCCTTGCAGGATAATGGGGAAAGCATGCTTTAACACATTAATGTCTCAGTTTCCCATTCATTAGTGGTATCTACCAGGGAAACCTAAGTCCCAAACTCTTGCCTCTAATGGAGAGATTTTAAAGCACAAACAGCTGACGTAACAGACTAGGAATTCTATGACCATTAGGTATTGAATATCCTAGATTTGTTGCTGATTGTCCTATGTAGGATTCTATATAACCTGTACACTCATGCATCCTGATATTGTTCAATGAATTTCCCCATTTAGTAAGACAAAAACTACTTTCAGGTGACAACTGTGAAAACTAAAGCTACTCTTCAATTTTTGCTTCACCATCTGTCATGATCATGAGGATTAGCCAGCAGATTGAAGAGTAAGTGGTTAACCAGATCTAAGCCACGTGGAGTTGGCCAATAGGAATGCAGGTAGGAATTTCAAACTGGGACAAAGGAATTTTTGGTTTCTCCCTCCTTTGTCTCTGGGGCAGTTTTCTCTCCAGCTACTGAGGGAGTCAGACAGAATGTCTCCCTCCAAGAAAAGAATTCACTAAAATCTGTTAGGTTTTATTGTTTTATGGTTTGGGAAATGGAATCTGATGTCCGTGCATTTAAAATGGGTTTTTCTCTCTTTTGCAACTAAGTCTGGGCCCATGGTAGAATTCTCCCTGAGTATATTACTTTGCTACTCTACCATCTAGTCATTATGCTTGCAACAGGAATATTGTGGTGATAATAAAAGTTCTCTCTCTTTTCTTTTCTTAACCCGGTATTGGTTAATTTGTGTGTCCTGGTTTGTACCTTAGGGGTGAGATTTCCCAAGTGATCTCTCCCCTGATTTTCTTATCATTACTTGGGTGGTGGCAACAGAGTTTTTATCCCCAAAATCTAGGTTAAGATTTTGGGGTGGAAGTTTTTTACCAAAGCCTGGAAAGATAAGGTTTTGGGATACTTTTGCGGGGCCCCACTTCTGCATTTATCATGCCAGAGTGGGGAAGGAGCCTTGACACCATCTAATTGGCTATAACATGTATTAGACTACAAAATGGTGTCTTCAGGACATAATGGCTCTACACTACTGACCCCATTGCTGAGGAGGCAAAACACTCGGAGCCACTTCCTCATTTCAAAATCCTGTAATTTACCCAGTTCTGCATGTATCAAGACATTAAACTCCACAACTGCCTGAGTGTCCAGATTTCAGCAAGAAAATGAGGAAGAGAGTAGTTCCATGTTAATTACGTACATTATTCTTTAGTCAGTGCTCAATGGCATTTTGATTCTAGGGTGATCAAGAGATCTCAAACACAGTATTTAAAACACAAACTTTTTTTAGGAGTTTCCAACACAACTGGCAAGTAATTAATAATCCTGAGACTGGTATTCCTTGTCAAAATTTTGCTCGACTTCTAGGCTACCATCAGCAGCTGGTATTTATGAAGTTAACACTAGCAACCCATGACATTTATTAGCTTTGTTTTCTATACACGACAGTCAGGGAAAAATGTAAAGGAGCATGCCACTGCAGTATTAAGGAAAACCACATCCTAGCTTGGGGTGTGTGTCCTGAATACAGTGCCAGCTTTATAAGGAGTACACGCCCAGTTAGTCACAAGCTGGAGAGTAGGAACAAGCAGGAGACTATTTTTTTTCAAATTAGACAGGAAAAGTAAAGTCAAGTCCATCAACAAACCTGCTGAAACCAGCAGGGGGAGGCGGGGGAAGAGAAACCAAGTAAAACATCATAAGGCTATAAACATGGAGGATGGAAATAAGCTATCTAAATGTCTATTGAGAAGTAGGGGAATGCATTTAAGGGAAAATTAGCTTGAAAATTTAGGAAGATTATTTTCCCCTACATGTGAGATCCTGAAGCCTGCGGAATATCTCCCAAGGGAAGGAATTGAAACTTCTGTGCCAGAAGATTTAAAAGCAGGCTGAATAATGTACTAGAAAGAGAGCTTGCAGAACACAATAGCTCCTGACCCAAGAACTTTAAGACTGTGAAACTATGAACATTCCAAAAGTGCGAAGATGCACGGGACCAACATGCCACTCAATTTTGCCGAAAACCCAGAAAAGTATTATTTTAAGCTCTACTTGTATCTGAAGGAGTATTTCTAATGTAGCAAGAGTGTTCTAGACATTCTGGAATAATTCTGTCTCCTTTGAGCAATGCTTTACAAAAAAGTCAACTGAGCATTATCCCTACATAGACACCTACTGGCATTATGCTAGAAGTTTGTGAATAATGAAACAACTGTAGCTGCGACAAAGATTTCAATGAATAGAAACGCTGGAGGCAGAGGATTTTTCAAGTTACCAAGGGCAGAGGTTAGCTAGACAGAAATGGCATCTGGTTTTGCCAAGCAGAGACAATGCCAGATGCAGAGGGCCTTTAGGATTAAGGAAGTATCTATGCTTCTAGACATTCTCAGTACAATGCAGACATCCTCCCCAGCATATGCTGAAGCAGCATGATTAGAGCCAGTGGACAATGAATCTGTGACTGTAGCCAAATTGTTTGTGATTTCATAATGTAATAGTTCCATTAACCAATTTGCTGCTATGTGAGAAGCTTTGGCTCTCAGCTCTGTACTTACACATTTAGGTCATAGCAGTTCTTGATGCGAATTAATTCCTCAACATACTCTCTCTTCACATCTGGGAATCTCGCTTCCTGGGATGGGAAAAGAAAAAAAGGTTTGTTATACTGGAAACTGAAGTCCTCTACAAAGGTGCGCGAGGACACAGTCACTGATGACTGAGCTGTGTGACTTTGTCCTCACCCACAACTATTTCTAATTTGGGGACAAATTATATCTTCAAATCAGCTATGGGCATCCACATGGCCCCACAATATGCCAACATCTTTATGGCGGACCTCAAACAACGTTTCCTAAGCTCTCGCCATCTAGCACTCTTACTCTACTTGCACTACATTGACAACATCTTCATCATATGGACCCACGGGAACGAGATCCTTGAATTCCACAGGAATTTCAACAACTTCCACCACACCATCAATCTCAGCCTGGACCAGTCCACACAAGAGCGCCACTTTTGACACTACAACTACAATTAAATGATGGACACAACTCCACCACCTTATACCAGAAACCTACTGATTGTTATTCTTACCTACATGCCTCTAGCTTCCATCCAGGACACATCACACAATCAATTGTTTACAGCCAGGCCCTAAGATATAATTGGATTTGCTCCAGTCCCACAGAGACAAACACCTACAGGATCTCTATCAGGCATTCTTAAAACTTAAAATACCCACTTGGGGAAGTGGGAAAAAAAAACAAATTGACAGAGCCAGACAAGTACCCAGGTATCTGCCTCTTCAAGATAGTCCCAACACGCAGAACAGACCACCACTAAGTCATCATCTACCCCTATAACGAACTAGGGATGTAATAGTGTAGTCGATTAACCGATAAGTAAAAGCTTATACATTAATGCTATAGACTACATGCATTTTCCCTCCCTCCCCCCTCCAGTACACTTGTTAGCAGGCTGGTCAGCAGCCTGGCTCAGTCCTGGCTTGCGACCATCCAGGACCTACCCGTGCTGCGGCTCTGCATTGAAAGCGTATTAGGAGCTAGGCGGCAGGCAAGTCGGCTCAGTTCTGGCTCGTACCAGATGACATAGAGGCAACAGCATGGAGTAGCTGACGGCTCCTCTGGAGTGGGGCTGGAGCGCACTGGCTGCCAGCCCCACCCCCTGGGGACTATAGGATAGTCAACTAACCAATAAGAATTCATGAGGTTACTCAACTACTCAATTAACCGATATTTAACATCCCTACAACAAATCCCACTGCCAACTCTGTTCACATATCTAAGGACCTAACCACATAAGCCATTACACATCAGGGCTCATACAACTGCACATCCTCTCATGTAATATATGCTGTCGAGCCAGAAATGCCCCATCTGCCATGCATATTGGCGGAACCCAGCAACAAAGGATAAATGGACACAAATCAGACATCAGGAACGGTAACACATAAACCAGGTAGGTTAAAATGTTTCCCTACAGGACACAATTATGGATTTAAAAGTAGCCATTCTTCCACAAAGGAATTTTACTACCCAATTACAGAAACACACTGTTGAACTGGAATTCATTTACAAATTTGACATTGTAAACCTGAGCTTGAATAAAGATATTAACTAGTTAATGCATTACAAAGCCAATTTTCCCTGCCTTTAACATTCACATTTTCACTTCAAAAGCTATGAATGGGACACATCCAGCCCACTTAATTAGCTTCAGTAACAGGGGTCCTAAATTTGACAGGTAACTGCTTTTGCTGCTATATATACACACCTTGGACTATGTTATTTCCAACTCCAACTCATCTGATGAAGTGGGCTTTACCCACAAAAGCTCATGATTCTATATATGTGTTAGTCTCGGTGCCAAAGATCTACCCATTTTTAAATTAATGAGAACCATACTGAAGTTGCACACTCAAGCATCCAGAAATAAGGAAATATTAGAATTAAGGTTGCATGGGTAACCTTATACATTATAATTTCAAATCACACATTTCTACAGGAGTCCTGCTTTATTCAGTGCACAGAATGAAACTGCTCTGATGTTGAATCAGGTCTATGTAGTGAAGGAGACACATCCGTAAGATCCATGATTCATATGTTGCCAAAGTCAGACTGTGTAGCGAACGAGGCAGATCACAGGAAGACAAAGGAGGGTCTTAAGGTAAAGACAGCTAAGTGCTATCCCAGAGAACTGAATGCCATTCTTACATCTCTGCTAGCAATGTTAGATATTGAGTATCTGAATAGTCGTGTAACCGCATCAAATCTCAGCAGTCATATGACTATTCAATAATCCTGGGGTGGAGCCAGCAGCCAGTGCTGCTCCCAGCCTCTCTCCTAGGGAGCCCCCTGCTACCCCTTGCTGCTGCCTCTGTATCAGAAGCAGCAGTGCAGGGTGGCAGGGGAGCCAGTTTAAAATCCAGCTCCCCTTACAGACTGGCTGCCTGCCATCCCGCACTGCTGCCTCTGATACAGAGGCATCAGTGTGGGGTGGCAGCAGCCCCTGTCTATGGGGGTCCAAGCTCCCCATGGACAGAGACTGCTCCACAGTATGTGGAGGAGCCTCTGTCCGCGGGGAGCTTGGACCCCCCCCCCGAGGACAGGGGCTGCTACTGTGAAGCAGCCTCTTCCCACAGGCTGCTTCGTGGCAGCCTCCATTGTGGCCCCCCCCTCCTCCTCCCCGCTGATTGACAGAGGCAGCAGCGTAGTGGTGTGGGGAGGCAGCACTGCGGAGCTGGTGCTGGGGAAACCAGCTTTTAAGCTTATTTCCCACCACACCCACATTGCTACCTCTGATACAGAGGCAGCAAGGGAGAGGGAATGCAAGTAGTTAACAAGATTAATCATCTAGTCAGCTACTCACTGACATCCCTAACCCATGCCTGAGTTCCTGTGAGATAGTCAGTTTAAATGACTTTTGTCTAGCTTTTTACAGGTGGCCACTAATTATTAATTGTAGGTTCTTCATTTTTTAAGTGCCCAACTTAAGACACTGTGGTCTGATTTGCCAAAGTAACAGGCACTCAGAGTTGCAACTGAACTAAATGGAAGCCGTGTTTTCAACTCATGAAGAGTTGTATAGGGACACGTTCTGTCCAAAACTCCAAGGCTGTGTCTAGACTAGTAATTTTTTCCGGTAAAGCGGTCGCTTTTCCGGAAAAAACTTGCCAGCTGTCTACACTAGCCGCTTGAATTTCTGCAAAAGCACTGACGATCTCATGTAAGATGGTCAGTGTTTTTGCGGAAATACTATGCCGCTCCTGTTCGGGCAAAAGTCTTTTTCCAAAAAACTTTTGCGCAAAAGGGCCAGTGTAGACAGCAGAGATTTGTTTTCCGCAAAAAAGCCCCAATCGCGAAAATGGCGATCGGGGCTTTTTTGCGGAAAAGCGCGTCTAGATTGGTCACGGACGCTTTTCCGCAAAAGTGTCCTGCCAATCTAGATGCTCTTTTCCGAAAATGCTTTTAACAGAAAACTTTTCCGTTAAAAGCATTTCCGGAAAATCATGCCAGTCTAGACGTAGCCCAATTGTTTTTAAAAGCTATCAATGCAGAGTAGGCAAGCAACTGCAGTGACTTCCTCAGTGAAGACAGCACACAGACTACATACCGTTTCTTTGATGAGTAGTGCTGTGAGGTCTTTATCCTGTCCAGCAGCTCCTTGCTCTGGAATGTTACCAGAGCCAGGCTCATGTGATCCCTGTGCAGGGAAAGCTGGGCCTGGCTGTTCATTGTCTATTGCTGCCCACTGGCTTCTTATTTCCTCAGGTGGATGAGCTGGTTGAGGAGAAGCAGGGCCGGGAATCCCATCCTGTTGTGGCTCCGGTCTGGGAAAGGCTGGCCCAGGGTTCTCCTCCCGGTATGCCCTTAGCAAAGAGCCCAGCTCTGCTTCAGGCTGCCCTTGCTGTGGAGCACAGCAGTTTGCTACTATATGTGGCTCATTGTCTACAGGCTGGAAATAAGGATGATCCAAACGACTGTTGTCTCTGGTGGCCCGTCCACTTGCTGCTGTTGCTGCAGCAGCTGCTCCTCTGAGGTTTTGTATGAGCTCTTGCTCCAAGTCTTCAACCTCCTGGTTCTGTACTTCCAGCTTTTCCTCCCATTTAGGTAGGAAGCCAGGTTCCTCCAGGTTGATTATTTCCCTTTCACCTGTGGGTCTTGGGTTTCTCTTTATTGCTTGAACCACACTTGGTCCAGGCTCTGAATCACCCCCTCTTTCACCTCTATGCCTACAGTGTTCAGAGGGTCCAGGCAGTGGAGAGGCATGGTTTCCATTCTTGTCTCTGCCTGCCCCTGCATTGCTCTCCCCTCTGCGGTTACAATGGGGTCTCTGGCACACCACACAAGGCCAAACATCCTCCTTCCGATGTAAGCTCTTCAGTGCCACAACGTCATCTTTAGATACTTCTCCCAGCTGGTTCATTCCTGGCCACTGAGCAGCGGATCTGATGACATTGGGACGCAGAATCTGCTGTTTTGAGGCCTGAAAAGAAACAAAAACTGAATAGTGGGAGTTCTCCCTTTTAGCACATGTCATGAAGTGGTCCTGTCTAAATCAGGGGTGGGTAATAATTTTTGATTGGGGGGGGGGGGGGGGGAGTCATGCCAAGAATTTGGTTAAGTGCTCAAATGCTGCACTCGTCCATTTATATGAATGGAGGAGGTTGGGGGCAGAAGGGAACACGGAGAAGGGAATAGGGTGCAGGAGGGGATGCAGAGGTATGGATTGTGGTGTAGAGCAGGAGTGGGGGGTGCAGGGTTTGGGAGGGGATATGGTTGCAGAAGATATGGGTTGTGATCTGGGGCAGGAGTGTACTTGGGGGGCAGTGTTGGAGGGAGGTAGACAATGGGGTGCCAGGTCAGGCTCTGGCCCAGAAGCACTTACCTTAGCTAGCTCCCATCCAGCTGCCTAGTGGGACCCTCATGCAAGCTCCCTGCCTGCTGTGTTGCCGCTGAAAGCAGTGGGCTGTAGAGACCACGTGCTCTCTGTGCACCATATGCCTCTTGATGGGGGGGGAAGGGGCCTTCGTGCACTGCCTGCGCTGCAAGCATGGCCCAGGCACCTTACACTGGCCAGTTTCCAGCCAATGCAAGCTGCAAGATTGCACTGGGGGGGGGGGGGGGGCAGCGAGTGAAGGCCCCCCCCCCGAAGGCGCGCACATTGTACTAAGAACACATGGCCCTCCCAGCTAGCTGCTTTGAGTGGTGTTCAGGGGCACAGAAGCCAGGGAGCCTACCCAACGTTACCACTAGGCCATGGGACAAAAGTAAGCCAGATCCAGTGGTTTGGTGGATGGATCAAGCCCATGGGCTATATTTTGCCCACCCTGCTCTAGATGACCTATGCAGTCAACTAAAATTTTGGTCTGGGGCAGAGGAAGTAAGATGTTTAGCAAGCAATAGGACAAGGGATCCAATACGGAGAACGTCTTATGCACCAGATAAAAAAAGCATATTGAGAACATTCATTTAAAATCCAGATCTCCAGATCCATGTTAGAGTTCAACAAGGTTAAAAAGTTTGGCCACAAAGCTATTTTAGTTAACCATAAAACTCTAATGCTTACATTGTCTTCAAGTATTACACTTATGTTAAAACATACCACGAGACACTAAATACACAATCATCTCAAGAGATCCATTTACAAATTAGTTGTCCCCTCTGACATGAAGAAAGCATGGATTCTTTTTGTAGTACACCAGGCACTCTGTGTCCCTATACTGTACTAAACCCTGGCACTGCTTAGACAGGAGAATTCAGTGACAATGCTCTTGGACTTCACCTTCCCCCAGCAGCAGTGCTGAGGGGAACCTCAGAGATATTTCTGTATTGACACCCTCTTCCCCAAACAAGGATATCCATCTACAAGAAACCAGAGAGAAACTGTTCGGAAGGTGATGTGGCAGAAGTGGAGCTGGTAAGCAATTATAAAATTGCATTAACACTATGTGAGACGAGGTCAGCAGCAAGGAGAAGTTTTGTATTCTACACTGTAAGGCTTTCCCATGTAAATGAACTGACCTAACTTGTAGTGGAGCTGTGGGAAGAACAAACGAGGGAAGCAAAACAATGCCTTCACAGATCAGAACACCTAGGCACACACTAGAAAGACAATGGGGCACAGCTGTTAACTTCATAAATGCAGTATCTTGTCTCCAACTACAGTAAACTTCCAATAATCCGGCACCTTTAGGACTCAGGGGATGCCGGATTATCAGATACGCCAGACTATCAGAAGGGTGGGCTATGAGGGGTCTGGAGTGAGGTGGGAGGGGATGCCACCCCAGATCCCTCATAGCCCCCCCCTTACCATAGTCCGGCTTTGCCCCAGGCGTCCCTGATTCAGCCGCTGCTGGTCAGTTTCAGCAGCAGCTGAATCGGGGATGCCTGCAATAGAGCAGCTGGGGTGCTGCCGGGTTGGTCCCGCAGCGCCGAGGGGCGGTGCTACAGCACCAACCCAGCAGCACTCCAGCTGCTCTTGGGGATGCCTGGGACAGAGCAGCTGGGGTACTGCCCGGTTGGTCCCGTGGCGCTGCCCCTCGGGGCTGCGGGACCAACCCGGCAGCACCCCAGCTGCTCTTGGGGACGCCTGGGGCAGAGCAGCTGGAGTGCTGCCGGGTTGGTCCCACAGCGCAAAGGACGGCGCTGCGGGACCAACCCGGCAGGACCCCAGCTGCTCTGCCCCAGGGGTCCCCGATTCAGCCGCTGCTGAAACAGATCAGTGGCTGATTCCAGGAAGCCCGGGGTAGAACTGCTCTGCCCGGTGCTTCCTGGAATCAACCCCTGATCTGTTTCAGCAGCGGCTGAATCGGGGACCCCTGGGGCAGAGCAGCTGGGGTCCTGCCGGGTTGGTCCCGCAGCGCCGTCCTTTGGCGCTGTGGGACCAACCCGGCAGCACTCCAGCTGCTCTGCCCCAGGCGTCCTGAAGAGCAGCTAGGGTGCTGCCGGGTTGGTCCCGCAGCCCTGAGGGGCAGCGCTACGAGACCAACCCAGCAGCACCCCAGCTGCTCTGCTCCTGGCTTCCCCGATTCAGCTGCTGGTCAGTTTCAGCAGCAGCTGAATGGGGGAAGCCTGTCCGGCTGCCCCAGCACTTCCGGGTTCCTAATGGTGCCGGACCATCAGGAGTCCCGGAGCATTGGATGCCGGACTAATGGAGTTTCACTGTATAAACCTGGTGGTAATGCTGGGGCCTGCCTTCCAGATTGAAGGGATGCCATCAGTTTAAAAGTCAATTCCTGAAGAGGTAAGGGCATTTGTCAGGAGCTGTCTAGAGAGCCAGGCTGTCGGAAAAGAGAAGTTCTATGAAAGAATCTAAGGAATTGGGTCTGTCCAGATCCAGGGGGTGGTAATGGGGAGGAGGGGAGCATTATATTTAGGCTGATTTACTGTTTTAAAATGTTTCTCTAAACGTGGTTATAAAAAATACATACTTTGGTCACGAATTACCATTGCCCCAGCAGGGCTAGAACTACAGAAACTGTGTCTAGATCACACCTGCTAAGTTGATCATGGTTATCACAAAGGGGACTGTACCCCACGCCCAATCAGAGTGAGAGAAATGCTTCTTTCCACCTCAAGAAAGAGGTGATGGCCCACGACGCAAAGCAGTGCATGTGGAGGGGAGAAGAAAGTGTTAGAGGTGCAATTAGCCCAAAACTGACAGTTCAAGAGCAGTAGTCATATGCACCCAAAGTATAATATATAGGCATTAAAGCAGGCCACTGGTTTAATATACAGAAATGGTTAAATTTCAGACCATATGGCACTAGCTTTAGTCATTAACATGAAAGGAATCAAGCAAACAGTCATTGCACACTTGTCCTACACAGTTTCACTCCCAATAAGGCTGGAAATACAGTCAATTTACTACATATGGGAGGCTCCCCTCAGGTATTAATGGGTCAGGACGTTCTGGTTTCTAACGCTCAGCTTTGATCACTGGGACATGCCATGTGTTTAAGGGATTGATGGCTCAATACTCAAATATATCCCCACTTCCCTAAGTACAAGTACAGAAGCTTACGTCAGGGGACAGGCAAGAATTTCATGCCCTGGACTGCAGAAGTGGCCGACACACGCCCATAAGTCAAGTGAAGTTCATGATCACCCTCATTTTAGATATGGAACATCCCTAAGAGACTACACATACCAGTTTACGGTGCTCCACCTTTTTTGGATTATGAAAGAGTCATCATATGCTGGGAGCTGTAATCTTTTATGGCTCCACCACGGTCTTAACTAGCATGGCTTTGTTAACCTCACTTTATCCACATAAGACGGAGAACCTGAAATCCAAAAAGGTTGCCAATGCAGTCATCAGCTAGCGCTATACTCAGAGGTCCCTGCTGAATATGCTACCACAGTGGTCACTGTGAGCACTGAAGAAGCATGTTATTTACCTACACTACAGATTGTTTAAAGAAGCAGCAAATGCAGTGACATGTACAATATATGAAAAACAAAATCACCTCCACGAGGATGACTACATCGTCGTCATCTTCCTCCTGCCGCTGCTGAACTGGTGTGTCTAGCAACAAAGGCAATTCTTCATCTGAGGAGTCCGATATGGTGATAAGTCCTTCATCTCTCCTGTCTATCCAGCCTGCAGTAAGGCAGATAATGTTATCTATCTGCTAGAGGTTCACATCAGCTCAAATATTTAGGTCCTACAATTTGAATCTTTAATTAAAAAAAAAAAAAAGTCCTAACGTTTGCATGGGGGGGTGGGGAGAAGGAGAAGGGGCTCACAAGGCACTAGTGCCATTTTTAGAGCATCCCATCACCAGTCAGCACACTCATGTATGGAAATCTGTGGACGTGCAAACCACAACACAAAACGCCCGAAAGAAGCATACGTAGAACACATGTTTCTTTGGTGCTGTGCAAAGCCTCATCTCAGATTTCAGCAGGAGTCAATTTAGGAAATGGTACAGCCACACAGGCTGCTGCAAGGGCTAACAGATACTCTAGCTTCAGTGCCTGGCTTCTTCAAACTAATTTCTAGAAAGAATGGGATAGGAGGCACTGCATATGGGAGGCTCCAGCAGGGTCAGTATCTTAAATGCTCATTTGATTGATTATTTGAGCAGGTTCTGGAGGAGGGAGGGGGATCCAAGTGCAATTCAGTCCCTTATAAAAGCACAGAATGACCTAGAAGGAGTCTGAGTAAATGAGGAAGGATCACTGGCTTTGGGAAATCCATTACTCCAGCAAAGCGTATTCTGCCAAGAAGCAGTGTCCTTATCTTACAAGGCTCTTTGCAAGAATGGGATAAGAACATAAGAATGAGTGTGGTTACTGGAGCCTGGAACACACATTTCATGCAGATATTTATGGGTTCTCTACATGACACACAGCACTTATTCAGAGGCAAAGCATGGAACGGATACTCAAGATTTTGGCTCAACCTTCTGCAAGTAAAACTGCTAAACAGCCTATCACTTGCCTAGAGACAACAGTGTTAGTATACAGTCTTCTTTGTCAGCCTGAATAGAATTTGGGGTTTGACTTTTTGCTACTCATATGAATGTGTGTAAACAAAGGACAAAGGCACGGGTGTGTATTGCTTCTACCTGGCCAGATGGGTTTGTTAGTTCAATGGGAAGAGATAAGGGACAGAAGATACACGGTAGGTGTGCAGTATACAAGCAAAGCAACTGAAAGGCTGTCTGGCTCCCCTCTCAAGTCAAGGTCAAGCAACCAGTTAAGAGGAACAGGGGAGGAGAGAGGCATAAGACACACTAAAAGCCAAATAAAAGCCTGGCATTGGTCAGAACACAACACTCTCACCCCTCCCATGGGACACAAAAGGGATGGCATACAAAAGACTCATTGCCCCCAAAAAGGAACATGGCCGTAAACTGTAAGGGGTGAGGCTGGGATGTGCATGGCAGGGATATTTGGGCAGGCTAAGAAGCAGCAATTGGAAATGGGGAGGCGATGGGGATGGGCAAGGCTCTGCAGCGACACAGCTGGGAATGGAACCCTGGGAAACTAAGGGTACGTCTAGACTACCGCGTTTTGTCGACGGAAGTTTTGTCGACAGATACTGTCGACAAAACTTCCGTCGACAAAGAGCGTCCAGACACATTGAGTTCTGTCGACAAAGCAAGCTGCTTTATCGACAGAACTCCGTAGTCTGGACGCAACGTTACAGGCAATAACACCTTCTGTCGACAGAGTTCTGTCGACAGAAGGTGTTATGCCTCGTAAAATGAGGTATACCAGCGTCGACAAAACTGCTGAGTTCTGTCGACGTTATGTCGACAGAACTCAGCGGTAGTGTAGACGCTGGTATAGTTTTGTCGACAAAAGTCCACTTTTGTCAACAAAACTAGGTAGTCTAGACACACCCTAACTGTCAACATGCAGTGCTACAGATGCACTTGCTTGGCTTACACATCACACTGTCTGCACTTCAAACATCTCGTCTTCTGCTTTCTGTCGGTGTGACAAAACCCAAGGGCAGGGGTGAAGGGAAATCCCTCAAAGAGACAGATTCATCCCTGGGCCTTTTTGAATAGACCCCTATAATTCTCCAAAGACACTGGTATTTTAAACTCCACTTGTGCAGGTTCAAATGCCAACTTATAGACCTATTAAAACATGAATGCAAAGCAACCCTCCATGCCAGGAGAACCAGGAGAGTGGATTGTGCTGCTAGGCCCTCAAAGACTTGTGGAAATAGCTGCTCAGAAAAGAGCAACTTCCAGAAGTTTAACAACCATCTTGAAGAAAGGGGAACAGGAGGAGGAGAAACTGAGATACTTCTTGGACAGGACATGGCCACAGAACTCACAAAAAGTCAATCAAATGAGTATGGGATTTGGTATAGCGGAGCATTCCAACAAACACAACTTTCAATAGTTAGTTACTTGCAGGCACTAGCATTAGATGTAAGGGCTTCACAAGTGTACATGAAGTTACTTACCTTTTCCACCGTGGCTTCGGAAACTGTTCAAGTGAATTACCTCTTCGTTGCCACCTCCTTCTGCCATTTTAAACAGCTGTGCACATGAGCATCAATACCTGAGCATGGCAATCACAACCTCAGGACCTGGAAAACACGACAGAAATGGCAGTGAGCTCTCTTCAAAGCCCACACCACACAGCAATTAATTAATTTCAGGCTGGATCATGTTCCAAGACCCTAACTGCAATTGTGCTCGGTTAGATTTTTTCAATTGCAGGTTCTAGAAATCCAGAATTACTTCAGGAAAATCCAAACCAAACACATTCTAAGGGAGCTAAGCCTTTGGTGTAATGATGATATTAAGCAAAGAGAACAAGTTGTTTGAGATGCATAACTGATGTGTTTTGGAGGCTACTAGAGTCAAGCAAAAAGGGTGGTCCTTCTGTGTTTGATACTTACTGTACAAATCAGAACAGACATTTTAAAGCCAGACCTCACTATTATACGTCATCCGATTTTTGGCACAGCTTCATCTATAGTCCCTAATTCACTGATGAAATCTGCTTATCAGACGTATTGTTTCCATCAGCGGACTAAGAGGGCCATTCTTAAAGCCAAAGGCCTGGTTATTTTAAATGTTACCCAAAGAAAGGAATCCTTTAAACTTTTTTCTATTTTAATGGTTTGGCAAGCAAGCCACGAAAGCCAGTAAACTCAAGTAATAACTAAATGACTCCCATGGTCTTCAGGGTAAAACACCAAAGAACAACAGACTATCTAGTGGGGTTTTCTGCTGCCATCTGCTGGTAGAAGACACTGACCATGTGCATAGGCTGGTAACAGGACAAAACTGTAGCGACTGAAATACTGGCACTATAGTTATCAACTGATAAAACCCATCACCACGATCCTTACATTATGAAGCAAGCCAATAAAAGGCTCCAATATTAAGAGATGGTATCTGTGCGATGCACAAAGCAAAGCAAGGACAAACTTCTCAATAATTCTAGTTAATTTAGGAACCATGTTATCTACTGATAGAACAGTTTTCCGTATCTCTTAAAACTGTTTGAGAACACATTTAAATCCCAAATTCCAATAGCTGTTGATGAGATGAAAGAGAAGAACTTCAGGGTTAAGAGACATTTTGCTGCTCATTTCCATTAACATTACTGCTCTTGACACTTCATTCATCTAGCTGGAGCTTTCAGGTATGTATCACTGTCCTATACACTACGCTCTCCCTGACAGTGAACATACAGAATACAAATATGTATTGTTCCTGTCCATGGCACATCCCCACCAATGCTCCAAAACAGGGAATTGAGGGAATCCCAGGAACTAGTTGACTTCCACAGACTTGGTTCTTAACACTGGGAAACTGCCCTCAGATGGTGCTTTACTCTCCACAAGAGATTAAATTTCTTTATAAGGTAGAGGATTTTGCCGGGGATTAGTTTCTCACCTTAATGAAGTTCTCACAGCTGCCATCAGCACAGGGATTCTCAAACTGGGGATTGTGACCCCTTTGGAGTGGTGAGATTATTACGTGAGGGAGTCACCCCCAAAACCCATTTTGCCTCCTGCATTTACAGTAGGGTTAAATATTAAAAAGTGTTTTTAATGGGGGGAGGGGAAATCACACTTGCTATGGTGAAGAGTCAGAAACACTAAAGTTCGTGAACCACCGCATTACACAAGGTACAAGATGACATTAACCTGACTATTCCAGTACAAAAGAGAATCTGGACTGTGAACACAAAGAAAACTTCCAGAAGCCAATGCAGCATAAATAATAGATTTCCATCCTAGATAGTATCATGCCTATCCTTTATTGAACCAACTAAAGAAGAGCTCTGTGTAGCTCAGGGGTGGGCAAAAGGGCCTCCATGGGCCAGATCGGGCCCGCCGAGGCCCTGCCGCTCCACTGCCCCCAGGCCAATTACGGCTTGGGGGCAGGAGAGAGCAAAGCTTCCTCCCGCCCTGCCAGGAGCACGCAGTGCTTTGAAGCGCCATGTGCTCCTCGCAGGGCGGGAGGAGACGTCATGCACCGCCTCACCCCCAAGCCCTGATTGGCCTGGGGGTGGGAGGAGGCTTTGCACGCCAATCAGGGCCTAGGGGCGGGGGAACGTGCAAAGCTTCTTCTCACTAGGTACCCATGTCCCTGGCAGGGTGGGAAGAGGTGGAGAAAAGGGGCTCCCCCACCCCCGGACCAATCATGGTCTGGGGGTGGGATAGCCCAGAAGCATCCTGGCCCCGCACCTTCCCTTCCGGGGCGGCCCAGGACCATGTCAAATATTTTTGAAGTGGTCCCCGACCAAAAATTATTGCCCACCCCTGGTGTGGCTCAACAGAAGCTGGTTCAACCCAAGATTTTGGTTGCAGTTGAGGGAGGAAATATGAAAAGCAGTCAAGCAAATCAAAATTACCTTAGAGCAGTGGCTCTCAACCTTTCCAGACTACTATATCCCTTTCAGGAATCTGATTAGTCTCGCGTACCCCCAAGTTTCAGCTCACTTATTTCCTTGCAAGACAAAAATACAAAAGCTGTCATTGCACACTATTATTCAAAAATTATTCATTATTTTTACCAAATAATGATTGGAATAGAAATATTATACTTAAATAATACACTAAAATGTTGAGTAGTATAAACACATCATTGTATGAAATTTTAGTTTGTATTGACTTCAACTTGTGCTTTACGTAGTCTGATGTTAAAGCAGGCATGTACCCAGATGAGCTGGTGTATCCCCTTGAAGACCTCTGCATATTCCAAAGGGTACACACCTCTGGCTTTCATGGTTGGGCAAGGTGATGGTGGGCTAGTGCTTGTGTTTTGCTTTGTTTGGGTTTTCTGCTTTGTTTTTTTAAGTCTGGAACCTCTTGTTTAGACAAGTTCAAACATGTCATAGAAGTCTGTGATATTTAAGACACATTTAATTAAGATGACCAGAAATTAACTCCTGAACAAATGTAAACAAGACACTTTAATTCCTAGGTGCTTTGCAAGTCACATCAATACAAACAGATGCTCTCCCCACACCTCAAAATGTCAATCATCAGAACAAAGTGAATAGAAGATGGCACACTGCAGATGTGCATTTAAAAGCTTTAAGAGGTGATGTTATTAAACACAAACTAACAACTTCTGCCCATCCCACTCCCACAAACTCCTGATTTCAAGTTAGGGTTGTAAAAACCTAGATAATCAGTTAACCTGTTAAACATTATGTTAAACTGGGTAACTGATTAAAAAGGGATTGGCAGGAGGGCCCGCTCCAGCCCACCAATTAACCGTACCCAGTAAGCATCACCCGGTAATGATTGCCGGTTAACCAGTCACGTCCCTACTTCAAATATGTATGTTTTTGTATGAGCGCAGAGCCCAAAATTTAGTCCGTTAGGTAAAAAAGGTTCCTTTTTTATGTAAGAGCAGATTGTGCACTGTGACTAAAGTCGATCCGTTAGACACATGAAGTATGCATCCTTAGGGAGGGCAATTCATAACTCCCTATCTAAAGGCCCTATCTACCAGTCATTTGAGTCAAACTCTAGCATTCTACTTTACTACTCTGAGAGGCAAAGATAGATTGCAGTAACAGCAGCAGCCACAAGAGGAAGGAAACAGTTAAAGTATATCCAAGCAACCAGTCACCTTTAGCACCTGCATAAGAAACACAGAGGCAAAACAAAGAATGAGCCTCACAAAAGCCTAAAGCACATATTGAATCTCAGCACTAGAGAGCCGCTAACTTCCAGCTAGGAAAACAAGCCTTAGCTACAGGCAATATGCAAATACAAGGCTGCAAAGCCCATGACTGTAGACAGAAAAGTATGATTGAGCACTGAAAGCAGGGTTTTCAGATCAGCAGGGCAAGAATCTTGCTCAATACAAATTTAACACACCAGCAGTGTGACTCAATGGTGTAGGAAATAGAGCAGTTTTTCTTTAAAAAGGCACAATTAACACATGAACAACTACACCAGGCAGGACACCCCAGATTAAGTCATCGAACCCCATATCAAATAAAGAAACCTAATGGTTCTCTTTGAAACATGCAAGAGTTAATGTTGTACACAGGGAATGATTAAATAACCTACTGAGGACTAGGGTTTCTCTGCACTAGCCATGAGCTCATGCTGGGGAAATCAATCTATCGAGGGTCAACGTAGTGTTTCTAAAACTAGGGATGTTAAAATGAGTTAAATTAATTAATCATGTAACTGCTGAAGGGGAAGGGGAGAGAAAAGAAGAGGGCGTGTGCAGGAGCGGCCCAAGGTGCCCCTGGCAGAAGGTGCAATCGGCGCCCCTGCCTGCATGGCCGTGACATTATCATCAGGCACCCGGGGCCGGCAGCACCCTAGGCAACCACCTAGTCTGCCTAGGCTCACGGGCCGCCCCATGGCGTGTGCGGGGAGCTGGCTTTTAAGCTAGCTGCCTGCACATACTGGGAGCCTGCATGTAACTGCAAAGGTTAGCCGATGAGCCTGGGATCGTCGGTTAACCATGTACACAGTTACACTTTCACATCCTTGTCTAAAACCCCGCAGACTCTAGTACTCCAATGGACCAAGAAGAGTAAGGGGAGGCACGGAGTGGACCCCGTTGTAAATAGCACTAAGCTACGTCAATTTGAATTACACCACCACCAAAGTCAATCTGAGTAGCTTAGATAGTGTAAGAGCAAGTCTACACTATGGGGGAAAACGTCTAACTGCTGATCGTCATCTTTCTAATAAAACAGCATCATGTCCCCCTCTGTGGGCAGGGCTTAAATCGGAAGCCCAGGAGCTGGTCTGTTATCAGTATTTCATATATTCTCCTGTCTACACTATAGTCTTGTCTACACTACAAGTTGCTTCATTTCAGCTTGCAGTGGTGCCACAATTTAGCAAGTTGCCACAACATAGTACTATCCATACTATAGGGGCACAATGTAGGCCAACCTAGCGCACAGCATTCCTGCTAGCAATGCAGGGCCTGTGGATTATTGCAATTACCCAACCTTGGCTGCTTTCAGGGCCTGTCATGCAGCTGACAGATAAGTGGCCTGTCAGGGTGACAGGCACTGCTCAAGCTGTCAAAAGTGCCACCAAAAGGTGGGCATGAGCATTTTGAGGTTGCATAGGGAGGAGTAATCGCACCATTGTTACTGCTTCATTAGAATCTGTAATTTACACTATCACTGCAAAAGAATCCCCCAGTGATACTGTACTGAGTACTTCATAGGACAGTAATTATCTTTGCTCAGAGGAAGGACAAGCAACTGTGTGTGGCATGTTTGGTGTTTTACAGGTATGCTAGGGGTGGTAACAATATTGGCAATTTGTGTTAGTGCAGAAGAGCTTTCAGATAACTTCTCCTCCCAAACCGATCCGTAACAACTTAGCTAAGCCTGTTCCCAACTTTAAAACATGACCCGTCATGCTGGGAACTAAACCATTGCTGTCCACAATCAGAAAGTTATTGCTTGAAGCAAAATCTAAGAAACCAGGATTTTATTCTCCATAACCAGCTCATTTCACCCCGAGAGAAAACTCTTCCAATTACAGTAATTCCTCATTTAACATATGCCCGCTTAACACATTTTTGCAATAGCACTTTTTTGGGGGGGGGAGGGGGCATTTTTTGAATTACACAACTGAATAACATGATTTCCCCAGCTGGCCCATTGCAGGGAGGCGGGGGAAGCCCCGCCCAGCCGCCGGCAAAGCGGCGGAGGGTTCGCTGCTCGCTGCGAAGGTCCCCACTGACTCCCCCTTGCCGGACACCTTACGCCCTCTCCTCCGCCCCCGCTTGCAGGCCGGCAGCTAGGTTTTCCCAGCCAGCCCACCACCGGCAGCTGCGCGGGGCTTCCCCCACCTCTCTGCAGGGCAGCAGCGGGTTCACCGCGCCATTCCCTGGTGACCCCCCCTTGCCGGACGCAGTGCAGGTCCCTGCAGACACATCACAGGGGCATACTCCCAACCCAATCTCCCTCCCCTTCCCTTCCCTTCCCCAGAGCCAAACACCTCCCCTCCCTGCTGTAACCCAGTCCCCTTTCTCCCCCAATCTTATGTCCTGGTCCCAACAGACATCACTGCTTGAAATGCAACCCCCACTTTTTCCATTATTTTCAATGGGAAAATTGACCCCGCATAACACATTTTCACTTAACACGATCATTTTATGAAACATATCTATAGTATTAAATGAGGAATTACTGTACTTAAAAAAAAAACCAACCCCAAACACAAACTCTGGGAGTGGACAAGTTTTTAACATGCTGAGAAGTAACAGTAAGCAGATACACAGATCATACCTCAAGCAAATTTAAAGGAGACAAACCTGCCCTCCTCTACCCTAGAATGACATGCGTAGAGCCTTGTAAATCCACAGGGTATCTGCATCTATAGATGTGGATGCAGATACAAATTCTGTATCTAGAACCCTGCAAATCTGCAGATATTTTATATCCATGATTATCCGCATCTGCAGATGTCAATATGGATATCTGCCACTCGTTTTTGCAGATGCAGCCCAAGGCTGTAGACATGTGCACACATCCATAAAATGAAGGCGCCTTGAAAAAAAATTTAATGGATGGCATTCTGAATTTCACTGCCATGATACAATCAAAACAACTTCAGTAGAGAGGCCAGACTCTCTCTTACCACTTTTCTTTCCATGAAGAGCAATGATCAAAAAGCCAAAGGTGAATCACTCTGAAAAGATAAAGCCAGACTCTCCCCCAGAACAAGACGTTTATTAACAAAGGGCTCATTTCAGGAACCTATAAGAATGGATAAGTTCCACTAAGTGGCATGAATAAGAAAATTGATAAAAGTTTGGAGTGCTGGGCTGGCACAACAAAGATCATACAGCGTAAAACAGTAAGGTTGCTTTGAACACAGTCTTTCACTGCATGACTCGTAAGAATATGAGCAAAAAAGAAAAAAGTTACACCACACCCTCATTTGCAGGCCTTTAGTTTTAACGGAAATAAAGTGACTTAATCAGACTAGCCACCACGATTACAATATAGACCATTAAAGGATACTAATAAAAAGAACTAAATCAGTACAAAAATAGACACAAAAATATACTGAAGTACGGCTGACAAGATGTTCTGTTTCTGTACTCCCACCAATACAGGAAAAGATTCAACTGGAATTTATATTTCATTCCCATTAGGCTAAAACTTTGGGAGGATGATGCAGAGCTTGTACCACGATGTTGTCACCTCTGTGAGCAGCTTAAGTATATTAAAGGAGCACCATAAATGTAAAACAAAAAAAATGGGAGCACTTTGAAGGTCCCCTTCTCATCTTACATAACCAAGATGAAATTAAAGCATAATTTCTCTATTTGTTTGTATACTCTGCCTGTTTGACAGCAACGTCTATCTAGCCAGTTTCTCTGTGTAGTCAGCATCCCCTACTCACTGTATTGGTTCTTTCACATCGCAATAAAGGAAAGAAAACACATTAATGGAGCAATGGGATTGTGAAGCCACAAAGACAGGTAGGACACTCAAAGAAGTATAGTAACTAGAACTACTTTTAATTTTTTTAAAACCTACACTAGACTTCAAGTGGGCAGTGTCCCTCTACTTGCATGTAAACCAGTGGTTCTCAGAGTGCAGTCTGTGAACCACTAGTGGTCCGTGACCATCTTTCAGGTGGACTGTGGACTCAGCCCCTACTCCGCACAGTGGGGAGCCATTGCACTGTCACTCCAACCCACCCGCTCACCCCACGAGGTTGGAGTGCCAGAGCCGGCTTCCTATTGCGGAGGGTGGGGAGGATCCCCGAGCATTGTGGCTTGGATTCAGCCAACTTTGTGGGTTGGCTCCACAAGCTGACACTCCCCCCTTCCCTCAGCTGGAGAGGTTGGGGGGGGAGGAGAAAAGAAGAACGCTGGTCACCTGGAGGCTTTCCCCATTGGCCACAGTTCACTATTCTTGGCCAGTGGGGGCTGCGGAAAGCACCATAGGCAGGGCCACCACTCCCCACAGCTCTCGCTGGCCAGGAACAATGAGGAGTCCTGTGGTACCTTATAGTCTAAGGCTATGTCTAGACTACACGCAATTTACGTACCTTTTTCCCCGATAGGTTTTTTTTTTTTTTTTTGCAAGAGGCTTTTCTGAAATTTGGGTCGTCTACACTGGGCCAAATTTCAGAAAAGCCTCCTCTTTCGGAACAGCCCTTCTTCGTGGAAGGAGGAAGACAGGGCTTCCGAAAGAGCGCATCTGCGGTAGCAGGGGGCCTGAAATGACCTCCCCTTATCTGGAAAAATCCCTCATCCGGGACCAGTCCGGTGCGGACGGAGCCTGACCAGGGAGGTCCAACCACTACCCCCTCGCCCCAAGTCCACTCCTGCACCCTCCCTCCTGGACAGACACCTACCCACAGTCCGCTCTACACACTCCCCACAGTCCACTCCTGCATCCACCATTGCTTCTGCACACACACACACACACACCCCCAACCACACACTACACCCTTCCCTTGCTCTTGCTCTCTCCCCCAAGCAGACATCCTACTCCCAGCCTGCTTCTACATCCTACCTGCCACCCAGACCTCACCACCTCTCCCTCTTCTGCCCCCCACCTCCTTCCCAAATCCTGTACCCCATCTCTATCCCTCTCTCTGGCAGCCCTTGCACACACTCCAAACCCCTCATTTTTGTCCCCACCCCAGAACCTAAGGGGGCTCCATAAAATCCACCAGAAAAGTAAATCTGACCTATGGAAAGACCTGAACCTCAGTCCTCCCTGTCCCTTTCACTTGCTCCTTGGGGCTGGAACACCAGAGGAGTGAGGTGTCTCAGTTGACGCCCCCTCAGTGGGGGCTAGGGGCTTTGGGAGTTCTTTTGCTTCTCACTTCTGTGGTCCTCAACTGATTTTTCTGTGGATTGACAGCCCTTGACTCAAAAAGTGTTCCCCAGCCCTCCCATAAATAAAGAAAACACTGAAACCTTTTGCACTGGATATAAATTAATATTTTTCTTTATTTAAAATGAAGTTTGATAAACATGAGGAAGTTAAAATGCTTCATCTGTTTAATAATTTAAATTAAACCATTCTCCCTAGCTGCAGCACTAGAAAAATGGCTCAGTGGAATTATGTAATTAACAGTGAGTTTCCATTAGCAACTGGTGGTCCACAGAAAGGTTTACATTGAGCCAGGGGGGTCCACAGGCCAACAAGGTTGAGAATCACTGAAATAGAGTTACCCCTGGCCTCTCCCCACAAGAGACCTTCCCAGGCTCGCTGATGCTCCAGAAGAGCCCACATAGAGATTGGATCTGTTAGTACGGTGGTGAAATCACCACGTCACTCCGGTGTGGATGAACAGACTTTTTGTGAGTTTTCCTCATCCAAGCAGTTGATGATTTAAACAACATGTTAAGATGCCACATGAAAACACTTGGTGCATCCAGAGAGGCAGGATGTATCGTCTCTCTCTAGAGAGGGTTGTGTCATAGTGAACATGCCCTTTGTGAGCTCTGTGGAAAGGTGAGATGTCTTGACTTCCAGCTTCAAGGGATTTGTTCTTCTGTCTTTGGGCTGCACGTTGCCTAGACTTGAATGGAACTAGCTGCGACAACGCATTTCTGTGTTATTCTGACACACAAAGTGAAACCTCTGCTAAAGACCCCACGTCCACTGAGAGAAAGCACTGCTGTCAGAAGTAAATTTGAAGGCTCCAATTTTCTTCAAAGATCTACCAGGCAATGGGGTTTTGACTGATTGGTCCCTTATATTTTTGAAGGGTGACTAAATATTAACTGGATCTTCTTGGGTAATATCAAGAGATGGCTTTGGACCCAACCCTAGCTTAAAATTTAAATTGGATCAGGTGCTTTATAAGCAGATTGGGAAGTGGTCTCGTTTGGCAATTATTATTAGGTATTATTTACATAATAGAGGCATTGCCATATACATTTCTCAGTAGTTTTACATATCAAATAACCCATCCCCATTGATCTCCATAGGAAATGTACCTTGCAAGCAGTGGTGGTGAGGGTTAGTGACATGGTCTTCTCCACCCCATAATCGCCATGGTTAGTTCAGTATTGTCATTCTGGCTTGTGGAAATGGAGGGCACTTAATATATTTGTAGTAACTTCAAAAAATGCAGTTGCAGTACCTCTCATTAGGGATGTAAATTCCTATTTATCAGTTAATGTTAGGTCACACTGGGTCTGCCGCCAGCTCCCAGCCCCTTCCGGAGCAGCCCTTGTCCATAGCAAGCTGGACTCCCCAGAGAGAGAAGCTGCTCTGGACACGGGTGAAGTCCCTGCTTGTGGGACCCCTAGGTTCCTCAGAGACAGTTGCTGCGCTGGACAAGAGCAACCCGTCTGCAGTGGGTCCTCTGAGGGGCGGGAGCAGCCCCCTTTGATTACCAGTTAATTGGAACTGGTAAGCATCATCTCTTAAGAGGACTAAGGAAGCTGGTCCCATGACATTGTGGGATAGTTCTGAATGATTCCCAGGCCCTGAGTCTACACTGCAAACTAATAGGTCTTAGTTCTTGGATCTCATCTTGAATCGAGGTTGGACCCCTAGCACTGAAGTGTCATGGGACCCTAGGACTGGACCCTGGGTTAATGTAATTGCAGTATAGTTGCATGGGGGGCTCCTATGGGGGCCAAACCCATTCCTATTGGTACAGGATGGTGGGAGGAGTTCTTAGAGGGGTCACATGACACCCCTTACTTCTGGTCATGTGTTCATCTGACCCCCAAAGTACTACCCCGGGGTGGGACTTCCTGTGGCAGGCGGCCAGGGCCTAAGGGGTCAAGTGTGTGGCTAGAGGTTTCAGAGACTGTGGCTAAGACGTCCCTATTTTTGGTTCAGAAAATATGGTCACCATATCTTTATTCAGTCCTAAACTGATCGTGTTGAATTTGTAAATGAAGTCAAGTTCATCTGTCTCCCTTTGTAACCAGTTTTTGAAATTCTTTTGTAGAAGGATGGCTACTTTCAAATCTATTACTGAATGTCCAGAGAGGTTAAGGTGTTCCCCTACAGCAGGGATAATGAGCCTTTTTTTGGATCGCGGGGCTGCTGACCCACAGAAAAATCAGTCACAGGCCGCACACAAGCGAGAAGCAAAAAACCCCCAAAACAAACCCTCACTGATGTGGCCTCCGACTGAGGAGAAAGACACTCCCCACATTCCTCTTGCACACCAGAGCCTGGGGGGCCCCAGGCTAGCAGACTGTGTGCTCCAGCCCTGTGGAGGGACAGCGGGGGTAAGGGGGACGAATGCTGGAGAGCCAGTGCATTCAGCCCCTGGGCCTTAGGTTCCCCACCCGTGCCCTACAGGTTTGTGTGCGTTACCATTCTAGGAATAGCAATCCATGGCCAATGGCAGGTAAATAAAGCGTCCGGCAGCCCGCCAGAGGCTAAACCTCGCGAACTGCATCCAGTCCATAGGCTGCTTGTTACCCACACCCGTTCTAGTCCTTTTCATTCTCTGGCACTAACAAGGCTGCAGTGTTGGGGATGCAAATACTGCAGGAGAAGATAGGGAACATTGAAATCTTAAAAAAAAGTACCCTGAAGAGACATCAAGCTCACCACACAACAATCTGAGCCTAAGCTACCCAACAACATAGTTTCCTTTCATCAACAGAGAAGTGTCAATTCCCATTTTCCCCCTGCAGGCAGCTCACTCAGTTGTAAAGCTAGTCGCATTTTTGGATGACTTCAAATTGTTAAACAAAAAGAAGCAACTTAAATAATGCATGAACTGTGACTGAACACAAGAGGTAAGATTTACAGTATGAAAGCCAGAACAGCAACCCTTAAACAATGACACATGGTGCACCAAAGTAGCCTGTCTTAATGATGCATGTTAGAGTGAAATCTCTTTGAAGATTTCATTAAATAGAGCAACATCTACCAGACCATGATTGCTGAACTGAGAGGGGCAGGGGTTAATGACAGCTCCCCATGTTAAGTGATCGCTTCACCTGCAAAGAGTTAAGTCCCTCAAACGCAAGCACAACAGGAAATACAGTGCACTATTGTATCTGACTATTGCTGCAGAGCAGCAGATAGCTGGTGTCTCACATCAAACTGCCGGATTACATCTTTCAAAAGAATAAAAGCCAAAGTTCACTATTTCTACCTGCTACATTGTTTGTTGAATACTGTACTCTAACACAGAGGTCAAAGGACAGCAGATGCAATGGCAGAAACACACTATGAGAACAGTGGCACCATCCAATAAATGTTGTCCTGTCCTCTAAAAATAGTGGCTCTCATCCTTTCCAGACACCTGTGTACCCCTTTCAAAAGTCTGATTTGTCTTGCATATCCCCCTCCCCTCCAAGTTTCACATAACTTAAACTCCCCTGACTACCAAATCAGACAAAAAAAATACAGGTTGAACCTCTGTGGTCTGGGACTCCCTAGTGTGGCAAGGCCTCGACCGCAGATGTTGAGCACGGCTGGGCGTGTAGCTGGGGGTAGAAGAGCCAGGCAGGCAGGTGGGCCAGGGCAGTGCACTAGGCAGCAGCCAGGAGGAGAACCCCATGAAAACCTAGCGGGTTTCTCCTGGCCCAGCAAACTCCCTTGCTCAGGACCACTCAGATCCCGAGTGCGCTGAACAAGGGAGGTTCAACTTGCACAAAAATGTCACAGCATATTTACTGAAAAACTTCCTTTCTTATTTTTTCCATACAAATATAAAACAAATCAATTGGAATATAAAGATTGTACTCACTTTTCAGTGTATAGTTTATATTGCTCTCTATATAAGTAATTGCATGAAATTTTAGTTTTTACTGACAAGGGATGTTAAATTTAGATTAATTAACTAATCAAACAGTCTATAAGGGCGCCTCTGCCTTTGAACTGTAGCAAACTGTAGGCTTCAGGTGCTACACCTGCCTGCCTGCGTCTCTGCCAAGTTGTTATTTGACGTCGCATTAAAAATAAAGCATTTATTTCTTCCTCGTTGTGCAAAAGGTCCACACAAAAAGCAGAAGAAACCCACCAGCTGGCTACAGAAGGGACACAAGACTACCAATATACAGAGTATTAAAATACACAATTAAAAACAGTGCAGAGTATTTCCCCTTACTTGTCTTATCACTGTCAAGAAACTTCAGTGTTACCTGTTGTAAGGACGCAGTCCCCAACCCTGCACCCCCATCCGCAGCCAGATGTGACTCCCAGCCAGCCAGTAGAATAGGTTTATTGGTTCTCAGAGACAGGGCATAGCCTATGGTCAATGTTATCTCAGGAGACAAGGCAGACAGCGAATTATTGGGAATCTCTGGGAACAGCCTTATCTGCTCAGGCTGAGACTAGGTGTCTGGGCCAATGCATATGTGGAGTGAATCATCAGGAATCAAACCACACAGCCAGGATGTTAACACTGGGACAACACAAGCAGGAGAGAATACTGGGTTACAAAACAGTCAGCACCCCCACTACGTCACACCCGTAACAAGAACAGGTACAAAAATCCAGCCAGAAGTGTAATTTTTAAATTGCTATTGAACAACTTCATTTTCAACGGTCTTTAAGGTTGCTTCTCCAGCTTAGGCTCTTGAGCAGAGAGAGAGACAGAGGAAAGAGTCTGGGGTGGCTAGCTGGACATATCCCCAACATGCTGCAGCTGGGAGCAACAATAGCTATTTGAGCCAAAGCATGGAGGTGATGCTATTGAGAATAAGGACTAAGAGAAGCAGCCAATGGAAACTACAAGGGAGAGATCAGTCCAGAGTCAACAGGTGCAGGCCAGAACCTCATAGACACTTAAAGTTAACAGCAGCAGACAGAATTGGAGACAAGGGAAACTAGTTGTACTACAGAAACAAAAGACAGGACTATGTAGCACTTTAAAGACTAACAAGATGGTTTATTAGGTGATGAGCTTTCGTGGGCCAGACCCACTTCTGTAGTACTGTTGTACTACAGTGAGCTTAATAGCTTCTCATAGTATTCCAAATATAGAGCAGCTCAGCAAAGAATAAACCCAGCAAACTAAAGAACCCAGGAGAGAGAACTCTGAGCAATACGCAGAAAGAGCTGATTTAGATATGGATGGATTGATCTCTCTCTATAAAAAAGTTTCCTGCGGGATGACAGAGCGATGTCATCACATCACTCTGCATCCACAGGAGTTAAGCCCCACCCACTCCCAGCCTGGCCCTCCCCAGGGTGCTACCTTTACATTGCACAAGTCAGTCGTATCTAGGCAGCAAGTACAGGTGCTTTACACTTCTATATAACTGTGGTTAGCTAGAGCAACCAATTGCGGGGGTAGAGGCTGGATCTTCCAGACCATCTTTGAATTAGATGGTCCAAGGCCTGGTTACATAAAGGCCTCATACAGGGAGGTGAGACAGAAATAGGTTAATGTATAGGTTGCATGTAGGCACTCACCTTTCACTACATTTACCATCTTTGCTGGGTCACTATATTTATCACCCTCTCTCTAACATAGCACACATCAATGTGTGTTTGTGTATGGCTGGGGCCATTGGGATCTTGAGGTACAAGCTATTCACTGGGATCTTGAGGTACAGTGCTACCGAACTACCTTCCTTTCTTTAAAGCTCTCTATATTGCAGAGTTAACACCAGTCTGGTCTAGGTGCAAGTGGCCACATCACAAAGCATGTCCATTTGACCACATCAACACTGGTGCACCACACACTCACATAAGGTGCTAGGATTTCCGAGGGTATAGCCCAGTTTTTCCCAACCAGAGTTCTGCGGAACCCCCAGCATCCAGGGTTCTGCAAGAAATCGTGGAATAAATAAATAAATAAAAATTTCTTACAGCTCTTTAAAAATAAATTTTCTTGACAATTTAGCAGTAATTGAATTGCACTCCCTGCTGTCAACTTTTTCTGGCCAAGCAAATGTTATCATAGGTAGTGGTTCCTCAGGATATGAAAAATTATTTTAGGGGTTCCTCCATGGGAAAAAGGTTGGGAATCTCTGGTACAGCCTATAGTTTTTCACACTGCAGTAAGTGAGCTGCTCGAATTCTTTTCCAAGGAATTATATGAGAACTTGTTTTTCCTTCTGGGCAAGGCCAAATGCTTGCAGCACACTGGCTTTTTACCTCAGAATGGGCCAGGTAGCTCAAGTGGAATGGCTGTATGTGTGCACATGGGAGTCTGATAACAGACAACACTTGACTAAGAGCTCACATTAACTCTGCAGTGAAGACAAGCCTTTAACTATGTGCTGACCTACTGATAACCCTGTAGGTCAAACTGTATTGATATTTGGAGAAATGCACACAAATGCTGTGCTGTACCTAAAAAGCAGGTTGGGGTAATCTTGCCAGAATAGCATTCTGAATTTATTAGTGTTAATTCAAGTGCTAAGGATTCCCAATTACTAGATATGTACTAGAACGGATTGTGAGGTCTCTTTCTGGCAACTATGTTGTGTTTTATTGTGCAACGGTTCTTCTGTTTTCTGCCCTCAGTTCATCTCTGCTCAGGAGAAGTCATGACTGCATGTTCTCACAAGCAAAAAGAACAGCTGGCAGGCAGAATTCCAGCAGCCCTCCCGTGAAGGGATGTAAAACTCCATTTAATTTTAACTGGTTAACTGATGAAATGGGGAGCAGCAGGGGCTGCGCTGAAGACAGTGGCTGCTTCAACCTGGCTGCTTCTGGCCTTAGGCTGGGCTGTCAGCTCCCAGCCCACATGGGATCGGAGGAGGCAACTTCACAGGGGACAGGAAGTAGCAGCAAGGGGGTGGAGGAGTGCTGCTGAAGCAGTTTTCCACTCACAGTGGGCCATAGGCCGTTCCCAATGGTAAGCATCACCCATTAATTGCTCACTTCCCTACCCTGTGTATGTTCCCTACCATACAGATTGGCTACGTCTACATTGGCCCCTATTCCGTAATAGGGATGCTAATGTAGCACTTGGGAATAGGCAAATCCGTGGGGGACTTTCAAGTAGGAATAAGAGATCCTCCGGAAAAGAGCTTATTTTCCGGAGGATCGCATCCAGACTGGAGCTTTTCTCCGGCTTATCTACAAGCCGGAAAAAAGCGGCAGCCATGAAAATGCAAATCCCGCGGGGGATATTTAAATCCCCCACGGATTTGCCTATTCCCAAGTGCTACATTAGCATCCCTATTACGGAACAGGGGCCAATGTAGACACAGCCTGTATGTTTACAGTTAATAGCTAATTTGATAAAGTACAGTTATAAATCTCATTGAAATATGTTTTTATCTAGCAAAGTGCAAAAATCCTGCATTTGACATTTGATATGAGACACACAGAGAGAAGGGGATCAAAAACAAAGGCAAAAGAGAACTTTCTAACTTCAGTCCTGCAAAAGTGTGGGGCCAGTTTAGGATTGGATTTTTTTATTTGATTGGTTTTTAAATTTGGATGTGTCAAGATATCTGAAAGAACATCTCCTGTATGAAAGAATTAGGATGTCATGTCATTACTCAGAACTGACAAAGGTAACTAGCTAGCAGCCAGTCTCAAAAACGTTCTGTATTTTACAATACATTTTTCTTGGCCTCTCTGCTTTATGTACTTTACAACTTATTAAAAAGCCCATAAAACCAAAATGAATTATCAGCTGACCAGCTAAAACGCTTTGAAGGCGGGCATTGCACATCTGTGTTTCAGTTCCATAGATGACATTTAGACCACCAGTTGGAATCTAGCAGTTTCATCTAGTCAAAAATAAATGCTCTGCAAATACAAGGATCACTACAGATGAAGCTAAGAAGATTTGGATGCAGCCTGTGCAAATTTAGCTTGGACAAATTATTTCTCTTTTGCCTCTGTTTTTGAACCTCACCTCATCGCATATGCCAAATGCATTATGTATTAATCTAGTAAAGTGCAAAAAATCCTGCAAGGAGATTTATATTTATACTTGATCAAACAGGCTATTAACTGTATAAGTACACTGTATGGAACAGTGAGCATGGCCACAAATAAAAATAATCTGCTGAATGCCCTGTTGGTGATATTTTCAAATTAAGACTACGTTCTAAAAATTACAAGCCTACTGATCCAAAGGGATTCTTGTTACTACACAGTTTTGCCTGACCCACCACAATACAATTCCAATGTATGCTGTAGATAGGCCTTTAACCATGTTCTACAACAGAGCAGAAACTCCTGAATCTTGCCAGTTTCCCTTATCTGCTCTTTAAAAGCAGCAGCAGAACAGAAAATCTGATACTGCTGCAGGTTTTCTGTGGAAGGGGAAAAGGGAAGGGAACATTGCTTTTTCTGAAATATTGCTCTCAGTTATTCTGCCACAGCTGCTCTCCCTCCCCCCCGCTCTTCCCAAAAAATTGCACAAGCCCTCTGAAACAGAAGACGGAGGTTGACTGTTCTCTGGTCAGCTTCCCAGTTCTGCTGCATGTAGTTGTGAACATTTGTCAGTTTCACTCAGATAGTCTGCTTAGCCCACTTTTCCTCCATAGAAGTTTGTACTAGACTGGGGTGGGCAATAATTTTTGACCCCGGGGGGGGGGGGGAGAGGGGAGAGGGAGGTGGTGATGCACGCCAAGAATTCGGAAAGTGATCAACGGCCGCACTTTTCTACACTTGAGAGGGTGCAGGGTCTGGTACACAGGTTAGGTGGAGAAGGGAGTTCAGAGTAGGGGTATGGGGTCTGAGAGGGAGTTTGGGTAAAGGAGAGGGTTGTGACCTGGGGCAGAGGCTTGGAGGCAGGGTCCAGGAGGGGGTATGGGCAGGAGAGGATTCTGACCTGGAAGAGGGATGCAGTAATGGGTGCATGGTGTGAGAAGGAGTTGTGACATGGGGTGGAGGATGGAGGGGAGAAGAGAGTAAAGAGGGTTTGGGTGGTGACCTAGGGCAGGGGGTTGGGGTGCAAGATCTGGCAGGGGGCACGGATACAGGAGAGGATTCTAGCCTGGGGGAGGGGCATAGGAGGGGTGCAGGATCTGAGAGGGTGTTTGGGGTGGGAGGGGGTACCAGAAGCATGCTCTGGCCATTCCCAGCCAACTGCACTCTCAAGCAGGCTTCCCTGCCTCCCAGAAGCCCCAGGTTGGCTGTTCATGTGGCTCTCCCTGCTGTGGGAAGGAGGGCTTTGCACAATGCTCCCACCCCCAGCAAAATCTCTCAGTTCTTATTACCTGTTTCTGGCCAAAGGGAGCTGAGAGATTTTGCTGGGGGCAGAGGCAGTGCACAAAGCTCTCCCCTCTCTCCTTTGAGTGGCACTGCTGCATGGTTGAGCGGGCCAGATTAAAAAGCTTGGTGGGAAGGATTTAACCAGTGGGCATATCTTTCCCACCTCGGTACCAGAGCCTGGGTAAATGCATGTTTTCAAATTCTGGTTTAGAGTTAGTCTTTATATAACATCTTCTCTCACATCAACACCAAAAGTGATTCAGCTCTTCTTAGGAAGATTACCAAGTGGCTAAGTTCCATTTCCAGCTCTGCAATGGCTTTTCAAAGCCTTTGAGAAAACAAAACCCCTGTCTCACTTGTCTCTAACTGTGATGTGGGAACAATATTAGTCACCCCCCAGTACTGAGAATTTTGTAGTGTTTTTAAAGTACTTTCAGATCCTCGAGTAACAGGTGATGCAGAAAAACTCTGTTTACTGAAAGCCACTTTGCTGTAAAGTTTGACTCCATTGATTCTTTGAATCAAATGTGATCTATAGGGGATAGATTTCTCAGCTACACTGCACAGAAATATCAAGTCAAACCTCTACAACCTTATGTAAAAGTTTAACAAAACAAGTGTGAATTCAACAAAAATTTGGTCTGGATTGCAATTGCTCGGCCTACCTACAGACGTGAGAAGTTGGTGTGAATAAGAGTGTGCCTGTCTTCAGATGTCAACTTAAAGCTTCATATATCACAATGATCTTCAGAGCCCAAGCAGCTGCCTACTTCTCTGGCTCATCAATTTTATTTATAACCTGAAATCAAACAACAAGAAACCTTAATGTGACTGACAAGCATCACGGACAATTAAATGTCAGATTTTCATGAGGACAGAGGCAGGAAGAACCCATGCTCATCTTACATTTGGCAAGGCAGAGCAGAGCAATTAGAAAACTCTTAAAAGAGAACAGCCCAGCTGAACTGCTGCAGTACCAGTTCTGACACCCCCCATATTCTCTCAACCACCTTTAAGTTGTAGCCTGGGAGAGGGGTATAATAGTCTGTGCCAGTCCTGAGGCTACTCGACTATTCAATTACCTGATATCTAACATCCCTAATCGCTATCAGTTTTCAGGACCAGCATGCCTTTTTAGGTATTGGACTGGATCAGTGATCCGTCTGAAAATTCTGCACTGAAGATATCACAAATTAAATCAGCATGGAAGCCAGAATTCCATAAAATGAATGCAAGAACTCAAATAACTGAAAATAAGTTAATCTCAGATCCACATGTGTAATTTAGAACAGTGTAAAGCATTCCATATTCTCTACACCATAATACTACCGGAAACATAGCAAGTTATGGATGACCTGAACATATTAACTGCATATTTCTATGCTCAGCAGTTTCAGCCAACTGCTTCACCTTCTACTGTAGTTCTCAGATGAGTTAGTATTTCACATCAGTTGGCTCTCTGAGTTACATCTGCACTGAAGCCTATAGAACTAGCATGTCAATACATAACTAAAGGTTGATCACATGGGCTAATTAGGGATGTGACCATGTAATCGTGTACACGGGTAATGGTTATACACAGACTCCCAGGACGTGCAGGGAGCCAACTTAAAAACTGGCAGCAGCATGTGGGGAAGGTGGGAGCTGGAAAGCATGGGGAATAGGTTACATTTAGGTTAGCTTAGTAACCGAGCAGTTGATAAAATAAATATTCTATTGACTACTTGATTACTCAATAGGGGAAGGCAGGCCCTGCTCCACCCCCAGGCCGCTATGGCGTTTTAAATTGCAGAGCCACAGCAAACTTTGGTCCCTAACCCGGCATGAGCAGGGATTAAGCCGGGCTGCCTGCCCACCTGGCTCACACTGGGTTGGGAACCAAAGCTCTGGCTCTGCAATTTAAAATTCAGTAGGAGCCGGGGGGCAGGCTACTTGGTTCCTACTGCCTCAAATTGCAGAGCTGTAGTGGGGTTTGGTCCCAGCGCAAGCTGGGACTGAGCAGGGCTACCTGCCCAGCCAGTAGCAGTCCCTTTGCGGCAGCAACCTCTGTCCACAAAGGGTCCCAGCAGTAAGTTGAGAGCCCCATGGAGAGGGGCTGCTTCATGAGAAGCAGTCTCAGCTTATGTGGGGTCCTAACTTCCCATCGGGACTCCGTGCAGCCAGGGGCTGCTGCCAGAGCAACCTCCCCTGCTACCTCTGATGGAGGCAGCAGCGGGGGGAGGAAGGGAGCTGAGATAGTGTTGGGGGGGGAACTGGCTTTTAAGCCAGCCCACCCCAGTACTGGCTCCTGCTTCCTCCCTTTGCTGTGTCTGATATAAAGGTGGGGTGGGAGGGAATGCAAGTAGTCAACTCAACTACCCGATAAGCTTCAGCTTATCGGGTAGTCGACTACTTTCTTACATCCCTAGTGGGGAACAGGCTTTTAAGCTGGCTCTCAGAGCGCCACGTCCCTCCTGCGTGTAACTGCTGAAAACGTCAGTGGTTACACAATTAAACGCATTTTAACATCCCTAAGGCGAATAGATAAATAGCTTCCCAAATAAGCAGTATAGTCCATGGCTTCTACTGCCCATGTTCTTGCTGTAAACAAGGTATCTACAACACTCTAGAAATCCCATTTACAGTAATTAAAGTTACTTGTAGTAATTTCGGAATACATAACCCCCCTCCCTCCTCCTCCGACAAAATGAAAAGTCCATTAGTTCAATGAATGCCAATCTTTGCTAGTTGCTTAGACAAGAAAGTCTTACATGATATGTCAGAAAAGTGGATTTGTCCTGAAATCATGTAAGTCAAAACTTAAAAGGGTTTCCAGATTGAGTCCACATGCACCTCGTTTCTGACTGGAGAAATATTTGCACAGTTCTAAGAACGCTGGGATGAATGTGTCCTACTGCTAGTATTTACACCCATTACTGTATGGGTTTTCGTGCGCGCTATTACACTGAAAGCTACTCAAAACGTTCATTTTCAAACTGATGAACGGGAGTTTCTTTCAGCAGACTCTGAAAACACCCACAGGGCCTCACTTCCCAGCTGCTTTGGTGTCTGTACTGTTTCTTCTTACTAAGCAGCTACTGGTCACTTTGCAACACTTCCTGTCTCCTTTCTGTTGTTTCTCCAACTCATCCTTTAATATCACACTTATTTTAACCCTAATGAGAGTAATTTACTTTTGCCACCTAGAGACTAAAGTGTACAGTATATGTCCAATTGCAAGACCATACTAAACGTGCAACTATCAGCCATGTCTGTCAGATACTGTACTAGCAGAGCCACCTCATTTCCAAACAAGACATAGTTCAGCCTGCCAAAGAATTTACAGCACCACAAGAATTTCTGAAATGTAAGCCTAAGATGGAAAGCAAGCCATAGGCTGTGTTCTGTGTTTCTACAGCACTTAGCACAAAGGAACCCTAGTCATGGATCACAACCCCAAGATGCTAAAAATAAAGTAATAGTGGCTCTGTTGTAAGCTATAATGCATCTCACCCTTCCTCACTGCACACACCTTTAAAAGCACGCACTTGCACTCATTTTTTTAGCTATGTAACAGTGATCAACTTGGCCAAAAATCATATACCATTCACAAAAAAAGACTTTAATGCTTTGCATCAACAATAGAGGGCAGTATCTCTACACAGAAGGTATGTTAAAGCAGTTAATGGGCTAAATCAGGGGTGGGGAACCTCAAGGGGAGAGGGGCACATAGATACAGCCCCCGGTTTGCCTGGATCCAGCCCCCAAGGCTCAGCATTGGGGAGCCTGTGTTGGCACTCCAGCATCCCACCTGCAGGGCTGGAGCACAAGAAATCTACTAGCTCAGGCCCCACAAGCCCTGATGCGCAAGAGGAATGTGGGGAGTCTCCTCCTTCAGGGGCTTTTCACTTTGCTTCTCAATTGTGTGCATCCCCTGACTGATTTTCCCGTGGGTCAGCAGCCCCTGACTCAAAAAAGGTTCTCCACCTCGGGCTAAATGATATCACTTAACTGGTTAACCATTTAAACATCTGTCCCAGGACAGCCCATGGGTCCTACCACCTGGCCCACCGTGGCAGAGGATGCCGAAGCTCAGTGCAGCTGGCTGCCACCAGAGTTAATTGGCAAGGCTTGGATAACTGGTAAACATACCAGTAAGCTTCATGCTTAACCATCTACTACACAATATGGACTGAATCATGCCATTACAACTGTTCCACTCAAAAGGGTCAGAATCTTTTGTCACGTGTTTGTAATGGTTGCTTATTGAGCAGGACTGCTTGTCAATATCTAGTCATCATTATGGCTAAGATCTTGTCAGGGGTGTTTTTAATAAGAATCATGGATAGGATGCTTGCAACAAACAATACATCACAGAAGCCTGAGCCCTGCCATGTGTAGAGCTGACAGCCTGAACCCTGGCATGTGCAGAGCTGAAGCCACTGCCAAAGTAGTCATGGAGATCTGTTAAAGTCACAAAATCAATGACACAATGGAGAAAATACTGTAATACAATCAAGCTGGCTCTGCAGTTTTGCTTCTGCCCAGAATAAAGATCATACCCTACAGCAGTGGTCTGCAACCTTTATAAGTACGATCTGACTTTGAATTTATGTGCAATTCAGGATGTACCCCAAACCCAAACACCCTTGCCCCATCTCCTTTCCACCCCTTCTCAGAGGCCCTGTCCCTGCTCACTCCATCCTCACTCACTTTTATCAGGCTGGGGGTAGAGGGCTAGAATGCAGAGGAGGGGGATGCGGACTCTGATCTTGGGCTAAAGGATGTGAAGTGTGGGGGGGTTCTGGGCAGAGCCCGGGGCATGGAGTTGAGGTGTAGGAAGGGGCTCAGGGTGCAGGCTCTGGGAGAAAGTTTGAGTGCAAGGGGACTCGGGACTAGGGCAGGAGTTTGAGGTACAGGAGAGGTTCAGGAGTGGGGTCAGGGTTCAGAAGGCAGGCTTCAGCTGGACACTGCTTACCACAATTGGCTTCTGGATGGTGGTGCAGGGGACTAAGGCAGGCGTACCCCTACTCTGGCCCTGCACCACTCCCAAAAGCAGCCAGCAAACTCTCTCCATCCCTGGCCCCCAACTCTGTGGAGATGGGGTACAGGGTGGGAGGAGGGACACCCTGACATGAGCACACACACACCCTTCTTCCCATGTCCTGCACAGCAAGCAAGAGGCTCCCAGGGCTGAGGGGCAGCTCCAAGGCAGAGGGCAGGAGTAGCAGGGCAGTGCTGAGAGGGGCAGATGAAGAGCTAGCACTTGATAGCTTCCTGGCCAAACCTGTCAGGATCACCTGTCAAAGGCTCCAAGATCTACCAGTAGATTCCGATCTACTGGTTGGTGACCAATGCCCTACAGCTAGTACCCCTCCCCTCCATATGGCACTATACAACTGTCTAGGAGGAACAGCTAAAGATTTGTGTCAGTGGAGTAGCGGATATCCATTCTGTTCCCACACAGCTATTGAAGATTCCAGGAGACTAAAGGAAGAAAACATTTAGACTCCAGTTCCTCCACCAGCATTGAGGGACAAGAGAGAGACTTCTAGGCATAGGCATAAGGTAGAGCATATTGATCTCTATTCACTGAAGTCCATCTTCTCCCGGAGAGCTATGACTGTCAAGCTGCTACTTGCTACAGTGTCTGAGGAAGGGTAGGAACCACTGGAACAGAGGACACTTAAAGAACCAAGATTCTAGGATGGGAAAGTGTGAAGAGAGACAAAAACAGATTCAAAATTGCTTGATTTTAGCAAGAAGATTCAGTTTCTTTCGAGTAAAAAGCTAACTATCACAGCTATTTGGATCAGAGTGGAAACATTCAGAAATATCACCACCACCTACTGAAGAGAGTTCTGGTGAAAGACACCAATAAATTAAGTTGTAGCCCTGAAGTATTCCACACTTTCTTCTAATAAAGAATGTGAGCGTGGCTGGAGCATACTTCTCATTTTATGTAAACACCACCAAAAGCTATCGGATGGAGGAGTAAGACAACATTTAGTTTAAAAAGAAGTTGAAATTTCACCCAGTTTTGACAGAGAAAGAGAGGAAATAGACTGTTTATTTTTTGTACTGTAGGTATTTTTTAAGTAGGCCTATTTTAAGATTTTTTTAAAAAAAACTGAAGCTAGTCTATAGTTAATCTAAGCACATACAACCTTTCAGACATTTACTAGATACAAGTGACGTGACCGTGATTAAGGTGGAAATTTTTAAAAGGCACAAATGACATAAGTGCCCAATTCTCATTAGCATTTTTGTAAAATCTGCTATGGAACTCTTAAGAAAGATGGCTCACAGTAGTAAAGCTGGCAGACCTATATTACTACTTTCCAGGAACACCCACAGTGTCTTCAGTGCAATACCAACATAAGAGGTTTGAACCTGAAAAGCTTATACTCTATATTAGATTGGATATATCATACTATAGATGCAGTTTTTGAATTTTTTTTCTCCCCCATTGATACTGGAAATAAGATACAAGTCTACTTCCAATTTTCACTGCTTTTAACTGAAGAAGGGTCTGACTTTAAAATACAAAGCTTCATGTTATCTTGAGATGACTGTTTTGTTTTAAACCTGGACCGTGCCAACAAAAGTCTGTCTACAAGAGGTGTAGCTCCAATGGCAGCAACTGCAGAAAACTTCACATAGGACAGTGCTTCTCAAACTGGGCTGAGACCCTGTTTTAATGGAGCTGCAAAGACTGGCTTAGACTCGCTGGGGCCAAAACTGGAACCCAGAGTGACAGCAGTCAGGTTACAGGCTCCCTACCTGGGGTTGAAGCACTAGGGCTTTGCCCTTGCCCCCCTGCCCCACCCCAGGGGGTTGGGCTCAGGCTCCTCCTCATCCCACAGAGGCAGGGTGTGAGGATGAGACTTAGGCTTCAGCCACACACACACACAGCCATGTAGTGATTTCTGTGGTCAGAAGAGCTTCACAGTGGAATGAAGTTTGAGAACCACAGGCACAGGCCAAAACCAACCATTTTCACCGTTGTATCATCGATTACCACAGTGGCAGAGCTCTTACCACACCGGCACATCACTTCCACAACGCATGTTGCTAGCATCTGAACCCATGTCCCCTTTAAATGAGAACCTCGGTGAGCAGCCAGGTTGTGTTTTCCACAGTAGAAGCTCCTTTCATCCCTCAAGCTTCCTACTCTGCCCGAAGCCTGCCTCTCTCCCCCCCCCAGGAAGCGGGGCGAGAAGGGGAGGACAGAACTTCACGTACTTCTGTGGGCTGGGCCAGACCCGACTCCGGCGTGGGGCTGTTCTAGCGGCTCTCCAAGTCAACACGCCCGCAGGGCCTAGCCCGAGCGAGGCTGGACACAACGACACACGGGGGCTGGGAGCTCGGGGCAGGCGGCCCGCGCTCAGCAGCTGCGCCGAAGCAAACCGGGGCTCAGCCAGAAGAGCGCGGGGCTCTGAGGCGAAAGGGCAGGTCCTGCCCCTTGGGGGGGGGGGCACGTCTGTTACAGGCGCGCTATACAGAGAGAAAGCGGCCGGGCCGGCCAGGCAGCACCTCCCCCCACCCCACGCGCCGGCTTCGGGCACGCCCGGGCCAGAGGACCCATCCCCACGGCGACGCCCCCCGGCCCCTGCCCGGAGGGGCGCGAGGGGGGCGGGGCTGTGACGTGCCCAAGGTCACAGGGCGAGCCAGGTGCAGGGCCGGGCACCGACCCCAGGAGTCCGGGCTCCCCGCCTCGCCCCCTTGGGGCCCAGCCCCGGCGCCCTCCCCACGGCTGGGGCGGGGGTTCCGCGGGGGGAGGGGCTGGACGCCCTGGGGGGCGCGGCTCTGCCCGGGGGGGGAGGGGTACTCACCAGCCCGGGCCGCTCCGCCATCTCCGGCCCCCGCTTCATTTGGCCGCCGCGGCCAGGCAGGCTCCTTCCGGCCCGCGCCGCGCCGCGCCACGTGACCGCCCCTCCGACCATAGAGAGGAAGGGCAGCGGCGAAGGGCGCTCAGGAGGGGCCCGTCGCCAGTTGCGCACCATAGAGACGACTCGGGCTGGTCCTCCCGCGCCCCCTACTGCTCCGCGGGTGAGAACCCGCCTGCTCCGGCGCGGGGTGGAGCCGCTGCCGGGAGGGGAAGGGGGTGGAGCTTCTGCGGGGGAGGGGGAGGAGAGGCGGAGCTTCTGCGGGGGAGGGGGAGGTCCATGGAGATGGGATGGAGGGAGGGAGATTAGAGCACTAGTAATAAGGACCAGAGGGTGCAGGGCAGGCAGCCTCAGGGCTTTGGGCTGGCCCGGCGTAGGTGGTAGCATTGCACCGCCCTTCTGCGCCCCATCAAAATTGTAATTTGTAAAGGGGGTACCCCCTCCCCTGAACTTCTCCCCTGTCACCAGGGTCAATCTGGCTCTGAGGCCACATGGTGAAGAGACCAACATGGGCCATTGAATGGCCTGTAGATGTACCATAAACTGCCCCCCTCAGAACAGGGTGACTGCAGGGCCCAGCTATATCCACCTGAGATACAAGGGGGGGGGTGGCCCCTGCCTGACCTACAGTAATGGTCAGTGGGAGGAATCCAGCAACGGGCTGCTTCCACCCCTGACTGTCGCCCATGATCACTTCAGCCCCAAAGGGGTCCCTTGCTAGCCCTTTGCACAAGGGTGAGCTTCCTCCCCACAGAGCAGAGGTTCAGTTCCTAGTTGAATATGGGTTACAGCTGTCTGTGTGCGCGCCAGTCCTTTGTTTCAACCACATACACTGATGGTAATCACATTAGGGGCTAATCCCCATGAGACACTGGACTGGCTAGAAGTGATCCTATCAGCTCCCATGAAAACAATACAAACTTCTATCTAACTCATGCTTACTGGAAGAGTACCATATAGGGAAAAATTACAGTAGCTTTAAAACAATTGAAGATGGTGTCAGGTAACAAAGATCAAAGAAAATAAAACTGAAATTAAAAAAAAAGAGCAGTCGGTTTCTACAAGGTCAATCCACTAGTAAAATAATAGAGTTCAGCTCAGCCCCCCTCTTCTGGGCTCTGCTGTGCTCCCTATAGTCCCGTCCTATTGCCTTCCCAGGGCAAGCTTAAGCAAGCTACTCCACCTGTCAGTGCTACAGTTGTTATCTATAAAAGGTGACCAATTATATTGAGTACTATAAAAAGCTTTGTGATCTACTGATGAAAAGTGTTATATAAAAGTAGACATTATTACATGTTAATCACAGAAGTTGTAGCAATGCCATTTGCTATTAATACAGTAAAAAAGCAACCTTAATTATTAGGTAACTTTTGACTCTACAGGCTCAAGGTGATTCTGAATTAGCTTTCTAGCTAGTTTTATAGCTCACATACCCATAGTATCTAAATGACTAATATTCAATCCAATATATATAACTGATTCAATTAAGATGAAAAGAACAGAGAATGTTTCCCCTCGTTTACCTGTATGGAAGAAATAAACCTAAGCCCATAAACCCTGCTATAAGGAAGCATTTTGTGTTGACATATAAACAAAACAAAAAAGGCTGGTTACAAAGGCAGCCACTGTGCAATTCCCATCAAATAAAAAGCTGCCACCTACGAGGCTCTAATAAAAGGACTATGATAAAATTGCCAGCACCCTCATTGGACGTTTCTCTTACTGCCTCTCCTACAATTTTTGAAGTCTGGAAAAGTCTGATCTACATGTCCAAGAAATTTGAGGAGGTCTCCCTGAACTGCTAATGTGCAACAAAACACTCAAACAGCAAAAAGACAGGACATGCATGTCATGGTTCCTGACTTCCTACAAGTTAGTCATACCTCCGATAGACAAAGATGTTTTCAACTGGATAAAAGTCAAAATTCTAATGTTTTGCACTCACTTTGCTCACCTCTGCATGACCATACAAGGTGCAAAGCAGTAAATAATCAGGCTCCTGGAATGTAACATAACCACAAATGGATCAAGTAAGGATTCCTTGTTCATGAGCTTTCCTGGGCAAAACCCACTTCCTCAGAAGAGCAAGTTTTTCACTTCTGGATAACTCTGTTCCAGAGCTTAAATGTGCAGTTGTAACTCACCTACTGGGTGTGCTTCACTGTCCCATGGAGTGGCATTTAGACCACTTACAGAGAGAGAAAGAGAGAGAGAGAATGAGTGTGCTTTACAGCCTTAGCTGAATGCCAGCTGGCTCGTGTGCTAAATTCCAGAGGTCCCAGATTTGGTTTCACCTGTCAGTAAAAGTAAATACAGTTGCTTAAAGCAACATAATCCACTATTCTGGATTCAGAAAAGACTTGGGCTACGTCTAGACTGGCATGATTTTTCAGAAATGCTTTTAACGGAGAAGTTTTCCATTAAAAGCATTTGCGGAAAAGAGCGTCTAGATTGGCACGGACGCTTTTCTGCAAAAGCACTTTTTGCGCAAAAAAAGCCCCGATCGCCATTTTCGCGATCAGGGCTTTTTTGCGCAAAACAAATCTGAGCTGTCTACACTGGCCCTTTTGCGCAAAAGGGACTTTTGCCCGAACGGGAGCAGCATAGTATTTCCGCAAAAAGCACTGATTTCTTACAGTAGGAAGTCAGTGCTTTTCCGGAAATTCAAGTGGCCAGTGTAGGCAGCTGGCAATTTTTTCCGGAAAAGTGGCTGATTTTCCGGAAAAACTGGCCAGTCTAGACACAGCCTTGGTGTAAATACAATTGAGCACTGTGGGAGCGAGGGAGGAAGGGAGGGAGGAATGGATGGATGGAAGGATGGATGGAAGGAAGGAAGCTTGTGAAAGTCAAGTCAATATGTTGAGGCAAGGAGCCAATGACAAAGCTTCAAATCAGAATTTCATACAAGGTGCAATGCAACAGAAACTGCAGTTTCAAAAGGTTCACCAAGTAGAGACTGACTCAAAGAGTGCTAAAGATACATCAGATGAAAAGAGGGGGAAACATTTACATGTATAAAATGTCAGGCTGGAATTTATTATTTGTATTCCCACAGCATCCATGGTCTGCAATCAGGGAGCAAGGCCCCATTGGACAAGATGCAGTACAAACAAATGGTAGAACACAGCGCCAGTTCTACATTAACGACAAGAACAAGGCTTCAGGTAAGTGCTGCAAATAAATTGGTTGGAAAACCGGATAGGATATAACATGTTCACATGACTGCTAAAACTAACTGTGACAGGCACAAGTCTGAAGTTTCTGATTGATTTAGATGCAGCTGTAAATCTGGTAGTTGGCCACACTATGTTCATCTGGATGAAAGGAACAAACTATCACCAAATAAATAAATACCAAAAGATTTTAGAGTATGGAAATTGTAAGCCATTATCGAAGCTGCGCTTATGCAAAATTAAAGTGACAGAGTAGATCAGCCGTACACACTATATGTAACACTGCAAAAATCATCAGGAAACCTGCTTGAATTTATATCCCATGCCATTAACAATGGGTCCAGTGGACCACTGGCTTATCCATGCCTGCCAAGGGGAACCCTATCTGCTGTCAAACCATGGAAAGAAACATGGCGATTGTACTGAGGATTGAAGAACTCTTTCTTTGATACTTGTGTAAGGGGACTGTTACCCCTTACTAAAACTCTGTGGGAGTTTTTTGGTTTACCAGCTTCAGAAGGGGAAGGGTTCATGAGACTGACAGACCCCAGAGACAATGGAAAGCAGTCAACACTCCAGCTCAGCCTGACTGACAGGTTGTAAGTGGGAATTGTTCTGGCTCTGTCTCTGAACAAACAAGCTGTGTGCAGAAGAGGTCCTGCAAAGACAGAGAGCTGAGAGAGGAGTACAAGAAGAAGTCCTGCAGCGACAGAACCAGACACAGACTGGCCAAGCAGTGCAGACCCTGGTGTTGAGCAGCAGACTGGCAGTGCTCAGAAAGCCAAAAGGAACAGAGAAACAACACAAGAAGCTGGAACTGGCCAAGCAGCACAACCTGCAGCTGGATGTGGTGAGCTACTGGGACCTGCAAAGTGTGGGGAAAGGCTCTGGACTGGGAGAGGGGTCTGGCCACTTAGAGACTGAGGCTGTGTGGTCACTGCCAGTGCAAGTGTGTCCAGCCTGCAGCCCCTTGCAGCGCATCCAGGGCTCCTAAGGAAGAGACTGTGAACTGTCCTTACACTCTGCAGACTGCTGTGTTGATGTCCCTGTGCTACAGAGCAGGGCTGTGTGTTCTCATTTAACCATTCTCATTGTTTCTTATTCTATTCTCTTTAATCAGTTGATGTTTAATAAATTGTATTTGCTTTGAACCTTATGAAGTGATCACTGGGCCAAGAAGGCCTGCAGTGTAAAGAGAGCACCTCGGAGTGGGGACACCCTAACTCCTGCCCCTAGTGACTACAAGGTCAGGGATTAAGCCCCAGGAAACCTGGGCCCAGCCTTGTTGGGGTTTCAAGGGCTCTGCTACTCAGGAGAGTGGAGGGGGAGCCCTCAGGATCAGGGAGCCGTGGGGTAAAGGAAGTGGGAGCGGGGACTCAGATCCTTTCGCTGGTTCATTTCACCGGGGTGTATAGAAGCCAGGAAAGTTCCCCACAAGAGCGGGACCATTCCCCCGCTTACACTTGGATGGAAATTCTCTGAGTGTTATTACTGATCAGTAAGTCCTGGTAACCCTATTTCAAAATCCTAAGGCTACAGAACTGAAGGCGCAAACACTTTTGCTGTAGGACACAAAACTGTAGGGCAAAGCGGGCAGTTGCCTTGGGGAGCAGAGATTCAAAAGGGCCCAGGTTCCCAGCCACCACCGCTGCTGCCACAGGAGTGGTGATGGCCAGAGCCCTAGGCTTTTTAAATCACCACTGGAGTGCCACACAGCATGTTCTTGGCAGCTCTGAGGGCAGCCTGAAGGAGGACGGTGAAGCCCCACCCCTTCCACCTGAGACCTGGCCCCTTCTCGGAGCGTGGCACTGCCCCTTCTCCCCCGACCTTGCCCCAGGGCCTGACAAGTCTGTCGGAGGCCCGGACTGCACAGCTTGTAGAGCTGCCCAGCAGCCCTGCAGGTCCTCAACCCTGTCCTCTGAAGAGCGCACTGGCGGAAGGTTCCATGTAGCGATAGATTCACCAAGCGTTCCATTGCTCCCAGCACAGCAATGCCCAAGAAACCCTGCTCAGCTGATCTGCACAATGCACTGGCTGGGCACCGAGCTGGATTACTCTGAAAAATCCTGCCCCCACCTCCACTGCACTGAAACGAAGCTGGTCCTACTGCAACTAGAAACTGCCACAACTGGGAGTCCAATTTTTCTTCTTGGGGGATTCTGACTATTGCTAATGAGATTTCCTCATGGAGATTGACAGCTGAATATGCCCCCATGTGTCCAATCCCCTTGCTTTCCCCTTCCCCATGGCTACTTGTTAGCAATTAGCCATCCAGCCAATGCACAGCATGCAACATTGATCACATCATTTCACTGGGCTGTGGTAGAGTTTCTTTTGCCTGACTTTTTAGGCAGGAAGTTGAGCTAATTTCCACAATCAAATGCTTTGCTTGGAGTGGGGAAGATGAGGGGCTCTCTCCCAACTGGGCTATTGCTGTGTTAACGCACATTTCCAGAGGCACAAATCCAGTCCCTTGCTGACTGCGCTGGCCTAAAGGAGGAATGGATCAACATTAGGACACTCTAGAACAGTTTGCAAAGTTCCTTTGTCTCGTAGAAATGAACACAAAACCCACTGCTCATCACTGCTTTGGCTGGAATGTCAGCAGGAGCATGACAAAACAGAGCCATCCCTTAAATCAGTGGCCAGAACAGAGTCATTCCAATGGCATCTCACTTAGACCCCTTCCCAGATGAAGTTTTCAGGCAATGCTTTTCTACTCACCCCTTTTTCCAATGGGTGTCACACTCATAGTCCACCACGGGGAATAAAACTCTCAGATCCTGTGGTAAGGCCACATGTTAAGATGCTAGAGTGAGAGAGTGTGTCTGGGGCTGTCTCTAGACTACACCTCTCTGTCGACAAAGAGATGTAGATTAAGCACGTCGAAATTGCTAATGAAGCAGGGATTTAAATAGCCCGCTCTTCATTAGTATAAACATGGCCACTGCTTTTTTCGACACGGAACTTTTTCGAAAAAATCCCTGACAGTCTAGACGGGGATCTGTCGAAAAATAACCCCTTTTTCGACAGATCCTATATTCCTCAAAGGATCTCAAAGGAATACAGGATCTGTCGAAAAAGGGTTTATTTTTTAACAGATCCTCATCTGGACTGCCTGGGGGGAGTGTTTCGAAAAAGCTCCGTGTCGAAAAGAGTAGCGGCCATGTTTATGCTAATGAAGCATGGGATATTTAAATCCCTGCTTCATTAGCAATTTCGACGTGCCTAATCTATATCTCTCTGTTGACAGAGAGGTGTAGTTTAGACATACTCTGTATGTCTACACTGCACTAAAAGGCACATACACACACAGCCCTCCCCTTCTCAGCATGGCCCAGGTCCACTGATTTTTGCTGACAGCAGGGATTGGGGGGAAAGGAGAGAGAGTGTTGGGCTGCAGGGCCAAAAATTAGAGTATAGACCAGCGATGGCAACCTAGGCTAGGGAGTGGGCCTCATGAGTGACCCTCCTCCATCTCAGTGGGCCGCAAGATTGTTGTAATCAAGATGGTCTCTCAGGATAGGGGAGTTTTGCTCAGTGTGCTCGCATACCTAGAATTTGCAGGCTGTGCCGATTGAACCATAGCCGCGCTTTGATTGGATGCAGAGGGGGCACACGTCTTTCACAGCCACTGCTGTGTGCAGTCAGCACGCACCTCCCTTCATGTGGCCTTACCTTGTGTGTGTGTCACTTTAATATCAGTAGGGAAGAAAAATACACGGAAGCCAACAGAATCTGGCAACCCTGCATATGGGCAACAGTAAACAAAATGTCTTGTGGGCCACACATTGAAGCTCAATGGGCCACCTGTGGCCCACAGGCTGTAGGTTGCCCCTCACTGGCATAGATATTTGGGTTTTTTTCAGATGCCGCAGTTCACTCTCTCCTTTTCTCACATGTGTGGATTCATGCACCACAGAAGAGGGTTGAAGGCAGATTGGGGTTAGAGTTTTCTTGCTATTTTTTGTTAATTGTAGTATCTCTCACACACGTACACATGCCACAAGTACATCGCTCAATGACAACCAGAGTGTTTTGCTCTGGAGGTGCTGGTTCCCCCCGTCCCCATCTCTACTTTTTGCTGGTTGATTTACATTCCCATGCTGGTTCCTGATAACATATGAAACAATGAAAAATAGTTAATGGAAGACTGCCTTGCTGAAGAAAGATAAGGTAGTTGCCCAGGAGTCAGGCTTCCTTTGTGATTTTGGCTTTTACCAAAACACAGACATTGAGGATTCATTAGTCTTTGCAAGGTATACTGGGAAAGGAGGTATCATACAAAAGGACAGTTCCTTTTTTTTTTCTTTTCTTTTTTTGCTCAACAAGTTTTGTTGTTATGGGGGGTGGGCATGAGGGTTTCTCAAAAATCAAAAAGGGGGCATGATGCCAAAAAGTTTGGGAACCACTGAGCTAGATCCTCCCTGACAGACATTTATCAATAGCTAGCTCCTTATCTAAATCAATTTTCACAAATAAATGCACACAGTATATTTCATTTTCAAGTGGATAGTGTCTAAATATCCAAGTAATAGGGCTGTCCCAAGCGGGGGTATAGGACCCAGGGCACCTCCCCCCACATACTCCAGGTGCAGAGCCTAGGGCAACCCACTCTGCAGGCCCCACCCCTGCTCCACTCCACCTGCCCGCTCCCCGACCCCTTCCTATAAGCCCTGCCTAGGGGTGCCAAGTGTCCAGTTTTGAATAGGACAGTCCAGTATTTGAGCTGTCTGTTTGGGAAAAACTGAGAAAATATAAATGTCCGGTATTTTCTAAATAAGATGGAATGTAGATTGTGATGTCATGGAATGAGATGGAATGTAGATTGTGATGTCATGGAATGAGATGGAATGTAGAATGTAGATTGTGATGTAATGTCAAGTGTGTCCGGTATTTTTATTGAAACCCTCTGGCAATCCTAACCCTGCCCGTTTCACCTCCACCACACCCCTTCCTTCCCCCCCCCCCCACCTTTCCCCTCCCCCAAGTCAGGGGATTACTGGAGGCCAGGGAGCAGCAGGGGCAGAGTGGCTGGGGAGCTTTGCCCCCCACCCAGCCTGCTGCGCCTCACTTCTCTGCAGCAGTGAGAAGCTGAGCACCCTGGGGCCAGGGCTCTCTGCGTCCTGTAACTGCTGAGAAGTGGAGTGCAGCAGGCCAGGAGGGTGGTGCAGTGGGGCAGAGCAGGCTGCTGGGCAGCTCCGGCTGCCCTGGCAAGCGCAGGAGAGGGGTGATCACTGCTGCTGTCCTGCACCAGACCCATCCGTAGGACGTTTGAGACGGTCACTGAGGGGCTCCTTAAAGTGCAGGGCCAGGGCAGCTGCCCCGAACCATCCTATGGATGGGATGGGTCTGCCAAGCAACATAAAGCGATTTGATAGCCTCACGTGACTGAGCCATGGGTGTTTTAAGGACATGAGTCTGTCAGCTAATTTAACAGCTTTGACAAGATGCTGGAACCTATTTTGAGGGGTGGCCACGCAGTCAAAAACGGCAGCACCCAGACAATGCACAGATAAGACGCCTTGAGCAACCTTCTCTCATGTCCTCTAATTTATCAACCTTTCTGAAATACACTGAGATTTTTCTATTATCAGCAATGAGCTATATCCCCTCCCACTTGGGCCATGTCTATACAACAGGGACTATAGTGGTATAACTGTGGCAGCTATGCCTGTATAATTCCATCATATAGATGCATCTACAGCAACAGAAGGGGTTTTCTGTTACTGTAGAAACCCACCACCTCCCCGAGCAACGGTAGCTAGGTTGAAGGAAACATTCTTCCCACAGTCCAGTTGCATCTAGATCAGGGATTAGGTCAGCAAAGCTACCTCAATCAGGAGGGTGGATTTTTCACATCCAGCAGTGCTGGAGCTATTTTAACCAGCTTTTAAGCATAGACCAGGCCTCACGCCCTTTCGCTAGGAAATTCTGTAGCAAAAGCTGCACCCTGAATAGTCTGGGCAATAGCCCTGTATAGTTAAAAGCTCACTCCATTATCGGAGGCTTGTTGGAGACCAATTCGCTCCTCTTAAAAATGCAACAAGTGCAATAGGAAAAGTTGGGTGTTTTTTCCTTCAGGGCAAGTCATTGTGTAAATGACTGAAGGCAATTCAAACCCAGCCAGGTGTTTCAGGTGAGGGATGATGTTCATGAGCACAGCTGTGTGAGGGACCAGCCCAGGACAATGGAGGGGAAGTTCAGGGTGGAGATGTTCTGGTAGGGCAGCAGAAGTGGTCAGGAGATAGCAGGGGTGCTGCCGGTCAAACATTCACAAGACACCATGCCTAGCTCTAACAGGAGCTACTAGGCCCAGCTGTTACTCTTTGCTGCAGTAAGGGCTGATCACACCACAGGGCTACAGGGTAGCCACAATTACTCACTGCATCAACTGGCTTATAGCACTTACCTCTCATTTCTGCTCCACTGCCCATCCAACCTGCCATGCCAGAGCAGTGGTAGAAATGTAGCCGTGTTAGTCTGGTGCAGCTGAACAGAGCAGCTTAGCCCTTCATCACTAAATTCCTATGTATCCACTAGGTGGGGCTCCAGGATCAAGAAAATCAGTGAGCATGGTTCCCCAGTTGCCTGGATGTCTGTGTTACCTGATGTTCTGTGCTTTCCTGCCAAAGACAAGCCTCTAAATGGAGATACAGTGACAAGGGTAGAGCACTCTGCTTTTGTAGACTTATAGGGCTGGACAAATCTTCTTTAGGGGATGCACCCTGAAGGTTTCTCATTTTCACTTTTAACCCATATGTGCATGGTGGTTGGGGGTTGGAATGCAAGCACATATGCAGGAATTTCTGGGAGCGGATGCTTTTTTGGGGGGGATATGTGGACCACAAGGGTGTGAATGCTCTCCCCATTATCCCCCAGGTAAGTGAGGAAATCAGCTCCAGCCTTCCCCTGGCCGGCCGGCGCATGGAGAAGGGAGGCTCAGGCAGTGTGCCATTCCTGTCTTCCCCAGCTGGCCGGAGCGTGCTTATTTAGGGGAACATACGGGAGTGCTTTTGCACCCCCCTGCATATGAATCTGGAATGGAGTCAGTGTTTGTTGTGACAATGGGGCTCTGCGTGCGAGAGTATGGTTACATGAGCCTAGATATTAGGCAGAGAGATCTGATTATAGGTATGCATGTGCTCCTATTTCAATTGCATGTGTTACCTCAGAAGGCCAAATAAGTCAACCAACATTAATAAATTGATCCTCACAAAAGGCACGTGCATATTTTTGCTCCCATTTTGAAGACAGGGAAACTGACGCCCAGGGAAGTTGCATGACTTGCCAAAGATCACACAGGGAGACAATTGCTCAGATGAGAACAGAACCGAGATCCCCTAACTCCCGTTGCTTTAGCCACATGCTAATGCTTCTTCCCTAAAAGGGTCAGGTCTGTGCATATGTATTAGGGATGTACAATCCCATTTAACTAGTTAACCTGTTAAACACAATGTTTAACTGGTTAACCAATTAAAGTGGGTTGGGCAAGCTAGAGTGTCCTTGTCTGCAGCAGGCCCCATAGGGGTGGAGTACCCCCCGACCTGCAGTGAGTAGGGTGCTGCTCCAGCCCCCCCACCAGTTAACTGCAACCGGTAAGCATCACCCGTAACTGGTGATGCTTACTGGTTAACTGGTTAAGCTTCCAAATCCCTAGTATGCATGAGTGTGGGGTCTGGGTATGAAAGCATGCACAGCTAGAGATGTGAGTTGAATAGATAAATAAGGGTATGAAGAAGCAGGGGTGTGGATAACCTACAGCAGTGCAGTGGTTTCTGTCTGTCAGGTATTACACCACAAGTACAAGCGGAGTTGCACAGCCCAGAATGTTTGGAGGGAGGGATGAGCTTAGTCAGAGAAGAATAGATGTACGGGTCTGTCTGTTGCAGGCACATGCAGTCTGTCCTTCTCTGCGTCTTCTCTAGTCTGATTTAGGGTTAAAGTTCTGCCCATCTCTCTTCCCAACCATTGCTCTTTCCGCTGACAGCAGAGCCACTGTGCCAAGATGTACTGGACTGGCCAGTCAATGGAACCAGTCCTTTCTTCCAGCTGGAGAGGGTCCTAAACTAATGCCCCAGGGCAGACCTAAATCCTTCTCACTCTTTCCTTTTTGGGTTGTTCTAGGGGGAGAGAGTTCAGAATCTCTATTATCCACACACACACAGATTTCTGAATATGGACTCTACAGCCCCAGCAATACAAAAGCCATGTGTTTCCTTGCATGCCACTTACTCTATTGGCTTTCCCTTGTTAGGTACTTTCAGGATTTTCTACCCAGCTGGTGCACAGAAGTTTCTTGTTTGTTGTAGGAGCCAAGCCAAGCTTTCCCAAAGTTCAGGGGAATTTGGATCCCATTATTATGGCCAGAGAAATAAAGACAAGTGGGATATCCATGTCCACACAGAAAGAGGCATGAAGTATAAACTCTCATCCATTAACACCATATGCTGTCACATTACCACGGTACAGTAAATTCATTTGATGTGATAGCAGCTAGATAGGTCTAGGAGAGGTCAGCAGGCAGAGTACAAGCAAAATCATACAAAGAATCATAGAATTCTAGAACTGGAAGGGACCTCGAGAAATCATCGAGTCCAGTCCCTGCAGGACCACTGACAGAATTAAAGAAATACACAGATGAAATTAAATTATGGTCCAGTGGCTATGTGGATGGAAAATGGATATTCTTCATCTTTCCTCACCCCTGCTAGCTGATATCCGCCTGTTATTGAGGGAGCCAAGTCCCTTCTGCACGTTGTGTGGCTTTGATCTTAAAGACCCACAAAGCACATTTATTAATTAATATTTGTAAGACACTAGCAGCTAGAGGCCCCTGATGAAGCTCAGGGCCCCGCTGCGCCAGGTGCTGTGCACGATTCCAGCCCCAAAGAGCTCATCAGTTGACAAGAAGAAGAAACAGGTGGATGAAACAGACGGGTGGAGTAGCAGGGAAGTGGGATGACAATAATAGTAGCACAGAGTGGCTGGTGTGCACAATTCGGTATAATCAATCAATAGGAGTGATGACAGGATAGTAGAGTCCACTTATTAGCTACCTCCTGCACCCAGCAAAAAGTTGCCATTATCTGGAAACCACCACCAAGTGGAAGGCCAGTCTGTAGGGTTGCAGCCCCAGAGGGAAAAAAGCGCTGGAACATGCTGCAGCCCCGCAGATCAGCCTGCGGTCAGGGACCTGCTGCCCACACACGAGCTAATGGGCTGGGAGACACGCATCCCTGCCTAAAGGAGGGAAATGCTGCTGGACTCCCAGTACAGCAGCTGGGAGGGGACATTGCAGTCTGGATGCTGGGGGGCTTTCCATAGGGACCAAGGGCAGGAGCCTGCACAGCTGCCTGGCACCTGCCCTTCTGCATCCTGCATTGGCACCAGAAGGCTGAGACCTGGGAAGGAAGCACCGGGCTGCAGTGAGGCCGGCGACTGCTCGGAAATGGATGAAATGATGGTCGGAGAAACACTGCATTTGGTGCCAACATGAAAATATACCAGCCTAGAATCACTCTAGTTCAGGGCTACTCAATACCCAGCCCGTGGGCCACATGTGGGCCTGTTTGTTTGTGGCCCGCGGTGCGGTTTGTGTTTACACTGGGTTCAACGTGAAACCCGCGGGTGGGATCCTTTGAAAATGGCCTCCACTGAGAACACGCTCCACAATGGTGAGGTGTCTCCCAGGCAGGGTGAGCATTGAAAGACACAAGCAGACGGGCTGGGCTGGGCTGGAACAGATGGGTACAAGGTGTTGGTTTTTCTAGCCCCCAGGGAGGAGGTGCCAGGAGCGCTGAGGCATTGTGGGAAGTCCTTTGTATTCCTGGCCATCAGAGTGAAAAAAGCTACTTGCATATATATTTGCACGCAGATGCAACCACACTGAAGTTACCACCCTCAGCATGTGCTGTGAGTATCATTGTGGCCCCCAGGGCTTCCAAAGTTGATTAGCCCTGCTCTAGTTTATGGTCTAGAAGCAGCTGCATTAAAGGAAACAGACCTCAGAAGGTTGGAGACAGAGGAGATCAGAACTCTTCAAAAGATGGCAGGTGCAGAGTGGAATGATTTTCAAACAAATGAAGTTGGAGGGAGACTAGGAGGGGAAGTCAGAGCATGAGACTGGCTCTGATCAAAAAGATTACCATAGGAGGGACACTGGAGAAGAAACAGTGAGAAGGATGTCAAAGACAATAATGAAGACACTTCAGTTCGACCTAGAAGCCAACCATCAATTAGGTGGCAGGCCATCAAATACAAGGACATAACCAGGCTAAGCTTAAAAGAGGAACTAGCCTTGGGTAGGTGATGCTGTACAGCTCCTTGTATCTGCCAAGATTCTTTGGGATGAAAGATATATGCACTGTGACAGGGTCAGGCTAGAGGGAAACAAACGAGTAATCCTATTGGAGTCCAGGAGATCTATTAGCCTCAGACTGAGTAAATCTCTGTTCCTAGGGTAAACTGGTAGGGCCTATTACAGAACCAATGAAAATTTGCCAGAATCAATCAGGGTAATTAAGCATCTGGAGTCAATTAAGTGGGCTTGCAGAGTCAAGTGAGCCAAGACTAGTTAGAACACCTGGCGCCAATTAAAGAACCAGTTGTGACTGGTTATAAAAAGAGCTTCTTTGCAGTCAGTTGGTGCAGGAGGAGCTGAGAGGATGGAGGGAATGCTGCAGGGAGTCTTGGAGGATCAAGCACCAGCGGATTTTTGTAGGAAGAGCCTGTGATAAGGAAGGTGCTGGGGAAGTAGCCCAGGGATTTTGTAGCTTTCTCGCAGCCGGTGTTGGAGACTTTTATAGGCAGCTGCTATTGCGGGCCTTGGGTTGGAACCTGCAGTAGAGGGTGGGCTTGGGTTCCCCCCAACATCCACTTCCCCATTTCCACTTGGGGAAAAAAAGGGGATTACCCTCCCCTGTATCATTCGAGGGTCCACCAAGACTGCGGAGTTTGGTTTTCCTCTGTCTGTTATGCTGGCCAATGATGAGAGGAGCTCAACAAAACAGTAAGCTGATGTCCTAGGTGAGGTGCCTAAACTGAGGACTGTGGTAAGCCTCTGAGGCATGCAATCCATCTGAAAGCACAGGACCCACTAAGTTTGAGTAGGAGCTGTGTCACAGCACATATGCTCAGTCAGTTAACCGTAGCGTTTCCTTGTATTTTCCTGCAATGCCTCGCTGTGGCAATGAAAAAGAAGGCTGCAGAGACAGACGGATAGACATATAGGCTGTGTCTAGACTGCATCCCTTTTCCGTAAAAGGGATGCAAATTAGACACATCGCAATTGCAAATGAAGCGGGGATTTAAATCCCCCCTCTTCTTTTGCATAAAAATGGCTGCCGCTTTTTTCCGGCTTGGAGCTTTGCCGGAAAAAAGCACCAGTCTAGACACAGATTTTTCGGAAAATAAAGCCTTTTCCGAAAGATCCCTTATTCCTCTTAAAAGAAGGAATAAGGGATCTTTCGGAAAAGGCTTTATTTTCCGAAAGATCCGCGTCTAGACTGGCGCTTTTTTCCAGCAAAGCTCCAAGCCGGAAAAAAGCGGCAGCCATTTTTATGCAAATGAAGTGGGGGGGATTTAAATCCCCGCTTCATTTGCAATTGCGATGTGTTTAATTCGCATCCCTTTTACGGAAAAGGGATGCAGTCTAGACACAGCCCCTTTGTTTGTCATGTCACTGTTTTGTTTTGACTAGGCCGACTGATACCACAGCCTTGCTGCCTTCCCTTGCTGGCTCAAGCTGAAGCAGCCCTGGGCGCAAAGGGGAGGAGAACTAGTTGGGCTCACTGCGATGCTATCAAGCCAGTGATGGCTCAGAGGCTCATTGGGTGGGGCTCATTAGCAACGTAAACAAAAATCCCCAAGACATTCACAGAGCCCGGGGAGGGAGGAAGGTGTTGTCTCGCCCCGTTGGGTTCTGGGCTGTTGGGATCATGCATCTCTATAGAACAGATCTACGTTCAGTGGAGATAGCTGTATAGAACTTTGCCATGTGGACGTGGCCACAGAGCCATTGGCCACTGTAGCCCCTGGATTATAATGGAAAGCACTTTTCATTCACTCAGTGTGGGTTCTTTTGAAAAGCAACACACTCCAGAGAAACCTCTTCAAGGGTGGAATCAGGGTGTTTTCCGCTTTGGGGCTCATTGCGCCTGCTGCAGTGTAATCTTGACGGTGGTGGCAGATTTATGTTGCAAGCTCGGCCTCTCAAAGGACACGCACACTCCTCAGATTTGGCCAGATGGAAACATCTGCCTGACAGCACAGCATGAAAAACAAGGTATCCATCCTGGGCGTGTCCAATCCAGCAGCAGCTGTGGCCAGGCAGGGTGCAAGTTAGCAGCATCTCTCTGAAAAGGGCCATTGTGTGTTTTTGGATGTAGAGCAAGGCCAGGATCTGGGAAATCGCTTTGATTGTCTGAGTGTTTCCTAACGTTTGGCTCCCAGAGACTTTATTTTTGACTCCGCACTTGGATGCAGCAGGATGAAACAAACCGTCCAAATTGAGAAAAAGCACCTGAATAGAAGAGATCAGGACCAAAGGAAATGAAATGACTGGGCTACAAATGACATAGCTTTGCCAGCTGGATTTGGAATTTCTTTTCTGAAATATTGGGCTGATATTTGGCAGGTTGGGGAGGAAGAGCAAAGAAACCAAAAACGTGAAATGTCCTTTTTAGGGTCTATGTTTCTGTGCTGATCCTGCCTGTGTAGTCCTCTCCCCATCGGCAGCCACACCCGATGCCAGTGGGACGAAGTGAGGTGGAATCCAAGATGGAGGAGCCTCAACGCTTTGGATGCTCAGCTGGGATAAGCATCCCAAGTCTGTCTCTGCCTCGGAAGCTTTTGGGTCTGCCAAAGTGGTCAGAGCAGCTTTCTGTGCTTAGAACTCCATCTAAGAAGCTGAATGGAAGAAGCCATTTGCAGCACACAGCAGAGAGTTTTATTGGTCCGACAAACCCCAGGAACGGGGCGACGTCATTTCAAGCCCCATCTCCTGGCATCTGATCTTACTGACTCTTTGTATGGATATGATTTTTGTCAGAGTAAAACTAAGCAAAATTCACTGATCTGTCGTGGCACAAATGCATGTTAGCCACCCATCCCCGTACTTGCTGAAAGTGGAATGCCCTAGGGTAGTGGTCACCAATGAGGAGATCCGGATCGACTGGTAGATCTTGGAGACTCTGACAGGTGATCCTGACAGGTTTGGCCAAGGGGCTATCAAGCACAGCACTTCAGCTACCCCTCCCCCTTTGCCTTGGAACTGCCTCCCTGCCCCCCAGCCTGTAGGGCAGGGAAGGGAGAGGAGGGGGTGCTGATCTCAGAGTGCCCCTCTCCCACCCTGTATTCTGTCTCCATAAAAGGGTTTGGGATGGAGGAGGTTTGCTGGCTGCTTTTGGGAGTGGTGGAGGGCCAGGGCAGAGGTGCACCACCACCCAGGAGCCACTTGAGGTAAGCAGTGCCCAGCTGGAGCCAGCTCCGAACCCCTGCCCCAGTCATGAACCCCCTCCTACCCCAAGCCCCTGCCCTAGCCCTGAGCCCCCTGGACCTAAACTCCTTTACAGAGCCTTACCATGAACCCCCTCCTGCACCCCAACTCCCTGCCCCAGGCTCAGCTCAGAGCCCCTCTCACACTCCAAATCCCTTAGCCCAAGACCAGATCCTGTGCCCCAACCCTCTGCCCCTGCCTGGTGAAAGGGAGGGAGGACAGAGTGAGCAGAGGTGGGGCCTCGCAGAAGGGACACGAAGGAGGCGGGGCCAGGGTATTTGGGTTTGAGCTAGATCGTGGATGGCACTTACATTCAAATAGTGAACTTGTGCTTAAAAAGGTTGGAGACCCCTTCCCTAGAGCAGTGGGACCCAAATGATTTCATGCCATGCCCCTCCTTCGGCTCCCTGCTGTTACCAGAGAGCAGTGAGAGCCTGCCCCACACTCACCCCACAGCAGCAGCTCTAGACCCCGGCACCCGGGATCACATTGCAGCACCTCACAGAGGAGGGCACCCCTGTTAAACGTGAGCGAGCGGTGTTGTGATCCCATGCACCAAGGCCAGGCCGCAATGCCCAGAGCAGAGGGCCGAGGCTGGCCAGCCCCAGTGACAGAAGCCACTTCAAATAGGACATATTCTGGCTTTCTTGCATTTCCCCTCCCTTACTTTGGACAACCTCCCAGTACCTTTTCATGACATCCCCATCCCCTCACTCTGTTTAAGAAGCATTGCCCTAGGCATTCCTTGGGCCAGGACCAGGGATGGCTAAAGCCCCCCCCGCAGAGTAGTCCCCAAATAGGTTGTCTCAGCTGTGTTTACATCCCTCCCACACCAGTTTGCTTTGGCCTGCTCACCGAGACGTCGGGTAAAAAGAGAAAACACTCTGGCTGGAATGTCACAAGTTATACACCTTTATTTCTTGGAATCCAGAACCATAACGCACGAGAACCGAAAAGAGTGAGAGGGCCCCCAAACCAACTAGCCTTGCAGCTGGGCACATGGGGTCCCCATGGGGCTTGGCTACCCTTCCGTTGGTCTCCAGGGGGCAGACAAGCCACACTTGAGTGGCACTGTGCCTCTGCTTCAGTCACTTGAAATATGGGAAGGGAGGCAATTAAAGTGACTGCTTTTAATTTGAGCTTGCCCCTCACCACGTGGCCAGCCATGGTTAGATCCACCCCCTCTCTGGGGCTTGTCAGGATTTTATCCCACTTTTCCTGTCGGACTTTGGGCTTGCTGCATGGCAGAGTGCACCCAGCACCCTTCACTTCTGGGTCTCACCTGCAAAATTTGATTTCTTCTTTCCCCTTGGCTCTGGCCCAGAGTCTGTGCTGGTTCATGGTGTTTAGTCTCCCATGCTGTTGGGTCTGCTCTGCACTCCGGGACTTGACCGGTGTCGAGCCCTTGCGGCAGAAAACCTTTGGGTCTTCAAAGGGATTCGGAAAAGCAACTTCAGTGCCCCTTTTCTTCACCCTCGGGTGCCTGTCTGTGCTTCCCCAAGGACAAAAGAGCTTAGGAGCAAGATTCTCCATGAACCAGCCCATTAGATTCCATACCACAGTGCAGAGAAGTGCAGATCTGGTGCCGAGGGAGACGTAAAACTCCCAGAGCGTGGGCCTCATGGAGCACATTTTCGTTCCTTTCCACAGTCCCCTGCAAGCCAAAATCCAGCGGAGCAAGGAGATGACAGCAAAGACCAAGGGGAGAGTTTTTCACAGGAGAAAGTCTGTTTAAAAAAAAAAAAACCTGCCCAAGGCAATTGAAAGAGCAGCAGTGTCTTATCAATAAATCATGCACATGCATATGCAAGGCATAGAGAGGGGCATGTGGGGACAAGAGCTCCCCAGATTTCTGCTTAGCTTGCTGGCAGGAAGAGGGGCTCTGTCCTTCTGCCACACCTGCCCCCGACTTGGCCCCGGTACGTGGCAGCCAGGCCTAGGCGGGGAGCGGAGGGGGTGGGACCAGCCGCTTTTCACACTGGCTGTTCTGGGTCACTGCTCTGTGCAGCGGCTGCCTGAGAGAGGCTGGCTAGGGTGGTGGTCAGGCCCAGATGCCAGGGACAGAGGCCGAGCGAGCCAGTTTCCCCTCTCCCTGACACATTTCTGGTTCATTTAGCTCTTATCCCTGGCAGCCAGAGCAGGTGGAGGGCAGCCTGTGGAGCCAGCATCAGCCATGTGAGAAGCTGCTCTGTCCCACTCCTCACCTGGCTGCCAGGGAGAGCGGCTGAACCGGCCAGGATGAGGCACTGCGGGCAGAGGACAAAGCCCACTGGCAGCAGCAGAAGAGGCAGGGGAAGGCATGACCCTGCCCACTCTCTGCCCCCTGCTTCGGCATGGCTCCCGGGTTGCCCCAAGCTTCAGCCATGCTGAGGTTGGGACCGGGTGCCACCTGCCCTCCCCATGCTCTGGGGCCAGGGAGGCTCACCCTGGGGTGGTGGGGACTGGAGACCTGCCCCTGCAGTGGGGGGAGGGGGAGCCGGAGCCCTGCCCCTGAGGTGGGTGGGAGAGGTGGGGCTAGGGGGTTGCATCCCCCAGTCCTAGGTTCACCCACCACTCATGACAAAGCCACAAAGCCCCCAGCAGGTAACTCGCAGCAGCCTTGGGATGGGTTGGGGGGGGGGGAGGAGGGAAGGGGTGGAGACGAGACACAGGGCATTTTAGATTGGGCCCTCCAGAATGCAAAAGCACGAGTTGTCTATGTACACACGCCACACTCGGCTCTGCATGCAGGTAGAGATAAGGGGAATCGAAGACTCACCAAGAGGGTCTGACTGAGTTTACATTAAAGCGAACCCAAACCCAGCTACTGTCTCCGTCAGCCGTGCTGAGCAGAGGAGACTAATCCACAAAAGCGCTTTAATCCAGCAGTAGCATTTAATCTTCCAGAGGGACAGACATGGTTTAGGTCATGACACTCTGACTAGCAGGGGAGATACCACCAGGCAGGATCGCCTGGCACAGGTTCCTGCGCTTTTAGAGCTAGAGAGCTGAGGTAACTCAAAGGTCACTCAAATTGGCATCCTGGAGCACCATGTTTATTATTCTTCATTGACTCCAGTTCAGATGTGCTTTGTTTGCAAGGAGGAGGAGATTTTCTTCCTCTTAACAGCCAGTCTTCTGCAGCAGGGCAGTCGTCCTGCTCTAGTGAAATTAGGGTTAGACCTAGCCCTGGGGAGAGGGGATGGAACTGTGGGCCAATCAGAAGAGGGCTAGACAGAGTCAATCAGGGCCTGGCTAAGCTCTATTAGAAGGGCTTCTGGATAGGCGCACACACACACTCTTGCCCCAGTTGAGGAGCAGGAAGGACCTGGCTGCCTGGTACCTGAGACAGAGCAGGGCTAGGGAAAGGTAGGCAGAGCTGGGGAGCTCTGGCCAGGCAAACTCCCAGGTTAAGGCCTTGCTTTCAAGGCCTGAGGAGTACCAGGGAGGCAGGCAAGGCAGGAGAAGGCAGCAAGTCCACACACCCCCTTGTCAACGATGAGTAGCCGTTTCAAACTACAGGCTAGATGACAAGTGGCAGAAAGTCACTGAGGCAAGATGGATATGGGGGAGGGGGATGGTTGGGGTTCCCTGGGAGAAGAGGCCCCAGAATGAGGGTCATTACCATGTGGAAAGGGGTCACTGTGGGTCAGGTGGGACGTGGGGCCGATGAGTGGTGGGGAAACTAAGAATCTGTCTACACAGCAATATTATTTTTCAATAACTTAGTCCGTGTCTACACAGCAGGCCATTATTTCGAAATTATGTCAAAATCCTGTCAAGCTGGATGACTTCTTACTCCATCTCCTGTAACCCTCATTGTACAAGGAGTAAGGGACGGCGGAGGAAGAGGGCTCTATTTTGAAATAAGTGCTGTGTAGACGCTCCCAATTTCGAAATAAGCTACACAATTGACGCAGCTCAATTTGCGTAGCTTATTTCGAGTTAAGCCCTGCTACGTCGACGTACCCCAACAGAAGACAAAGTAACTGAGGGCGAGACACTGGCCAAAGGGCAGGAAGAGCTAACTCCCGATTAGACCAGCAGGGGGCACTATGGCAGTGAGCCTCAAACTGTTATACTTGCTAATGCAGCTTGGGGTCTGAGGATCCAGAGGGGTTCTTTTCATCTCACACAGCATCACCTGTCGTAATAAGGGATCCTCTAGAAAGTTTGGGCTCTTGGTCAGGCAACTCCACGGCCATTAGACTATGTCCTTTTCGATGCCTCTGCAACTTCTAACTTTCAATGGGCTTGCCGAAAGGGGAACTCACTACAGCTCATTGAAATAGCGTTGATGATGCATAAGGAACAATAGAGACTGGTGTCTCCTCTCTGGGTTGGCGGCTGGTTTGTGGCAGGATGTGTTCATAATGAATCTGCCCCCTGCCCCTCCTCTCCACCCAAGAAAGCCCCTGCTGCCTTGCTCACATCCCTCTATCCAGCCGTCGCTGCAAGATACGCGATGCAGGCCACTTCTCTCCTGGTTGTGCATTGTGATTTCACAACCAGTGAGTCAAACAGCAAGGCTGCTTTTTTGCTGGGAAACCTGGAGAGGCTCATGAGAGGAAAAAAAACAATCCTCATTGGAAAACATAATCCATCTGCAATGAGTCGCATTATGAAAATAGCCACGTTCGTTCTACCGTGGTACGCTGACAGCGGCAGCAGCAGGGGAACAGTTTTAACAGCTGAGTGTTTCAGTTTGCTATGGTTAATGTGCCTTTGTGCATAGTCAAAGGGCAGAGGTGAACCTATATGGTGAATTTCAAGCTGAATCGAAAACACTGGAACCCAAGGACAGCTCCCCCAGAGATAGGAACTGAAGATGTCCACTGGGGTGGGGGACGATTTTTTTTGCCTTCAGTTGGACAATTTCCCAGCAACTAAAAAGTTATGCCATTGGCTTCAAGGCCTGCGTCTTACCATTGATCACTGAAGCTTTCTTTGCTGTGCCAGGGTAATCAGCATCAGTTTCCCCATTTTACAAAAGGGGATTGAATACTTCCCCATATAGCCAGGCAGCTAAAGTGTAGCTTTATGCAAAGTAATGGGTCTCAGTGTACTTTGCCAGCCACCTTTTCAGAAAGCAGAAAGGACCTTTACCTTACCATTGGTAAAGGTGCACCAGCCAGAGTATTGGGTCTCAAGCTGATTTCAAGGCAGGGATAGAGCCATATAATTTTGTTTTAAGTTTTAAAATTAGTATTGTGAAATAAGTAAAAGGGTGATTTTTTAAAATTGTAATTTGGTGTCCTTGTTCAAATGTCCATATTGCTTCTGTGTAACAAAGGTTGCTTCTCTGTAACTAAGAAATCAACCTTGTGACATGTGAGAGAGGAATGTATGAGAGATAAGTGTAAGGCCAGATGTTCTAGGGAGAAGCTCAGGACAGACAGACGTGCCAGAAGATTGCTGTATATCCCCATTGAGATGTAAGCCGTGGGCAAATCAATGGCTCTGAAAGAAGGCAAGCATTTATCAATCAGGACAAAATATTTGTGAATGAAACCAGCTTAGCACGGCAGAACAAAGAAGGCCAGGAGCAAGAGGAACAACTGGAAATAACCAACATCTGTCAGAAGAACAGCATGATGATGCCAACCCCACTGATTCTGATGGGGAAGAACTATTATAAAAGGAGAAATGTTTTGCCTTAAAACCAAGAATGTCCTGCCAAAGACTGGAGCATCGGTCTCGACCGATAGACCCCGTCCCCCTTGCGTCTCTGCCCGTCATCAATCTAGCTGGCCACAGACTGGTAAATATAACATTGATGGGTGTGTGTGTTTCTCTTTGTGTGTGTCTATGTAAGCGTATGCTAACTGCTTTGCCATTGTATTCTCAATAAACGCAACGTATTGCCTTTTCCCCCTGAAAAGATCCCGTGTGCTTCTTATAAGCATAACACCCACCTCGCCGGGGTGTTGCAGGGCTTCGTGTGTTACAAAGCACTTTGAAAGAGCACCGAAGGACAAAGCAACCCTGTTTGCCGCTCCTGCCATCGGACAGGAGCAGAGTCCAAACATTCTCCAGCATCAGGGGAGGCAGGCAGGCAACCCTGCTGTGGAACGCCTTGGACTGCCCCTGTCATTGCTCCCCTACCTGCCTTGGCGTGAAGGACGTTTCCTATAGAATCTCTCACTGGTACTTCAGAGACTCCTGTCGCCATGGTACCTAAGCATCGCACAGCAGTTAAGCTTCAATAAGACCATGAACAAGAAATGATAATCACCGTGGCGCCTTCCAGTGGGCAGCCTTTTCACCCTTCCTTCCTTCCTTCCCCTGCTCCCCTCCTTGTGAAGGAGCCTAGGGGATTCAAGAGAGAATTACCACCTGTCTGTAGGGTTTTTGAAGCAACCAGTAATAGAGAATTTTATCAGTGTTACAATATTCTAAAGGATGCTTCAAAAACACTCGAGGTCCTATTCTCTATTAACTCCTCTAGGGTTTTGTGAGGGATTTTGACAGAGCCCCACTGCATTTCTATGACCCCCCTCCCCATTGGTTTCAGGCCCATTCGGTTCAACAGGATTGTTCCACAAGGGGCTTCTTTCTCCTCCTATCCGCCCCATTCCGTGGGCCCATCCATACGTCGTCCCATCGCTGCGCAACAGAACACAAGTGAACCAGACTCTGTAAGACTGAAAGGTACTTGTTTCTGCCAATAGGGATCCAGGATCTTTGGGGGTGGGAAGGGTCACGTGTGTCAGAGGAATATGGTGAACAATGGGAGCTCACGTGGAGCCCCGTGTCCAGAGAAAGCGGACGTGAGACACAGAGGTGCCGTTTCAGGGACTGGTCATGCAGGCCAGGGGGCTGTCCTGGGTCGGTGTCCTCTCTCCTTTGTCTCGTCTTTTGTTTTCTGTTTCATGGCATCTTGTTGTCACACCTTCGTCAAACCTCCAACCGGAGGGAGAGGCTGCTGCATAGCTCGTGCAGCGGGGAAACCCAGCTCATGCTGCACCAAACACTAAAGACGGCAGCAGGGCTCCCAGGTGGTTGCTCTTATATTGTAGCTGCCAGGGTGCAACATTGCTTCCATCTTAAACATGCGCATCCCTGGCTCCATGGGATGGTTCTTTGCTTGGGTGCTGTTAGAAGAGGCTGTTGCTAAAAAGCTGTGGCTGAGCTGACGTTATGTGCTGGGGATGTTCAGACCGACCCCTAGAGGAGAGCCCCCAGCCAGGCCTGGAGGGGGCAGTTCAGAGGGAAAAGTCGCTATTGTCGCTGGCTCTTCTTCCGAGCAAGTGGAAGCCCCTGCACACAAGCATTACACTTCATTCTATGCAGCTAGCTGCCGTCTCTGGGCGGTGACTTACTACTGCAGGGGCAGTACTTCCCCCTCCATCACTTTATTGCATGGCAGAGGGGACACAGGGAGGGAAACCGCCATGCTGGAGCCAATGGGGAAGGCCTGATGTATGTACACATGGCCTGAGATCCACAGGAGTTCGCCCCATTCCTGGACACGCGAGTCTCCCATGACCATGCCCCTTTCCGCTCTGCAGCCAGTCATACGTCCAGCCGGGACCAAGGCCCGGCTGTGCTAATGCTGCTGAGAGGCGGCTCTTTATGGCCTGGCCTGTCACACGCTATAGGCCAGGGCTCCACTGGGCCACACTGTTGGTCCAATACGTCCAGTGGCTGCAGTTACAGGAACAATGCAGCAGAGCAAGGGGGCCTGGGTACAATGGATCTGCCATCCTTGGATGGCGGGAACATGAGGATGGAGCTTATGAATTCAGCTGCCCGGTTGCAGCAGAGGAGGAGTATCAAGGAGCATGGCTGGGGCTCAGCGATTAACACGGGGCTTGAAATGAGGAAAAGGGGCTCGCAAGGCATGACTATGCCACGCCGGCATTCATCCCCGCCAGCATGCATCCCTCATTCAGCCTGGTCAGTGCTGAGCTCAAAGCCACTGCCAATGAGACAGGAGTAGGGTTCACGCCCTGGGAGGCTTTCAAACAACGTGGTTCCAGGGCCTTGTCAAAAACAAGCCCCGCAAACCCGATAGTCAGGTCAGCAGAGAGCAGAGCGCCTGGATGCTGAAGCGGCCGCACAGTCGTGTGGGGCTGGCAGCACTTGCCGAAGGCTCTGCCTCTCTATCCAGCCGTGCTGTGGATTACAACTGGAGAGTTCTGTGCAGGGGTGGGTGCGCTGAGCTCCTTCGAGGGAGAAGCCTTGAGTGTAGTTGCGAGATCGGCAGGCTGGCCTAGGGGCCAGAATCCCACTGAGACCGGGCACAGTGAGATTCAGCCGCGCGTCACAAATGCTGGCGGCGAAATGCAGCGCGTACTGTGCGCCTAGCGCCGCGCTGGTTCCTCCTTGAACGAGCCAGCCCTGGCAGCAGAACACTGACGCGGTGGAGGAGCCATTCAAGTGGCAATGAAGCCCTTTAGCGGGCACTTACCAACCCCAGCTCTGTCCTGCCAGTTTCTGAATTTACGGCAGTATTAGTCGACAGGCCCTTCATTTGAAATTTGCTTTAAAACTATTTTTGCCAGCGTGTTGCTGAAGGTTATAAAATCACCTCTCTAAAAAGCTGATGTCCCCTCACAAGGCCTAAGGGCACCAGCTTAATAATACAGTGTAGGGCCCCATATATCCTAAGGCCGGCTCTGTTCGTAGCCTTTTGCCGAGCCCATCAGGAAGGGCCAGTGGTGTCAGCGCTGGAGTGAGGAGAGAGCTGTGGGCTCGCCGGTGCACCTAGAGCCATGGATCAGCCTGGAAAAGAATAAATCCAAGAGGTGGGACTGGATCAGGGGATTCGGTTCTGTCCCGTCTCTGACAGATGGAACAGACCCAGAGAGCCCAACGGGCGGGTGAGTCTGGCAACCATCGGACGCCAGAGTGCCTGGGCCTTGAAAGGTTAATTGACTAGGACAGGAGTTCTCAATCTGTTTACTACTGTGAGCTGCGCAGGCCGCTCTCTCTGTGTTAGTGGGTCGTGTCCACCTGTAGGGCTCCGGGGATGTCACATGGGCCGCAGCTGCGTGCTGATTGGGCCGCAAGCAGCCCGCGGACCGCAGCTGAGAACCGCCGACCTTGAGCACACGACAACGGAGCATTCTGAATGTGGCACAGTAACGAAACCTGGACCCATTAACTCCCAGCAGGAGAAATTCCCTCCAGCCATATCCCCTCGTCTCATGCGTCCGGCAGGTTCAAGCAGTGAAATCCCACCAGAAGGGGAGGAAATGGTCTGCCCAGCCTCAGAGCTACTGAGATGCCTCTGCTTGCAGGGGCCTGGCAGCAGCTGGAGCGGGCGAGGGTGCTAAGGAAGAAACAGGGGCTCCATTCCCTGCCCAGCACAGCTACTTTGCAATCTGCTTCCGGCTGAGAGCAGGGCATTTGCTGATAGAATCCGCTGTAGGTTACAGCTGTGGACATGGAGTCCAGGAGCTACTTTTGGGTAGAGCCCAGTGTTGAGAAGATGCCAACGTGCTCCTTGCTGGCTTCCAGTCCTGGGATGAGCCCACGAGGAGACGGTGTTCAGAAAAGCCAGTGCGTGGAAAATCCAGCTGTTGGCAGATTGTGCTCACTCTGACTTGGGTTGTGAACCCTGCAGGACAGGAGACTGTCTCTCTGTTCAGTGTTTGTACAGCGCGTAGTGCAACAGGAGGCTGAGACGGGGGCTTTTGGGTGATCTGGTCATACGAATAAAAAAATCAGGTAGCCCAAGGCTGGGTCGGGCATTCTGAGCTGGTAGGGAGATAGCTGCAGATGGGTCACTAGAGGCTGCCTTCTGGGTTACCAGACACCCAGTGAGCAGGAAAAGTGAACCCTCATGAGTGTTGAGGGGAGGGAAGGAATTGCTCCCTCTTCCTCCCCTACTTCCTACAGCTACTGTTCTCCTCTTCCCCCCTCCCTGGGGCACAGTCGCACCCGGAAAAGTCAACTCTGCAGCCCAGACACTTCTGGCCTCGCTAGCTCAGGTTGCTCTAACCTTCTAGAGACAGCTTTCCGGACATCACAGCTTGGCCTCTCAGCAGCTGATGTGGAAATGTGGCTATCAAGAGGGGAAATAAGGATGGTGGCTGGTTAACCCATTACAAAGGCAATTTCCCCTCTCTCAATAGCCACATTTCCACATCAGCTGCTGTCAATGAGCCCCTTCCACCCTGACTTGACTAGCCTCACACAAGCAACCCCTTTCTTTTGTTGCCCTTATATAGATACACCCCTGCCTCTGTAAACTCCACTCCAATTCATCTGATGAAGTGGGTTTTACCCATGAAAGTTTATGCCCGAATAACTCTGTTAGTCTCGAAGGTGCCACCAGACTCCACGTCATTTTTACAGATACAGAACAACACAGTGACCCCTCAGACTAATAGATGTGGGGGAAATGCAGTTCTTACCTCTTCCTTGCCCAGCTGCAGTCAGATCTCCTCAGCACCAGAGCGAATACAGCCCAATGGCAGCACTACTTCGGGGAGGGTCTCTTCGCTAGGGCCAACTCATGCAGGAGAGCTTTGTGATCCAGGAGGTACCTGATAGTCTTGTCAGAGTTGGGAGCCCCAGTATCCTGCCAAGATACATCTTGGGATGACAACACATCATGTGATTAAACAGCAGCTGCAATCAGATACAGCATTTTCCTTCTCCATGTCCTCTCCTGGACCGTTCTATGCGGTTGCTGAGCATGTCAAGCAGCTGATGCCCTCCACCCCAGAAGTGGCTGCATTGCAAAAGCAAGAGGATTTTCATCTCATTTGGTTTGGCAGCCTTTTGGAATAAAAGGCACAGTGGAAGTCTAAGCGATTACACTTGGTTCATTCCTCTGTTAGCTCGGGCTGTTCCATTTGCTTTCTCTGGATTTTTTTATGGCCCTCCCATTTGAGAAATGAGGCATTGGACAGCATTTCCTTTTTATCCTTCCATGCTTCTCTGCTCACTTTTCCTGGCACACGCTCTCCAGCTGCAGGGGGAACACCTCTCCATCCTGAGCGAGGCAGCAGTTTTACAAATAGCTCCCCAGCCATGCCCAAATCAATTGAGGGGATGTGCATCCTACACAGTGGAATTAGCCTCTCAGCGCCCCCTTTGACGCACGAATAAAGAACTGTGCAAAATTTAAATTACAGTGCAACAGCTGCGAAAGAAAGGAGCAAAGATCTCCCTATAGAAATAGAGGCAAAGCTCAACCCCTTCCCCCCAGTGCTAAGAGGGCAGGAGGTGCCAAGTGTGGGCATGAGTCCTGCTGGGAGAAAAGTGCCAGTGCTGGTTTTACCTCCTCTTGGGAAAAGGGACAAATCCCACCCCTGGGGAGCTGTCAGAGCTACAGATCCCACCCCCGTCCAGCTCCAGTGCTTGGGAAATGCATGGATTTAGCAGCATGGGGAGAGAGTGGAGTCAGATCAGCCCAGCTCTGCTCTCAGCCCAGACCTCACTGGGGACTGGCATGGACCCCTCTGCGGTCCAGCCTTATCTTTCGTAACAGCAGCTAAGATCTGCCTTGGCATTAAAACAACCCTGCTTCCCATTTACATTCCAGCACCTGTAAGGAGAGCAAGTCGTCCTCACATCTCTCTCTGTCTCGCTGAGGATATCCGCTCCTATCGCACAGCACTCCGGTCCCCAATTATCTGTAATTTCACCTGCCATGCAACTTTTGCCAGGTCAGGAGAAGAGCAACTCTTGCTCGCAGCTTCAGTCCCTTCGCTGTCACCCTAAAAGCCTCCAGTGTCACCAGAAGCACTTAGAAGGCAATGGGAGTAATTCAATGCTTGAATTTTCATGAGAAAGGAGAATAGCTCGGACCGACAGCTGCACCAGGATTATTTCCAACAGAACAGACTATTTCCACTTCCTCATCTACCTGCCTGCCACAGCGCTAATCTACAGTAAGGCTTTCACCTTTGGACTTGGACACCGCTGTCCACAGGTAACTGACTCCTATCTTCACTTCCATCTGCGGTCCTTGAAGGCTGCTGTTGCACGATGAAATAACGTACAGCTGAGGGGCAATGGCGATTGTTATTTAGAGGTTGCAAATTTGTGGGCACCCACACAAAAAAAATCAGATTGAATGATGCTGTTACTAGAATTATATTACGGGGCTGTTGTATTGTGTCTAACACAGTCTTTTCTGCTTAGCTGCATGGAATCTGTCTGCATGTCTGATGACAGCGTCTCAACGCGACATCTCCTGAGTTAAGTGAATCTATTATTAGGTTTTGGGACAGGAAAAAAATCCATAATTGCAGGGAGATGGAGCTGGGGCAATGTACTTCTGTGCCCTGCCCCCCTAAGAATGCCACGGATCATGCCAATGCCACGTTGGGAGTGCTTACTGGCACCAGTGACGTCCTGGTTACCTCCTTGCTGGGGTGCATCCTGGCTGTGATGTGCCTGGTGGGCATAGTTGGCAACATCTATACATTGGTGGTGATGAACCTCTCCATGAGATTCACTGGCTCGATGTATATTTATATCGTCAACCTGGCACTGGCGGATCTCTTGTACCTATCGACCATCCCCTTTGTGGTCTGCACGTACTTTGTGAAGGACTGGTATTTTGGAGATGTGGGGTGCAGGATCCTGTTCAGCCTGGACCTTCTCACCATGCACGCCAGCATCTTCATCCTCACCATCATGAGCACGGAAAGATACCTAGCCGTAGTCAAGCCATTAGACACCATTGGGAGAACCAGAGACTACCGCAGGACGATCACCTGCCTGGTGTGGCTGGTGTCCTTTCTTCTTGCCCTCCCAACTATGATCCTCATAGACCTCAGGACGAGTGACCAGGACGGGGTGACCAAGCGCATATGCCACCCCACGTGGCAGATGGAGACCTACAAAGTGTACCTCACCATCCTTTTTAACACCTGCATCCTAGCCCCTGGGCTCATTATCTGCTACTTGTACATTAAGCTGGCCAAGACCTACTGGCGATCTCAGACATCTGTCTTCACCACCAGGGAAACGAACCGGTGCCCCAAGCAGAAAGTCCTGTACATGATATTCAGCATCGTCCTCACCTATTGGGCTTGTTTCATACCTTTCTGGCTCTGGCAGCTGCTCAGCATCTACTACTACCAGCCAGGGAACCTCACCAGCAACACCGTGGTCTATGTCAATTTCGTCGTGACCTGCCTGGCCTACAGCAACAGCTGCATTAACCCTTTCCTTTACACGCTGCTCTCCAAGAACTATAAAGAGTATCTAAGGAGTCGCCAGAAGAACTGCATCAGCCTCTCCAAGATAAAGCCCAAGAGACGTCCCTCGAGACGGTCCATGTCCTCTGGAAGCCATGTGTACACAGAATCCATAGCCATTGCTCACATTCCAGGGGTCATTTGTGAGGACGTCTGCTCCTTGTGAAAGGTGAGTCGGTGCAAGGGAGAAGGTAGCTATTTCATGGCTTAGGCTTATATCTGCTAGCCCCTGCATGCCAGAAATTGCATTCAAAAGTACCAAAGTAGCGATGAGCAACATATCCCCCTCTGGTGGCCAATCCACGGAGGATAAGAGACGACTACAGCTACTAGCTAACCGAGTTATGCATTGGGAACATGGTAGACACCCAGAATTTGGAGCAAAAGATCCTGGTTCTATCCATGCTGCCCCCATGTGGAACCAGTAGGGCATTACACATGTAGATGATCATTACCGTAGCCGCTCTAGCTTTAATTAGGTTTGCATCGCTTCCTTACCACACCGACTCCAAATGAAAGCTATGTGGCACAAACACTATGCCTCAGCTTTCTGGTATTTGGCACCAGACAAAGGTTTTAAAGATCGCTTAACACACTTGGCAGTCACTGCTTCTCCATGTTAAAAAAAAAAAAAGCCCTTAAATCTAATTTAACAATGGAAAATACAGATGCTGCTCTCCCTTCCTCCCAAAGAATCAGTTAATTTCATTCGTGTTTTCATTTTAATCTGTTGAAAAGCCCAGTGCCGATAGGATGTTAATAAATAACGATGACGTGACAGCAATAAAGAGGTAAAACGACAGCTCCCAGCCAGGAGAAGCAAAATCGGAAAAACCAGATTCCCGGCTTCTCTTTTTTGGGGAGTATCCCAGATGTTAATTTAAAGCCAGTCTCACATGGACCAGTGTGGTTCCCTGAAAATTATCTTATATTTACCAAGCGATCTGCAGGCAAAAAAAACGGCTAGGAACAGAATTGATCGTTTCCTTTCTGTGCAGCTGGGCTTTCTGGATTGTCTTGGACACACTGCTTTTGACAGCTATTGAACGACTGCTAAATCCCTCATCACACCCACACAGCAAAAGATAACTTTCAAGGGCAAAGTAAATTCTACTGTGCAGTGTAGTGCCCTGGCTAGTCTGTCAGAACAGGCCTTAGAATCACATCCATCTTCTGTCACATCAGCTTGAAGACCAACACGCTAGTCACTAGCCACATGTGGTTATTTGGCTAGTTGAGCATGGCTAGTTCTGTAGCAGAACTGATTGGACATCACGGGCTTAAAGTTTCCCGCCATTGCTACCACCGCCTGGCTCTGTCAGGGGAAAGGCTCTAGTCTAAGAAGGACCACAGCATTTTAACTACCACATGCTGACTCAGCCTGCTGTGCATAGGTCTCCACAACACAGGGGGCTGGGAGTCGGTGTACATGGATGCTCCCTCTGGTGCTACAACTGGGGGGAGGGAGGGGAGACTACAGGCAGACGATTGGGGGGGGGGGATTTGGGGAAGGCAGTGTAATGTAGGCAGGGCAGAAACTTGGTCTCCCAAGACCTCAAGGTCTTGAAAGGCCGGGCCTAACTGAGGGACTTGTAGTGACAAATTGCTTCTCTCACAAATGCCCACAGGAGCCCTGGTGTAGACAGCGCCCTGGTTCCAGTGTGTGGCCATTAACATGTTCTGCTAATTGTTCTACCTGCTGAACAGGAGTGCCTCTGTGCTGGCCAGATGTTGCTTCCGTCTCCCCAGCAACTGTGCTTGCCGCTCCCCTTAGTGAACTCTCAGTACGGGGCCAGAACGTGGCTCCCAGAAGGCCACGTCCGAGCCCCCCCAGGGCAGCCACTTTTGGCCTAACCCAGGCCTGAGGCCTCTGTCTGACAGAGAGCGTCCTTGCCCTGCGCACAATTCTTTGTAGGGCAACAACCCAGCTGCGGGGCTGAGCTTTGCCCTGCATCACTTGACGGAGTCGTGCTCTCACAGCCACTGTCGCTGCCCCCAGCCCCTTTCCCTCACACAGCCATTAACCCTTCTCCCTCCTACCGTACATACACCCCCCTTCACTTCCGTCCCCCTCCCCCTCCCGCTCTGCTCTCGCCACAATGGGTGCACCCACCTCTGACCCCCCACACAGGCGCATCCATTCACTCCCTCCCTCTCATCACTCTCTCCCCTGCAAACCTGCCCTCTTCCACTCACAGCCAGCTTTGTGCCCACGCCCTCACAGGCCCGACCTGGTATCGCCCAAGACAATCCAGCTTGAGTCGAACCATTATTTCCCCCACAGAGCCTCGTCATTTGTTCTGTTGCAGTGATGCTCAGACCTCGGGGGTTCAGGAGCCAAATGAGCTATCAGCATTCCCCAAAGGGGGCCCCATAGTATGAACTCACTGTCTTGTTTACTAGAGATTCACATTTAAACCGTTTGGCAGGGGAGATATTTAATTGTTTCTGTATCATTCTCATAGCAAAATGACTGAGCAAGTATTAATATTTTATCAACTACAGCGGGTTAATAACCTAGTCGGAGCACCCGGTTTGGTTAATAACACTGAGTGATTTAATTATTAAGCAGGGTTTTAATAGCATGTGCTGCAAAGAGCCTCGGGAGAGGCATTAGAAAGCCACTTGCAGCTCCCAAACCTCAGTCTGAGTATCACTGTGCTTTTGTGCCCTCTTCCCTCCCTCTAGGGTCTGTGAGGAAGAGCTGTGTCCTCATCCAGTCTCCCTAGAAGGAGGTCAGTCTCCGGGATCTCTTTGGGAAACAGGCTGAGGAGAGCAACGGTGCCAAACCTCCTGCTGTTCCTTGCACCCCGTGCACCGGTCCCTGTTCTGCTGGTTCCTGCCCCAACGGTGACGTGAAGTTGTGGTTTGGATTGTTGCTGTCTAACCCGGTGTTCGAGCTTGTGCTGTTGTGAGGTGCCCTCAGGCTGCTACTAGGGCACGATCACGAAATGAAATGAACACAGTTAATATTGTCCTGATACAGGCAGCAAACTGACTCTGCCACAGGCAACCCCCGCTGGCTGACTGACACAGCCCCAGATGGCAACACCCCTGTAAGGAGAAGCTGGGTGGATAAAGGTGTATCACCAACTGTGCCCGACAGCTCGGGCAGACAGCTCCGATAGAGAGCACACGGAAGAGAGGGCAAAGCTTTGGGGCCCCACAGCAGGAGAGCCCTGCAGGTTGTAACCACTGTAATGGGGCATGTGGGGAGAATACGCAGGTGGACGAAGAGCTGTGCACAGTACGGACGCTGTTGGGGGATTCCAGGGAACGCCTCCCCCAATGTCCACATCATGACAGCTGTGGAGACAGTGAACAAGGAAAAGTTATTTTCTTGTTCCCATTAAGGCCAAGAGGCAGGTAATCCACTAATCATGTAGTAGATAACACTTTTATCGACTACATGATTCGTCGATAAAGGAAGGTTTCCTCAGTCCCGGCTACTCGATTAGTCGGTAAGGGGGGGAACTGCAGAGACGCAGCAGGGTTAGCTCCTGGCCTGGGAGCTAACCCCACTGTGCATCTGACTTTTAAATGTATTAAGAGTTGCCAGGCTCTTAATATATTTGAAAAGCAGAGATGCAGCAGGGGAGACCAGGAGCAAGCCAGGACAGCTGATTCCCAGCTTGCACCTGGTCCCTCTCACTGTGCCTCTGCTTTTTAAATAGCTCTTAATACCTTTAAAAAGCAGAGGCGCAGTGTCTGGGACCAGGCGTGAGCTGGGAATCCCCTGCTTCACCTTTGCTTCTTTTGCCCCCTCAAGACAGTGGTGGGGGGAACCGGCTTTTAAGCCATCTCCCCGCCCCCTTGCTGCCTCTCTCTGATAAGAGGCAACAAGGAGGTGATGGTGGAAACGACTAGTCGAGTCACTATTTGACTACCTGATAAGCATATGCTTACTGGATAGTTGATCAGTCGCTTACATCCCTAGTTTCCATAACGTAAGAACTAGGGAACTAAAACTAAGAGCCACCAAATGAAATTAATAGGTAGCAGGTTTAAAACAAACAAAAGGAAGTTTTTCTTCATCCAGTGCACATTCAACCTGTGGAACTCCTTGCCAGAGGATGTTGTGACGACCAGGACTTTAACTGGGTGCAAAAAAGAACTAAGTAAATTAATGGAGAGTGGGTTCATCAATACTTCTTAGCCAGAATGGGTAAGGATGGTGTCCCCAGCCTCTCTTTGTCAGGGGATTGAAATGGATGACAGGAGAGTGATCACTTGATTATTACCTGTTTCTGTTCACTCCCTCTGGGGCATCTGGTGCTGGCCACTGTCGGAAGACAGGATACTGGGCTAGATGGACCTTTGGTCTGACCTAGTCTGGCTGTTCTTATGAGACACTGAATGATCCTGGGGGTGGGTGGGTGAGCAGCTGCAGGTGGTGATGAGGATACAATGAGGCTACTCCGCAATCTCTGATGGAGCTGCTCCCCTGTGACAGGAGAATGAGGAATGGCTCCGACCCAGCCTGCCCAGCTCTGTTGCCTTCCTCTCTCTCCATGCACGAGGCCTGAGCCCATTGCTCGCTAGCTCCCCACGCTGCACCCGGCATTGCGCTTTTATTATTGGGATCAAAGGCTTCATCAGTAAAATAAAAACCCTGCTGAAAGAGGAGGCAGCACTTTTCTCTGCACCTAGGACCAGCACTTGGTAGGGTCAGAGCTGGAAGCAGGTGGCTTTATATGGTGTGTGTGTGTGTGGGGTGGGGGGCAGATTACAAGGTGTAGCTGATCCAATGAAAAGTGTGACCCAAAGGGGAGTGCTGGTATTGGTGGGAGTAGCGCTGGGGGGGGGGGGGGGCAGGGAGGGTCCCACTTTAGAAATGGGGAAATGCACATTATAAGTCAAGATATCCCTTCTCAGCAGAGGCGCTAGGTTGGAAGCTGAACTCCAGCCACTGGTCCAATGTAGACACAAGTTCTCCCGGCCCCTGGGAACAGGAATTCACCATGGTATTGAATGGGCTCTACACTAAACCAGTCCCACAGTCCTCTCTGAGGCTAAGCAGCCACTGCCGTCACCTGCCACACACACAGGCTCAAACCCATGCCCCAGCCGCAGGAGCAAGCTGCCAGAGTCCTTGCCACACACAGGCTAACGGAAGACAATCACTATCCTGCAGGGACAGGCAGGCGGGCTGTGGGCGGAGGGTCCGGAGCAGGGTTCCCTGTAAGCTGGGTACTTGGGTGGCCACCCCGGAGAGTCTCAAATATTGCCCAGCTGAGTAGCAGAGCACCCACAGAGATTCTATTGGCGGTGCACATAACTCAGTGCATGTAAAATTTATTCCTCACATGGAGGAAAAAAATTAGAGGGAACACTGGCCTGGAGACTGGTAAATGGATCTGGTGTCTTTCCGCAGCGGGTCAGGGGTCCAGATCTAATCCAGGCCAGTAGGGATGGAAAAGTTGCTTCCACCTTATTGTTACCTGCAGGGTGTTTAGCAGGGTCAGGCCCATCCCCAGCAGATGCTTGTCACAGACACATGCCCTGCAGCTGCAGCCTCAGCAGAGAGCCCAAGGGGCATGTTGACTTCCTATCAGCTCTCAGGCCTGGGCTGTGGTAGCAGAGCCCTGCGGGTCGCCCTGCTGCTGCCTCAGCTGTTCAGACCTGACTCTGTCCACCCATACGGAGTTCACTTTACATCCCTGCAGAGGAGACTGTGTCATGGAGAATATGGCCCCCAAAAGCTGGGGGCTCCCTTCCCAAGCAGGCTGGTCAGAGATCAGACCAACAAGCTGCAGGCCAAAGACAAAACCGATCCCAGCTCTGCCCACAAACCGCACGACGATGTCTGTATGCGCGCCGGCACACACGCTGCCTGCACAGCACGGTCAGGTCACCCAGCCTGCGAGAGAGAATTCAGCCTCTCTTCTACATGGCAGGCCAGCGCCTGAGAGAACAGCCTCCACCAAACCCTCTGGGACAGATGATTGATGCTGATTTCTCTTGACCCTCACCCAGGAAGCCTTTTGTGCCGTTCAGACAGTTAAAGCTTCTCCGCTTAGTGAGGAGCTGCACGTGCGAACCACTTGGCTACCCGGCCAGTGCCCCCGCTCACTGAGCGTGGGGTCGTGTTCTCAAAGCGCAGACAGGACTTAGGAGCTTGTGTTTCACTTTCCAAAGGTGTCTAGGTGCTCTGGAGCCCGTGTGAAGGAGATGTGGGCTCCTACATGCTTTTTAAGCTCCTAAGTCACTTTTAAATAGGGGGATCATGGCTTCCTGAGTCATTATTACTCCAGTTCTCGACTCTACGGTGTGCAGGACACATTAAGGGGCTCAGACCTGAAGACACTGGTCCTTTTCATGTTTTAAATTCTTTAAATTTAAAGACTTGACTACACTGAGTGATGGCCCATCTAGTGCATCAGTGCCTGTGACTCATCAGAAAACAGGACTATGTAGCACATAGTCTTTCTATGTGTTAAAAAGAAAGAAAGAGTGTTTCTTCCACTATTTGATCTGAGGAAGTGGGTCTGACCCACGAAAGCTCATCACCTAATAAACCATCTTGTTAGTCTTTAAAGTGCTACATAGTCCTGTATTTTTGTTTCAGCTACACCAGACTAACACGGCTACATTTCTATCACTATGATTGATCAGAACAACATACAAACAGAAAAGTCCCTGCCCGCAGGGCTTACAGCTCACGCAGCCAGTGGGATGGGGGCAGAGGTCACCAAGAACCTCCCCTTCGTCAGTACACTAGCACCGTGCGTTCCTCTCCTCTCCCAGCCTGCAACAGCCAGGGGGTGTACTCCACCACCACGGTGGAAGCCCCCCCGCTGGGGAGGGATTTCTCAGGTGCCTGGGGGCTCCCTAGGTCTATTGTATCTGAGCACCAGTGTTCCCTACAAGCTGTGCCCTTGTGCAGCCACTCAGGAGAGATTGCAATGCCCCCAGCTGATTAGCAGAGTGCCCACAGCTCGGTTTTTGTTCTACCGGTGGCACATTTGCACATGCCTCGGCGCACACAGAAAAATTTATTTCGCACATAGAAGGAAAAAATTCACAGGGACTTTTGCTGTGCACCACAACAGTTTTAAATTTATTTGTTCTCACAATCCCCCACCCCTAAAGGAGGCTAGGCAGGGCTCCTACCTGAAGCACAGAGACAAAGTGACTTGTGCAAGGTCACAGAGTCTGAGGGGGAGCAAGGAATCAAACCTGGACCCCCTGAACACCAAACTGGCATCCTAACCCCTGGACCATCTCCTACTCTCAGACATGCCCCCTGCCAGAGAGAGTTTCTTCCATTGCCTCAAACCAGGAGAGTCATTGCTATTGCTTTGTACATGCACCAGCTGGTGGGTAAATACCTAAATTAGAAACCCCCCCCAGTGGATTTCCCCCATAACAGATTCATAGAGTCTAAGGCCGGAAGGGACCATGGTTCTGGTATGGCCTCCTGTTCAGAGCAGGCTGTGGAAATTCCAAGATCATTCCTAGAGCATCATGTAGGAAAACATCCCGTTTGGAAAATCTACCATGACCCTTGGTCCATTGTTAGAATAGCTAATTAAACCTCCAGCAAAAATGTACCTCTGATTTCCAGCCAGAATTTCTCTCACTTCAGCTTCCAGCCATTCGGATCACGTTCTGCCTGTCTCTGCTGGACTGATGAGCCCGTTATTAAATATTTGCTCCCTGTGTAGGTACTTACAGATTGTAATCGTGCCACTTTCTCTTTCTAAAGCCAAATAGATCGAGCAGCTTGAGTCTCACTAGAAGGATCTTTTCTAGCCCTTTGATCTCCTGGGTCGTCTCTAATCAGCTAATCGAGTAGTCGATGGAATTTCTATTGACTACTCAGAGAATACTAGGACTGGAAGGGACCAGTCCCCTTCCCACTATTGATTAGTAGATAAGGGGGGAAACTGCAGAGCTGCAGCAGGGGTAGCTCTCGGCCGAGGAGCTAATCCCACTGCAGCTCTGACTTTTAAATGTATTAAGAGGTGCCAGGCTCTTAATACATTTAAAAGGCAGCAGCGTAGCAAGCAGGGGAGGGGAAAGGGGGATGGATGGGTGTAAGCTGGAAATCAACTGACTTCTGGCTTGTGCCGGTCCCGTGCTACACCTTTGGCTCTTCCTCCCCCCCTCCCTCCCGAGGTGTAGCAAGGGTGTTATGCGCCCGGGGGTAAAGGAAAAATTTGCAGTCCCCCGCCATGTGGCACGGCCCCGAACCTGGTGCACAGCTGAGGGGAACTTGTATTGCATCTTTCCCCACCCCCTACAGTTTGGGGCCAGGCTCCCGCATGCACTAACCCGCCAGTGGAGATGAAGGAGGGTCGGACTCGGAGCAGAGATGCAGGGAGGAGGCTCCAGCTGCCGGTGGCAGGTGGAATAGGAGCACATGAGTTGAAGGGATAACGGGGGAGCAGAATGGGATTAAATTGGAGCCTCCCTAGCATGGTGCCCAGGGGCAACTGACCCCTCTGGCCCCCTCGCTACGCCACTGCCCCCCCTCCTGCAGATCTATCATCTTATGCACGTGCGAGATCTGCGAGAGCCGTCCCATGAATCTGCAGTTAGTGTCTGTGGCGCCTGCTTCTGGGGGGGGGGGGTCTCAATGCTGCCACATTCACCTCCACAGAGGGGGGTTCCCAAAGCAGGCCCTTGCTGCTGACCCCCAAGTCATCCACAGGTGCAGTCTCATTTCAATGGGCCCACTTCCCGGGGCTCACTGATCTTGGATCTGGCTTCCCTCCCCTCTCCAACCTTTGCAACTGCCCAGAGGCGTCACCTTCCGCCTTATCCATTCCCACCTCATTCACCCCACAGGGACAGTCTCTGCCTCTCTTGTCCTAGGGACTATTCTACCAAGACGTAAAACAAAGTTTCCATGTAAAGGGACTCAATACGAAGCTAAAACCTTCAATGAGAGAATGATTAATACAGAGACGTGTCTACACCTGCTGCAGGGAGACACCTCTGCCTGCCTCCAGCCCTCTCCCCCAGAGTCTACGCCCCATTGCAAAGCAGGGGAGGGGAAGAGAAGAGGCTGAGGCCCATCCAATGGGACTGAAGCAGTCATGAGCAAGCCATGCCTGGGAGCCACTCTCCTGTCCATTGCTGGTGCTGTGTTGCTTCAGGCACACTGAAATGCAGTCACCTGTAGGGTGGGCTGGACAGCTGTTTAACACCTGCACAAGGTTTCAGGCAGGGAGCAGTGAGGGCTGCCTTCCTGCAGAGCCCCCATCAGAACTACTGTGCCCTCTGGCTTAGGAAAAGAATAAACAGGAGGACTGGAAATTAACCGGCCCAGTCTCACGTCCCCTAGGCAGGGACTGAGCCTTCTACATTAGGCCCCAGCTAGAGTATCATGTTCAGTTCTGGGCGCCACATTTCAGGAAACATGGAGAAACTGGAGAAAGTCCAAAGAAGATCAACACAAATGATGAAAGTTCTAGAGAACATGAGATATGAGGCAAGGCTGAAGGAATTGGCCTTGTTTACCTTGGAAAAGAGAAGACTGAAAAGGGACATGAGAGCAGCTTTCAAGTATCTAAAAGAGCATCATAAGGAGGAGGAAGAAAAATTGTTCTTCTTGGCCTCTGAGGTTAGGATGAGAAGCAATGGGCTTAAACTGCAGCAAGGGAGGTTTAGGTTGGACATTAGGAAAAACTTCCTGCCCATCAGGGTGGTTAAACACTGGAATAAATTGCCTAGGGAAATTGCAGAATCTCCATCACTGGAGATATTTAAGACCAGGTTAGACAGACACCTGGCAGGGATGAGCGAGGGCAACTCAACTTTGGAAGCCCCAGGGGCCACACTGATACTTACAGAACATGCTGAGGGCCTCAACTTAAGTGTGGTTGCATAAGCAAGCAAATAAATACAAATAGCTTCTCTCACACTGACAGGCATGAATACTAAAATTAAGGCAAGACTACACAACACACAGACCCCATTTAAGTCAGCTCTGCTGATATTAATAAAATGCAATATTGACCCGATTTCTACCCATGTGACAGCACTTTTCCTGAGCAATGACAGTCCAAGAATTTAACTACTAAAACACATTTCAACAGAAGATCATTACACTGACTACTTTTTTGTTTTGGTTCCCACTCGCCAGCCACGTGTTGATCCCCACATAAGCCCAAACTGCCCCGCAGGGCGCAAACAAACTGGCCGTGGGCAGCATACCAAGTTATAAATAAATATTTTTAAACCTTTACCTTTTCTCTCTGCTGCCATGTCTCCTCCCCTTGCTCCATCAGCTCCCCTAATGCCTGCTGCCCCACAACTCCTCACCCTCGTCTCCTGCCCTTCTCACTGCCCTCAGCCCTCCTGCAACCTGCCCCCCTCCACCAGCCCTTCTCTCCCTCCTGTGCCCACTCCTCCAGGTGAGCTACCCCTCCTAACACCTCCCTCTACACACCTGCCCTGCCTCTCTCCTCTGGTGCTGGTCCCTCCCCTGCAGGTGTCTGTCCTTCTGCTTTACCCCAAAACCCTCTGGCACCTGCACCTTCCCTTAGCCCTGCACCCTCCTGGTGCCTCCCCCTTCCCTCACTGCCCCTATCCCCTTTGCCCTCTTTTTCCCTGATGCCCTCCCCCTCACCACCCTCTGCCCCCATTCCACTCCTGCGCCTCTGTGCCCTCACACATGACTTGCTCCATCCCCACCTTTCTCATGCCCACCCCTTCTTTCAAGGCTTCTCCCAGCACCTCCAACTTCCCCCTCTAGACCCTAATGCCCTTCCTCTCTCCTCTCCTCTCCCAGCATCACCCTGTCCCCCCTCCCACTGACACCTCCACTCCTGCCCTTTCCCTCATTGTCTGCACTTGGCCCCCGCCATTTGTATCTTCCCTCTCCCTTCCACCTCCGCACAAGCTCCACCCCACCCCTCCTCTCCACCCAAGCCCCTTCCTCTCCCACTGCTTCCCCCTAGTAATCCCCCTGCCCTGCCCTTCTGTACCTTCTGCCTTCCACTTTGTGGGGACGGAGTCTGCGCTCAGGCCCCAAAAGTCCCCAGACTCCGAACCAGAAGCTAGGCCAGCACCACGTGGCACCGAACACTTTTAAAGTCCCGGACTGTGATGTCACATCATGCCCAGGTGTCACCTGGAAACGCTGTGCAGCGTGCGCGGGCAAGGGGGAGCCGACTGAATGCTGCGCACAGCAGGGATGGCCCGGGGCAGGGCGGGGGACGGCCATATAACTCGCTGCCCATGCCAGGTGAGCCTGCGCAGCGTGCGCTCGCTCTCACCCCGGCCTGGCGCCCCCCTAGCGTGGCGCCCAGGGGCAATTGCCCCCCCCCCGCACCGCCTTCGCTACACCTCTGCCCACCCCCACTCCCGAGAGGGTGGTGGTGGGATCCAGCTTTTAAGCCGGCTCCCTGCAGCATTGGCTCCTGCTCCCCAGCCCTTGCTGCCTCTCTCTGTGCAAGACAGAGGCAGCAAGTGGGGGGCGGGGGGAGTGGGAAGTGACTAGTTGAGTCCCTGCTTGACTATCCCATAAGCTGGGGTAGCTGACCAGTCACTTATATCCTGACTCCGAACCTTTACAGATTATCAGCATCCTCCTTGAATTGTTGGCACCAGGACTTGGCCCGGTACGACCGTGGTGCCAGCGTAACAGAACACGCTCAGCTCTCGTGAACCCCCGGCCGAGCGCGTGGGCCTGCGTTCTGTCGGTCTGTGGTGGCTTTTCAGTGACTCAGCCCTCTGACCGAGTCACACGCAGCTTGTTAAAACAAAACCCTCTCTCGGGGCCCTCTCTTGCCTTTTAGCCTGCCCCTGCTCTGAAATACAGCGGTGCCCCGAGCAAGGTGGGAGGGGCGGCTCCACATGACTGGAAGGGGGCAGGGCCAAGAGCAGAAGGGGCGGGGCCAAGGGCAGCCAGTCCTCAGTGCTGCCCAGATCACTCCACCCCCTCCCTCCAGAGCGTGACACCCCCTGCAGCACTTTGTACTGCTCAGAGCGTGTGGCGCTCCGGAAGGGATTTAAAGGGCCGGGGCGCAGCTGCTGCTACCGTGGTGGTGGCCTGAGCTCTGGGCCGCTTTGAATTGTCAGGCCTTGGGGCAACTTGAGGCCCTTTGCCCCTCTCCCCCCATCGGCAGGCCTGCCCTGGGCTCCTTTCCTGGAGGCCGCGTCTTCGCTCGCTCAGGGCCGTTCTGGCCCCAGCCCGTCAGCAGGAGCACGGCCGTTCAGTTCTCTTGCCTCCCTGTCCAACCCACTTCCCACATGGCTAACGGGAGTTGGGGGAGGACCCGGTCCCAGCCCAAGGACCCCGTGGGGAGCAGCTATTTGCAATGCCCCTTGAAATAACTGCACTGCTGCTGAAATTCCCTGGGCCGCTGCCCCATGGCTCCAGCCCGGGGCTGAGCAATAAGCAGCAGGGGTAGCCCCCGACGGGCCACCAGGTGCTTGATTTACCTGAGCACACACAGGGACAGCTGCTCGCAGCCCCACTGGCCGTGGTTCGCCGTTCTCGGCCCCTGGGAGCTGCAAGAAGCAGAGGCCCGGCCCGCGGCCAACGGGACTGTGCGCACCCACACCTGTGAACACAGGCAAATAAAGCGCTTGGCGGCTCGCCCCCCTCCCCCAATCACAGCCAGACGCACAGATAAAATTCTGCTTCTCCTTGAGATTCCCGCAGGAAGTGCCTGGGAAAAGTCTTTGTCCCCCGGAGCCTGCGGAGATGCCCTTTGGTTGAACCACAGGCTGACCATTGTGCTGTGCTATCCATGTTCTGATTTTCAGGAGTAAAACACTCCCCACCAAGGCCCCCTCCCCCCAGAACTCTCTTTGCCCAGCGGAAAGCATGTGGGTAGGTAGGTAGAAGCGGAAGGGAGGGGGTTTGCATACACTACAAAGTTACCTTGACTTAATTACAGCCACTGCGGTAATTAAATGGTGGTTCACGTCCATACGATCGTCCTTCTGGCACTGGTGGGCATCTTCACCAGGAGTTCTTACATCCATTTAAGTGGGGCATAGTAGGGGGCTGACAGCCCGAGTGATCTGCCCCAGGTGGGGGGACCCCAGATATCAAAGACAGCAACAGGTGACGTTAGCGTGGACATTGCATCGAGCTAACTACGCCGACCTACGTGCTGCACCTCTTGTGGCGATGGAATTACAAGGGAGATGTAGAGGGAGATTGGCATCGGCTGGAGCAACAACGTAGCATGGCAACTTACAGCATGAGGTCAAGGTAAGCTCTGTCATGTAGACCAGGCCTGAGTGGACAGCTGCTGCAAAGCTGGCCCCCGTACAAACCTGCCCCTCTCCCCCCAACGACACACAAAGGTTATCCCAAGGTAAAGACGGACAAGCTCTCTCTGAGGGCCGTTCAGCAACACGGTGAGTGCTGCCATTATAATCGCAGTGTGAACAAGAGCTTTAGTCTGGAACAGGTCCCTTGGGGCCAGGTAGGGAAGGGGGCATGAGACAGTCACTTTAAGGCTTTTATTTCTTTCACCCTCCCCAAAAGTGCAGCCAGCTGGAGATGGTTCTGTTTCCTCCACTGCTGAGTCCTGGTCACACCTCTCCCCACTGCGAGCTGGGTTTTATGCCACACTTTCACCCTCCTCCACTGCCAGGCAAAGGGCTCTGACTCATGCACCCCCCCCCCCCGCAGCCTGGCCTCCTGCACCCCGAATGGAATTATTCCAGCATCAGGACCGATTAGGGCATCCAGCCTCAACCGAGTGCGCTCAGATCCTCGTGGAACGCCAAGAGCCAGGGAGGCTGCTTAATTGCCTTTAAAAAAAAGGTTTAAAACCTTTCCGCTCCCTTCCCTGACCCCTAGAGCAATAAGATCTCAGACAACATGCCAAGGAAGTGAATTGAAACTGACACACCCGGCAGGCTGTCTGACTGAAGCTGTCCAGATGCAGCTGTCCCCTCCTGTCAGAACAAAGCAGAGGGCAAAGACAAAACAGACAGGTTTGCCTTAAAGAGACGTGCGCTGTTGGGCAAACTTTGGGAAGAGGCGGAGGAGGAGTTAATATTCTTTGGAGAGTTTCAGGTAGAGAGGGGAATCTGGGCTGGAGGACTAGGAGCAGCTTCTTGCATGGCCATGGAAGAAACTGGGACTCAATGAGGCGGACAGTATTACCTGCAAGGTCCAGAGAGATTCATAAATCGGCTGCACTTCTAATGGCTTCTTCTGTGCAAGGATCCCCAAGCATATTACACAGAGTGGCACCTTAGTGCCGGGGAGGTGTCACACTCTTGAGTGACAACAGGAAAGGATTGTCCCCATTTTACAGATGAGGGAATAAGGACACAGACCAATTAAGTGTCCATGAAGGGAAATCTTGGACAGAGCAGGGAATCGAACCTAAGACTCCTTATCCCCAGCCATGAGATTTAGTTACAAGACAACCCTTCCCTTCCTTAGCAGCACTTAGCCAGCTGTGGGCTCGGGAAACGGCCCATCCGGTAACTCAAGTCTCTCTGGGTGCACGGGTTTGCTAGGATACCTGGAAGCCAAGCTCAGCCTCCTCAGCGATTTCTTAGTCCACACTGCGGAGGATCATCCGGATGGAAAAGGTGTTTCATTAACGTGCTCCTTACTCCCTTCGGGTAGGTCTGCTCGGCAAGCAGCAGCGATTCTCGGAGCCTGCTCAGCAGACTCGGATTCCAGCAGCGGCACTGAAAATAGCTGGGTAAGCCAGGGAGGGAGGGTGGGTCTGATGAAGTGGGTCTTTGGCCAGGAAAGCTTATGCTCCAATACATCTGTTAGTCTATAAGGTGCCCCAGGACTTGTCGTTGTTGATGCAGATTCGGACTAACACGGCTACCCCTCTGATACTTGTCACGTCTACACTGCTGTTAGTCCCTATGCCTTGAGCTCCAGTCAATTGAGCCAGGCTTTGAGCCTCGCTGCTACAGGCTGGGCAGACACACCCTTCCCCATCAGTCATGAAGGCGGACGACCGGAACAAACCCCATGTAGGAGAATCACCCGGCGCAATGCACTGCCAGCCCCAGCCCCCCATGCCAGGCCCCTCTGATTGGATCTTTAAGTACGAGTCTGGGAGGCTGTATCTGATGCTTTTCCGAGATTCCAATCTGCCGCACCGCCCGCGGGCCCTGTGCCTGGGCACTCTGTAATCCTGCCGAACAAAAAACCAATCAGGTATGTCTGGCTGGATTTATTCTCTCCACACCCCTCCCCCCCCCCCCCCCCCCCCCCCCCGGCGGTGCCTCATCAGGCTCCTGTTTCCTTAGCGATGTCCCCCTCTCGCCGCTTTGTTCAGAAGGCTCCATCTACGCTCAGGTTTTACATCCGCCTGAAAGCCCGTTATTACTTCCCCGCTCAGTTGCAGCAGCCTGCGCTGTAGGGAGGCGGCCTTTAATTCTTCTGCAGGGAGCAGGCGGCCACTTGCCCTCACACTGTGCACAATCAGTGCCCCACTGGGAAGTAGCTGCAAGCACAAGTACCACAGCCCATTACGGCCATCTGGCCAGAGCCTCTCAGAGGACTGCTACAAGCTTAGAAACGCAGAAACGCGAGACACTTTCTCTCACCGTGGTGCATCAAGTAGAAGGCTTGGGTGAGCCAAATGATGATTTTTACCCCACTTCGGGCAGAGGCCCAATAGCTATTTCTAGGCAGCTCTGCTCCTGTGCAGGCCACAGAAAGGGCCGTATCTGGCCTACATTGCTGTGTCGGAGGTAAAACAAAAGCCCCCTCCTGAAGGCTTTGACGATCAGTAGGAGACGCAAGCAACCTTGTCTCAAGCAACCGTCCCTGTAATTTCTTCCATCTGCCCATGGATGGAAAACATCACAGGGAACATCGGTGGGTGGTAGGTAGGAATGTAAGCGACTAGTCGACTATCTGATAAGCTTTTGCTTATGGGACAGTCAACACTTGTTGACTTTGCTGTCACAAAGAGGTAGCAAGGGGGAGGGAAAGAGGAGAGAGTGCTGGACGGAGTCGGCTTAAGAGCTGGCTCCAGCTCGGTGGGAGAGGGCAAGGGCGCAGCGGCAGCCAACTTTGAAATGTACAAGAGTCCCCACTGGGGCTCCTGTACATTTTAAAGAGGAAGCGCTGCAAGGAGCCTAGGGCCAGCAGGAATCACAACCAATGGGAGTGGTGGTGGGGGGGGAGGTGCCTGCAAGTACAGGGCAACCCAGAACCACCTGTTCTCCCCATCCAGCCAAATGGGAGCTGGGCCAGGTAAATGCCCCAATCAGCTTCCCCCTCCTACCATCCCTCCTAGAAGCCTAGACTCCACTCCCGTTAGAGAAAAAAAACCTGCCCCCCCCAGTAAAAAAGTTTGGCCAGGCTGCTCTTGCTATAGTGGGCTGCAGTACTCCTCGGGAGAAACCGGCCGCACCCTTCCTGCATACCATTGCCTTTAGAAAAGGGGACGGTGTGAAAAGGGGAAAACAGCCTTAGACTCTCCCACCTGTCACCTTGGCGTGAGAACTGCGGGGCTTACCTGGTCGCATGAAACCTGCTCAGTTTTGGCCCATCCCCTGGGACACAGACCCCCCACTTGGTGACCGTTGGGCCGTATATGGTAATATGCAAGCACGAGAAAGCGATGTGCAGATTTGGAGATAAATACCCATCTCACAGTCCGCTCGAGGAGGTCTTTGCAACACACGTACCACCGTGCGTGTGCCTTCTCATATACTCCAAAGTGCAGCCGGCCTGATCAACCGACCAGCCACCTCCCCCGACTCTCGGGCATAACCAAGGCCTTCGCAACCGAACCGATATCTTTGAAATGTTCCGTGTGCTGTGTAAGTTGGTATGTATGATTTGATTTTCTTCGTTGTATAAGCTTAGTGTTGTAGTTGTTTTGGGTAGTACATGGAGTCTGTAGTTATCACTTATTTAATTAGTGTAGCTGGATATTTTTAGAATAGAGACTATTCCCCTTCCCATTCCCATCCTTATATCTGACATTTAACTAGGAATCGTAGAATAAATATAATAAATACTGTAAATTCATTATTAACACGGTCTATTAAAAATCTTAGAATAAATACTATAAATTCATCACTGTCGTACATAAATATCTTTTATTTGCTAAAACTGTCCACCTGGTTTTGTCCTTCCCCCCTTGGGTATGCATCATCGGACCTGTGATTCTCGCGACATCTCCCAACCCCCAGCAGCTTCCTCCCACACACTGAACCCCTTTTTTGTCCCCACCTCAGAGCCCCTGAAGAATTGACCTGGCCCTGTATATAGAATACACACAGCTCTTCCATGCATTCCAGTGCTCCTTCCTACCTCCCCAGTCTGCCGCTGTGCAATTCTCCAGATTCTTGCCTCCTTCCCCTTCCTTCCAACCTCTCTTACATCTGATGGGTACACATTGCCCCCCTCGATTTCACCTCATTGCCCTCCCCTCTTCTCCTCCCCCTCTAATTTCCACTGGCCTTCCCTGTCCCCCTCCCTCGCTGTTCTGCTAAGCTTTCTGGCCCTGATGTCTCCTCGGACTGAAAGGCACAGAACACACCTTGTGCTCCATTGACAAGCCAACAAGCTCTGGGCCCAGCAAAATCCACCTGGATGTGCATCAAACCAGCCCTGTCGATGAACAACAACATGCAATTATTAGGATGATTGTCCTCTCAAGAGGATTTATTTAATGGCCTTTCCTTCACGTCACGGCCAATTAAGTCATAAATTACTCATCAGCAGGAGCCTGTCCCACTGGGGTCAGTGGGTTGATGCTGCGCCAGTAGAATTACCTGACTCCTTGGCAGCTTTTCAACAGCGGGGAAAATAAATCCGTAACCGGAGCTGAATAAAGATGGGTGGCAGAACTTAGAGCAGTTCTGGAGCCACCCTGACGCTGCAGCTGCGAGGGTCGTGCTCCTTTCCTGCAGCAAGTGGTGTGAACCTGCACTCTGGACCCAAACACATCCCGGTTTGGAGCCACTACAGCCGGGGTCTCAAACTCATGGGCCATCGACGGCCCAAACAGTTCCACAATCCGGTCCACGCGCAGCTGCTGGCACGAGTCCCTGCAGCCCAGGGGAGATATCAGTATCCTCTCCCCAAACCCAGCTCCTTCTCCGCCCCCAGCCCATCCTCTCTTCCCCGTTGCAGCCCTTCCCGCAAGTCCCCTCTCTTGTGGTGCTCTGCTTCCCCTCGGCTCCTGAGCATGGGGACCGTCTCATCCATATAGGCCGGCCGACGGCAGGAGGGGAGGGCCAAGGGAGCAGTTACCCTGAGGCCGGGTGATTCAAAGGGGCCCGGGACTTTGGCCACTGCCATCACTGCCGCAGTAGCAGCGTCCGGAGCTCCAGGCCCCTTTGAATCACTGCTCTGAGGGCTGGCGGGAGGCACACTGTGGTTCAGGCAGCACTGAGGGCTGGCTGCTCTGACCCCGCCCCTTTGACTCAAGGCCCCGCCCCTTCCGGAGACATGGAACCGGGTCCTCCCCACACCTTGCCTCAGGGCTCAGGGCAGCCACCCCAAACTGTCCTGTGAATGGGACAGTTCAACACACAACTCCCTGGGCCACAGGGACATGCTAGCAGCAGCCAGGGGGGGGCTAGCCGGGCAGCAGCCTGGGGCACCAACCTATGGGGGGCGCCTGATTGAGGTGGTAAGGGGCACTGTGCGCCTGGGGGCGGGGCCACGCATACGCCACACGCCCGCTGTCCAGGGCACAAGTATGGCTCAGTCCAGCACAGGCAGCAGCGGAGACCTCACTGCTGGAAGCTGCCATAGCCTCACTGTGCGGTTCCCAGGGGCGTTTTAAATCTCCTGGGGGTAGCAAGCGGGCCAATGGGATGCGGGGGACGGACATATGGGGGCCAGCATGTGGGACTGGGAGATGTACGGGGCAGGGAGGGGGAATGAGCAGAGATCCTCGCCCCCGGAGGCAGAGGGTTTGAGGACTGGCACTGACCCAAAGGTAAGTTGAGTTTTAGACCCTTGCACTACGGCGCTGATCCCAGCCTGGCAATCAGATTTGGGCATCCTCGGATGCTGAGGACCCCGTCACTCTCAACCAGTGGGGTGACCTCAATGACACGTAGAAACCCTGCAGTTGATGTTTGCATGGCGGGCCCCAGGGGTGATCACGTGGCTGGAAAACAAGAGGCCAAAATACCTCAGTAAGATGATGTTAGGCACAAGTGCCTGTTCCCCAGACAGCTCCTCTCCCACAAGCCAGCCGAGCTCCTGAGCATGCCCCTGGAACCTCTTCATGCCCCCTCCCACCCAATCCAGAAATTGTATTCTGAAAGCAGCAAAAAGCTGCGGAAATGACTGTTCTTCAATCTCTACCTCTGCTTATAGGTGGTGGGGGCCAAGCAGTGAAGGTCTCTGTCATGGCCAGCAGATTGTTGTGGGCTGTCAGTTTTTGAAGCCAAAAGTGCAGCAATTTTTAAGCCAACCTAATAATCCCTTTCAGGAGGTGAACAGAGCCAAATAGGAGAGAAGCCAGGCCCTAGGAAGGCTTTCAAACCCTTCATTTCGAGGCACAGGGGGCCTAACGTGCATATTTCTGCTTCCTACAGAGCTGCTTCTGTTTTGCAGACACATCTTAACATGCTCTATCTGAAGTGCCCTCATAGGCCCTGGTGGGGCCACTTAACGAGCAAGATTGTAAATGAGCACTCAGGGACAAGAAGGCCATTGCAGAGAAACAATGAATTCTTTGCATCGGTCTTCACAGCTGAGGATTTGCAGGAGATTCCCAAACCTGAGCCATTGTTTTTAGGGGACAAATCTGAAGAACGGTCCCAGATTGAGGTGTCATTAGAAGAGGTTTTGGAACTAACTGATGCACTGAACAGTAATAACTCGCCAGGACCAGACGGCATTCAACTAAGAGTTCTGAAGGAACTCAAATGTGAAATTGCAGAACTACTCACTGTAGCATTTAAATCAGCTTCTGTACCCAGTGGCTGGAGGATAGCTAACGTGACACCAATTTTTAAAAAGGGTTCCCAAGGTGATCCTGGCAATTACAGACTGAAAAGCCTGACATCAGTACTGGACAAACTGGTCGAAACTATAGTAAAGAACAATATTGTCAGGCCTATAGAGAAGCGTAATTATTGGGGAAGAGTCAACATGGTTTTTATAAAGGGAAATCATGCCTCACCCATTTACTAGAATTCTTTGAGGGGGTCTATAAACATGTGAACAAGGGGGACCCACTGGATAGAGTGTACTTGGATTTCCAGAAAGCCTTTGACAAGATCCCTTATCAAAGGCTCGTAAGCAAAGTAAACTGCCATGGGATAAAAGGGAAGATCCTCTTATGGATTGATAACTGGTTAAAAGAAAGGAAACAAAGAGTAGGGAATAAATGGTCAGTTTTCAGTATGGGGAGAAGTAACGGGGGTGTCCTGCAGGGGTCAGTACTGGGACTGATTTTATTCAACGTATTCATAAATGACCTGGAGAAAGGGGTAAACAGCAAGGTGGCAAAATTTGCAAATGATCAAAAACTACTCAAGATATATCAGTCTTAGGTAGACTGACAAGAGCAACAAAAGGATCTCTCAAAAACTGTGCGACTGGGCAACAAAATGGCAGAAACCTTATAATGTTGATAAATGCAAAGTAATGCACATGGGAAAACAATCCCAACTATGCATATAAAATGACGGAGTCTAAAAAACCCGGCTATTTACCTCTAGTAACTGTTTTTCTCTGAGATATGTCGCTCATGTCCATTCCATGTAGGTGTGCACGCGCCACATGCACGGATTGCCGGAAGGTTCTTCCCTCATTGGTAACCGTTGGGCTGGCAAAGGAGCCTCTTAGAGGGGCGCCTGTATATGCACACATATATACCCCTGCAGTCTCCCCTTCCCTCAGTTCCTTCTTGCCAGCAATCTCTGATGACAGGGAGGCGGGTGGGATTTGGAATGGACACAAGCAACACATCTTGCAGAACAGTTTCGAGGAAAGTAACCGTTTTCCCTTCTAGCGATTGTTGATGTCCATGCCATGTAGGTGATTCCCAAGCAGAACCTCTTGAGCGGGGGTTGGAGCCTTAGCTTTCAATGGGACTGCCCTACCAGGGCTGCATCATCCCTGGCTTGGTGCTCTAAGGCATAACGGTTAACAAAGGTGTGAACTGAGGACCAAGTGGCCACTCTGCAAACGTCCAGGATAGGCACCTGAGCAATGAAGGTAGCTGAGGAGGCCCGGGCCCTAGTGGAGTGGGCCATGACGGGTGGGGCTGGTCACATCCATTGGCAGAGCTGGTGTGGATGACGGTGCCGAAGGCCAGTGCACATGGGAAAGCACCCAGGCTGGTTCCGAAAGTGTCAGTGCCAAGGGTCCTCTATGGCTTAAATGAGGTTTGGCTGCCTGTACTGGACTTGAGCCAGTGCCGGTAACTCAGTGCAGGTGGCACGGTTATCCTGCCGGTGCGCCGGACCGGAGAGGGAAGCTGGAAGAAGGTCAGCTCTATAAACTCCCTTGCTGCCTTGAATGTGTCTGATGTGGAGGGCCGGTCTACCTTGGCCAAGTCATCCTCCAGTGTTGGGTCCGGGGACGGGATCAACTGGTGCGGACCAGGAGCTGAAGGCCTGGGTGCCGTGGCTGAAGCAGCTGAGTGCCCCACCTGTGGACACACTTTTGGCGTCTGCCACGACAGAGACCTGCCCCTGCTAGGTCTCTGCTTCTTCTGAGGCTCTGGAGATTGGGAGTGGTACTGAGCTGCGTTGCACCACAGCACCGGGGATGCACTGGAAGGTGCGGTGTCTCCTGTGCCAAAGCAGGTGCGCTCTGGGTGCTGCTTCGGTGGTCAGTGCTGGGCGGAGTAAGATCCTCAACCGTGAGTCTACAGGACATCCGCTTAAAGCACTTGGCACAGGGCTTAAAGCCTTGAGGCCCAGGCATGTTCCGTGCAAGAGGCACAGGGACGTGAAGGTGAACCCCTAACTATCGATACTATGAACACTAACTTACTACTAAACAACTAATGACTAACACTACAAAAATTTAGACGGCTACTAAAATGATTTAAAACAGGGACTGCTGAAGAGCACTTGCAGAGAACGTGAGAAACGTTCCAATGACCATCACAGGCAGTAAGAAGGAACCAGCAGGGGTATATATACACACGTATACAGGTGCCACTCCAGGGGCTCCCCGGCCAGCCCAAATGGGTACCACTGAGGGAAAAGCCTTCCGACAATCCGCATATGTGGCGCATGCACACCTTCATGGAACGGACATGAGCCATCTCTCCAAGAAGTGATTACCACTCAAGAGATTTTGGAGTCTCTGTGGATAGTTCTCTGAAAACGTTCACTCGGTGTACAGCAGCAGTCAACAACGCAAACAAGGTCATGAATCATTAATGAATTTATATAACTCCATTGTACGCCCACATCTTGAATACTGTGCGCAGATGTGGTCACCTCGTCTCAAAATATATATCTTGGCATTGGAAAAGTTTCAGAAAAGGACAACAAAAATTATTATGGGGTATGGAATGGCTAGTGTATTAGGAGAAATTAGTAAAACTGGGACCCCTCAGCTTGGAACAGCGATGACTAAGGGAGGATACAATTGAGGTCTATAAAATCATGACTGAAAAAGTAGATAAGGAAGTGCTATTTACTTCTCATGACAGAAGAATTAAGGGTCACCAAATGACATTAATAGGCAGTTGGTTTAAAACCAATAAAATGAAGTATTTCTTCACACAAGTTAACCTGTGGAACTCTTTGCTAGAGGATGTTGTGAAGGCCACGACTATAAGAGGATTTTTAAAAAGAACTAGATAAATTCATGGAGGTTAGGTCCACCAATGGCTATTAGCCAGGATGGGCAGGAATGGTGTCCTTAGACTATTTCCCAGACTAAGAATGAGCCACAGAGATGATTCCCTAGTCTGTTCATTCCCTCTGGGCACCTGGCATTGGCCACTGTTGGCAGACAGGACACTGGGTTAGATGGACCTTTGGTCTGACCCTGTATGGCTGTTTTTCTGTTCTAGGAATCACTGAGGGCAGAGATAAAGAGCTGGAGCACAGGGAATTACTAAGCAGATATATTAAGAGTTAAGGCAGGGCCGTTCCTACAGATATGCAAAATACAGTTACCTAGGGCACCAAATTGCCCTAATTTCGTGGTGCCCCAGGCAATCGCATATCAGTTCCATTGCCCAGTCCTATCCCCTAGTCCCTCCACCACCCTTGTGGGCTGCACCTAGTCACCGTTCACCAGCTGTTTCCCCTTCTGGCGGAAGAGGAATCCTCCGCTCATTGCTCACCACCACCCGCACCTCCCGCTTGCTCCCCCGTCATCACATCAGTCACCCTACCTTGATCCTGCCCCTGCAGCTCTGGGCCTGCCCCCCACAGCTTCTGCCACCATGGCCCTGCAGCCCTTGAGTGCAGCTTTCCCGCCACCCTTTCCAAGAGAGCAGTGCAGTTGCTCCAGCTGTGTCAGGCACCAGAATTGGTAGGGGCAGCCTTGAGTTAATGACAGCCCTGACAAAATTGACGGAAGAGGGAAAGGACTAAGAGCAGGAGCACTTGAAAGTGACCACAGGGATTCCTCTGCTTTGCAAGGTCCTGGGAGTCGGCTGTAGCGCCATCTCTGCCCTCTGAGCGAATGACCGTGCTTTCTGCTGTGGTGGAACAGAAAAAGATCTTTCTCTCCTTTGCTGCAACTTTCCCCTCCCTAAGTCCCCCAGGATTTCTCCAGATCTGCTGCAGACTGATTCAGCTGCATCTCAGTCCAAGAGATGCCTTGACCAGGAGCCAACAAGAGCACACATCAGGACTGGCATTAGGAATATTGGTATTTTCAAAGATCAAGACCAAAAGGTACAATTGTAATTGCTGAGGGCGGCTTTGTCTAGATTGCAGATTTCTTTCAGAAGAACCTCTTCCGGAAGAGATCTTCTGAAAAAACTTCTGCCCAAAGGGAGCATCCACACTGCCAAAGTGCATCAAAAAAGCGATCTGCTTTTTCAAAAGATAGCATCCACACTGAATGGACGCTATCTCGCATTTAAGCTGTGATTACTATAGACGGAGTGGCCACCAGTGCTTTTTCCTCTTTCCTTTTCTTGCGAAAACTCCCTCTTCCCCATCCACACGCGCCTTTTTCCAAAAGAGCTCTTTTGCAAAAAGGCTTCTTCCTCATAGAAAGGGGTTTACCAATGTCGGAAAAACCCCTCTGTTCTTTCAATTTATTTTCCAAAAGAATGCGATTGCAGTGTGGACATAAGTGAAGTTTTTCCGGAAAAACTCTGCAGTGTAGACGTACCCCTAGTCTGACCTACTACATAACACAGGGCACAGAATTTCACCCAGAGATCCCTGGAGCGCAAACATACATTCTGGTTGAACTGGAGTGTCTCTTTCAGCAAGACACTCTGGATTTAGATAAGTCTAGTGACAGAGACTCCACCAAATCATTAAGTAAATTGTTCCAATGGTTAATTTGCCTTCCTTAAAAATCTGCACCTTATGTTTAATCTGAATCTGGCTTGGGCTTCCATACACTGGATCTCATTATACTACACTAGAGGACCCTGGACCCAGAAAACTTTCCCCATATAGGCACTTGCAGACTGGGATAATTCCCTTCTTAACCCTGAGACATCCTGATCTTTCTGGCCCCATTGAACATCTTTAGCCTTTCACTCACTGGACAAATTTCCAGGCCTCAAATCACTGTTACAGCTCTTTTCTAAACACTCAAAAACATGGACCCTCTGTTGCTGTATTCCAGTAATGCCACATACAGTGGTAATGACTCCCTACTTCTGCTTGATACATCCAGTGATTGCATCTGTTCTCTTAGCCATTACGCTGCCCTGGGAGTTCATGTTCAGGTAGTTTTCAACCATTATCCCAGTGTCTTTTTGAAAGGACAGACCTGCATCCTAGAAGCATCACCTGTGTACTTGTTTCCTACATGTATGACTGTGCCTTCAGCTGTATTAACAGACATGATATTCAAGCAAGCCCTTTACATGCATCAGAGTACTCTGTAGCACTGTTCTGTCCTTTCATCATACCACCCATTTTGAAATTTACAAACTTTATCAGCAATCTTCTTTTTCCCCCTTTCTTCCTGATCATCGATAAGCACCTTCATAGCATTCAGTCAAGAACTTAGGGACTGAAGGAGTCCATCCTTTCCCTTTCTTCCTCTCCCATCCTCCTATAGCTTAATTTGACCATTTCCTCCCTTCTTCCAAAGAACAATATTTTGTGGCTGAAAGATTTAAGCAAAAGCCCAATTCACTTCTCTCGCTCACCACCTTTACACTGCTGTTGCTTCTATTGGACTCAGTGGAATTTACTCATTTCCACCAGGGAGTGGAGACTCCGTCCCTAAATAAGTCTTTCAGCATTAGGCTGAAAAGATGGGATCTGTCCATTCTCACTGGGGCAGCCTTAATTGGCCACCACGAAAGTTCACCTAAAGAATTATTTCTCCTGTCTGTTCAGTCATGTGACTGAAATGCCCCATGGCAGTCCTGCTTTTTTTTGAAGACAAATCCATTTCAGTGGAATCCTATCCTCACACTCCGCTTTAGCCATGCCTGTTCTTCGCACCTAGACTCAGTCCTCTCCCGTGGGACTTGACCCCCCCCCCCCAAGAGGAGCTAGTAAAAGGAATTAAAGAACATCCACTCAGCAAGACTGAAGCCTATTCCCAGCACACCAATGCTAAGATTAATGGCTGAACAGATTCAACAAGGGGATCATGGAAGAGTTAAATTTCTTTCCATCATCATATGAAATTGTGATGAAACTTGGCACAAATGGACTAAATGTAACTGACAGACTTCCCATAATTTCTCTCTCCTTTTGAAGATCTGCCCATAAAAGAAAAAAAATGGCCTACAGCTCCCGATAGACCCTGACTTATGAAGGCAGCTGGTTATGTTTAAATGAATTTTTTTTCATCATCAATGAGAGGTTTGGAATGTGTTCGCAGTTGGGGGGTACATGTTGTTGTGATTCCTGTTTGAACAACACAGAGTGACTGCTAACCAGTTTCAAATCTTCAGTAGGTGCCAGTCCCTGGAAAGGTTTAACCCTTTACCCAAGTAGCATGACCAGCAATTCACTAGGCAGTTTGATATCTATTTCAGGAGGTTTAATTTTTAGTGTAATTAGGTATGAACCTTCAAGGATTCTGCTTCTACTGCCACGTGTTTCTTTCCCAGAAACCTTTCATGGCATGTCTTAAGGTAGCATCTATGCTCATCACTATAGTATCTATTTGCATTGGCCATGATTGCTACCTAATGACTAGTAACTTAATTCAAGTGTCCTGCCTAGGTTTGTGGTTGTTCCAAACTTGAGAGAAATGAGCTTTTAAAGAGAGATAGTTCCCCTATGATCTGGGCCAGCTCTGCTGTGAAAAATATGGCACCCTCCCCCAAATCTTTCAAGTTGGTTTTACTTTTTGTAGCTAAAACAAGCTAAGATTTGAAAAGGAATGAGTTAGACACCCAAATCTACTGAATTTTCATAAGAACTGGACACTAGATCTCTCAGGCTCCTATACACATCCCAGCCACAAAATATAGCCAGAGAAAATCTGTCTGGGAGCAGCCTATGTTCTCAGTGTATAGCTCCTAATTTTCCAAAGAACCTACCTCTGGAGATCAGCAGCTTTGTTTAGTTTCCAATCCCAACTCCTTGTGAGTGTCTTCCTTGCAAACCTCTGCCACTGCTGCTAGATGAATGGAAGAAAATTAGTCCAAGCAGGGCTGAAAGACGACATCCAAGACAGACAAGCATTTTATGGACAATCCACCTAGCAAATAACTGCCAGCTAATGCGAGTCAAGAGAGACAAAGGATCATCACAAGTTGCCAGAACAATTAACCCTTCTTAATTGTATAACTGGCAATCCTTAACCATGAATACCTGGGAAAGCCACCCAAAATATGGCTCAGTTGTTGGGTGAACTACTTGCTAAGAAAACACCACCATGACCGTGGCTTCTCTTTGTTCAACACCTTCAAGCCAAATTCCCAATATAACCTCTGGGTCCAGGAGACAGAGCTGCTTAGATGCCACAGCACCCTTTCGATCAGCAGCAGTGACAAGCTCCAGCACCACTCTTAGAAGTCTTGGCAGCAAGAGCTGGCAGAGGAGAAGCAGCAACACAACTTTTTACACTGCTCTGATGTCACCACTGTTTCTGAACTGCTTCTGGCCTTGTGATGAGAGATGTGACAGTGGGGAAACTGAGGGAAGGAAGAGTGAAAGGGGTAACAAATCAGAAATATTTCCACTAAGACTAAGGTTAAGGAATGAGACAAGGTACATTAACAAAAGTGAAATGTATGAATTAAAGATGAGGTGAACTGTAAACAGATTTTCTATTTAGCTGCTCTGGTTGGATGAGTTTTTGATAACTCAGCCTTACAACACTCGAGATTTCTATTTGCTAGATCTCAAAATCGTTTTTCAAAGAGTGTAAGTATCCCCATTTTACAGATAGGGACTGTGAAAGAGGCCTGGATAAAAGGGAAATAAGAGAGGTAGGAGATGTGTAATGAACTAAAGGGATAGGGAAGGGTCAGCTGGGGATCAAAGTATATGATACGTTGTAAAAATGAACTAAAGAATAAATCACAACCTACCTCATGGTTCGTATGCTATAACCCTTTCCTCCACTTCTCTCTTGCTTTTTTAAACTAAGCTCTTCAGGGACAGAGACTGTTTCCCATGTGCTTGTATAGTACCTAGCACACCATAGGCAGCATTGCAAATACATAAACAAGACAATCACCATTATGAAGAACCTTCTTTTCATAGGATGCCTTTTCCACCAGACCAGTTGAAAGGAGGCACAGGAAATGGGAAGCACAAACAGAGATTTACTTTCTGAATTTACTTATAAAAGAGGGTAAGCTGTCCCTTTATTTTCCTTTAGCAGAAACGTTACATTTTTCTGTCCCAACCAAAAGTTTATATAATACGATATAAATCCTATCAATCTCAGTTGCTTTAAAGAAAAAAAATCCAAGAATCTTACTTCAAAAAAATATCAATTAATTGATGCATATAGCCTATTTATAGAGTCAGAAGGAAAAAATAATTTGAAAATACTCTATGATATTGCATACCAAAAGAAGTTCACGGAGACCAGGATTATTTTTCTCCATAGTATTTAATCAAGAAAACACAAGGTAGCACAAATATTTGGCAGAACAGTGAAAAATTGATGGCTTTTCCTGTACCAAACCACCAGCAAAAGTGGTAAATCCCTACTAGCTGGATGAAAAAGAAAAAAAAAAACCTTGGATTAAGGCCACAATCATTCACTCATTATCTGTAGATTCACTTATGGTACTATGAAACAGACTCAACAGACAGCAAAAACAGATGAACGACCCTAGTTTAATAACAATATGCATGAAGATCAAACACAGCGCAAGAAAAGCTTTAGACAGGAAAGGCTATGCCACATCACATGCCTCTGTATGGAGCCCAGAACTTCCATTCCCACCTTGGAAATACAGCCAACCAGTGGTCCATGTCACTTCTGCAAAATCAGTTTCTCATTGCCAAAAATCAAACATTAGTAATTAGTAATATGAGACCACCTTTGGCAGTTACTTTTACCCAAGTACCATTAAAATAGAGCATGTTTTTTCCTGAGGGTACAGATTTTGCAGAAGGGAAAGAAGGAGCAGCAAAAAATTATGACAAACCAAAGGAGGGAGGGAAGCAAATTAGGGTGGATAAAATGGCCCAACAAACATTACAGCTTAAGAGATAATGAATGCTAACCAGGAAAGACTATTTTCTTCTGAACTTGTGTTCTCTGTTAAATCTAATGTAGTTCTAGTCTATCTTTCAGAGCGTGTCTGCATTGACATTTTATCAGAATGTTTCTCATAAGTGTCCAGACTAAAATTAGACAATGCTGTGGCAAAAGTTTGCTGTCATCTCTAGAGCTTCCATCATTGCTAGTGCTGCATTAGTGCTAAATCAATGCTAAGAAACTATTGTAAAAACTATTGTAGATGCAGACTGTCAAGCATGTCTTGGTTCTACTGTTTGTCTCTATACTGTAAGCTTTGCTAAATACTTCAATTTAATGGCATTTCAATCCATTTCTTGTAACCTTTTCTACTGTTCTCGCACTATTCCCCCAATATGGACCGATTGATATCACTCTGAGTCACAGTCCTCACAACCTTATCTACAGTTTGATAAACAAAATGGTAGATACCAAGAGTTTAAAGTTGTGAGTTTATTGCATATGTAACAAAAATGAACATGACCTCCTGGGTCCAGCCTACTATACAATCACTGTTTCTTCCAGCTGGTTCCATAACCACATTAAATAGAACTAGTATTTCTTTAAATACTTTGATTTAGACATAAAATGAAACTTTAGTGTACAACTTCCACAAAATAAATCTGCAATAAAAACAGTGGGAAGAATAACAAGGATAGCAGCAATATTAAACAAGACATTACAAAATAATAATAAATTAAAAATACATTATAAAGTGGTCAAGGAACAAAAATTAACCAATTAAAAACAGAATCACATACTGTGTTTCTGGGAGCTTGCTGTGCTACACAGCACTGATCCTGGGCACTGGGTACAGAGTGGGTGATTACAGGGTCTTTAATTTTATGAAATCTGCTAGATTTCCAAACCACCTTAACCTGACTTGAATTAAGAATGTACAGCTGAGCAAACTTTGATTTCGTCATCTGAACCAACAAGCAGCCTTTTAAAGCAGGGCTCTGTCAAACATAATGCCCAAGTTAACGCTAACATTCATAACACAGCCTCATTTCTTCCCCATTTAACGCACAAGCAGAGTGGTGGTTTCCTACATCCCTGAGTGTATAGGACTGGCTGATAAGCAATATCAGGGCAAGTACTGAAAGTTGGTACCACTGGAGCAGTTTCTAAATTTACTTTTAGAATAGATACAAGAAAGAATTCAGAAGATGTCACTTGCGCTTTCTTCAGGTCTGCTCCAAAATTTGTGTACAAGGCAGATGGGTGACGGTGAAATGTGAATGGTAAACTTTGTGTTTTTCTTTGGGCAAGTCTGTAAACAACCAACCAAGTTCAAACACTGTACGTTGTTGCAGGAAACACGTTCCATCTTCTTTCCCCTGTGGTCTGCCAGCATGAAGAACATGCTTTAAAATTCTAGGTGCCAGTGGGGACAGAATAGCCTCAGCAGAAACAATGTTCCCTCCAGCACCCTCCCCTCTCAACTTTCTGCTTGTCTTTCACAATCTCCTGGCCATGAAACCAGATGTGGAATAGTGAGTCTGAGGCAGAACAAGAATAGTTTTAAACCCACTTTGCTAGCTTGTTTATTTTCTCCATCCAGACACAGTTTTAAGGCCTGCCTCGCACATCCATGTACAGAAAGATGCAAAATTAATGCTCTATCATTCCTGTAGTGGCACAAAATTGCAAAGATAATGCAACAGGAGAGGCAATAAAGCTGTTTCAAAGATTCATCACTAAAGTATTTGAAGACAGGTGCCTCTCCCCATTGCTGCCAGCATGGAGAAGGGACGTTTACAAGGCTTTTAAACATACAAAAGCCAACTTTACAAAACAGTAATCCTTGACTATTTTGTACAACCAACGAAGTGTTGATCTAAAAGAGATGTACTATCACATGCTAACTTGCTTGCTAATTTGCAGTGCTTCAGACTAATAAGCCCTCATCCTCACCTGGTTTGGTTTTAGAGAGCCAGCTGTGCTTTGTGTGAAGCTGGTGGGTTCTATTTATTCATTGTTAGCCCTTTCAGTGAAAAAAATACAACATGAGACTGCATACAGTATTTCTGGGCAACAACTGGTTTTGGATTTTTCCTATAGTATATTGCACATACAAACACACTGAAAGAGTTAATCACATTCCATTGGCAGTGACTGATTTCATAGCCATTTTCAACAAGCCAAGCAAGACTAGTGGAATTATGTTACCCAATACAAGAATGCACAGATGTTCAGCTGCAGAAAGTTGCATTTTTCCCTTACTGCAAGTATCACTCACACAAATTCTCTTCCATGACCAATAACCCATAATGCAGAAACTGATCCTTAAGTGCCACTAGATTCTAAAGGCCCTCCATACAACTTTCTGAACACGTCTTTCTTACAGAATCCTATCATGTGATCTTCTCTAGCCAAACTGCAAATCTCACAAAATTATACAATTTCATACCTTAAATGCAATTCTGACACTCCCAACATCAAATCACAAGAATTACAGTGAATGGAAAATAAAACGAAGGGGGAAGATTTCAGGATTTTGATTAGTATATAACTTTTTGTCCTATCACAGTTTAAAGCTATTATCAAATTCAATTAAAAAAGACAAAATAGAAATATTCCAGTAGACATTTTCTAAGAACAATCTTTGACCCACGGCTGAATTCCAATACACTATTCCATAAACGCAACATCTGTTATATGTTTCAGTAATGAATCTCTCTAAAAATCAGGCTTGCTAAAGAAAATCCTATACAAAGCAAGTCTGCTTTACTTACACGTAGACATGTCTGATGGCTATCTGGGTTTTTATGAAGTCATGTTACTTTGTTAAAATACTGTTTTTCTTGGTGTGCAAATTGGAAGAAATGTTATTTGACCCAGGTACTTGATTTGCTTTTGTTTCCCCTTGCACTGGGAATCCATTTTAGCAAATGAATTAGAGTACCAACCTTTAACATTAGCTTCTGATAGTTGAAAAAAAAAAAATGCCGCATTTGGCACTCGAGTAATTTCCATCACTACAGAACTAAAAAGATAAAACCTTCCAATAGCTTTAGGTAAAGTTTAGACTTTATTCACTATATAGTTATCCTTTTACTTCTCCCCTCAAAAACACTTTTCACAAGGCCAATGACTTAAGAACAGAACTTTGTTCCATTAGCTTAGCTTTTAGCAATTTCCTCATAAGTCCTAGAATTTCAACTCAAGTGTCTCAGATAAAACAGTGGCACAGAAATCACAGCTTTTGGACTGCTTTGAAATTTGTATCTGTTTGCTTTCTCTTTACTAGCCTTCTTTGCAAAGTACTTAAATTTGGGACAGTCTATGGTAAGTGAATCTGCAGGAGAAATATTTTCCCATGTGCAAAACAATTAAATTTCAGCCAGGACATCCAACAAGAAATAATATACACCACTTAAACTGCCCTGGATTCCTTCATTTTTCTAGATGTAAGCCACTACTTTCACTGAGAGCTTCCTGCTAAGGCAGAACTTCAGTTATGTGTGCATATGGAGTTTTATTTTCTGCTAGAAATTTGTTTTAACAGGTGTTTAAAACGTGCAAATCTGAATTCCAGTGCCAGTCAGATATTCAATAGCTGCTGGACTCTACAAGAGGCTCAAGCTTGCTTTAAGACAAATAGCCAGGTACTCTTACCAGTTGCAAGTCCTCGGCAAACCAAGCTCAGATACTCAACTACAGATTGATACTCCTATAAAAAGACCACAGGTCATTGACCCTATCACAATATGTGTTACAAGTCTAGCAGAATATCTGGTGTAATCAAAGCCAAATGCTGAACTTGGCTGCATTTTTATTTTATGGGGATGGAAGAAGAGGGTGGGGATTATTGTAACAAAGGGGAGAAAATGGCTGGGAACCACCACCAAAAGCCCCCTCCTCCCACCAACAAAGGAGGGGAAACAACCCCATCTCTCTAAGTTGTCTAGTGTTCCAACGCTTCAGACAGCTTAGCAGGAAGTTCACAGCAAGCTTCTTCTAGCTTTTGATCTGGTGGTCCATGAGCTAGTGTCTGTTTCCTTTGGTTGCCTCTTCACTCCACAGCAAATCCACATGTCTCTTCCACAGCTGTCAGTAGCTTCTCATAAAGCTTCTCATATGACTCATAAGGCGGAATGTCAATCCGGTTAAAGCTGAACAAGGTGAAAATAATAGCCTGAATATTGCTGTTTATGACCCAAAACATTTCACTTAAAAAAAAAAATCTAGCTCCCCCATGTTTAAAGATGCAATCTACAAAATGAACCGTGGTAGAGATTAAAATGATTCACTGTTTCACGATCAGATTAGACTAGATTATTAGGACTAACTTAGGCGTCTTTTCCTATGGTTCATAAACCTGTACTTGGGAGACTTTGAATTGAGGGAAAGGAATTTTGTTAGCATTTGACCTTGTTTGGCTTCCCCATTCAGTGGTGCTCTTTAGCGATTTTTGTTAAAAATAAATATGGCCTGTAAGATGACTACACTTTTTAAAATAAAAACTTAGCATTCATATGAGAAATACTTAATTTAATAATTTATCATTCTAAAGGTGGAATAAGGTAAAAAGCTTTCAATAAAAATGCAAACATTCCCATGTAATATCTGAACTAAAAACACTTGTAACATGTAAAAGGCACAAGGCTACAGCACCTCTGGCTAGCGTCCGAAGCACTTTAAAGCATTGTCATTGTAACTAACTTTTTCCTCGGGTATTAGTGCATAACTGGGGACGAAGTAACTGAATCCAAAGCATTCAAAGCTACTATTTTCTGAGGGGATGATGGTCCAAAGGAATGGGAGAGAGTGCCCAGAGCGAAGCACTGGGTGTGTACTTTGTCCCAAGAATGACACATATTATTGCATCAATTAAATGTTTAATTTATGTAAAGTGTTGCTTCAAAGTTAGAGTTTTCCTACATTTTGGTTCTGAATGCCAAATTATTTAGGGTACCTATTAAAATAGCCTCCTGTACATGAGAATGTGAGCAAGTCTCTGAAAAATTTATTCTTGGATTTTCTTGACACTCAGTTCTGTATATTATATATTAGCACTTTTTCCCCCCTCTAATTTTATAGCTAAATATACAGACAAGGACATTACTGTAATGCTACACAAGGAATACACTGAATTACTGAATCACTGCCTTTGAAGATTATTGCTTGTATTGTGTAGCCTTTTATCTGTGAAGACTTTCATTGAACAAACGGAGATAAACATACTCTGAACCAATGCAAGAGGCAGAAGATTTTAATATCTTACCAAGTGTGGGCTTTTGGAAGGTTGTCTGTATTTGCGTCTATCAAATGGATGGTAAATAGCCGGGGTCCTGCAGCGCCTGTAGAACCTTACAGACAGACATTCTAGTTAACGTACTTCAGCAACACAGTCATAATACATAATGAATTTGCTAAATCCAGGAGGTGGAGGAAGAGGGAAGGAATTAATTCCAATTTCAAGCAGGAATGTACCAGAGGTTAACTGTGCACACCAGTCAGTGCAGAGTTGGCCCACAGGTATTGGTGAGGGAGCTAGAGTTAAGAAAAAAAATAACACCTAAGAGAGCTCTCATAAAACATATGGTTTTTATTTAAGTAAGAGCTTCCCTGTTCTCAAAATGAATGTTAGGGGAAGCAGGATTTAGGAGATGCACGAGTGCTACTGCCATGAGGCTCTATTTATTCTCAGCCAACTTGTGTATGTAATGGGTCCATTCCTAATGTACTTAGGACAAATTCTGTTGCCAATAGGTAATTTCTGGAAATACATTCCAAATCTAATAAAAACACTTACAGCAAAGTTACTGAGTAAAAGTATAAAATCTTCATTTAAGATAAGGTCTTAAATTGTTCATTTTACTAAAATTACACTGCTCCTGTCATGAATTTACGTGCATTCTGGGACCCAATAAATTTTCTAAATTTCATGCACTTAGATATACAGTGGTTGTATATATTGTATAAGGATTTTAATTATGCCCATCTAGACAATAGTGTTCTCAGAAGACTGGCACCTACTAATGGTGACACCAGTCGAACCGTTACCTTCATCACTACTGGCAACTGCTAACAGGTCCATTACTAGCAGAGATGTTGACAAATGAGAACTTCAATTCAAGGTCAGGGTTTCAGTAATTAGATCACTAAATTCTAGTGCCACAAATTGACATACTATTATTGTACAATGAATATGGAACAACTTTTACTGCCTTCTCCAAGTATGCATTAACTCAAGCTCCACATCAGTCACCTTGCAAAGCCTTGAAACCTTGAAGAGGGACACGCGTGGACCCAGTCACAAACTGTAACAGCCTCGCCCTTCTTTCCTCATCAAATGTTTCCACAGCTTGCCAGAACCACTTTACGATATTGCTATCTGCCATGCAGTGCTTTAGACGTGTGTTTGACTTCCAGTCATTCAGATCTATCTTATCCAGGCCTCCTATTATTAGCTGTTAAATAATTTTAAAAACACTTTAAAGAAACAAACACTGAAATTACATCTTACACATTAATATATTACCCCGATATGCTTTATAAACTGTAATATACTGCACATACACAAATCATTTTACCCACAATGAAACACTTTCCCAGTACACAGTTTATAGTAATGCTACTAAACAGCTCAGGATAGGAGGTAAATACTCTCTCCAATTGAAATTGCAGGTGGATTTTAGGTAGGTGAATGCAATTACCTAAGCTGGGTTTTGGACAAAAGAAATCACTATACTTTAATTTACTTTAATTATCACTAATTATTTTTAACATGGAACCTGAAAAGCATAGTGAGACTCCTTACACCATACCAGAGCTTCCTATTGCATCATACATACCACTTTTCACAGCACTGCACTTTATCTGGAAGTCTTCCATCCCACTAATGACTACAGTCAAAACTTGCTTAATTTGTGAGATCTTACTACATCACTGCCAAATGTGCCATGACACATACAGCTATACAATGTTCTGTTTATCATTTTGAATTCAGAATACAAATCTGAATGCAATTTGCATCCAAGTCACCTTTTAGAGCCTGTTTTAGATATTACACTATAGGAAATTCCTCAATCTCTTTCATAAGTGAAACTGGAATGCTAATTCATGACAGGCTTTGATCCCAACCAGCTGGAATGGAGAGAAGGAAACAGGGACACAAGATCTAATTGCTTAAAATGAATGATGCGCTTTATTCCAAAGGTTTTCAAAACTGTTTCAGGGAGTGGACCATATTTTTTAAAAGTATTGTCTCATAGATGTTTTTTGTGCCATGATATGTAGACCATTTCCCTCTCATTCACACACATTTAACATGTGGCAATGGCAGCTTTTACTAACATGGAAAATAACAATACATTTTTAATGCATTTTATTTGCATTTGAAGGAAATTTAGAAGACAAACAAGAAAGAGCATTATGTGACTGGGTGGCATGCCACAAATTGCTAGCAAGTGCTTCCAGGTCTGAAAGCAACAAGTTGAGAACAGGTGTTTCACTAGTAAGGGAGCAAACCATTTTCACTGAAAGAATAGAAAACAATAAACATAATATAAATAAAATATTATTTTCAGTGGCTGCATTTTGAAGTTTAGGTGTACAGTAACAGGCCTAGGTCTTTTCTATATAGTCTATACTTAAATTTTCCGCTTTCATTTTAAAGTGTTCTAAATCTTTTCTCTGTGTAATGTCAATACATGACCTGGACTGTAAACAATTACAAAAGACAAGCTGCTCTGAGGTGGCTAAAACCTAGTCCCTGTCACTGTTTGTGTGATCTGCAGTACAAAATCAGTCTTACTACTGAAAAAAACCCCAAACGGTCCAACTCCAGCATCAGCCCTTGTTTAGACAACATGTATTTTTAACATCCATTTTAGACACCCTTAGCCGTATTGCTAGTATCTCACGTGTACAAAAAAGCCCGAATAAAATAGTAATGGATTAAAATGTCCCCACATTCTAGCACTGTTCATTATAATCAAAAAGAGCAAAACAATTTTTACAGTAATACTCTGAACCTTTATTCATGGGTCATCTTGACCACAAAATAAAGCCACTCTCAATGAATAAAGCATGTGTACCTCAAGCTCCTTCTGGTCAAAAGGCTTTAGTAAGTGTTGAGGAATAAGTTCATTAAAGCCTTTCTGCAGAGCCAGAAATTGTGCCTCAATTCCTCTCATAAATCGCCAGTTTACATACAACCTGTGGAAGGAGAGGGGGGAAAAGCCCAAAACGGAAAGTTAGGAGCAATATTGCTGGATGGAACCAGGCCTTTTTACATTAGCAGAAAGTGAAAGTTTGTTCAAACACTTATTACAGTTTGGGTAGACATATTGTGTTTATGGAAAAAAAACAAACATGTTTTTGTCCATTTCCCTTCACTAATTACTAGTCCCCCCCTCCCTCCCCCACACTCCACCCCCACCACCCCTCTAATTTTTTTAAAAGCTCAATTTATTCCTGTTGGCTCTTTTAGCATGTATACAAATTACATTTATATGCAGGGAAGGTACATAAAGACGACGACGTCATACAAAATCAGGCCAGAAAAGTCAACACTAACTAGGTATTGTGAATAGGTCTCTGGATCTTTTTTGTATCATTCATTACATTTCCCACCAATTCAGAGCATTTGTATTCCCAGCCTAAAGGAGAATGTAAATTAATTGTTGAAATGCCTCAAAAAAGGTATTAATCCTATACTTAGGTGTTGCTGATTTTCTGAAAGAAAATCTTTACAGTTCTGCTTTCATCCATCAGTCTCCTTTTTTATCACTACTTTTAGACACGTCTACTTAAAGGTAAGCTCAGGAGTCTAATCTCAAAATGATTTTAGTCATGTTTTTCAATGTTATCAGAAACAGTACAGAGGTCAATTGAAAGCAGCAATGAATTAATATGTATGATACTATACAAGGGAGAAATATGAACCTACTCTCTATACGTGATATAGGTGTGATCTTGAATTTTCTTTGGATTTTTTCCTAACACCTAGACCTACTTATGCTTCAGAATAGGGTCATTTAATGCCAGCAGAAAATGCTGCCATGCAGAGAACCACAGCTCAGAACAGAATTGGTTCTTCATGCCAATGGCTTTGCAGGAGCTGAAAATGCCAAGGAGTTAATTTCTAGTAACTGTAATTAACTGACTGAAGGAACACTGTTTATTTTCTCAGAGAAAGGTTTTTTTTCTTAAAGGAAGAGTCATTATGATGAGCACAAGTGATTGTGATGGGCTGGAAATGGGAACTTTAAGGAAAGCAAAGGTTTTTCCAATACACTTTTTCTATGAGAATCTCTTTTCCTTCAAGTCCTAAACAAATACACTTGCACATGTACTTGTTCACTAAAAACAATTTTCAGATCTCCCTCTAAAAGGGTACTTTTCGCTACTTCACTTTTCTGATCCTAAGAGCTGTATACAGAACTCATCTTCTCCAACTTCTTCCCATTATGTTTGGGGCAGCTGGTTCGCTCTATAGTACCTGACATATTCTTTCTTGTTCTCTTCTGTAACAGGAACATTTCTGCCATTTGGTTTGAGCTCATGCTGCAGAATCCGCCCAAAAGCATTGTGTTCCACACAGAAAGTATGGTCCAACACTGGAGTTATATCATTCTCTCTGTCAATTAAAAGGGAAAGGATAAAATTGATATTTTCCCATCTGTTTATGCAAAAAGGAAAACCTGAATTGTTAAAAATGATTTGCCTTATGACCAATGAAACACTGAATTTTAAATACATCTCACTGAATCCAAGAGGATGTGAACATAAAATATATTTAACTTTCAGAAATTACCTTATGTATGTCTAAACAGCAGAACCAAAGGCACACACATTTACTGTTGTTTTCCAAGCAATTGTAACCACCATAGCTGAATTTGAACCTGGGACCTCTGAAGCTTAGTATAGGAGCCTCTATCCTTTGAGCTAAAAGCCAGCTGGCTCTCAGCCCATGATGTAGAGATGTCTTGTTCTTATCTGCTGTGGTGGTCTAAGTGCCACTGCATGGGACAATGAACCACACTAGGTGTGTGGGTTACATAACCACATACAGAATTCATTAGATTTTGATATGAATAATCTCCACAACCAAACATAAGGCATCTATGGCAAGGTTCTGATTCCACTGAAAGATCCAGCAAGAGCTAAGCTGTGCTTGTATAAAAGCTTACTCTCATAAGTGCCTTCAATTCTTGGATTGGGAAGCAGTGGCCAGGAAATTCCATGTTTTTCCAAGATCATCTTCACTGTGAAGGTTTTATTTAATGCAATATTTTACTACCCCTGAGATCTAGTGTTCTGCATTCTGCAGTTAAGTATTTGGTAAATGAACAGTACTTACAAAATCCAAACTAAACTCTTGTGCAGTTCTGGGTCAACAGATTCCAAATCAGACAGCTGAATGGGTTTCCCTAACAGCTGTTTGTAGAAGGGAACCGTGAAACCCCCATTGATGTAGTGTCCGTGGAACACAGCTAAACCCATTATCCGACCAACAAAATGGAAATAAGACAAATGATCCTGTAGAGAAACAGAAGAAAAAGAATAATTCACTGGGAAAGCAGCCCAATGCTGACACCTTGTGGCTATATTTATGCCAGTAGCAATGACTATTTAAGGATTTTCAACCTGCTGGGCACCAAGGTATGCCTATATTGCTATGTAAGCCTGAGCTCATTCAGGTTTGAGCCTGTTTGCCATTTGATCTATGCACAATACTCTCAGACTCTGGCTCAGACCTAGAGCCCTAGGATCTGGCTGTGTTAGAGGGTTCAAACCCTTCTGCTTTGGAATACAGATACAGCCTCCTGACTAATGTCCTAAAAGTCCACCAAAAGTAAACCACAATCCATTGGGCCAACTTCCTTTGTCCTCTCTATCCCAAGAACTGCAAGCTGATTGTAGAAAAATAGAATCATCTCCCACTGCCCTTGTTATACTGCAGCAGCTTAGTGAGTCAGTGTTTAAACTGCCCATTACTTTCTGACCAATGAGTTGCAAACACACCATCAGAGAGCATTCTGTGTTTGCAACAGAGACTGAATAGAAATAAAGGTCTTTTCCAAAGTGTGCTGCTCTTAGTCATGGGAGCTCAGCCACTTTTTGGTAAATATCTGGCGCGAGCCCAGCAAAGCAGTGAACTTTAGTAGGAGTACCAGGAATGAGTATGCATACCAGCAAAGAAAGGCAGTTTTGCAAATTTACAAGACTGGTGACCAGTGCAAGGAGAAGTGGATTAAACGGCTCAAAACCAGAACTGCACATAAGGCAACATGTCTACATTGTGCAGAGTTTGACTGGGTACTCAGTAAGGATGTAAAATCCCATCTAATTGGGATTAAACATTATGTTTAACTGGTTAACCAATTAAAGGGGGGGTGCAGGTAGGGGGGAGGGGAGGATGCTCCAGCCCCGTGGTTAGCTAATTAACTATGATTTTACATCCTTGGTGGTGGTGCATGAAGATTTGTTTATTTGGGATGGTGACCTGATGACCCAAGAATTCAACATGGAGACTGATGGGAGCTTGTAGCAGGCACTGAGTGAGGCCACAGTGGACCATAAGCTAGTTATTTCAGACCATTTCTCCAGATCACTTTGAATTTTACTCCTGTCCTCCAAAGCACTTGCAACCCCTTCCAACTAGGTACCATCTGCAAATGTTAAAAGTGTACTTTCTATGCTATTATCTAAATCATTTATGAAGATATTAAACAGAACTGGATCCACAACTGATCCCTGTGGGCAGTGTTCCCTGTAAGCCAAGCGCTTGGGCTGCCACCCAGGAGATATTCAGGTGCCGGCCAGCTGATTAGCAAAGTGCCCACAGCCAGCAGCATGGTGTGTCTACTGGTGGTGCACATCTGCACATACATTGGCGCACATAGCAAAATGTATTCTGCCCATGGATGGAAAAAGTTAGCAGGAACACTGCCCGCAAGACCCTGCTCATTATGCCCTTCCAGCATGACTGAACCATTCATAACTTCTCTCTTGGAATGGTTTTCCAACCAATTATGCACTCATCTGAGAATAGCTCCATCTAGGTTGTATTTTCCTAGCTTGTTTACGAGACGATCATGTGAGACAGTATCAAAAGCTTTACTAAAGTCAAGATTATATCACATCTACGGCTTCCCCCTATCCACAAGACTTGTTACTGTGTTTATGCATGTAAGGATCACATTAGCCCTTTTGGCCAGCTTCAAACTGGGGTCTTACGTTAAACTGATTATTCACATTGATCTCCAAACCTCTCAGTCACTACTTCCTAGAACAGAAACCTCCATCCTGTGAATAAGGTCTACATTCAGTGTTCCTAGATGTACAACTTTACATTTAGCCATATTAGAGAGGATATCGTTTGTGCCAAGTTTAATCAAGCAATCTTGATCAGTCTGTATCAATGACCTGTTCTGTGTGTTATTTACACTCCCTCAACGTGTGCGCCATCTGCAATCTTTTAGTAGTGATTTTGTGTTTTCTTTCAGGTCACTGATAAAATTATGTCATACAGACCAAGAACCAATCCTGGTCTGATCTCACTAGAAACACACCCTTTCAATGACAATCCCTAGTTTATAATTATGTATTGAGATCTGTCCATGAGCCACTTTTTAATTCATTTAGTGTGTCATGTTTAATATTGTACTGTTCTAGTTTCTTAATCAAAATGTCATGTGGTACTAAGTCAAAGGTCTTAAATAAGTTTATTACATCCACACTATGATCTTTATCAAGAAAACTTATAATCTCATTACAATCTCAATAAGTTTGACAGGATTTACCTTCCATAAACCCATGGTGATTGACATTAAATGGAGTCTCACGTTGACTAGTCTGAGAGCAAAATATGTGAAGCCACTTCATTCACTGGTTGGGCATCATTTGAGAAGCAATATTGCTTATATACTTCTCTTCCCTTGTATGTAAGAGTAGCTGCACCCATGCACATGGTCTCACAGGACCATGTGTTTAATAGTACCAAAGACTGTCACATGACAGTGCACAGCGGTGCTGATATTCCATAAACTATACGCTACTTCCTGATATATCAGTCTAAAATTCAGTATCATATTAGTTCACATCCTATCCCAAAGCTTTAATGTTTACTCTCTTAAAATCAGACACTTATTAACAGATGTAGAATTGTTGTTGAGCTCCCACTGAAGTGTAACATATTTGATTAGTGTCCTTAATGTTCATACTTACAGGATTGATAGAAGAATCTGGATTGATTTGCAGCATGTAAATATTGTCAGTTGAGTATTGGAAGAGTCCATAATAGGGGTTCAACATTTCATGGCACAGTAAATACAACCACTCTCTGTCAAACAAAGCAGGATTTTAGAACAGTGAACATTTCACTGAAATGTCAAATATTTACTATGATTCTGTCAAACAGTTCTGAACGAGCCTAAACCCCATTAACTTTCCGGGAGTATCAGGTTCCTAAACTACTTGAGTGCTTTTGAACATTTTACCCACTGGTGTCTTAATCAGGACTCAATTTTGAATATTAAAGTTATATATGCACACGTGAGAACAAAAACATGAATTCGGAGGAACAGTTTGGTTTTAGGCCAGTGATTTAACTGAAGGGACATCAACCTGAATTAGTCTCTTTCTAAAACAAAAACAAACAAAAAAAAGCATTCAGTAGTTTCAGCTACTACATCCACCCCACCAATGGGTTGCATATTTACAATCACATTTCCTATTTAAAAATATGTTCTCCTAATTCCTCTTGCTGTGTGACAACCACCAAAGCTGGAAATCTGGAAGAAAAGTGTGACTATACGAAGTACACCAACTGAAATGAGATTTATTTCAAACCCTATTTCAGTTACAGAAATTGTAGGTACTATTACAAACAATCGTAGGACAAAATTTCAGACTTAAGTGACAGTTTTATGTTGAAAGTATTCCCTTCAAAATGATCTGAAATTCAACTTGTATTTTCCATACTTCCAGTAATAAAACCCAAGAAAAGAGGCAGTGGAAAAACAAATATACAGTAAATATTTTGCATAAATGCTATTGTACAAAAACAAATTATAACTAAATGACTCATAAGAAAAAGCAAGGTTTCAAGGTAATATTTAAAGGGGAAACGATTCAGAAGTCCTGAGGCGCTGGAAGGAAGAGTCACAGACAGCACAGTACAAGTAAAAAAGCTGCTTCCAATTGTTAAGCGTTGATGGGACATGAAAAAGGAGGGGTAAACACAAAAAGAGTGATGCCAACAAGACAAATTACAAGCAGAATTTTGTAGGAAGTTTTTGGAAAGAATATGGAGATGGATAGGATCTTTGTGAAAGTAATAGAGGTTATACTGTTTCACTATCTAGAACAATAGAGTAGTTAGCTGCATAATTATGAAGTCTCTGAATCTGTATGCAGAGATTTGGGCAAATCATAAGGTGGTATGGAAAAGTATCTGTCTAGACAGGAAATTATTAAGAGCTGGAAATTATTAAGAGCTGAATAAACATAGCAGAGGCAATGTCAGGGTAAAGATTAATTCTCATAGCATGTCAGTGGTGGCGACAGGTATAGATCACTAAGACTTTAAAGGCTGTTATACAGTTAAAACATATTCCAGACAAAAAGGATTAAGAAATCCAGGTCTCACCTTGCTACTCCACCATAATCCAAACCTTCTTCTCCTCGAAATTTCACCATCAGTCTCTTTTTCAGGTCCTTTGGCCTCATCTTCATTATTTGACGGTAGGACTCCTATATATAGATATGTACATATTACAAATAGTATAGTTCTTTCCTTTCCATGGTTATAAGTCTACTATAAAAACACTAGACATACATAGGTTGCCATCTGAGTTAAGATTTCCTACGTATAACAAATCAATGCATTTCATGGTTAGTGTCAATGTGAACTCCAATATCATCCCATCAGTATTAGCATTAAATGGGAAAAGATACATTGAGTCTTTCAGTCAGATTTGTTTTCTGTATACAAATCTGACTCAAAGACTTATTGCCCTTATTGTTATTCATTCCTAGAATAATAAGAGGATTCCCCAATTAAAGTAAGTCTTCACAGGACTGAAAAGCACAAACAATAAATGCCCATCAATGATAGAAATGGACTGGAAATACAACTAAAAGTTTCACTAAAAAATAATCAGATGTATTTGTTAAAATCTAATCAAACTGTCACATTTAATTCTTGGCTGCTTGTAATTTGAGATAAAGAGGATAGAGTCTGTTGCAAAGTTGACAAAGAAAAAAAGGTTTCAGTGAGACAAGACAAGCTGCACAATTATGGAAACAGGAAAAAACTTCCTTCTGTACTGCAAATTCTGAAGACATTTTCATATTAATGCAACCTTATATTCAATATTTGACCTCAGCAGTTAACATCTTCCTCAATATTATTCCCTTATATTTTCATATTATGCTACACTACATTTCATGACAGCTTCTGGCCTACCCTCCCCACACTCCTAAATGGGGAAGATACCCCCAAACAAGTTATGGCTCTAACCACAAACAAACTCAGGGGCAGGAAGGTAACAGGATAGGTCTGTTAGCCAGAAATAAAAGTTAAGCAAAAACGAGACACATAATTAAATATGCTCCGAGGTGGTACGTCAACTGCCCTTCTCTAGCTACAAATGTGTAGTCTAAGCTTACATTTTACCACTGCTTTATCTCCCTACCTCTAGCATATATACTTCAGTGTCCATCCTATGATGAATCAGAACCAAAAAGACAACCAGGAGTCCTGTGGCACTTTAGCCCTGATCTATACTCGGGAGTTACTTCGAAATAACTTTCCTTATTTTGAAATAACAAGTGGAGCATCCACATTACCAAGCCTGTTATTTCAAAATAAGGGGCTGGTTATTTTGAAATAAGTCCTGCTTTCTGCAAGGAACGACACTCATTTTGAAATAATTTCCTAATGTAGACATGCCCTTAGAGACTAAACAGATTTATTACGGCATAAGCTTTCGTGGGTAAACTACCCACGAAAGCTTACGCCTTGATAAATCTTTGTTAGTCTGTAAGGTGCCATAGAACTCCTTGTTGTCTTTGCAGATACAGACTAGCAAGCCTATCCCATTGAGACGCCTCAGAACCAAAGAGCAATTTTACGTAGGAGCTAACAGCAACATTTGACTCTCACATCTCCTCCGTGGTACACAAATGTACATACCTCAAATATTTCTTCTCTGGATACTTCAATGCGGCAGTGACCAGCTTGTGGTTGCTGAAGAGAGAGTTCATGTCTAAGGACTTTTAATTTCTGTACTAAGTCCCTTTCATATCTTTGTGCAGGCAACTCCTCACCGTCTTCTAAAGACCCCTCATTTGGGACTGGCAAAGGCTGGCTTGGTTCTTTTAGTTGGCATTGATGGCTTTGAAAGAAATTATGTACAATATTTACTCTAAAAGCACAGGAGTAGAAAATATATGGCATAATATGATGCTGCCTCCCCACACCTTTTCATTAATTCTTAGCTGAAGCAGAGTGTGGATTCAGCAGGACAATTATTGCAGCCCTGCTCCTTTTATTGGAAGCTGTAACAAATTAGGATACATACAGAAGCTGAGAACTCAATTATTCCCAATTCAATGGTTCATGGTAATATTATTAATTAAGAAGTTCTGAAAGGCAATATTTTTCACAGTTTTACAATGCCTATATTGAGTGCTGTCTGAACAGTGATGAAAAATTTCACTGCCTTCCAAAACTGTTTGTATTAAGAGCTTTATAAATAAAATAGCTTTAGACCATATTCACATTGCATTATATTAGGCTCCACACAAGTAAAATAAAAGTAGCACCAAACTTAGGTAGTAAATATTGTATCTATAGTCAGGCTTAAAAAATATGCTAGTCTCAAAAGAGTTACAGCATAATATCTAAATTTATTGATTATGGACAAAGAAAAAGCTAAGCTATTTTTAAAAATTACTTCAAACTACAGAAGCCTAAAATTAAAAGATGAATTCTCTACTGTGTGAAGTTCTTACTTCATGATGTGATGTAATCTTGGGTCTGTGAACTGTGTGGTTCTGTTATTGTGATCTACAAAATATATTCTTCCAGAAACTGTACTTCGCACTTCCCAACCTGGTGGCAGAGGTCCTAGTTCATCGCAGTTCACACTGTTAAGGTCCCTAGAGAGAACAGAAGGAACAAAGTTAGAAAGTATTGGTAATTAAAAGAGACAAATTACTCTGAAAAGAAAATGAGTGAACCTGGTGCTCATGAAGGCAAGGAGAGATTGCCATACCAGTGGCCATTCTGTTTTGTCATGCAAGAAACCCAGATATTCAAATAGAAAGGATAGAACTGAAAACCAGGAATACTATAAACACCTTGGAGTGATAGCAGAAAGCAAATTAGACATGAGTTTGCAATACAATAAGGCAGCAAAACAAACAAACCACCAAACCACCAAACAAACCACCAAACCAACCAAACAAACCACCAAACCAAACAAACAAACCACCAAACCAAACAGTGTAGTTTGGGGCTACTTGTACAGAGACATCACAGAGCAGTGAGATAGTCTATTTGCAAATGCATGTGGAAAATTGCATTAATTTCTGAATACCTCATTAACACAAAGAATAAGAAATTGGGAGGAGTTCACAATACAGCAGTAAAAGAGATTAGGAACCAGAAGGTTAGAACTGAAGAATAATTGAGAACTAAATATGGATACTTGGTTAAACAATAAAATGGGGAATATTTTTAAATGGTGTAAAAGCCATCAGAGATTTTTCCATGGGAAGATGGCTTTCAATATGAAGGAACTAAAGGAAACTCCTTTAAACACTAACAGGGGCTTCCTCCCAATAAATTACAGCATTAAGAAACCTAAGACTATCAATTAAAGTGTTCAAGATCCCAGCCTGTTAAAAGCTGAGGTGGCTAACTACTTCCCACTATCTTTTTTAAACTGTCAGTGATAAAAATAGGTACAAGCAAGCACTCTAATTAGCAAGTTTGTGACTAATTATATGATTAATAATTTCAATACAACTCATTTATTCAGGGAGGCATTGTTGACAACATTGTCCTTTTTATTCTAGGTAATGTAAAAGACAGTTACCTGTTCTCGTAACTGGTGTTATTCGAGATGTGTTGTACATGTCCATCCCAATACAGGTGAAAACGTGCACAAACGTCAGAAACATTTCCCCTAGCAGCTCCCGTAGGGCCAGTTGTGGAGACCCCTAGAGTGGTGCCGCTATGTCAGTGTATATATACCACTGCCGACCCTACCCTCCCTCAGTTCCTTCTTGCCAGCTACTCCGACGGAGGGGAAAGAGGGTGGGTATTGGAATGGACATGAACAACACATCTCGAAGAACACCTGTTACGAAAACAGGTAACTGTCTTTTCTTCTTTGAATGCTTGTTCATGTCGATCTCAATTCAGGTGATTCCCAAGCTGCTACCCAATGGAGGTGGGGTCGGAGTTCGGAATCACAGACTACAGGGACTGCCCTGTCAATTGCTGCGTCCTCCCTGGAGAATTTATCAATTGTGTAATGGACCGTGAACATGTGAATCGAAGACCAGGCAGCTGTCCTGCAGATTACCTGCAAGGGGACATGTGCTACAAAAGCCACAGACGAAGCTTGGGCCCTGGCTGAGTAGCTTATAACTGGAGGGGGAGGGACCCCAGCTGGGTCGTAGCAAGTGCCTATGCATCACATTATCGAGGAAGAGATCCACTATGCGGAGACCAGATCTTCCCTCATCCATTCTGCTATAGCCGTGAACAGCTCAGTGGATTTCCTAAGGGGCCTAGTACAGTCTATGTAGAACGCTAAAACCCTTCTTACATCTAGTGTATTCAATACCATCTGTCTATCACTAGTATGAGGCTTAGGGTAAAAGACTGGGAGGAAGATCTCTTGCAACAGGTGGAAATGGGAGACCACTTTCAGTAGGAAAGCTGGGTGCAGCCTAAGCTGCACTTTGTCCTTGTGGAAGACTGTGTATGGTGGATCTGAGGATAGGGCCCCTAACTTAGACATTCACCTTGCTGATATGATAGCTACCAGGAAAGATACCTTCATAGACACATGTAGCAAAGAACACTGAGCCATCACTTCAAAGGACAGATTCTTTAGCCACGCCCGGCTTCTGCACCGTGTCTCTCTTGGAGGCTTAGTCACTGGCTCCAGGGAAAGATTTTTTGGCCTGAGGGGGTTTTAATGCCGCCTCCATCAGGAGCTGTTGAAGCCTACACTCCCCGTCCTTTCTGGTGCGGGGCTTGAAACTTCAGCAGATTTTGCACTTCTCAGTATGATGTTCTTCATCCAAACAGCGACGGCACATGTTGTGAGGATCGCTGTTGGGCACATGGCGTTTGCAGCTACGCACGCTTTAAAGCCTGGGATGTTAGGCATGTCCCAGTGCCCCAGAGGGCTAAACACTTGGGCACTTGCCCACTGTTCTTTTATTTGCTTAAAGATCTTTATCACGAGAAACAAAGTTGAAGACTAGGAAAACGAGAGCTACTACTGGGGACTAGGCACTTGCTAAGCAAGAGCTAGCTAAGTTGCAACATCACCACGGACAGTAAGAAGGAACTGAGGGAGGGGAGGGTCGACAGTGGAACGCATTGATATAGTGGCACCACTCTAGGGGTCTCCACAGCCGACCCTATAGAAGCGGATAGGGAAAAAGTTTCCGAGATTTGTGCATGCGGCGTGCATACAACTGAATTGGAATCGACGTGAACAAGCACTCAAAGAAGAACTCTTTGTACATGCTTTTGAAGATGGTATACTTACTTTCAGGTAACAGTTTAATTCCACTGACATGATATATTTACACATGTAGAATTGCAAGGGCAAAGGACACCAGCAGCCTAAGTATGTGAACATACTAGCAGTGCAAGAAAGGGATGAGGTATTGAAGACTATTACAGGCAGTCCCCGAGTTACGCGGATCCGACTTATGTCGGACCCGTACTTACGAACGGGGTTTTTCTCACCCTGGAGGACACGGGTGGCAGGACCGCCCAGATGCGCTGCGGTCCCGCTGCCCGCGTCCTCCGGGGCAAGAAAAGCTGCTCTGCATCTCCCTGGTCTGCTGGGGGCCCCTCCCCAGCAGACCAGGGAGACGCGGAGCAAAGCCGTGGAGGACGCGCCGCGGTCCCGCCCGGGTCTGGGCTGTCCCGCCGCCTAGGTCCTCCGCGGCTTTGCTCCGCGTCTCCCTGGTCTGCTGGGGGGCCCCCCCGTCAGCAGACCAGGGAGATGCGGAGCAAAGCCGCGAAGGACCCAGGCGGCAGCACCGCGGTGCGTCTCGGTCCCGCCGCCTGCGTCTCCATGGTCTGCGGGGGGGGGAGGGGAGGGCACAGCTAGGGTGCCCCCCCCTACCCTCCCCCCAGCAGACCAGGCGTTTTTCGCGGACGCCTGTGGTAGAGCCGCTGGGGCGCTGCCGGTTGGTCCCGCAGCGCCGCTCCTTGGTGCTACTGTACCAACCCAGCAGCACCCCAGCTACTCTGCCACAGACGTCCCCAAGTCAGCCGCTGCTGAAACTGACCAGCAGCCGACTACAGGAAGCCTGAGGCAGAGTTGCTCTGCCCCGGGCTTCCTAGAATCAGCCGCTGATCAGTTTCAGCAGCAGCTGACTTGGGGACACCTGGGGTAGAGCAGCTGGGGTGCTGCTGGGTTGGTCCCCGCAGCGCCGAGGTGCGGCGCTGTGGGGACCTACCCGGCAGCGCCCCAGCTGCTCTGTCCCAGGCGTCCAGATTCAGCTGCTGTTGAAACTGATCAGCGGCTGATTCCAGGAAGCCCAGGGCAGAGAAACTCTGCCTCAGACTTCTTGTAGTCAGCCGCTGGTCAGTTTCAGCAGCGGCTGAATCTAGACGCCAGTTCCGACTTAAGTACAAATTCACCTTAAGTACAAACCTACAGTCCCTATCTTCTACGTAATCCGGTGACTGCCTGTAGTTAGATGAAGCTGCTTTTATTGATAAGCAAAAAATGCACTAGACAGCTGCTATAATGAACATTTTATCTGAGGCTCAATATGCTGCCTCACAGATATTCTGAATGGGAATATCACTAAATATAGGTATACATTATGAACATAACTTAGTCGATCATGAGGAGATGAAGAAGCACAATTATACAGCTAAGCTTCCTTTGTGCATGAAAAAACAGAGAAAAGACAGCCCTTAGGCCAAGTCTATATTAGATCTGGAAGATCGGCTTAAGGTATGCAACTCCAGCTATATAAACATAGATGGAGTCAACATACTTTAAGTCAAGCTTGACTCTGTATCCACAGCAGGACACTGACAGGAGCAAATGCTCCCGTCAGCTTCCTTTATGTCTTGTGAGGAGTACCACCAGAACTGACTGGGGGCATCCTCAACATTCGATTTAGCAGGTCCTTACTAGACCCGCTAAATCAAATGACAATACATTGATTTCTGACATAGCAAGGGGAGATGTGGCCTAAGTCTCTCTAAAAAGATTATGGTCATGGCTGTGTTTAGATCAGCTACGCAGCTGAACCGTAGTTTAGTGATCTCATTACATTCAATTTTTAGTGTACATTTATACCAACTAGCAAGGGCAAGTTTCTGCTCTCATTATCAAGTCTTAGCTTAAAACAGGTACAGAAATAGAGAACAACCTTTGCTAAAAAATAAGGCAATGTTATCGACACTTGTAAGACACTGGGGCCTGTTTACTAAAACTGTTGTTCTTGAAAGCCTCTCTCTGCATGTTGGTGCTTTGCTTCATCTATCCCAGATCTTGCATCACTCCAGTCAGTTATGTAGTCTGCTCAGTGAGTAGAAAGCTTCAGGGGACAGATTGTCTATAGCAAGGATGTGCCGGGGAGGGGGGGAAGGGGACGACAAAACTTCACACACTGTGTGTGAGACAGACTTTGTGACACAGATTGAGTGTGTATGGCACAGAAGAGTGTGTGCGGCAGTGACTGTGTGGCACAGACTGGGAGAGAGTGTAAGAGACACACATAGAGTGCGTGTGCAGATTAAGTTTCTGAGAGAAGCCACGTTCTCTGTCTAAGAGAAATCTGTCCTGCTCTGCACTCCTCTGAGTCACATGCTTCAGATTGGAGCAGCTCTATGTCTCAGTCTATGACCCCTGCTCTACAGAGAAGGGGTACAGAGGCAGGGGGACACCCTGACTTCACTATTCCCCTTGTGTTTCTTTCCTCTGCATAGCTAGCAGGAGAATCCTGGGAGCAGCTCAGCTGCAGAATCGAGCAAGGTTGGGGAGGGGAAGCTGAACACATGCTGCTGCGGGCTGTAAATATGCACCTCTGCTAATCAGCTGGGCAGGCTGGAGAGAAATGCTTGGTGGGCCAGATCCAGCCCTCAGGCCTGAGTTTCCCCACCCCTAGCCTATAGGAATATTATTGTGAAGCAAATCTTCTCAGGAAAACTAGCCAGCAATGGATGCAAAGTGACAAAAGACTGAATTAGCACACTAATTCTTTAAAGAGGCTTTGCCAAATTAATTTTTTGGATGATTCATATTTTCCCAGCTGCAATTTGTTGGTCTGAAATAAAGAGAATTTTAAGTAGTTTTAAAAAAATAATTTTCAAGCCCCTGATGTGTAGAATTTGCAAAATACTTCTGCTTCAGCTGCACAAAGACAGCAATACTAAGATTGAAGACATCAACCAACCATTCACGAGTCAGAAAATATCAGTAGTTTAAAGCCAGCAAAATTTAGTTTCTCAGTTGAGCATTCAAACTATTCTGAGCCTCAAACGTTTTATATCAGATTCAGCAAAGCAATTTGCAATTTTGCCAAAAGGATCAAAGTCAAATCAGTGTTTTACCAGTGTGACTTCAGCAAGGGTTACATTATGTTTTTACTTGATTTAAAAGTTGCAGGTAGTTAATATTTAATTACTTATCAAGTGTCCTAAGGGGACTGAATTAAGGTCGCTAAAGAAATCTACAATGATTACTTATTCTGCTGTGTCTCAGAGTAGGAATAACTTCACAGCATCAGCACTTTAATGATCCAGCTAACTGCCATAAGATGGAAATAACTGACTTTGTGTAGCTATGAATACATACCTTGGTATCCTGGGGTCATGCCACGTACTAACTCCAGTCTGTGTGTGCAAAAAATAAACCTGTCCCTGTACCGTTGTCCTTTGTTCTACATAAAGGAAAGAAAATATTCCTTAATTATTCTAAATTATACATTCTTAAAAATCTATAAGTAGTTTATTAAAGCTACAAGCATACAGGCAGTCCCCGGGTTACATACAAGATAGGGACTGTAGGTTTGTTCTTAAGTTGAATCTGTATGTAAGTCGGAACTGGCGTCAGCCGCTGCTGAAACTGATCAGTTTCAACCGCGGCTGAATCTGGATGCCAGTTCTGACTTACATACAGATTCAACTTAAGAAACCCAAGCGTCCCCAAGTCAGCTGCTGCTGAAACTGATCAGCAGCTGATTCCAGGAATCCTGGGGCAGAGCAACTCTGCCTCGGGCTTCCTGTAGTCAGCCGCTGGTCAGTTTCAGCAGCGGCTGACTTGGGGACGCCTGGGGCAGAGCAGCTGGGGTGCTGCTGGGTTGCTCCAGTAGCGTGGCTCCTCGGCGCTACTGGAGCAACCCAACAGCATCCCAACTGCTCTGCCCCAGGCGTCCTGATTCAGCCGCTGCTGAAACTGACCAGCAGCGGCTGAATCAGGACTCCTGGGGCAGAGCAGCTGGGGTGCTGCCGGGTTGGTCCACAGCGGCGCTGTGGGACCAACCCAGCAGCCCCCAGCTGCTCTACCCCAGGGGTAGGCAAGAAAAGCCTGGTCTGCTGGGGGGGGGGGGGTCCAGCGGCTTTGCTGGACCCCCCCCAGCAGACCAGGGAGACCGGGAGAAGCTTTTCTCGCCCCGGAGGACATGGGTGGTGACCCGCCGCCCATGAGCTCCGGGGCGAGAAAAGCCCCGTTCGTAAGTGCGGATCCGACGTAAGTCGGGGACTGCCTGTATTCTTTTACATCAGAATCAGGGAGATAATACAGGGTAGATTACTTGAGCCTTCTAGTCTGATCTCTTGCACTTCGAATTCAATAATATGTTTCACTGTCCAACTGTTCTTAATATTTCTAATATCTAAGCCTAACTTTTTCTTTCCTAAATTCAGTTCACAATGACGAACTAATGTTCTTTTTATATTGTGGTAATTGTTATTACTAATTTTAAATAAACTAGATAACTCCCTCATTCCCAAATCTGGTGCCCTCTTTCTTCCTACATTAGACTTAATTGTCCCTCTCCTCTTATCTTCTGAGTCTTGATTCTTTGCTGCCTTTACATTTTCCTAGCTTTTTCCTAAACTATGGACCTCTGCACAAAATATGCCATGAGGAAAGCACAATAGCATTATTCCTATAGTTTAAAAGTGTTTTACATTCATTTTCCACTCAAACATTCAAATTTAGCAATAGCTTTTCTGCAATAGCATCAACCACAAACTCATGTTTAGTTTATCATCAGTGATAGGTGTCTCTTGTAATAGCTGATTTCTAAGGCCAGGTCTACACAGGCAGAGAAAATTGAATGCGTAGCTGAAATCGACATACCTTACACTGATTTTCTGGGGCAGCCCCACAGTGGGAGGACGACAGGAGAATTCTCCTGTTGACTTCCCTTACTCCTTGCAACTGCGAAGACTGACATGGTCGATGGGGACAACCTCAATTTTTGATTTAGCAGGTCTTTACTAGAACTGCTAAATCAAACCCTGGAAGATCACCAGAGCGTGGATCCTCTGGTAAGTATAGACAAACCCTAAGCAGCTATTCTTCAGTTTGCATCTGTACTGCTTATCTCATGTCCCTAAATACAGACCATGACAGACACATAGATATTACCTGTACTACAAGTAAAATATGTATTTTATATTAAACTTAAGGGAATGTATATATAAAACTCTCTAAAAGGCTTCTGCAAATGTAAGTTCTAGAAACTCTTACCATAACCTTCTGGTAAGTCAGGTGACTGATGACCATGTGGTCTATTCTGAGGTGTTTGTACATGACCTCTGACTTCAGGATTTCGAAGTCGCTGTGCTTGAAGCCTCTGATCTTGATTAGGAGATTCCACAAACCTACAATTCCCACCACCAGCAGCACCAGTACTATCGGTATATGGTGCTGGCTCCTCCATAAAACAGCTGAGTGGCCTTCCAGGTCCAGAATCTTCATAAACCGTTCTAAAAGTAGGGAGGCACAGAAAATTAACGAAGTATAGGTTTGTATATAAAAATAGCTAGTTTTCTTCCTTGTTTGATTTGAATGAATTGCAACTTCTATGACACACACTATACTCTACTTTTCTGATGCTTTAGAACAAACACCAAATTAATACAAATCAACTCGTGGGGAAATTGGTAATGAAATTAAATATAATTCATTAAATATAATACAATTAAATGTTTAATCTCATTACCAGTTTCCCCAGCAGTTCAGTTGTGCTGAGAGATTGTGTGTGTGTGTGTTATATCTATCTCAAGACCATTTCTTAATTAAGTTGCACTATAATAGATTTTTTTTTAGAAAATCATTAAGTATAACACATAGCATGAACAAAAACGCCATTTTCTCTTAAACATATAGAATTAAGTGAAACAAAATACTCAGCAGAATTATGAGATCTGACACTTACCCTTCGTTCTCCAACAGCCCTCTACAATCTACCACAGAACCTCCTGAGCCTATCCTGTCCCGTGTCTGTAAACTGACTGAAATACAAAAGGGAATATTGAAGACAAATCCTGCCATTCCAAGAGTGCAACAAGTTATCACAACAGTTCACATCTCCCTGTCACAACATTTTAATAAGTGTTTTGATTAAAAAAGGATAGTATCTTGATTTTCCAAATGCAAACCACTAGCATCACAGCTTCAAAAGCCAGGTTGAGTCTTCCCTATCCGTAATCCAAGCTAGAATCTACTTTGTCATAAATATGGATGTTTTTTATTTATCAACCTTCATAAAAGTTCTAACTCTCTCCTGTGAGTACCAAGTTAAGGAATTAGAACTTTATTCACCACTAGATGTCCCCACAATTAAAGTTTTTTACATGTTTCCTCCATTGAAGAAGAGTTGGAAAAAGACAATGGGGACTCAGTTGTATTTTTAACTTGAAGGTACGCTTCAAAATGTTTCAAAAACAAAAGAAGAGAGTAAAATTTGGGATAAATGTTTCAAACAGAGCAAGAAAAACAACTAATTAGATAAACTTTTCCTTCATTTTTAAGTGCTCCACATCACAGATTATCAGTTCAGACTAGGAGATGGCTAGGTAGGCATGCTACCGCAATGTCAAAACAATAATTCTCCATCAGGTGGTGTTTTCAGGAAAATGCTTTAAAACTGGTGTTTTACAAAATGTTTATATCCCAGTGTCTTCCTTTAGAGTTGATATCATCACTGAATTCTTTTTATATCTCACCGTGGCCTTACATGTACAAGTGGCTCTCCATGGAGAAAGTTTACCTTAATAGCAGCATTAGAACCACCACCAAAATCCTTCATTCCTATTTATTCATACCAATTACACTTACAATTATCAGATAGAAGAAATCCATTTAGATTACGATGAAACAAAATTAAAATGATCGAACCTAGTCCCTGTTCATTTACAGAAAACAGGACATCTCATTAATATAAGACTTCAAAGTTTTTCCCTTTTAGAATCCATCTGATGTTTTGATACAAAGAGTCGAAAGTCTGAACTATAACTGCTTCTTCTTATATAGTTAGGAAAGTTCTTACCCACTATTTGGCCTCGTACTGCATCGGTATCTGTGGGGTTCAATTTGCATAGATCCAAACGCTGGTCTGCAAACAAACAATTAAAACAAAAACTCAACCCAAGTAAATAATAAACTGAAGGTAAAAAAAGTTAATATTCACAACTCAAATATACCAAGAACTTTTCACAAAATAAGTTTTAAAAAAATGCATGTAAAACAAATATACTAACATCCTGTATCTTTTAGTCTGCTGATGGCATTGGAAAGAAGGCGAACACACCCCAGGAAGCCAGCTCCCTGTTTCTTGTGTATTTTCTTGTGGTTCCATACACTTATGGTTATAGAATCGGTTTTCCCAACATATCTAGAAAAACATATAATATAAAATAGATTAAGAGACTTGTTCTCTTATTATTCTATAACATTTCCACTTTGTTCCATCCAGATTGAACTTTGATGGTCATGTTACTTGACCATAAATACAGAAACACTTAATTTTACTATGGCATTAGAGAGTGTGGTAACTTTACATGTCATATTAATGTTACAGCACTAGTTAACTACAGACAACCCCATAAAAATGTGGTACGTGAATTCATTATGTCCAAAACTTATTTTAGATTTATGTTTTTCATTTTGAAAATATGTTAATCACTGCAACAAGGAGAATATTTGGACATAACTAATGTAGGAATCTAGCCAAGCTTAGAATCAAAGCAATCATGTTGTGTCTGAAACACCTAGATGCTTAAAAATCATGTCTAAATTTTTTAAAAGTGTCCATAAAGAAAAATGAAACATTTCAAACATATTTTAAGAATTAGAAGTGATTTAAAAATCAAGCTTCCTCAAGAAGCGTGGCTCTTTTTGCTAATAGACAAGGGCAAAAATGGATTGCTTACACTTCTATTTTATTATACAGGTTGATTCCTGCATTGGTTTTACAAAATAAGTAACTCACAGATCATAATGCTGGTTCCACTTGGGGTCTAAGGTGTTCTTCACAGTGTCAGTTGAATGGCACTGACCAGATCCATCCACTACTATTTTTGCAAATGGGTCAGGTAGTCCTGTGGAGGGGGGAAAAGTACAATTAGAATCACAGTATGAAATCAGTAATTTATAGAGAGAGCGCACCATTTCTAATGTATCAGCAACTGAAAGAAATAAATCTACCTTTTTGTAATCTTATATAGGGCCAATAAAGTGATGAGAATAATATGACCTTTGCACTGTACTTTTTTTTGGTTCAGTTTTCCTTTTTATCCTAATTCTAAATTTTAATTTTGACCCCATGAGCTTTTTTAAAATTCTTAAAAGGAAAATTTACAGTTATCCTAAAATTATTTTTGTAACTTAAATCCAAACAATTCCAATTCCTAGGATCAGATTTTGTTTGTAACACAGGATCTACTTTAACAATTCCAACTTGCAGCAACATTTTAAATTCTTTAAGGGCAAAACATTAAATATTGCTTAAGTTAAGACAGCTTTTTATGTAAGCAAATACTTTCATTAGTAACTATGTACTTCTATCACTCTGTTATTTAGGTTCCAGCACTTGCATGGTATTTTATAACCCCAGAATGCTTTAGAAACATTAATTGTTTCCACCTCTTTTGAGATTATTTTTTTTTATGTAGACACAAAGGTAAGTGACTTGTCCAAGGTCAATTCGGTGGTAGACTCAGGATTAGAATTTAGAAATGATCATACACACACCCCACACTACTGTGCTGAGGCTGCCTGTCTACATCACTAATGTGAACTTAAATGGTAATGGAGTGCTACTGGCAAATGCGGAAGTTATACCTAACTCTCAAAGAGAAACAGACATGCATAGAATTTAGAGTTTAAAAATATAATACCATGAGAACAATACCATAAAGCTATTTATATAGTATTAGAAACTGTCAGTTATACTTACTGAAGAAATCTTTTTTTGCAAGATTCTTGGCACATAATACTGCAAAAAAAATATAAAATTAATATATCCAAAAATGTTTTCTTAAAAAATCTTCAACTCCCATAATGATTAGAGACAATTTTTTTTGCATTCTTGATCTTACTTTAAAACTGATCAAATCAAATATGAACAGTGCTTTCTTTTTTCCCCCTCAAAATTTGAAATCATCATAGTCTCTGCATGCATTCACCTACAGAGGCAGTTAAATTAAATCCCTATTGCCTTTCCCCTCATATCTCAATGCTAACCACACACACAAAAGAAAGCTAACCACACACACAAAAGAAACTTGGTCTTTATGAACTTTTGGCACAAATTGTTTAATATGACAAAGACAGAATTCAATATCTTTCAAAGTGTGCCAGTCTTGCTGAACTTCTCAATGCAGAAAGCACTCTCTGTATTTCATATTTATATATACAAAAGTGGCTTCTTTTGCCTCAAGGTGCACCCATTCAGATTGCTGGTCACAGCTTTTACCTTGTTTAGGACTTGTGCACCTACTCTTCTACTAAACCCCAGATTACTCTACTTCAATCTGCCAGGAAATTACATTCTTGTATACAAAGGTATTTTTGTGTGTAAATTATATAAAACAAGATAATAGAGGAAGAAAAAAGCATACACTGAAATAGCGCTAAAAGAATCTGCAGTACAAAATCTTTGCCCCTAAATATAAGACCCCATCCAAGGTAACAGTCAAAAAAGGCATCAAATTTTCTATTACGTTTTTGAAGAGCCACAAATCAGAAGTGAGGTAAGAGAAGGAAAGACTTTAGTCTGATTATTTCCACTCTTCTGTTCAAGAATCCAATCTTACTTCTACTGTTCAATAATACCTTTCCAATATCTACTCTCCAGTTCAAAAGAATTGTCCAATATTCATTAAACTCCTATACCAGGAAAGGAAGCAGAACCACTGATTGTCAAGTATTAATTTAAATTTCTTCAAGAGTTTTAAGTGTTACTTAAGATGTTTGTGCACGTTTATCACTAATCACTTGCTGAGTAGGTCCCCTCTCTATCAGGATGAGACTACTGGATACAAGTAACAGGATGTTTGTATAATGCTTATGCCATCACTCTGCCTAACAACATCACTCCTAATCTATTTCCCACCATGTAGTTAATGGGTTCCCATCCTACCCAAAATCAGCCCTTGAAGTATGGCATCACAGACAGGCACCTTCATCTTGGTAAAGCTAGACTGAGGTGGTAGTGGCAACAAGAGGGTGGGAAAAACAATCTTGGCACACCTCTCCTGGGACACCTTCACCTTCCTTGAAGCAGCTCTGCACTGGGAGCAATGCCACTAGCATCTACCTTCAATTAGAAAGTGGAAGAAGAGGCTGTCAAAGAGCACCAAAACCTGAAAGAAGCCACCACAGACACACCAGTAGTAGTAGTATTGTACTCTCAAGAACACTGATGACACAATTTGAAATAAAATACAATTACAGGATCATAGTTACAACATGAGCACTATAGAGCAAAATTAAATTTTCTTCTACTGCTGTGATTTGAGAAAAAAGGAGGAAATATAAAAAAGTGATTACAGGAAAAGTTAGAAATGCTAGACTGTTGGTTAAATTTCCTAATTTAAAAATCCCTTTAAGGATGGATTTGTTCACTCTCTCATTTTACTTCTTCACACCAATCTGAAAGCTTATTGGAGAGGTGAGGTAAAATTTCCTAGTACAGGTTGGACCTCCCTGGTCTGGCACCCTCAGAACCTGAATGATCCTGAAGGAGGGATTTTGCTGGACCAGGGGAGATCATTTTTCCTTCCTCCCAATGGCCTGCCAGCCTGGCTCTGCTCCTGACCTGGCCTCCCCATGGGCTCCCCATGTGTGACCAGCCCTGCAACCCTAGTCAGTCTCATTGTTATACTAATATTTTCAGAATGACCCAAGTTTTGTGGTGTTTTCTTGCAGTTAACTTCTGTAGAGCTCCTGAATAAAAACCACTGTAGCTCCTGAGCTACTGAAAAATTAGAATACTTGTTTAATGTTTTACCTTTGCCACTTGCTTTTTGTCTACTGTGGTAGAGTACCACTAATTTTAGTATTGCACTCTGTGAAACCCTCAATTTTAGTTAAAAAGCTATTATTCACTCCAGTAATACAAAAATCCTGCCACAAAACAGTCAATGCTCCAAAAACAACCTTGATGAAGCAATCTCAGCAGCCCGTTTCCTTCTGCCTGTGCCCTGGTTTCACTCTACTATTTGCATACTAAACACACTGAAGCAAAAATGCTTTTAATTGCCCTATCAATGAGTTCACTTAAAAGACTCAGATTTCTAAATCCAAGTAAACAAACAGGTGACAAAGGCAATTGATGGGGTACTGCAACAGGAAGTCGTACTGGTGATTGAATAGATGGCTTTCCTCCTCCAGGCTGTATTTATGCCAGACTTTTTCTTGAAGTGCACTACTACCAGTGAAACTCTTCTGGCAATGTGCACTACGGTAAACTAGTCATTGGCACCGTATTGCCAGAGTGCTACAATATACCACTGTAAACATAAAAATCTCACTGCATTTGCTGCAAAAGTACTGGACATGTTAAACTTGGCAAGCTGGTCATTTGCATTATGCCTTCCAAATATCCCCTGCTCAACTTGTTTCAACAGGATATAGTTTTCTTCAATTTCTATCCTGAATTGTGTAGAATTGAGGAGCATTTGGTTTTATGGAACTACTTGCCAAATCTAGTAGTAGATTCAAAGGCCACGTGAGCCAGATCTGTAAAGCATGACTATAAAAGCATATCTGGCAGGTGTGGAAAGTATATTTTTCTCAGTGTTGGTTCTCATTCTGGGTATATCTTTACTCCAGGATTAACTCAAGTTATCTATTCAAGTCACTTTTCTTAAATCAACAAAGCTTAAGTGGGAGTGCCCCAATTAGAAATAGTACTTGAGCTTCAGTCTCTATCTTGGTGTTATAGTTAGGGCTTGTATTCTTCAGGGCTTATTTTTTGCATGTTGAGTATCACATAGATGCCAGAAAATAGAGGTATTAAGGCCTCTCTCTTTTGCATATATTGTAATTAATCTTCTTAATGTAATGTTCCCTCATACACTTTTAACACTGTGCAGTTTCAAAGAGCATTATGTTTAAGCACACTATGGAACACTTAATGTGCACTAAAAAGGTTTACATAAGCCAAATAGTGTGCAAAATGTTAGCATACCAAGGGTGTTTTATCTGTATTTAGTAATACTCTCTCTCGTGTGGCTCTAAAAGGCATCTCGGGGCACATACTGCAGTTTTTAGTCCTGAGATATGCAGAAGTACTCGGACCTCATTCTCAGATAAGAGAACTTGTCAATCCTTTACGGACACATGAAAGGAGTTGTGGGAAGGTACAGCAGGACCACATCAGAGGCACAATCTGTATTGACTATAGAGTGGTCATGTTAGCAATTGACAAATTATGTTCACTTGGTTTTTAGCCTATACCCCTTCTCAGGCAAGCCAACTTGAATTAAAGGATCATTGCACACAAGTAAAGAGCTTTTTGAGTGGAGGTAGCATTCTAACTAGGAGCAATGCTTGAATTAACTTTTCCATAAAGACAATTCCTCTGCACTCACATCTTCCTGTGCAGAAAGAGAGGAGGTCATATTGGAAGATATCTGCATAGCTGTTTTGGACATCTTTGTGTTTATCATCTGGTTTTTTAGTTAATTACCTTTTTTGTATACATGTACTTTCTATTACAGCATTCCAAGTAGTGTTTAACCCTCCAGATTCTCAGAGACATTAATCCAGACTATTGGACATAAATGCATGGAAGATTTTTTTTAACTGAAAATAGTGACAAATCTGACACCAGTGTTGACTTTCCTTCCTGAAAAAAAAAGAGGAAGAACGGCTCTTGCGCAAGAGGGGTTTTTTGCACAAAAACAGAGCCTCCTTAATTATGCAAATGAGGCGCAGTGATATGCCACACTTTGCCTCATTTGCATATTTCTTGTGCCAAACAGGCACAGTATAGACATAACCTTAGTGTATCTGAGGTGAGGTCTACACTATAAGCTTATGCAGGCATAGCTATGTGGTATGGGTAAGACAAGCAATTTATGAGTTCTAACCAATGTAACTACATCAGCAAAAGCCCCAAGCGTAGACATCTATTCTGGCAAAACTCTGCTTTTACTAGTACTTACCACATCCCACACTAGGAGCACTTTGCCAGTATAACTATACCTGCAAAACACTCCTAATGTAGACTGGTTGAAAACACAGAAAATACACTCCACTAGTGCCTCCAGAGTTCAACTTGCAAACACAGCACTCAGTGGCAATTTATTTATGAAGGAGAATGTTTTTGGCAATATCAGGCAACAGCACAACCGAATGCCTATTTATTAGTTCTATCCTAAGGGCTACTTTCCAAATTGGTGTTTTTCTACCCTTAAAAAAGGCAGTTTAAAAATAAACAATAGCATGGTGTTCTGTTATTCAAAACAAAAATTCGGAAGGGGGAGGGAATCAAACAAGTTTTCTGAGAGGGCAACATAAGAGAACAAAGTATTGTAAGTGTTAAAAATTTGACCGGGGTGGGCAATAATTGTTGATGGGGGACCACTCCAAGATTTTGCAAAGTGGTCACTCTTCCATGATATTAATGGAGGAGATGTGGGGTCTGGGATGGAGGTCGGGTGCAGATGGAGCTTGGAGTAAGGTATTGGAGTGTAGGAGGAAGACTGGAGTTTGGGAGAGAGTGTGGTTGTGACCTAGTCAGACACCTAGGGTGCAGGGATTTTGGATGTGAGCTAGGGTAGAAGTAGATTGTGATCTGAGGCAGGGGACAGGGGTGCCAGATCTGGGAGGGGGTATGGGTGCAAGAGGGTGACAGAGGGTTTGGGTATGTTGAGAGGGAAGGAGCACAGGGTTGGAGCAGGGAGAGTCTGGGGTGCCAAAGGTAGGCTGTGGCTAGGAGATTTACCAGTCAGCAGCCAAATCAGCTTGCCTGCCTGCAGCGCTAAGACTTGCAGAGCTTAAAACGGTTTCCCAGCCAGCCTGCCTGGCCATATGCTTCATTGAATAACTGAACTGAGGAGAAGGGACGTGGTTCTTCTTGGCTGCCTGTTATTCAAACAGGCAGCTCACATTGGCTGGTTTCTGGCCAGAAATCAGCCAATAGGATTGTGCTGGAGGCAGGGCGGCTCCTGAAACTTCCCTCCTCCCCTCCAGTTTTGAAACTGAAAGGAAGCCCTGCAGCGACGTTTCTGCACAGCACACAGGGCTGTGGGGTAAGTAGGGGAGCCTGCCTGGGGCTTCCTGCTGCCTCTGTGGGCTGGATCCAGTGGCTTGGCGGGCCATATTTTGCCCAGGCCTGAATTAGACTTTAGCAGTCCAACATGTGCTACATTAATCTTTTGCCACAATACTGTGGGATTTAAATACCTTGGCTAAATCTGTTACATGAAAGCTCTACTCTTGCAAATGGTTCACTGAATTGTGTGGAAAATATTCTGAGTACCACCAGCAATCCTACCCATCCTGTCTCTGAGAACGACTCTACTTGCTCTTCCCATTCTGTGTGCATGCCCTTAAAAAGACTTCATGGTGGACAAATGTGTATTTTGATTTCTAATATTAGGTAACATATGAAGATTCTAAGATTTTTTTTTCTCCAGGCTGGCAATCATTTATGTTCGATGGGGTATGGAAGGAGAAATAGTTTAATAGAAAATGAATATTGCTGAAGATACCATGTATGTAAAAAAATAAAAATAAAATAAACCCACACACCAACCACAAGAATTTCTAGGATTAACCATATCATTGTACTAAAATACCAACATTGCACTTGCAATTTGAAGTTAAAGATCAAGGCATCCATTCTATTCTATTTTTGTTATTTTCATCATACTTAATTTAAAAAAAAATTAAATTCAGAGACAATGTCCTAAAAGCTTTCAGACAGTTATGTGAATTTAACTTTTCAGTAGCGCTATTGATTAATAACAGTTAACTCGTGATTAACCAAAAACTACTAGTGCAATTAATCACCATTTTTAAAGTCACAGTTAAATTACAGAACACCAGCTGAAATGTATTAAATATTTTGGATATTTTTCTAGAAATCAAGATAACTGAAAATCTAGTACAGGCAGTCCCCGGGTTACGTACAAGATAGGGACTGTAGATTTGTTCTTAAGTTGAATCTGTATGTAAGTCGGAACTGGTGTCAGCCGCTGCTGAAACTGATCAGTTTCAAACGCTGCTGAATCTGGACGCCAGTTCTGACTTACATACAGATTCAACTTAAGAAACCCAGGCGCCCCCAAGTCAGCTGCTGCTGAAACTGATCAGCGGCTGATTCCAGGAATCCTGGGGCAGAGCAACTCTGCCTCGGGCTTCCTGTAGTCAGCCGCTGGTCAGTTTCAGCAGCGGCTGACTTGGGGACGCCTGGGGCAGAGTAGCTGGGGTGCTGCTGGGTTGCTCCAGTAGCGCGGCTCCCCAGCAGCACCCCAGCTGCTCTGCCTCAGGCATCCTGATTCAGCCGCTGCTGAAACTGACCAGCAGCGGCTGAATCAGGACTCCTGGGGCAGAGCAGCTGGGGTGCTGCCGGGTTGGTCCACAGCGGCGCTGTGGGACCAACCCAGCAGCCCCCAGCTGCTCTACCCCAGGGGTAGGCAAGAAAAGCCTGGTCTGCTGGAGGGGGGGGGGGCCACTAGCTGCACCCCCTCCCCCAGCAGACCAGGGAGACGCGAAGCAAAGCCGCAGAGCACGCGGGCAGCGGGACAGTCCAGGCGCGCCGTGCTGTCCCACTGCTGGCGTGCTCCCAGGCTTTGCTCCCCATCTCCCTGGTCTGCTGGTCAGACCAGGGAGACGGGGAGCAAAGCCGCGGAGGACGCCTGCAGCGGGACAGCCCAGGCGTGCCTGGGCTGCCCGAGCCCCTCCACGGCTTTGCTCCGCGTCTTCCTGGTCTGCAGACCAGGGAGACGCGGAGCAGGTTTTCTCGCCCCGGAGTACACGGGCGGCGGGACCTCGAGGTCCCGCCGTCCGTGTCCTCCGGGGCGAGAAAAGCCCCGTTCGTAACTGCGGATCCGACATAAGTCGGATCTGCGTAAGTCGGGGACTGCCTGTACTCATACTGTGCTCACTTTATAATTTTTACACTGTAAAATTATAAATAAAATTAATATAAACACAAAACAGTATTTTTCATTTCACCTCATACAAGTACTATAGTATACTCTCCTTATCGTGAAACATAACTTATAAACATAGGGTTTTTTGGATTACATATGTACTCTCAAAAAAAAAACTTTAGAACCTGAAAGTCCACTAAGTTGTACTTCTTGTTCAGCCAATTGCTAAGACAAACCAGTTTGTTTACACGTAATGCTACCTGCTTCTTATTTACAATGTTATCTGAGAGTAAGGACAGGCATTCATATAGCTCTTTTGTAGCCAGAAATTTTCAGCGGTTACATGATTACATACACACATTTTAACATCCCTAGTAAACAAGAAGTGGAAGCATTATTTCCTGCAAACTGTAACCAAAGCTTATTTGCCTGAGCAACTGGCTGAACAAGAAATAGGACTGAGTTGACTAGTAGGCTCCCAAGCTTTACTTTTTTTTTTTTAAACATAATTCTACATTTGTAAATTCAACTTTCATAATAAAGAGGTTGCATTGCAGTACTTTCATTTAGTTGACTAGAAACACACTGTAAAAAAATAGTTTAAGTATCTAATCAAAAATCAAGACAGCAATATACACTTTGCATTCAGTGTTGTAATTGACATCAATATATTTGAAAATGTAGTAAACACTCAAAAATATTCTATTATTAAATGCATGATTAGTTCTTTTTAAATGCATGACAGCCCTACTGTTCAGTAATAAATATTTGGGTCTCTGATATTTAAAACCTAGAGAACAGAGGTAAACTGTAAACCTGTACAGATGTCCATGAAACAACTAAAAGATTTTACAAACATCACTGCATTAATAATGGAGAATGTGTCGACATTATACCACCAGTTTTCTAGTCAGCAAGGAATAGACGTTAGTGGAAATACAAACCAGATCCTGACACTTCACTCCACCTAAACTAAAACTAGAACTCAAATGGGCTACAATATATCCTTTATATTCCTATGAAGTTCTCTCTTAATTAACTGCCAAAGGAAGAATTGCTAGATGTAAGATATTTAGGTCTTTTTAATGCAGCCCTTTTACATAGGCTGCAGTAAGGTTCAAAGTATTTTTTCTGGGTTGAAACACATTACACACTCATCTACAAAGAGTAGGTACCCCTGAAGAGAATAAAAAACCACACACCCAAAGCGAGTCATTTTTATTAAGCAATAGCTAGCAATTAGAAGTATATTACAAAACTAGATGGAAAAAGTATACCAACAGGTTTGTCCCTCAAGCATAAATAGAGTTCTCTCCATTTATGTTAGTTTCAACCTGACATTACTACAAATAGAACCACACTGTCCCTAGAATTCCTGATACAGGAGACCCTCAGGATCTGCAGAATTGCTATTCATGGTTCCTCATATTCACGGGGGTGGGGGAGAGGGGGAGGGTGCCTGTCTGGATGTAAGGGGAGGAGGCAGCCAGGAGCCGTGGGGAACTCACCGTGGCTGCTGGGAGCCACAGAGTGAGTTTAGGAGCTGTAGGGAGCTTACCACGGGGGCTGCAAGCCAGAGCTCCCAGTATTTGTGAATTTTGCCCACATGCAGTGCCAGGAATGCATCCACCATAAATAGTGAGGATTTCTCACATTAAAAAAAAAAACACTGCGGCAGTGAACAGCAATAAATGTGATTAAAATCTGCATCTGTGCATCCTGTGTGTATGGAAGAGTTGACTAGATTTCCAAACTTTGGGGCCTTTGTGCACATATGGTGAATTACAGAAATGGGGGAATAGAGAATAAATTGAGGGCATGTGAAAGTTACAAAATTAATTCTGAGAGAGGATGATTAATTTTTATTGAACTAAATCAGTTTATTTACATTTATATAAATTTAATTGTCAGGATATGATAGCAGGTGTGGAATTTTTTTTTAATATTAACTTTCCCATCTATCCCTTGGTACCTGCCCATAATCAGTGTCTGACCAAAAACTTATCTACTAACTTAAGTATTTCTTTAAATGCCCCTACAATCCTAGTTAGTATCTCTCAGGAACCTCTTGTGCCCCAACACAGCAAAGCCATATTCATGCCCTGTGTCCTCCCCTCCATCTCTGTGCCAAGAATCCTCCCACTCACACTGCAAAAGTACTTATTCTAGTGTAAGACTTAATCTACACTTGTAATTGAATGAGTTTTATCATTCATGGGTGCTTAAAAATGAATGACAAAAGTTTTGTCACAGTGGAAGTCTAAATACTGCTTTGTTGCTTGCCTGCAGATAAAGCGAAAGTTGTTCACTCATGGATGCTAGAAGCATTTTGACAGTAAAGTGCCGACAAACAGCATTTACACGTGGAAAAACTTGAACAACCAAGTCTAGCAGCACCTTAAAGATTAACAAAACATGCAGATGTTAACAGGAGCTTTCATGGGCACAACCCATTTCTTCAGAGGACGAGTTATTAAAGGTCCAGTTCCAAACTTTAGTGACAGGTCTGTGTCAACACAGGCCTGTGGCTAGGGATGTGAATGTGTATTTCTCTGATAGGATAACAAGTCTTATGGATACAGGAGCAGTGGTGGACATGGTATACCTAGACTTTAGTAAGACATTTGATACGGTCTTGCATGATCTTATCAATAAACTAGGCAAATACAACTTAGAGAGGGCTACTATCCAATGGGTGCATAACTGGATGGATAACCGTTCTCAGAGTGGTTATTAATGGTTCACACTCATGCTGGAAGGGCATAACAAGTGGGATTCCGCAGAAGTCTGTTTTGGGACCGGTACTGTTCAATATCTTTATTAACTATTTAGATATTGGCATAGAGAGGATGCTTAATACGTTAGAAGATGATAACAAGCTGGGAGGGGTTGCAACTGCTTTGGAAGATAGGGTCATAATTCAGATTGATCTGTTCCTCCGCCCCTAGACCAATCAGAGCATGGGTGCGGGGGAGTGCATGAAGCTTCCTCCACCCTGCCCCTGCCCTGTGAGGAACACAGAGCACTTTCAAGTGCTGCACACTCCCCACAGGGTGGAGGAAACTTTGTGCGCTTCCCCTACCCCAAGACCTTAATTGGCCTGGGGATGGGGAAGCGTGCGAAGCCTCTTCCCGCCCTGCCAGGGGCATGGGTGCTTAGGGGCATGGAAAGGGGGGGCAAAGGGGCTCCCCTACCCCCAAACCAATCATGGTCTGTGGGTGGGGAAGCTTGGAAGCATCTTGGCTCCGCTCCTTCTGTCTTGGTCAGTGCAGCCCATGCCTGCTCCCAGGGCAGTGGGGTGCCCTCCCTTTAAATGGTTAACCATTAAACAGAATTTTTCATCCCTAATCTAAACTATTTATCTTACTCAGTCACCTTTTTATCTATATGTTACTCCTCTTAACAATATCCTGGCCTCACAAAAATAATAAAGACAATGGATATCTTTAATAGCAATTTTTAACCACAGATTTCAAAGCACTTTTCAGACATACCAGTATTCCGATTTTACAGAAAAGGTAAAAGGCAGAGCAACAAACTGCCCCTAGAATTCTTACCTCAATGACATACTTATTGGACTACACTGCTTCCCTGGACATTCCAGGGGAATAAAGCCACATATTCCCACTGCATGGTATCAATCCATCGCAATCTCTTCCTCATCTCAATCACTTCCTAAGTAATGCATCCTCCAGAACCACAACAAAAGTTCCAACAAATTAAGTCAAATTTTTCTTTCCTCTTTTCTAACAAATGTTTCCAACAAATCTGAGCAAGTGAATTCTTTTTGAAATGCCATAAATTATCTTTCAACTATTTGAGAACACATGTTCTCATTATCCCCACTGTATTCCATCTGAATATGGGTATAATGTATATCACTGCCCTGCCCTTAGGGCAATCAGGGCCTGGGAGCGGGAGAAGCATGTGAAGTCTCTCGCTCCCCGCTCCTGTCCTGATTGGTGTGGGGGCAGGGAAGCATGCGAAGTCTCCTCCTGACCTGCAAGGGGCACGCAGCGCTTTCACTTTAAGTGCCATGAGCCCCTTGCAGGATGGGGGCAGAGAGCGAGACTGTGTGCTCCTCCCACCTCCAGGCCCTGACTGGCCTGGGGTTGGGGGGGAGGGATCTCATGAAGACTCCTTCTGCTGTGCAAGGGGATGGATGCCTAGAGGGAACTGCCAGCTGTTCAGAACAGCTAACTATTATCTCTAGGCAGGGGTGGATGAGGGCAAAGACTTCATGTGCTCTCCCACCCCCAGGCTAACCAGAGTCTGCGGGACGGAGAAGCAGGAAGTGCCCTGACCACACCCCTTTCCGGGGCAGCCTAGGGCTACTTGAAAAATTAGTGAAGTGGCCTCCCATCTAAAATTATTGCCCACCTCTGGGTTAGAATATGGCTTAGGGGAGAAGGGAGTTAAACATTGTATATCCAGGGATTAGAGTTCAGAAAATATAGTGCAAAAATCCTAAATGCAACTTTTATAGTTGAGAAATTAAACAAAAATCAGGAAATTCAAAGCTACAATTCCAACAAGAGCTATAACATAATTCCCTTCCATATGAGAAGTGATAGGCTGTTAATTGTATGCTTAATGTAGAAGCAACGCAGCCAAATTACAGTTGCTATGGTAACCACAATTTTGTATTTCTTGTGAGTTTTATTTCTTAACCCATAACATTATATCATTTCCATTCAATATTTTTAACAGAAAAATTATATGTTGACTAGCAATGTTTATCTGAATAGTTTACATATATCTGATCTTACTCTGAAATGGATATTGACGAGCAGAGTCAGACCTCTATCATTGACATAAAATTAAAATATTGTTGGAAGATGAATTGTTGCACATATGGCAGCACATTATTTTTTTCAAATTACATCAACGTTTTTGAGAAATAAATTCATGAAGTTTTCAAATTAGCTGTTTTAGTTATATTTAAGCACTAAAAAAGTTCGTAAAGCATGAAAATATGTTCCTCCTTCACCGTGAACTCGTAACTCAGTTTCCAAACTGAATTTTACCAAATTTAAAAAAAATGCCTTTTTAACATTTGGCTATGTCTACACTGCCCAGTCTTGCACAAGAACATATGCAAATGAGCCATGGAGACGGATATCGCTGCACCTCATTTGCATACTTAATGAGCTCCCATTTTGCACAAGGAGCTTTTGAGCAAGAGCTGTTCTGCCTGAAAATAAGCTGCAGAATGGCTCTTGCGTAAGAAGTAGTGTAGACTGCTCCTCCTTGCTCAAAAGCCCCATGCGCAAAATGGCAAATCATTAAGTATGCAAATGAGGCACGGCAATATTCATCACTGTGCCTTATTTGCATATGTTCTTGCGCAAGACTGGGCAGTGTAGACGTGGCCCTAGTGCTTATAGAGCATCTTAATGTTGTACAAACATCCATATACAACAAACACTCCTGAATAAGCTATGTGCCTTGCCCAAGACTAAGGTAGAACTCGTAATCGAACTCAGGAATTCAAATTCTAGCTGATATCTTCTTATATTATGCCATCTTTGCTGAGCAGCAAAAAAATTGTGGAGTCTTAAAAGCATCCGACAGCAGCATATTTAATCAATTGCACCAAAATGGATTTGATTTTTACCAGATACCAGAGGTGCCCCAGTGAATGGCTAATTCAACACAAAATCTGAAATCTAAATACAGTAAAGATATTGATTTTTAACTATTAAAATAGCCTTTAAGTTCAATCTCTGAATGTAGTTCTTTAATATTTATGAAAAGACTGAAGTTAAATGTTAAATGACATTGGGATCCTGTGTGTATTTGGACTGGGACAGAACAATGACAACAATGCAAAGGCCATTTATATGTTTGTACTAGCTTTTATTATTAGGAAGGGGGGATTATTTGGTATCTTTTAAAAATTATGGAAATACTCAGGTATATTATACCAAGGTACTTTAATTTCCCCATCTCTTAATGCTAGCAGTATTCATTTAAATTGTTTAAGATTTTTGGCTGAGTACAGAATGCCCTAATCAAAACTCAGCCAACTGCAAACAGCATTCATTTTGTAACACAAATCCGCAAGAATATTTAGGCAAAACATTCTTAATTACTGAATATGTGGATGGGAGTCTGGACTTTCCCTTCCCCTATAATTTATCAGGAAATCAATCATTCTACAAACTCTAGCCTTAATCTACTCAGCCACTTATAAATGCAGATTACAAGTAAAACTGTACAGTGAAATTCATGCAGGATATTAATGAGTTACTTTTTAAGGACACAAGAAGCAGAAAAACAAACCACAAGTAAACACCCAAAAATCTTTCTTCCAAAATTATTTTGGAATTTTCTTGTACATATTTAAGCAGGAAAGTGTTTACAGAATACTCATATAATTTAGACATATTTACTGGTACAATGAATTCAAGACTATATTCAACCTTCTCTTTTACAAGTTTGTAAACTCTTCAAACTTTTCAAAACTGATTTTCTTGAAAGCTATATATATATTTTTATAAAACTTGGGTGAAATAGATTCAAATATGTAAGGGTCTTCTGAAAAACTATATAGTACAGGTTGAATCTTTCTAGTCCAGAACCCTCAGGACCTGACTGGTTCCAAATGAGAGCATTTTCTGGACCACAGGAGGTCAATATTGTCTAGCAGCATTACCAACACTTTCACTGCTTACTGTGCTGTTAGAGAACATTTATGGGTAAATTAGAGCTAAACAACAGTACAGAACACTGAGAGCTAGGACTGGTGGCTATAAACAAACTTTATAGGACCACGGGAAACTTGGCCACACCCATAAAACACATACATGCTGAGAGTGATTCCAGCTACATGTAATTCTATACATTTTAGGATACCTTACTACATTTGAGCAGGAGGAGGGAAGATCAGCCAAACTGATTAAAGAGACAAAATTGGGGGAAAGGGATACACTGCTCACAGACAAAATAGATTTGAAATGGTGACAGAAAGAGAACCGTGTGCTAGCTTATATAGCTCTGGCAAGGGTAAAACATGGTTAGCTATTATATTTATTACCAAGTACTATCTGTGGCCCTGTTTACACACACACAGTTAGACTACAAATAACTTAAACCATCAGTAAAAGTATAGCAAAAACCTGACTGGTCAAAGACTTCAAGAATCCTGTAATGGAAATCAGAGTCCTCTGCATTGAAGCTGTTGAGAAAACTTACTTAAATATAACAAGGCAACAGCCCAACAATGACATATTATTCTCAAATGGTCAAAACTCTAAAACATCCATCCAAATAGTAAGCATTTTTTTGCTATTTCAATCCTGAATCTTCATATAAAAACATTTTTTATCTCAGCCAAATAATTATTTGGATTTATAGCCTCTCACAAAGACTACACTAATCTCCAAAGACTACTTCCAATGTTAAATGCTATTTAATTTACTTCAAGATCAGACCAAAGGAGACAAGCATATGCTTCGGCATTCCATATATATTAAAATAAAATTGTATTTTTTAAATAAATACAAGACAATAAAAAAGAGGTATTGATTCCACATCGATTTATTTTCATTTAAAACACTTTTCTATCTTATCTGGACTTTTATGGACAAAAGCATTTTTGGTGCAGATTAGTGTCTGGTTTTCATCAAATGCTCAACAGGAATGTTTGCAAGAGTTTAAAAATAATGTTATTTCAAAAATGTATACATTTAATCCATGTGTAAGCTGTAAACTATGCAAACTGTTCAGTCCATGAGAGTTAAAATGTGTAACTATGAAAGATTTTAGTTAAACAATGTGAATGGAACATTGTTTTAAAATAAAAACACAGGCGTGACTTCAGTCAAAGCTTGGCACTCAACTGAGCAGACCTAACAAAAGCTGATATATGGCCACGTCTACACTACACGAAGAGGGCAAATTTATTAAGGCTGATTTCTTGCCACCTGATTTTGCAAAGTCCAAGGTCCATATCCCCACTGTGCGTAAGAATTCAGGCCTAACGTACTATAAAAAGGTGGTGAGCAATTGGATTCTGATAAAACTAGTATAAAAAACTAGTATCAATTCAAATGGAATCACGAGACACCAAAAAGGAAAAAAAGCTTTTGTAAGAACAACATTTTACTGGGGTAAGCAAAGAGTAAACTTAATTCTGCTAAAAGAAACAACTATAAAATAATCAATTTGCTTATTTAAACGCTGAGAGGAATAAACTGTCCCAGCAGCAAGTGAAAGTATGTAGAAGATCTATTTAACTAGACTGAAACCAATACACACTCCAGCAGGCTGGAGCCCCCATCCCCATTTAATCAGTTAACTGGTTAAACATTAATTTAACTAATTAAACAGGATTTTACATTCCTAATTTACACACACTTCTCTCATAGAGGTAGCCATGTTAGTCTGTAACTTTAAAAACAACAAGTAGTCCTATGGCACCTTAAAGGCTAAAAAATATATATAGTGTCATGAGCTTTTGTAGGTTAAACCCACTTCATCAGATGAGCTGAAGTGAAAATAACAAGAACCCAGAATTTATAACAGAAAGAGAGAGGAGAGGAGAAAGATACCTGTCAATTGTAGGACTGGTGCTAACGAAGTGGGATGGAAGTGTTCCATACTTAGCTTTTGATTTAAATGAGGTATTAAATGCAGAGAAGGCTGGCTTTATAATGTGACATCCAGTTAGTGTCTTTGTTCAGGCCCACAGAAACAGTGTCAAATTTGCAGATGAATGTCGATTCCACACACACAGTAAGTGGCTGGTGAAATTCCTTTGTAGGATAGCTACTTTTAAATTAATTAGTGAGTACCCAGGCAGGTTAAAATGCCCTCCTACAGGTTTGTGTGTTTTACCATTTCTGATGTCTGACTTGTGTCAGATCCAGGCCATGGAGGGCCCTTTGCCCACCTGTGCATTAGAGGATATGCAGTTGTATGAGCCCCTGATGCTGGGGCTTATGTAGTTAGGTCCTGTGAGGGTATTGCTTGTATAGATGTATCGACAGAGTTGGCAACAGGGTTTGTTGCAGGGGTAGGTTCCTGGATGAGTGTGTTTGAGGTGTTGTGTGTGGCTGCTGGAAAGGATTTGATCAGGTTAGGGGGTTGTCTGTAGGCAAGGACTGACCGGTCTCCTAAGGCCTGTCATTTTCCAGGATAGGTTGTAGATTGTCAATGATGCACTGGAGGGGTATAAGCTGGGGGCTCTAGATGATGACTAGTGGTATTCTGTTATTTTCGTTGGTGAGCCTGTCTTGAAGAAGCAGATTCCTATGTACTCATCTGGCTCTGTCAATCTGTTTCTTCACTTCCCCCAGGTGGGTATAAGTTTTAAGAATGCCCGATAGAGATCCTATAGGTGTTTGTCTCTGTCTGTGGGACTGGAGCAAATCCGGTTGTATCTTAGGGTTTAGCTGTAAACAGTCAATCGTGTGATGGAAACTAGAGGCACGTAGGAAAGAACACCTGTACATTCCATAAATGACCTATCCCCAACAGAGATATTCAAACTTTAAATTATAAATTCTTTTTATGCCTGCTAGCACTACCTATAAATAACTATCATAATCGCAGTATCCGAGCACCCCACTTTCCCCTGAGTTCTTTGAAATAACTAAATCCATTCAGAAGAAGGATTTCCAATACAAGACACCAATTTAGTCATTCTGTAAAATATCAGGGAAAAGTTTTAAGGCCAGAGTTTGACTATATCTAAACAGAAAATAGTCACTCACTATTTTACACTGCCAGCAGTTAATCTTACACCAAAAGATTACTGAAGTAAGGGTTATTCTTTGAAGTAAAATTATAAAAATGAAATCTCTTAAATTAATCTGATATTACTACTGGGACAGCCTCTAAGTAAATACATGCTAAAGTACTTTTTAAGAAATCCACATTCCATGTTTTACTTTTTATTAACCTATAGTTTATGTGTAGATATTAATACTACAACTTCTATTTTGATATTGAGTACCTTAAGCAACTGGTGGTCTGGGATTTCCCCCCATTTCCTAGAGTTGACGAGAATTTTATATTTTAGTAAGAAAGCTATCGTGAAAAGATGGCTTACACATTTCCAGCAAAATGTACTAATTGTGTCAATTTCTTGTGATAGGGAGAATTCTAAAGCTATGAGCCTCACTGCCAAGGAAAAACTGCTTCCAAAAAATTTACCCTTGCTATCTAAAGTTCCATTGCTCCCGATAGATAGAACTGTCTGCATAAGCAAAACAACAAGGGGGATAATTTGAGATAGCCTTCAAGTGGCTGGCACTAGGTTATCAATAACAAGATCAGGACATTAAAACGTGTATTCAATGGGGAGCTAAGAGTGTCCAAAAGACAAGGGTGATGTATTCATATTGATCTGTGTTGCTCAGCAGGTGGACAGACATTAGTTAAACTAGCTAGAGCTTTTTCACCAATATTATTTTCATTCCTTCGAACAGTGTGTTGCCATAGTCAAGCTAAGGGTAACAAATATGTGGATGACCATGATTAGGTTTGACTCCTAAAGACAGTGGAAGACAGAAGAAGTTATTTTTAGCAATCCAGTGTTCTTGAAGAATCCAAAAGGAACCTAAAGCTACATACCACCATCAAAAGCTGAGAGTTATGTCATGGGGCTGGCTAGTTCTTCAAAGCATTCCCTTTCCCCCATCCTTCTAATTTTTTTCCAGGTGCAGTTTCTGATAGCTGGTTTTCAAGACACTGTTACTGCTTAGACCAGGGCTGGGCAAGATGTGGCCCAGGAGCTAGATCCGGCCCACCTAACATTTTGATCCAGCCCATGGACTGTTTCTGATTGCTTTCTACTTATATCCTGCTGCCCATGCTACTGAATTTCCAGGCAGCGGCTCAGGCAGCAGGAGCCTATTTAAATGGCTCACAGCTCCTGGTCGCGGCTCTACCCCAGTAGGGCCTAGAGCAGTGAACCTTTTAAATAGTAGCAGCAACCCTGGGCAGCTGCCAGGCAACACAGTAGTAGCAGGGCTGGGAGCCTCAAGCTCATAGCTGTATTTTTACTTCAAAGCCTCCAGCCACAGACAACTCTGAAGGGAGGCTACTTCCCAGCCCCACCCCTTCTGGAGGTTGGAGATGGCCTGAGACCATCTACCAAAATTTGTTAAGTGGCCCTCCTGCAAAAATTATTGCTCACCCCACCTTAGACAATGTAACAGCTAGAGAGGGGTACTGTTAATTTTAATGATGGATAAAATATTCATACTGGATACACATTTAAGTTATTTCCTATTAATATAATTTCATTTCACAACTATATGAAAGGTTAAACTTAAATTCTTGTCATATTTTTGAGTTGACAGAAAGAATTCCCCCAAATTAGTAATAAATTTTTTTTTTAAAACCTAGGACCATATCAAGGTGGTGTTAATCTTTTTCACATTTAAGACTTTCATGTAGAAGATCTGCCTATTAGCTAGATTAGTTTAAAAAGATTTTTCTATCATTCTAAAATCTATAATTATATTTTTTGATGCACAGCTGGTTACTATACATGAGATCCTGATGAACAGTTTCAGCTCCTGCTGATACTGAAAGGTCAACTTCTTTGCACGGATATATTTTCTTCTCTGCTATGTAGCCTATTCTAAAACAGAGCCAAGCAAAGTGAGCTTGTCACATGAAGTTATTGCAGCACAAATACCCTAAAGTCATTCTAGACATCATATGGATATCTTCTTGTAGGAAAATAAGTACTAAAGATGGAGAAATCCATTTTCATTCATTACCAACATTTGACCATTTCTACATCAAGAAGGAAGCTGTGTCTGAAATCCAGTTTCAATCATTGCTCCCTCTGGGAACCTCCCATATGTGGTTGCCCACAGTTTAACCATTTGTGCAATGGACATAGCCAAACCCTATTTAGTTCTGGATCTAGGAACTGTGATACTCTTCTATAATCACATTACCTATGCAGCTAGACAGAGAGGCATACAGCATTAAAACACTAATTCTATATATTGGCGCTATAATCTAAAGTATCAGATTAGTGGTCAAACATCTATCAATCAGCTTTTGTATTTAACACCCCTTTACAGCTACTTCTTACCAGGTATACAAAATAGGGATGTTAATCAGTTACCCAGTAAGCATCCTCCTTACCGACTGGAGCAGTGGCCTGCCCATGACACAGTACAGTGAACCCTGCCTGGCCTGGCCAGAGCAGCACCCTGCCAAGGGTGCGTCAGGCTGAAACCGGCAGCCCTGCAATCAACCGTGTAACCAACAGAATTTTGATCAGTTACACAGTTAATATTTTCATACATCCTAATAGCAAACAAGGCATAATTTTCTTAAGCAATTCTCAGAAGATTATAGGAGTGGCACAGCCAAATCTGAAGACTAAGGCCTATATTTTCACACATGTCTAAGGTCACACATCAAAACCTATTTTTAAGTAATTGCTCTGATTTTCAGAAATACTTCTGGCCCTTTTAATTCCTGTCTTTTTCAACAAAAGCTACAGGCACATTAGGCCAATTACTTAAGCACCAAAATACTGATTTGGGTGCTTAATGTTAGGAACTCAAGTTTGGAAGTTTAGGCATAAGGTTGAATAATATCTCAAATCTGGGGAGGTAAGGAGATTCTTGGCACAAGCTCCAATTTTAAATACACAAAGTCTACTCTTAATTAGAATATCTAATATATAAAGGAGAATGTTTGTAAGTTTGAGCGCTAATAACTTGGACACCATAAGAGCTACCGCAACCAAACTTTGCATGGGATAATCTTTCATCCAGGAGAAGGTTTTAAGGTACTTTTGGGCCCAATCAGGATCCCGCCCTACCCCCTGTGGCACCTGCAGCCCCAAGTGGAAGGAATCTGTGTGCCTGCTGCAGCACAGGGCGGAGGGGCTGGGTTAAACCCTCAATGTGTTACACTGCTGTGAAGCCAGCCAGCTGCTCTTCAGACTGTGAGGCTATGTCTAGACTGCAAGCGTCTTTCGAAAGAGGCTTTTTCGAAAGATACTTTCGAAAAAGCCTCTTTTGAAAAAGAGCATCTAGACTGCAAGCAGTACTTTCGAAAAAGCAAGCCGCTTTTTCGAAAGAGCACCCAGGCAGTCTGGATGCTCTCTTTCGAAAAAGCCCTGTTTGCATTCAAGAACGCCTTTTTTTGAAAGAGCACTTTTGAAAAAAGGCGTTCTTCCTCGTGAAATGAGATTTTCCGCCATCAAAAGAAAAGCCGCGTTCTTTCGATTTAATTTCGAAAGAATGCGGCTGTAGTCTAAACGCAGGTGAAGTTTTTTTTTTTTTTTTTTTTAAAGGCTACTTTTTTCGAAAAAACCCTTGAGTCTGGACACAGCCTCAGTGGGGCTCTTCTGTGTCTGGTTCCAGCCATTGGGGCTAGACGTGAGCGCTGAGCTTTTGCTTGCCAAGGCAGGGCGGTGGATCCCTGAGCCAACCTTGCAAAGAGAAGTCCCCTTGCTACTGCCCGCATGACTGTGTACTGTTCTCCTGGGGGCTGGCTGCTCGGTCCTGGGGGGAGGAGGGTCCTGCTGCTCTCAGAGGGTCAGGTGTGGGCCAGGAGCCATCAGGCCCCAGGGTCTGTGTCTCTGGGAGTCCCCTGGCTCAGGGTCCCCTCCTTTCCTAAATTTTGTTCCTCCAGTTTCCTGAGCAACGCTGGGTAAGTCCAGCTAGTTATTCATAACTGAATCATTAAAAAGTTTCACCTGTAGAAATTTCAGAATTTCTGACTGTCAAACTATTATAACTCCTCTCCATTTATCTGTCCAAATTACTGTAGTTCAGTACAAAGTGCTTAAAATGTGTATGCCCATTACTATTTGGATGTCTACAGTAGGGATGTAAAGGGTTAATCGGTTACCCAGTAAACATCACCCTCACTGGGTGATGCTTACAGGGAAGCCAGTAGGGATGTTTGAATGTAAATGACTAACTGTTTAACCAATAAGCAGATGTTTATTGGTTAATGGTGTCAGTTACATTCAGCAAAGCCACCTCCCGGACAGCCAGATGAGCAAGGGCTGCCAGCTCTGCTCCTGGAGAGGGGGCTTTTCTGGCTTCGCTAGCAGAGCCAGGTGGGCAAGGGCTAGAAGCCCAGCTCCTTAGCTAAACTAAGCTTTGTACTGCAGAGTCCACAGCACAGGTAACCATGTAACTGCTGAGATTTTCAGCGGTTACATAGTTATACTATTACATGACGTTTAACATCCCTGGTAATCAGTTAACTGGCAGCCCAGTCCGGAGCAGCCTTCATGCCAGCAGGCCCAGCCTGGCTGAAGCAGTCCCCAACCTCTGTCGCGCTGTAGGTCAGGGGCTCTTCCTTCCCAGCTGGGCTCCCCCAACCACAGCATGCCGATTAATCCGGTAAATGTAAAGTCTAACCAGTTAACTTTTTATATGGGATTTTACATCCCTTATCTGCAGTTTTCTAAAGACCTCCACTTAGGCCTTCTTGCTTAGAATTGAAAATGCACAGAAAATATGGAACTAATTGTTTATAAATTTAGAAGAAATACAGATTTTTAATTTCTCTCTCGATTCCTGATCCTTTTGCAGTCTATTAACCCTAACATAAAAATCACTGTTCTCTATTAGATGACAGAAGCTAACCCATTGTAGGAAATACCCCTACACAGTGCCATTTCAATGGATTAATATAAAAGTATCTATGTTTGGTAAACCATTTAAACACTTCTGGCTTGGAAGTAAGCAATTTTTTTACTTAGCTATTATATGAATAAGGTAGTAGTCTACACACAGAAAATTGTGTTTTCTTGATAACAAAAATTACGGTATTCATGCTGAGGAAGCATACATATATACTTTCTACAATCTATCTAATCACATATTAGTCATCCAAAGGGTAAATCATATAAATGCTTGATGAACCAAGTTGCATCAATGCTTGTGTGGTTTCCTAACAGTAAGTGAGACGCATTTCCTGGTGTGGAAGACACACGTGACTATTTTTGTGCCTGAGGAAACGTGGATCGATAAGCATGCATCCTACTGCTGAATTTGCAGACTCTCTAGAGACTAGCAACAATGTGACTCAGGAACACTAGACTGTCTACAGGAACATACTGTACACATATTAATGAGATTACCACGACTCTCTGCCAATGCTGTTCACACTACACTAGTATATCTAGCACGCATTTGTAATAGATATTCAAGGAATCCAACATGTGTATCAAAAAATACTTTGTATAGCTGATTTCACATTCAGTTGTGCTAAGCAGTATCTAGGAAATACAAATGTTATAGAAGACTGACAAGCATACCATAAACAGAGAGCCTCTGAAAAAAAAAAAAAAAAGCTTACAACTGGTAAATATTATCTCTTTTCCACATTTGAATATAACAAATAAAAACTATGATGTTCATTCATTTCAAAAAAGGAGAGGTGAAAGGTAAGTTGTGTGCAAACAAGGTTTTGTGGGCAGATGTGGCAAGCTGATAAATTTTGGATGAAGGACTAAGGATCTGGAGCCAGAAAGTGATAAGCCACTCTTCCCCAAATATTTTCATTTGTCCACCCAAAAAATTATGATAGCATGAAATTAACTACTCATTTACCTCACAGAACACCTTAGTGATGATTTCCTCAATGAATGATTTTACAAGTAGCATCAAAAGCTTTACAGCAGGGCTGGGGAACCTAAGGCCCAGGGTCCAGATGCGGTCCCTGGCTTGCCTGGATCCAGTCCCCGAAGCTCAGAGCTCCTCATCATCGAGAAGCCCACACAGGCACTTCAGCCCCAGCTGCCCCTTCCCGACTGATTTCTCTGTGGGTTAGCGACCCCTGACGCAAAAAAAGTTCCCCACCCGCTTTACAGTCTCACATCATATCAATACCACGTCAATTCTTCATTTACATGCACAAAACTATTACCCTTGCTTTATTTTAAATACATTGTTTTAATTCTTTTAAAAAATTACAGTGCAAACTAAATATACAAAACAAAACAAAGCTGAATAGTACCCAATTAAGACTTTGTGAAAAGAAGGTTTTTATTCAGATTAAAGCCGTATCAGCCAGTGTTACTCTCTTGTTCTACTAATTATATAGGACAGCATCTATTTAAACAGCCAAGTTAATGACTTCAAATTTGATCAATAGTCCTTGTTTATACAGTGTAGCACTACTGACAGTCACCAGGGCTTAAAACAAAAAAACTGGTTACACCAAATCTACAGCAAGATACAATGGGAATAAGAGCATTGTATTCAGAATAAGAAGCAGATCACGAATTCCATGTGCGCAGCTACAAAGATCCCTGCTCAGCTCTCATTTTAGAAGAATTATCAAGATTATCCCATTGTCTATAAACATTACAGAACTGACACAAACTATGTCTCTTGTATGTAAAAAATATTTATCCCTATTATTCTGCTCACAACCTGCTTGAAAATTTAGTGAACTCAAGCAATTTACAGAAATGGATACAGAATGATACCAATCTGCATCTTCTATATGTCACATCGCTATATTAAATATTTAAGTTTGTTTTCAGCTCATACTCTGCAGAACATGACAATTCCTTGGCAACAGAGATCTACAGTAAGCAAGAGGTGGGCAAACTACAGCCTGTGGGTTGCATCTAGCTCATCGGACCTTTTAATTTGGTCCCTGAGCTTCCACTAGTGGGGCTCAGAGCCTGTCTTGCTCCATGTTCCAGCAGAAGAGCAGAGTCGGGGGCTTGCCTTGGCACACTCTGCTCATGTATATGGGTATGTCTAAACTACACCCCTCTGTCGGCAGAGGGATATTAATTACACACATCGAAAGTGCAAATGAAGCCGGGATTTAAATATCCCGTGCTTCATGTGCATAATGGCGGCCGCCGCTTTTTTAAAAAATGGGGCTTTTTAAAAAAACAGCAGTTTAGACGAGGCATTTTCGACAGAAATGCCCCGTTTCGAAAGATCCTGTACTCCTGCACCCTCCCGCGACCTCCTTCCCCAGCACTGATTCCCCCCCCACTCTCAAAATCCTTCGATCCCAGTCCAGCACACCCACTTACACCCAAACCACTAACCTCCAGCTCAATCCCAGAGCCTGCATGCTCTGCCAGAGCCCTCATTCCCACACCCCTGTACACCCCAATCCCATGTCCCAGCCATGAGCCCTTTCTCATCCTCTGAACCCTTCAGTCCCAGCCTGGAACACCCTCCCACACTTTGAACTTCTCTTTTCTGGTCCCATACCATAGCCTACACCCTCAGTCAGAACCCTCACCCCCCTCCTGCATCCCAAAACTGAATTTTGAGAGCATTCATGACGCATCATATAATTTCCATACTAAGATGTGGCCTTTAGACCAAAAGAGTTTACCCATCTCACATCAGCCTTTGGACCATAAGCATTAGGCTGTCCTTCTCTTTTATGAGCCAACTGTGAAATGCTACTTAAAATTAATAGGATACATACTGGAATAGAATCTGGAAAGACTGAAGAATCCTTAGAGAAGCAGAAGGAAAAGGAAAAGGAAAAAGGAAAAGTGTCATTGCCTAAACTTTCCATCAAAAGATGCTAGACACCGTTTACCTAAAGAACAATGTTCCCTCTAATTTTTTCTATCCATGTGCAAAATAAATTGTATTATGTGCACACAGGCATGTACAGATGTGCACCACTAATAGAAACACAGGCTGCCAGCTGTGGAAGGCTTTGGGTGCACTGCTAATAAGCTGGGTGGCATATGAATCTCTCCTGGACAGCCGCCAAAACACTCAGCTTACAGGGAATACTGACAAAAAATCAAAAAGAACAAAATGACAACCCAGGTCAGGATGTAAACAATAGATTTTTATAGTAATATATACAAAGCTTTTTAGCCAAAATCTTTTCAACCTATGCCATAATTATTTTTAACTGCAAAACTAATTTATTAGCTTACTTTTTCATATGCAGAAGTATTAAAATATGACTTTCAGGGTACATGTTAGGAATGTTAAGTAACAGTTAATTAGCTAGTCAAGTAGATGATGGAATTTCTATCAATAACTCGATTAGTCAATAAGGGGGTGGGTGCTCGCTACCACCACTGCAGCTCTGCATTTTACAAGTGTTTTTATTTGTACCCTGGACTCCTTAATTCCATTAATCTGAAGAAGTAGGTTGTGCCCACTAAAGCTCATACCACCATCTACATTTTTTGTTGGTCTCTAAGATGCTGCAGGACTATTCATTGTTTTTTAAGTTTTTTCAGTTATAGCAGGGTGGGCAATAATTTTTGATGGGGAGCCACTCTAAGAATTTAGAAAGTGGTCGAAGGCCGCACTCTTCCATTATATTAATGGAGGTGTGGTGTCTGAGATGGAGGTTAGGTGCAGAAGGGAGCTTGGGGTAAAAGAACTGGGGTGCAGCAGTTGGGTTGTGACCAAGGGCAGGGAATTGGGGTACAGGAGGGGGTGCAGTGGATTAGGGTACAAGGGTTTTGGTTGTGAGCTAGGGCAGGAGGGGATTGTGATCTGGGGCAGGAGACTGGGGTACTGGGGGGGGGGAAGAGGGTCAGAGAAGGGAGGGGCTACAGTGCCAGAGGTAGGCTCTGGCCATGAGATTTACCAGTCAGCAGCCCAGCAGTTTCTCAGGCAGGCAGGCAAGGAGGCTGACCTGCCCCAGCACAGGCTGCAGCCATGTGCTCTGTGAATAACTATAAGCTCAGGAGGGGAAGGGGCGTGTTGCTTCATGGCGGTCTGTTATTCAGTTTCTGGCCAGAAACCAGCCAATGAGATTGTGCTGGGGGTAGAAACAGCATTTGAAGCCTTCCTCCTCCCATCTGGGCTCAAAAGCTTTTAAAGAAAAACCACCCCGCAGCTGTGATTCTGACCAGTATGTGGGTAGGGTGAGGCAATCAAGGAGCAGCTCCCCACAGCGTCCACGGGCCGGATCCAATGGCTTTGGTGGGCCAAAGCCCGTGGTCTGTATTTTGCCCAGGCCTGAGTTACAGACCAACACAGTTACCCCCTGAAACTTAAAAAACCACAAGCTATCCTAAACTACCTGCAGAATGGTAGGAACTGTATGCTTTATTTCAAATGTGAACTAGTGAGATCTTTGTAGAGCTCTTGCACATGTAAAAAAAAAAAAATCACACTTTGAACGTAGTGAGAAAAATTAAATAATAGTCTTCCAAGACAACAAAGTGGAGTGTCAAATGCCATGTCAAATCTGTTCACCTGAAGTAACAGAATTTTTCCTAGTGACTGCTATCAATTTCTGCAAAATCAAAGCTTACATTTAAATAATTAAGTTTTTATCCTTTACAGTTGTGAACATAGCATTTAGGCTGCCCTCTAAAGTTTGCAGAAAGATAGTTCTAGAACACTTTTGTTCTTGCTTACACCATTGCCAAACTGAGGAAGAGTGCAATCTGACCAGAACTGCCTTTTCACTGCTACTGTACAGAACAGTGAGGGGCCACCAAGGCTAGAGAGTGGGCCGCATGAGTTGTCCTCTTATCTCAGAGGGCCACAATATTGAAATTGGGCATGTACATTAACCATGACCCCTAGAATAAGATTAAATACATTGCACGATTCTCCTTTATTAGGCCTTTTCAACACAAAGTGATCCATTATTAGAGGCAAATTAAACTACTGGCAAAAGTAACAAAGCAGCAGAGTGAGTACACGGCTCTCACACTGCTGTGTGCAATCAGCAAACACCTCACAAATGTCCTTGCTTTAAAGGCACAACACTTCTCATATTGCCAGGGTCTGCTCAACCTTTGCCTTTGCTCCAGGCCCCGCCCCACCCCACCCCTTTCATCAACCTCCCCCGCAGCCTCTTTCTTCCCTCCTCCCCCAAAAGCCTTGGTCCTTCTCCTCCCTTTCCCTCCCAGCATGATCTGATTTGCGCTCTGTCCCCGTTTCCCCTTCCCTCATAGAGCTTGAACACCACAAACCAGCCAATTTGAGGCATTCAAGCTCTAGAAGGGATAGGGCACAAATCAGCCAATTTACAATGTTCCAGAAGTGCTCGGAGGGAGGGGGAGAAGAAGCTAAGTACAGAGTTCCCAGTGCGAGAGCGTGGGGGAAGAGAGCTAGGGGGAGTGCACAGGCCACACACAGAATCTTGATGGGTCTCATGTAGACCACAGGCTGGAGGTTGCCCACCACTGGTACAGACCTAATGAATCCCTATAAAAGTGACAGGTATCTGCTACTGGTTCTCTGGACTAGTCATGCTGTCCAAAAGTCTTGTAATAAAGCGTCTACTGACTCTCTGCACCACTTTTTCCAGACTCCTATAGCTAGACTCCATACACCTAAAAAGAGCCATGACAAGATGCAGGACCTCCAACACAAGTCTTTCCATTGCTACAAGCGTAAAAAGCACCTGAAAGCATAACTGTCTTATTAACAATTAACTGTTACCTGCTGATTTACAACTGCATGAATGCAGAAAAATTCCAGGAAACAAGTCATTTTGGTTTTACTTGGTATGCAAATTAGTAGAGTGAAGCTGATCTGTCATATAGAGTCTTTGATCAATCAAACTCAAAAACAAGTATTCCAATTGCATTTATATCATCATTCTATCCCTTTCCAAATTAATAGCAATTCTTCCCTTCAGTCTCCCAAAAATCTGAAGCTTTTTCTGTATACATCTGTATACTTAGCAGCTTGAAATAATACTAAAAAAGTGATAGTACTTTATCTGAAATTGTTTTAGTCCTTCCTTTTTACCCGATACCCAATCAGCTAGGAATAAATTCTGAAATTTGCTCTAGTTCAACTTAGAAGTAGAGTTCATGGCTTGATAAGCATGCAGAACAGGAAATGCTTTGGATTGCAGACTACTTAGAACACTTATTTTCCCAAGCAAGTTTTTACAAATTCAGTTTGGTGGGTGGTTTCATAACTTTTAATTTCCACTAAAGCATATCAAAACGCTATGGCTAGACGAGTCAGAGGAATGAGAATCACTTTGGTGGAACTGCAACTAAAGATGTTAAACAGCAGTTATTCAGCTAATCGTGTAGTCAATTTGTATCGACTACGTGATTAGTTGAACAGTGGGCTGCTCTGCAGAGCTGCAGCAGGGGTAGCTCCCAGAGCCATCGTGAGCCGGGATTGAGCAGTCCTGGCCTAGGCTGTCTCCGGGACAGCTGCGTATCTGCATTTTAAATGTAAGCGCTAGGTGGCTCTTACTACATTTAAAATGCAGAGGCACAGTGGCCCCAGACTCACGCTGGGTCCAGCAGCCCCTGTTCGCAGCAGCCAGAGCTAGCTGCAGAAAGGGGCTGGTTAGTGGGACCCCCATGGACACGAGCTGCTGATGGAGCAGCCTCTGTCTCTGGCGAACCTTGCCCCGCCACAGACAGAGGCAAGCAGCCTCTCCTACCTGGCCCACCCTGATAGAGGCAGCGGGATTGGCGGTACCATGAAGACAATGTTGGGGGGCACCAGCTTTTAAACTGGCAACCCCCAGCACCAACTCCTGTTTCCCCACTCCTCCTCTTGCTGCTTCTGATACAGTACAGTCAAGTACTAGACTACTTGCTCACATCCCTAACTGCGATACTGTGAATTTCAAACAAACCAGTTACAGGGAAAGCAAAACTTGCTCTGTAGGTGGATCTTTGGTATTGAAGGAAGGCCTCTAACTGAGAGGCATTTAATTTTCAAACTAAAAAATGAAGAGTTTTTACATATTTACATATTCATTTTGTTTCCAAAAGTACTGCAATAGATGAGGCAAGAATGTGACTACCAGCAGATGGAGACAGGAGAATTACAACAAATGACTATGTTACCCCAATATATGTGCACGCGTGCACACATATACCATAAAACACAGATTGAAAGAATACTTAAATAAAAAGTATTATGTTGCTACAACATTCAGGTTTTAAATTTAATCTTGAAGTTAAAAAAATGAAAAACAAGCTTCTTAATGTAACATTAATTTGACTGCATTAAGGGATGTTAGATAGCGTGTTACTGAATAGCCATGTAACCACATGAAATTTTAGTGGTTACACTCCAATTCAACAGTCCCCGGAAGTGGGGCCAGCAGCCAGTGCATTCCCAGCCCCATTACCGGGAGCCTCCTGCCACCCTGCACTGATGCCTCTCTATCAGCTTATCGGTTAATCTATCAGCGGCAGCAGCAGGGGGTGGCAGGTGGGAGCAGGTCCGTGAGGTCCCATCTGCCACCCCCCTGCTGCTGCCTCTGATCTAGAGGCAGCAGCGCAGGGTGACAGCAGCCACAGTCAGCTCGGGCACCCCAAGGAGAGGGACTGATGCTGTCGAGCAGCCTCTGTCTGTGGTTGCCCAGGCTCATCACAGACAGAGACTACTCCATGGGATGCTGGAACAGTGTCTGTCCACGGGTAACTCATACCCCCCGTGGCCAGAGGCTGCTCCACAGCAGCTTCCCATGCCCTCTCGCCCATGCTGCTGCCTCTGATAGAGATGCTCCCCCCAGCACCAGCTCCTGCCCCCACACACTCTGTATGATATCTGTAGGAGGCAGCGGGGGAGGGGGAAGCAGACAGGCGAGTCCACAGAGCATATTGGCTCCTGACGGACTCCTTTAACCTCCATGCTGCTGCCTCTGTATCAGAGGCAGTAGTGTGTGGGGGACAGGAGAGGCGGATCCACTGTTCATGGGGAGCCAGCATTTAAAGCCAGTTCCTCAGGGCACCTACTCCTGCTCCCCCCATATTGCTGCCTCCAACTCATGTATGTAGTCGACAGGATTAACCAATAAGCTTAGGCTTATTGGTTAATTGTGTAGTCATCTACACCTTGATATCCCTAACCATATATATTACCATACCGCTTTAAATGACTTGTTAAATGTCTACATCACTACACAGAATGCCTATTTCACTACACAGGATGCATGTGTACATTAATCTTTTAATAAATATTTTCATTTTCAGAGTGCTTTTGAATATGAAAACTTAAACAAATGTAGGTTGAACTTCACTGGTCTGGCACCCTTGGGATCTGATCGGTCCTAAGGGAGGGAGTTTGCCAGACCAGTGGAGTTCGACCTCGATGCTGATGGACTTCAGGCTTTCCGAAAGTCTGTCAGCAGAATACTGGGGCTCCATGGCTAGCCCTGGGGCTGCTGGGGCTCTGTGAGCCCAAGTCAGGGCTCTCTGGTCCAGCAACATCCGTGGTTTGGCAAAGAGTCCTGGACCAGAGACATTCAAACTCTCTACATTTACCAAATTTTCCCATAATGATTACCTTTGGGCTGAGAAGCAAACGGAAGTTTCAACCCAAAGTACACTGATCACTGTAAAGCAAATAAATTACATAGCTGGATTAACTACTACTGAGCATTTCTGATTATGCCTATAAAACTGATATTGACTTTAATAAATGTAGCACAAGCTTTTTGGGTAGTATTTGCTATTGGGTTAGTAATAGATATTATAATATTGATCAAAGGGACAGAGTTTTCAGCCCACCATCATTATGAGCATGGCACACACACTGGATGCAAGCCAGGCATCATTCAACATCTGTAAAAACATCAATTCAGCTTTATATTAACAGTCAATTTGAGTACAAAGTGAATCAAATGCCAGCTGTCTAATATACATTACATTTGCAGATGATACCAAACTGGGTGGGGTTGCGACTTCTTTGGAGGATAGGGACATAATTCAAAATGACCTTAGCAAGTTAGAGAAATGGTCAGAGGTAAACAGGATGAGGTTTAATAAAGAGAAATGCAAAGTGCTCCACTTAGGAAGGAACAATCAGTTCCATACATACAAGATGGGAAGCGACTGTCTAGGAAGGAGCATGGCGGAAAGGGATCTAGGGGTCATAGTGGACCACAAGTTGAATATGAGTCAACAGTGTGATGCTGTTGCAAAAAAAGCAAATATGATTCTAGGTTGTATCAACAGGTGTGTTGTAAGCAAAACTCGTGAAGTCATTCTGCTGCTCTACTCTGCACTAGTTAGGCCTCAGCTGGAGTACTGTGTCCAGTTCTGGGCGCCACATTTCAAGAAAGATGTGGAGAAATTGGAAAGGGTACAGAGAAGAGCGACAAGAATGATTAAAGGTTTAGAGAACATGACCTATGAAGCCAGGCTTCATGAACTGGGCTTGTTTAGTTTGGAAAAAAGAAGATTAAGGGGAGACATGATAGCGATTTTCAAATATCTAAAAGGGTGCCACAAGGAGGAAGGAGAAAATTTGTTCCTCTTGGTTTCTGAGGACAGGACAAGGAGTAATGGGCTTAAAGTGCAGCAGGGGAGGTTTAGATTGGACATTAGGAAAAAATTCCTAACTGTCAGGGTGGTCAAATATTGGAATAAATTGCCAAGGGAGGTGGTAGAATCTCCCTCTCCGGAGATATTTAAGAACAGGTTGGATAGACATCTGTCAGGGATGGTGTAGACGGAGTTTGGTCCTGCCTTGAGGGCGGGGGGCTGGACTCTATGACCTCTTGAGGTTCCTTCCAGTCCTATTATTCTATGATTCTATGATTTATTTCTTTATCTAGATCTTAAAGAGACTGATCAAGTCTGGAGATTTATAGTAATATACTCCACACACTGAAGACCAAAAGTTTACTATTCAAACAAAATGTATTGCCTCTTTCATCAACATAAGCGGATTTATCTTGCCATTTAGTAAAGGAAACAAGAGATGCAAATTTTCAGATAGTAGTATGCTGAACAAGCTTCAGATCAGTGCTGCATTTATTTTAATCTAATAATCTGAGTGAAACTATAATCAGATGTAGAAGACTGAAGCACAATGATACAAAAAGCACAAAGAACATTCTATACTTTTCTCTGAGTACAATAACCCCCCCTTATTGAAAGATGCCAAATAGTGTGTGTGTGTGTGTGTGTAAATTTTGCTATAAAGTTTTTTTTTTTAAATCATTCATTGTGATTTAACCTAGTATTACTGGTAAGAGCTAAATGTTAGGGAACATTATCTTTCACTTTTCAGATTATTTTTTGTACATTTCATTCTCCTGCAGAGTCAGTCTCCCTTGTTTACGTAGATCTTTTGCTTTGAGAGGAGGAAGAAAAAATCTAAAAATTTGGTAAATATGAGTAAGACCATAAACACTGGCAAGGAAACTTAATGACACATACTATATCTGAAATCATTTTTAAAATTGAAAATTTCAAACTGACAGTGTTCCTTTAAACTTGTATTGTTTATAGCACACTATTGGGTATTAAAATTAAAGAATAAAATAAAAAACTTATTATAATATATGTGCCTAGCTTACATTGCAAAAGCAAGAGTCAAATACATGATCTTAAAACATTTAAATTGTTTCATCATGCCACAGCCAGCCTAAACAGTTTGTGTTCACTGATACATGATGTTACAGACATTCCTCAGCCAATTAAAATTCCTTTCAGCTGCAGTGAAGGTGAACACAGCTGGAATTACTGGAGTAGCTTGCAGTAGCGATGTGAACATCTAGTTTACTATTCGATAAGCAAATGCTTACCGGATAGTTGACACACTAGTGGACTAGTCACTTCCCATCTTTACTGCCTCTATTAGACAGGGGAGGGGAAGAGCAGGGAGTGCTTCAAAGCCGCAGTACTAGACCCTGGGCTCCATGCGTCGCTGCCACTTTGAAACACTGTATGCAGCCTGGGGCCAGCTGGGGGCTGCACACAGCGTTTCAAAGCAGCAGCACCACGTGGAACCGAGGGTCAGCTGGGGGCTCCTGCTGATCCCAGGCTCCATGCAGTGCTGCCACTTTGAAACGCCATGGGGAGCACAGGGTCGCAGGAGACTGCTTGAGTCCTTGGGGCTGTTACAACGTTTAAAAGTCAGAGGCGCCCTTACTAATTTAATAGTCGATGCAAATTGCATTGACTATTCGATTACCCAATTAATCTAAATTTAACATCCCTAGCTTGCATCACCACATACTCATTCAGTAGGCATTATTTTAACATTATTCTGAAACAGCTGATTGGTTTACCTACAGATGGATAAACTCTCCAATTAAATACTTAAGTTTGTTAAACTGCATTACTACACAAATTTAACATCTTTAAAAAAAACCTCTTGCTTTTTTGTTTTAATCTTGCTCAGCCTACTCTACCCAATTATATTCTGAGTTAGTTGGCCGTAGGGATTTTTGTCTCCTTTGCTTACAGTGACCTTGACAACAAGCCAGTCTGAATTTTGGCCTTTAACTTGACAAAAATCATTTGCTGAAGAGGAAGGCAACAAGCTATTTATACCCCTTTGTGATTTTTTTCTTCACAGAATACAGCCCTACTTTGCTATATAAACCTCAAGTTAGAGCGATGAATGCAAGACATCCAAATGTAAGACATCCAAAAAATATCCCCAGGATGTGTCTCTTTAAAGACAAGAATAACTCACATATACCCCACAGAAGAGTGGAGGAGATTCAAAATGTTGTCTTTAAGGTCTACTCAAAGAAATTAGGGGGACATAAGAGGCAGAACATATTCCCTGATTTCTCATTCAGAAATTACTAACATCCTATTATAATTTTCGTTTATCAAACTGTCTTGAATTGCAATATACAAACATATACTCTACAAAACAGGTTTATGGAATAGCAGCTTTTCCTTTCTAAAAAGGAAAGCTCGAGTATAATTAAATTTTTTACATTCAAGTTTTTTTCTATCAGATTCACTGGTGAAAATCTTCCACCAACTATCAATACTAGCAACAGTGGGAACACTAATATGAGACCGTGTCTTTAACAATGTGTCTTCTACACTCTGTTCTAAATAAGTTTAGATAACATGGCAGCAAAAAAGCTGGTTCTCAGTCAACACTAGCACTCATCATTGTTAGTGCAGGGGAAGGTGTCAAACAACTATGGAAAATTTTCAGAAAGACCACAGTGCAGACCACAACAATTCACATCAAACTCTAGTCTAAATTCTATCTACAAGAAGAAATGTGTTTATCAGTAAGCGTACGTCTACACTGCACTTGTAGCTTGAAATAAGCTATGCAATTTGAGCTTCGTAGCTTATTTTCGAGTCAATTTCAAAATATCTTATTCTGAAATTTGGCACTGTCTATACAATCAATTGCTATTTTGAAATGTTCCTTACTCTTTGTGGAATGTAGTTTACAGGGATGTCGCAACAGTGAGCCCATGATATTTTGAAATAATGGGTATTCTCAAAAGACATGCAATAGCTATTTCAGGATACCTCCGGTAATCTGAAATGGTGCTGCAGCGTAGACATAGCCCAAGAGACATTCTGGACCAATCTATTATATATTTTAGACAATGTGTCCATCTGTCTGCCCATTTGTTCAAGAACTCCTAAACAGTAAGAGTTAGGACTGCCAAATTCAGTACACAGTTTCCTCTTACCATAAGATAAAGCAAGGTAAGGATTTGGTTGTGCCAGATAAATGGTACGTGCCTGAAATGGGATTGCTTTTCATAAAATCATACAGGAGAGAGAGAGATTCACCGGGAAGGTAAAATGGGGCACTACCTCAGCCCCAAGCCTTCCACCCCGATTTGTATAGAAACACTGCTGGCTGTTCCCCTTCATCAGGGCATGAGGAGAAAGTCCACAGTTTGCTGCATTCCTCATTCTGGTTGGTGAGTGCCGTAGGCAGATTAACCTGGACCTGCCCCCAGCCAGGGGACATATACTCCTCCCCCCATTGTGCCCACTGGAGCTGTAGTGGCCTTGGAGAGGCTTTTCTCACCTGGCACCAATCTGCTGTGGTGAAAAAGGGCTGGGGTAGTTCTCTCTCCCTGTGGCAGCCTGCATACTGAGTCCCTCATACCCTGCCCCGCCCCAAAGCAATAATTGAAATGAAGCATGTACATTTCCATTTTACTTGAATTAAGGCAAACTCAAGCAACACCAGGTACATCTTCTAGTCTTCTATAAAGTTTAATTACCAGCCTAAAAAGAGACAAACGATCATCATCAGCAAAATAGCAGTTGCCTTGTCCATATTAGGAAGCTGGACTGTTGCTAAGAAAAGTCCTCCGTTCCCCCAAGATTAAAATTGCATATGGTTAAAGTGCTAGTACAGACAAAAGTTTTCAGCAGCATTCCAGAATTTTGTCCAGTCTACAGGAGTACTTAAAATATTTAGAGTATTGGTTCCAATGGAACCATTGTTGAGAACCATATTCAGCAAAGAAAGAGAAGAGAACTCACTATTTTATATTTTCATCTGATTTATTTTTATACCCAGGAATGTTAAATGAACTACATGATATGCACATGCCTAAATTAACCACGTTATTGAACTGGTATAGCCTTCATCCTTCTTCTATTGCTAGTCATCCCCAATTACTGTGGCCCCCATCCCACAAAGGATTTATATGTTTAACTTTAGGCCCATGAGTTTTCCCCACTTGAGAGAGCGATTACTTATGTACTTAAGGTTAAAATACATGCTTAAGTGCCATACTGAATCAGGGTCCAAGTCCAGGCTAAACTGCATATTGTAATTTCTCTGGGGCAGAGTTTGCCTTTGTATTCTGTGAAGCACCTAGTACCAAGTAAGGATGTTAAATGTTGACTAATTGAATAGTCGATGCATTTTGCAGCCCTAGGGCAGTTGCTACACTTCAAAGGCAAAAGCACGGTGTGGATCCTGGGCTCCGCATGGTGCTGTCGCTTTGAAACGCCACATGCAGTCTAACACTGGGCTCCCCACGGCATTTCAAAGCAGCAGCACCGCATGCAGCCCGGGGTCAGCAAGGGAGTCCCTAGCGAATCCAGAGCTCCTTGTGTGCTGCCATTTTGAAACACCGCATGCAGCCTCGTGACACCCCAGCTGGCCCCAGGCTGCACGCAGCATTTCAACGCAGCAGCGCCACATAGAGCCCGAGGTCTGGCTCCAGGCTTCAAGCGGCGCTGCCACTTTGGAGTATCCCCTCCTCTTCTCCCCCCACTTGCTGCCTCTATAGACTAAGATGTCGACTAGTCCTTCACATCCCTAGTACCAAGTTCAGTATGCTATTTAGAACCACCATCACTCTATGCTGAAAACTTGATTCACATACAACAGTTAAATTTGTCAATTTCCTTGTATAAATGGGGCAGAGAATAAAACTTAGTCCCCTCTATACTATAAAATTGAAATTACTACAAAATAGTTTTCAGAAGAATGTCCCACTCCACCCAAAATCAGAAATGAAAGTGATTTATGTACAAATACATAATCTTTAATGCTGTTTCAGAAAACATGACTAAATTACCAAATCTCTCAGTCTCTGTATCTGAAATAATGATGATGTTTTATCTGCTCCATGTAAGCCATTTCAATAGTGGTTCACTGCTGAACCAATTTTTCAGTAATAGTTTAACTTCTTTGCAGAGACAAAAAAAGGTATTTAGAACAACTAGCGGGCTGCATCCTGTGGTCGCTATGCTTACCTGACCCTCCTTCTCTAGAGCGTAAGAGTATGATATCATTCTGTTATGCATCAGGAAAAACTTAGATATGTATGTATGTAGGGAGAGAGAGATTTTAGAAATACTTAAATACAAGATGAAAGACCAATGAAAGGAATGGGTGAAAAAAGAATATTTCTGAGTCTGGTGGATAAAAAAAAGAAAAAGTAGTAACTAAATAATTCTACAACAGTATTCCAAATTACACTCTTTATATGAAGAGTCCGAGTTTGAGAAAAGAAAGTTTTGAGTTAGGAACAACAGCGACTTTATTCCTACTTCCCCCACCCGAGGGGGATGCTGAAGCAAACTCTTTGAGGAAGATTTAATTTCCTTCCAGCAGAACAATGATTTGGGGATGATTTAGACTTGCATGTCGGAAAAAAAGAAATGTGTTACCCACCAGCCTGCCCATAGGAAAAGGGTGTTTTCAGGATTCCCACTCTGGTAGCTCAATTAAGATACCAGCTGGCCTATTACAAAGGCTACATTTTAGATTCTTAACCAAACAAAAAAATTGAGTTTTTCTCTCTAGTTATATGCCTCTCCTTCCATATCACCATACTATGAGTGTTTCACACACACATGAATTTATCCTCTCAGTAGTATTCTCTGCACTGTACAGAGATTAAGTGACTTGTTCAAGGTCACAGAGGAAGTTGTGGTAAAGCCAGAACTGAATTCAGTCCAGTTCTCCAACCACAAAGCCACCTGACTTCCTGAAGAGCGTCTGTGGTAAAGAATGAGTAGTCTTGTGGCACCTTGGATAATCATTATAGGACAGAAACTGAGGTAAAAATAAAGTAAGAAAGTTTTTGTCACATAATTTGATGAAATCCCATGCTATTATCCAGAGTTTGCACTGATTCAACTGGTATTCTGTGCCCTTCCCTATCACCATACTGTGTACAACCAAATCATTTCCTTATCCACAGGGTGTAACATACTGAGCTTATTAACCAGCCATTTCAATTTTCACCCCTGGATCATAACAGTCATACCAGTACCAGGACAATACTTTTCTACAACCAATACACTACATTTTGTATGAAAATGTGAGGAAAAACAGCTATCTACAATGTATTAAGTACTTAATACTTCTGATAAACAGAGACAGACATGTAGTTCTATTCAACATTTCTGAAAATGAGACAAAAGGTCACCAATCTCAGTGTTGCTATTGATCAGTCTGTTAACTTTGCTGCAAGCAATATTACATTAATAATGACGCCAAAGCAAGACAATATAATACATTTGTGATAAGTGCTTTTCAATTTTGTCTTTTTTACTAATTGTAAGAGTAGTCTACCTAAAATATAAGTAAAATATTTTACTTGGAACTAGGGATGTTGACTAGCAAATGCTTATCGGCCAGTCGACAGGGCAGATAGAGGCAGCAAGGGGGCAAAGAAGGGGGTACTTCAAAGTAGCAGTGCCCCAAGGGAGCCTGGGCTCCACCTAGCACTTCCGCTTTGAAACGCTGCTGCAGCATTTCAAAGGAACAGCGCCGCAGGGAGTCTGGGGGCAGCTTGGGACTCCCCAGCTGACCCAGGCTCCGTGCAAAGCTAAGCCTGGGATCAGCTGTGCGGCACTGCCCCTTTGTTTCAAGGGCTCTCCACATCCATGAAATCAAGTTACTTTCAAGGCCCTTCTCAACACTGTCATTTCCAATTTATCCATTCAAGTTTTATCACACTGCTCCTCTCCATTCTAGCTCTCTTTCTTTTCTGTCAATCAGAATGACCTCTGCTACTAATTTGTCCATTCATCTCATAAATATCCTTGCATTTTCTTTCACTTAGATTCTTATGCATGAATCCCTTTCCCCAGAGCGGATCGATCCATAGGTCTATTAACTACCCTTTCTTTCTTTATTGCTTCTCAACTCCCTATACTGGCACCAAAGCATCTACAATCAACCTTGAAATCCTAAACCAAGAAACAGTAGGACCCCTTCTGCCTATGCCCCCTCCCCAACCAGAGGCCCCAGACCTTTCTATCCAGAGAGGCACAGAGTGTCTCCCCCTCAGCCAGAGGAGCTCCAGGCTGGTGGAAGTCCAGAGTACATTCCCCCCCACCCCACACACACAGCCCCATAGAAAAGCTACCAGCTTGCTGCAGCTGCACCTCCCCAATGCAAACCAAAGCTGCCCTGGGGAAAATCATCTCTTCAGAGATGGTTTTGCTATACACTGTAATACCAGTGGAGGCTATTATCCTTTCTGCCCATGCTCTGTCCTCTCCCGTCCCCTAGTCTTCAGAATGCAATCCCCTTCTGAAAATCTGATCTTTAGCACAACCCATTCAGCACTTTGCTGCACTAGCTTTTGTTTTGTTGAGAGAGATCTTTTGCTCTTACATTACCACTGATAGCACTACTATACACATTTTCACACTTTTGTCCAGAGTTGCTCTGAAAATGAAAGGACAACATGAAGGTAAAAACCTGTGCATGCCTTACCTCCATGAGAACTTCCACAAGAAGCAAGACCTTATTTGCTCAGGCTTGGGGGAAGGCTAGAGTATGAGGGGGGATCAGAGTGCTTGATATCTTTAAAAGGTGGGGTCATTATTCTACTCTGTGGATTGGTGTTTTGTTTAAATGAAGGGGAGGGATTTGCAATTCTTTGGATAGTATTTAGGGATGTAGATGGACAATCAGCTGTTGAGCCCCACAGTTAACTGTGTAACTGATAGAATTTTAATCAGTTACATGGTTAATATTTGTTTACACTTTTTACATCCCTCATAGTATTGTGGCAGTGCTCACAGAATTTGATCCTGTCCACAAGCTTTTGTATTTTTAATCACTGTCAAAGTGTCTAGAACCTCAAATAAATAAAAATAAAATGTTTCTGTTACTGCAAGTATTTGTGTGTGTACAAGAACAAAGTTCATTTCTTTAATCACATGAAGGAGTCTACCAAGGTTCACATTTCATTCATGAAGTGATCCTTGAAGGCATCTTCTACGAAAGAGGTGTTTACATAGTAATTTTCAGTTGATGTAAAACAAAACAGTAGTTCATAATCATAGGAAAACAAATTGCAAGTCACAAAGCAACATGATGTAAACAGATGTCCTTTTTGTTTTGATTCAGCTCAAGTATCTCAACAACAAAGTAGAATATAGTAACAAAAGGCATAATAGCTATAGTTATAGTTATTCAAATCTGATGCATCCACAAACAAGTTTCAAATGAAACAAGTAGTAACATGTTTGTTAATAGTACTGAAGAGACAAAGCTCCAAAAGTAATTTTTAGAATAAAACCCACACATTTTAACCCACTGTCTGGGTTATTTATTAATAAAACTGAAAGTATTATTGACCAGGTGGGAAATTCCCTCCATATAGTTTAAAGGGTTTTACACTCAAACAAGTCACAGAAGTTATTCTATTAACAAAACATGTAGCATCCCTCCAAATGCTTTGAATTATGAAGGTCAATTCATGCAAGTTACAAGCTACTTGATACAGTATTTGTTTAAAAAATGCAAAATTCATAATATCTGCTCAGAATAATTTTTACTGAGATTATGGACAGTATTGTGTGTCTTACACAACAATCCTCAGCTCCTTCTGAAATCAATAGAAATATTCCACATTTGTTTTTAGAAACAATCATTAATAAATCTGTGAGCATGTATTTATCATATACACATATAAAACTATCAAATACTTATGTATTTTAAACATTTTAAACTTTTCTTTAGTTTCATGAAAGCTTATTTTATCTTTCTTAAAAAACTCACAAAGCCTAAATTCTAAACTACTAGTAGAGGAGATCCAAAAAAAAACCCTAAACTATATATATTTCCCCTCTGAAACATATATTTGATCACCCTGTTTCCTAGAATTATTATTTGAGATCAGCTAGCTCTGCACTAGGGACATACATGGGTAACCAGTTACCCAGTAAGAATTATCCTTTGGAATGCAGTAATTATTGGGTGATGCTGGCCAGTAACCCGTTAACTGGTGCCTAGCTGAGCTGGAGTGGGTCTGGCTGGGCCCACTGTGCTGTGGGGCTAGGAGCCAGTTACTCCATGGTTAACCGTGTAACCAATAGAATTTTGATCTGTCACACATTTTGTGGGTTTTTTTTTTTTCATCTTTTTACATCCCCTCTCTGCACTTTATAAAAGAAAATGAGTTTTAATGCTGGCTGACTGCAGGTTTTTATGATTGATTGCATTGTAACTAAGAACCAAATTAGGTTTATCATTAAAATTTACCTAGTGCTATATTCTTATCAATCTATGATATTTTATATCCCAACAAAAAAAATTATGTTAAATTCATGCAGTACAATAGCATTATGGTTGTTTCAGTCAAAGAGAGCCTATAGTGGATACACCTGTTGCCTTTCACAACCTGGACTAGACCTTATTCATCAGTAGGTCATGATGTAATTTTAGAAACAGAAATCACATATTTCTCTTAAAGAAAAGATGCCAATGCCTTTATAAAATATTTAATTCAGCTCCTTAAGGGTATAACAATATTTAACGTGTAAGGGTATAATATACCCACCACATCTTGTGACCAAACAAATTTTAAAATGCACTATGTGATTTACTTAAGGAAAGCACATTAGATGACAGTGCCTGAAAGAGATTAAACAGGTAGTTGATTTATTTCCTTATGTATATTTTCCAGCAAGTGAACCTTGCCATTGCAGAAAAAAGCAAATTCATTATTAATCAGGGCTAACAAAATATAAACTATTAAGACAGGGACAGATTTACCACTAGAAAAACTGACATGCAGAAAACATAAATTCTCTAAATAGATCTAGCAAAACCAGACTTTTTTAAGGGGGGAGCGGAGAGGAAAGATGCTATGAACAGGCAGGACATTTGGAGACTGCCAAAGAGGGATACTCCCTAGCAGGAGCTGTCCATTGCCCTATGGCATGCATACACCAGGACACTCATATGCATGGGTTAAGGGACCAATAACGTGCAAATGCAAAACACAATGGGAGACATGTAAAGCTGATTTAAGAAAAATGCCAAAAAAGCAGTTCAGTGGTGTCTGGACTTCTGACTTCATGTACCACCCATTTGACAACCCCAACTGGGAAAAAAAAACAACAGGAATAGGAGAAAGAAGCTTAAGAAATACAAATGCTAGATTGTGGGGTAAGGAAATCTGCAGGAGGAAGTGGTGAGAATTGAAGGACGATTGCTAAGAAACAGGGTCTGGATAGAAATAAAGCGGAAGAGAAAAAGGAAAGAAAAATTCTCAACTTTACCCAGCTCTCTCTAACTCAGCCCCTAGAATTACTGTGGATTTCAACAAGCTGCAGCCTCCTCAAAAACGACACCACAGAGATAAAAGCCTTCAGCCCAGCCGCAATGTTTCCCCCTGGGGGAAGGCAGAAGACCCTCTACAGCCTCGCGCCCCCAGGACCTCGGTCCCAGCTGCAGCCCGAGAAGAGAATCACCTTGGCGGAGCCTCCCATGGGCTGCGGAGTTGGGAGCCCCCACCGAGCCCCCAAACACTCTCCCCGCCCCCCCACTAGGGAAGGGAGACAAACCCAGCCCCCCCCTCGGGCTCTGATCCCCATCTCCTTCCGGGCCCCCGCCCCCAGGAGCGCCGGCCCTTGGCCAGCCCCCCAGATCCTACGCCCCCCCCCCCGCCCCTGCGCTCCCCACCGGTCCCGCGCACCCCGCAGGGGGCGGGGGGCCTGGCCCCTCTCTCGTGCCCACCCAGCCCCTCTCTGCCGTGCGCAGCGCCTCAACCCCCCCCCCCCGCCCAGGCGTGGGCGCGCGCGGGGGGAAAGCCCCGCCCCCCTCCGCTACCTGTGAGCCGGATTTTGATGCTGGAGCCGTTTCTTCGGGTCCCTGGATTCGACATCGCTCCCCGCGAAGAAGGGCGGGGGGGGAGGGGAGAGAAATCAGCCGCCCTCCACAGTCACCCCCATCCGGGCCCTGCCCCTCCCCGCCCCGGCCTGGGCTGCCCCGCTCCTGCCGCCGCCCCACACAGCGGCCCCGCCACAGCGTCTCAGCCGCCGCCGCTCGCGAGCTCGACGCCCAGCCCGACCCGGACGAGGACTGCGCGCACGCGCCGCCCCCAACCGCAGGCTCGCGCCTCCCTGCGCGAGAAGACGGCGTGACGCAAAGCGCGGCGGCCTGAGTCCGGCGCCATCTTGGGGAGGTCGCCGGGCGGAGCCCGGCCCGGGACGGGCAGCGCCCCCTCGCGGAGGGCATGAATAGTGCAGCCAGAGGCGAGCAGGTTGGTTCTTCCCCGGGATGAGACTTCAGGGTGGCCACAGGTGGCCCGCTGTGGCTGCGCAGCAAGTGCCCCATCCGCCTGTCCCCGGCCCTGCACCCCTTTGGTCACACATCATGGGTCCTCTGGCATTGAGCCACATTGTACTGTTCATGGCATTGTCACCTGGGACTGAGTCGCTGGACTCCATGTGTCCCTCCCTCCATTGCCTAGGGCTTAGTTGAGGTAGGGCTCAGTGGTTAGAGCAGGGACTATGTAAAGCAAAGGCTATGGGTTCAATGTTCACTGGGCCCCCTGTAGTCGTCTTTAGCTGGGCTTGTTGTCCTTCAGTGAAGAGGTGCTTGGCTGTTACCTCTGATGTAGATCGTTTAATAGGCAGCTGGTATAAAACAAGCGAAAGGGAGTATTTTTAAGGGTGGATTGCTGGCCTACAGGTATGATTCTTGCTTCCTCACCATGGATCATCACCTTGTAGTGGTGGAGATGCTTGCATGTTCCAGTGACCCCCCGAAAGTGACCCTGCCTGGAGTCGTGTACTTCCTTAGGATCACCCATGGCAGAAAGAACAAGGTTCCAGACAACATGTGAGCCAAGATGTCTTCAACGGCAGAGGTGACGGAGGATAACTGCACAATGGAGTTGAAACTGTTGTGTAATGTTACAGCGGCTGGGTAGGTGGATGAAGGCAGCAGCAGATAGAAGACCTCCAAAAGGTGGTCTCCGTGCCATTGTTTTCAAGACCTCTCCCTGTCAAGGAAAGTGTGATGACTGTTGTGCACCAGTCTCCCCACTTTAAAAAAAAGTCCCACACTGGCATCTTCCAGTTTGTGGGAAAACAACACCTGCACCAAGTCAAAAGTCCAGTGGCGATCAGCGAATGGCGATCAGAACAGGACAGTGAGATCCAGAAGTTCCTAGTCACAGATCGACACACAGGCGGTGGGTGTGCGACTCTGTCCTCTTGCTCGAGGACAGAGGCAAGTTGAGCATTTTGGCAGCTGCACCTATGACTGAGCAGTCCTCTTTAAGACTCATTCTGCTCACCCCACATAGGGAGAGGGCTAGAAAAGTGCACTAAAAATAGTCTTGCCTTTTTCCCTCCTGACTGGATAGCTGCAGGATTACCACTCTAGTGGTCAAAAATATAAGAAACTTTTCAATTTTGGAACCCTGGTGGACAACTCAGACAGTGCACCGACTAGAGCAACATACAGCTATCATTGCTTGTGAATTTAATCCGTTTAACATCGATATTGCTGCCTTTTCCGAAATTATAAGAGCTGGTGAAGGACAGGCGAGGGAGGAGAAAGAATACATCTACTTCTGGAGGGAAAATATTTAGCTGAACCTCAATTGCATGGAGTAGGCTTTGCTATAAAAACCAAGCTTGTAAGATGCATCTCTGAGCTGCCAGTAGGCATCAATGAGGAGCTTATGACAGTCTAACTGAGGGCTCACCAAAAACCAACAGGTAACTATTGTGAGCACCTATGTTTCAACAATGGATGCTGATGAGGATGTAAAGGAAGATTTCTACTCTCAACAGGAAACATTTTATCAGAGACCCCCTAAAGAAGGTAAGATCATTCTCCCAGGGGATTTTAATGCACATGTTGGACGAGACTCAGACCTGTGGAAAGGAACAACCGGGAAAGAAGTTGGCAAAAAGAACTCAAATGGAATCCTGCTCCTGACCAAGTGTGCAGAACACGAATTTATCATCACAAATATCCTTTTTTGACAAAAGGACAAGTTCAAAACAGTTTGGAGACACCCACATTCAAAGCTCTGGCATTTTCTGAACTATGTCTTACTTTGTGCTCAGGATCACAGTAACGTACTTCTCACAAGAGCAATGACAAATGCTAATGACTGCTGAACTGATCATCGCCTCATTTGATCCACAATGAAAATTAAGATCGTCCCCAAACAGAGACTGCAAAAGAAGCAGATGAGGCACAAGCTGAAGATTCAAGATCTGAAGGACCCCATTAAGCGTGACCACTTCCAAGCAGTCTAAGAAGAAAAGCTTCCATCAGAGTTTCTGAAAGAAACTGAGGAACATTAGAGCCAGCTGAAAGCAGCAATCATCAATAGCTGTGCAGAAACCATAGGCAACCACACCAGACAGCATCAGGACTGGTTTGATGAGAATGATGTTGAAATCGAGCAACTCATCAATGAGAAGAGAATGATATAAATTGCAGTTCAAGAGAGAAGCCCATGCTAAGATGAGGGAGGAAGTCCAATGTAAAATCAGAGACCTCAAGAACAAATGGCGGACTGAGAAAATGCAAGAATTCCAACATACACGTGGTTTCTTTACACTAAGGCTGT